>NC_064628.1:187036847-188286847 GCF_023864275.1 Schistocerca cancellata | reverse complement strand
TCCGGAATAGTCCCCCATTTGGATCTCTGTGAAAAGACTGGCGAGGGGAAGGTGACCATGAGAGAAAGACATGAACAACAAACGAAACAATGACGTTCTACGAGTCAAGGCATGGAATGTCAGAAGTATGAACGTGGTAGAGAAGCTAGAAAATCTTATAAGGGAAATTCTAAGGATCATTGTAGATACAGTGGGCGTCAGTGAAGTGAAAAGGAATGAAGACAACGGTCTCTGCTCAGACCATTATAGGATAATATTAACAGTGGTGGAGAACGGTATAGCAGAAGTAGAGTTTGTTATGAAAAGAAAGGTAGGGCAGGGAGCGAGCTACTATGAACTGCTTAGTGGTAGGGTTGTTCTCATCACAATCGACAGCAAACCAACACTGACAGCTTTAGTTCAGGTATACAAGCCGAAGTTTCAAGAAGAAAAAGAATAGATACAGAAAATATGTGGTGGCATTGAACAGGTAATTCAGTATGAAAAGGGAGATGATAATCTAATACTCATAGGGGAATGAATAGGAGAGAGTTATTGAAGAATATGGGATTGGTAGTAGGAATGAGAGAGAAAAAAGACTGAGTTCCAAAGTATATTTCATCTAGTCATAGCGAATATTGCGTTCAAAACTCACAAGACCAGTAGGTATACCTGAAAAGGACCAGGAGATATGGGAAGATCTAATTTACACTACAACATGATCAGGCAGGGATCTCGAAATCAAATATCAGGTTGTAGGGTTTACCCAGGAGAAGTTATTGACTGGGATCATAATTTAGCAATAATGAAGAGTGGGGTGAAGTTTAAGAGACTAGTCAGGAAGAACCACTGTGCAAAGAAGTGGGAAGCAGAAGTACTAACAAATAAAGAAGTATACTTGAAGTTCTCTGAGGCTCAGCGGACAGTTCCGTTGCAGGGGAATTAACGTGTCAGCAATCACATAAGTTGGAAAGAGAAAAGTAGGCACCAGGAAGGTAACTGTGAAGAAACTATGGGTGGCAAAAGAACTACTTCAGTTTATCGATAAAAGAAGGACGTTCAGAAATGCCCAGAGAAGTTTATAATTACAGAAACACAAGTGACTTTGGAATGAAATAAAATGAATAGGAAGTGCAGGGAAGCTAAGGCGAAACGGCTGCGTGGAAAATATAAGGAAAAAGGTAAAAAAATAACTGTCGGAAAGACTGACTCAGCATACACAAAAGAGGAAAGAAGCTTTTGTGAAATTGAAAGAAAGGATGGTAACATTAAAAGCGCAATGGGAATTACACTGGTAAATGCAGAGGGGAGAGTGGGTACATGAAAGAGTACGTTGAAGGTCCCTGCGACTGTAAGGACTTGTCTGACGACGAGATGGAAGAAGAAACAGTAGCCATCAGGGAAGAGGTAGGGGATCCAGTACCACAATCAGATCGTAAAAGAGCTTTGGATGACTGAAGACCACGTAATGCAGAAGGGATAGGTAACATTCCATAGCAATTTCTAAAATCGTTGGGGGAAATGGCAACAAAACTACTGACGTTGGTGTGTAGAATGTATGTATAGTGATATACAATCAATCACTCGGAAAACCTCATCCACATAATTCTGAAAACATAAACAGCCGACAAGTGTGAGAATTACCGGACAGTCAGCTTAATGGCTCATGCAACCAAGTTGTTGACAAGAATATATACAGAAAAATAGAAAAGAAAATTGACGATCCCGTGGATGACGATCAGTTTGACTTCAGGAAAGGTAAAAACACCAGTTCTGAGATTGCGGTTGATGACTGAAGTAAGACTGAAGAAAATTCAAAACACATTCATAGGATTTGTAGACCTGGAAAAGCGTCTGACAACGTAAAATGCTGCGAGATGTTCGAAATATGCGTAAGCTATAGAGAAATAATGAATGACATACAATATGTACAAAAACCAAGATGGAACAATAACAGTGAAATAATATGAACGAAGTGCTCGGATTAAAAAGGGTTTAAGGAAGGGATGTAGCCTTTCGCCCTACTGTTCAATCTGACATGAAAGAAACCATGACAGAAATAAAAGAAAGGTTCAAGAGTAGGATCTAAATTCGAGGTAAAAGGACGTCAGTGATAATATTCGCTGATGTCATTGCTATCCTCAGTGAAAGTGAAGAATAATTATAGAATCTGCTGAATGTAACCAACAGTCTATTGAGTATGGAATATGGAGTGAAAGTAAATCGACGAAAGGTGAAAGTAATAAGGAGTAGCAGAAATGAGAACACCAAACTGGGGATCATGAAGTACAAGAAGTTAAGGAATTCTACTACCTAGCCAGCAGAACAACAAATGATGGAAGGAGCAAGGAGGACATTAAAAGCAGGATAGTACAGGCAAAAAGAGCATTCCCCACCAAGAGAAAGTTATTAATGTCAAACATTGGCCTTAATTTGAGGCAGAAATTTCTGAAAATATGCGTTTGAAGCACAGCATTGTATAGTACTGAAACATGGACTATGGGAAAACAGTAAGAAAATAGAACCGAAGCATTTGTGAAGCGGTGCTACAAAAGAATGTTAAAAACTAGGTGGACTTCTAAGATAAGGAGTGAGGAGGTTCTCTGCAGAATCAGGGAGGAAATAAGTGTACGAAAAGCACTGACAAGAAGGGCCGGGATGGTGAGAATCTGTTAATACGTCAGGGAATAACGTCTACGGTATTAGTGCGAGATGTTGAGGGTAAAAATGAGAGCTGTAGAGGGTAAAAACTGTAGAGGAAGACAGAGATTGGAATTTACCTAGCAAATAATTGAGGATGTATGTTGCAGGAGCTACTCTGAGAATAAGAAATTGTCTCAGGAGAGAAATTCGTGGCGGATCGCATAAAAGCAACCAGAAGACTGATGAGTCCAAAATATTGTTTTTGCCTGGTACGAGCTCTTAGTGGCAATCGAGAAAATTCTAGAAGGGCAGTGGAGTTCAGATGATGAGCCTGCCATCATTGCTCCTATGTACTTCCTGAATGGCTTTCGGTAGAATTATTTGCGTATTGTTCTGACTACTTTTAAGGTTGAAGCTATTAATGTCGTATGGTGGCACGTGGAATGCTACTAACACCAAGTGTATTTAAAAGTGCTTAAACTGAGTAATAATTCAGATAATAAAACGTACTGTTGGCAATTTGCTAACAATAACATTTCCGAATCAAATCCGTCATCGACTGCTTACTCAAACTAACAGTAAGTGAATTAAATCGATCGTTCACTTCTCCCCAGAGGAGAGAGAAAGTGGCGTCATGATGCAGGACACCTAGAGGTTATGTTATTGACAGTACCAGACAGCTACACATGCAGAGTGCCAAAACCTGGAAAATTACTGGAAAAAACAGGGAAAGTACTCAATCTAGATATAGTGAGGGTCAGTGAGGTGAAATGGAAAGAAGACAAGGGTTTCTGGTCAGATTAGTGTAGGGTAATATCAACTCCGACAGAAAATGGCGCAACGGGAGTAGGTGTCGTTATGAGTAGGAAGGCTGGGCAGAGAACGAGTTACAATGAACAGTTCAGTAATAAAGGCTGTTCTCATCAGAATCGACAGCAAACCAACACTGACGGTAATAGTTCAGGTATACATGCGGACGTCGCAAGCAGAGGATGAAGAGACAGATAAAGTATGTGATAATATTGAACGGGTAATTCGTTATGTAAGGGGAGATGAAAATCTAATAGTCAGCGGGCGTTGGAATGAGGACGGTAATAGGAGAGGGAGTAGAAGAAAGGATTATAGGACAAAATGGCCTTAGTAGATGATAAAAACTAATTGAGGAAAACTAATTGAGTTCTGCAATTAATATCCGTTATTAATAGAGAACACTCTACCAATATGTTCAGAGAAAATCAAGAGTACAAAAATACAAGTCACTAAGGATCGAAGTAAATCGGAAGTACAGGGAAGCTAAGGCAAAACGGTTGCCTGAAAAATATGATGAAATCGGAAAAGAAATGATTGTCAGAAGAATAGACTGATTACACAGAACAGTCATAACAATCTTCGGTGACATTAAAAGCAAGGGCGGTAACATTAAGAGTTCAGTGGGAATTCCGCTGTTAAATGCAGAGGACAGAGTGTACACGTGGAAACAGTACTTTGAAGGCTTCTACAAGGGGGAAGGCTTGTCCGATGTCCTAATAGAAGGAGAAAGAGAAGTCCTCGCAGGGGATCCAGTAGCAGAATGAGAATTTAAAACAGCTTTGAAATCTCAAGATCGAATGAGGTGGAAGGGATAGATAACATTCCATCAGAATTTCTAAAACCATTGGGTAAGTGGCAACTGAATGACTACTCATGTTAGTGTATGGAATGTATGAGACTGGCGATGTTTCATCTGCCTTTCCAGAAAACCTCATCCACACAATTCCGAAGAGAGCAAGAGCCGGCAAGTGCGAGAATTATGTCTCAGTCAACTTAACAGCTCATGCATGTCTAAGTTGCTGACAAGATAATGTACGGAAGAATGGAAAAGAAAATTGAGGACGTGTTATATGACCATTAGTTTGGCTTCAGGAAAAGTAAAGGCATCAAAGATTCAGTCCTGACGTTGCGGTTGGTAATGGAAGTACTCCTAAAGAGAAATCGAGACACATTCATTGATTTGTCGATTTGAAAAAAGCTTCGACAATCTAAAATGGGGTAAGATTTCCGAAATTCTGGGAGAAAATTGGCTGATCTATAAGAAAAGACAGGTGTTATACATTATGTGCAAGAACCAAGAGGGAGCAGTAAAGCGGAAGACCAAGGACGAAGTGTTCAGATTAAAAGGGGTGTAAGACGGGGATGTAGACTTTTTCCGCTACTGTTCACGAAGAAGCAGTGATGGATATAAAAGAAAGATTCAAGGGTGGGATTAAAATTCAGCTTGAAGGGATGTCAATGATAAATTTCGCTGGTGACATTGCTACCCACAGTGAAAGTGAAGAAGGATTACAGGATGTGTTAAATGGAATGAACCGGCTTAGCTAAAATGAGAACAGCAAGAAATTTAATATTGTAACTGGCGATCACGAAGTACACGACGATAAGGAATCCTTCTACCTATACAGGAGTATACAGGGTGTTACAAAAAGGTACGGCCAAACTTTCAGGAAACGTTCCTCACACACAAATAAAGAAAATATGTTATGTGGACACGTGTCCGGAAACGCTTAATTTCCATGTTAGAGCTCATTTTAGTTTCATCCACCTACGCTCAATGGAGCACGTTATCATGATTTCATACGGGATACTCGACCTGTGCTGCTAGAACATGTGCCTTTACAAGTACGACACAAAATGTGGTTCATGCACGATGGAGCTCCTGCATATTTCAGTCGAAGTGTTCGTACGCTTCTCAACAACAGATTCGGTGACCGATGGATTGGTAGAGGCGGGCCAATTCCATGGCCTCCACGCTCTCCTGACCTCAACACTCTTGACTTTCATTTATGGGGGCATTTGAAAGCTCTTGTCTTCGCAACCCCGGTACCAAATGTAGAGACTCTTCGTGCTCGTATTGTGGACGGCTGTGATACAATACGCCATTCTCCAGGGCTGCATCAGCACATCAGGGATGCCATGCGACGGAGGGTGGATGCATGTATCCTCGCTAACGGAAGACATTTTGAACGTTTCCTGTAACAAAGTGTTTGAAGTCACGCTGGTACGTTCTGTTGCTGTGTGTTTCCATTCCATAATTAACGTGATTTGAAGAGAAGTAATAAAATTAGCTCTAACATGGAAAGTAAGCGTTTCCGGACACATGTCCACATAACATATTTTCTTTCTTTGTGCGTGAGGAATGTTTCCTGAAAGTTTGGCCGTACCTTTTTGTAACACCCTGTACACTAAAACAGACGAAGCAAGGAAGACTAAAACGTAGACTGCCACTGGCCAAGTGAAATATGCTAGTATCAAACATAGTTCTTAATTTGAGGAAGAAATTTCTGAGAATATACGTTTGGAGCACAGTATTGCATGCTAGTGAGGCATGGACTGTGGAAAAGCCTTAATAGAAGAGAATCGAAGTATCTGAGATGTGCTGCTACACAAAAATATTGAAAATAAGGTGGATTGATAAGGTAATGAATGAGGAGGTTCTACGGAGAGTCGGCAAGGATAGGAATATATGGAAAACGCAGTCAAGAAGAAGGGACAGGAGGATACACTTATGATCAAAAGTATCCTGGCATCCCCCAAAACATATGTTTTTTCATATTAGGTACATTGCGCTGCCACCTACTGCCAGGTACTCCATATCAACGACCTCAGTAGTCATTAGACATCGTGTGAGAGCAGAATGGGGCGCTCCGCAGAACTCACGAACATCGAACGTGGTCAGGTGGTTCGGTGTCACCTGTGTCGTACATCTGTACGCGAGATATCAACATCGCTAGGTCCACTGTTTCCCATGTGATAGTGAAGTGGAAACGTGAAGGGACACGTACAGCACAAAAGCGTACAGGCCGACCTCGTCTGTTGACTGACAGAGACCGCCGACAGTTGATGAGGATCGTAATATGTAATAGGCAGACATCTATCTAGGCCATCACACAGGAATTCCAAACTGCATCAGGATCCACTACAAGCACTATGACAGTTAGGCGGCAGGTGAGAAAACTTGGATTTCCGGGTCGAGCTACTGCTCATAAGCCACACATCATGCTGGTAAATGCAAAACGACACCTCGCTTGGTGTAAGGAGAGTAAACTTTGGACGATTGAACAGCGGAAAAACGTTCTGTGGAGTGACGAATCACGGTACACAATGTGGCGATCCGATGGTAGGGTGTGGGTATGGCAAATTCCCGGTGAACGCCATCTGCCAGCGTGTGTAGTGACAACAATAAAATTAGTAGGCGATGGTATTATGGTGTGGTCGTGTTTTTCATGGAGGGCGCTTGCACTCCTTGTTGTTTTGCGTGGCACTATCACATCACAGGTCTACATTGATGTTTTAAGCACCTTCTCGCTTTCCACTGCTGAAGAGCAATGCGGGGATGGCGATTGAACCTTTTAACGCGATAAAGCACCTGTTCATAATGCACGGCCTGTGGTGGAGTGGTTACACGACAGTAACATTCCTGTAATGGACTGGCCTGCACAGAGTCCTGACCTGAATCCTATAGAACATCTTTGGGATGTTTTTGAACGTCGACTTCGTGCCAGACCTCACCGATCCACATCGATACCTCTCCCCAATGCAGCACTCCGTGAAGATTGAGCTGCTATTTACCAAGAAACCTGCCAGCTCTTGATTGGACGTATTTCTGCGAGAGTGGAAGCTGTCATGAAGGTTAACGGTGGGCCAACACAATATTGAATTCCAAAATTACCGATGGAGGGCACCACGAACTTTTAAATTATATTCAGCCATGTGTCCGAATACTTTTGATCACAAAGCGTAGGACATATGATAAGGCGTCACGGAATTAACTTCCATGGTACAAGAGGAAGCTAGAGAGGGTAAAAACTGAGGAGTAAGACAGAGATTGGAGTACACCCAGCAAATAATTAAGGACGTAGGGTGAAATAGCTACTCTGAGATGAAAACGTTGACCCAGGAGAACGTGGCGGGCCGCATCAAACCAGTCAGTGACTGACGATGCAAAAACAAATTAATGGTCTGACATTGTCACTTATTTATATCGTCAGGGGCATAGATTTCACGTGGTTCTGATGATTCCTTCAAATAAATACATATTTTATTCTACTTCTCTACTTTAACTTATAATTTTGAAGTCGAGTATCTTACATTGTGCAGAAACTATACCAGTAACAGGTAGTACGAAATTACCCATGCATCAACTGAACAAAACAGTTAAGATACCAACCGCATATTGAAACTGTGCAGCAGTCAGCTTATAGTCGTCTACATTCCTGAGGCAGTCGACCAGCGCTGCACTGGGCTCTATTGGACATCCCATGAGTGCAGCCAACTTTCGCGCATTGCGCTCACCTCCTGTCTCAGAAATTGCCCATGGCGATAGCGCTACGCCGCTCTGGGATATCGCCCGGTGGAAAAGACCTGCAAATTAAACAAAACTGTCATTGAAATTTGCATACACTCTTGTAATTGCAAATTACCTTACTATGAAATTCTCATTCCTGAGACATCGTTATCAACTGACTGCTTGTGTATCTACCCTTTTATGTAACGAACAGCACATTTTCTTGTGTATGCTCACGCCTGATGAAGCCAGTTGTTGGTCCTTTTTTCATGGATGAGACCTGATGTTTGATGAACGTAAGAGAAAAATAGCATGAAGACTGGTAGTAAAAACTCTCGCCGTGTGTGGACAGGCATTATCTTGCTGAAATGTAAGCCCAGGATGGTTTACCATGAATTCCAACAAAACTGGCCGTACTATACCGACGTCGTACCGCTGCGCCACGAAGGTGTCGCGGATGACAACCAAAGGATCCTGGGTGAAAATAAATGACACCTGAGACCACCACTCGTGGTTGTCAGGTTGTATGGTGGGCGACAGTCAGGTTGCTATCCTACCACTGCCCAGTGCATCTTGAGGCACGTCTTCGCTGGTCATTGGGGCTCAATTCGAAGCGAGACTCATCACTGAAGACAATCCTGCTCCACTCAATGAGATCCCCGGCGACTGTGTTCGTGCTTGTCAAACTACCTTTCCCAGCAAAGCCGTCGGATCTCTCCCCATCTGAGAACTTTTGGTGCATTATGGACGTGGCCCTCCAACAACCTCTGGACTATGACGATTTGACGAGCCAATTGAATAGAAATTGGCACGATATCCGCCAGGAGAACATCCAACAACTCTGTCAATCAATGCGAAGCTAAATAACTGCTTGTATAAAGGTCAGAGTTGGACCACTTCATAATTTACTTGCTCAATTTGAGAAGCTCTTTCTCATGAATAAATCACCCAGTTTTTCTTAAATAACAATCATTTGTCTGCCTGTACGATTTCCACCCTATTTGGATAATTCCTTTGTGGTACATGCTTTTTCTTTTTTTTTTAGATTGTTTTGTTTCGATTTGTCGGAAGAGCTCTCATTATCAAGTACTGGTTGAATATAGTGTCGCACCATTTTAAGCAAGAGCTAGTTTTTCCGCTATCCCATTGTTTATATCATCGTATCTCTCGAACTACATATAGCAAAATGATATAACATTACAGGTACGTCCACTGGTATAGGCTGATGCCGTCTACAAAATGTGTTGCGAATATAGTCAGTAGTAAACAACAAATAATATAAAACATTATGGCTATTACTGAAGTTTTACTGCATGAACTTCGAAAATACAGTAAGCAGTGAATTTTCCTTTTATCGTTTTGTGACCATTAACAGTCAGAAAAAGTTTCTTAAGGGTTTGAAATTGTGTATTGTGGTGTCACCGCCAGACACCACACTTGCTAGGTGGTAGCCTTTAAATCGGCCGCGGTCCGTTAGTATACGCCGGACCCGCGTGTCGCCACTATCAGTGATTGCAGACCGAGCGCCGCCACACGGCAGGTCTAAAGACACTTCCTAGCACTCACCCCAGTTGTACAGCCGACTTTGCTAGCGATGGTTCACTGACAAATTACGCTCTCATTTGCCAAGACGATAGTTGGCACAGCCTTCAGCTACGTCATTTGCTACGACCTAGCAAGGCGCCATTACCAGTTACTATTGATGCTGTAAAACATGTACCGTCAAGAGCGATGTTCACCAATTATGGATTAAAGTTAAGTATTCCAGCAGCTACATACGTTTTTTGCTAGTATAATTCCCTTGTCCTGTTCCAGACTTCACGCCAGCCTGCGTGAGCTTAAACGCGTGCCTTTCGGCTTCCTCCTAGTAGATTGGCTGTCTTGCCAGTCCACAACATTTATAGTTTGCCCTATGTGGCTAAGTGCTCTCATTTTTAAAATGCTGGGTGAATACATATAGTCTGGGTATTCTTGCGTGCCCTGAGTTGACTGCCTCAAGGCATATACAGAGTTGCTACACTAGTTAAAGCTAAAGACCGCAAATAACATCATAAAGGAACTGACTGGTACAACACGGGGTGTTGAAGCATTCACTGTACAGACTACAGCTCTGACAGTAATATACCCAGTTATGGCCATAGCCCATGCAAGGAAATACACATCCAATTGAATGAATCAATGAGAATTATCACGGGTATAATAAAATCCACACTGATCCCTTGGCTGCACATCATCAGTAACATTTCACCAGCAGTGACGCCAATAAGCAACCTGTCCAGAATGAAGGAAGCTGCATCACCCCTACTACCCCCGAGACCTTCCAGTTTATATAGTCTTAAATGAGCCTCCTTCACACCACTTGATATCACGCACTCCATTATGGTATAATGGAAGAATCAACAAGAAGTTTGACCTTAAATAAGACTGGTGCAAGAGATTGAATGCTGTAACAATGAAAATCAAGGTGTTCAAGATATACCTGCCTGTATACCGGGATATGATCTGAGGAGAAGTGAACAGTGTAAGAACCAGTCACACCAGGTGCAATGCTATGATACACAAGTGGGTACTCGAGACTCTCCAGCCTGCAGTTGTGGTACCCAAGAACAAACCGCACAGTATAATGTCAGAGACTGGCCTCTGAGAAAGTACCCAGGGCCACGCAATGATTTTATTAATGCTGCTCCCTCTGCTATCAAATTGGCTTCATTCAGTAGATGTTGAATTCTAATTAATTATATTGTTTTAATTAACAGCCTTAATTTTATAGTTTAAAAATCCTCCTTTTAGTATTACAGATTATTAACTTTAAGAATTTAAACATATTAGCTTTGTGATTAAATCCTAAAATGAGTAATTTTAACTGCATTATTTCTCAATATTTGCTGTTGTTGCCATACAATAAATAAAAAATAAATAAAATGTAATCCTTATTTTAATGTGTTAAAAATTAAACATCCCAGTCCAGAGCACCTCCGTGCCATAAAAGACTTGCCTTCGCCGCAGAATTTGAAGCAGCTTATTAACATAAATATGTGCGCCACGCCTCTTCCATTTCAGCTCCGCTTCATTGCTTACGCCGTAAAGGTGTTCCGTTCGTCTGGACGACGGAATGCGAACGCGCCTTTCGCCAGTTGAAATCGGCGTTGCTTTCCAATACTTGCCTTACGCCATTCGATCCCCGGAAGCCCGTTTTGTTGATGGTGGCTGCATCGGATTTCGGGATCCGTGCTGTGCTTGCGCACAAAGATGGTTCGCACGATCGCCCTATTGCCTTTGCGTCCAAACTGCTCTCTTCTGCGCAAAGACATTATTCACAGATCGAGAAAGAAGCATTGGCTCTCGTATTTGGTGTTACAAAGTTTCATGATTTCTTGTATGGTCGTCACTTTACCATCATCACAGAGCACAAACCTTTGACATCGCTTTTTCATCCGACCAAGCCTGTAACTCCACGTACAGCGCAGAAATTCATTCGCTGGTCTATTTTCCTCTCGCAGTACCGCTACCATATCTTGTATCGGTCGACTGCTAAGCACGGAAACGCCGATGCGTTGTCCCGTTTGCCTGTTGCTGAGGATAGAGCATTCGATTCCTCCGAACTTGCCTGCATGTTCATTGATTCGGAAACCGATGACGTGGTCGAATCGTTTCCGATTGATTTTCGTCGTGTAGCTACAGCCACAGCTGCCGACCCCGTCCTTGCTACCGTTCTGCGTTTTGTTGCTACGCAATGGCCCTTGTCAAAGTCACGGATCGGGGATCCGTTGGTTCGCCGATTTTTTGCTCACAAGGAGAGACTTTTTGTACGACGTGGTGTTTTGCTGTTGCGTTCAGATAATGATCAGTCCAGGGTCGTGGTCTCACGTTTGTTACAGTCCTCTGTCTTACAGCTTTTCCACCAAGGACATTGGGGTATAGTGAGAACGAAACAACTTGCTCGTCAGCACGGTACTTGGTTCGGAATCGATGCCGCGATTACGAATATGTGCTCTTCTTGCATGATGTGTGCCGAACAACAATCAGCACCACTGCGGAAATTCTTTGCATGGCCAAAAGCCACTTCCCCTTGGCAATGCTTACACATCGATTTTGCTGGTCCATTCTGGAATGCTCGATGGTTGGTTGTGGTAGATTCTTTCAGTAATTTTCCTTTTGTGGTCTGGTTGTCTTCCACGACGTAATCTGCCACCATCCAAGCATTATCCGCTATCTTTTGCATTGAAGGTCTTTCACAGACTATTGTTTCCGACAATGGCCCACAATTCCTGTCCGCAGAATTTCAGTCATTCTGCAAGGCCAATGGTATTCAACATCTGACGTCCGCGCCGTTTTCGCCACAGTCAAACGGTGCCGCTGAACGTTTGGTCAGGACTTTCAAGTCACAGATGTTGAAGTTGCAAGAGTCGCATTCTCGGAAGGACGCGCTATTGCTCTTTTTGTCCTCGTATCGCTCTCAGCCCCGCGATGGTCGCTCACCGGCTGAATTGCTCCACGGTCGCCCTTATCGAATCTTGATGTCTTTGCTACATCCGCCGCATCAGGTTCCTGTGCAGCGGCAGACACCTGCTCTTGTCCCAGGCGACGTTGTCTACTACCTCAACTATCGAGGTTCACGGCGTTGGCTCGCAGGGCGCATTCTTCGCTGCCTCGGCCGCGCTATGTATCTGGTTTTGGGGGCCTCTGGTGAGGTGCGTCGCCAACCTCAATCTGCTGCGCCTCTGTCGTCGCACGGGATCTGCCGCTCCCCGTCTGCTTTCAGCGACGGTGCCGTCCGGTCAGCGCCCTGGGAACCCATCTACTGGCTCGCCTCAGCCCCAGGTGTTACCGACGATGCCTTCCATTTTGCCCCATGGCGACGCGCCGCCGCCGCCGCCGCCTGTTCTCCCGCCGGCGACGCCTGCAGTAGACGCGTAGCGGCAACCGCCGGGCGCCTCCCTGGGTCACGCGCCGCCGATCGCTTCCCGTGACCAGTTGTCCTCCGCCATGGAACTCTTGCCCGCTCCGGACCATATGTCGTCTTCGCCCGTCGGGTGCCTCGGCCTGATGGAGGTCGACTCTTCGGCCCCTCCTGTCTCTCTACGGACGCATACACCGCATGTTGGCGTGCACCCTGAAGCAGGTTTTCAGGCGTTTCCTAGCTCCCCTCGGTCCGAATGGCAGGGTGCGGGTGGCACAGCCTCGCCTGTTGTTAAGCTCCCCACCTCGTCGCATACGCCAACATGGGGTCCTCTCCACGGCGGGCGGAAGCCTTATGCCACAACCGACCGCCGATTTGCGGGGGAGGAATGTGGTGTCACCGCCAGACACCACGCTTGCTAGGTGGTAGCCTTTAAATCGGCCGCGGTCCGTTAGTATACGCCGGACCCGCGTGTCGCCTCTATCAGTGATTGCAGACCGAGCGCCGCCACACGGCAGGTCTAGAGACACTTCTTAGCACTCACCCCAGTTGTACAGCCTACTTTGCAAGCGATGGTTCACTGACAAATTACGCTCTCATTTGCCGAGACGATAGTTAGCACAGCCTTCAGCTACGTCATTTGCTACGACCTAGCAAGGCGCCATTACCAGTTACTATTGATGCTGTAAAACATGTACCGTCAAGAGCGATGTTCACCAATTATGGATTAAAGTTAAGTATTCCAGCAGCTACATACGTTTTTTGCTAGTATAATTCCCTTGTCCTGTTCCAGACCTCACGCCAGCATGCGTGAGCTTAAACGCGTGCCTTTCGGCTTCTCCTAGTTGATTGGCTGTCTTGCCAGTCCACAACATTTATAGTTTGCCCGAAGTGGCTAAGTGCTCTCATTTTTAAAATGCTGGGTGAATACATATAGTCTGGGTATTTTTGCGTGCCCTGAGTTGACTGCCTCAAGGCATATACAGAGTTGCTACACTAGTCAAAGCTAAAGACCGCAAATAGCATCATAAAGGAACTGACTGGTACAACACGGGGTGTTGAAGCATTCACTGTACAGACTACAGCTCTGACAGTAATATACCCAGTTATGGCCATAGCCCATGCAAGGAAATACACATCCAATTGAATGAATCAATGAGAATTATCACGGGTATAATAAAATCCACACTGATCCCTTGGCTGCACATCATCAGTAACATTTCACCAGCAGTGACGCCAATAAGCAACCTGTCCAGAATGAAGGAAGCTGCATCACCCCTACTACCCCCGAGACCTTCCAGTTTATATAGTCTTAAATGAGCCTCCTTCACACCACTTGATATCACGCACTCCATTATGGTATAATGGAAGAATCAACAAGAAGATTGACCTTAAATAAGACTGGTGCAAGAGATTGAATGCTGTAACAATGAAAATCAAGGTGTTCAAGATATACCTGCCTGTATACCGGGATATGATCTGAGGAGAAGTGAACAGTGTAAGAACCAGTCACACCAGGTGCAATGCTATGATACACAAGTGGGTACTCGAGACTCTCCAGCCTGCATTTGTGGTACCCAAGAACAAACCGCTCAGTATAATGTCAGAGACTAGCCTCTGAGAAAGTACCCAGGGCCACGCAATGATTTTATTAATGCTGCTCCCTCTGCTATCAAATTGGCTTCATTCAGTAGATGTTGAATTCTAATTAATTGTATTGTTTTAATTAACAGCCTTAATTTTATAGTTTAAAAATCCTCCTTTTAGTATTTGTTGTTGTTGTTGTCTTCAGTCCTGAGACTGGTTTGATGCAGCTCTCCATGCTACTCTATTCTGTGCAAGCTTCTTCATCTCCCAGTACCTACTGCAACCTACATCCTTCTGAATCTGCTTAGTGTATTCATCTCTTGGTCTCCCCCTACGATTTTTACCCTCCACGCTGCCTTCCAATACTTAATTGGTGATCCCTTGATGCCTCAGAACATGTCCTACCAACCGATCCCTTCTTCTGGTCAAGTTGTGCCACAAACTTCTCTTCTCCCCAATCCTATTCAATACTTCCTCATTAGTTATGTGATCTACCCATCTGATCTTCAGCATTCTTCTGTAGCACCACATTTCAAAAGCTTCTATTCTCTTCTTGTCCAAACTATTTACCGTCCATGTTTCACTTCCATACATGGCTACACTCCATACAAATACTTTCAGAAATGACTTCCTGACACAATCTATACTCGATGTTAACAAATTTCTCTTCTTCAGAAACGCTTTCCTTGCCATTGCCAGTCTACATTTTATATCCTCTCTACTTCGGCCATCATCAGTTATTTTGCTCCCCAAATAGCAAAACTCCTTTACTACTTTAAGTGTCTCATTTCCTAATCTAATACCCTCAGCATCACCCGACTTAATTCGACTACATTCCATTATCCTTGTTTTGCTTTTGTTGATGTTCATCTTATATCCTCCCTTCAAGACACCATCCATTCCGTTCAACTGCTCTTCCAAGTCCTTTGCTGTCTCTGACAGAATTACAATGTCATCGGCGAACCTCAAAGTTTTTATTTCTTCTCCATGGCTTTTAATACCTACTCCGAATTTTTCTTTTGTTTCCTTTACTGCTTGCTCAATATACAGATTGAATAACATCGGGGAGAGGCTACAACCCTGTCTCACTCCCTTCCCAACCGCTGCTTCCCTCTCAAGCCCCTCGACTCTTATAACTGCCATCTGGTTTCTGTACAAATTGTAAATAGCCTTTCGCTCCCTGTATTTTACCCCTGCCACCTTTAGAATTTGAAAGAGAATATTCCAGTCAACATTGTCAAAAGCTTTCTCTAAGTCTACAAATGCTAGAAACGTAGGTTTGCCTTTCCTTAATCTTTCTTCTAAGATAAGTCGTAAGGTCAGTATTGCCTCACGTGTTCCAGTATTTCTACGGAATCCAAACTGATCGTCCCCGAGGTCGGCTTCTACTAGTTTTTCCATTCGTCTGTAAAGAATTCGTGTTAGTATTTTGCAGCTGTGACTTATTAAACTGATTGTTCGGTAATTTTCACATCTGTCAACACCTGCTTTCTTTGGGATTGGAATGATTATATTCTTCTTGAAGTCTGAGCGTATTTCGCCTGTTTCATACATCTTGCTCACCAGATGGTAGAGTTTCGTCAGGACTGGCTCACCCAAGGCCGTCAGTAGTTCTACTGGAATGTTGTCTACTCCGGGGGCCTTGTTTCGACTCAGGTCTTTCAGTGCTGTGTCAAACTCTTCACGCAGTATCGTATCTCCCATTTCATCTTCATCTACATCCTCTTCCATTTCCATAATATTGTCCTCAAGTACATCGCCCTTGTATAGACCCTCTATATACTCCTTCCACCTTTCTGCTTTCCCTTCTTTGCTTAGAACTGGGTTTCCATCTGAGCTCTTGATGTTCATACAAGTGGTTCTCTTATCTCCAAAGGTCTCTTTAATTTTCCTGTAGGCAGTATCTACCTTACCCCTAGTGAGATAAGCCTCTACATCCTTACATTTGTCCTCTAGCCATCCCTGCTTAGCCATTCTGCACTTCCTGTCAATCTCATTTTTGAGACGTTTGTATTCCTTTTTGCTTGCTTCATTTACTGCATTTTTATATTTTCTCCTTTCATCAATTAAATTCAATATTTCTTCTGTTACCCAGGGATTTCTATTAGCCCTCGTCTTTTTACCTACTTGATCCTCTGCTGCCTTCACTACTTCATCCCTCAAAGCTACCCATTCTTCTTCTACTGTATTTCTTTCCCCCATTCCTGTCAATTGTTCCCTTATGCTCTCCCTGAAACTCAGTACAACCTCTGGTTCTTTCAGTTTATCCAGGTCCCATCTCCTTAAATTCCCACCTTTTAGCAGTTTCTTCAGTTTTAATCTACAGGTCATAACCAATAGATTGTGGTCAGAGTCCACATCTGCCCCTGGAAATGTCTTACAATTTAAAACCTGGTTCCTAAATCTCTGTCTTACCATTATATAATCTATCTGATACCTTTTAGTATCTCCAGGGTTCTTCCATGTATACAACCTTCTTTTATGATTCTTAAACCAAGTGTTAGCTATGATTAAGTTGTGCTCTGTGCAAAATTCTACCAGGCGGCTTCCTCTTTCATTTCTTAGCCCCAATCCATATTCACCTACTACGTTTCCTTCTCTCCCTTTTCCTACACTCGAATTCCAGTCACCCATGACTATTAAATTTTCGTCTCCCTTCACTATCTGAATAATTTCTTTTATTTCATCATACATTTCTTCAATTTCTTCGTCATCTGCAGAGCTAGTTGGCATATAAACTTGTACTACTGTAGTAGATGTGGGCTTCGTATCTATCTTGGCCACAATAATGCGTTCACTATGCTGTTTGTAGTAGCTTACCTGCATTCCTATTTTCCTATTCATTATTAAACCTACTCCTGCATTACCCCTATTTGACTTTGTGTTTATAACCCTGTAGTCACCTGACCAGAAGTCTTGTTCCTCCTGCCACCGAACTTCACTAATTCCCACTATATCTAACTTTAACCTATCCATTTCCCTTTTTAAATTTTCTAACCTACCTGCCCGATTAAGGGATCTGACATTCCACGCTCCGATCCGTAGAACGCCAGTTTTCTTTCTCCTGATAACGACATCCTCTTGAGTAGTCCCCGCCCGGAGATCCGAATGGGGGACTATTTTACCTCCGGAATATTTTACCCAAGAAGACGCCATCATCATTTAATCATACAGTAAAGCTGCATGCCCTCGGGAAAAATTACGGCCGTAGTTTCCCCTTGCTTTCAGCCGTTCGCAGTACCAGCACAGCAAGGCCGTTTTGGTTATTGTTACAAGGCCAGATCAGTCAATCATCCAGACTGTTGCCCCTGCAACTACTGAAAAGGATGCTGCCCCTCTTCAGGAACCACACGTTTGTCTGGCCTCTCAACAGATACCCCTCCGTTGTGGTTGTACCTACGGTACGGCTATCTGTATCGCTGAGGCACGCAAGCCTCCCCACCAACGGCAAGGTCCATGGTTCATGGGGGGGGGGGGGGCTTTTAGGATTACAGATTATTAGTATTACAGATTATTAACTTTAAGAATTTAAACATATTAGCTTTGTGATTAAATCCTAAAATGAGTAATTTTAACTGCATTATTTCTCAATATTTGCTGTTGTTGCCATACAATAAATAAAAAATAAATAAAATGTAATACTTATTTTAATGTGTTAAACATTTAACATTAGAATAGTTGTGAATGACGGGTTATGACAGCATCTTAAATTTCTTAATTCGGTCAATAATTGAGTGAAAAGTTGAAAATCAAATTTTTGTTGCCCCTGGAAGCCATTAGAGGGGCAACTTGCAATTGGGACTGGGCGACCGAGTCCTGGGTTAGCCTTTTACTAAACATAATACAGTGCATTAATCTTGAAGATGATTTCTCTGACTCCAGTGCAGTCTTATTTTGAAGATTTGAATCGTCTTTATTTTGATGGTTTATGATGTCTCTTCTTTCGGAATACTGAGTGAATGTTAATCTGTATGAGAAATATAATTCTTGCACAAAACCCTGATAGCATCTTGAACATATTCCAGAACAAGTAGTAAATATGAAAACATGTACTGTAAATATGAGGGTCAGACAAATGAAAATCCAACACTTGCGACAGCAGTACTGTGGAATGCGTTTTTATCATGCAACAGCATGATTCTTTCCAACAGCATTCCGACAGATCGATGGCTAACAGCAGAGCCAAAAGTAGAAACATCCGATATCTTCCCAGCAAAATAAAACCAAAGATGGGATGTTTCCACTGCTGGCTCTGCTGTTTGTCCTTGGTCTGTCGGAATGCTGTCGGAAAGAATCAAGCTGTTGGACGATAATGTCTGCCCCTACAGTGCCAATCATACCAAGGCTAAGCTTCGGCGATTTGGTTGGGAAACACTACAACATCCTCTGCACAACCCAGATTTTGCACCATGTGATTTGTACAACCCTGGCCACCTGAAGAAAAATATGCTTGGACGTCGACTTCAGTCGGACAAGGGAGTGCAGGAGTGGGTGCAGTTGAAGATCCGCCAGCGGCCGACCGTATTCTATGGGACAGCAGGGTTTTCATTTCACTGCCTCTTATAATACATTACAGTCTGCAGTTTTATATGGGCTGCAGTTTTATAGCCCTTAAGCCTTCTTTATGTATAAAACTACTCCCGATCTCCCAGACCCCAACTTTATTAGAAATTTCGCCAAGCTACTTACGATTTTTGTGGTTGGGTCTATTTGATTGTAAAAGTAAAGCAGTGGCCAATGTGATACTTGGTTTGTACATAGCAGTTCTTTATTATTCGTACTCCTAAAAGTTGAAATATTCCCTTGCTTTTCTTAGCAGCTGTTGTACCCAGTTACAAGACCAACCACACGTTGACGCGGAGTATGAAGAACGATGTCAGTCAACGTTTTCCTCACTACCAAATTGCAATGACAAACGAAAACAAGACATACCTGTTCTCTAGGTGCCATTGTTAATGACTAGTGTCAATGGATACCAGTAAATATTTTAATCTCAAACAAGACGTCACTTGCAAACAGAAAGTTTCGCTCATCAGTTACTAGGTGATTTTGAGCTCCAACAGAGACTTATAGTATAAATCTCACTTGCTTGTGAATCCACTTCATGAAAACGATTTGTTTGTTTTTCGTCTTAAGACAATAATTAGAATTTTTTAAACAAAATGCTAGTTAAAAGAACTGAATTATTCATGTGGAAAATATTTAAAAAACAACTTTACAGATCTCTCGGTATTCGGCCACAGGTTTGTCTACACTACTTTCACACGTTGAATGTTGTCGTTACACTTCCACTTGAGAAATATACCTACTATACAACTGTTTCTCGAGTTGGCAGCCCTGTTAGAAAATGCACTTTGCGACAATCTAATGTTTCCCTTGTATACCTTCGGTTTTTGAGCTTTGTTTTGATTATAAAAATTTCTGAAGTTTTAATTTTTACTATTTTGTCATTCTTGAAAGTTACTATTAGTCCAAGAAAGTATTTTCACGCTGATGCGAGGATCCAGAGTTGCTAGGAATATATTCTGGGTTCAGTATGAAGTAGCCACTGTTGGCAGTTGATTCCATGAGAGTGGCCAAAGCGGTAAAGTGAGTCTTTGAGGCTACTAAACAGGCCAACGAAAGGAAGAGAGAAGATGAGGCACAAGTAAACCATGAAGATTTGCAGCTGGTATGTATGAGGAACAAGAGAAGCGAGCCGTAGATCAAATATAACTTTGAGTTGAATTTCCCAAGAATTAAAATTTTTTGAATGTTTCCTTTATGCACAAAAAAATCTGTTTTGGGATGTTTCAGGATACTGTTTGAAATAAAATAGACTACAGATACTAATGTACTACCAACAGGAAGATAAATATAGCCAGTTTAGTTATAGATATGTAACTTCAATAACTTTATGAGAGTTGTAAGCATTTTTCCCGTTATCACAGGTAGCTGAAGAGAATTTCGCCTGATGAGACTGGCAGCAATGAGTTCCTGGAAGTTGTAACACTAACTGCAATGTAAAGGTAGCGTCATATCAATGTGCACAGGTCATATTAGATTACATTTTCGAACCATATATCAAAGCGCAATGTGTGCAATATATTTGGCAGAACTTGTAGCTGCCAGATTAATTTGGCTTGAAGTTTGGTGTCACTTTAAATATCACACAATCCTGTACGCTTTCCTTAGTACACAGGCAGAAAGATGCTGGGCGTGACTTACCTTTGGCCAGCGGAGACAGCATGAGGTAGTGAGTGCTTCCACCGCCAGCGCTCTCTCCAAAAATGGTGACGCTCCCAGGATCGCCGCCGAACGCTTCGATGTTCTCCTTAACCCACCTAAGCGCTGCCACCTGGTCCTTGAAGCCATAATTCCCCGGAGAAGCCTCATCGCCTGTACTCAGGAAGCCTTAAACAACAAAACATATTTGTAAGGCATAAATAAAGATGTAGAACTTTGGTAATGTCATGTACCGAATCTCATATCTAAGATTGGTCGCACGTTATAACACGTCCCTTTTGTTTCGTGAACGGAGCAAGATAACAGAACGCGATTTTCGGCAAATTATAGCGCGCCAAAGAGGACGCATTTATTTTTGTATTTAATCCTCTCATCTAAATCGACACCTCCATTATTGCTCTACAGTTCACAATTGAGTACCCGGCAGAAGGTTCATCGAACCACATTTAAGCTACTTCTCTATCTTCCATTGTCGAACAGCGTGCAAGAAAAACGAACACGTAAGTCTTTACATTAGAACCCTTATTTCTCTTATCTTGATGATCATTTCTCGCTGTGTTGGTGCGTGCCAACAAAATATTTTCACACACTTAGGGGAGAGATGGTACCTGAGATTTCATGAGACTATCCTTCCACAACGTAAAATGCCAATGCTTTAATGAGTGCTACCCCAATTCCCATATCATATTCCTAGGACTGTCACCCTTATTTCGCGATAATACAAAATGAATTGCTCTTCTTTCAACTATTTCAATGTCCTGCATCAATCCTATCTGACGCTGATGCCAAATCGTATACCAAAACTCCAGAAGAGCGAGGACAAGCGTAGTGTAAGCTACCTGTTCAGCAGACCTATTACATTTTCTAAGTGTTTTCCCAATAATCGCAGTCTTCCGTTCTTTTACCCACAAAATTATCTATGTCATCGTTCCAGTTTTAGTTATTCGTATTTGTAATTGCTAAGTATTTTAATTGAGTTTACAGTCTTTAGATTTACGTGATTTGTAGTGTAACTGAAGCTTATCGCATTGTTTTTAGTAACCGTGTGATTTAGAGCCAATTGCCACATTTACACCGTGCAGATGTTCTGTCTAAATCATTTTGCAATTCGATTTGATCGTATGATGACTTTACATGACGGTAAATAACAGCATTATCTGCTAACAATAAGAGGGCTGCTCAGATTTTCTTCTACGTAGATTAGGAACAACAGAAGGTCTGTAACACTGCCTTGGGAAACGCCACATATTACTTCTGTTTTACTCGATGACTTTCCGTCAGTTATTGCGAACTGTGGCCTTTCTGTCGGGAAATTACGAATCCAGTCACAAAACTGAGACGATACACCATAGACACGCAGTTTGATTATAGGTCGCTTGTGAGGACCTTTATTGAAAGACTCCTGGAAATCAAAGAATGTGGAAGCCATTTGACGTCTCCTGTCGATATCACTCATTACTTCTGAGAATAAAGAGCTAGTTAGCTATTTGTCAATAAATCTTTTTTTCCGAGGTGATTCGTAATTTTTCGAGCACAGCATATGTTCCAATATCCTACAGCAAATAAACATTAGTAATATGGGTCAGTAATTCCGCAGATTATTCCTGTTTACCTTCTTGGGTATTGGTGTGACTTGTTCAACTGTCCAGTCTTTGGGTACTGATCTTGCGAGCCGGCAGTTGAATATGATTGTTAAGTGAGGAATTGTTGTATCAACATACTCTGAAAGGAACTTGACTGGTATACAATCTGGAGCGGAATCCTTTCCTCTCGTAAATGTTTAAGTTGTTTCGCAACACCTTAAAAGTAAGTGACTCATGTTGGCAGTTGTTCTTGATTCGAATTCTTACATCAAACGAAGTACTAAAAAGTATTTCCTTAACAGAACGATGTACTTTTTAATGGCATGTGAAAACTTTCCGAAGGACAAGTACAGTCATACGGTGCTTGTTAAGGTTGGCGTTGAAACTTTTAGCTATAATATCGAGAGTATCCGAGAATGTAGCGACGTAAACACCGCCAAGTGGAGTTCCCATGCCATTCTCCGTCGTTGCATCAAGGTTTCTGGTTGTATATTGTTTCCACAACAAATTGTTCAGTTAAACGTAAAGAAGTGTGCATAATTTAAATAACTCCCTTAGTGCCTCTCGTTGCACTAGTGTTAGAATACAGTTCTAGTCACTAAAATGCGCGAGGGTTTCAAATGAAAACCTTAAATATTTTTATTGAACACAAGTTGGCAGCCCTGGAGCACAAGTGTATCATTTTCCGACATAGTCTCCTTGTCATTCAACACACTTCCTCAAACGCGTAGACAGTGCACTGCTTCCTCTGTAATAAATTTCTTTTGGTCTTATGGGCAGCGACTCATCCACCGCCCGTCGCACCTCTTCTTTAGAAGAGGTCACACCAACTTCTCCTAAAAAATTCCTCACAGTGCACAATGCAATACTGACCTGGTGCTGTGAGCAACGGATGACATCACTTAGGAGCACTCGCAGTAGAAAACAGTTGCGCTCCTTCTGAGTTGATCATAATGTAGCTGACCATCATTTCAGCAGTCAATACTGGTTTCTAGCTATGGCAGAGAGACTGCTAAAAATCATAATTTCGTCCGTTTTATACGCATACCAGCAACCAATTTAAGAGAAGCGGCATAAATTTGGTGTGATTTCCGTCCCACATTAGAAGAGAAGTAGCATAATTTTAGTGCTATTTTTACATGGTGCTGTAGCACATTAGTAGATGATAACAAGCCGCCACTACATATTAGGCACGTCGCTTGAGTGTAACATAAAATGAAAGACTCTAAGATACTCACGTTTTGGCTTCAACACCCCACCGTTTTTGAAAACAGCACCCCTAAAATTCATGACGTGAAATCGGCTCAGAATTGACCAGATCGATGGATAATGAAAAAGTTCATCTATTAACATGCTGTCACACGTGACGGTATTTGTTCATGCACTTTAGGAATCCAATATGAGTAAAAAATGTTATCAGGGGCAATCGGTTTTAAACTGTTTCCAAGATATGTTTTGAAGTTGAATTTTTCACTTTCCTAGATTTAAGGAAACTGACGTAAACATTTTTTCGTAAGTCACTTAAACGATTGACCTCTTCTATACACCTAGGACCAAATTAATTATTAGTTTCTTATAAGCACAGGAAAACATTAGGCACCAATTTCCCATACGCTGTGATACAGTACTGCCACTTTCGAAATCGTTATTTTACTTATACTACATATGTATACTACAATTACAACAATCGTTCATTTTTTCCCTTATGCATTAACATACGTTGAGTGCTCATACTCGCAGCAATGTTACACAAAATAGCTTTCTTACAACAAGGTTCACAATTTTAAATATTCGTTAAACCAAGTCGTTTGATAAATTTGTTTACCTCTCACGTTGTTATTCATTATTCATTTACTTACATTATTAACCTTCCCATTACTACCAATTTCGATGCGGCAAAAAAATATAAATTAAAAATAAATGAACTGCATAACGCATTGTGGACTCGAGCACAGGTTCTCTGTTTTGCAGACAGAAGCCTTGACCGAAACGCCAGTGGCGATTTCGTTTAACAGGTTTTACCATGTAGATAACTACACCGAGTTCACAAAAATCCACGGGCCAGCGATATGCACTTATACTGATGGCGGTAGTATCGCTACACAAGGTATAAAAGGCGGACCTGAAGGTGATTCACGCGAAAAGGTTTCCGAAGTCGTTACGGCGTCAAAACGGGAATTAACAGACTTTGAACGCGGAATGCTACTTGAAACTAGACACATGGAACACCTCATTTCGGATATCGTTATGGAATTCCATTTTAAGAGATCAATAGTGTCAAGAGTGGGCGAAAATACCAAATTTCAGGCATTACCTCTTATCACGGACAACGCAGAGGCCGACGACCTTCAGTTAAGGCCGAGAGCAGCGGAGTTTTGATAGGGTTGTCAGACCTAACAGTCAAGCAACACTGCGTGAAATAACCGTAGAAATCTACGTGGGACGTACGAGGAACGTATCCATTAGGACAGTGCGGCGAAATTTTGCGTTAATTGTCTGCGGCAGCAGACGACCTTCGTCAGTGCCTTTGATAACTGCACGACTTCGCCTGCGGTGCATCTCCTGGGCTCCTGACCATATGATTGGACCCTAAACTATTAGAAAACCGTGGCCTGGTCAGATGCTTTCCGATTTCGGTTGGTAAGAGCTGATTTTAGAGTTTGAAGTGTGGCGCTGACCCAACGTAGCCATGGATCAAAGTTGTGAATCAGTCAATGTGCAAGCTGATAGTGGCTCCATATTGGTGCGGGCTGTGTTAACATGGAATGGACGGGGTCCTCTGCTTTAATTGTACCGATAATTGACGGGAAGTTATGTTCGGCTAAATGGAGGTCATTTTCACTTTTTCATGGGCTTCAGAACAATGACAGAACTTTTATAGATGAAAAAAATGTGCCGTGTCACCGGGCCACAATTGTTCACGACTGGTTTGAAGATCATTCTGGACAGTTCGAGTGATTGATCTGGTCACGCAGATCGACCGATATGAGTCCCATCGAACATTTGTGGAACATACCCGACAGGTCAGTTCGTGCACAGCATCATACACCGGCAACACTTTCTCAATTATGGACGGCTATAGACCCAGCATGGCTCAATATTTCTGCTTGGGACTTGCAACGACTTGTTCAATCCTCCCATGTCGTGTTGCTGCACTACGCCGGGAAAAATTAGATCCGGCACTATCTTAGGAGGTGTCCCATGACTTCTTTCGTCTCAGTATAAGTGGCACCGGTAAGAGTTTCTTCCTTCGATTTATAGGAAAATATTGTATACGTTTCCGGATCACACAAGTGATAAGAAATGCTCAGTTTTCAATTATTTATTGATACCGTTAATTCTGTATCGATTGTGCTTCGTGAAATTTAGGGGTGGTTTTCTCAAAAACGAGGGGGTATTGACCCAGAATACTTCTTTCATTCTAGGTTGTACAAAATCAACCTGCCAATGTTGTTGTTGTGGTCTTCAGTCCTGAGATTGGCTTGATGCAGCTCTCCAAACATGAGCCGAATCATCTGGTCGTGTCTGAGGCCTACCCTTCGTTGGTAAAGTACTTCAGTGACGACCATGGTTCAAATGGCTCTGAGCACTATGGGACTCAACTGCTGAGGTCATTAGTCCCCTAGAACTTAGAACTAGTTAAACCTAACTAACCTAAAGACATCACAAACATCCATGCCCGAGGCAGGATTCGAACCTGCGACCGTAGCGGTCTTGCGGTTCCAGACTGCAGCGCCTTTAACGGCACGGCCACTTCGGCCGGCAGTGACGACCATGCTACCGGCTTTGAACTAGGTTGTAATTATGACGCGACACCCTGCACCTCGTGGTCTAATCGTTAGCGTTATTGACTCTAGATCGCGGGGTTCTGGGTTAAATTTCCGACACGGTTGGAGAATTCCTTTGCTCAGGAACGGGTTCTGGGGTGTTGTACCAACTATTTCAACTCATCTTCATCGATGCACAAGTCGCCGAAGCAGCGTCGAACAGGAAAAAGATGCACCAGGCAACCAAACAACAGCAACAAACATGTCTCCTGACGAATAATGCCGCACGATCATGCTTTTCATGATGTGATATTTTTTGGTGGAGATCTGGGGAACTTAAAACATCTGCATGACTGTGGCTGCAATTAGGCAACCTAAGGTTGGTTGGTTGTTGCGGGGAAGGAGACCAGACAGCGTGGTCATCGGTCTCATCGGATTAGGGAAGGAAGTCGGCCGTGCCCTTTCAGAGGAACCATCCCGGCATTTACCTGGAGTGATTAGGGAAATCACGGAAAACCTAAATCAGGATGGCCGGACGCGGGATTGAACCGTCGTCCTCCCGAATGCGAGTCCAGTGTCTAACCACTGCGCCACCTCGCTCGGTAGGCAACCTAAAAGCCAATGCCTACACAGACAGAAACCGAAAAACAAACGGGAGACTACAACATTTTTAGATCAGTATGTTCAGGAATAAAATTGATTCCAAATCAACAGCAACTCAGCTGCATATCAAGCATCCATCAGTGTTGGACGTTGGTCAGGACCCGGCTAAATAATGGAAAAGATTCGACAGAGTTATCAAATACGATAGGTGGGACGACGTGATGTGATGGGTAAATGGGTACTTTTACTTGCACGGCACAGTCCAAAAATGGTTCAAGGACATGAGGAGAAGCTCGTTACCTGGGACAGTTTGCAGACCGAACTAAGCAAAACATTTGTAGCAAATCTCCTTAGCGGAACAACAACCAGAGAACGGGGTCTAACATTTTCACGGAATGGCATGGTCTTACATACTGAAAGTTTTGGCTCTATGCTATGCTGTATGAGGTGCATTCAAGTTCTAAGGCCTCCGATTTTTTTTCCTCTGGACTGGAAAGAGATAGAAACATGCGCATTGTTTTAAAATGAGGCCGCGTTCATTGTCAATACGTCCCAGAGATGGCAGCACCGTACGGCAGATGGAATTTTACCGCCAGCGGCGAGAATGAGAACTGTTTTAAATACTTAAAATGGCGACGTTTTCCTTACTTGAACAGTGTGGAACCATTCGTTTTCTGAATTTGTGTGGTGTGAAACCAATTGAAATTCATCGACAGTTGAAGGAGACGTGGTGATGGAGTTATGGATGTGTTGAAAGTGTGTTCATGGATGCGACAGTTAAATGAAGGCAGAACATCGTGTGACAACAAACCAAAACAACCTCGGGCTCGCACAAGCCGGTCTGATAACATGATCGAGAAAGTAGAGAGAATTGTTTTGGGAGATCGCCGAATGACTGTTGAACAGATCACCTCCAGAGTTGGCATTTCTGTGGGTTCTGTGCACACAATCCTGCATGACAACCTGAAAATGCGAAAAGTGTCATCCAGGTGGGTGCCACGAATGCTGACGGACGACCACATGGCTGCTCGTGTGGCATGTTGCCAAGCAATGTTGATGTGCAACGACAGCATGAATGGTACTATCTTTTCGTCGGTTGTGACAATGGATGAGACTGGATGCCATTTTTCAATCCAGAAACAAAGCGCCAATCAGCTCAATGGAAGTACACAGATTCACCGCCACCAAAAAAATTTCGGGTAACCGCCATTGCTGAAAAAATGATGGTGTCCATGTTCTGGGACAGCGAGGGCGTAATCCTTACCCATTGCGTTCCAAACGGCACTACGGTAACAGGTGCATCCTACGAAAATGTTTTGAAGAACAAATTCCTTCCTGCACTGCAACAAAAACGTCCGAGAAGGGCTGCGCATGTGCTGTTTCACCAAGACAACGCACCCACACATCGAGCTAACGTTACGCAACAGTTTCTTCGTGATAACAACTTTGAAGTGATTCCTCATGCTCTCTACTCACCTGACCTGGCTCCTAGTGACCTTTGGCTTTTTCCAACAATGAAAGACACTCTCCGTGGCCGCACATTCACCAGCTGTGCTGCTATTGCCGCAGCGGTTTTCCAGTGGTAAAAACAGACTCCTAAAGAAGCCTTCACCGCTGCCATGGAATCATGGCGTCAGCGTTGTGAAAAATCTGTACATCTGCAGGGCGATTACGTCGAGAAGTAATGCCAGTTTCATCGATCTTGGGTGAGTAGTTAATTAGAAAAAAAATCGGAGGCCTTAGAACTTGAATGCACCTCGTAGATCCTAAAATGACAGAAGCCGATAAAATATAACATCCGATGGACTGAGTAGCAAAAGGTATGTATCAAAGTCGTTTGGTAACGAACGTCACAGCAACGTAGTAAGTCCTGCAATGGTACCAAGGATACGTGACAGTGCAATAAAAAAGACTCTGATGAGGAAGGTGACCCACTCCGTATGTGGTCACTAACATAGTTTTGTATAACCACAACTACTCACGATCCGTGCTCACAGCTTAATTTCCGGCAGCTTTACGTCCTGCCTTCCAAACTTCACAGAAGTTCTCCTGCGAAACTTGCAGGGCTAGCACTATTGCATAAAAGATATTGCGGAGACATGGCTTAGCCACAGCCTGGAGAATGTCTCCAGAATAAATTTTTGCCTCTGCAGCGGAATGTGCGATGACATGAAACTTTCTGGCAGATAAAAGCTGTGTGCCGTGAGGAGGGGTCGGGAGTTGTGCGTGAGTAGCTCAGTTGGCTGACCACTTGCCCGCGAAAGAGAAATGTTCTGGGTTCGAGTCCCAATGTAGCACAGCGTTTTAATCTCCCAGTAAGTTTCATGTGTACCGTTCTTGTGCGTTGGTAACACGCCAGACTGCTCGGAAAGAGACAAGCATTCTCGACTATGGACATGCAGCACAGCTCCCCATATTAGCCACCGAATGCCCCTAATTCAGTTTCCACATTACTTATAGGATTCTGAATAGTATTGGATTGCATCACTTCGGGATTATCCTAAACTTAGGACAGTACCAGTTCAGCTTCACCAAGTATTTCATGTTGACTATCAATAAATTACATAAAAATCCATTTACAGACCTCGTTATTTCATATTTTGCCATATACACTCCTGGAAATTGAAATAAGAACACCGTGAATTCATTGTCCCAGGAAGGGGAAACTTTATTGACACATTCCTGGGGTCAGATACATCACATGATCACACTGACAGAACCACAGGCACATAGACACAGGCAACAGAGCATGCACAATGTCGGCACTAGTACAGTGTATATCCACCTTTCGCAGCAATGCAGGCTGCTATTCTCCCATGGAGACGATCGTAGAGATGCTGGATGTAGTCCTGTGGAACGGCTTGCCATGCCATTTCCACCTGGCGCCTCAGTTGGACCGGCGTTCGTGCTGGACGTGCAGACCGCTTGAGACGACGCTTCATCCAGTCCCAAACATGCTCAATGGGGGACAGATCCGGAGATCTTGCTGGCCAGGGTAGTTGACTTACACCTTCTAGAGCACGTTGGGTGGCACGGGATACATGCGGGCGTGCATTGTCCTGTTGGAACAGCAAGTTCCCTTGCCGGTCTAGGAATGGTAGAACGATGGGTTCGATGACGGTTTGGATGTACCGTGCACTATTCAGTGTCCCCTCGACGATCACCAGTGGTGTACGGCCAGTGTAGGAGATCGCTCCCCACACCATGATGCTGGGTGTTGGCCCTGTGTGCCTCGGTCGTATGCAGTCCTGATTGTGGCGCTCACCTGCACGGCGCCAAACACGCATACGACCATCATTGGCACCAAGGCAGAAGCGACTCTCATCGCTGAAGACGACACGTCTCCATTCGTCCCTCCATTCACGCCTGTCGCGACACCACTGGAGGCGGGCTGCATGATGTTGGGGCGTGAGCGGAAGACGGCCTAACGGTGTGCGGGACCGTAGCCCAGCTTCATGGAGACGGTTGCGAATGGTCCTCGCCGATACCCCAGGAGCAACAGTGTCCCTAATTTGCTGGGAAGTGGCGGTGCGGTCCCCTACGGCACTGCGTAGGATCCTACGGCCTTGGCCTGCATCCGTGCGTCGCTGCGGTCCGGTCCCCCCCTCACGCCCCACGTGTTGAGCAATTCGGCGGTACGTCCACCCGGCCTCCCGCATGCCCACTATACGCCCTCGCTCAAAGTCCGTCAACTGCACATACGGTTCACGTCCACGCTGTCGCGGCATGCTACCAGTGTTAAAGACTGCGATGGAGCTCCGTATGCCACGGCAAACTGGCTGACACTGACGGCGGCGGTGCACAAATGCTGCGCAGCTAGCGCCATTCGACGGCCAACACCGCGGTTCCTGGTGTGTTCGCTGTGCCGTGCGTGTGATCATTGCTTGTACAGCCCTCTCGCAGTGTCCGGAGCAAGTATGGTGGGTCTGACACACCGGTGTCAAGGTGTTCTTTTTTCCATTTCCAGGAGTGTAGTTGAGTAGCGTCTTTCGTATTCTAGCACAATTAGTGCTATATGTTTCTCCCGTTTGCTCTATATTTTTATTTCCTCAGTCACATAAAATATCCTTAAATTTGTTTGATATTTTTATTTCGCTGACTACGCCACATTCTAATATTACTTACAGTTGTTGTGCGTGTGCTTTACGTTCACACACATAGACCGAAACTGTTACTAACGTTATACTGTAAAGTGCAGTATTGTTTTCCTTTTGTTCTTCGCAAAGATATCAAAAAAGTCAGAAATGTTTGGAGTTTTACACTGATATCGTCATTTTGTGCGTACGTCACGTTTTAACCAAGGTGTACGCGACTGTATTATCTGTTTATAACAAACGATCTTAGCACAGTGCAGCTAACTTCCTTTGAATGTCAGAAGTTGTTGACTATCTTAGAGATATTCAGACTGCACTACTGTGGGCCATTCAACAACTTGAATGTCTCATTTCATAGTTTGCAGAAAGCGTTGTATCTAAGGTAGTGTCGTCAACTTTAAACAGTGTGGGTAATATCGTCTGTCAGACATCAACAGCGTTCTGAACAACGAAATTAAAGATACTGCGCCAGGGTGTACCAATTTTTGTCAAAGACCTCGATATGTCTCCATTATTGTGCCACCATCTAAAATTTCTATTGATTGCCTGCTGCACATTGACTAACCTCACTCTTTTAAAATTATTCTAATAGTTGGTGAAATTGTTAGTTAATACTTTATATTCTAGGTAATTTTCTGCTTAGCTATTCCTTAAAGTACTGTATATTTAGTTAGGGTATGATCTGTTTCTGCGAAAGCCACTTCGAACGACATTTGTTACTTGTTCTTCCATTGCAGATAAATGTCTTTGAAGAAACTGGCATAGATTATGAATTTTGTGTACTGGAGACATCTGATCTTACGTCTATCGTTCGTCATCGCGGTTTTCCTCCTTGCATTTATCTCGCTCTCTATTTTCTCTTGCTACGACCAATTCCTCTGAGCTGCACCTGCAATTCGCGCCAATTTGCGTTGGCGATGTTGGCGAGTGGTGCTTGAAACCTGCAACATGTTACCACCAGGACACTGAATATTTCAAGATGCTTGTATCTGAGGAGGTGGACTAGTCGAACAAGTAAAAAAATACTCCACCTATGGCGGTTTGTCTGCACATTAATTACAACGGTTGCTGTGTCTCTTTCCGGCGATACCATCATTGGCCTACGCCAAAGATATATGTGACTACTTCAAATGACAATGTTCAGCGACAATCATTTGATTATTGTCGTTATGGAAAACTCATTCTATACTAGTTCTTACCCAGCGGACCAAGACGATAGTTAATAGCGACAACAACTACGTCGTAGTCCATAAGATATCCATATTCATAGGTTGTGGCACTGCCTTCCATGAAACCACCGCCGTGAATCCATACCATTACTGGAAGGAGCTCCTTAGGCCTCAACTGAAAGAATAAAACGATCATAAAGACTCATTTAATACTGTAGCTTGACACATAATTTAAGTAATCGATTATCTATTACAGGAGCAAAGATAATCGCAACATCTTAAAACAAACTCTTTCATTCTAATGTAACCTGATATTAAGTAAGTTCTCTTTTTGACATGCTTATAACATCAACACAATATTGCTGGCTGTATGCAAATCCCTTAGATGTTAAACAAACCATCTGAAATTTTATTTTCAGATCCTATAAGAAATCAGTACTTCGAATTTTAAAGCCACAGAAATCCGCTAACCCGTGTTTTGCTAAAATAAATTGAGGATGTATAAGAACTAAAGATCATGACAGGATAATAGGTTTCGTTAGAGACCTACGTTTTGGCTAGTTAGAAAACTCTATCACGAATGGACAAAGGGATCCACTGTGCAATATCAAAATCCATTTAAACAATGTGTCCAAACATGAAGCCCGAAACTAATGTTAGGGAGCAACAGTTAATGTTTTACACCTACAGCTGGTTTCAAATACACCAGGTGAGTTAGTAGCGACACAATATTTACACGTCTTAATCTTGATATTTTGTCATCCACAACTTTGGAAATACGACTGTCATCGTGAAATCTAAGTGCAGTTTTGGAATCAGAACAACAAATACTTTTCGGTTAGACATTTACATGACGTTTTACAGACTTCGTAAACATTAAATTTACTTTATTTTTCTAAGATGGCAGAACGGTTTGTGGATGGAATAGATGACTGTACTATTGTTGCTGTTTGTACGCTTTGATTTAATTAGTAAGTGACAATCTCTTTTTCTGTTGTATGTATTACAAATTGAAAATACTTCTTTCCACCAGGCAACTTACTTCTACTTGGTACATACTTCGTGACCTCACATCACATGATCTGGAGGGGAGATGCATGTCTATATATACATTTTTGAGAGATACCAGCAGCAGTTCAGCGTGAAGTGTCATTGGGCAAGGTCGTGTGACTTGAAATTCATGCAGTTATTGTAATTGTCTGCCAAAATCAAATTGGCAACTATGAAACAGCATGCTAAACACTTTGTTATTGTCGATCTCGTAAACTGTGATATTTCTGTGAAGTGCGTTTTCCAATAAACTACGTACTCTGAATTAATGTTTCTTCTTACGTATTAATACATGGAACATGACACATTTAGCTCAAATGAACCCAGGGAACAATCTCCTGGAATGGTCAGCTTCCAGCATTATTGTTGTAATCGATGAGACCCATCGTTACATTTGAATTTATGGAATTTAATTTATGGGGCACAGTCCGCCCCCAGTAGCTGAGTGGTCAGTGCGACAGAATGTCAATCCTAAGGGTCCAGGTTCGATTCCTCATTTTCTCCGCTCAGGGACTGGGTGTTATGTTGTCCTAATCATCATCATTTCATCCCCATCGACGCGCAAGTCGCCGAAGTGGCATAAAATCGGAAGACTTGCACCCGCCGAACGGTCTACCCGACGGGAGGCCCTAGTCACTCGACTTCTTTTTATTGTGGGGCACAGAGTTTAAGTGATTTTAGACAACCATTGATAGGAAACCACATAAGGTACCGATTTAGCCAACTGATTTATCGTTACAAGTATTTTAGCATTCAACCACTAATATTGGGAACATAATCCACAGTAAAGCGTTTTGGGAGTCAAGCTTCCATCATCTGGCTGTCTAAATTAATACTACATAAATTGCGCTTTAAAGGCACCCAATAACAAAATGTAAAAACATATAAAACTAAGGGTCATGGGAAAAAAATCAGGTATGTCACTTTTCCGAAACTGAGTTATTGGTAAAGCTCCATTCCGACTGAACACATGTATCTCTACAGAGGCTCCTTCTGGGAAAATACAGCGTAGAAAAGGGCGCAAAAGAAGTGACGTCATTTCTTTTCCACTTCATCATTCTTGCCTGGGTGACGTTGTTGAAGAGCTCCATGCATGTTGTCTCAGGAGTAATGGTCAATATTTAGGGATCTGACAGGAATGACCATGCGAAGGAAGAAAGTCTGGGCTCTAAAGTACATACCTGAAGAGCTGTGGGCACTTTTTCAGTAGATCTAACTCTAACAATTCCCTTCTTCGTTCTCGATCTCCTTCCAAATTCCAGACTAAAATACACACCACAAAAAAAGTTTTATCACTTCGATTCCGAGAGTCCCAGAACCTGTACAGAAAATTGGAATAGAGATAAACATAAACATCATTTCCGCCCTTTTTACTGCTCAATAAAACCACACATTGCATCTTGTACCACCATACAGCGACACCTTCAGAGGTGGTGGTCCAGATTGCTGTACACACCGGTACCTCTAATACACAGTAGCACGTCCTCTTGCATTGATGCATGCCTTTGTTCGTCGTGGCATACTACCCGCAAGTCATCAAAGCACTGTTGCTCCAGATTGTCCCACTCCTCAACGGCGTAGGTCCCTCAGAGTGGTTGTTGCATCACGTCGTACATAAACTGCCCTTTTCAATTTATCCCAGGAATGTTCGATAGGGTTCATGTCTGGAGAACATGCTGGCCACTCTAGTCGAGCCATGTTTTTTTGAAGGAAGTCATTCACAAGATGTCCACGATAGGGAAGAATTGTCGTCCATGAAGACGAATACCTCGCCATTATGCTGCCGATATGGTTGCACTATTCGTCTGAGGATGGCATTCACGTACCGTACAGCCGTTACGGCGCTTTCCATGATCACCAGCGGTGTATGTAGGCCCCACATAATGCCACCCCAAAACAGCAGGGAACCTCCACCTTGCTGAGCTAGCTGGACAGTGTGTCTAAGTCGTTCAACCTGATCGAGTTGCCTCCAAACGCGTCTCCGACAATTGTCTGGTTGGAGGCATATGCGACGCTCATCGGTGAAGAGAACGTGATGCCAATCATGAGCGATCCATTCGGCATGTTGTTGAGCCCATCTGTACTGCGCTGCACGGTGTCGTGGTTGTAAAGAGGGACGTCGCCATGGACGTAGGGAGTGAAGTTGCGCATCATGCAGCCTATTGCGTACAGTTTGAGACGTAACACGATGTCCTGTGGCTGCTCGAAAAGCATTATTTAACATGGTGGCATTGCTGTCAGCGTGCCTCCGAGCCATTATCCGTAGGTAGCGGCCATCTACTGCAGTAGTAGCCCTAGGGCGGCCTGAGCGAGGCATGTCATCGACGGTTCCTGTCTCTGTATCTCGCCCATGTCCGAACAACATCGCTTTGATTCACTCCGAGACGCCTGGACACTTCTCTGGTTGAGAGCCCCATCTGGCACAAAGTAAAAATGCGTCGATGACGCTATCGAACCGTGGTATTGACCGGTTAGGCATGGTTGAACTACAGACAACACGAGGCGTGTACCTCCTCAATGGTGGAATGACTGGAACTCATCGGCTGTCGGAGTTCTGGGAACCGGGGTGATGAAAAACATTTTTATGTGTGTATACACATCCGCGAAGCCTGACTAAGTTTTTCCATCCTGTCGCTGCGAGGTTCTTCAATCAGCTGCTCCACAGTCAGAATATTGTGTCTGTATTATTAGAACTGTAAATTCGTTTAGTACTGGTTATTTTGGAATTAATTCGTCTTGACTTACCTGTTTCTTTAGCGTTACAAATTTTTTGACTCCTTTTTCGGAAATTGCTTCATTCTTGGAACACTCCGGATGCCAATAGCGCCGTTTCCATTTTTGGTGTACCGAAGATGTTAATTTGTGAAGTGAAAAATATTGTATGTTATTTATTGATGTAATCACAGTTCAAACATTATACATACTTTTTCTCGAGTTGCATAAAAATTCACTTACCTAATTGTCTCCACTGACCCTCCAAACTGTTTGGTCATCAAGACCTCATTTTACTTTAAAAGTAAGTTTCTAAATTTTTTAATGTTTTATAGTTGAAATGCGACAAGCATTTTGCATGCCAGTTTTATCAAATATCAGGATATATTTATCATTCTGTCTGACAACAGGGAAAATCAGTATGAAAATGTTAATGGTATTATAAACCATAGCGACTGGAAGTAGAGTGCCCTGTATTATTTGCATGTCTCTCTTTATTAAGTCTGTGACGGTTTTTAATCGGTTATGCATGTTTCTGGGACACGTGCATGTGCAGCTCATTAGACTTGAGACAGAGCCAGGCAGATCGGTGATCGGCGTAAGAGACCGTGGCCTGGGTGCCGTAAGATTCTTGGAAGTGAGGTCGGCTCAGAACCCACGGGGGTGGCAAGCATTGTCCTCCCACACGATAGCTTGCTAATGTACAGTCCGGGGCACTTCGGTATTGTGTGCCGCAGTCGGGAGCCCCTCTGAATGTTTTCTGACTTCTTTTGAAGATAAACATTTGTCACTTGTAGAAAGCGAGGGCCACAGAAAAACAAACTCTAGCCTCATAGCGGTCCTCTCTACATTTGTCAAACCCAGTTGCCAGGCTTGGTAGAAGAACGTGCTTGCGTCAAGACAAGTGACAGCAGAACTCAGCGCTCAAATGAATGCTGGTTGGTAGTTGGGGAGATTTTCACGTTGCCATTGAATGCTGTATGAGACGAGCTATTGTTGATGGGATTCTCTGTTCAAGGGGATCATCGTGATTAGATCACAGTGGTTCGTAAATTTTATATTTGCGACTCGCACCTTTTGGCGACAGGGAATAGCCACGGCAAAAGTCAGCGCCGCGAGGGATGCAGATCAGGGGGTGAGACGCAAGTGTTTACGCATCGAACTCTGATTAAGATGCAGTGGTATCCTGATCGACTTGGCATAGCATTGCGGTAGAGGCTGCCACATTTTGGAGTGCCGGAAAGGCGCGGACAACTACGTCTTCGTGAATGGACTACAGCGCACAACTGGAAGCAGCACAATCACACTCACTGTGAGCATAAATAGCAGCAGCGGCGGAATGGTTCGATTAGATTTCACAGTTATGGAATCCAGGACGATCGCCTGTTTCATCTCCTTTTGCAATGGTAATGTACGTGTGAACTTTTGAGTTTTAGTCACCAACATTCAGACACTGCTGTGATCGACAGTTCGCATGATTAAATAGTTGTCAGTCATTGTTGAACTTCGGGAGGGGGTAAATTCTAAAGAAGTCAAGAAGTAATTTCACTGATAAGGGAGTGAGGCTACTTTCCGTTTTATCTCCATACCATTTTGGATAGATATAATTGTTGCAGGTGTTTGAGTATTCATTTTATATGTTCATCCTGTAAATGTTCGTGTGCCTAACCTTAGTACTGAAGTCAGTCATTGTTTCTGTTCGACCCCTGCACTTGCTTTGACCTGCAATATTTTAATCTGTGCCAGGAAGACATTAGCAGTCTTGTGGAAACCATAATCAACATACCACTCCAGTCAGATAGACTCAGTCAGAGCGAAATTTGGTGCAAATTCCCCCTTTAAAACCTATGCCCAGAGCTGTAATTTTCACGTTCTCCATTGAATTTTGTGTACAAAAATTTAAATATTACATTTTAAAGAGGTGGTCTGCCCAGAGTTAGTTTTGGAAAATTAAGGGAAATTCTACACAATGGGTCTTAGCGAAGTAAAACGAGGACAAGACCAAATAATATTATTTTGTTTTTTGTGCCTTGAGTACTGTTGTGTATTTTATGTAGGCTTATCATAGACAGCCAGATGACGGGAGATTTACTCCCAAAATGCGGTGCTGTGGATTATGTTCCCAATATTAGTGGCTGTATGGCGTAATTTTTTTAAGACAACAGTCAAGATCACTATAACATTTATTTATTATGACCGGTTTTGGCTCATGTTAAAATCATACTCCGATTTTTTTGGTCTCTCTGTGGCTGGTGCTGGGGTCTTCTCGGAATTTTACGTTTTACTACGATCGTACACTGTCAATGTTACATATTTATAACGATTACCTCAAAACCACTGCCTCAGGTGATCAACATGGGCAATCTTGGAACCGATGATTTACATTATTTAGTGGCTACCCAGCATGACAAGTTACGTAAATAGCTTCCCACTTGTGCTACACTTAGGTCAAAACCGCTTTCATAAGTAGAAGTTACTTGCATTTTCGAGAGGCTACAGAGAAAGCAGAGTTATTAACCGAATTGGATTAAACAGTTCGTAACAGACACGCAAAGTAAGTTAGGCACTCGGTATAAGAGATGACGGTCTCTCACTTTTAACTGGCTTGCTTTTGTAATCTGTAACCTTCACAGGTAGTAAGTGCATACTTCCACACATAAAAATGCTTAGCCTCACGACGATGTGAATTAACAAAATAATCTTGCAACTCAATCCGATCGTAATCAAGTAGTAACTGACTGCCAGCTTGTCGATGACCTTGTTGTTACATAAAAGGCCCGCCGCCTGTGACCCCAGTCGCTGTCAGCCCGCCGCAAAACAAGGCGGTATTTACGTCCCGCGCCAGCCGCGTCCGCCGCGATGCCGAGTCCCACACTGTAGCGAAAGGCAGGCCACCGTCTGTACTCTGCGTGTTCTCCAAGATTTGATTTCCAAATGCAGTTTCATATATTGCGATATCTTGTAGTTTCAAAACCGCCTTAATAGGGTCAGTGATCTGTAACCACAACGGCACGGACAGTAGGACCCATGCCGGCAATCATTGCTTTTTTGTCTTTTCTTTATTTTTTTGGTTAACGAAGTACTGCCTAATTGGTTTATATTGATTCTCACATAAAGTCACATATTAATGCTCCTCCTAGGATCCGGGGTTCAGCTTTTCAAGCTGTTTTGTAATGTAGCCACTTTGCACCACATATTTTTCCCCCTTTTTCAAATAATCGTTCTCCTTTAATAAAATGATTCTTCTCACAAAAATATTCGACGTTTAGTTGTATGCAAAGCATCAAACTCTAGTCTTTTTGTAAATGGTAGCCGGCCGTTGAGGCCGAGCGGTTCTAGGCGCTTCAGTCCGGAACCGCGCTGCTGCTACGGTCGCAGGTTCGAATCCTGCCTCGGGCATGGATGTGTGTGGTGTCCTTAGGATAGTTAGGTTTAAGTAGTTCTAAGTCTAGGAGACTGATGACCTCAGAGGTTACGTCCCATAGTGCTTAGAGGCATTTGAACCATTTTGCATGGGGCACTGGCAAAGGCAAGAACGACATATAAAATCAATCATAAAAATAGCGTTGTTGCGCATTACAATTGGGCGGTCCTGAGGCGACAGTGATTGCCAATAGAAGAACTGGCCGCAAGAGGACGGCGGTGTGGTCACGGTCCTATGGTGTCGGTCTATGAAGGGGAAAATGTGGCTATCCTGATCGACGAAGGCACGAAGGTGTCGGCACTCACCATTTTGTGCCTTCAGAGAACATGGCTATGACGTCCTGGATGCGCATCTGAGCTGTCTTCGGCACGTCTGCATACCATCGACAGTCCAGCTGCTGCCCGTTCATCTGTGTCGGAACGGATCTCATAATTAGTTTCATACGAGTTAATAAAAATAAGTCATTGCTCTTGTGTTCCCGCGAAACTTTCATCGACATTTCGAATAAATTTCAGGATCTTATATGAAGTCAGCAGAGGATTATTAGCCTCATTTCACATGCAGTCAAATTTACATAGAGAATCATTAATAAAAGAATAGTGGAGGAGAATCTGGCTGGAGAATAATTTGCTTTTTGACAGAATACAGGCACAGTGCTGTCGAAGAGGGCGCTGTGGTTGCTGGTCGTGCTGTTTCCAGTGTTGCGCTCCCAAGCGTTTGCTTGACGTGGGTTTGACCCCGATGACTGACTGGCCCGACCACCACACATTTATGTGACCATAATTATCTGGTGGCATCTGAAGACGAAGCTTTATTCTTTGAAGCCGGTCGTGGAGTAAACTAAGAAATTACTGATTACTGAATCGGATTTTTATTCTATAAATGATGGAGAGCATCTAGCTGTAGAGCAATTAGGTTTTAGTCGGATACAGGCGCAAGAGATGCAAAATGACTTGAAAATTTTGGAAAAGAGCTTCATTGAAAGGGGTAGACTTATAAAGGTGTTTTATAGACCTGCAAAAGGCCATCGGTAATGTGGCTTCAGATAAGCTTGCATCCATAATGAGGAAACATAGGATGGACTGGAAACTCAGACGACTGATGGCCGTCATATTTATATGAAAAAATGTCGGTGAAAGTGAGAGGAGGAAGTACCAACTAAAAAGGACTAGGGAATAGAGTAAGGCTGCTGTCTGTCTTCTCCACGTTTCAGTCTGTGTCTAGAAAATATGATTGACCAATGTTCACTAGATGACAAGAGGAAGAAGAATATAGGGTTGGAGATTTGCAGACGGCATGATATTCCTACAAACTACCGAAAACGTATTCAGGATACAGTGTATACCATTGAAGCTACAGCAAAAATTTATGGAAGAAAAATCAGTATAAAAGAAACAAAAGTAAAGGCAATAGGAGGAAATAAAAAAGTGAAGATAATGCTGAACGGAGAAGTATTAGACCATGTGCAAAGCTTTAAATAACTCGGAAGCAGAACAGAAAGTGACTGGAAGAGCAGCACAGAAATCTAAACCGGAATTGCTAGGCGAAAGTGTCTTTATATAAGAAAAGAAGAATTTTCTGCAGCAATATGGAGAAATATTTTTAAAAAAGGCTAATAAAATGTTTTGTATGGACTCTCCTCCTGCGTGGAGCTGAAAGGTGGACACTGGGGAAGAAAGGCAGAGCAAGGATACAGGCTTCTCAAATATGGACATGGCGGAGGATGGAAAGATTAAGTTGTATAGATAGAGTGACAAATGAAAAAATACTCAGAAGAGTTGAAGAGCAAATACAATTACTCGATGTAACAAAAAGAAGTGGGTTGGAGTTATATTAAGAGAGACGGAAGGACTTATAAAAACAGTCTTAGAAGAGTATGTGGAAGGAAAGAGGATGCGACGGAGGAAGAGATTTCAGATCCTGACATTAAGAAGGAAGCAATGTGTCGCAGGAAATGGAGACGCAAAACCCCGGCTGATACAGCAGAAAACATGATGGTGGTATGAAACCCACTTTTTCGTTCGTAGAGGTTGATGATCTCCCATTTTTAAAAGTTACTATTAATTCTGAATTAAACTTTTGCAAGTGTTGAAACTGTGTTCTAACAAAACTTCTGAAAAAGTACAGCTGCTGACCTCTAAATCTAAAATTCGTTGAATTATATCCATGACATTAATTGTAATTCAATTGTTTTATGTACGTCTCTCGTGTTAATGTGCTTATTGTGTACATTTTGGTTCGGTTACAGAGCTGTAAAAAGGATCCGCGTTGCTATCACGCTGTATTTAACGTAACAGCTTAGTAAAGTGCACCGAAAGTTACCTAAGATTTAGAAAAGGGACTAATTTGGTGACCACGATGAGCCAGGCATTGCTATTAGAGCATGTACAAGTTTTTTGGAGCATACGATCTGCAGTGTGCATTAGCACGATATTAATTACACTAGCTGAAACAGCATGTATTATGTTCGCATTTACCATACTCGTTACACCGTTTTTCGATTACTGTACTGTTCAAACCTGCATGTCCACTCTTTAAAAAGTAACACTCCGTTGTTACGCTGCTACGATCTAAACATTACCTATTTTAGATGGCGACCGTTTTGTATTTCTGATTACTATGTTGGCAAGTTCTAAGGCTTTCCTCCGTTCTATATTCAAATTTTATAATACTTGTAATTACACACGTCCCATCGACTTTTCTAACGGTAGACTGAGATGTAGCTAAGCGTATGGAGGAAAGGTTTTAAATTTCTTGAGCCCGATAGCCAACATATTCAACGATCGATTAATAAGCTCTTTCGAGATGTTGCACCACATTTTGTGTTGTCCTCTAATCTAATGGGTTCTGGTAGACGATACTCACTGTACAGAAGTTGGGGGACACCCCCTAATAAAGTGTCGGACCTCCTTTTGCACAGCGTAGTGCAGCAACTGGACGTGGCATGCACTCAACAAGTCGTCGGAAGTCCCCTTCAGAGATACTGAGCCACGCTGCCTCTACAGCCGTCCACAGTTTTGTAAGAGTTGAGGTGCAGAATTCTGTGATCGAACTGACCCCTCGATTATGCCCGATAAATGTTAGACGAGTTTCATGTCGGGCGCTCTGGGTGGACAAATCATTCTCTCGAACTGTCCAGAATGTTCTTCAAACTAGTCGCGAACAGTTGTGGTCCAGTGAAATGGTGCACTGTCACCCATAAAAATTCCGTCGTTGTTTGGGAACGTGAAGTCCATGAATGCCCGCAAATTGTCTCCATGTACCCGAATGTAACCACTTCCAGTCAACAACCGGTTCAGTTGTACCACAGGATCCACACCATTTTGGAGCCACTAACAGCTTGCACATTGCCTAGTATTTGAAAACTTGGATACCTGGCTTCGCGGGTTCTGCGCCACACTCGAATGCTACCGTCAGCTGTTACCAATTGAAACCAGGACTCAGCTGACCAGGTCACGGTTTTTCAATCGTCCAGGGTCCAATCAATATTGTCACGAGCCCAGGAGGTGTCGCAGGCGATGTCGCAGTGTTAGCGAAGGTACTCTCAAAGGTCGACTGCTGCCATAGCCCATTAACGCCAAAATTCGCTGCACTGTCCAAACGGATACGTTCGTCGTACGTTCCACTGCGATTTCTGCGGTTATTTCACAGTGTTGCTTGTCTGTTAGCACTGACAATTCTAAGTAAATGCCGCTGCTCTCGGTCGTTAAGTTAAGGTCTTCGACCGTTGCATTGTTCATGGTGAGAGGTAATGCCTGAAATTTGGTATTCTCGGCACAGTGTTAACTTTGTGGATCTTGTAATCTTGAATTCACTAACGATTTTCGGAATGGAAAGACCCATGCTTCTCGCTCCAACTACCATTCCGCGTTCAGAGTCTGTTAATTCACATCTTGCGGCCACCATCACGTAAGAAACCTTTTCACAAGAATCACCTTAGAACAAATGACAGGTCTGCGAAAGCACTGCCCTTTTATACCTTGTCTACGCGATACTACCGAAGTCTGTATACGCGCATATCGCTATCCTATCACTTTTTGTCACCTTAGTGCATTATATTGCTTTAATTTGTAACTCTGAATGACTATATGCCAGTCTACTTTCGATATCTCAAGGCTATCAGTTCACTCTACATAAAAAATACCTTTATTAATATAGGAGTTTCCATATTCTGAAGTGAACAACGACTTAAAATGTATCGGTGAATGTTGGCAAACACATTAATGTAACTAAAATAAAAAGAGTCTTCAGAAAGGCGGTGTCTAAGCAGTATTAGAAACTTCCTACTGCTTTAGTACGCATATTAAGCTTTTACATTTTATGCATGGACACTTTTTTTTGTAAAATATTGGTTTGTACTCAAAATAGGTACGATGAAAACGCTAAAAAAATATGTCGATGGAGGTGTGCATGATGAGATGTTGTTGAAACATGTTTGTGAAGGATTCTAACTATTAGAGACCCCTACCTAGACACCTGTCTAGTAGTCGTACCTTCCCCTGTGGCCATTATGACTTCTAGATTACGTTGACGACAAATGGTGGTATGGAATCCTCCAAACGCTGAAGGCTTTGGGGAGCCATACTGATCCATGTGCTTTTAGTTAGTGCCAAAAAACTTACAGACTGGATGTTGCTGATGAGTCCGATTTCCCAGAGTTCTATTTTATTGATTCGGTTTAGTAATTTCTACACGTTACGACTTATATCTTCAACTCCAAACACGAGAAGCAGTTGTTGCAATAGGTGCGAAGTATTGTAATCTCTTACCTTACAAAATCTGAATACTGGTAATGCAGTAGAATCACAATATGCAGACATACTGTTGACCTATCACATTCTGCCCCTGTACAAAAGTGTGTAGTAGGCACAACAAACCTCTGGCGTGAATACGTTAAGGTACAGACAGTCTTCGGATCCCTTCAGTCCATCTAATGAGAACTGTGAACACGAAGGCCCAGGAGTTGTGGCATCACGGATGTGTTCCCATGCTTCCGGGGGTTCAGGACTCTGTAAAAAGAGAACAAACGTAAGCCGGAGGCGCTATGATGTAGCACAGATTTACTAACGATCTAATGATCTTTTGAATGTAGCTGTAAGAGTAAAAACTATTGACATCTTTCTGGAACATGAATATCGGGAGTTCATTCCTTGTTATTTGCCAAAAACGTTACTTGTACAAACACCGCAACTGAAACCATACACGAACATCACAGTCATACAGAGATATTATAAATGATTCATTCGTTTACAAAGTTCGGTGCTTTCCGAAGTGCTGGAATATGCGAGGTGTTTATCTGTTACAACAGTGCAGTGTGCATTCAAAAGGAAATATGGAACTAACTGTCTTCCAAAGAGAACATTGTGCGTTGGTACCGACAATTTCGAGACCCTTGGTTTCTCTGTAGACAGAAAGCTACCGAGCGACAAAATGTGCCAGAAGCAACCGTGGAGAGGGTTTCTTATGCAGTCCAAAAAATTTAGCTGGAACTTGGAATACCACAGCGTACTGTGTGGAAAGCAAGAGGAAACTGCAGCCACTATTTTTCCCGAGAGCGTGCAGCTCTACTGTTTGGTTAAATGATGATGGAAACCTTTTGGGTAAGATATTCCAGAAGTAAACTAGTACCCCATTCGAATCTCCCGGCGGGGACTACTCAGGACGACGTCGTTATCAGGAGAAACAAAACTGACGTTCTACGGATCGTAGCGTGGAATGTCAGATCCCTTAATCGAGCGGGGAGGTTAGAAAATTTTAAAAGGGAAATGAATAGGCTAAAGCTAGATATAGTGGTAATTAGTGAAGTTCGGTGGCAGGAGGAACAGGACTTCCGGAAAGGTGAATACAGCATTTTAAATACAAAATTGAATAGGGGTAAATGCAGGAGTAGGTTTAGTAACGTGTAAGAAAATAGTAACGCAAGTAAGCTACTATGAACAGCATAGTGAATGCATTATTGTAGATAAGACAGATACGAAGCCCACGACCACCACTGTAGTTCAAGTTTATATGCAAAGTAGCTCCGCAGATGATGAAGAGGTTGAAGAAATGAGTGACGAGAAAAGATACTAATCAGATGTTTAAGAGAGACGAAAATTTAGTAATCATAGGGGACTGGAACTCGATAGTAGGAAAAATAAGAGAAGGAAAAATGTAGCTAAATATGGACTGGGGGAAAGGAATGAAAGAGGTATCCGCCTGATAGAATTTTGGACAGCGTATAATTTAATCATCGCTAATACTTGATTTAAGAATCACGAAAGATAGTTGTGTACGTGGGAGACACCTGGAGACACCGGAAGGTTTCACGTTGCTTATATAATGGTAAGACAGAGATTTCGGATCAGGGTATTATATTGTAAGACATTTCCAGAGGTAGATGTAGACTCTGATCACAATTTATTGGTTATGAACTGTAGATTAAAACTGAAGAAGTTGCAAAAAGGTTGGAAATAAAAGAAATGGGACCTGTATAAACTGAAAGAACCAGAGGAGAAAATATAAAAATTCAGTAAATGAAGTGGACGAAAGGGTGTACGAACGTCTAAAAAAATGAAATTGACTGGAATTGCAAAATGGCTAAACAGGAATGGCTAGAGGACAAATGCAATGACTTAGAAGCATATATCATTAAGGGAAAGATAAATACCGCCTACAGGAAAATTAAAGGGACCTTTGGGGGAAAAAGAGAACGGCCCGTATGAATATCAAGAGGTCGGATGGAAAACCAGTCTTAAGCAAAAAACGGAAAGTTGAAAGTTAGAAGGGGTAGATATAGGATCGATACAAGGGAGATGTTCTTAAGGACGCAGATGAAGATCATATGGGTGATATGATACTGAGAGGAGAATTTGATAGAGCACTGAAAGACGTAAGTCGAAACAAGTTCCATTACTGTTAGCCTAGGGAAAGGCAGCTTTGTCAAAACTCTTCCATCTGGTGAGCAGGATGTATGAGACAGGCGATGTACTCCTAGACTTAAAGAAGAAAAATAGTTCCAGATTCCAAGAAAGCAGGTGCCGATAGGTGTGATTATTATCGAACTATCAGTTTAATAGGTCATGGCTGCAAAACACTAACGGGAGAGTGGAAAAACTGGTATAAGCTGACCTCGGGGAAGACCAGTTTGGATTCTGGAGAAATGTAGTAGCACGAGAGGAAATACTGACCCTACGACTTCTCTTAGAAGACTTTGAGAAATCTTTTGACAGTGTTGGTTGGAATACTCTCTTTGAAATTCTGAGGGTAGCAAGGGTAAAATACAGGCAATGAAAGGCTATTTACAACTAGTGCAGAAACAAGGTGGCACTTGTAAGAGTCAAGGGACACGAAACGAAAGTAGTGGTTGAGAAGGGAGTGAAAGAGAGTTGCTGATGATGATAATGATGATGTTTGGTTTGTGGGCGCTCAACTGCGCGGTCATCAACGCCGGTACATAGTCCCAATTATTACACAGTCCAATTTTTTCACAGTTCAGTCTAGCCACTGACACGAATGATGAGGATGACGATGAAATGGTGAGGACAACATAAGCACCCAGTCCCCGGGGAAACAGTGTTGTAGCCTATCCCCTACGTTATTCAATCTGTTCAGTAAGCGAGTGGTGAATGTAGATTTAAGTACCAGGAAGTCTTTACCGAAAGTATTTCTATGGAGTGAAACCATGTATGGAAGTGAAACATGGGCGTTGAACAGAATCTTCCGAAATGTGGTGCTGCAGAAGAATGCCGAAGATCAGATACTGAATTGGGGAGAAAATGAATTTTTGGTAAAACCTGACTGGAAAAAAGGACTGTTTGGTAGGACACAGTCTCAGACATCAAGGGATCAGCAGTTTAGTATTGAAGGAAGTGTGGGGGGTAAAAATCGTAGAGTGAGACCAATAGATGAATACAGTAAGCAGATTCTGAAGGATGTAAGTTGCATATAGTTATTCGGAGATGAAGAGGCTTGCACAGAATGGAGTAGCCTGGACAGCTGCATCAAATCCGTCTTCGTACTGAAGACAACAACAACAAATGTGTGACAGATTTGTCTACGGTGGTTACTATGAAAACTGTAACGTCTGCTGCTTTAGATCATTTAAAACCGGAAGATTATATCCAGTGACTTTCTACTGCCTATTTAATCATCATCTGTGCAAACAACCCATTATTTTCTACCGGTTTACGTCTCCCAGACCATCATCACTAGAAGAAAAAGCAATACATAATATGGAAAAATAATTCATCTTTATCTTAGACGTTTCTAAAAATCATCAACGTCACATGATCATATGTACACTCCTGGAAATGGAAAAAAGAACACATTGACACCGGTGTGTCAGACCCACCATACTTGCTCCGGACACTGCGAGAGGGCTGTACAAGCAATGATCACACGCACGGCACAGCGGACACACCAGGAACCGCGGTGTTGGCCGTCGAATGGCGCTAGCTGCGCAGCATTTGTGCACCGCCGCTGTCAGTGTCAGCCAGTTTGCCGTGGCATACGGAGCTCCATCGCAGTCTTTAACACTGGTAGCCTGCCGCGACAGCGTGGACGTGAACCGTATGTGCAGTTGACGGACTTTGAGCGAGGGCGTATAGTGGGCATGCGGGAGGCCGGGTGGACGTACCGCCGAATTGCTCAACACGTGGGGCGTGAGGTCTCCACAGTACATCGATGTTGTCGCCAGTGGTCGGCGGAAGGTGCACGTGCCCGTCGACCTGGGACCGGACCGCAGCGACGCACGGATGCACGCCAAGACCGTAGGATCCTACGCAGTGCCGTAGGGGACCGCACCGCCACTTCCCAGCAAATTAGGGACACTGTTGCTCCTGGGGTATCGGCGGGGACCATTCGCAACCGCCTCCATGAAGCTGGGCTACGGTCCCGAACACCGTTAGGCCGTCTTCCGCTCACGCCCCAACATCGTGCAGCCCGCCTCCAGTGGTGTCGCAACAGGCGTGAATGGAGGGACGAATGGAGACGTGTCGTCTTCAGCGATGAGAGTCGCTTCTGCCTTGGTGCCAATGATGGTCGTATGCGTGTTTGGCGCCGTGAAGGTGAGCGCCACAATCAGGACTGCATACGACCGAGGCACACAGGGCCAACACCCGGCATCATGGTGTGGGGAGCGATCTCCTACACTGGCCGTACACCACTGGTGATCGTCGACGGGACACTGAATAGTGCACGGTACATCCAAATCCTCATCGAACCCATCGTTCTACCATTCCTAGACCGGCAAGGGAACTTGCTGTTCCAACAGGACAATGCACGTCCGCATGTATCCCGTGCCACCCAACGTGCTCTAGAAGGTGTAAGTCAACTACCCTGGCCAGCAAGATCTCCGGATCTGTCCCCCATTGAGCATGTTTGGGACTGGATGAAGCGTCGTCTCACGCGGTCTGCACGTCCAGCACGAACGCTGGTCCAACTGAGGCGCCAGGTGGAAATGGCATGGCAAGCCGTTCCACAGGACTACATCCAGCATCTCTACGATCGTCTCCATGGGAGAATAGCAGCCTGCATTGCTGCGAAAGGTGGATATACACTGTACTAGTGCCGACATTGTGCATGCTCTGTTGCCTGTGTCTATGTGCCTGTGGTTCTGTCAGTGTGATCATGTGATGTATCTGACCCCAGGAATGTGTCAATAAAATTTCCCCTTCCTGGGACAATGAATTAACAGTGTTCTTATTTCAATTTCCAGGAGTGTATAACAGTCATGCATCGTTACATTGCACGTGGTCGGGTATTATTGTAAGACCAATATGAAGTTGTTTAAGGTCATGATATATAACAGATGGCTAGGTGTACTGATTGTAACGTTAGGGACAACTAAAAAAGAGAAAGATGAATTGCTTTTCCAACAGACGTTTCTGCCTTTTCTTCCTGGGATGATGTTCAAAGAGACCGAAACCAATAAAGAATAAAGGGTTTTTTGTACAAGTGAGAGTTAAAAGTGGAATTCTTTAAAGACACAGGTTACTTTCCGGCTCAATATTATCTAAAATTGAACACCTATTCCTTTCAGGCACTGTTTATAATGTATGTTTTACAGATTTTTGTTGATATCAGGTAATGCAGCACACTTTCTAAACAAATTAGAAGTATTTTGAATATTTTTGAACTTGCTTGGGTTATTAAAAATAATTACGAAGAAATTGATCCAATTTTTTTCCATAACGCTTCCTCAAATTGAGGTACAATTTAATCCAATATTATACGTTTGAAGGAGACCAAAATCTTACCAGATGTACATGACATGATGGCTGAGGTACTAGACCTATTTAATTCTACCTATTATGTATATTACCAAGGTAAAAAAATCAGATTTTACATTTAATTTTTAAAATTTTATCCTGATAAAAATATTTTTTTCTATAATTTAGTTGATTCCGCAATAAAGCTTAGGTTTGCTCCATAACTATGGACTATTGCAAGTTACAGAAAAAAACTAGAGCAATGCTTAATAAAATTTAGAAAATATTTGTACCTGAATTCTGAAAAATACGACTTGTGGGAAATTGCAAATGAAGAAATAAGTCCTATTAAAATGTGGCTCAGAACATTCCTGAAGCATAGTCTTCATCCTGCAGCATTTTTTCATCTTCAAGCTTCCTTTTTGCATTTTTTTTAGCACTTCTTCCTTCTTTGGTAACTTGAAGAGCGAATCTTTCAACTTCATGCACCCGTTGTCTGTTACACGCAAGCAATTGATCTTCGATATTAGAGCCACATTTCATGCCTACATTTCTCAGGACTTACAACCTTCCTACCACTCCATCATTGAAACATATCGCTGCATCTAGTGTACCAACTTCTAATGTATTTAGTCCTACAAAAACATTCTTGGGTCGTCTTTTCCACATACAATGGTTGAAACTTCCATTTGATTCTGAGTGCCCCCATGAAGACATTTACTGAGGAAAATAGGGTCACTCACGTCTCTAAAAATTGGTTTTATTTCATTCATAACAGGGTCAGGCAAAGAATGCTTATAATGTGTATCTGACCACTTTCTTTTGCTTTTTGTTAACCACACCAATAATCTGCTCATTTAGGGCAAAGTCTGTGAACATGGTGGTCACCTGTGGACAACTTATGAAAGTAGGTGGCCCACAAAGCTTTTCTCATTGTTGTAACATCATTTAGAGGTGTACTTCGTCTAATGGCTAGTCCATAATAACTCTAAAGAAGGTCTATTTCAGTTTCTATCAATCTGACTCGGCCAGACAGAGATTTTCCATCAGATAGCAATTTTCCTTTAATTTCTCTTCGTAGCTTCCTCACTCTAGCACCCATCCTCTTTTGCACATGTACACAACACTCCAGTTTTGTTACCAAGGTATCACCATAAACACTGAACTCAATTTTATTGAAAGCCTTAGGGTACCTATCGCCTAGGTACTTCGTATATCTAACGTTATAAACGGGCAACGACCTCTGTAATAATTTTAGAGCTGCATCAGACTTCACACCTCCATTGTAATCATCGTAATTCTTAGAACGCTGGTGTTCAATATGCCCTTCAGCGTTACCATGATGGGTGTGGCAGTACTTAGATAAGCACTCAACATCAACAACTTCTCCATTCTCCAGAGAAGTAGCACTTACAACACCATTCAAGGAACGATGTCCTCGGCGTTGCCGTGTTCCATCAAGTGCAACAAGAATATCCATGATTCCACCAATATTTACAGTTTCTTCTACTGCACGTTTCATAGATACTTTAGACGCAACCGTCAAGGCACCTAAAAGTATTTTTATGTATTTGCTGAACCTACTGGGGGGAGGAGGAAGGTCCATCAAACCACAAAACGCTTAAGCAGCCTTCTTTCCTTTTCCTCCTGCACGCATTGCATACACTAACTTCAAATTCACATATGAATTATGCACAAAGTTCGAAATCATTTTCGAGGTAGATTTATTGCAGGATCTACACAGAACTACTAATTTTGACGCTAAACCGTTGCTGCTACTTTGTTGTTATTTCTAGACAGCCTACACCATCACATTGTTTACATCTACCCACTTCCTTTATCAAAGAAGATAAGATGCCCACATCAGCAACAACAACGTCCTCTACAAACAGCGTCATTGTTAACACAAAAATTTGTATCACCAGAGGGGGGGGGGGTGCCATGTGTGAGTTTCTTCCCTGACGAACTGATACAAAGGTTACCTTCAACAGTGTGGCTTGCTTTGTTTGTGAACTGGTTGCCACGGATTTTCCTTTTATTGAATTTCTTCAAATGGTTCAAATGGCTCTAAGCACTATGGGACTTAACATCTGAGGTCATCAGTCCCCTAGACTTAGAACTACTTAAACCTAACTAACCTAAGAACATCACACACATCCATGTCCGAGGCAGGATTCGAACATGCGACCATAGCAGCAGCGTTGTTCCAGACTGAAGCGCCTACAACCGCTCGGCCATAGCAACCGGCATTGAATTTCTTGATGCGTGGCATAGTTCGTATTTATTGCACACTAAAGGATATGTACTTCCACAAGTACACTCCTGGAAATTGAAATAAGAACACCGTGAATTCATTGTCCCAGGAAGGGGAAACTTTATTGACACATTCCTGGGGTCAGATACATCACATGATCACACTGACAGAACCACAGGCACATAGACACAGGCAACAGAGCATGCACAATGTCGGCACTAGTAGAGTGTATATCCACCTTTCGCAGCAATGCAGGCTGCTATTCTCCCATGGAGACGATCGTAGAGATGCTGGATGTAGTCCTGTGGAACGGCTTGCCATGCCATTTCCACCTGGCGCCTCAGTTGGACCAGCGTTCGTGCTGGACGTGCAGACCGCGTGAGACGACGCTTCATCCAGTCCCAAACATGCTCAATGGGGGACAGATCCGGAGATCTTGCTGGCCAGGGTAGTTGACTTACACCTTCTAGAGCACGTTGGGTGGCAAGGGATACATGCGGACGTGCATTGTCCTGTTGGAACAGCAAGTTCCCTTGCCGGTCTAGGAATGGTAGAACGATGGGTTCGGTGACGATTTGGATGTACCGTGCACTATTCAGTGTCTCCTCGACGATCACCAGTGGTGTACGGCCAGTGTAGGAGATCGCTCCCCACACCATGATGCCGGGTGTTGGCCCTGTGTGCCTCGGTCGTATGCAGTCCTGATTGTGGCGCTCACCTGCACGGCGCCAAACACGCATACGACCATCATTGGCACCAAGGCAGAAGCGACTCTCATCGCTGAAGACGACACGTCTCCATTCGTCCCTCCATTCACGCCTGTTGCGACACCACTGGAGGCGGGCTGCACGATGTTGGGGCTTGAGCGGAAGACGGCCTAACGGTGTGCGGGACCGTAGCCCAGCTTCATGGAGACGGTTGCGAATGGTCCTCGTCGATACCCCAGGAGCAACAGTGTCCCTAATTTGCTGGGAAGTGGCGGTGCGGTCCCCTACGGCACTGCGTAGGATCCTACGGTCTTGGCGTGCATCCGCGCGTCGCTGCGGTCCGGTCCCAGGTCGACGGGCACGTGCACCTTCCGCCGACCACTGGCGACAACATCGATGTACTGTGCAGACCTCACGCCCCACGTGTTGAGCAATTCGGCGGTACGTCCACCCGGCCTCCCGCATGCCCACTATACGCCCTCGCTCAAAGTCCGTCAACTGCACATACGGTTCACGTCCACGCTGTCGCGGCATGCTACCTGTGTTAAAGACTGCGATGGAGTTCCGTATGCAACGGCAAACTGGCTGACACTGACGGCGGCGGTGCACAAATGCTGCGCAGCTAGCGCCATTCGACGGCCAACACCGCGGTTCCTGGTGTGTCCGCTGTGCCGTGCGTGTGATCATTGCTTGTACAGCCCTCTCGCAGTGTCCGGAGCAAGTATGGTGGGTCTGACACACCGGTGTCAATGTGTTCTTTTTTCCATTTCCAGGAGTGTATATGTATCACTTGGGCAACAAATATTCAGTAACATGTAAACGAAGTGCTTCAGCGAAACAAAAGTAAATAATAGCAAAGATAATCATTTACAGACACTACAAATCTGCACTGTTACCAGCATGTACAATGTATCACACGTATAATCGCTGGAAACAGAAAGTTCACAGTTCTTTTCGAAATAATACTTGTTTCTGTAACAGAAATAAAGGGGGCGTGGCAGCATACATTACCGTAACTTTAAAATTTGGTATATGTAGGTCATTTTTCGTTTGAAACCCTATAGTACATATATCAATGTAATCAGGAAAGACTATAGAATTTATAAGTACACTGTATCCTGAAGTCCTCGGTGTTGCATTATAATGCAGGAAGCACTTGGAGATTAACATTTCTCATCGGAACTCATTTTCAGAGACGAAGCAACCTTTCACTTGTCTGGAAAGACTGATCGCTATGCCGCGTGGGGTAGCCGCACGGTCTCGGGGGCCTTGTGACGGTTCACGCGGCTCCCTCCGTTGGAGGATCGAGTCCTCCCTCGGGCTTGGGTAAGTTAGTTTAAGTTAGATTAAGTTATGTGTAAGCCTAGGGACCGACGACCTCAGCAGTTTGGTCCCGTAGGAACTTACCACCACAAACTGATCGCTACAATCTAAGAGTGTGGGGCACTGAAAATCCTCATAAATTGCAGAGTTTGAACGATATTCACCGAGGGTTAACTTTTTCAGTGCATTATAGTAGACGAGGCTGTATGGGGGGTTTTGCAGAAGACTGTGACGGATACCTCTCTGCTCGATATGCTGTAGTTGCGATTGTCTCCAAAACTCACTGCTAATTCCGAGAATTTCATTCTCCAACAACACGAGGCACCCCTTGATTTGAGCATCGATGTTCGTCGCTACCGAAACAGCGAACTTCCACATCGATGGACTGGGCGTAGTGGTGAAGATGATGTGGCTCTCTTTCGTTGACCCATGGTTCTCTTAGAATGGTGCCTTGTGACTTTTTCATTTGACGGTATATCAAGGCCGGTGTTTACGCATCCCCACTGCCAAGAACACCGGAACAGATCAGAGAATGCATTAATGCTGCTGTGATGACCAGTTACAGTAGGTTCCCACATACGATGTGAAACGAAGTTGACTTCATTTTGGACGTGGGCGGTGTGGCAAGAGGTGGTCTCATAGCACATTTGTAGGGTCAAAAGTACAAACTTGATGAGGTTACAGTTCTATTCATCCAACAGTCACATTTATACAAGCAACATTTTGGAAAATATAGGGCGCTGAAAACGAATGAATCATTTATAGTATCACAGTATTTTAAGTCTGCCCCTTAAAATAAATTCGAAACACATCTATTAAAAATAATAAAATAATGACCAAGATAAACTTCTAGATTAACAAATGTGGTGTTAGAATAAGTAATCACGCTACAGATAATTTGTAGAGTGTGACGTACAGCTATATAGCACTTATCCAGGCTTAATCCAGAGTTTACCAGAAATCAGCAACTGGTAAATTTACTGGTGCTGCTACAGTAACTTGCTCGTGTGATTTAAACATGACTGTATAAATGATATTGTCTCCGTCTTGTGATAATTGACAAACATGACCAAAATGGAACATATAAAATTTAATACTAACGCTCCTATAACAGTACATAAAGTAGTTAACAGCTATTAACGCTTCTATAACAGTACATAAAGCAGTTAACAGCTATGAAAATTCAATTGATGTCCTTGTGTAATTTATTCTGCTGTGTCTGATGGCCTTAAGGCCACATTGACAAATTATAGAAAGGTTTTGTTGAGATAACTGAATTAATAGACTATAAAACTCCTCGTTCTTTCTGTAGAAGTCATGACACATTGTCACACATGCTAACGGAAAGACACAATCAATGCCTTCTCTGCGCGATAGCAATGGAGATGCTATAGAAGTCAGTGCTGCCAAAGCAGAGTTACTAAATACAATCCGAAATGCCTTCACAAAATAAGGCAAAGAAATTATTCCAGACTTCGAATCAATAACAGCTGCCTACAGGAGTAACGTGGAAGTAGATATCCTCGGTGTAGTGAAACAACTTCAATCACTTAATAAAAGCAAGTTTTCTGTTCCCTACTGCATACCAATTAGGTTCCTTTCGGGGTTTGCTGATGCAATAGCTTCATATTTAACAATCACATACAACCGTTCGCTCGACGAAAGATTCGTTACCAGGGCTGGAAAGGTGCACAGGTCACACCAATATTCAAGAAAGGTAGTAGCAGTAGTAGTAATCCACTAAATTACAGGCGCATATCATTATCGTCGATGTGCAGCAGGATTCTGGAACATATATTGTGCTCGAACATTATGAATTACTTCGAAGAAAACGATCTATTGACACACAGTCAACACGGATTTAGAAAACATCGTTCTTGCGAAACGCAACTAGCTCTTTACTTGCAAGAAGTGTTGAGTGATATTGATAAGGGATTTCAAATTGATTCTGTATTTCTGGATTTCCAGAAGGCTTTTGACACTGTACGACACAAGTGGCTTCTAGTGAAATTGCGTGCTTATGGAATGTTGTCTCAGTTACGTGAGTGGGTTCGTGATTTCCTGTCAGTGTTCACAGTTCGTAGTAATTGACGGGAAGACATTGAGTAAAACAGAAGTGATTTCTGGCGTTCCCCAAGGTAGTGTTGTAAGCCCTTTGCTGTTCCTTAACTGTATTAACGATCTAGGAGACAATCTGAGCAGCCTTCTTAGGTTGTTTGCACATCATGCTGTCGTTTATTCGACTAGTGAAGTCATCAGAAGATCAAAACAAGTTGCAACACGGTTTACAAAAGATATCTGTACGGTTCGAAAATTGGCAATTGACTATAAATAACCAAAAGTGTTAGGTCATTCATATGAGTGCTAAAAGGAATCCGTTAAACTTCGGTAACACAAAAAATCAAACAAATCTAAAGGCCGCAAATTCAATTAAATACCTAGGATTCTAGGATTTACAACTGGTTTTGCTAAGACCCTGTGATGGATCCCAACTTCAATTTCTTTCCTGGGGTCTTTGACCCGCGTCACGCGGGGTCGGCTGTGTTACTATTGATTTGGCAGTGTCAGTTGGAGAGGGTGGCCGGATGCCCTTTCCTGCCGCCATCCTGAACCCCCCCCCCCCCCCCCCCCGAGACGCAATTAGAGTACCCCAGCTGTCTGCGTCTAGTGTAATAGTGTAAGCCATGGAAACGTTTTAAAATGTCTGCTGCCCCCCTCCACTGGAGGATCGAGTCCTCCCACGGGAATAAGTGTATGTGTTTGTCCTTAGGATCATTCAGGTTAAGTAGTGTGTAAGCTTAGGGACTGATGACCTTAGCAGTTAAGTCCCACAAGATTTCATACACACATTTGTATGTGTTGTTTTTAGCATAACTTAGTTTAAGTTAGGTTAAGTAGTGTGTAAGTCTAGGGACCGAGAACCTAAGCAGTGTGGTCCCTTAGGAATTCACGTACATTTGAACATCAAATATCTGCAAATCGTGTAACTGAGGTGGAATGTGGGGATCAGCCCAGTATAAACCTAGTCGGATGGGGAAAACTGCCTAAAAACACATCCAGGCTGGCCAGCCAACCGGCCCTCGTCGTTAATCTACTGGGCGGTTTCGATCCGGGGCCGGCGCGCCTACCAAAGTCCAGGAAGTGGCGCATTATCGCTCTCGGCTAGCCTGGTGGGTATCCCAACTTCTTCACTATCCCTTCTTATTTCCTCAACCCGTTTTATGGTCGTGTAGTTTTAAATTTTGTATGTCAGTCTGCACTCACTCATTCTGAACTGGTGCCCATAAAATTTCAGCCATGTCTTGCGTATAATAACTGTGAACTTCTCACCCTGCTATTATAGATCTTCGTTTATACTCTTGTTCTCTGTACCACACTTTCTTTTTTTTCGGTCTGAGGAGAGTCCTGTAAGTTTTTCTTTCCTTCTTCTCTGGTTCATCTATTTCTCCTTTCTTATTCAGTAGGAAATGTTCTGAACTGTGAAGTGCTTCTGGCTTAAAAACCATTATGTAGTGCCTAACTGTTCTTTTCTTGTATATATTCTGCATTAACCTGCATGCTAGATCAGTCTTCCTCTGGTTCTTCTAGACCCCTCAAAGAGCCAGGCTTTGCCTGTCACAAATCATTACAGAGGAGGAGTGATCGAGGAGCAGCACATTGTTTAGAAATCTTGGTTCACCTGTAACCTAATGGGGGCTCTGACCAGAATTACAATGAAGACCTCAAGGGCAGTAAAAGCACAAATGAATCTCATCAATTTGGTGGCATGAGAGTGTGTTGAGAGAGGATTTTCAAAGAATTGGGCTCCTAACTACAAGAGGAAATGGGTTCCGCAACTTAGAAGCTCAGTTGTATTTTTGAAATCAAGAAACTCTGCTTCCCCGATTAGTTCAAAAATTGGCATTTATTCACACAATACTATATTATGTTAGAATACACGCTTTGTCCAAATAAACCACAGGTCATTTTGATTCTGATACCTGGATTTTCGTAACAATCTGACTTATTTTGTTTTTCTTTGACATTATGCTACCTCGTTCGTAAATATTACCCATTTATTCTGGCACTTTAAAAACAATTCACAGACAAAACTATTTCCTTACATGGGGGGAGGGAGGGGTGGGACGGGTGTCAGGGATGGTGATCAGAGAACGAACTGAATGCTGAGGCAGCTTAAGATGCCAGCTACCTCATTCTGATGCCATCCGCTATGATGGGCCTTCGAAAAGGAGTGATTATCCTCAGAAACCGATCAATGTTGATTTCCCTATTATTCATTGAAACAGAGGCAATGCTGATATTGGTGATGTAGCTAAGCATGTCAGGTATAACATGACCGTGCTTAAATGCTGGTTGCATGACAGTTTTACAATTGAATTAAAAATTGTCTCAGTTCCAATTTACTCTTTTATAAACAGCGCGTTTCGCCTTCATGGGGCATCTTCAGATCATCTTGAAATTTTAAGAAAATTTGAAGATGCCCCAGGCTTTGTTAGTAAAAGAATAAATAGCAACCGAGACTGTTTTTAATTCAAATACTCTATATACAGTTGCTGTACCAGGCGGACAGGTGGCCTCATGGAGTGGAAGAAATTTTACGACGATTTTGTATTTTTTGTATATCAGTGAGAAATCAGTTGGTGTATAAGGCTCAAAATAAGAGAGACGCTGAATTTTTTTGGTACTGCTTTATGGGCGAAAAATTAAGGTGTGGAAAGCCAATTTTGTATAATGTTAATGACAGGTTTTCTCATAAATCTTACGATAACTAAATGATGCTGTTGCAGGATGTCCATATAGAACATTTCATATTACCCGTGTTTCTATGATGACTATTATCCAAAAAGCTATACGTCATAAACAAATATACAAGCTCATATTAAATCATGCATGTCGTTCCTGGACATGTATTCACTAGTTTCCATACTTTGGCTGGCCGCTTTCTGGCGTTCTTTCGCCCCACAGTTGTCACATGTTGATCAACATATATCGATCACAAAATGGAAAGTGCAACTGATATAAGAGATGTGACAACTGTGGGTGAAAGAACGCCAGAAAGCAACCAGTTGGAGCGTATAATGTTAATCACCACTGAAGTGGTTTCCCAAGTAGAAGAAGCGAAAAATGTATGGCAATAAACAAACTGCCTTCAATTAGTTGCATAGACGGAACGTACCTCCTAAGAATGCGAGAATGCCGACTCCCATCCACATACAGAACAATCTTAAGTTACGCACTATGCTCGAAGTGCTAGAAATATGTAGATCGCTGTCTGGTATACTTTGATATGTCTGTTTGAAAATTAACATTGAATGGACGTACTGCACATTCATCTGTCTACATTCGCAATGGTACTCTCAAACTAGAGGAGGGGTGGTTTAGCGTTGATACAGAAATTATGGAGCACGCTGCCGTGTCATTGGTTGGTGTTGAAATTACGATAAAACTTCTAAAATTGATCCCACTATCAACCGTGTTATTTATTGCAGTACATCGACGGTGTCTTTTTCCTTCCCATCCGTTCACTGGTACACCTAATCACTGAGATCGCTTGAATGAGATGAAGAAAGTCTTGGTGAAGAGGCAATATCTTGCAGGGATGGCTAGCACCAAAACAGTGACCGTGTACATGAGTGCAATATGAGGAATCAATCGAAATGGAACACTCATATATTCTGGCACTGTGAAAGATGAGTTTAAATGTAGAGGCCATTAATCACCTTTGGACAGCAGTTTGGAAACTCTGCACAACGCCACAAAACACTTCCAGTTTCCATATGTTGTGACTGTCTTTTATATAAAATCATCCAGTGTGTGTGTGTGTGTTGTTGTCCATGAGAAACAAGTTATACACCGTGCGACGTCTAGTTTTCTGTGAGAGTCAGTGGATCAAAATGTGTTAATTAAAGTTTAGGATCTGACACAGAACTCGAAGTCGTGGCAGAAAAAACAAAATGTGTGGCAGTGTACAAAGCATGTTACAGCAGAAAAAACAATGTATCATACAACAAAATAGGGACCCTCCCGTGAAAGTGATAGTCTGAGGGACATAGCCTTCCTACAGTACAAGCGATGAAACTTTACAATGGTGTGTGCAAGCGACTTCGATCACTGGCTACCAGCTCCAATGGATCAATACCTATGTATTTAATAGGATCACCACATATGCTCGATGCCATCATGCAGACGGTATTTGTTTTCGACATACTGGAAGAGAGAGATGAAGTAAAAATCTTATCGAGTTCTGTGTCGGAAGTCAGCGGAGCTTTTATAGGTCGTAATTTTTTCTGTTGGATGGTACAGAATAATGATGACAGAATGTTTGGGTGATGGACGTGGGAGTTTTCTAGATGGTGGATGTAATTAACTGATCGATTTAATTAATTAGTCTATCAAACTGATATCAAAAATCTGTTTGTATCAGCAAGGTAAGTTCCCTGAGGAAGGAGGGAGGAGAAGGTGGAGGGGGAGGAGGGGGAGTGGGAGGAGGTGGAGGGGGAGGCGGTGGATGGGGAGGAGGTGGAGAGGGAGGAGGTGGAGGGGGAGGAGGTGGCGGGGGAGGAGGAGGGGGGAGGGTTTGGGGAACAGTAGGTTAAGGACCTGTCAGTCAAAAGGGTGGATTATCCTATGGAGTCTTAATCCTCTTAGCAGAACAAAAGGTTAAAGATCAATCAGTCAAAGCAGAACAATAGGTTTGCTCTTGAATGTATACTTGCCCCTGATGTAGGCAACCAGCACTAACAAACTGCACTTGTGCTGCCTTTGCCGTACTACTCAGGGCATATCTGTGAATGTAATAATTCATACAGGTGCCTGTGTATCTGTTATGGACTATGACCTCTTCAAGTGCATCAATCAGGTGAATAAGTTGCCACCATTGCTAGTTCAAAATTGTAGGAGCCATACGTGGATGTAAGCAGCGAATTCAGAGATGGGTACAGCCTATGATTCCAGTGGGAAATGAAATGATAAAATACTCATTCCTCATTGTGAAAGATTTAGTGGTTCCCTGTATCCTAGGATGGGAATTTTTAAGAGACAGGGACGCAAGGATCGACTTATCTCGAGCTATGTGCTCACTTATGAATGAAGGAAGGTTAGTCGAACTGACAATGATAAAAACTACTGGTTTACATGGACAATATTGCAGAAGGTTGAAGGAAACTTATATGAAACCTAAACTACTGCTCACAGCCAGTGACTATACTCGGGGAAAACTACCCATCTAGAATTGAAAGCGGCGAAACTGAGGTCAACTTCACAACAAAAAATATCCACCCAAAGGTCACTGAATCGAGCCATCTGGATGATAAACGGCGGAAACAACTGGCTCAATTATTGAAGCATTGTGCATTGGCATTCTCCGAAAAACCGGGGATAATTAAGGGATACATTTAAGATATGCAGGTCAGACCTCATGAGACCTATTGCTGTGCTACCTATTCGGTACCATGGAGTAAAAAGTGGGCAGTGTCTAAGGAGATAAAATGTATGATAAATGGGTGATAATATAGACTTCCTTATTTCCCTATAGCAGTCCATTAGTCGCTGTCCCCAAATCTGATGATAGCATACGCCTCTTGCTTGATGTGGACGTTGTCAACAAGATTATCACACAGTGCGAATCCGACTTGAAAATGTGGAAGAGTAGATACAAAAATTTCGATTACAGTATTTAACAAGCTTTGATTTAAAAGCTTTGTACTGGCAGGTCTTACTGTCAGCAAAGTGCAGGAAGTATACTGTCTTTATTTTTGCTGACGAAAGTTAGTAAATTAGAGTGTTATCCTTCGGGCTCAATGTGAGCGCTGGAATCATCGTTTTCGGTCTTAGATGCAGTCATAGGTTCGGACTTGCTATATAAGGTGGTGCTCTATGTTGACAACTTACTTATAGCTGCAGGGTCATGGCCAGAACATTTAGAGCTCATAGATGGCGTTCTTAAGTGATTTGCTGAGGCGTGTGTCATGATGAACTTAAAATTTGGGTCACATTATCTCGCCTTTAGGGACAATGCCAGATCCGGGTAAGCTTAATACAACATGGCATTTACCTTATGCAAGCAGTAAGAAACAGTTATAAGCTTTCTTAGGTCAGTGTATTTTCGGGCGTTTTGTGCTTGCACAAATTCTGAACAATGATGTATCGTTAAGCCTGCTAAGGAAGAATACAACTTGGTTTTTCTCTGAGGAGTGCAAGACAGCCATCGATAAAATCTGAGATGCTCTTGTCAATTCTGAACTGCTACATCATCCAGGAAAGACCTGTGGGTTAGGAGGGTGTTTGTTCCAAGTCGATCAGACCTCGGGACAAACTGAAGTTAAAATTATAGGGTCTGCAAGTCGTCTCTTATCCGGTTGTGAACTACCACGTTCTGCAACAGAACTCGAAATATTGGCTGCTATTACTATGTTTGTGGTAAACATGTACTGGTCTTCTGTGTCCATCTAGCAGCTTGCTAAATGCCAGGCTAATCCGGTGGGTATTAGCTTTGCAGAATTATGACGTTGAAATAAGACGTGACGTGAAAGGAAGTGATAATGTGGAGGCGGATGCCACAAGGACTGCCAAAAATCCTCAGAACTTGTCGACCTATCTACAAGATGCCGATTCCTACTGGAAGAAGGTAAGAGGTCTATTAGACAGAATCCACAAAGTGATATTAGGAAGCAACACAAACTGCAGAATGATGATTTATTCCATAGGTGCCACCCTGATACAGAGCACTCCAGGGAGTATAGAAAATGTTATTTATTTATTTATTTTTATTTATTTATTAATTTTTATTTATTTATTTATTGTTCTGTGGGACCAAATTAAGGAGAAGTCTCCATGGTCATGGAATGAGTCAATACATGAAATTATAACACGATAGTAGAAACATATAAAATGGAATATAAGAAACATTCAGGCTACAGTTCGTAAGTTTAAACAAAGAAAATCAACAATGTAACACTGGAATTTGCTTAATTTTTCAACTCTTCCAGGAGTTCCTCGGCAGAATAGAAGGAGTGAGCCATGAGGAAACTCTTCCGTTTGGACTTAAAAGTGTTTGGGCTGCTGCTAAGATTTTTGAGTTCTTGTGGTAGGTTTTTGAAGATGGATACAGCAGAATACTGCACACCTTTTTGCACAAGAGTCAAGGAAGTGCATTCCACATGCAGATTTGATTTCTGCTTAGTATTAACTGAGTGAAAGCTGCTTACTCTTGGGAATAAGCTAATATTGCTAACAACAAACGACATTAAAGAAAGTATGTACTGTGAGGGCAATGTCAGAATTCCCAGACTATGGAATATGGGTCGACAAGAGGTTCTCGAACTTACACCACGTATAGCTCGAACAGCCCGTTTTTGAGCCAAAAGTACCCTTTTTGAATCAGAAGAATTACCCCAAAAAAATAATACCATATGACATATGTGTATGAAAATATGCGAAGTAAACTACTTTTCGTGTTGAACTGCCACTTATTTCAGATATTGTTCTAATGGTAAATAAAGCAGCATTTAGTTTCTGAACAAGATCCTGAACATGGGCATTCCACAACAGCTTACTATCTATCCGAACACCTAGGAACTTTAACTGTTCCGTCTCACTTATAATATGCCCAATCTGTCTGATAAAAATATCGGTTCTTGTTGAATTATGAGTTAGAAACTGTAAAAACTGAGTGTTACTGTGATTTAGCATCAAATTGTTTTCCACAAGCCACTAACTTATTTCATGAACTACATTATTTTATACTGTTTCAATAATACACACAAGATCCTTCACTACCAAGCTGGTGTCATCAGCAAACAGAAACATTTTTGAATCACCTGTAATACTAGAAGGCATATCATTTATATAAATAAGAAACAGCAGTGGCCCCAGCACCGACCCTTGGGGAACGCCCCACTTAAAAGTTCCCCATTGAGACTGAACATCACTACCACTCTCAATATTGTGGAGAATTACCTTCTGCTTTCTGTTCTTAAAGTAAGAGGCGGACCAATTGTAAACTACTCCCCCTACTCCGTAATGGTCCCACTTCTGCAATAATATTTTGTGGTTAACACAGTCAAAAGCCTTCGTAAATTCAAAGAAAACACATAGTGTTCGCAACCTTTTATTTAATCCGTCCAAAACCTCACAGACGAAAGAGAATACAGCATTTTCAGTTGTTAAACCATTTCTAAAACCAAACTGTACATTTGACAGCAAATTATGTGAATTTAAGTGCTCCAGTAACCTTGTATATACAACACTCTCGATACCTTTACCAAACACCGATGGCATAGAAATAGGTCTATAATTGTCAACATTATCCCTGTCTCCCTTTTTATAAAGTGGCTTCAGTACCGAGTACTTTAATCAGTCAGGAAACCGACCACTCCCAAAGGAAAAGTTATAGATATGGCTAAGTACTGGGTTAAAATACATAGAACAATACAGTATTCTGCTAGATACCCCGTCATATCCATGAGAGTTCTTGGTCTTTAGTGATTTAATTATTAACTCATTCTCCCTCTTGTCAGTATCATGGAGGAGCTGTCTCGGAACACCTTTTTCTACGAGCGCTATATGAGTCCCTGTTGGGACTCGGTTTCTATTTAGTTCACCTGCTATATTCAGAAGGTGATTATTAAGTACTGTAATATATGCGACTTAGGAACACGGACATTCCCACTACGTACTGATTCTATATGCTCGACCTGTCTCTGCTGACCAGCCACTTCCTTTATGACTGACCATATGGTTTTAATTTTATCCTGAGACTTAGCTATTCTATCTGCATACCAGTTACTTTTTGCCTTCCTAATACCTTTTTTAAGCACCTTACAATACTGTTTGTAATGGGCTGCTGCATTTAGATTTTCACTGCTTCTAACGATTTGATATAATTGCCACTTTGTTCTACAGGATATTCTTATCCCTCTAGTCAGCCACCCAGGCTGCCTGTTTGTGCTAGTACCCTGTTTTGAACGTTCTAACGGAAAGCAACTTTCAAAGAGCACGAGAAAAGTCTTGAGGAAAGCATTATATTTATCATCTACTGTATCAGCACTATAAACATCTTGCCACTCTTGTTCCTTGATAAGGTTTACAAAGGTCTCTACAGCAACTGGATCAGCTTTCCTAAGAAGTTGATAAGTGTATTTAACATGTGTTGCAGCACAAAAATCTTTTAGAGTTTGGTACAGACATCACAATATCATTTTGTCGTAAAAAATGTGCAACTAAAATAGCTACTTGTTATTTTCCCAGTTTTGCATGAACGTGTTAGGAAGTTAATGAGAACGTATCTGATTTGTCAAAGGGTACAGTCAACAAACTGTAGTACATTTAGTGAACTACATGCCATTATAACATCAAAACCACTACAATTAACAGCTGTCGATATGACGGGACTGTTATCAACCGCTAAGGGCACTAAGTACTTTGTAGCTATTTACGATGTATTAACCAAGTACATAAAACTGTACCCTACCAGAAATTCTACGTCCACTTCCATTTTAAGAAAATTAGTAAGTGAATACATCCCAAAAGTGAGGAAACCAGTGACATTCTTAACAGACAATGCTGCTTATCTCAAAAGCAATAATTGGAAGACCTTTATAAGGGAACAAGGTGAAATTTCCTGGCAGATTAAAACTGTGTGTCGGGCCGAGACTCGAACTCGGGACCTTTGCCTTTCGCGGGCAAGTGCTCTACCAACTGAGCTACCCCAGCACAACTCACGCCCCGTCCTCACAGCTTTTCTTCTGCCAGTACCTCGTCTCCCACCTTCCAAACTTTACAGAAGCTCTCCTGCGAACTTTGCAGAACTAGCACTCCTGAAAGAAAGGCTGTTGCGGAGAAATGGCTTAGCCACAGCCTGGGGGATGTTTCCAGAATAAGATTTTCACTCTGCAGCGGAGTGTGCACTGATATGAAACTTCCTGGCTGAGTTAAAACCTCATTCTGGAAACATCCCCCAGGCTGTGGCTAAGCTATGCCTCCGCAAAATAATTTCTTTCAGGATTGCTAGTTCTGAAAGGTTCGCAGGAGAGCGTCTGTAAAGTTTGGAAGATAGAAGACGAGGTACTGGCAGAAGTAAAGCTGTTGAGGACGGGGCGTGAGTCGTGGGTAGCTCAGTTGGTATTAATTAATTTTCTAATTAGCCACTTTTGTCAACATATGGAATTTGTAGACACTATTTATGCGATAGTACAACAACATGTATGTCAGCAAAGGTGGTAAGCCTGACATAAAAAAAAAAAAAAACAGTTGTGTTCTACAATGTTAAAAAAAAATAAAAAAAAATAAAATGAAAAACCAAAAAAAGAAAAAAAAAACAAAAAAAATAAAATAAAAAAAGTTGGTAGAGCACTAAAAAAAAGAGGTTCCCTTTAAAAAAAAAAGATGGATAGAGTGTCTGCCATGTAAGCAGGAGATCCCGGGTTCGGGTCCCGGTCGGGGCACACATAAAAAAAAAAAAAAAAAAAAAGTTGGTAGAGCACTTGCCAGCGAAAGGCAAAGGTCAAGAGTTCGAGTCTCGTCCCGGCACAGTTTTAATCTGCCAGGTAGTTTCATATCAGCGCACGCTCCGCTGCAGAGTGAAAATCCCATTCAGGGAACAAGGTGTTAAACACATTTTGATATCCTGTTTAACCCCAGAACGAACCCAGTTGAAAGAATCTTTCGCGAATTGAACCGCTTTGTAAGAACTTACTCACCAAAAGAGCATATTAAGTGGATGCAGTTTGTTTCTCTATTTGAGAATATTTACAATAACTTTTCCCATGAGTCGACAGGGTTCACACGTACTGATCTCATATCATCAGAGTCTGAATGTAATGTAGGTTGTAGCGAATGTGTTGTAAGTAGCCTTATGTGATTTTTGGGTTATATTGCTTACAGTACAATTATGAACATACATATACTACACACAAAAACACAAAAATTGATCGCTACAATATGTTCAGTTGGTTGCAGTGTGAGCTGTGCATGGCTCACGCTCGTGCTATCTCTTATATTACATCCTTTTTTTTTTTCGTGTTGCCACCTCGTTATGTTAGTTTCAATTTCTGTTGTCATTCTGTTGTCACGGAGTTGCTGCTTTGTCTGCCCATCAGCGGCAGCAGCAGCGCCTATCGATATAGCCCTCACGTGCTATCTTTGCTGCACTGCTATTACTTCCCGGACGTCGTCTGTCGTGAGTCAATTGGAACGTGCCAGGAGGGCAGTTCAGACCTGCCAGTCGTGGGTTTGGAACGCGACACTAGTTTAATCAGTTGGAGCTGCAGTGAGGCCTGGATGTCCATGGCTCGCCCGACTGTGGCCGCCACATATTACTAGAGTCGGGCACGGTCTTCATGGATCGTCGGTCGGTCGTCCTACTGGACGACGTGAATTGGCTTAGCGATCGCTTACGGGATGGCTGTGTGTATCAACTCCCAATTTGTCTTCGTGATTGCACAGCCACTGCTTAGTGTCGTTCAAGTCTTCGTGCAAGTGTTTGTCAAACTGTGTGTGTAGTTGGTGTCATTTCCACTGACAACTTGTTTTAAAAGTTGACGGCGTACTGGCAGGCAGTCGCTCGGTTGGTGCGGACTAGGGAGAATATCTCCGTGTGGTGCAGTCTCCTGGGTCTGTTGGCGGTCCCTGCGCAGTCTCTGAGCGTCTGTGGAGCTGTCCGATAGCTACGAGATTCGTGGCTCACCGACCCAGGACGTCAAAGTTGAGTGGTATGTTAAATACCCAAGCCACGTCCGTTGATGTTGTGTCGTTCGTTTCGGTGGTTCGCTGTTAGGGAGCTTTTCCTGTGAGGAACACCGAGTGTTTGTAGTGGTGAAATCGAGCCGCCGTGCGGAGGAATTAACTATATCGGTTCACTACAATTCAAGTGCACCAGCGGAATTTTCTGCCTTGTGACCGTTAGTGTTCTGCTTACCAGCCCTGGTCACTGACGTAAATTCAGGCAGTGTCCCTTTTTGGTGAAGTTAACTATATTGCCTCATTTCAAATTCATGTGTACCAGATGAATTTTCTGCCTTGTGGCCGTTGGTGTTCCGGTTACCTGCCCTGGCCACTAAAGTAATTTCGGGCAGCGTCCTTTCCTCACCTGTTGTCGCTGTCCAACATGGTGTGTAATTTTGACAGCTTAATACATATTTCATTGTGGATAATCACGTCCGTTACAGTTTGGTCTTTGAGTTTTTATGTACCGATTGGTGGCAGGCAAGTCGTTTGGTCTGTCGGTCTGTGACTGTCTCTTGGTTGGGTTACCGACGGATCAAGTGTAGCTGGGCCCACCACCTGTCTCACCTAATTGAACGTTAATGTTTTGAGGGCAGAACCCCCCCCCCCCCCCCCCCCCAGAGGCTTCTGAGTGCCGTTGTCTGTACTGTGCTTTTCATGGGTGTTTAATGGTCTGTTGGTAATCTATTATAGCAAATGCTTAAAGGAAAAAAATATTGTGTTTTATGTAAATCAATTGTGGGCCTCCAACCGCTTAAAGCCATATTTTCAAAATTTCCCCTTAAGCGAAAGCATTGCGGCCTTCTGCCGTAAAAAAATATGGTAATATATTTTCAAATTTTGAAATTTAGTTGTGGCCTTCAGTCGTTTTTATTGCACCTTTTATATGTTTGTTCTATCCACTTTTGCCTTGAGGCTTTCCGCCCAGCTGTGATATGTATATACACTCCTGGAAATTGAAATAAGAACACCGTGAATTCATTGTCCCAGGAAGGGGAACCTTTATTGACACATTCCTGGGGTCAGGTACATCACATGATCACACTGACAGAACCACAGGCACATAGACACAGGCAACAGAGCATGCACAATGTCGGCACTAGTACAGTGTATATCCACTTTTCGCAGCAATGCAGGCTGCTATTCTCCCATGGAGACGATCGTAGAGATGCTGGATGTAGTCCTGTGGAACGGCTTGCCATGCCATTTCCACCTGGCGCCTCAGTTGGACCAGCGTTCGTGCTGGACGTGCAGACCGCTTGAGACGACGCTTCATCCAGTCCCAAACATGCTCAATGGGGGACAGATCCGGAGATATTGCTGGCCAGGGTAGTTGACTTACACCTTCTAGAGCACGTTGGGTGGCACGGGATACATGCGGACGTGCATTGTCCTGTTGGAACAGCAAGTTCCCCTGCCGCTCTAGGAATGGTAGAACGATGGGTTCGATGACGGTTTGGATGTACCGTGCACTATTCAGTGTCCCCTCGACGATCACCAGTGGTGTACGGCCAGTGTAGGAGATCGCTCCCCACACCATGATGCCGGGTGTTGGCCCTGTGTGCCTCGGTCGTATGCAGTCCTGATTGTGGCGCTCACCTGCACGGCGCCAAACACGCATACGACCATCATTGGCACCAAGGCAGAAGCGACTCTCATCGCTGAAGACGACACGTCTCCATTCGTCCCTCCATTCACGCCTGTCGCGACACCACTGGAGGCGGGCTGCACGATGTTGGGGCGTGAGCGGAAGACGGCCTAACGGTGTGCGGGACCATAGCCCAGCTTCATGGAGACGGTTGCGAATGGTCCTCGCCGATACCCCAGGAGCAACAGTGTCCCTAATTTGCTGGGAAGTGGCGGTGCGGTCCCCTACGGCACTGCGTAGGATCCTACGGTCTTGGCGTGCATCCGTGCGTCGCTGCGGTCCGGTCCCAGGTCGACGGGCACGTGCACCTTCCGCCGACCACTGGCGACAACATCGATGTACTGTGGAGACCTCACGCCCCACGTGTTGAGCAATTCGGCGGTATGTCCACCCGGCCTCCCGCATGCCCACTATACGCCCTCGCTCAAAGTCCGTCAACTGCACATACGGTTCACGTCCACGCTGTCGCGGCATGCTACCAGTGTTAAAGACTGCGATGGAGCTCCGTATGCCACGGCAAACTGGCTGACACTGACGGCGGCGGTGCACAAATGCTGCGCAGCTAGCGCCGTTCGACGGCCAACACCGCGGTTCCTGGTGTGTCCGCTGTGCCGTGCGTGTGATCATTGCTTGTACAGCCCTCTCGCAGTGTCCGGAGCAAGTATGGTGGGTCTGACACACCGGTGTCAATGTGTTCTTTTTTCCATTTCCAGGAGTGTATATACCACATGTTTCAGTCACTTGAAATTTACCTACTTGTTTTTTAAGATTTCTTGTTTGGAGGCCTTCAGCCGTTTAGCGAGCGTATCACAGTGTTTCAAATTTTTCTGTACTCATGCTCCTAGATATCAATCTTTCAGGGCTACATTATTATGACCCTGAAGGGTACACACCACCATACAGCGGGAAACATATGGTTCTCCAGTACTAAAAAAGTGGGTGTTTTACGTCCTTAGGAATCTGTTTTATTCATGTTTTCCAAATATAAATAAATTAAACACCGTCATACATACCCCATTTACACAATCGTTGCAGAACCGTATAATACGTGAATGTTGGACACACTGGAACGTTTACTGCAGATTAACTACCTAAATTTCATTACTAAGAACGGTGACTTCATTGTGACAAACATATTAATGTACTTAACGAATAATTACCGAAAGTCAGCATAACTTGTGGATCGATAAGATATTATGTGTACTCGTGCAATCGTTCTGCTGTTCTATATTCGTACTGACTGTACAGTGATCCGACTAAATTGTGCGATCACCTTGATACAACCAACTAAAGGGAGACGGTTTTCTGACTGGTATCTGATTCACTGATAGCAACCACTGTTAAACACAAGTACGGTAACATCATTGGAAGTGTTACAGGCCGTTAGTATGCCCGTCAACATTGTGGTGGTGTGTTGATATCTGTGAAGCCGAACGTTATCCGAAAATTACCTTGAGCAGTTAATCAGGGAAGCGGATCGTGAAGATAACATCTTAGATATGCTGGTGACAGATTAATCTAAAGTTTTCCACAGAGGAAGTCCGTTATCATAAGGCCGTCATGCATCATTGAATAAATCTGTATATAACAAGACATAGAACGGCAGGACGATCTTTCTGCTTAACAAGAGCGACAAGAAACATATTAAAGATTACCTAAGTTGTTAGCATAAAAAGTTCATCTCTAGCACTAACAACGTTCGATGTCAATGGACAAAGTTGAAGAGCTTTGTACAGTGCATTTCAGAGACGTATGTTCCGAGCAAAGTTGTGAAGGATGGAAAAGACGGGTCATAATTCTACAGCCGCGTTCGGAAGCTGCTACGAAATCAAATAGAGTTTCACTGCACAGAGACAAACAACAACGAAACTAAGCCAAAATTAATGTGAGGAGAGCAATACGTGAAGCGCTCAGCGTGTCTGAAAGTATAATTCTGTAACCTACCTGGCAGAGAACCCAAAGAAGTTTTCGTCTTATGTTTAATTAGTAAACGGATCGAAGCCATCTGTCAAGATGCTCCGTGACCATACTCGCTTTGAAAGAGACGAATCCACAGAAAAGGCCGAAATATTAAACGTATTTATCCAGAAATGTATCACAGAAGATCGCACTGTCGTACCTCCTCTAAATCGTCGCACGAGCGACAAAACAAACGAAAAACAAGTGAAATCTCTCAAAAAAGAGAAGGTCACTGAACCTGACGTGATTCAAATATGAATCTACATAGAGTATGCGAAAGCATTTGCCCCTCTTCCGGCATCAGGTGCCATACGTCTCTAGAGGAGTGATGATTGAAAAGAACCACACGTTAGTAGTAGGGCAACCTTCGTGTCACCCCACTCTCCATTGTTGCCAAATTTATTCAAGATGGCGTCGATGACGTCATCCAATATGGCGGCATGTAGAATTGGCAACATCGTATGCCGTCATCCAAGATGGCGGCTTTTGGCGGGAAAATAGTCCAATTGTGCTACGTCCACTAACCTAAGCCTCCAGAAGAAAAAACAGTGGGAAGATTGAATTTCAACAGGATGATGCATGCAAAGACCGTACTTGTCTTTTTATTGTCGTTCATTGTCATTCTTTGTCATTCATTGTCATTCATTGTCATTCATTATTATTTATTATTTATTATTATTGACCTGCCTCCACTAGAAAATTCCCTCCAAATTCAAATTCCAACACAATAATGGCTGCAAAACCTTACTATTGTTTATTATTATTCATAATTATTTATTAACATTCATTATCATTCATTGTCATTTGTTATCATTCATTATCATTTATTATTATAGGCCTACCTCCACTAGAAAATTGCGCCAAATTCAAATTCCAACACAATATTGTCTCGAAAACTGTACTTCTGTTTATTATTATCATTTATTATTTTATTCAAGGTGTCAGATTTTCTTGGTGAGAAAGCTATTTTCCTTACATCTATAACAAAGATCTATCACAGGTTCAAATCCCAACACCATAATTGATCACGAACTTCCTCCCTCACTTATCTTTTTTCATTGGTAGCCTATCATAATCGCGTCAAATAATAAACTGCTCTTATAGTAACGTAAGTCACATCCTTTGATTTTGCAGTGGGGGGGGGGGGGGAAAGGGACTGAATAATTTATTTCAAGCAGTACGGTCATCACTTGTTCTCCAACACAGTCAGCACACACATCTTTGATATCGCAGTGCACTCACCACGACATCCGCGCTCCAACTGAATTAGTTCAAATCCTCACCCCCCTCGCCAGGACGCGGAGACACTGCCTATGCCTGTCACGTGAGGCGGCCGGCCACTAGCACGGGGGGCGAGCCCAGCAATCGCTCCCACGTCGTAAACATGTTTACACTGGACACGCTGGAACTTGTCGAGTTTGACGTCACAGCGGCCCCTTGTCCGCTCACCACGTGTATTCGTTGCCTCCGCACGTTTCCCGCCAAAATTGTCTGCCTCGGAGCTGAATCACACAACGGTCGACCGTTCACTGCCACACTTTTGGCGCCACGTTCAGACCTGTCGATTCCAACTGCTCACTGTCCATCACGTGTCCCTGTGTGAGCGAGAACGCAATGCTACACTTTTGGCGGCAAAGTTTGCTCAACAGTGCAATCCGCTATGACTATATAACAGCACGTTTCTACCGCACTAGAACGCCCACTAATGTACTCGCTCTCACGCGTGCGTAATAACTGTACAATCGCTGTACCACCGCCCCGCTTACGTCACACACCCTCCATACACGCGACGGACATAGCCTTCAGTAAATACCTGGAAAATGACTCTTTATTTCAGACATTACGGTCATGCACGTGTGTCCCAACTGACTTCTCCAAGCTCACACAGCGAAACTCCAGAGCGCAGCTGACATACGCGCGGCCAGCTGAGCCTGCTTCATCGACAGCTCCCTGGCCGGCTGACGCCAAGCGACCAGAAGTGCCCGCGCACCCCCTCGGCCAGCACGCCACATAGGCGGCGAGTGGCGCCTCAGGCTCCGACTACGTAAATATCTTTTCGCGCCCATGAGCACTTAATGCTGGACAGGATGGAACCTGTCGACCACGTGCCGGACAAAGGATACGTTTGGCGCCAGAGTTTGACCAACAGTGGAATCCACTATGATCGTGTAACAGTGCGTTTGCTCGTCGCGAGAACGCTCGCTAATTCACTCTCACCACCCCGCTATATTAAATAATTGAATTTACAATTTCAAATACGTATGCAAAGTTGTCCAACTCCCTAATTTCAACTACTTTTCGAGGACCAGACCGCCACCTCCTCCTCCTCCTCCTCCTCCCCCTCCTAGGAACCAGCGCCAAGTTTGAAATCTGCCAGTAAACAAAGCTCACTAGCGCTTCCGCCATCAACCTAAGAAAATTGTTTCAAACTAAGCCACCAGCACTCAACCTCTTCCTACACGTTTCTGGTAAACAGACTCACCCTGCACTAGGTCCATGGAAGGAGGAACGAATTTACTTTATTTAAGAATGGAGTATATGTATCACACCTACATGTCCCACATCATACAGACCTGCGAAACACTCCTACATAACTCATTTATAATGTTGCTAATTGTAAACAGTAAAAAATAACTCATAGCACAGCCTACAGACATTCGAACCGCTCCTAAATAATGTAAAACATTTACCTCCAAATATTCAAACAACTGCTAATTTTCGGAAATAATTTCAGTGCATACGCTGATGGAAGGAGGAACGATTGTACTTTATTTATTTGTGACATATCTTTTTGAAACTTTTACTTCTCATAGGTTTCGATATGTAAGGGACTTTCTGAACTCCAGTAGTGCACTACACTTGGCAACACAACCACACCCATCAAGATATTCAAAATGGCTCTGAGCACTATGGGACTTAACATCTGTGGTCATCAGTCCCCTAGAACTTAGAACTATTTAAACCTTACTAACCTAAGGACATCACACACATCCATGCCCGAGGCAGGAGTCGAACCTGCGACCGTAGCAGCCGCGCGGTTCCGGACTGAGCGCCTAGAACCGCTAGACCACCGCGGCCGGCTCAAGATATTCATTCCAATCCAGACCTGTAACTCCTCCACAGATAAATTTGTCCAGTTATTTGTCTACTCACTCACATTCTGACCAGATTGCCATTATTGCGCAAAAACAGCTCAGACTGCGCTGTGCTGCTTGGGCTAGTAAGGAAGGGCTGCACTCTATGTATTTGGAGCCCTTTTATTTAGTCGTGGAGTATATTTGTCACAAAACACCCACACTGATCCGACTGTGCTCATCTGACACAGGCCACAAACACGTAAACAGCTCCTAATTTCACCACACAATAGCAAACAGCTCTTAAATAACGCAGTACACAATATCAGCAGACGAGCTCTGTACCCTTAAACTCTCCAAATAAAGCACCGCACAGTGCACTGACATGCTCGCAAAATAGTGCAACAGACGCGCCCAAACACCACCAGCTGCTAAACCGACGAAAAGTCTCTCCTCCGCCTCCCCCAAACATGATCTCAACACAGTCGCATTCGCACCTATCACTGGAGAAATTGATATCGCCTATGCGCCTTAGATTACGCTCCATGGCAGGCCGCGCGCGCGTGTGGTCGGCGGGGAAGGGGATTCCACAGTCTCCAGCCAAGTTCAGCTTCCGAGCGCTCGTGACAGCCGACACATGTGAAAGCTGCATTGTTCTTCTCATGTATACCGCCGGCGTCTCAGGTTTGAACCTGCCTTCACGTCTATTCTCGGAATAGCTCATAGCTCGTTGACACACTAGATTAACGTGGTCGGGAAAACATTTACTACTCGCATGCAACCGAGATGGTGACGGAAAACCAATCACTCTGATCTGCGCTGCAGGCGCGTGTAATCATTGAGAACACACCATTTTTTTCGAACAACTTATTTAACCATACCGCTATCACAAAACACCAATCCCAGATGTGCCCTGGGCCATGTTGCACAGCCCACAGACACGCACCCAATCATAATTTCAGTACACACTATAGCAAACTGCTACTAAATAATACATCACACAGATGTGTAGATAAGCTCAGTACTCGTAAACTATCGTAATAACGCATAGCAGAGCCTGCAGATCCGCTCGCAAAATAACTTAGCAGACATGCGCAGGTACCCACACTCTGCACCGTGCCCACAGGATGGTGAAGTCACCCATCCGTCTGATTTCAGACCTCACACAGCCCCTGCTCGGCTTCCGCAAGCGTGAGTTGGCGCGGTCAACGCGCTCGTCCACGGTCAAAGCACACAAATACATCCGTCCAGGACCGCGATCCCGAGCCGCGACCACCGAACGCCGGTGAAAGTCAACTTTATATCAACGTAGCATAATTCCAAAGTGCAGCCTCCATACGCTAGACACATCATAGCAGCACATGTCTTTACCTCCTATGACACTGTAGCACACTGCACATTGCTCCTCACACGACATTACACGGCCATTTAACTGAACATAACTGCACATCCCTGCTCTCGCCTCGTCGCGTGACCGGCCATCTAAAACCTTCTCAATATTATTCTTACTTTACAACATTTTTTTAAAAATAAGATCTAATTTACACCTCCCACCGCACCTAACCTCACACCCGTTTCTTTCTTTCTTTCAGCACCTGCATGACCGTAATGTCTGAAATAAAGAGTCATTGGCTCTGAGCACTATGGGAATTAACGTCTCAGGTCATCGGTCCCCTAAAACTTAGAACTACTTAAACCTAGCTAACCTAAGGACATCACACACATCCATGCCCGAGGCAGGATTCAAACCTGTGAACGTAGTGGTCGCGCAGTTCCAGACTGAAGCGCCTAGAACCGCTCGGCCACCAAAGGCCGGCTAAAGAGTCATTTTCCAGGTATTTACAGAAGCGTGTATGAAGGGTGTGTGACGAAAGCGAGGCGGCGGCGCAGCGATTGTACAGTTATTACGCACGCGCTAGAGCAAGTCAATTAGCGGGCGTTCTAGTGCGTTCCAAACGTGCCGTTATATAGTCATGGCGGATTGCACTGTAGAGCAAACTTTGCCGCCAAAAGTGTAGCACTGCGTTCTCGCTCGCACAGGAACACGTGGTGGATGGTGTGCGGTCGGCATCGACAGGTTTGAACGTGGCGCCAAAAGTGTGGCAGCGAACGGTCGACCGTTGTGTGATTCAGCTCCGAGGCAGAAAATTTTGGCGGGAAACGTGCGGAAGCAACGAATACACGTGGTGAGCGGACAAGGGGCCGCTGTGACGTCAAACTCGACAAGTTCCAGCGTGTCTAGTGTAAACATGTTTACGACGTGGGAGCGATCGCTGGGCTCGCCTCCCGCGCTAGTGGCCGGCCGCCTCACGTGACAGGCATAGGCAGTGTCTCCGCGCGCTGGCGACGGGGGGTGAGGATTTGAACTAATTCAGTTGGAGCGCGGATGTCGTGGTGACTGCACTGCGATATCAAAGATGTGTGTGCTGACTGTGTTGGAGAACAAGTGATGACCGTACTGCTTGAAATAAATTATTCAGTCCCTTCCCCCCCCCCCCCCCCCCTGCAAAATCAAAGGACGTGACTTACGTTACTATAAGAGCAGTTTATTATTTGACGCGATTATGATAGGCTACCAGTGAAAAAAGATAAGTGAGGGAGAAAGTTCGCGATCAATTATGGTGTTGGGATTTGACCTAGTGATAGATCTTTGTTATGGATGTAAGGAAAATGGCTTTCTCACCAAGAAAATCTGACACCTTGAATAAAATAATAAATGATAATAATAAACAGAAGTACAGTTTTCGAGACAATATTGTGTTGGAATTTGAATTTGGTGCAATTTTCTAGTGGAGGTAGGCCTATGATGATAAATGACAATGAATGATGATAAATGACAATGAATGATAATAAATGTTAATAAATAACTATGAATAATAATAAAGAATAGTAATGTTTTGCAGCCATTATCGTGTTGGAATTTGAATTTGGAGGGACTTTTCTGGTGGAGAAAGGTCAATAATAATAAATAACAATAAATGATAATAAATAATAATAAATAATAATGAATGTTAATAAATGATAATCAATAATAATAAAAAGACAAGTATGGTCTTCACATGCATTATCCTGTTTTAAAGCAAACATCCCGCCATTTTTTCTTCTGGAGGCTTAGGTTAGTGGACGTAGCGCAATTGGCCTATTTTCCCTCCAAATTCAAAATTCCCGCCATTTTTTCTTGAGGTTAGGTTAGTGAATGTAGCACAATTGGACTATTTTCTCGCCAAAAGCCGCCACCTTGGTTGACGTCATGCGATGTTGCCAAGTCTACATGCTGCCATCTTGGATGACGTCATCGCCGCCATCTTGAATAAATTTGGCAACAATGGAGAGTGGGGTGACACAAAGGTTGCCCTACTACTCACGTTGTTCCCGTTTTCAAGTAAGGATCGTCGAACGCAGTCAGAAAACTGTAGACCTATATCTCATGCTTAGGTCAGGTGCAGAATTTTGGAACATGTTTTATACTTTCTGGAGAGCTATGTTACTCCACGAAACCGAGAAAGCAGAAGACACGGGCCCTCACGTAGACACTTGAGATTCTTGATTTCCGGAAACTATTCGATACAGTTCCGCACTGCCACCTAATGAACGAATTATGAGCGTGTGATTGGACTGAAGAGTGTCTAGTAAAGAGAACACAGTATTTCATTCTCAACGGCGAGAAGTCTTCAGACATAAAAGTAACTTCAGGGATACTCCAAGAGTGTGTTGTAGGACCATTACTTTTCGTGCTATATATACACGATGTATTAGATAACGTTGAAAGTTCAACGACATTATTAGCGGATAATGCTGTTGTAGACAAAGAAGTCGCGACACTGGAGCATTGTAGCGAAATGCAAGAGGGCCTACTGAGAATTGACGCTTGATGCATGGAGTGGCTACTGATCCTCAATATAAGCAAATGCAGCGTCTTGTGTATGCATAGACTGAAAGACTTGTTACTGTATGACTGTACTACTGCACATCAATCACTGGAAGCAGTTATTTTGATAAATTTTCTAGGAGTATGCGTACAGAGCGATTTAAAGTGGAACGACAGCGTAAAATTAATCGCAGGCATGGCTAATGCCAGCCAGATTCAGTGGAAGAATGCTTAGCAGTTTTAGTCCACCAACAAAGGAGGGCCGGCCGCTGTGACCGAGCGGTTCTAGGCGCTTTAGTCCGGAACCGCGCTGCTGCTACGGTCGCAGGTTCGAATCCTGCCTCCGGTATGGATGTGTGTGATGTCCTTAGGTTAGTTAGGTTTAGGTAGTTCTAAGTCCAGGGGACTGATGACCTCAGTGCTTAGAGACATTTGAACCATTTGGACAAAGGAGGAAGCTTAGAAAACCCACTTTCGACCAATACTTAAATATTGCTGGTTAGTATGGGACTCGAACCAGATAGGACTGACAGAGGAAATAGAGAAGAGCCAAATAAGTGGAGGGCGTTTCGTTACAAGTTCATTTAATATTCTCGAAATCGTCACGGAGATGATCAATCAACTCCAGCTGCACAAGCTGCAAAGGAGGCTATCTGCATCACGGTGTTGTTTACTGTTAAAGTTCCAAGAGCGTATGTCCCGATAAAAGTCAACTATAAGTGGCTTCCTCCCAAGTATATCCAGCGAAAAGACCGAGCAGATAAAATTAGAGACTCTCGAACTCACTTACCGGCTCGTTCTTCCCGCCATGCAAACATGACTGGATTTTGGAATATGGTTGTTGATATACAAGTAGACATAGATCTCAAAGGGACTTAGTCCATGGCTATTTACAAAATGTATACAGTACAAACGTTCAAACATCACAAAAAGTGCGGCTTGTGAAGAGGTTTGGTAGTGTACCATAGTGCCGCTAAAGAGAATGATTAACGGAGTATGCATCCTCAGAGCGCAGTAGCGACGTAAGCGTCGTAACAGGAACATATGAACAATACTTCATGTTGTCATCACAACTGCGGCACCTACTACAGAAAAAAGTAACTAACATGAACTGCAACCAACCTATTACGCTGTCCTGTGACAACAATATTACTTCAGTGTCTGTATACGACTATTCAGAATATCATAAAAAATTAAAGAAATATTCTATTTATGTACGTAGATTCTCGTCAATAGAGCCTCACTCTGAAGTGTTCTGGCTTTTTTCTTTCGTGTAAGCCAACCACACCGAGGAATCAATAAAATTATCAAAATTCTGCAATGGAATTGTCTTGTAGGCAGTCGAGATACAATAGACAAGTGCACCGTATTACTCGTCGAAGCGATAGCTAGACCAGGCCGCAGGAGAAGTAATTTGGTCTCGGTTCCGGGTATAGCCCCGTATTTGTTCAAAGTAGTGCGTGTTGTTACTTTGTGAGAAGCTGAGACTGCTTGCTGTGACTTCATTAAATTTACTGACAATGAAAAAAAAATTACGAAATTAAAACGCCAAAATATGACTGGAAGCTAAAGAGAATAGTTAAAGTCTAGTTAGTCGATGGTGTGTAAATTATAGGAGACAAGAACTGTCCTGAGCAGAGGTGGATTCAGGTATCTAGAAGGAACATGCACCCAAGTACCCCGGTGATGACTTGGATAAATATATTAGCAGGTAGCAATTTCAGCGAAATTGTGATCGATACAAGGGAATACGAAATTAGTGAAAATCTTCACAGTTTTTGTTAGTGAAGAAACGTACAGAGTAATTATTCTAAGAGGTTTAGTTTTAAAGTTGTCATAATAAGCGGTTCGTAATATATGCGATCGAAATGACATAATTTCAAACTCCGCATACTACATTATATTTTTATATAAAATGAAAGCATCACAATTAAAGTGACTAGCGGTTTATTCAGACGAAAACCGGTTGTTACACGTTATACCATGAGTAAGCTTGTCAACGTGTGCTAGTCAATCTTTACTTCTAGTAAGCAGGGCTTTGACGTATATGTCAGCAAAATTTCGGTAATTTAAAAGTCGAAACACCAAGCCATAAATGCAGCAATCGGCCGTCTGTTATGCTCTAAAAGAACGTAATATTCGCTGTTCAAAGAATAACTGTTTCTCTGATCTGTCATCCTGACATGTGTCGTTGTTGTTGACTTTGTAGCTTTCCTGTAAGTCGATTCTAGAGTACCGAAATATCTTAAAAGCATTGAAGGGCTAGTGGGAAACCTCGTTAGCCACATAAAGCCAAAGTTCTCGAACAAGGACAAATATATCTCGACCTTAACACATGTATACAGACTATGCTGCAGTTACCTAAGTTGGTGTTTATTCGGAGGAATACCTCGAGACTGTAGGTCGCTGTTGTGAATTTTATTAACCGCGAAATTGGATCCGCGGTTTCATCACCTTCCGTGAGTCTAAACATAACCTTATGATTTTTCATTTCTTTCACTCTTAACGATTATTCTTTAATATAGCTTTACGTTTAATTTTTTCTTGTCGTTCTATAAAATCGCCTAGACTGAATATCAGGTTAAAAAGTAAATTAAAATGAAGCCATATTTTTCATTTACCTATTATTTCAAATATACTGTTTGTAATTGCAGTAGTCAAGTGTGTTGTAATAAATTCACTTCTGTCTATTCCTTGCTTAGTTAGTAACCCAATTTCTGCCTTTGTGTGTCTTAATGTTGAAAGATTAAAGTTATGGGTTAAAGAGAGAGCAGACTATAGCGCATACACTGAGGTAACAAACGTCATGGGATAGCGATATGCACATATACAGATGGCGGTAGTATCGCATACACAATGTGTAAAAAGGTGGTGCATTGGCGGAGCTGTAGTTTGTACTCAGGCGATTCATGTGAAATGTTTTCGCATGATTATGAGCACACGTTGGGAATTAATAGATTTAGAATGCGAAATGGTTGTTGGGGCTAGAAGCATGGAACATCACTCCACTCCGAAAGTCGTTAGGGAATTCAGTATCCTGAGATCTACAGTGTTCAGAATATGCAGAGATATCAAATTTCACGGACAATGCAGTTTCCGAACACCTTCATTTGAGGGCCTCGAGCAGAGGCGTTTGAGTAGTCAGTGGTAAGAGACAAGCAATAATATGTGAAGTAACAATAGAAGTCAACGATGGTATCCGCTTGTACAGCGCGGCAGAATTTGGTGTTAATGAGCCATGAGAGCAGACGACCGACAGGAGTGCCTTTGCTGATAGCACGACGTCGCTTGCAACACCTCTCCTGGGCTCGAGATCATATCGGTCGGACCCTAGAAGGCTGGAAAACTTGGCCTGGCTAGATGAGTCTCGATTTCAGCTGGTAAGAGCCGATGGTAGGGTTCGAGTGTGGTGCAGACCTCGTGAAGTCGTGGACCCAAGTTGTCATCACGGCTACGTGCAAACTGTTGGTGGCTTTATAATGGTGAGGACTGTGTATAGATGAACCGCTCATTGACTGGAAATGGTTATGTTCGGCTACTAGGAGATCAGCTGCATCCACTGATGAAGCCGACCGATATGTTCGAGTGTTTCTAGGCGCTTCAGTCCGGAAACGCGCGAACGCTACGGTCGCAGCTTCGAATCCTGCCTTGGGCATGGATGTGTGTGATGTCCTTAGGTTAGTTAGGTTTAAGTACTTCTAAGTCTAGGGGACTGATGGCCTCAGATGTCCCATAGTGCTCAGAGCCATTTGAGCCACTGATTCTTGTTTACAAACAGCGATCGAATTTTTATAGATGAGGATGCCTCGTGTTGCTGCGCTACAACTGTTCGATTGGTTTGAAGAATATTCTGGACAATATGAACGAATGATTTGGCCACCCAGATCGCCCGACATGAATCCCATGGGACATAAGCAAGAGGTCAGTCTGTGAACAAAAACCATCACCGGCAACGCTTTCGCACTTATGGACAGCTACAGAGTCAGCGTGGCTCAGTATTTCTGCCGGAGCCCTCCAACGACTTTTTGAATGCTTGCCACGTAGAGTTTCTGCATTACTCTTTGCAAAAGGAGGTCCAACACGATATTAACAGGTATCCAGTGACTTTTGTCACTTCAGTGTATATAACACACACGAAATCGTTCCATTATTAGAAAATATCGCAGTATTGTCTGTATACGGTACCTTTGGTTCCGTTTATCACGGTGTGAATTTTCTACTTGTTCAAGATTATACTTTCCGGTATACCCAAAGATTGCGATATTAACCAACTGGATCAACCTTAAGTTATTACAATCAGTATGGGTCACACCGGTTCTGACACCGTTGTTAAGTATTATTTCTTTTACATTCACGATTACAAGTGACAGTACGCTGAAACGCCAAAGTAATTGGTATAGACATCTCCGAGGTAGCCATGATGTGGGGATTTTCCCGTACGACCATTTCATCAAGAGTGTACGGTGAATCTGGTAAAACATAAAATCTCCGACATTGCTGTGGCCAGACCAACGACGACTGAGGAGAATCCTTCAACGTGACGGAAGTGAAACCCTTCCTCAAATTGCTGCAGATTTCAATGCTGGGCCATCAAAAAGTGTCAACGTGCGAACCATTCAACGAAACATCGTCGATATGGGCTTTCGAAGCCTAAGACCCACTCATGTACCCTTGATGACTGCATGACACAAAGCTTTACGCCTCGCCTGGGCCGAGATTGGACTCTTGATGACTGGAAACATGTTGCCTGGTCGAACGAGTCTCGTTTCGAATTGTATCGAGCGGATGGACGTGCACGGATATGGAAACAACCTCATGAATCGATCATGAATCGATGGACCCTGTCTGTCAGCAGGGGACTGTTCAAGCTGGTGGAGACTCTGTAATGGTTTGGAACGTGTGAAGTTGAAGTGACATAAGACTCCTGGCATGTCTAGATACGACTCTGACAGGTGATACGTACGTAAGCATCCCGTCTGATCACACGCACTGCGCATTCCGAAGGACTTGCCAAATTCAACAGGTCAATTCAACACCCCACACGTCCAGAATTGCTACAGAGAGGCTCCAGGAACACTCCTCTGAGTTTGAACATTTCCACTGGCCACCCACTCCCCAGACACGAACATTATTGAGCATGTCTGGGGTGCCTTGCAACGTGCTGCTCAGAAGAGATCTCCATCCCGTCGTGCTCTAACGGATTTATGGACAGCCCTGCAGGGTTCATGGTGTCAATCCCTTCCAGCACTGCTTCAGACTTTAGTCGAGTCCATGCTACGTCGTGTTGCGGCACTTCTGCATGCTCGCGGGGGCCTACACGATATTACGCATGTGTACCAGTTTCTCTGGCCCCTTCAGTGTACGTATGTGGCAATAAATGCCATGTACACTTACTACAATTACATGTACCGAACGAACCACAACAAAATACTTTATTTACATTAATTTGGATCTTATTCCAACAAAACAAACATGCATAGCCCAGCAGTACCCATGCGACAGCACCCCACTTGATCGAATATCACTAGAGCGTAAACACGGCATTGGTTCTACCCTTAGCAGCTCTTCAGTTCACTTTGTCGTGTAATAAGTGTTCTTTTTTTAAGTAGGAGACTGTTCTAGATAACGTAAACTTAGAAGCAGAAAAACTGTAAAAAGTTATAAAATTGTATCATCTTCCTTGGCAGGTTCAGCACTGTGTCGTACCGGTATGAGGCTCACCTTAAACCGCAATGGCCCAACGGGCGGCTTTGCGAAGGGGATGTTGTAGAAGGCCAGCGTGTGGCGCCCACTGCTGGACAGGTGGGCAGTCCCCCTGACGGTGCCCTGGCGAGTCCGCACCACGGGCGCTCCGCCACCCACACACGACTCCAGCAGCAGCAGCAGCGCTGTCACAGCGGTCAAAGAAGCGCGCCACACCGCAGCCATTGTCGCTCTGTTCCGCGACCGGTCGCGCCCGCTCTTATCAGGCCGTGTTCGCACTGCTGAGTTACGGACTCTTATCACCCAGTCCGATTCCTCGTATCTTCAGATTACATAGCCTGTGATACGGGTGCACAATTATATTCGGGCTGGTGTAATTTTGTTGATCTTCTTCGCTGCCATTACGAAAAGATAAATAGACAGGGAGGAATGCACAGGATATACAGGGTGGTCCACTGATCGTGACCGGGCCAAATATCTCACGAAATAAGCTTCAAACGAAACTTGTCTAGCTTGTAGGAGGAAACCAGATGGCGCTATAGTTGGCCCACTAGATAGCGCCGCCATATGTCAAACGGACATCGCCGGCAGGGGTGGCCGAGCGGTTTTAGGCGCTACAGTCTGGAACCGCACGACCGCTACGGTCACAGGTTCGAATCCTGTCTCGGGCATGGATGTGTGTGCTATCCTTAGGTTAGTTAGGTTTAACTAGTTCTAAGTTCTAGGGGGACTGATGACCTCAGAAGTTAAGCCCCATTGTGCTCAGAGCCATTTTAACCAAACGGATATCAACTGCGTTTTTTTAAATAGGAACCCCCATTTTTTATTATACACTCCTGGAAATTGAAATAAGAACACCGTGAATTCAATGTCCCAGGAAGGGGAAACTTTATTGACACATTCCTGAGGTCAGATACATCACATGATCACACTGACAGAACCACAGGCACATAGACACAGGCAACAGAGCATGCAAAATGGATCTGAGCACTATGGGACTCAACTGCTGTGGTCATAAGTCCCCTAGAACTTAGAACTACTTAAACCTAACTAACCTAAGGACAGCACACAACACCCAGCCATCACGAGGCAGAGAAAATCCCTGACCCCGCCGGGAATCGAACCCGGGAACCCGGGCGTGGGAAGCGAGAACGCTACCGCACGACCACGAGATGCGGGCCAGAGCATGCACAATGTCGGCACTAGTACAGTGTATATCCACCTTTCGCAGCAATGCAGGCTGCTATTCTCCCATGGAGACGATCGTAGAGATGCTGGATGTTGTCCTGTGGAACGGCTTGCCATGCCATTTCCACCTGGCGCCTCAGTTGGACCAGCGTTCGTGCTGGACGTGCAGACCGCGTGAGACGACGCTTCATCCAGTCCCAAACATGCTCAATGGGGGACAGATCCGGAGATCTTGCTGGCCAGGGTAGTTGACTTACACCTTCTAGAGCACGTTGGGTGGCACGGGATACATGCGGACGTGCATTGTCCTGTTGGAACAGCAAGTTCCCTTGCCGGTCTAGGAATGGTAGAACGATGGGTTCGATGACGGTTTGGATGTACCGTGCACTATTCAGTGTCCCCTCGACGATCACCAGTGGTGTACGGCCAGTGTACGAGATCGCTCCCCACACCATGATGCCGGGTGTTGGCCCTGTGTGCCTCGGTCGTATGCAGTCCTGATTGTGGCGCTCACCTGCACGGCGCCAAACACGCATACGACCATCATTGGCACCAAGGCAGAAGCGACTCTCATCGTTGAAGACGACACGTCTCCATTCGTCCCTCCATTCACGCCTGTCGCGACACCACTGGAGGCGGGCTGCACGATGTTGGGGCGTGAGCGGAAGACGGCCTAACGGTGTGCGGGACCGTAGCCCAGCTTCATGGAGACGGTTGCGAATGGTCCTCGCCGATACCCCAGGAGCAACAGTGTCCTTAATTTGCTGGGAAGTGGCGGTGCGGTCCCCTACGGCACTGCGTAGCATCCTACGGTCTTGGCGTGCATCCGTGCGTCGCTGCGGTCCGGTCCCAGGTCGACGGGCACGTGCACCTTCCGCCGACCACTGGCGACAACATGGATGTACTGTGGAGACCTCACGCCCCACGTGTTGAGCAATTCGGCGGTACGTCCACCCGGCCTCCCGCATGCCCACTATACGCCCTCGCTCAAAGTCCGTCAACTGCACATACGCTTCACGTCCACGCTGTCGCGGCATGCTACCAGTGTTAAAGACTGCGATGGAGCTCCGTATGCCACGGCAAACTGGCTGACACTGGCGGCGGCGGTGCACAAATGCTGCGCAGCTAGCGCCATTCGACGGCCAACACCGCGGTTCCTTGTGTTTCCGCTGTGCCGTGCGTGTGATCATTGCTTGTACAGCCCTCTCGCAGTGTCCGGAGCAAGTATGGTGGGTCTGACACACCGGTGTCAATGTGTTCTTTTTTCCATTTCCAGGAGAGTATATTCGTGTAGTACGTAAAGAAATATGAATGTTTTTGTTGGACCACTTTTTTCGCTTTGTGATAGATGGCGCGGTAATAGTCACAAAAAAATGGCTCACAATTTTAGACGAACAGTTGGTAACAGGTAGTTTTTTTTTTAATTAAAATACAGAACGTAGGTACGTTTGAACATTTTATTTCGGTTGTTCCAATGTGATACATGTACCTTTGTGAACTTATCATTTGTGAGAAAGCATGCTGTTACAGCGTGATTACCTGTAAATACCACATTAATGCAATAAATGCTCAAAATGATGTCCGTCAACCTCAATGCGTTTCGCAATACGTGTAACGAGGCTCCTCTCAACAGCGAGTAGTTCGCCTTCCGTAATGTTTACACATCCATTGACAATGCGCTGACGCATGTTGTCAGGCGTTGTCGGTGGATCACGATAGCAAATATCCTTCAGCTTTCCCCACAGAAAGAAATCCGTGGACGTCAGATCCGGTGAACGTGCGGGCCATGGTATGGTGCTTCGACGACCAAACCACCTGTCATGAAATATGACATTCAATACCACTTCAACCGCACGCGAGCTATGTGCCGGACATGCATCATGTTGGAAGTACTTCGCCATCCAGTGAAACATCTTGCAATAACATCGGTAGAACATTACGTAGGAAATCAGCATACATTGCACCATTTAGATTGCCATCCATAAAATGGGGACAATTATCCTTCCTTCCATAATACCGCCCCATACACTAACCCGCCAAGGTCGTTGATGTTCCGCATGTCGCAGCCATCGTGGATTTTCCGTTGCCCAATAGCTCATATTATGCCGATTTACGTTACCGCTGTTGTTGAATGACGCTTCGTCGCTAAATACACTCCTGGAAATGGAAAAAAGAACACATTGACACCGGTGTGTCAGACCCACCATACTTGCTCCGGACACTGCGAGAGGGCTGTACAAGCAATGATCACACGCACGGCACAGCGGACACACCAGGAACCGCGGTGTTGGCCGTCGAATGGCGCTAGCTGCGCAGCATTTGTGCACCGCCGCCGTCAGTGTCAGCCAGTTTGCCGTGGCATACGGAGCTCCATCGCAGTCTTTAACACTGGTAGCATGCCGCGACAGCGTGGACGTGAACCGTATGTGCAGTTGACGGACTTTGAGCGAGGGCGTATAGTGGGCATGCGGGAGGCCGGGTGGTCGGCGGAAGGTGCACGTGCCCGTCGACCTGGGACCGGACCGCAGCGACGGACGGATGCACGCCAAGACCGTAGGATCCTACGCAGTGCCGTAGGAGACCGCACCGCCACTTCCCAGCAAATTAGGGACACTGTTGCTCCTGGGGTATCGGCGAGGACCATTCGCAACCGTCTCCATAAAGCTGGGCTACGGTCCCGCACACCGTTAGGCCGTCTTCCGCTCACGCCCCAACATCGTGCAGCCCGCCTCCAGTGGTGTCGCGACAGGCGTGAATGGAGGGACGAATGGAGACGTGTCGTCTTCAGCGATGAGAGTCGCTTCTGCCTTGGTGCCAATGATGGTCGTATGCGTGTTTGGCGCCGTGCAGGTGAGCGCCACAATCGGGACTGCATACGACCGAGGCACACAGGGCCAACACCCGGCATCATGGTGTGGGGAGCGATCTCGTACACTGGCCGTACACCACTGGTGATCGTCGAGGGGACACTGGATAGTGCACGGTACATCCAAACCGTCATCGAACCCATCGTTCTACCATTCCTAGACCGGCAAGGGAACTTGCTGTTCCAACAGGACAATGCACGTCCGCATGTATCCCGTGCCACCCAACGTGCTCTAGAAGGTGTAAGTCAACTACCCTGGCCAGCAAGATCTCCGGATCTGTCCCCCATTGAGCATGTTTGGGACTGGATGAAGCGTCGTCTCACGCGGTCTGCACGTCCAGCACGAACGCTGGTCCAACTGAGGCGCCAGGTGGAAATGGCATGGCAAGCCGTTCCACAGGACTACATCCAGCATCTCTACGATCGTCTCCATGGGAGAATAGCAGCCTGCATTGCTGCGAAAGGTGGATATACACTGTACTAGTGCCGACATAGTGCAAGCTCTGTTGCCTGTGTCTATGTGCCTGTGGTTCTGTCAGTGTGATCATGTGATGTATCTGACCCCAGGAATGTGTCAATAAAGTTTCCCCTTCCTGGGACAATGAATTGACGGTGTTCTTATTTCAATTTCCAGTAGTGTGGAACGCTTGCAAACAATCTGTCATCGTCGCGGCGTTCACAGTCGTCGCTATGCAATTCCTGCTGCATAGAAATATGGTACGGGTGCAATCGATGTTGATGTAGCATTCCCAACACCGACGTTTATGAGATTCCCGATTCTCGCGCAGTTTGTCTGCTACTGATGTGCGGACTAGCCGCGACAGCAGCTGAAACACCTACTTGGGCATCATCATTTGTTACAGGTCGTTGTTGACGTTTCACACGTGGCTGAACACTTCCTGTTTCATTAAATAACGTAACTATCCGGCGAACAGTCCGGACACTTGGTTGATGTCCAGGATACCGAGCAGCGTACATAGCACACGCCCGTTGGGCATTTTGATCACAATACCCATACATCAATACGATATCGACCTTTTCCGCAATTGGTAAACGGTCCATTTTAATACGTTTAATGTATCACGAAGTAAATACCGTCCGCACTGGCGGAATGCGCCATCTATCACAAAGCGATAAAAGTGGTGCAATTAAAACATTCATATTTCTTTACGTACTACACGAATATATAATAAAAAATGGGGGTTCCTATTTTAAAAAAACGCAGTTGATATCCGTTTGACCTATGGCAGCGCCATTTAGCGGGCCAACCATAGCGCCATCTGGTTTCCCCCTTCAAGCTAGACGAGTTTCGTTCTTTGTAGTTTTTTCGTTTGATGCTTATTTCGTGAGATGTTTGGCCCGGTCACTATCAATGGACTACCCTGAATACAGCTGACTCCAGAGCCTTGTTGGCTGGAGGTAAACCACATACATGGAGAAAAATGTCGTGAGACCGAATCCCAGTCGGTTCATCGAATATTTTTAGGCTACCATTAACCTAGGTTTCATCTCTCAGTGATGTGAAGATTCGTCAGAAACGACACGTGGTCTGGATTCCATGTTCAACTGTAGTTTGCGATTCCCCTGTTTGATTACTGGAGTAGCTTATGAACAAGTAAGTGGGTTAACAGTACACGTTAAGTGGGTTAAACTTATGGGTAAGTAACAAGTAACTTTAGTCCTATTGGGAGACTTCACCACTTAATTATTATTACACTGCCTCTTTGTTGACTGTAGTGGGAGCCATAACATCCCCAGCGTTCTATCCAACTTCTACATAAGTGGCTTCCAAGAACTCACGTCGCGATCTGTGCTGTGGCACAGGTGCCATAGTGCTCAGCGTGGATGCACGATTCCCCAACGCTATGGCACGATGTCTGAGCATGAGGAGGGGGAAATTTCGAACGTACTGCATTTAAATGGCATGCAGTCTCACTGTTCACAACTTAGTTTTGTATTTCACGGTCCTCAACGCCGTAGATCACAAACAAAACAATTCTTCAGTATTATATTATTAGACAGTCCAGTCACATTAATGTGGCGACGTGTCAATAGTCTGAATAGCCACCAGTTGCAGCACAGACGTGCAAGTAGAGAATCAGTGAGGTTCTGAAATATGTAGTGCCATGTCGAGTCCAGACAAACCCAAAGGCAAACACCTTCTTGTTCATTTATTTTGCGATGATTGCGAGTCCTCAAAACAAAAGCCATGTTCTAGTAAAATAAGATGTTCCGATGTCCCTATTGAACACCTCACAAACTTGAAATGTACGAAAAGCAATAACATCTCTGTTATTGAAAGCCTCCAATCTAGAAACAACCTTAACGGTACTACCATCGTACCGTACAATAGCAACAGTTATCCAGCCATTACCATGCTGTGGTGCTGTACTATTCGTAACAGTAAAGTTCAAAACACCTCCGCAAAACGTAGACGGGCCCTGAAGGATCACTTGATCTCCAAGACATGACGATGTAGTAATTTCAACATCATCTAATGCCTTATTAACAGGAAGGCACGAACGCCTAAATCTCCTCCTATAGGGAGGCATGCTCTCTGTGTAGTCTTCGATGCCTTCCACTTAAGGATCCTTGTATCCAAGAAAACCAGCTCTCAAAGTACCTGTCCCGCTACTCTTTCAATACAAATGTCACTAGGTGACAACGCTCCCTCGCTCATTCTACAGGTACGCCTATTTTTTAATATAAAAGACTGCTTGTCTGATTTGAAATGGTTTAACTTCTTATACATTCGTACCTCGGCTACAAGAACATAGCTAGTAAATGTCATGTAGCACCGTCATTTCACTTTTTGTGAACCGTTTGCCACTAGCTGGTGCTGTTGTAATCCTTATTCGGTGCAGAAATTTAGCTGCCAGCCACAGGGGTGGGTAAATGCTATATCATTTCTGTATCTTCTCGTAATCCACGCGCGGCATCACGACGACTGACGCCGTCTTACTGATAACATCACTTATATAGCCAGACAGGGTATCTAGAACGGACTTCCGGTCTGGCGTTTGAATTTAGTGCTCGCGGTGACTTGTTAAAACTAGAGTCGCCGCGGTTCCCACCACCCACCTCCAGGGGGTACCCTGCGGCGCGGGGCTCCTAGTTTTAACAAGAGCCCCACCGCACTAAAATCGAGTAGGGCCTTTAGTTATATTCTTTTGATTATGACTTTAAGTAGTTTATTTTTTACTTGTTTATCGCTTTAAGTGCTAATTTTTAATTTAAAGTATATCTTTATAGGTATGTATTTGATTGTCTATTATCTTTAAGATGGTGGTATTTCATTTTGTGATTTTGGAGACTTCAACGCCTGTTAGGAAAGCCTCTATATAAATTTAACTAGAGCCCCGGAGCACTAAATTCAAGTTTTATCTCACTTCCACCTATGTTATTCTTATGGGCGAGGACAGGAAGTAACTTGATTTCGCTGTAGACCAGCGGCGCTAGCTTTCTCGGTTGACTATCCATGGCGTAATCAGCCCAGTAAGTGTGGCACCACATATAATCGATCGGGTAAATCCGAGGAGTCTGATGGCCAGACCAGTGTGGTAGTTACCATGACGCTCTTGGACATGCCCGTACACTATGAGCTGACACGTTGCATTCTCCTGCTAGCAGATGACAACGTGCCAAGGAAAAAACAAACTGCGTGGTGGACGCAGTTCCCAAGGATGGATGCGTACTTTTGTTGATCCATTGTGCCTTCCAGACTGACGAGATCACCCAAATGATGCCTGGAACACATCCACAGATAAACAGACATGAAATTTGTTGCTGCATTTGCTGCCGAGTACAACTGACCCAGCCAAACTCTTAACTCTGAACCTGTGAACACGCTGACGACTTGCAGAACCTTGCAAATTATTCGTCAAAGTCAAGTATTACTGAGGAATTAGAAGATATTTGCAGTAAGAAGATTCACTCTATACAGGGATAGCAACAGAAAGATGGCACGATTTTTGCAGATCATCTTCGTATGTAAAAGGTAACTGAAGTGTATAAATAAAATCCTGTGGTAAGTTTCAGTCCCAGCAGTTCGTTATTAAAGATACACTCGGTTACAGTGACTGCGCTGGAACTGCGCCCTAAGTGCCGCACACAGTTTCCGCAGTTGGCGGTAAGTCTTCTCTTCCTTCTCCTCCTCCACAGCCTGGGCGGCCCTACATGCAGCCCTTTCTGGCGCCACGGCACCTTGGAAGCACTGTTTCCACTTTTAGGGATTTTCTCCCTTTTTAGGGCGAAACGTCTTACATCACGTGTGATTTACAGCTATTTTATTATGACAGGGGTTTAAGGAAATTTGGAGTAAAATAGAACTTAAGGAGTAACCCTAATATTTGAAGAATACACCACTCGATGTATTACTTTATGATTCAACTGATTTCTTAAAGGGGATTCCCTCAAACCCAAGGGTGACACCGGAACTGAAGTCTTATTACACTAATTGTTATTACATGAGAAGTTGACCGATTACACCAGTTGTAGTAACAGTGTTATCCACAAGTATCACGAAACCAGGAGAAACAGTCTGTGAAAAATATGAACAGCCATTTCTATCTTTTGATGACAAAAAAGAACATACAAAAATCAGACGAATGGAGACATCAAGCTGAGGTTGCAGGTGAGGAAGAAATTAGTAAAATTGGCAACTGAAATTTATTGGAATAAGGTTCTAAGCTTAAAAGATCACGGTGGTAATTTTATTTACGGAAACCCGGAAGCTGTTATTTCATTTTTTTTAGCAGTTCCAACCTCAAATACTGAGGGAGAAGGATTATTCAGTTTTCACGAAATGTAAAAACAGGCAAAAGAAACAGTCTGAACAAGGAAGTCCTTAACAGGTAACTTCATACAAAAATGGGAATCCTACAAAACAACTGCTCAGTTTTAGGGACCAATGGTGCCATGCTAAATGTAGCGAAAAAGTGTAACAGTAATGTTTCAGCTTCTGATCCTGTAATTTATGACTGTTTTTTTAAAGCGTATTGTAGGTATTTTAAATTACTGAAGACGCGGAATAATACGTTGTTTCTTTTTATAATTACTTGCCCTAAATCTAGAGATTTTGAGATATTTATGGTGTTTTAGGGATAATTCCGAAAAAATCTAGGGTAAAATCAAAAATCGCAAGTGGAAACACTGTTTGAAAGCCAAGTTTGTCTGCTCGCCAGCTGCAGACGGCCTGATGCACATGTCAGGCAGGGGCGGCGCCTGCCGCCTCCTCGCTTAAAACTGATCCACGCACCACTGCCACTGACAGCATACTCCAGCCGTTCGCGATCGACGGAAGCTGTTGTCGGGCTTTCCCCTTCGTCGCCGTTTTTTCTAGGGCTGAGTCGTCTCGTCTGTGGCCAGAGAAAGCCGGAAAGCCGCCCCAGCTGGCGACATATGACCCATAACAGAGGCCGCATGTCAGTACAGCAAAGGAAAATATGAAGTATTAGCAAAATCATACACCTTAAAAGAAACTAACAATAAAGGCAATCTAGCAAATAAAGTATAAAAATAAAATAAACACTAATATGTAAACGCTCAGGTTGATATACCAACCTAACATTAAAAGTAAAGTAGGAACCAATGAAAAAAAAAAAGTAAAAAGAAAGAAGACTCAATCCAGCAAATGAACAATAAAGCATAATTATTAAAATCAAAACAAAAAAAAACAAAAAACTAGAATGATATGAAGTTAAGCAAACGGAACCTCTAGTAGTAATTATTAATGAACAAATCCAAAAGCTCAATAAAATTAAACTAAAAGAAAAACAGCTAATACCAAAAATATCTAAATTCAAATCAGCATATGAATATACACAAATCATAAAAACAAAACTTGACAGGAACATCAAAGAATGAACTAACTATGAACAATTATTTGAAAAACAAAGAGGGATCAAAAAACAGTTATAAATAAATATTTTAACATAAAGACAACCCAAAAGAATTTAAAAAATAATTATTGTGAGACCAAATCATTGAAACCAAAATAGAAAGACCCAAAGTTCCCTCACAAACAGATGAAACTAAAGAAATAACAGGAAAAAATAATCATACTCAAATACAATAAGAAAAATAATAATCAGTATAAATAAAGGAAGAACAACATACTATAATCTCAATGGAATCATCTATAAGTGTTCACATTTAGAAGAAAAAACATAAAAACCAGCAAAATAAACCAATAAAGGAGTAAAAACAGAATATAAACATTTGTTTTAATAGTTTAAAAAACACCGCATTGTAAACAGGAAATAAGTCAAGCCCCCACTTTTAAAACTACGAATGTTAAAAAGCTTTCCATCGTCAGTCCCCAAAACAGATATTTTAATAAACTAACCTCTGAAATGATGAAAATAATTATTATATCACTATCAAATATAATAAATATTAATTTTATTAAATTAAGACATCCAATATCAATAATACTTTTCATTATTATTCAAACCTTTATTGTTGGATTAACAACATGAACAATAATGGAAAGTTATTGATTGTCATATTCTATTTTTAACATTTCTTGGTGGTATATTAATTCTATTTATTTATATCACAAGAATTGGCATCAATGAAATATTTCAACCTTAATCAATTACTATAATTGTTACTTTAACCATATGAATCTTCATTATATCAACTTTAATTGTTTTAGACATAGTAATATTTATCGATTTTTTTTTAAATTTTGAAACTATCAATATTAATAATTTTATCAATTACCAAGAAATAATATCTTTAGAAAAATTATATAATAGAGCAACATTTATTATTATAATAATAATGATTATTTTTAGCATTATTATCAGTAGTCAAAATCACTAATGTTAACCAAGGACCTATTTGTAAAATAAGATAGCTTTACTAAAGCCCCTGCATCACTTCTGCTTTCGTAGAATCACAAATATCTTTCGTACGTTGGTTACCTGTGTTGCGTTCGATTAGCGGAGCTTGTCCCTTCAAGGACACACCAGTTCACCCTAAACTGAATATAGTAGAAGCACAACCTGTTGAGTGTCAAGTTTCTTATTTGTATGGTGCCTAGACATAATCATTAAATGTACAGCTGTATTCGAACTCTACCTGCTTTCACAGCACTGCAATGCATCTTCATATGACATTCTGGCGAAACTTGAATGTTTCAGTGGATATGAGACAAAACTAACCTCTTATTGCCTAGAGTTGACGATGAATGTCCGGGAATGGTTTTGTAAAACTCCTAAATCTGTAGGTATTTCTTAAATTCTTGCCAACTAATGATGAAACCCCTTATTTTCACTCGTGAAGCGGGTGAGTTAGCTCATTATTTTTGTTTTTTATTTTTTTACATTTACAGCTTTCTGAGATCTGACTAACAATTTTTCGAGCGTCACGAGAAGAAATGCTGCCTCTGAAGTTTCTAGCTCTTCGGGGAATCATAGAAGGTGACTTCAATGTGCCAACGATGGTTTCTTCGTCACTCATTTCGTTATTTAAACTCCACAACCACAGGATTATTCTTCGTCACGCAACTATAGTGACAAGTGTTTAATCGCAGCCGTTGTCACTAGTGAGACAAAGAGCTCAGTCACCACGAAGTGGCCCGAATGGTACCGACATGAAACGATCAATACTTCTTCGCGCACCACCGATAGTCTCTGTTGGCCTAGGAAATCTATTGCTACTAAGATTGAGACGTGCGTAAATAGATTTTTTGTTATTGTTTTGAAAATGAATCGTAATAATCAATCATCTGTGGGGAATTTTTCCAAGAAAATGGGCGATAATAGTTTGTGAAGTGTACCATCTGTTGTAAAGAACAAATGTTCAGGAAATACAACTAATTTAAGAGAGCACTTAAAAAGCATAGTGAAAAATAGAGAACCATGGATTATTAGTAACGGATCAGCTAGTGAGCTAGATCAAGTGCAAGAGCTGCAAATAAAAAAATCGAGAAGCTCTAGGAAAAATTATTTTAACACAAGTCAGTTATACGACGCCAGTTCAGAAGAAAATAAAGAACTTGATTATATTTATGTACAAATAATCACTATCGATATGCTGCCATACAGAACTACCGAGCATCAAGGTTTGAAAAAAATTGTTCATGCTTGAGGCAGCAGATACGAGTTGCCAGATAAAACCACACTAAAATGTTTACTGATCCCAAAACTATATGAGAAGATAAAAAATAAATTAGAAAAAGCCTAAAAATCTAATTTTTTTAGTGCTACGACGGATTTGTGGACGAGCAGCGCAATTTATGGCATACTCGCATTGACCTACCACTTTACAATGGATCAGGGATTCCCACATAGATGGATAGGTCGTGGGGGTCCTATCAACTGGCCTGCCATATCCCCAGATTTAACACGCCTAGATTACTGCATCTGGGGGTGGATGAAAGACATCGTGTACGAAGTTAAGGTGGAAACACAAGGAGAATTGATGCAACGCATTTTCGATGCCGCAACATCAATAGGGAACAAGCATGTGAAGTTACAAAGTGCTACTCGCGCGGTTCACTCCCGTGAGAATCTGTCTTCAAATGCACGGAGGAAGTTTTGAACACTTGCTTTAAATCCACTCTGAATACAAGAGACTGCTACAAAATTGTTTAAATTAATTATTAAGTGCATTTCTGATAGTGAAATCCTACAATAAAAGTTTTTTCTGCCATTTTTCTGAGTTTTTCAATTACTGTAGCTCTTTAATTATTATGCAAATGATCCCATTACTTTATTTACATTTTTTGTTCCAAATAACCTAAGGAATACCCTCCAGAAACCTGGAGAAAACCTTGTGACGAACTCTGTATATGAAATCAATTTTTCACAAAACAAGTCTCTGAAAAAATCGTTTTTGAGAATATTATGCAATATTTCGGATATAAGGGCAGTTAATTTGTACATAACATTGTTTTCAGGTCATCAATCAAACCTTACTAGAATACAATATTTGTGATAAGGCAGCAGTAGTGGTTACAGACAAAGCTGCAAAAATGAAAACAAAACTGTCGAAATCTTAAAGATTCGACGTTCACCCTGTTTCTCCACTCCGTCAGCTTAACAATACAAGACTGTTTGAAAGTGGAATCATTTTCTGAAATTTTATTGAAAACAAGAGCTATTGTGACTTCGTTTCATAGCTCTACACTAGTCAGAGACGAACTGCGTAATGCTCAGTAAAGAGCAAACAAAAAAGAACTGAAACTTATACAAGAGGTGCCCACTCTATTGAGAAGCTCATACTAAATACTCAAAAGAATTTTGGAAGTATGAAATGAGCTTGCGATTGCGATCGATGAAAGTTCAAAAGCATTGTCTTCCCTCACAGCAGAAATTTACTTAGCTATACAAGAGATAACAGGTCTTCTTAAACCTTCTGAAGTAGCACAACAATAATCATCTCAGGGGAGTCATATGTCGATATGTCGTCACCGTTTCCATAATTATATCGCTTATACGAGGTATTCCTGCAAACTTATCACACCGGGAAAGCACATTAACAACTAATCAAGTGTTCTGGGATCCTTGATTAAATCATTCAACGAAAGACTGTAACCATTTAACACACGGACTGTTAATACGCTTGCGATATTATTAGATCCTAGATTTTAAAAATTTGGTTTCAGGACTCTTTCACATTCGTAGTTTTGAAAGTGGGGGCTTGACTTATTTCCTGTTCACAATACCAGTGGTTTTTTAAACTATTAAAACTATTGTTTATATTCTTTGTTTTTATTCCTTTATTGGTTTATTTTGCTGGTTTTTATGTTTTTTCTTCTAAATGTGAACACTTATTGATGATTCCATTGAGATTAGAGTATATTGTTCTTTCTTTATTTATACTGATTATTATTTTTCTTATTGTATTTCAGTACGATTATTTTTTCCTGTTATTTCTTTAGTTTTATCTGTTTGTGAGGGAATAATGTTGCACAATTACTTCAGAAAGAGTGTGCTGCTATCATCACATCAACACCAAGAACAGTACCTGAAACAGAAGCATCCATGAGCTCTGCTAATACGTCTACGATACGTCTGCCGGGTTGAAATCGGATGATCTACATTTTTTTGCCCAATCAGCAACAGCGTAACGTCTATCTCATTACAGGAGTCAGCGTTTCCATAAGAGATCTATATAATATTTTCAAAAACCTGTAATAGGCAAGCATACTTGTGTGTTAGAATATCGGGTAAAATCTAATAGAATATTGCATGTAATGGCCACTGTTTTTCCTGTCCAGCGACTTCAGTTCCTGCAGAGAAGGTTTTCTCCAAAGCAGGAGAAATAATGAATGAAAAACGCAATAGATTAAAGGAGAAGAATTTAAATACCTTACTTTTTATAACAAGAGGATTTTCGTAATTTGTAATGTTGCATTTTAAACAAAAGAGTAAAAGGCAAGTTTTAAATACTTACTTTTTATAAAACAAAGTTTGTATTTTTGCCCTTAATGAATAAAAAATTCTTAGAAAGCTATTTTTCATACGAAACACTTGCACGAAGCAGTCGATATTTAATCGATATATCGATAGTTTTCAAGAGTACCATCGATAATATGTGTCAGCTGTCGATGTTTAAGTAACACTGCATGCCGGTGCCGCTTCTTTTCTTCTACCACAGGCGCGGCTGCCTCGCCCGCCTGAGCAATTGACGCACCTCTGGGCGTTGCAGAAGCACTTAGCCACATGGCCCTAGTTCTGGCACCAGAACCACTGGGGGCTTAGGATCCGTGCTTGGAAGGAGGGAGAGCCTCCACTTTGATGGGGAGCCCAGAATCTCCAGCAGCTCCATGATCTCACAGGTTTGGCCGCCACTTGCACGGCGACGATAGAAAGTCGCGGCCTCTTCTCATTGGACCGTTTCTGCAGCTTGACTGTCGCATCTGTGGACCCAGCGCGTAGGATCCGCTGCCTCATCGCAAACCTAAGGTAGCCCCCTTACGCGCGCCTCGCTGGTCTTCTCTTGCTGCTTTCGTGGCGTCCGCTTCTTCTCGGGCCGTCTACGGCGTGGTCAGCCCCAACGCTTTTGAGAGCCCTGAAGTCGGCCATGTTCCCTGCTCGCGATTCAGTCATGGCTTCCGGATCAACAGATTTGACTCTGAAACCGAGCTCGCAGCAGCATCTCAAATTGATTCCAAAATCTTATATTTCCAATGACGTTTTGACATCGTTCTTCACAAGTGCCTTCTAATCAAATTGGATGCCTAGTCTCAGTTGCCCGACTAGGTTCAGGATTTCCTGTCAGAAATGTCACAGTTCGTAGTAACTGATGGAAAGTCATAGAATAAAACAGAAGAAATATCTGGCGTTCTCCAAGTAAGTATCAGAGGCCATCTGCTTTTTCCGATTACTCGTACACAAACGATTTAGCAGACAATCTTGGCAGCCTTCTTAGATTTTATACAGATGATGCTGTGATTTATTATTCTGTAAATTCATCAGATGATCAGAACTAATTGTAAAATTATTTAGACAAGATATGTGAAAAGTCTCAATCGATTCTAAATAACGGAAAGTGTGATGTCATCCACATGAATACTAAAAGGAATCCGCTAAATTTCGGTTACAGCATAAAGCACACAAATCTAACGGTCGTACATCCAACTAAATACTTAAGGATTCAGATTGCGAGTAACTTAAATTCGGATGATCCCATAGGTAATATTGAGGGGAAAGCAAACCAAAGACTGCGATTTATTGGCAGAACAGTTAGAAACGCAACAGGTCTATTAGAGAGACTGCTTACACTACGCTTGTTCGCCTCTTCTGGAGTACTGCTGTGCCGTGTAGGATCAGCATCAGGACATCGAAGAAATTAAAAGAATGGCGGCTCATTTTGTACTATCGCAAGGGGAGAGAGTGCCACGGATGTGATACGAGAATTGGGGTGGTAACCATTAAAACAAAGGCGTTTTTCATTGCAATAGTATCTTTACGTGAAATTTAAATCACCAGCCTTGTATTTAGACTGAAAATATTTTGTTAGTGGCCACCTATAGAGGGAGAAATGACTATTGTAATAAAATAAGAGAAATCAGAGCTCGCACGGACAGACTGAAGTGTTCGTTTTTCCCGCGAGCTGTTCCAGAGTGGAACGGTAGAGAAATAGCTTGAAGAGTAATCATGGTGAAGTAAATGTGATGTAGTCCGACATCTTTCTGTGTACCTTCCCCTCGTCCAGCTCGTCATCCTTTGGCCATGGAGCAAGCACAGTAACTGACAAATTTTACTTGTAAAAAAGCACTCACGACAATTTCGAGAGATTCCGATCGCTAACAGCACGCTAGCACAGCCAAAGAGAAAAAAGGGCAATATTTTGTTCACATGCGAGTCCACTGTCTTTTGTGAAAGAATACATGTCCGTAGCAGGTTGAATTCTCCCCCCCGCCCCCCTGCTTCTCCCCTCCCCCTCCCCACTATGAACCATATACCTTGTCGCTGGTGGGAAGGCTTGCATGCCTCAGCGATATACAGATAACCGTACCGTAGGTGCAACCACAACGAAGGGGTATCTGTTGAGAGGACAGACAAACGTGTCGTTCCTGAAGAGGAGTAGCAGCCTTTTCAGTAGTTGCAGTGGCAACAGTCTGGATGATTAATTCATCTGGCCTTGTAAGCTCAACCAAACGGCCTTGCTGTGCTGGTACTGCGAACGGCTAAAAACAAGAGGAACTATAGCCGCAATTTTTCCCGAGGGCATGCAGCTCTACTGTATGGTTAAATGTTGATGGCGTCCTCTTGGGTAAAATATTCCGAAGGTAAAATAGTCCCCCATTCGGATCTCCGGGCGTGGACTACTCAAGAGGTCGTCGTTATCAGGAGAAAGAAAACTGGCTTTCTACGGATCAGATACCTCAATCGGGCAGGTAGGATAGAAAATTTAGAAAGGGAAATGGATAGGTTAAAATTTGATATATTAGGAATTAATAAAGTTCGGTTGCAGGAGGAACAAGACTTTTGGTCACGCGAATACAGGGTGATAAACACAAAATCAAATAGGGGTAATGCAAGAGTAGGTTTAATAATGAATAAAAAAATAGGAGTGCCGGTAAGCTACTACAAACAGCATAGTGAACGCATTATTGTTTCCAAGATAGATACGAAGCCCACGCTTACTACAGTAGTACAAGTTTATACGGCAACTAGCTCTGCAGATGACGAAAAAATTGATGAAATGTATGATGAAATAAAAGAAATTATTCAGATAGTGAAGGGAGACAAAAATTTAATAGTCATGGGTGACTGGAATTCGAGAGTAGGAAAAGGAAGAGAAGGAAACATAGTAGGTGAATATGGATTAGGGGCAAGAAATGAAAGAGGAAGCCGCCTGGTAGAATTTTGCACAGAGCATAACTTAATCATAACTAACACTCGGTTCGAGAATCATAAAAGAAGGTTGTATACATGGAAGAAGCCTGGAGATACTGACAGGTTTCAGATAGATTATATAATGATAAGACAGAGACTTGGGAACCAGGTTTTATATTGTAAGACATTTCCAGGGGCAGATGTGGACTCTGACCACAATCTATTGGTTATGAACTGTAGATAAAAACTGAAGAAACTACAAAAAGGTAGGAATTTAAGGAGATGAGACCTCGATAAACTGACTAAATCACAGGTTGTACAGAGTTTCAGGGAGAGCATAAGGGAACAATTGATAGGAATGTGGGAAAGAAATACAATAGAAGAAGAATGGGTAGCTTTGAGGGATGAAGTAGTGAAGGCAGCAGAGGATCAAGTAGGTAAAAAGACGAGGGGTAGTAGAAATCCTTGGGTAACAGAAGAAATATTGAAATTAATTGATGAAAGGAGAAAATATAAAAATGCAGTAAATGAAGCAGGCAAAAAGGAATACGAAAGTCTCAAAAATGAGACCGACAGGAAGTGCAAAATGGCTAAGCAGGGATGGCTAGAGGACAAATGTAAGGATGTAGAGACTTATCTCACTAGGGTTAAGACAGATACTGCCTACAGGAAAATTAAAGAGACCTTTGGGGAAAAGAGAGCCACTTGTATGAATATCAAGAGCTCAGATGGAAACCTAGTTCTAAGGAAAGAAGGGAAACCAGAAAGGTGGAAGGAGTACATCGAGTATCTATAAAAAGGCGATGTACTTGAGGACAGTATTATGGAAATGGAAGAGGATGTAGATGAAGATGAAATGGGAGATATGATATTGCGTGAAGAGTTTGACAGAGCACTGTAAGACCTGAGTCGAAATAAGGCCTCGGGAGTAGACAACATTCCATTAGAACTACTGACAGCTTTGTGAGAGCCAGTCCTGACAAAACTCTACCATCTGGTGAGCAAGATGTATGAGACAGGCGAAATACCCTCAGACTTCAAGAAGAATATAATAATTCCAATCCCAAAGAATGCAGGTGTTGACAGATGTGAAAATTACCGAACTATCAGTTTAATAAGTCACAGCTGCAAAATACTAACGCCATTTCTTTAGAGCCGAATGGAAAAACTAGTAGAAGCCGACCTCGGGGAAGATCAAATTCGATTCCGTAGAAATATCGGAAAACGTGAGGCAATACTGACCCTACGGCTTATCTTAGAAGACCGATTAGGGAAAGGCAAACCTACGTTTCTAACATTTGTAGACTTAGAGAAAGCTTTTGACAATGTTGACTGGAATACTCTCTTTCAAATTCTGAAGGTGCCAGGGGTAAAATACAGGGAGCGAAAAGCCTCTTACAATTTTTACAGAAACCAGATGGCAGTTGTAAGAGTCGAGGGACATGAAAGGGAAGCAGTGGTTGGGAAGGGAGTGAGACAGGGCTGTAGCCTCTCCCCGATGTTATTCAATCTGTATATTGACCAAGCAGTGAAGGAAACAAAAGAAAAATTCGGAGTAGGTATTAAAATCCATGGAGAAGAAATAAAAACTTTGAGGTTCGCCGATGACATCGTAATTCTGTCAAAGACAGCAAAGGTCTAAGAAGAGCAGCTGAACGGAATGTATAGTGTCTTTAAGGGAGGATATAAGATGAACATCAACAAAAGCAAAACGAGGATAATTGAATGTAGTCGAATTAAGTCGGGTGATGCTGAGGGAATTTGTTTAGGAAATGAGACACTTAAAGTAGTAAATAAGTTTTGCTATTTGGGGAGCAAAATAACTGATGATGGTCGAAGTAGAGAGGATATAAAATGTAGACTGGCACTGCCAAGGAAAGCATTTCTGAAGAAGAGAAATTTGTTAACATCGAGTACAGATTTAAGTGTCAGGAAGTTTTTTCTGAAAGTATTTGCGTGGAGTGTAGCCATGTATGGAAGTGAAACATGGAGGATAAATAGTTTGCACAAGAAGAGAACAGAAGTTTTCGAAATGTGGTGCTACATAAGAATGCTGAAGATTAGATGGGTAGATCACGTAACCAATAAGTATTGAATAGGATTGGGGAGAAGAGAAGTTTGTGGCACAACTTGACTAGAAGACGGGATTGGTTGGTAGGACATGTTCTGAGGCCTCGGGGGATCACCAATTTAGTATTGGAGGGCAGCGTGGAGGGTAAAAATCATAGAGGGAGACCAAGAGATGAATATACTAAGCAGATTCAGAAGGATGTAGGTTGCAGTAGGTACTGGGAGATGAAGAAGCTTGTACAGGATAGAGTAGCATGGAGAGCTGCATCAAACCAGTCTCAGGACTGAAGACCACAACAACAATAACAACAACAACGAGGGACTGGAATTTGATAGTAGGAAAAGGAGGCGAGGGAAAAGTAGTAGGTGAATATTGACTGGGGGGAAAGGGGAGATGGAAGAAGCCGTCTCGTAGAGTTTTGCACAGAGCATAATTTAAAAATAACTACCTGATTTAAGAATCGTGACAGAAGGGTGTATACGTGGAAGAGACCTGGAGACACCGGAAGTTTTCAGATTGATTATATGTTGGTGAGACAGAGATTTCAAATCCAGGTTTTAAATGGTATGACATTTCCGCGATCAAATGTAGATTCTGACCACAATTTAATGGTTATGAGCTGCAGATTAAAACTAAAGAAATTGCCGGAGGTAGGAATTTAAGGAGATGGGATCTGGTTCAGCTGAGAACTAGAGGTTGTAGAAAGTTTCAGAGGGAGCATTAGGGAACGACTGACAACAACAGAGGAAAAGAATACAGTGGAAGAAGAGCGGGTAGCTTCGAGAGACGAAATAGTGAAGGCAGCAGAGGACCAAGTAGGTAAAAAGACTAGAACTAGTAGGAATCCTTGGGTAACACAAGATATATTGAATATAATCCATGAAAAGAGAAAACATAAAAATGCAACAAATGAAGTAGGCGAAAGGGAATACAAACGTCTAAACAATGAGATCGACAGAAAGTGCAAAATGGCTAAGTAGGAATGGCTTAGGACAAACGGCAGGGTGTAGAAGCACATATGGGATGAGTAACCTAACATTACCACTGGAAACACCTCCCAAACCACATCAAACACTGAATAACCAGTTCCACAGACCGAAAGTGAGGAGAGGGACTGGTGGAATTGGTTAATACAAACCACTGAGAAATGCACGGAAGTATGATTTTTCAAGACGTACCTATGTTTTTTTTACTGTAAACCTGTTATTTTTAGCACAACTGAAAATAGAAACAAATGCTTAATTAATGCCGTTTTTTACATTGTAAAATGGTACGTACATCCAGAGTAATTTAAAACGTAAAGTTGACTCTTTAAACCTCAAACTTTCAGTCGCGTGTTGTAACAAACAAGATCTGTAGGGGTGTGCTCACGAGTTTGGCTCTATCAGTGTCTGCATGTAGAACTTGCTGAATTAGTCCTTGTACTCAGAATATCTGTAGTACACTGTGTAAGAGGACGTCTGTGATAGTGTACTGTACACAAGTGAGAAAAGAAGTACGCACAGTAGGAACGTGAGAAGGTTGCAAGTACAACAGTGTGTACAGTGTCGTAAGAACTTTGAAATTGGTTTATTCAAACTCTGAAGAGGCAGAGATGATGCTCATTTGTGGCGAGTGTAGACAAAATGCAACTGCAGCCTGCAGGTTGCGTGCAGAAATATACCCGGACAGAGATCATGGAACGCACCGGACATGTGAAAACATCTACAAACAATATTATGCAACAGGTATGGTCATAACACGCAAACAGGTCCTTAACAAACCCATGAAAGCAGATGTAGTTTGTGTGTTAGCTGCTGTTGCTGTGAAAGCACACATGAGTTCTCGTGATATCTCTAGAGGCAGTGCAATGAGTCAAAGTAACGTAATGCGCTTACTTCATCGTCACAAATTTCACCTGTATCAAGTGTCGCTGCATCAGCAATTACATGGAGATGACTTTCATAATCGAGTGAATTTCTGTCAATGGGCATTAACAGAGACTGCGTTGCAGTCCTACCTGTTTACCTATGAAGCAGGTTTCACAAAATGGTTCAAATGGCTCTGAGCACTATGGGACTTAACATCTGAGGTTATCAGTCCCCTAGAACTTAGAACTACTTAAACCTAGCTAACCTATGGTCATCACAGACATCCATGCCCGAGGCAGAATTCGAACCTGCGACCGTAGTGGTCGCGCGGCTCCAGACTGAAGCGCCTAGAACCGCTTGGCCACACCGCCCGGCTAGGTTTCACAAACCACGGTGCAGTGAGTTTACGAAACATGCATTACTGGTCCGTGGACAATCCTCGCTGGCCTCGACAGATAGAGCGAGAGCGACCGTGGAATGTAAATATATGGTGCGGAGTAATTGGCGACCATCTCATTGGTCCTCATTTCATTGAAGGCACATAAAACAGCTGCAAAATATATCGAGTTTCTACAAAATGCTGTGCTTACATTGGTAGAAAATGTCTCACTGGAAACGCGTAGACGTATGTTGTATCAGCATGATGGCGCTCTTGCACATTCTGCAATGGACAGGGCGATTCGTAGAACGTGGCGGACGCATAAATTGGCCAGCCCATCCTCCTGATCTTAACACCTTCAGACTTCTTTCTGTGGGTTACGTTAAAGGAGAACGTGTACCGTGATGTGCCTACAAACCCACTGATATGAAACATCGTACTGAGGCAGCCTGTGGCAACATTATACCAGATGTACTGCGTCGTGTAAGACATTCATTACGCGGTAGATTGCAAATGTGTGCAGCAAATGATGGGCACCACTTTGAATATTTATTGGTCTGAAGTGCCAGGATACACACGTTTACATTCTGTAATGGAAAACAAAAAACAAATTTGTGAGTTTAACTACATTCTCATGTTATGTACATTTTCTTCTAACAAATCAGTGCCGTACAATATTCTTCAGAGAAAAAGAATAATAAAAATGTTAGCATGTGGACGTAACGTGTTGTTCATGTCTCTTCTGTACCTACGTACCTACTGTACCACTGTTCTTTATGTATCCCTAATTAATTCGGTTCTCTCCGAAACACACGATCATACGATTGAACTGCTGAAGGGTTACTCAAGCGTCTGCTTTACGTTACAAATTACTGTGGATGTAATTAACATTTTAAAATGTAAGGAACGGCATTTATTAAGTATTTGTTTCTATTTTAAGTTGTGCTAAAAATAATAACAGGTTTCCATTTAAAATAACATATGTATGTGTTGAAAATCATATTTCTGTGCATTTCTTAATGGTTTTGTATTAACCAATTCCACCAGCCCCTTTCCTCACTTTTGATCTGCGGAATTGGTTATTCAGTGTTTGTTGCGGCTTGGGAAGAGTTTCCAGTGGTAATGTTAGGTGACTCACCCTGTATCACTAGGGGTAAGATAAATACCGCCTACAGGAAAATTAAAGAGACCTTTGGAGGAAAGAGATCCACCTGTATGAATATCAAGAGCTCAGACGGAAACCCATCCTAAGTAAAGAAGGGAAAGCAGAAAGGTGGAACGAGTATATAGAGGGACTGTACAAGGGATATGTACTTGGGGGCAATATTATGGAAACGGAAGAGAACGCAGATGAAGATGTGAAGGGAGATATGACACTGCGTGAAGAATTTGACAAAGCACTGAAAAAATTTGGAGTAGGAATTAAAGTCCGGGAAGAAGAAATAAAAAATTTGAGGTTTGTCGATGACATTGCAGTTCTGTCAGAAGCAGCAAAGGACTTGGAAGGGTAGTTGATTTAAATGGACAGTTACTTGAAGAGAGGATGTAAGATAAACATCAACAAAAGCAAAATGAGGATAATAGAATGTATTCGAATTAAATCAGATGATGCTGAGGAAGTTTGATTAGGAAATGAGACCTTAAAGTAGAAGATGAGTTTTGCTATTTGTGAAGCAAAGCAACTGATGATGGCCGAAGTTTGGAGGACATAAAATGTAGACTAGCAAAGGCAAGAAAAGCCCTTCTGAAGAAGAGAAATTTGCTAACGTCGAGTATAGATTTATCAGGACACTTTTCTGAAAGTAGTTGTGTGAAGTGTAGCGATGTGTGGAAGCGACATGTGGACTATAAACAGTTTAGACAAAAAGAGAATACAAGATTTTAAAAAGTGGTGCTACAGGAGAATGTTGAAGATTAGATGGGTAGATCACGGAACTAATGAGGAGGTACTGAATAGAAGTGGGGAGAAGAGAAATTTATGGCACAACCTGACCAGAAGAAAGTGTCGGTTGGTGGGGCACATTTTGAGGCATCAAGGGATCACTAATTAAGTACTTGAGGGAAGCGTGAGGGGTAAAAACCGTGGAGGGAGAACAAGAGATGAATGCAGTAATCAGATTCAGATGGCTGTAGGTTGCAGTAGCTACTCGGAGATGAAGAGGCTTGCACATATTAGAGTAACATGCTGAGCCGCATCAAAGCAGTCTTTGGACTGAAGACAACAACAACAGCAAGCTGAACGGTTATAGTTTTTTTGTTGTGAGGTTGGCAAATTATAACTCTGTGTCATTTTACGAATAAATGTTGGAAAAAGACAGAGTCGAAATAGAGCAATCTCACAACATATAAAGATTAATCATCCCACTACGGACATTGTTTCCTTTCACAAAGAGGGCAATCCTGGACAAGAGATGTTTACTTGTATCAAACATAGGCCTTAATTTGAGGAAGAAATTTCTGAGAATGTACATTTGGAGCACATAATTGTATGGTAGTGAATCATGAGCTTTGAGAAACCGGACCAGAAGAGCATCGAAGCATTTGAGAAGTGGTGCTATGAAAGAATGTTTAAAATCAGTTGGCATGATAAGCTAAGGAATGAGGAGTTTCTCAGCAGAATCGGTGAGGATAGGAACATTTGGAAAATACTGACAATAAGAAGGGATAGAATGGTAGCACACGCGTTAAGACATCAGGGTATAACTTCCATGGTACCAGAGGCCGCTGTAGATGCAATACATACAAAATTGAGGTCGTGGATGCAGAATGCTACTCTGAGATGAAGACGCTGGCAAAGGAGAAAAATTCATGGGGTGCTGTAGCAGACAGTCAGAAGATTGAAAAAAACAGCAGGAGCACGCCTTCTCAGCTTTCTCTGTCTTAACAGCACAGCACGCAATAGCAGCGATGCACTCGCAACGGCTGCTCAGATTGACTTAAACACGCGCTTCTCAGGAAGTACGCGCGTGTAGACTACAGGGACAAAGACATTATGTCTAAATAAACCAAACTGCAATCAGTCACTGGTTTTTGAAATAGTTATTCATTCCAATAACCGATTTCGAAATTCTCGAGGCTAATTTTCAGATAGACCGTAATGCCGGTTGCTGTCTCTGTGACAAGAAGATGGAACAGGCTTCAATGCATTGGCATGAGTATTGCTCAATTTGTGATTTGGATCCAAAAATAAATTCTGTACTTACTGCGACTGTATGGTCGGCTTTGTTGTTAATAGTCATCTATCAGCTTCCATTAAATTCTTTAATCAAAATGGGCATTAACATCAATAGCCAGGAATAAAAAATGTTGTAGGATTTGCCGAGCTTTTCAGTTGTTTGCATGCCCAAGTCAACTGCTGCCTTATTTCTGTTCTTACATTAATATCCGTAACGGATAAGCTTAAAAAGGCATTCTGTGTTCTGCTCTCTTTACTTCTACCTGCTGTTCTGGGCTGTCTTATTTCCGGAGTCTTTGGGACTACACACACATCGTGACAGCTCTTCCTGCACTTACATGATTTGTATGATGTTCCATATCGATCGTAATTTCCATGCTGCAACACACTGCAATTTATGGTGGGACCATTGCTAGTGAACGCAGGTTGGTGTAACATTTCGTGTTTTCAACTGCTTAGATGTGCCTTATTTTGTATCCAAGCTTAAGATCCGTTGTTTCTAAGAGAGGGAGCCTTTGTTCCACGTACATCAGTATTTCATTTATTCATCCGTGAATGTGAGCCGTGCCGCACGTTAACTTTCCACTTATTTAACATTATTAAGGGAATTGTTGATAGTATAGGTTTTCCTTTTCACACTGTTTATCATTCTCTGTGTGATTTTGCTCCACGTACTGCTTTGAATGCCGACTGTAAGCTTAATGTTGCGGTTTCTTGTTGGGTTATTGAATACTAAGGTTCTGCGGTTTTATTTCCACCCTACAGTCATTTACGAAATGTAATGCTTTTATGAGTCATTCCCACGTGCTCTTATACACTTTTTTAAACCTGCAGTGAGCGCAACATGTTAAAAGTATTTTGCCTACTGCTGAATAATTATTCAAACCAGCTGCTATCAAGCAGCGACATTTGTCAATTCTTCGCATTTATTTTACAGCTAGTACATGGTAAGCTAGTGTTGCTGAGAACTTCGAGACTTCATGCTAATCCTGAATATTACTACACACGACAATTGCCGGTTGCAGTAGCGAGCAATATATCAGAAAAATGTATTTGTTTTAGCCTATAGTCGCAGTTTTCCTTTGTTTTTGCCTACTGGCTACCGGTTTCGGTACACGGCACCATCCTCAGGCCCTTCCCTGGTACACAGTTGTCAAGCTTGCTCCCCAAGCAAGAACATGATCACAATGTAACATTTTTAGAAAAAAATCTTGTGCCGAGATCTATAATGCTTGATAATAAAAACATGTCATTCTCATGAGTTCAACGTCTCACTCATCATGGCGGGACTTCAACGCAGTTTTTCAGGCGGACTGGAGGGAGGAATGAAACCGTGCAAGGGACATACTTGTATGTTTATGGACCTGGAGTCAGTTTTCCGAACGATGTGGAATTGGTGTGAGAAACGTAGCAGCATTTTCGTCGTGTGGAAGTCACTGGCGGTTGCCCTTAGTGTGAGCAGTGATAACGAGCAAAACTATGTTTTGTATTGTATGTCCGCTCGAGAAAATTGTGTGTAAATCAAAGAACGTTGCACAATACAGACTAACCGAATGAGGCCGAGTAGTTGTTCAAACACTGACCTCATATTCAGGTGGATAGAATTCCTTTGTACGGCCATTCTCCTTTAGATTTTCTGTGGTTGTCCTAAATCATTTTAGCCAAATGAACGGATGGTTCCTCCATCAAAGCCAAAGCCCACCACCTGTCCTATAAAAGTATAGTTAAACATTCCGTGTGTGTGTTTTTTGAGCTATTTATTTTCATTGTGTTTCGATGACGAAACTTATATCATGGTGAAATGATCCCTGGTTAAACAAATAAGTAAATAATGTGAATGAACATTAAGTGTCTTCGCCTACAACTATTAATGATTTCGTTTTTGCTTTTTGTCTGATTTTCTCTAGGTCCAGTGTGGGAGGAATACAGTAGAACCTCACAGCATAGACAGAAAACGATTCCCATCATGTCCTGACCAGCACGAAAATCGCTCCTGTTAGAGCACAAAAAAGGTGCACGTTTTCTGGGCAGGGCTAGGGATGTAAAAGAAGGGAACTATTTTTTCGACTTACCTGGCAGCTTCCGAGACATCTAAATCAAAACATCTTGACTTATTCGCGATTTTTTACTTGTTACTGTTAGCGCCTATCTCATGTAATATAATTGATCTTGTCAAGTAAAGTGACATAATACATGTCGTATAACCCGACACATGCCATTACGTCATGCAACATGAGCTTTGTCACATCCTGCAGTATGTCCAACGTGTCAATAACGTTTAGGAGGCATGCATCCACAGTCTGGCATACTTCTGTTATAGCAGTACCTCCACTCTCTGATACTTCCTATTGTAGACGCATCCCACCCTCTACAAGAGCATTAGTTTATGGCTGTTTGTACTTACACCCCGCACAATACTTGTAACAGGGGGTAAGCCTAAGACAGCTCATTGCTCTGGGGAAGTAGGGTTAACTCGTAAAAAAGCTCGATTATGACAAGGTGCTCTGATATAAATGTCTTTGAATCTGCCAGATAAGTCGAAGAGTGTTCTCTGGCGAGTACATGTTCGCCTTTTTCTTTTGTGCTACTATAGGATCATTTCTGGTTCCCATCCTTTACGCTACCATAACTTTGACATTAGACCGACATACCTCGGCAACCGATGTAGTTTTTTGTTGACTCGGGCGACGACTGATCTACAACATTATTGGATAAAAAAATATTCGTTTTGGCTTAACCCACTCATCTTCATTCGTGCAAGGTTCGAACCAGTTCGTGTACGTTTAAAGTATAGAAGCGGTGCGCTTCAAAAACGTCCCAGGAAAACATGCTTCTGCACGTATTTGCACATAAAATCCGAGCGGTTCACATACAAAAGGTTGCATTAGCTGAGCATTTACTTCGGCCCTATGAAGATGTTTTTGCGAAAGGAGTTAATCAGTTCGCACAGTTTGCCTGGGCGCCAGCTGCGGTTCATCGTTCAGACTTTTCTTAATGTAATGAAACGTATGTAACTGTTGTTCGAAAGGCTATACAAATGGCCGCTCGTCAGGATTAAATCTATAACTTTTTATCTCATGTTTCCAGCTTAAACAAGAAGCGAGCACCAAGAACCCACTCCCCTCCAAACTGCAAGTCTTTGCGCGGCCTCTCAGACATATCTGTTACAGCGCTTCCGCGCTGTAATGATTTAAGACACTTGATACGACCGTATCGATACTCAGGCCGGAGATTGTCCTCACGGGGCGCTGAGCGCCCGTTTCCAGAACAAGAAGCGCCTCTGGAGCTCGTGAGAAGTCAGGGGCCACTGCATACGTCCGACGAAAGAGAGAGAGAGAGAGAGAGAGAGAGAGAGAGAGAGAGAGCTGCGCTGGACGCAGACGAAGTTGACAGTCGGTCCGTCTCAGGAAGCGCTGAGGTGGTGCAGAGTGAGAGCGAAAGGTGGAAGAGCTGGTAGCTGTCCTTATGCAGGCAACGCGTGATAATGAAGTGGATGAGGGTTTTCGCACAGAGAGCCTACTCCTGTGGTGCTACTGAGCCCACGTTATTGAAAAGGCCTGCCTGCTGCTTGGTTCTCGTCGACTGGCCGACGACATCCGTAAGGACGCCAGACTGAAGACACACTCCTTGTGCCATCTTGTGTACAGGGTTCTTTGACATCTTAGCACCAGGTCGCTGGTTACCTATGCCTGTCCCTCTTTGACTAAAAATAAATCTGTAATCAGTGACGGTTACTAGAGATCACTGCTAAGCTTTTATTCCGAAAAGGTATTACCATTACGACGTCCATTGATTAGCGCTTTTGCCCTTAGTAAATTTAATCGTACAGTAACTTTCTCCCTTGACTGAGTGACTGGTTTCTTTAGTAAGTTAATTACATGTTCCATAGATCACTTGAACGATTCTTTTATCGTAATGATGTGAAACAAATCAGTTTACTGGATATGTATACGTGACTAGTGTAAACATTAATGAACACTTGAGTACTTTAGTCCTATTCATACAATCGAGACAATTTTTTTTCTGTGCAATTTGTGATCCACCGTAAGACACCGCGGGACCCATCTTGCACATACTTTTGAATATCCACGTGTGCAGATAATTGCATCCACACTTCCTTTGCTGATTGACAGTTGCAGCACCAACCGCTGAGTCGAAATGCGTCTGTCCTTGCGAATAACGTCAGCTCGCTGCAACATGTCAGGTGTGACAGTCGAGGATGGTCTCGCCGACCGTTGCAAATCGTGGAGCTCAGCCGAACCGCCTTTTGATGGTCTCACCCTCAGTGTCCAGTATCTAAGTGTACTTCTGTCTACAGCAGATGCTCCATAGACTTTGCACAAGCGTTTGTGAATATTTCCCACAGTTTCCTTTTCTGGAGTGAGAAATATAATGACGGCAATTGCTTATAACGTACATCACCTATAGACGCCATTTTGGAACATCCTGCTGCTACGCTATCTCTTGGAAGTGACGGAAACTTGGCGCGCTCACTCAGGAGACTTAAAAAAATACATAAGTAACGTTTCGTATTCGTAGCATTGTTTTCGGCTGAGAAAAGAAATGAGGTGGATTGCTTCTGAAATATATCAGGAAGCTGATCCGTTGGTTATCAAGAATAGCAATTATATAAAGAGAAAAAGTAGCTAAAATTAATTGTTTGAGAAGCTCAGTAATATTTCTTTCAGTTCAGGTTTTTCACAATATGTACATCCAAAAATCTGGAGCATTCAGTAAGTTACTGGCACTTGTTCATGTGCTATATGAGTCACCGAGGAATGTAACATCTGAAGATGACCTGTTCGACATCGACACCGGGGACCTAAACATAAAAATAAACAAATTAAATGCCTTCACGAATTTGTGTATTGAAATAAACCTGAAAAATAAATTACCATGAAGATCTACTTTTGGTTTGGTAGTACGGTCGATAACACTCAAAAACGTTCTGAAACCATCAGCGTCCATTTTTAGGACTAGAGAGCTGAAACCATGGAACACAAAGTCACGGTGAAGCTCTCTTTAAAGAGCTTCCAGGTTTTTTGAGGAAACCTATCTCAGTGTAATCGGTAAGCATACCCACCGCAGTGAAAATGTGCTTTGCGCCCATATGGAAGCGAATATCAAATAATTTGGTGAGACCTTTTTTTTTTAGATGTTCATACATATATACATTGTAGTGGTACAGTCCAGATACAGCTCGTTCATCAAAAGATCACCTGATGTCAGGAGCATGCACTCATGCTACCATCTCAAAATCTACAATGGTGTGCTTTAGGCCCTCGTGGTTCTTCAATTGATTCTTATTTATTTCGTATTTGTGCGCGCTGTTTGCGGGTAAATTATCCAGTGTACTTATTACTGGCTTCTACTGGCTGGATGTTGTGAGAAATAAAGACTGTTAAACGTTTTTTGTTTCTAAGGGCTTAGTGGCCTCCCCATGTACAAAATCACATTCTAACGCTGACAGTGTGTTACCTTAGCGTGACTTTGCTCATATGTGGATAGGATGTACTTGACCATGAAGCAAGTTTTGCAGTATCACGGAGATATCAGGATATCTGATATATGAAAGTATTATCTGTCGAAGCCGCTTTATCGTTTCCTGCATGACTTAAGAGTTATGGCGTGGTAACGTAAGTATGATATTGTGGGAGGCAGTCTCACTAGGGTTTTTTGCTTCAGCAGGTCTCAATAACATTTTATCGGTTTTTCAGCCGCCTCATTTCGAATAAAACACCCAGAGTTTTGAGTATTGTTCCGCGACTTCATCAGGAATAAAACTGCCACAGCTGCCATGTTGTTCCACTTCTACAGGGCAAATCGCAACTCCACTGTGAAATTTCGAAGGCTGCTTATGGATTATTTTCTGAGTACTGTGGTGTAAGGGATAAGTCGTCTTCGGTGGCTCGTTACAGAGTAATAGTGTAATTAATTCAGTTTTTTGTCCCGATTACCTTTGTTTCTGCCTTCTTTCTGAAAATGTTTTTGCAAGAGCGAAAACACCTGTAACACCAATACTTACGAGACAGAACACTTCAACAACCTCAGATACTCAAGTATGATCACGTGGTCGCCGTCGACGCGGTGTCCAGGACAGCGCTGTTGCATTGTGTTGCTCTATCGCTGCATTCAGTGAACCCGCATGCGATGTGGACATCTGCGAATCCTACATGAACAGACCCATCCATTATACTGCATATCACTGTTAACATACAAGTAACACTACACGAAAGACAGACCAGAGACAGAACCGAGTAATTCTGAAAGTACGCCTGAGGGTAAAGAATAAAGTGGTCAACAATACAGCATATCGTTCTGAACAGAGAGAGATCTTCCGACTTAAAGCAGTCCCAGGGCAGTGTCATGGAAGCATTACTTTACACGACATACACTGATGGAAAAGAAAATCATAATACCAAGGAGTTGTGCGACATAAACGAAAATTTGTAGGTGTGTTTCTACATTTTGAATGACGAAGTTTGTTCGGATTTCACGCCAGTCGAATGAGACTGGAGGTAGTAGCGCCATTATGAGGATGCAGATCAAGTTAGCTTTACACAGACGCTGTAGAGGTGCTGAGCGTTACACAACTTTGAGATTGGATGTGGCGAGTTAAAGTTAGTCAAGAATGCCTTTAATGCGACGAAGACGCCATTATCAACAGCTCACTGAGTTTCAAGGATGTCATGTAATAGGACTACTAGAAGCTTGATGTTTTTTTCCGCAATACTGCAGAAAGGTTTGGCAGGGACCCAGCCGCTCTATTTGATTGTTGGCAGCGGTGGTCACGAGAATGTAGGGTAGTAAGAGACCGAGCTCCGAATAGTCACGTGGCAGTGTCGAGAGGGAAGACCATCGTGTTTGACGTACGGTTCTGGCGCATCGTCCTGAATCTGCAGCAGCAATTTGAGCAGCAGTTGGCACCTCAGTGATACAACGAACTGTTACAGATCGGTTACTTCAACGACAACTTCGGGTCAGAAGCCCTGTAACTCATTCCACTGAGCCAAAACCAACGCCGTTTGCGACTTGATAGCTCATTGGAGGGCAGGGTGGAGGTCCTGTGATGAAATCTGGTACTACCTCGGTGCCAGTGATGGCCGTGTGTTGGTTAGGAGAAGGGCAGTTGAGGGCCTGTGTTTCCGTGTTAGACACGCTGGACCTACACCTGGAGTTATGGTCTGTGGTGCGATTTCATAGGACAGCAGGAACACTCTTGTCTATCCCACGCAACTTCACTGAAAATTTGTACAGCATTCTGATGATTCGACCTGTTGTGCTGCGATTCACGACCAGCAGTCCAGGAGGTGCTTTCCAACAGTTTAACGCATGTGATTCTTCAATTTCTCCAGGCGTATTTTATGACGAAATAAATCTTAGGTGAACAGCCTGGTATGAGTGTGAATAGGAAAATATGTTGGCAATCGACCACGTTGCCATCATCAGGTGCGCTGAAGACATCAACTTACTTCTTATTTGACGGTGAATACTACAAGCAGACAGAAGGAGTAGCCGTGGGGAGCCCACTCTCGCCCATTGTCGCAAATACCGGGCGATCAAAAAGTCAGTATAAATTTGAAAACTGAATAAATCACGGAATAATGTAGACAGAGAGGTACAAATTGACACACATGCTTGGAATGACATGGGGTTTTACAATACAAAAATTCAAAAAATGTCCGACAGATGGCGCTTCATCTGATCAGAATAGCAATAATTAGCATAACAAAGTAAGACAAAGCAAAGACGATGTTCTTTACAGGAAATGCTCAATACGTCCACCATAATTCCTCAACAGTACGTGTAGTCGAGGAATAATGTTGTGAACAGCACTGTAAAGCATGTCCGGAGTTATGGTGAGGCATTGGCGTCGAATGTTGCCTTTCAGCATCCCTAGAGATGTCGGTCGTTCACGATACACTTGCGACTTCAGGCAACCCCAAAGCCAATAATCGCACGGACTGAGGTCTGGGAACCTGGGAGGCCAAGCATGACGGAAGTGGCGGCTGAGCACAGGATCATCACCAAACGACGCGCGCAAGAGATCTTTCACGCGTCTAGCAATATGGGGTGGAGCGCCATCCTGCATAAACATCGTACGTTCCAGCAGGTGTTTATCAGCCAGGCTGGGGATGATGCGATTCTGTAACATATCAGCGTACCTCTCGCCCGTCACGGTAGCAGTTACAAAACCAGAATCACGCATTTCCTCGAAGAAAAAGGCCCGATAACGGTAGATGTGGTAAATCCAACCCATGACTTTCTCGTCGTGCAATGGAGTTTCCACGACAGTTCTAGGATTTTCGGTAGCCCAAATTCTGTAGTTGTGGGCGTTGACAGACCCTCGGAGCGTGAAATGAGCTTCGTCGGTCCACAACACGTTATTCAACCAATCGTCATCTTCCGCCATCTTTTGAAACGCCCACACTGCAAATGCCCTCCGCTTCACTAAATCGCCAGGTAACAGTTCATGATAATGGATTTTGTACGGATAGCATCGGAGGGTACCCCTAAGTGCCAACCAAACAGTAGTGTATGGAATGACGGTGCGACGTGCGACTGCACGAGCGCTGACTACCCCGTGCTTAGACGAACCCGCTACAGTCTCCATTTCTTCCTGAACAGTCTCAGCAGCATTACGCCTTGTGCTCGGTCGGCCACTACGGGGTCTATCGTCTAAACAACCCGTGGCTTCGAACTTCGAAATCATTCTCGTCACTGCTGCATTTGTCAACGGACCTTTACCCGTTCGAATCCCCTTCCTATGGCAATAGGATGGTAACGCTGAACTAGCACAATTCCCCATTCTGATAATACAGCTTCACTAAAAGCGCCTTTTCAGGTAACGTCAACATGCTGCGACTGCTGGCGCATCTGATTCTCTCTCTCATTACAGCTCCTTTTATTCACGATTGTCTTGCGCAGTCACTGACGTTTTGCTGTCCAGCGCCATCTGTCGGACAATTTGTGAACTTTTTTTTGTTCTAATAAAACCCCATGTCATTCCAAGCATGTGTGTCAATTTTTACCTCTCTATCTACATTATTCCGTGGTTTATTGAGTTTTCAAATTTATACTGACTTTTTGATCACCCGGTATGTACATGGAACATTTCGAGGAGGAAGCTCTTGAATCGGCACATCTGAAACCAACCTGTTTCTTTAGATATGTGGATGATTCCTTCGTTATCTGGCCTCATGGAAGAGATAAATTGGCAGACTTCCTCACACATCTCAACTCCAGATACGAGAATATTAAGTTCACCATGGAGATCGAAACGGATGGGATGCTCCCTTTCCTAGATGTTTTGATTGGAAGACGAGCTGTCGGCACTTTGGGCCACAGCGTGTATAGGAAGAAGACTCACACCGATTTGTACCTACAAGCGGATAGCTGCCACCACTCGTCACAAAAGAATGGCGTGCTCAAAACTCTTGTACACAGAGCTCACATCATCTCCGACAGGGACAGTCTCCACCAAGATTGGACCATCTGAAGACCGTGTTTCGGAGGAACGGTTAAGGGCAAATTCGGAAGGCTCTACATCCCACACCTGCAGCACCAGCGGAAACTGAGGATGAACCTCGGGAGGAGGCGGCCTTGGCTATTACTCCGTTTTGTGGGGCCTTATCCGGAAAAATTGGACGTATTTTGCGTAAACACCAAGTGAAAGCGACCTTCCGTCCTCCAAGAAAAACCAGGAGCCTTCTTGGTAGTGTCAAGGACAACCTTGGTCTACGTAAATCAGGGGTTTATCAGATACATTGCCAATGCGGTAGTGTATACACAGGGCACACCATTCGTACCATTGAGAACCGATCCCGAGAACATCAACGGCACACTAGACTGCAACAGCCCAGTAAGTCGGCAGTCGCTGGGCATTGCCTGTCGGAACTCCACAGCATGGATTATGACCAAACCAAAGTCCTGACAAAGACTTCCAAATACTGGGAGTGTGTCATCAAAGAAATCAGAGATCAGAGTAAGAGAGCCACAACTAAATCGTGACAGCGGTTACATCCTTAGCAAGGCGTGGGAACCCGCAATCACCCGAGAAGAAAAAGGATATTTCCCAGAGTGTACCGACTTCGGGGGAGGATGGAAGAATAACGAGAACGGTGCCGGCAGACCCCCCTGAACGAGAAGACCCAGGACACAGCGCCCAGACGGCGGGAGAACGGACGCTGCACCTGGACCGCGCGCGACTCATAGGAAGCGCCTGAGGGGGGAGCGGGAGGGGGATTGTCTTATATATACATGGCGCCGGCCCACCGCCGGTCAGTACATCAGCACACCTGATGATGGCAACGTGGTCGATTGCCGAAATATTGTGTCCTATGCACACTCATACCAAGCTGTTCACCCGAGATTTATTTCGTCAGTTTAACGCACGCTCACGACCCGTGCTGTAACTCATCATGCTCTACATCGTACCGACATGATGCCCTGAACTACTCTATTACCAGGTCTGTCTCCTATCAAGCACACAAGTAACACCAGCAACTCCAACGTCATCGACAACCCGTACCGACATGATGCCCTGAACTACTCGATTACCAGGTCTGTCTCCAATCAAGCACACAAGTGACATCATCAGCAACTCCAGCGTCATCAACAACCAGCTTTACCCGCCCCTGTACTGACCGACGAAGTGTAACAGTCATGGGACTCCACTCCACAATCTGCATCCGGCACCTGTACAACACAATGCATACATGCGTCCAACATTCTGGCGATTACACCGGATATTAATGGACTAGTATTTCACATTTGCCGTGGCTTTCCTCACGCCTACTTTAACCCGTTAATTACTTAAATACGTTACCCTGATATTTGTATTCCCGAAATTTCATTGCTCTATTCTAATTACCTTTTTGTGTTGAGATTTTTGTTTCAGTGTATATAAATGACTACTAGATGATGTCGGAAGTTCCATGAGGCTTTCCGTGGATGATAGTGTTGTGCACAGAGAAGTCGTCAGTGTGGAAAATTTCAGCGAAATGCAGAAAGACCTCAGAGGATCGACGCTTGCTGCAGGAAGAAGCAGTTGATCCTCAACATAAACAAATGTGACATATAGATCCTTTATTGTATGATTACAAAACTGTAGTACTATCACTGGAAGCACTCACTTCCAGAAAATACAAAGGACTATGTGAACGGATCGATTTCAAATGGAACGACCACATGAAATTAATCGCGAGTAAGACGGGTGGCAGACTGCTATTCGTTGGAAGAATCCTGATAAAATGTAGTCCATCAACAAAGAAAGTGCCTCACAAAATACTTGTTCGACTAATACTTGAATATTGCTCGTCAGTAAATTATCCGTGCCAGGTAGGACTGAGAGAGTCACTAGAAAAGATCCAAAGAAGAGCGGCGCGTTTCGTTACAGGTTAATTTAGTAGGCACTTAAGCGTCACAGAGATGATCAACCAATTCCAGAGATAGATGCTGCAGGAGAGGCGTTCTGCATCGCGGTGTGGTTTATTGTTAAAGTTCCCAGTGCTTGCTTTCCTACAAGAATCAACAAAAATATTGCTTCTACCTACGTACATCCTGCGAAGGCACCATGAAAAAATTAGAGACGTGGGGTAACATACAGGCTCACCGTCAATTTTCTTCCCATTAACTATTCGCGACTGGAACAGAAAATGGGCAAAGTTACAGTGGTACATCTACATCTCTTCTACAGCTACAGCTATATGAGTGCTCTGAAATTCACAATTAAGTGCCCGGCAGGAGTTCATTGAACCACCTACAAGTTAATTGTCCATTGTTCCACTTTCGAAAAGCGCGCGTAAAAAACGAACACTTCAATATATCCGTGCAAGCTGTGATTTCTCTCACTGACGACGATCATTCCTCCCTATGTAGACGGGCACAACAAATTTTCAGACTGAGGAGAAGATATTGCCACAAGAAAAATGCCTTTGTTATCATTACCAACTCAATTCGCGTATCATATCCGTAGCATTCTCTCTCCTGTTTTCGGTAGTACAAAACGAGCTGACTTTCTTTTCGACGTTCTCCGTCTGTCCTATCTGACGCGGATCACACACCGCTCAACAGTATTGCAGAAGAGAGTGGATTAGCGTAGTGTAAGCAGTCTCTTTAGTAGACCTGTCGCATTTTATAAGTGTTCTGCCAACAAAAAACCACAGTCTTTGTTGTGCTTTCCCCACAACGTAGTTGGAATTACTAGGTATTTGGTAGAATTCTAGCTTTTAGATTTGTGTGATTTTTGGTGTAACTGAAATTTAGCGGATTCCTATTGCTACTCATATGGATGACTTCACACTTTCCATTATGCATAGTTAATTGCCACTTTTCGCACCATACAGATATTCTGTTTAAATCGTTTTGCAATTCACTTTATAAGACGCTAACGTCAGATTCATCTGCAAACAACGTAAGATGGCTACTCAGACTGTTTGCTAGATCGTTTATGCACATCTTATATAGATCAGGAACAGTAGAGGGTTTATAACACTTACTTGGGGAACGCCAGATATTACTACGAATTGTCACCTCTCTGACAGGAAATGTCGAATCCAGTCGCACGAATGAGTAGAAACTCCACAGGCAAGCAATTCGAATAGGAGTCGCCTGTGAGGAACGGTATCAAAACCCTTCTAGAAACCTAAAAATATGGAATCATTTAAACGTCCTCTGTTGACAGCACTCATTACTTAGTGAAAATAAAGCGCTAGTTGTGTTTCAAGGGAACGATATTTTCTGAATCCATGCTGACTATTTCTCAGTAATTAGTTTTCTTCGAGGTAAATCATGTTGTTCAAACACAGCACACGTTCCCAAGTCCTACTGCAAATCGATGTTAGTGATATAGCTCTGCAATTCCACGGAGAACTATTTCCTTTTTGGGTATTGGTGCGCAATTTCTCTTTAACGAGCCCCTGGAGTCTACGAGTGTCTTGCAAAAGAATATTCACAGAATGTCCCTAAACGATACCTGAAATTTTTCTGGTGGCGTTACGGCCCCCTATGTATAGGAGAAACAGTGGCGTCTGGAACCTTACAGAGAAAGACGCGTGGGTGGGAATGCAACTTCAAGTGGCGCGAGGGTCCTCGGGCGCCACATCTGAAACTGCCGCTCCCGCCTCGCTATAACAGTCAAGCTTCTTGTCTTTGTGCTCGTGTCTCCAGATCCCGCAACCGCGCGCAAGCCATGACGGATTACAGGCAGACGCAACGGGCAGTTTTAAATGTGGCGTTGGACCCTTGCGCTAGTGATGGGACAACAGACCGGTTTCAATAACCAACTGGCCAGTCGATTGGCTTTTCTTTCAGTCGTTTTACTTTTCAGTCAAATGAAACAACGTTATGAGGCTAGTCTCTATGGCCACGTCAGCCATGTGATTGATTTTCGACCACTCTCCAGATCTGAATGGTTTCAATCCATGTGGAACAGTCGACTGTCACAAGTCTTTGAGGTCACGTCAGTTACATAAGTGTCTTCACTCCATCCTCGCATCTGGATGGTTACTCTTACATACTTTAATAGCAGGGCAGTGCAAATTTGGGAACCACACAGTTTTTAATGGTCCAGACCCGTTCAATCTACTGATAAGATAATACTTCCAGTGATAAGGTGAGACGTCCAGGGTACCATGTGACACGCCACCTGTGGCAGTCACATGAGGTACATTTAGTCATCTCCAGTCCCCCAGGGACCCTACCCCCGCCGCCGCACATACCTGAGTCAATTGCATGTGGTACATTCAGGACCTTTATGTAACCCAATACTGAGTGTGTGATCAATGATGCCTGTAGGGCACTTGGTTTGTTACATTCAAGGTCAGTATTTAACCTGATATCTCACCCAACCATCTTGGGCGTAAAATAGATGGCAAAATAAAGGTTCCTGCCCTCTCCCCCTCATTCTATGACTCTTGACTAATGGGACACATTCAAATGACCCTACCTCCCTGTTCATTTCCTTCTAGTGCAACTGCATAAGTCTAGTCATTCGAGATCACTATATTGAGATCCATTTGTATAAGCAACAACTCATATCTTGTATGAGTCCAGTCATTTCGTAATCTGTAGTTTAAGGATCAGGTTCTTATTCAAATAATGACATTAATACAACAAAATAACTTACGGTATAGTGACACATTTCCTTTTTGTTGACAGTTTTCATGTATATTTACTAAAAACAGTTTTTCTCAGAGTTTCTTCTTAATTTACGGTTTATTTACGGTTATTTGTTCAAAACTGTTTTCCACAATAATTTTTTGTACTTTAAAGGTTGCTTATAATGTGTCTATCCATTTTTATAAACTAATATTATTACGTACAGAAGTGGTGATGACACCGTGGAATAAAATGATACATTCTGCACAACAAAAACCTCTAGCAATGTCTCAATTTGGGAACGAAACTACTTATAGTCACCCATGACATCTTGTTCAAACAGTCACACTGGTTGAAGGAGTATGTTGTAAATACCGAAAATCATCTATTCCTACATGTGACTTCGAAAATATTTTTTTTAAATTATGGAATGAATTATTCTGTTTCCAGCAACACCATGGAAAATTTAAGAAACCACCACTAGATTCATTTAGTTTGCCATTGGACCTCTCCAGAAGTTGCATGTACCGAATTCTCTAAGAACTTGAGAAGCCAAAGTTCACCAATCCCAAGTTACTTTGTGTCTACAGACGGGTTCACCTGTAAACCACCATGGTGCCTGTAACATACGAGGTGCATTCAAGTTCTAAGGCCTCCGATTTTTTTTCTAATTAACTAATCACCCGAAATCGATGAAACTGGCGTTACTTCTCGACGTAATCGCCCTGCAGACGTACACATTTTTCACAACGCTGACGCCATGATTCCATGGCAGCGGCGAAGGCTTCTTTAGCAGTCTGTTTTGACCACTGGAAAGTCGCTGAGGCAATAGCAGCACGGCTGGTGAATGTGCGGCCACGGAGAATGTCTTTCATTGTTGGAAAAAGCCAAAAGTCACTAGGAGCCAGGTCAGGTGAGTAGGGAGCATGAGGAATCACTTCAAAGTTGTTATCGCGAAGAAACTGTTGCGTAACGTTAGCTCGATGTGCGGGTGCGTTGTCTTGGTGAAACAGCACACGCACAGCCCTTCCCGGACGTTTTTGTTGCAGTGCAGTAAGGAATTTGTTCTTCAAAACATTTTCGTGGGATGCACCTGTTACCGTAGTGCCCTTTGGAACGCAATTGGTAAGGATTACGCCCTCGCTGTCCCAGAACATGGACACCATCGTTTTTTCAGCACTGGCGGTTACCCGAAATTTTTTTGGTGGCGATGAATCTGTGTGCTTCCATTGAGCTGACTAGCGCTTTGTTTCTGGATTGAAAAATGGCATCCACGTCTCATCCATTGTCACAACCGACGAAAAGAAAGTCCCATTCATGCTGTCGTTGCGCGTCAACATTGCTTGGCAACATGCCACACGGGCAGCCATGTGGTCGTCCGTCAGCATTCGTGGCACCCACCTGGATGACACTTTTCGCATTTTCAGGTCGTCATGCAAGATTGTGTGCACAGAACCCACAGAAATGCCACCTCTGGAGGCGATCTGTTCAACAGTCATTCGGCGATCCCCCAAAACAGTTCTCTCCACTTTCTCGATCACGTCATCAGACTGGCTTGTGCGAGCCCGAGGTTGTTTCGGTTTGTTGTCACACGATGTTCTGCCTTCATTAAACTGTCACACCCACGAACACACTTTTGACACATCTATAACTCCATCACCACATGTCTCCTTCAACTGTCGATGAATTTCAATTGGTTTCACACCACGCAAATTCAGAAAACGAATGATTGGACGCTGTTCAAGAAAGGAAAACGTCGCCATTTTAAGTATTTAAAACAGTTCTCATTCTCGCCGCTGGCGGTAAAATATCATCTGCCGTATGGTGCTGCCATCTCTGGGACGTATTGACAATGAATGTGGCCTAATTTTAAAACAATGCGCATGTTTCTATCTCTTTCCAGTCCGCAGAAAAAAAATTGGAGGCCTTAGAACTTGAATGCACCTCGTATAAAGTGTGCATGTGGTTCTCTAATGTTGTCTCCACAATGGAACTCTCATGCCTACAAATAAGTGATAAAGATTACCCTATCATTATGTAAACGTTACGCATATGCAGGCGAGCAAATCAGCTGCATAAAATTGCTATGAGGTAAGACGAATTTGATGTGTGGTTGAACACTAGTGAGCCAGGGGCCGTGGGTGGGTCGCAACAGACGCTCCAGAACAGCCAGGAATGAGACAAGGAGCACGTGGCCAGAAATGGGAAAATCCCAGTATAGGGTATTTGGAGATTGCACGGATCACTTAAGACGGTCTGTTAGGCTCCAAGCAAATGTGGGCATTGAGACAAACTGAAAGATGGCTTCTTACAGCCCTCTGAGAGTCTAGAACAATTTTCATTCAAGCATCAACGCAAATGTGAATGCATCATCGATCTCAAATAAAAGAGGTACATCCAGTCACACACCAATATTTCAGTATTTTTAAAATTGCAGAAGTTAATATTTCACAGTGAAAAAACATTTACACAATGAACCTCTGAATTAACAACTTTTAATCACTTCATGCGATTTCAACAAACTATGTCCCAGATGATAACATTCCCCAGTAGCTATCATCCCTGAGAGCCACTCACCGATATCTTTTTCATTTATTGACTTATGATGCTTTAATATCTCTTATTATGCATATGTTTATCAGAACATCGTATTCTGCACACTTACACACCAAATCAATACAGTATGAATATCTCATATTTTGTCTTAGTTGTGTTTTTACTTAACTAACAGTTAACTGTTTTGCCAGTAACTTGATTTAAAGGTAGATTGCAAAAATTGTCATAAAACTGTGATAATTTAGATGTGGTCAATCGCATGTGATAGACACCACAACTAAAAAGAAAACCAAAATATGCTTCTGTCAAGAAGGCATAAATAACTGATTAAATAATATTTAACGAAAATTTGTTGTAATTTAACGTGAGTGCACTTCTGCAAAACCATAGCTTATTTATTTAGGAACAATCTTTTATATGTAATTATTGTGAATAATCCGAGTGTGACCGAATATTTATAGCATTTCTTTATTTAAATATTGTTTTAATACACTAATTTAGCCTGGGAAGTGGTCAAGCCGTGTTGTATCAAGTCTTTATCATCTACGGAAGATGTATTTTTGGTGGGGTCGGCTTTTATCCAATGAAAAGTCAGAGAGTGGCGGAATACCAGGGTGAAGAGGTCAAGTGAGCGAATCTCAACACTTTGTGCCCAGTACTGTAAAAACACAGACCTGCCTGTGGTAATGTGCGTGGGGTTGTTTGATTCTGGGTGGTGAACACCTGCTAGCTATCATACTTCAACTTCTGAAGGGATTTTATACTTCGAGAGGTGTGAATGTGGTCCAGAGTAGGAATAATTTATTCCGCTAGTGTTAAGGAACTGAGGTTAGACATAGTATGAGCTACTGTACTTTGTATCATGTGTGACAATTTGTGAACCACCTTGTTGAACTTTGAACCGTTTTGACCTGGTAAATATGTGATGTACTGTGATCACGAAATGGACCTTTTTTCATGATCTTTGGTCACTATTTAGATTGGGGATGTTGCTACCGTTCTTGTCTCAATAGAACTTTACTGCTTCTGATAAGCTATATTTCTACATATTTTAACTGAATATCGTAGGACCATTTCCCGTTTGAGATGTCATTTAATGAATAAACATTATTCAGCACAAATCTCTGTCGTCTACATCTATTACAGACGTTAGAATGGAACCCTTGTTATCAAATTATTCATTTGACTTGTATTTTGTATTACTGTGTATTACGTGAACTAACAGTTCTAGCCAATACAAAGACTGCTTGACAGCACGGTCGCAGCTAGAGGTTATTATCTGCAGCGAATTAGCCGCAGGGCATGAAAGCAGAAGTGCACACCTCGACCCTATGACTACATCGAGCTATTCTTTTTAAACAGAGCAATGTGTGGCCCAAGTACTTAAGGTGTTAGCAATATCAGGCCAAGTCACAGCTGGTCTGCTCGTATGGGACGCTGTTTAGAAGAGTAACTACACATCAGTAACCGTTAGGTGCCATTGTAATTGTGGGATATGGGCGAGAACTGCAACTGGGTTGGAGTCTGCAGCAACAGGAGCAGCGGAGACCTCGATGGTGGCCTAGCAGCAGTAGCAGCCACAGCAATGTGAGCCACCAGTGGAGACTTCGACTTCACCAGCATCGCCACTTCGGGCAGCAGCAGTACAACAGAAGCAGCCAGCATGACTGATAACTTAAGTATTTGCACAGTAAGTGTTAAAATGTGTGAACCTGCAGTGTCATCTTCACTGATGGAGCTTCCAACGTTAAGTTGGCTGATACTGATAGTATTGGAACAAAGTAAGTATGAGCCTACTCTGCATTGTTGCCAGATGTATCCAAGATGGTGGCGACAAGTCATCCAAGATGGTGTCATGTAGACTTGGCAACAGTACATGACATCATTCAAGATGGCTGCTATGGTGTAATTCAAGATGGCGAATTTTAGCAGCAAGTTTGAATTTTTGAAGGAAGAAGGTCAGTTGGGCTACTTCAACTAACCTAACCCCCTCCTCCAGAAAAATGGCGGAAAGTTCAATTTCCAACAGAAAAATGCGTAACACCCAGTTTACCTCTACTAAGCAAAGAGAATCTCGGAAAGATAGGTCACTTTGGCTACCTCCACTCACCTAAGTCACCTGACTGCTACTTATTCCTATGAACTGACGCCAAGTTTGAGTTTTGTCGGTAATGAAAGGTCACTTGGGGTTTTGTTACCAGCCTAAGAAAATAGCGCGAAAGAAAGGACACTTGTACTAACCTAAGTCATCCAACTGCCACCTCCTCCTATGAAGTAGTGTCAAGTTTAAATTTTGGTAGTAAAGAAAGATTACTTGGCGTTTCGGTACCAACCTAAGAAAATTGTGGGAAACAAAGCTCATCTCCACTAACCTAAGTCACCCAACCGCCACCTCTTTCTAGGGATTAGTGGATAAAGGACTCAGCCTGCACTAGTCTGGTGGAGAGAGGAAGGAGTGAACTTTATTTATTTTGAAACAATTTGTTTAGGTATGGAGTATATTTATCATAGTGATACAGAACACACGCTCTGACATGCCACACAGCATACAGACCTGCAAACTACTCCTAAATAACTCATGTATAATGCTGTATCATGCACTTGCCAATTGTAAACTGTCAAAAATAACGTACTGCACAGCCTAAAGACATGCAAATCACTCGTAAATAATACAATACGTTTACGACCAGACAGATAAACAACACGTAAATTGTCAAAATAATAATTCATCTAAAAGATTCTGCAAACATGCTTCCTAATCATCAACAGTCTAAATCATACACCAGCCTTTATTTAAACAATTAGCGATGGCACCACTATTCAGAGTATTCACCAGGAGGTCTGCACTCCAGCTACCTAATACTCAGTACCAACACCAGGGAACGTTGTTGTCCAAGATGTCGGCCACAATGTCAGGTGATGACGCAAGTACCGTCATCCAAGAAGGCTTCAAATAGTGTGTTCACGACAAGGTCTGGACGTAGTACTCAGTACCACCACCAGAGAGCGCTGTCGTCCGTTTCGTGATGTAACCCAAGATGGTGGGGCTAAATAGCGGGTAAAAGACTCTGCCTGTGCTGAACGTAAGTTGTTAGTTTTCACGTAGTGTCTCCACCACGAGATCGAGACTCCACCTAACCTAGTGCACAATACTGCCACCATAGGGTGCTGTCCTCCCTCCTGTGACGTACTCTGAGGTGGGGGTCTGTAGTGGGAAAATGGCACCAAAATGACTCAGCCTTCGCTGGGCCACTGGGGAGAGTAAGGAAGGAGTGTACTATATTTATTTTGAACATTTTATTTAGGGATGGAGTATATTTATCACAATGGTACAAAACACATGCTGGAGTCACGCCACAGAGCCCACAGACCTGTAAACTACTCCTAAATAATGCTCTGCAGACACGCAAACAACTCCTAATTTTCTGAAATAATTTCAGTGCAGACCTGCAAACGTCTCCTAAATAATGCAGCTCAGTGATGTGTAGACACACTCAGTACTCGCAGACTGTCCAAACAGTGCATGGCACCACCCACAGGCCCACTCGCAAAATAATGCAATTGACGCAAGCAAGCACTGCTCCTCCATACACTGTGCTCTGGACTGCACAGGAGGATACCAACAGCTCTGTGAAGTGACGTGGCCAAGAGCTGTCAAACCATGCCCAGATGCCCACACGCATGAAGCGTCGACATCCCTTTCACACTTGGTACCTGAGAAATTCCTCTTGGAATACATAACACCTAGGCGCCATTGATGATGCAATCGGATGGGAGTGAAGACTTATTTACGGAGTGCAGACACTCCAAGCTGGACCGCGCATGTAGGTTCATTGTTAACCTCACTCTAACTGCGGTCTGGCGAAGATGCTATAGAAATCCATTCCAGAATAGCCCAAGCTGCGTTCTCCTTAGTGATTCTAATGGACAATGCGTGACATGTGGGTCACGCATCGCCGAGTGTAGCTACTTACCATCAAAAGGGCATCTAACAACATTCTCAATGTTATACTGAAGCTGCATTGCTATCTAAAATAATAACCAACTCTAGCAAATTGCATAGTGTCCAAGAAACACTTAATGTGCGCTTTTGTAGGAGTTTTCGTGTTGTCTTAGCTTGTATGCACGAAAATTCTTGAACTAACAGAACCTGTTTACGAAAATAGCGCAGAATGCACTCTTCCCAGCGCTCCTAATGTGATACCCACTCCATCACATGTTACCCTTCCTGCTCTCAACATACGCAAATGTTCTCACTGCTATGAAGAGGCTCCTTTATCCCAGCACGAAGGATGTGAATGAATCAAGCATTACGATTGGCTCTTATCGCATTTACCAGCAGAATTACTGCTGCCACCTTCATCGAAGCACCATCCACCTCTTCTTTCTTTCCGCAGATGAGACTTACAGCAGTAAAATTATCTTGCACTGATTTCTAAATTGCATTGAGAGTTAAGCCCATAAAGTTGTCTATAGATCGCCAAATACATACGAGACTAACAAGGATATTGGAAGCCAGGAACATATTTACCAGTGTAACAACAATTAAATATTACGATTGCTCCTACAATCTGTCACCGATAGTTGTACAGGTATTTTACACTGATCGCCATATTGCACTGACAACTAAACCTTGCAAAGTGCCATACATATAATCAAATACTGAAAAGACACCTACTCAATTACACTGACCTCCCACTGGGCCCAGGAGCTTGAATATTAGTGTGTGACACCGATGTCCAACTCAGCAATATATCAATGCGTATCGTGTTGATGTAGTTAACATATAATTCGTATCCTATGCCATACAAAATCACCCGTTTGACATCATAAAGACCTCAATGAATCGATGTGGCTCTCAGAACTGACGTGCTAAGACAGGCTCGTTTCCCTCTTGGTACAACTGCACTACGGTTTCTGGTCCGGACCTGCCTTCTTGCTTGAGTTTCTAACCCATCTGCAAACCCTGGGATTACGCGACCAGAAGTATTTCTGCATCGTCTACCATAATATTAAATCATTTCCACGGTACTTATCGATATGAAGCACACAGCAGTAGCCTCCCGATCGTTCACGCAACATAATTTCGAAGATATAGACAGGAAATTACTTCTCTACAAATGTGATACTTTAGCTAGGTGGAGCATGCTTTAGACCACTGAGTAACTAGAAACAAACTGATGAAAAATGATATTTCCACCCGCGAATACCGTTCTCCTCGATGTAACAGATTCCAAATCATCCCTATAATTTACAAACCAACTAAGGTGTTTCCTATGTCTGGAGAACAGGCAAACATGTCTTCCACATGCACACACCACAATCGATCTTCTCTCAACTAAATGAAGGTGCGAAATGTGCAGAAGCAGTCAACCGAATAATTTACATGCGAGGGAATATCAGTCCTGTGCAAACACACCTCCATACACAATATTCTCCAATTTCCACTTGATCATGAAAGCCGCCCATCTTATGATCGTGGTCTCAATTGAACATCATTCGACAATGAGTAAAGTATCGAAAATACACTCTGCTCTCAGCAGTCGCTCTGAAAACATAAATATCACTACCTTTCTTATGACTCGATATACTCTTTCCTTTGCTATCACAGTACTCCAAGTCAAATCCATACCCTCCTTACGATTGGACGTAGTCATTTCCTTTACACAATCACATACATTATAATCATGATGCTCCAATGTGAAAAAATCACACATCCCCTACTACTAAGTATAATACTTTGTCAATAGCTGACTGCCTATAATACAAAATAATACTGACCGAAAATCAACAATGGGTGTGCATGTCTCTCAGATTTCTTCCTGCAAGTGCTACCACTGCGTCTTAGAAATACACATACACAAACACATACGCAAATTTAAGGTTGTAAATATATTTATTTATTTATTCGGCATTAATACATATAAATTGACCGGATATACACCGAAATGTGGGGAAATTGAGGAAGTCCTTGGGTATCTTCTGGTTCGCGCTGAACAATTTTTTACATTTGAACAAGTATGTGGCAGCAAGCAGAATCGGAGAAAACACCGACATCGGATCAAAGATAATGAGTGAGGCAGTCTATTTTTGTGTGCGTTGAGGCAGCATTATACTGTATGTCTTATTGAGGTACCAGTGATACACTCGAGTTGACTACTGTATTTGACGTTTTTCAGGAGGACAGAGAACCTTTCACCTCTAAACTTACTTGAATCTGCATTAAAGGATAACAGAGAGTGTACGGGGTGATTTATTGAGATAGAGCTGTAACAAGGTACGATTTAATGGTTGACTGTTGCGTTCTAGAGAAGGAGAAGTTGCTGCAGGTCAATTTTTATTTCCAGTGCTCTGTCCAAATGCATCAGTCGCATGACACAGCCTGCGTTCTACTCATATACAGCCACATGTTCCGTATGTGTTTTAAAGCACTGTCTACTTGCAATAGTTAACGATAAACCTGTCGGTCATCAGAGGACTTCCATCTCATGTGTGATGAAACTTGATACATTCCTCTAAACGAACTTTGATTTATGTGATACACCCCCCCCCCCCCCTATCGCATCTTGATTGTAAAATCGATACTTCAGCATCCTAACTAAGTTAGTGATAGGTGCTTGTGAGGTGCTGCAATCCCCGTGTACTCATTTGCTGCATATATATTAGTGTTGGAATGACTTGTAATTTTCGCGTGTCGGACGCTGCTGCTATGCTTTTATCTGCTTCCTTGTAGAGAATCTGGGAAGAAGGATGTATGTCCTGTGACTGAAATATATTTCTTACATTGGAATATTAACAGTGCTACGTACCATATAACTGATAGGTTGGAAGCGCAAGCGATCTAACATTATAGCCCATTTTAAATGCAGAACCTTCTAGCCTTACGAACGTGTTTGTTTATGTTCTCTCTTACCAATACCTTCTAGGTACGGATCCTAGACGCTAGAACAATACTTTAGAGTTGATAGCTTGGTTGATTTACGTAAAAACGCGTCGAACTCCATCTGTCTGGTGATCCATCACATATAAAAATCATCTGCTTCTGGTTCTTCTTTACCATCTGCTATTACATCACTACACTTTGGAATCTGTTACTATACATCGATAAGGAGTGCTAACTTACACAATATGGGCGCATCTCGAGAAATCTTGTGCACTTATATAGGTGAGGACTTGGGAAGCTCTATTAATTCACAAGACGTGGAGTGTAGCGGTATACTTCTGATCTGTTGCAGATTAATACGCTAACGGTGCTGCAGGGCAGGTTGGTCAATGACAGTGTGAAGAGGGTCTTCCACTCTCTAATTTTGCCCTAAGAGAGCGAGAATGCTCTGACTCCCATATGCAGAGAGATGGATCGTAAATTAAAACACTATGCTCGATGTGATAGAAATATGTGGAATGCTGTCTGGTATAATTTGATATTTATGTGTTCGAGAATTAACACTGAATGGACATACTGCACAGTCATCTATCCATGTTCCCAATGACACTCGCAAAGTGAAGAAAGGGTGGTTTAGCTATGATATTGAAATTGGGGAACCATGCTGTCACCTCATTGGCCGGTGTGAAGTTACTGTAAAATTGCTATAATTGTTCACGCTATGAACTGTGATGCTTATTATTAGAGTACATTGATGGTGTCTTTTTCCATCCCATCTGTGCGCTGGAACGCTGTTGGTTACCATATAATTATTGACTGATATCGCTTGTTTGAGTTGGGGAACGCGTTTTGGTGGATGGACAGCACCCTCTGCGGTGGATAACACTGAAACACTGATTGCATACATGAGTGCAATATGAGGAATCAGTCGAAAGGGAAGGCAGGACCATCAGCTATTCCGTCAGTGTGACACACAAGTCGAAATGTTGAGCTTGTGAATCACCTTCGGACTGCAGTACGTAAACCTACGCCAACACCGTAAAACTCTTCACGTTTTTCTTATTTTGTAATTGTCTTTTATTTAAAATAAATAACATGTGTGGCATGTAATGCTATCCGCCGTCAGAATATGATTTACACCATGCAACGTGTAGTTTCCTGTGAAAGGCCGTGGATCAGAACTTCTTAATGTTAGTTTAGAACTTGGCACAGGCCTCAATGTCGTGGCAGAAAAACGAAATGTTTGGGATTGAACAAAAGTATGTTAGAAAACAGTGTTTCAAACAACTAAACAGGACTGGATGGAACGTCTAATGCGATTTAGTATAGTCTGTTGGATACAATCATTCACCTAGAGTATAGGTGATCAAACTTTAAAGTGGCCTTTGTAGTGCCTGTATATTTAATAGAATCGTGCCACAGAGGCGGTAGCAGCAACAGCAGTTTGAGGTGTGAATTCGGTGAGGGACTGGGTGTACCATTAGGAATGCTTGGAGGGCTGCACTCTTCGCCATTCTGGGCAAGCATTGCGAAATCTCTTTCTCCGCACTGGACCTCACTACAGCTATGCGTAATCGCGTAAGCAATGGCGCCTAGGTGACTTCTGTATCAGATAAAGTTAGTGGAACTTCTGTAGCTCTTAATTTTTCTCTGTTTGGGGGGTAGAGAATAACGATGATAGCATGTTGGTGGTGAGAGATTTGAATTGACGTGGACCTGTAGTACTTGTATGTAATTTGTAAATGCACCACAATGCACGCATTTCCATCGAATGGTCAACATATGCTCCTGTCGCACTAACTCAGGTCGCTCTGTTTCTACACAGGTTGCAGAAGGTGGTGGGTATGATTTTGTCTGACTTCTGCTCAATTCTGATTTAAAATGGAACGATCACCTGCGTGAAGCTGTAGAAATGGGTGCAGCTGCAGGATGTCTAGGGATAGCTAAAACAGGTTGTAATTTTCTTGTAGCAGACAGGTTTGAGGAAGGTGACTCGTTGCGAGATATGAGAGAGCCAGAAATATGATCGAGTAGTTGTTGTAATCATTAAAGGAAGTGTCAATAGGATCCAATGCAGGTATATGCTTGAATGGAAAGAGCTGTTTCCTAATCTAATATATCATTTCTAGCAGATAGCGTAACACTAGAGATCTGAGAAGCTAGTGTACAGTCCGCCGGAGAGGCCGAGCGGTTCTAGGCGCTACAGTCCGGAACCACGCGACCACAACGGTTGCAGGTACGAATCCTGCCTCGGACATGGATGTGTGTGATGTCCTTAGGTTAGTTACGTTTAAGTAGTTCTAAGTTCTAGGGGACTGATGACCACAGCAGTTAAGTCCCATAGTGCTCAGAGCCATGTTTTAAAGCTAGTGTACATTTTTCTTTCTTACAACCTCAATCAGCACTCATCTACTACTACTGTTTGTGTTCCTTCGCAATCAGTCATCGCCCATAACTCAGTGGATATATAACGGAACCTCTGATGTGGTCTCGAGACAGAATGCGCTACAAAAACCATGGATTTATCTAGTTATTGGCGGTCTGAGGGAGTGGAAAATACCACTTACATACTAGGTTCCTTAGCCGAATCAATTTCAAAATGTGGTGATTCTATCACGAGGTTGCACCATGGTCTGATAATCCTATGATCACTGTGATGGTATTGTCAGGAAAATACCACCTCATTCAGAAGTAATGTCATACCTCGATACGTAAAGTGGGTATAGCTTTTAACATGGATATTTGTGTGTACTTGTAGAACCAAGATCACTTGTGACAGTAACATGCAGTAGTAGTTGTGATAGGGTTTTTCTAACATCTGACTGATTACATCTCTCTTTCTGAGAAGAAATCTAAGATACATACACACCCATTGTTGATTTTTGGTCAGTATTATTTCGTATTATAGGCAGTCAGCTATTGATGAAGTATTATACTTAGTAGTAGGGGATGTGTTATACGTTCACATTGGAGTATCAGGTTTATAATGTATGTGTTTGCGTAAAGGAAATGTCTACATCCAGTTGTAAGTAGGGTATGGACTTAAGAGTACTGTGATAGCAAAGGGAAGAGTATATCGAGTCATTAGAAAAGAAGTGACATTTGTATTTTCAGAGCCACTGCCGAGAGCAGGGTGTATTTACGATGCTTTGCTCACTGTAGAATGATGTTCAATTGAGACCGCAATCGTAAGATGGGGTGATTTGGAATCTGTTACATCAATGAGAACGGTACTCGCGGGTGGAAATATCAATTTTCATAAGTTTGTTTCTAGTTACTCAGTGGTCTAAAGCACGCTCCACCTAGCTAAAGTTTCGCGTGCGTAGACAAATAATTTATTGTCTATATCTTCGGAATTATGTTGCATGAACAATCGTGTGGCTACTGCTGTGTGCTTGATATCTAAAAGTACCGCGAAAATGACTTAATATTATGGCAGACGATGTGGAAATACTTGTGTTCGCGTAATCCAAGAGTTTGCAGATGGGTTAGAAACTCAAGCAAGCAGGCAGGTCCGGACCAGGAACAGTAGTGTGTTTGCACCTAGAGGGAAACGAGCCTGTCTTTGCACATCAGTTCTGAGAATCACATCGATTCACTGAGGTCTTTATGATGTCAAACGGGTGATTTTGTATGGCATAGGATACGAATTATATGTTAACTACATCGACACGGTACGCATTGATATATTGCTGAGTAGGATGTCGGTTTAACACACTAATATTCAAGCTCCTGGCCCCAGTGGGAGGACAGTGGAATGGAGTAGGCGTCTTTCCATATTTGATTATATGTATGGCACTTTGCAAGGGTTAGTTGTCAGTGCAATATGGCGATCAGTGTAAAATAGTTTACTGCCACTGAATGTCACGTCTGTAGAAAGAAAGAAAAGGTGGATGGTGCTTTCCTTAGGACTGAAGAGCATCGTGATATATACTCGTTGTGATTGTAGACATACGATAATTTTTTCGGGTGCTACACAGATATAAAAGATAACTGCACTGTTTGTGTAAAATGTGTAAAAATTGCATTGTAAAGCTACTGTCGCTTATGTTGTGTAAATTGTGTATATATTGCATTGTAAGGTTACTGTAGTTTATGTTGTGGCATGACTAGAGAGGATGACTGTGTGTCCTATCTTGAGGGACAAGTAGACTCAGCACATCGATAACGGTGAGAGATTTTTTGTGTGGAAAATTATGTACGCTATAGATACTGATATTCGTTCCAGAAGCACAGCCGTCAAGAGGAGACATTACCTGTACAATGATCGGTTTCAGACTGTAGCAGCAATCGTAATAATTAATTGTAGTTACACTGGTAAATATGTTCCTGGCTTCCAATACTCTTGTTAGTCTCATCAAATGATGATCTATAGACAACTTTATGGGTTTAACTCTCAATGCAATTTAGAAATCAGTGCAAAATAATTTTACTGCTGTAAGTCTCATCTGCAGAAAGAAAGAAGAGGTGGATGGTGCTTCGATGAAGGTGGCAGCAGTAATTCTGCTGGTAAATGCGATAAGAGCCAATCATAATGCTTGATTCATTCACATCCTTCGTGCTGGGATAAAGGAGCCTCTTCATAGCAGTGAGAACATTTGCATATGTTGAGAGCAGGAAGGGTAACATGTGATGGAGTGGGTACCACATTAGGAGCGCTGGGAAGAGTGCATTCTGCGCTATTTTCGTAAACAGGTTCTGTTAGTTCAAGAATTTTCGTGCATACAAGCTAAGACAACACGAAAACTCCTACAATAGCTCTCATTAAGTGTTTCTTGGACACTATGCAATTTGCTAGAGTTGGTTATTATTTTAGATAGCAATGGAGCTTCAGTATAACATTGACAATGTTGTTAGATGCTCTTTTGATGGTAAGTAGCTACACTCGGCGATGCGTGACCCACATGTCACGCATTGTCCATTAGAATTACTAAGGAGACAGCAGCTTGGGCTATTCTGGAATGGATTTCTATAGCATCTTCGCCAGACCGCAGTTAGAGTGAGGTTAGCAATGAACCTACATGCGCAGTCCAACTTGGAGTGTCTGCACTCCGTAAATAAGTCTTCACTCCCATCCGATTGCATCAGTGTTGCCTAGGTGATTATGTATTCCAAGAGGAATTTCTCAGGTACCAAGTGTGAAAGGGATGTCGACGCTTCATGCGTGTGGGCATCTGGGCATGGTTTGACAGCTGCTGCCCACGTCACTTCACAGGGCTGTTGGTATCCTCCTGTGCAGTCCAGCGGACAGGGTGTGGGGGATCTGTGCTTGGGTGCATTGATTGCATTATTTTGCAAGTGGGCCTGTAGGTGGTGCCATGCACTATTTGGACAGTTTAAGGATACTGAGCGTGTCTACACATCACTGTGCTGCATTATTTAGGAGAATTTTGCAGGTCTGCACTGAAATTATTTTGGAAAATTAATAGTTATTTGCATGTCTGCAGAGCGTTATTTAGGATTAATTTACAGGCTGTGGGCTCTGTGGCGTGACCCCAGCATGTGTTTTGTACCATTGTGACAAATATACTCCACCCCTAAATAAAATGTTCCAAAATAAATAGAGTGCACTACTTCCTTACCCTCCCCAGCAGCCCAGTGCAGGCTGAGTCATTTTGGTGCCACTTTCCCCCTACAGACCCCATCTTGGAGTACGTCACAGGAGGTATGGAAGCACCCTCTGGTGGCAGTATTGTATACTAGGTCAGTTGGAATCTTAATCTCATGGTGTAGACATTGCATGCATAATAAAAACTTACGTTCAGCACAGGCAGAGTCGTTTTCCCACCATTTAGCACCATCATCTTGGGTTACATCATGAAACGGACGACAGTACTCTCTGGTGGTTGTACTGAACACTAGGTCAGTTGGAGAGCGCACCTCCTGGCATACACACTGGATGGTGGTGATGTCTCTAATTGTTTAAATAAATACTGGTGCATGATTTCGACAGTTGACAATTAGCAAGCTTGTTTGCAGAATCTTTTAGATGAATTATTATTTTGACAATTTACGAGTTGTTTGTCTGTACATAAATGTATTGCATTATTTACAAGTGGTTTTTATGTCTGTAGGCTATGCAGTGCGTTATTTTTACAGTTTACAATCAGCAAGTGCGTGTGTAGATCATTATACATGAGTTATTTAGGAGTAGTTTGCAGGTCCATATGCTGTGTGGCATGTCAGATTGTGTGTTCTGTATCACCGTGATAAATATACTCTGTCCGTAACTAAATTGTTCCAAAATAAATAAAGTACTCTCCATCCTCTCTCCACCAGTCCAGTGCAGGCTGAGTCCTTTTCCCACCAATCCCTAGGAAGAGGTGGCGGTTGGGTGACTTAGGTTAGTGGAGATGAGGTTTGTTTCCCGCAATTTTCTTAGGTTGGTAATTAAATGCCAAGTGACTTTCTTTACCGCAATAATTCAAACTAGGTATCAGTTCATAGGAAGAAGTGGAGGTCCGGTGACTTAGGTTAAAGGAGGTAGCCCAAGCGGCCTATCTTCCCGTAATTTTCTTAGCTTAGTAGAGATAACCATATAGTGATGCATTATCCTGTTGGAATTTGAACTTCCCGCTATTTTTCTGGGGGAAGTAGCGCTCGATTGACTGAGGTTAGTAGAAGTGTCCTTTCTTTCGTGCCATTTTCTTAGATTGGTAGCGAAACCCCAAGTGACCTTTGTTTAATGCCGAAATTCAAACTTGGCGCTAGTTCATAGGTGGAAGTGGCGGTCGGGTGACTTAGGTTAATGGAGGTATCCCAAGTGACCTATCTTCCCGCAATTTTCTTCGCTTAGTAGCGATAAGCGTGGTGTGATGCATTATCCTGTTGGAATTTGAACTTCTAGCCATTTTTCTGGGGGAGGCGGGTTAGCTTAGTGGAGGTAACCCATTTGACCTTCTTCCCACCAAAATTCAAACTTGCAGCCAAAATCTGCCATCTTGAATGACGTCATAGCAGCCATCTTGGATAATGTCATGCACTGTTGCCAAGACTACATTACATCATCTTGGATGACGTCATCGCCGCCATCTTCCATACATCTGGCAAAATTGTGGAGCGGGCACGTACATACTTTGTTCCAATATTACTGAATAGCACTGAGAAATAAAAGTACTATATATGCCTGGCATTTGCAGGAAACGCTCAGTGAACAACCAAATACTCTCAACACTTTTACTGTTAATGTTTCCATATCCGCCGAAACGCAGTGCACATGTCACTGAAGTACGGGAAGCAGTTATACAGTGACGATCATCTGGAGCATTGACTGCTGGAGATATGACATGTTTGTCATGCCTGCATTTCTCTGATTACACAATAGATGAGGTCTGCGAACTTCCAGGACTGAAATTTCCTCAATACAAGACAGAGCATAATTCAAGATTTCTTTTTGCTCTCTACACAGACACAGAAATTTGACTCAAGTATTCTCCCATAAAGATCTGTGTCAGACTTCACAGAGAATTAAATAACTGTTACTGGAGGGAACAGAACAGCAACTCTGTCACAAAGGAACGATTTCACGTGCTTCCTGAGTAAAAAGCAACACTTCTCATAGTCTAACCGCCAAATGCTCCACTGTGGCCCTCACCAGCGAAGTCTGTAGGTAGATCCCCAGAGGGCACTATCTTTGAGCAATACTGGCATGAAAGTGCCCTCGATCGATCCCTGGATGGAAGTGTTCTCTCCGTGCCATACTCCACTGCCTTCTGGACACACAGGGTCTACTTTGCATGCAAGTGACAAATCCTAGAGGCCAATACAAAAACATTACATTCCACGACAGAGGTCATGAATCTGCTCATACTCCTTTCTGGAGATTCTCTGGGAGTTTGCACTTCCTCTGCTATATCCTTACTCTAACAATCAAACATGCGAATGCATCTTTGCGCTTTGGCGGGAAGAAAATCCTGTTGCTTTCTGTGAGAAGATTCATCGGATGTCAGTTCATGACGATCGTTTGTTGCCTCTCGTATTCCTTCACCTAAAGGTATATCTTTTCGCCTTGTTCCGCTCCCAATGCTCTTTCACCAAGTACTTTATTCTGAAATTTTTCCATCCCACCAGAGAGCAACCTCTCACCCACTCTGTTCACCTACAGGGTTTCAGCACCCTCCAGCAGTGAAAACCGCCGCCTCCACACCCTGCTCTCTCAGGGCAGTAAATGTCCACCCCTACAGAATATGACAAGTCTCTACCCAGTTAAAAAAAAAATGGTTCAAATGTCTCTGAGCACTATGGGACTTAGCTTCTGAGGTCATCAGTCCCCTAGAACTTAGAACTACTTAAACCTAACTAACCTAAGGACATCACACACATCCACGCCCGGGGCAGGATTCGAACCTGCGACTGTAGCGGTCACGCAGTTCCAGACTGAAGCGCCTAGAACCGCCGGCCTTTTAGGAAAAACGTCTGGTATACTTATCTTAAATGTAAAAAATACAAAAGATGTACAGCCATGGGCTACTGCATGACCAGTTCTAGTGCTACGTCCTGACCTTGAATGTATCACAGACAACTGCCTTACATACGTGGGCAGGCCGGGTGGTGCCCAGGGGAGGAGGGTGCCTCGACTATATCTCTTACATCTGCCTCTGGTGTAACATGATGCCCCAGAAGTCATATTGTCTGAACGCTTATCTTATCAGCGGATTGAAATGGTTATAACTTGTTTCGTTCCCAAACCTGCCCTGCTCCACTACTTACTTTTTAAACTTTTTGGCTGTACATGAACCATTACTAGGTTGCCAGCTTTAGATTCAAATACATTATTTCAAAGAAACATAAAAAATTACATTTATAGAAATGACGTATTTTCTAATTTCATGTAGGCCTATTTATTTACTTGAATACGAGTTTGTCGTTCTAATACGTTAGATATATTTTTGTTTTCTTTTAAAAGCTCAAGAACTTGTGCTGCGTTGTAAATTTAGGTTTCAATAAATGAGAAATTACTTTTATTTCAATGTATGTAAGCTTTCTCTTCCCATTGGTTTTCAGCTATCACCGGTTGTTTTCTTTTCGTAAGTGCTGAGCTGACGTGAAGAGGAAGCATAGAGCTTCTAACTGTTTGAAATGTTAAAAGCTTATGCTGCCAGTGGTTGGAAGCATTCTTCCCTGAAAATTATTTGTCTACCTTCGTTAATTTTCTTCGAATTTCTTTAACTAATATACACAATTACACCATGTGATTCATCCTTGCAGATACTGTATATGGTATATCGCATACAATTTATCTTGAGGATCATTCTTAGGCAATTACTTTGTTTCTCTCACTCCTACTCCACTGAGCGCATTTTGGATAAGCTTGTCACAGAGAGACTCGTCTGAAGGTAGTGATGTCGCGTTTTTTATAGAAAGACGAAACTCTGATAAAAGGTCAAGAAAGTGATGTGGCAACAACTTGAACAATTATAAGTCGTCTCAATAATATACTTGTCGTGGACGCAAGAATTCCAGGCCATTACTACATTGTCGTGTAGTAATTGCGCCACTGGTATGTCAAGAATAATGACTGGATGGAGCCATGGAGAGCCATACTTGTCTAAATTAATACATATATGAAAAAATTGTGTAACATCGTTCACTATTACAAATTACGACTGTTCGTCTGCTATAAGGCGAGATATTTTTATTTTGGAACACTATAGTTTATCTACACTCTGATTTCTCTGTTTTAATATTACCGACAGACAATTGTTATGTTTCCTGTGTCATATTAAAAAGAATTGATTTATTGAGGAACTACGATGCAGGTAAATTATACTATCTGAAACGGCGACGTCAACAGTTCGTTTGCAGCCGGCCAGGGTGGCCGAGCGGTTCTAGGCGCTACAGTGTGGACCCGCACGACCGCTACGGTCGCAGGTTCGAATCATGCCTCGGGCATGGATGTGTGTGATGTCCATAGGTTAGTTAGGTTTAAGTAGTTCCAAGTTCTAGGGGACTGATTGTAAGACATCATGGTCTCCTGACCTTCATTGCTTACATATTCCGCCCTCACAATCATATTCCACACATCAAGACGCTTCATTCGAACCCGAACTCGATAAGGTAAAGTCAATGTTGTATGAATTCATGTAAACGATATGCAAATAACATGTGCGCACCGGAGTTGAAATACTCGAGGCTGGCGTACACACAAACATTCCAGACACGACGGTCACAGGAGCTTTTAGTTTGAGAGAGGCAGGCCACACACTCGAGGCCGGTCCCTTCAGAGGACGAGTCAACCTCGGCCGCTTGTGGAGCAGACAGCGTGTGCCCAAGTGAAAGGGGGAATGGCCCCGTGTTCGGCTTAAAAGGAAATTCCGCTACACTGTGTGGGAGCGCCCAGCCTACACATTCTCTACACATAGCACGCAGTTTCAGAGATTTTCACAGGGAGACAGCAAACGCCAAACGCCTATACTACAGATTTCTGTATTGGTCGCCTTAAATGAAACGTCATTCTCCCATTTTAGAAGAGCATTGCTGATTGGCAGATGATATTTGTGACGCCTTGAGCTGAAGGAGTAATGGAAGAGACTGAAAGATATATTCCTTCACGTCTGGTGTGGAGAGGCGCCGTTCCGCTGTTGCTCTTGGAGCGAGGAGTAAGTCTCTCCTCAGTACTTCACTGGGACAGCACCTCTGTCGAGAGCGAATCGAAGTGCGACTCTATATTGAGTCCTTGCGATTAAGCATTGTTCACTGTGTTGGCCGACACTTATTGTGCAGACAGAGTTACAGCTAAACGCCTGCAAGCGAATTTTTGAGTGGCATCGTGGTGCACTGGTTATCTGACCGGTGTACCACGCCAATAGTTAGACTAGGGGCGAATAGGAATCCTTGACTTCATCAAGGCTTAGGGAGAGTTTGATTGGCGAAGGTGAATCAAGATAGAGCGAGAGTTATCTTATTTGTCAGCAGCGAGCGGCGCAGACAGCAGTCATCGCAGCTTACGGTATTGTGCACTACAGCTATTGCGAGCCCCATATTTCCTCCACAACAGTACGCTTCACTGCATTTCACACACGACAGCCTCGACCATACCTAGCAACATTCTAAAGGATAATTATTCAAGTTGAGTAGGCGCGCCTCTCAGCCATTCTGCCAAGTCAATAACAATCTTAATCTTTGTATAGAAATTTCATTAGCGAATCCTATCCTTGAGAGGTAACTTCACATTCCGAAAAGAACCAGGATACAACTTGTTCAATTCATAACTAAAAGTGCCATTGTGATTTCTCAGAATTTTTGCAAAATAAATAATAAATTAACTAGCACTACTCCAGTACCCAAGTATCCCACTAGTTACGTAAGAAATTTTGTGAATTTTTGTGTCATTTCCTTATAGCGGACGACTTCAGGAGATATTTATTGCTGAAAGTTTTTCAGGCATTTCTCTTTAGAACGTTAGGAGCGTCTGTCTGACTTCTGTAGTAATGTGGGGGTGGAAATTGCATCTTGCAGGGGCCACAGGGTAAAGGGTTCATCTCAGATTAATCCGTTGCGCAGAATAACAGAATCTCAGATCAACCCCCCCCCCCTCCCCACCACAGATGATGACCTCAGAAGTTAATTCCCATAGTGCTCAGAGCCATTTGAACCATTTGTCGTTTGCATAACAATGTAGTACAATTATTGTCTTCAATGGCGGAAGGTCACATCATCAGCTCGTAGCAACAGATGAAATGTGTTCGCAGTTTCGAGTATGGTCCACCATCGGCTGTATAACGCCCACTGTTCCTTCGGAAATCCATACGAAAGTTTTCATCTGACCATGACACTTGCTTGGATAGCGTTATGGTTCAGTGTGCCTTTGGCAGGGCAACAGTTCGGACAGGCGGCTGGATTTTCGTGTGCAGAGCGAGAACTCACCCTGTTTACGTACGGATGGCCTGAGATCCCCTGCTGTATCCGCAGGACAGGACAGATAGTTTAATTTGTGGAAGGGGGCCAAAATTAGTGGCTGTCAGTTGCACTAGAACATACTACTTTATTCATTTGACAAACATTACAAGATTAAAGAAAACATTAAAAACTGAGCAAGCAAAACATTACTTTTAGAACTTTATTCCCGGCTAAATGCGCCCAGTCTCCCGCCTCAAGGGCGAAACAACTTTAATTAAAAACCGGCTGAAGGTCAATCACTTAAGACTCAAAAATAAGAATTTTAATTTTAAAAAGCAGAAGGCCTCATCTTAAAACATCTCTCTAAATTACGCTGAAAGCCCAAACAATCTCACGCCCCAAGGGCAAAACTACTTTAATTTAAAATCGGCTAGAAGCCATACATAAATAAACAACAAGGACAAATAAGAAAAGGCAGCACATCAAACGGCGCTCTGAATTTTCCAAAGGTCGGCCTGGGATTCAAACCCTAACACTCCCTCAGGTGAGTCAGGCAGTCGGCCCAACAATTCTCAATCTGACGGCAAGCCAACAGACAGAGTCAGTGGACCAAGCGACAGGATAACTTTCGCTCCATCCGACCAGCACACAACAGGGAGTTCAATGGAAAAACGCAGAAGGTATCAGCGCACACTACGAATTACACATTCATCTGTCAAACTACAGTACAAGTTATGCTGGACACCTATAATAGGACGAGGAAAATACACTGTCTGAATTTACATCAGCGGCCAGGGCAGGTAACCGGAACGTTAACGGCCACAAGGCAGAAGATTCCGCTGGTGCACTTCAATTCAAAAATAATCATGTTAAGCTAAAACTCCACAGGAGGGTGGCTAGAATTTCGCCAACATGAAAACACACGTTGTTGCTCGGGAATGTCCCAACAGCTCACTACGAAATTCAAACGACACAATGTGAAAAGTTGGGGCTGACTGATAGCTTAAGTAAAGACTCAACTTTCGTGTCCGTGATGGATGAGTCACGGACCTCGTAGCAATGGGAATAGCCCGTCACACTCCGACAGCGCTTGGACACCGCCAGCGGGACTGGCCAGTATGCGCCACGGAGATTTCCTCACTGCTCCACGCCAACCGACCAACTGCCCAGGCCCGAAAACAGTCAAAGGACCAAATATACGTCGGCCGATAAGACGACCAACCAAACTACGTCCGTCCGCCGCTCGTGGTCTCGCGGTAGCGTTCTCGCTTCCCGAGCACGGGGTCCCGGGTTCGATTCCCGGCGGGGTCAGGGATTTTCACCTGCCTCGAGATGACTGGGTGTTTGTGTTGTCCTCATCATTTCATCATCATCCAGGAAAGTGGCGAAATTGGACTGAGCAAAGATTGGGTAATTGTACGGGCGCTGATAACCACGCAGTTGAGCGCCCCACAAACCAAACATCATCATCTCAAACTACGTCCCGCTCCAATCTCCCTCCGTTGGACAGCTCGTGTGTGTCGCCAGCGGTCGGCGAGCACTGGCTGTCGGCGCCTCACCGGCGCTCTGTCCCTGACTTCACTGCTGCTGCGTCCCGACTGCGCTATTGGTCCGTCTCCAACTGACTGCTAGACACACGACGACCCATAAATACTATCGGTCGCTCCGGAGATGGTACGACAGTGCACTTATGGATACGCGCTGCTGCTGCCGCTCAGGGGCAAGTGAGGCGGGAAGTTAGTGACGCTAGTAAATGGAATAAGAAAACGGGGCGACAGTACAGTAATAGAAGATGACAAACAATGTTGTTGTTGTTGTGGTCTTCAGTCCTGCGACTGGTTTGATGCAGCTCTCCATGCTACTCTCTCCTCTGCAAGCTTCTTCATCTCCCAGTATCTACTGCAACCTACATCCTTCTGAATCTGCTTAGTGTATTCATCTCTTGGTCTCCCTCTATCCCTCTACGATTTTTACCCTCCACACTGCCCTCCAATGCTAAATTTGTTATCCCTTGATGCCTCAAAAAATGTCCTACCAACCGATCCCTTCTTCTAGTCAAGTTGTGCCACAAACTTCTCTTCTCCCCAATCCTATTCAATACCTCCTCATTAGTTGCGTGATCTACCCACCTTATCTTCAGCATTCTTCTGTAGCACCACATTTCAAAAGCTTCTATTCTCTTCTTGTCCAAACTAGTTATCGTCCATGATTCACTTCCATACATGGCTACACTCCATACAAATACTTTCAGAAACGACTTCCTGACACTTAAATCTATACTCGATGTTAACAAATTCCTCTTCCTGAGAAACGCTTTCCTTGCCATTGCCAGTCTACATTTTATATCCTCTCTACTTCGACCATCATCGGTTATGTTACTCCCTAAATAGCAAAACTCCTTTACTACTTTAAGTGTCTCATTTCCTAATCTAATTCCCTCAGCATCACCCGACTTAATTTGACTACATTCCATTATCCTTGTTTTGCTTTTGTTGATGTTCATCTTATATCCTCCTTTCAAGACACTGTCCATTCCGTTCAACTGCTCTTCCAAGTCCTTTGCTGTCTCTGACAGAATTACAATGTCATCGGCGAACCTCAAAGTTTTTACTTCTTCTCCATGAATTTTAATACCTACTCCGAATTTTTCTTTTGTTTCCTTTACTGCTTGCTCAATATACAGATTGAATAACATCGGGGAGAGGCTACAACCCTGTCTTACTCCTTTCCCAACCACTGCTTCCCTTTCATGCCCCTCGACTCTTATAACTGCCATCGTGACAAACAATGGATGGCATGAACACGAGCCGTGCACGGTTCACGGCCATTGCTTACGTGTAGGTTTGGCGTCTACGATACAAGGCGAACCACTACCGTAAATTTGCACTCACGGCCACCACCATAGTAGGCCTACACGTGTCGATGATTAACAAACACTATGGACTGAACGTATCCCATGCGAGACGAAACGGGGACTACGCTTCTGTCATGGCGACGGCAAATGTCGGGGCGGTGACCGTCGACCACGCAGGCTTAGGCATGCGTATCATATGCATTTTCGAATTGTCATTCGAACTTCCGGCAGAGGACACTGTCACAGCACAGTCCACGACCATACTGCGGAGAAATCGACTCGGTTCCAGACATGTACTGCCCTAAACAGCGTCCGAAGCGTCACCAATGATCTCCGAAGCCACGTCCCGTCCTACAGATAGGCGGATGCCGTGCATGATTAAGTACGACGGACCTGTTCCGGGTGCAGCAAAGAAAGTCACCTAAGATCCGGAAACTATAAAGGCGCATTACGCAACTTCCAGCCGCCGGCGGACCATCCGTGTCACAAACTACTGTGCTTCCGGTGACCTATTCCGTGTCTCTCGCCTCTCCTGCCCCCTCGCAACAAGTGCTGAATGCCATAATTGAGCCATATCATGTCTCAACGGAGGGGCGTCTGACTGCCCGCCGTAGCCGCGCGGGATTAGCCGAGCGGTCTCAGGGGCTGCAGTCATGGACTGTGCGGCTGCTCCCGGCGGAGGTTCGAGTCCTCCCTCGCGCATGGGTGTGTGTGTTTGTCCTTAGGATAATTTAGGTTAAGTAGTGTGTAAGCTTAGGGACTGATGACCTTAGCGGTTAAGTCCCATAAGATTTCACACACATTTTTTGAACTGCCCGCCGCCTCGGCAGATTGTCGACTCCACCCCAACTGTGCTGACGCTGCCGCCGGCTGACCCAAGCCTCGGCAACAGGATGAAGATCGACTCATTTATCATTTCTAGGGCGGCCTTCTTCCCAGAGCCACCCGACTCCCTGCCGTCTTCGGACACGGGAGGACGCGTGAGGAAACAACATTCTCCGAAGGGAAAGCGCCTAACCGTCACCACCAAGAGGAAACGTCGCAGACAGACATTTTTGGAAATTTCTGGTAAGTTCCTATGGGACCAAACTGCTGAGGTTATCGGTCCCTAGGCTTACACACTACTTAATCTAACTTAAACTAACTTACTCTAAGAACGACACACACTCCCATGCCCGAGGGAGGACTCGAACCTCCGACAGGGGATGCCGTGCGTACCGTGACAAGGCTCCTAGACCGCACGGCTACCCCGCGCGCCTGCAGACCGAATACGCGGCCGCCGTCGACCCGAAAGATGCCCACAAAACCGCCACCGACATAGGAGACGGTGCGAGCTCGGGGACGTCTATCGATGTGCCTGCGCCCGTCTCCCCAAAACACCGTGAGGACGCCGAACGATTTAATGGCCATAGCAAAGCCGAAACCACACCACGAACCAGGAGCAGGACCTGTTACAGGACCCTGCGTCGTCGGCGCCCCTGCTCTACTCATATTCTCTCCGGAACACTCTTGTTGCGAGCGGGATAACGTTCCACCGCGACACCCACATCGTTCTGCTAACGGCAAGATACGTCGATGGGTGAAAATCCACCTTATGTGGGAGACTGTCAATGAAATGCTGAAACTGAGGGCCTTCAAAATAAAGTAAAATAACATCTTAAGTTACATGGCTGTTTGGGAATTTCATGACATTGACAATGTCAATGTCCCCTGTCCATAACGGACCAATGAAGATTTTTGTGGGAGATGTTCTGGGCTTCTGATTTTGATTTCGTCCTCCTGCAGGAGTTCACATGGCCAGTCTCTCAGATATCCACAGGTGTTTCTGTGGCTCATAGAGTGGCCCACAAAGGGATTCCTGAACCAAAGTCACTTTCCTTCCATCAACTCGCGGCATGGCACTTACTGCTATGGAGACACCTTTCATTAATTTCTACTTCCCATCTGGCACCAACTAACGATAGGTGTGGACCCCGTATATTCTGAGGATATCTCCTGCCTGTTTTAGGGAGATACGAACACTGCCTACTAGGAGGTGATTTTACCTGCGTTCTGTACCCAAAAGTTCAGGTTCCCCGTTATAATATGTGCCAAAAACTACCTATAGCGGTGCAGGACTTTCTGTTCCATGATAACTTTGAAGTCCTACATGGAGAAGTTTGTAGCCACACTTTTCTTACCTGCCACTCTGCAAGCTATCTAGACAGGATATATGTCTCACGCGATCTTACATCTGCAATATGGGATGCTGAATGCTGGCCACTGGCCTTTTCCAACCACTGCACTTACATCTGAACAGCCCGCCTTCTACCCCAATCAGCACTGTGGAAACTGAATACGCCGGCCGAAGTGGCCGTGCGGCTCTAGTCGCTGCAGTATGGAAACGCGAGACCTCTACGGTCGCAGGTTCGAATCCTGCCTCGGACGCGGATATGTGTGATGTCCTGAGGCTAGTTAGGTTTAACTAGTTCTAAGTTGTAGGGGACTAATGACCTTAGAAGTTGAGTCCCATAGTGCTCAGAGCCATCTGAACCATTTGAAACTGAATACTTCATCTGTACGACCCAGCTGGCCCCACTAAACACTAAGACATGGGCAGACTGTGAGTAACGCCTTCCCAGCTACCACTAGACACTGATTTGTTGGAAGGACTGTGCTAAACAACGATCCGGAGGTCACTGATGACATACCGGAAGGACTTGGCCAAATGGCATTCCAACACAAACTTCTATTCGGCAGTCTCCAGGATCTGGACGCCCAACTGTTAACAGTCAGATGGAAAGGAAATGTAACATTTCTGGTACGAAATGTAGCACTTCTGCTACTAAATGTAACTGGGTTTTCTCTTTTGATGCTGTCAATTGTCAGGAAGAGCATTCTAAAGCATTCTGTCAGGGTGAAAATATTTAATTAATCAATTTTTCTCTCTTAACAACATGTGGGCAGGGTGGGTTCTTCCTTGGCTCGGGTATGAGGTAGAATGAAACAGCATTTTTACATACAACGGTTTTCTTACTGGATTCTACTGGCTCGGAGAGCGGCAGCTGTGTCGTTTGCGTAGCCTTCTGCTGCGGCAGCGGCGGCGGCGGCGGCGTCTGATTACGCGTAGCGGTGTGTATCTCGTGTCGCCCTCTCGCCCAGCTGACTGGAGACGCGCAGCGCGAGGTGGCCCGTTTAATTATTGCGAGCGAGGTCGTGCATCGGATGGTGATACCTTAGATGTGGCGTCCCAGTGCTTCTCTCCTCTAAGCGGCCGCGTGTGTTGTGCGTCGGCCAGCGGAGCGGCGCGGCGGGGAAAGGCCAGTGTCCCGGACTCGAACAACGGACTCCCGCTTGCCAGTCTTCGGCTGTCAGATCTTCATCCCAGCTCACAGGTGACCGCTGATGTGAGGCCAGACTTCAAATACCTTTTAACTTCTGTCTTCTGGCGCCGAGGCTGCTGCTTGCTATTCCATTACAGCGGCGGACTTGGTGCGTCTGTGCATGATGTAGTCTCTTCTTGCATGACGGTGTTCAGCACCGAAACTGACTGAAAACTACTGCTACGCTCCTTCACTTCTTCGTCTTCTTCGTCTCTCGTCTTTGTCTGTCGGGCCCACTGCGTCTCGCGTATTTATTCAGTTTACTGGAGGTGAACGACTTCACGGTCATTGCCTCTTCTGTCACCTTGAAAAGCTTCTCGAAGAATCTTCTTAACGTCGGTCATTGGCTCTTGGGATGTAGGCGAGGGCCTTTGCTCACATGCGACAACTGAGAAACACGTGAGCCGGTCGGGCGATGCCCTGACGGCTGAATCGACAGCGCCCGCTTATGTGGAACTTGCTGACTTCACCGTCATTGTCTCTTCTGTTCTGCTGTTCTGCCCGCTGTTTGCCAGTATGTAACTCTCTAAACTAAACCAAGTTTTTCATTTTTATTCTAATTTCTACTTCACTTTGATTTCACTAATTTATTTACTTAAGTACCACTCAACAGAAAAGAACTAAGGCGAGGATAATTGCGCTGGCACGCCGCAAATCGCAGGAGGCTGTGATATGGATGTGGTGCCACAATCAGGCGGGATTGCAAATTCCATCCATACGTCACATAGTGTTTGACGAACGACGCCATCGTCGACAGCTCATCGACACTCTGGTCAAGTGTCATAGCCCTCAGGTGACCATTCGGATTTGTGGTTGATAACACGTTTGTCGAACACTACCAACGTACTTACAGGGGAGAAAACATGGTGCAGATGAGTCCATCTTGCATTACGTTATGCACACCCTCACCCACACGAAGGCAGATGATTTAACAGTGGCTATCACAAAAGACAATGTCGACGACACTATCGATAAGGGACCTGTCAGCAGATCGCCTGGCATTGATGGCTTGCCGACTGAGTATTTCTGAGCCTTCCAGGTACTCATTTCAGAGTGGCGGTCAACTATGTCCTACGAACTACTAGTATCTGGTGAAGCTGTCTCACCCACCTTTGTTGAGGGCCTCATCATCCCAGTCCACAAACCAGGTCAATGTTCGACAGTCACAAACTATAGACCTCTCACCCTGCTCAACACAGATTACACAGATTACCAGCAACACATCTTTGGATGATACTCCCTCGCATCCTCTCCCCAGAGAAAACGATGCCTCAGAGACAGGTTAACATAGAGGCTGCCACAGGCGAATGCTGAGATTTACTTGCGATGGCAGTGACGTACAGACTGCTTGCAGCGGTAGTCGCTATAGACTTCGACATCACCTTCGATGAAGTGCTCTACCGTATCCTGTTTTCGGTAAGAATCCACATGGGAATCCCATCTCCATTCATCGACATCCTCGACGAGTCCATGTCCATGAACCTTTGGCAGGGCCAATACCCATCTTGTGCTCACTTTTGGAAAGGTACCCCCTCTCTACCATCATGTATGCTAGCTAATGAACTGGAGCTCCCCACTGGGGACCAGACAACCAAGCTCTCTAGACTCACCATTTGCCATCACATATTTCGCTGCTGGCCATAGCTGACGATCTCCATCTCCTCATCTGCTCCAGCTCCGAGATTCGAGCAGTCCTCGAACTGTTAGGCATTATATGGCTGCAACAGACAGTATGGCTCTGAGCACTATGCGACTTAACTTCTGAGGTTATCAGTCGCCTAGAACTGAGAACTAATTAAACCTAACTAACCCAAGGACATCACACACATCCATGCCCGAGGCAGGATTCGAACCTGCGACCGAAGCAGTCGCTCGGTTCCAGACTGTAGCGCCTAGAACCGCACGACCACTCCGGCCGGCTCACATATCTCACTTTTCGGCCTTTTTCGTTAACTACACTTACGCACATACCAGCTCCCAGAAGGGCGGCCGCCCAGCACCGAGGATTTTTACAACCTACCATCATGCCGTGTTCCCTCTAACGTGCTGAAGACCAAATATCCCATCGTCTTGGGGCCCGTAGTGTGGAGTACCATCCATCAGCCCTTCCTCCCTGCAGAAGTCCGGGTGATTTGGTATTACACAATTAACAGGAAATCTGCCACGAAATAGCGACTGTACACCATTGTGCTGTCAGATTTCCCTGTGTCTCCTTTGCCAGCAACTCGACACTGACAGCAACTTGACACTCATGACCACCGTCTGACCGTCTCTTGGTGCACAACGTCTGGCGATTCACGCAGAAATGACTGCCTGCTACATCCGAGAGCCACCGGATACGATCGAACCGCGAATGTTTCTCTACACGGAGGACACATATTGAAACGTCCCCTTAGAAAAATTATACACGACTGTGCTTAAACTGACACAATTTTTAGCGCAACGCAATCTGACTTTCAAAAATCCCTACAAAAGAATGGCCCAACAGCCTACTTACATAGCCCCCATGCTCCCCAAAAAATTTTACAAATTATTTTGGGCAGTGGCCAATAATGATTTGAAAAAATTTTTCATAATTACAATAACAAAGATATCAAATGCACACACTTATTGATACAATGTTGGTCAAAAGCTAAAATTTTCTCACAGTCCATAAAGAAAGTCCAGATTGTGCATCACAGTAAAATTTCAGTGTTTTTTTTTTTTTTTTTTTTCAAAGTCTGAGCAGTAAAAGACAATGCACACGGAAGTAGTGGATTTCCATGCAGTCTTGAAGTTTCAAAACTGCGCCATTTCTCTCCCCACATCCACCACTGCTGGCGGCTCACCTCCAACTGCGCAACGCTACGCGCTGTTCACATTCAGCTGCCGCTGCCCAACACTACAATGGCAGACAACAATGCAAACTAGCAACAGCCTACTTACAATACATTCCTATCGCCAAATATCGTGCCATTATGTGACTCAAGGGATTCCGAGAGAGAGCAAAATCCTGCCTCGGCCCGGATAGCTCAGTCGGTAGAGCATTAGGCTTTTTTTTTAAATCCTGCCTCGACTTCCGGACCCACTTACAAACAGCCCACGCAAAGCTCGAACATACACCAGGTTATGGACTTTTATTTGCCAACTATCCTCGACTGATCTTTGTTAGAGCTCCACTTCGCTGATGACATCTACGCTTCTCAGGTGGTGTCAGTTTCAGCACCCTATGATCGAGCCAACCCTCCGACTTTCAGCCGGCCGAAGTGGCCGTGCGGTTAAAGGCGCTGCAGTCTGGAACCGCAAGACCGCTACGGTCGCAGGTTCGAATCCTGCCTCGGGCATGGATGTTTGTGATGTCCTTAGGTTAGTTAGGTTTAACTAGTTCTAAGTTCTAGGGGACTGATGACCTTAGCAGGTGAGTCCCATAGTGCTCAGAGCCATTTGAACCGTTTGAACCTCCGACTTTCGTGCGTGGACAGCGCGGCAAAAATGCGTTTTTTTCCTTCCTATGTAGGTGACTTTGTTCGCCATAATTTTATAACAATAGTAAAAATTTACTTCTGCTGATTCCCATATCTCCCACTTTCCTATGCCCCATAAGCTCGATGGTGGTGAGGCGGTGGCCTCGGGATACAAGTACTGCCAACTACCCGAGTCCCCAGCGGTCCATTCCTACAGAAAAAAAGAAAAAAAGAGTGGTTGAGGAAAAGAAAGTGGTAGCGTTGAGGGAGAATGGACGCTAAGGTGCACGCTTCCGGAAAACGGAAAGACTAGCCTGGCCGGGATCGAATCCGCCTCGATGATTAACAACGATGGCTGGTGAGCCCTGGAAGTGGATTCAAGGGAAGATATCAAAGGGAAAGTATTAGCACGCCGACCGCTCGCGATAAGTCGGTTTTCCGACTTGCAGTCCCGGTACGGTACAAATTTTTATTGTCATCATTCAATTACACAGCTGATGGCTGTCCATGTTCGCAACGGCGAATACATTTTATGTACTTCACAACGGCTGTAATTACCGCAATGCCTGATGCTTCGGGCATGCGTGCATCTTACTTCCTAACAACACAGGCACTGCAAAACCATGTATATCTCGTAGCACGCCTACATCGTCTACAGCGCTCCACAGCGATCATTGCGCTCTTTTGAGAGTGTCACTAACATGTTGCCTGTGATATTTCAGTTATCGATGGGATCATCCCGGTGTTCTGATCCTGGTGCATTTCTATTCGCCCACACTCACACGATTAATCTAATCAATCCCGGAATTTATTACTTGATTCGCGTCTGTATGTGGAAAGGAGCTCTAGCTTTTGGGTCTACATGTAAAAGAATCTTTCCTTTGGATCCACTCTTTAGAGGAAGTAGCAGGGAGTAGCGCCAAGCCAGTATGTAAAGGGAGATAAAAATCATGTTAACAGAATCTAAAAAAAGAATAGATAAAACTCTAATAGTCATTGCGACTTGGAATGCCATTGCTGGGGAAGGAGCCGAAGAAAGTGTTGCGGGCGGATATGGGCTTGGTACAAGGAATGTTTCAACTAGCAACAGCGAATACTGTGTTCAAGAATCACAAGAGGAGGAGTTTACATGGAAAAGGCCGGGAGATACGTTAAGATTTCTGTGAGATTACACCATGATCAGCTAGACATTCCGAAGTCAGATACTGGAGTCTACGGCGCACCCAGGGGCAGATATAGACTCAGATCACAAAGTACTAGTGATGAAGAGTAGACTGAAGTTTAAGATCTAGTCAGGAGTAACCAACGGGCATAGAAGTGGGATACGGAAATATTGAAGAAAGAGATACGCTTGAAGTTCTCTGAGGCTGTAGATTCTGCGATACGGAATAGCTAAGTAGGCAATTCAGTTGCCCAAAAAGGACAAATATAGAAGCTGGAAAGAAAAACATAGGCATGAAAAAGGTAAATGCAAAGAAACCATGGGTAACAGCAGAAATACTTCAGTTGATTGATGAAAGAACGGAGTACAAAAGTGTTCAGAGAAAAACGGGAATACAAAAATACAAGTCACATAGGAATGAAATAAATACTAAGTGCACGGAAGCTAAGGTAAAAAAGCTGCTTGAAAAATGTGAAGAAATCGAAAAAGAAATGATTGTCGGAAGGACTGATTCAACACATAAGAAAGTCAAAACAACCTTCGGTGAAATTACAAGCAAGAGTGGAAACATTAAGAGTGCAACGGGAACCCCACTCTTAAATGCACGGGAAAAGCACGTACTTGGAAAGAGTACATTGAGGGACAAGACTTACCTGATCACGTGATAGAGAAGAAATAGGAGTCGGTATAGAGTAGATATAGGATTTAACTTCGAATCAGAATTTAAAAGTGCTGTGGAGTACCTAAGATCGAGTAAGGCAGAAGTGATAGATAACATTCTGATAGAATTTCTACAGTTATTGGAGGAAGTGACAATAAAAATCTTTTAACGTTGGTGTGTAGAATGTATGAGTCTGGCGATGTACCATCTGACTTTCGGAAAAACATCATCCACTCAGTGCCGAAGAATGGAAGAGCTGGCATCTACATCTACATACATACTCCGCAATCCACCATACGGTGCGTGGCGGAGGGTACCTCGTACCACAACTAGCATCCTCTCTCCCTGTTCCACTCCCAAACAGAACCAGGGAAAAATGACTGCTTATATGCCTCTGTACGAGCCCTAATCTCTCTTATCTTATTGTTGTGGTTTTTACGCGAAATATAAGTTGGTGGCAGTAACATTGTACTCCAGTCAGCCTCAACTGCTGGTTCTATAAATTTCCTCAGTACCGATTCACGAAAAGAACGCCTCCTTTCCTCTAGAGACTCCCACCCGAGTTCCTGAAGCACTTCGGTAACACTCGTGTGATGATCACACCTACCGGTAACAAATCTAGCAGCCCGCCTCTGAATTGCTTCTAAGTCCTCCCTCAATCCGACCTGATAGGGATCCCAAACGCTCGAGCAGTACTCAAGAATAGGTCGTATTAGTGTTTTATAAGCGATCTCCTTTACAGATGAACCACATCTTCCCAAATTCTACCAGTGAACCGAAGACGACTATCCGCCTTCCACAACTGCCATGACATGCTTGTCCCACTTCATATCGCTCTGTAATGTTACCCCCAAATATTTAATCGACGTGGCTGTGTCAAGCGCTACACTACTAATGGAGTATTCAAACATTATGGGATTTTCTTTCCTATTCATCTGCATTAATTTATATTTATCTATATTTAGAGTTAGCTGCCATTCTTTACACCGATCACAAATCCTGTCCAAGTCATCTTGTATCCTCCTACAGTCACTCAACGACGACACCTTCCCGTACACCACAGCATCATCAGCAAACAGCCGCACATTGCTGTCCACCCTATCCAAAAGAACATTTATGTAGATAGAAAACAACAGTGGACCTACCACACTTCCCTGGGGCACTCCAGATGATACCCTCACCTCCGATGAATACTCACCATCGAGGACAACGTACTGGGTTTTATTACTTAAGAAGTCTTCGAGCCACTCACATATTTGGGAACCAATCCCATATGCTCGTATCTTAGTTAGGAGTCTGCAGTGGGGCACCGAGTCAAACGCTTTCCGGAAGTCAAAGAAAATGGTATCCGTCTGATACCCTTCATCCATGGTTCGGATGATATCATGTGAAAAAAGGGCGAGTTGCGTTTCGCAAGGAGCGATGCTTTCTAAAGCCGTGCTGATGCATGGACAGCAACTTCTCTGTCTCAAGGAAATTCAGTATAGTCGAACTGAGAATATGTTCGAGAATCCTGCAACAAACCGATGTTAAGGATATTGGTCTGTAATTTTGAGGATCCGTCCTTCTACCCTTCTTATATACAGGCGTCACCTGTTCTTTTTTTCCAGTCGCTCGGGACTTTACGTTGGGCAAGAGATTCGCGATAAATGCAAGCTAAGTAAGGAGCCAATGCAGTAGAGTACTCCCTGTAAACAGCTCATGCATCCAAGTTGTTGCCAAGAATAATATACAGAAGAACGGAGAAGAAAATGGAGGGTGTGTCTGATGACGATCAGTTTGGCTTTAGGAAATATAAAGGCACAAGACAGGAAATTATGACGGTTAATAATGGAAACAAGACTAAAGAAAACTCAAGAATGTTCATAGGATTTGTCGACGTGGAAGAAACGTTCGACAACGTAAAATTGTGAAAGATGTTCGAAATTCTGAGAATAACAGGGATAAGCTACAGGGAAAGACGGGTAATATACAAAACGTACGATACCAAGACGGAACAATAAGAGTGGAAGACCAAAAACAAGGTCTAGGATTAAAATGGATGTAAGACAGGGATGTAGTCTCTCACCCCTACTGTTCAGTCTATACAACGGAGAAGCAATGAAGGAAATAAAAGTAAAGTTCGCGAGCGTAATAAAAATTCATGTACACTCCTGGAAATTGAAATAAGAACACCGTGAATTCATTGTCCCAGGAAGGGGAAACTTTATTGACACATTCCTGGGGTCAGATACATCACATGATCACACTGACAGAACCACAGGCACATAGACACAGGCAACAGAGCATGCACAATGTCGGCACTAGTACAGTGTATATCCACCTTTCGCAGCAATGCAGGCTGCTATTCTCCTATGGAGACGATCGTAGAGATGCTGGATGTAGTCCTGTGGAATGGCTTGCCATGTCATTTCCACCTGGCGCCTCAGTTGGACCAGCGTTCGTGCTGGACGTGCAGACCGCGTGAGACGACGCTTCATCCAGTCCCAAACATGCTCAATGGGGGACAGATCCGGAGATCTTGCTGGCCAGGGTAGTTGACTTACACCTTCTAGAGCACGTTGGGTGGCACGGGATACATGTGGACGTGCATTGTCCTGTTGGAACAGCAAGTTCCCTTGCCGGTCTAGGAATGGTAGAACGATGGGTTCGATGACGGTTTGGATGTACCGTGCACTATTCAGTGTCCCCTCGACGATCACCAGTGGTGTACGGCCAGTGTAGGAGATCGCTCCCCACACCATGATGCCGGGTGCTCACCTGCACGGCGCCAAACACGCAGACGACCATCATTGGCACCAAGGCAGAAGCGACTCTCATCGCTGAAGACGACACGTCTCCATTCGTCCCTCCATTCACGCCTGTCGCGACACCACTGGAGGCGGGCTGCACGATGTTGGGGCGTGAGCGGAAGACGGCCTAACGGTGTGCGGGACCGTAGCCCAGCTTCATGGAGACGGTTGCGAATGGTCCTCGCCGATACCCCAGGAGCAACAGTGTCCCTAATTTGCTGGGAAGTGGCGGTGCGGTCCCCTACGGCACTGCGTAGGATCCTACGGTCTTGGCGTGCATCCGTGCGTCGCTGCGGTCCGGTCCCAGGTCGACGGGCACGTGCACCTTCCGCCGACCACTGGCGACAACATCGATGTACTGTGGAGACCTCACGCCCCACGTGTTGAGCAATTCGGCGGTACGTCCACCCGGCCTCCCGCATGCCCACTATACGCCCTCGCTCAAAGTCCGTCAACTGCACATACGGTTCACGTCCACGCTGTCGCGGCATGCTACCAGTGTTAAAGACTGCGATGGAGCTCCGTATGCCACGGCAAACTGGCTGACACTGACGGCGGCGGTGCACAAATGCTGCGCAGCTAGCGCCATTCGACGGCCAACACCGCGGTTCCTGGTGTGTCCGCTGTGCCGTGCGTGTGATCATTGCTTGTACAGCCCTCTCGCAGTGTCCGGAGCAAGTATGGTGGGTCTGACACACCGGTGTCAATGTGTTCTTTTTTCCATTTCCAGGAGTGTGAAAGGATATCATTTATAAGATTCACGGATGGCACTACTATCCTGAGTGAAAGTGAAGAAGAATTACGGAATCTTCAGGATGGAATGAACTGTCTAGTAAGTAAAGAACGTGGACCGTGAGTAAATCGAAGAAAGACGAAAGTTATGAGAAGTAGCAAAAAAAGAGAACAGCGAAAAAGGAAGTGGCAGAAATGAGAAAAGCGAGAAACTTAACGTAAGGGTAGTTGATCACGAAACAAATGAAGTTAAGAAGTTCTGCTACTAAGGCAGCAAAATAACCAAGACGCACGGAGCAAGGAGGACGTAGGAAGCAGACTATCATTGGCAAAAAGGGGCATTAATCGCCGAGCGGACTCATCTGGTATCAAATATAAGCTTTAATTGGAGGAAGAAATTTCTGTAAATGTACATTTGGAGCACAGAATTGTACGATAGTGAAACTCTGTCTTGGGAAAACGAGATAAGAAGAGAATCTAATCATCTGAGATCTCCAGAATGAGATTTTCACTCTGCAGTGGAGTGTGCGCTGATATGAAACTTCCTGGCAGATTGAAACTAAGTGTCGGACCGAGATTCGATTTCGGGACCTTTGTCTTTCGCGGGCAAGTGCTCTACCTGCTGAGCTACCCATGCACGACTCACTTAAGTTTGGAAGGTAGGAGACGAGTTACTGGCAGAAGTAAAGCTGTGAGGACGGGGCGTGAGTCGTGTTTGGGTACTCAGATGGTAGAGCACTTGCCTGCGAAAGGCATAGGTCCCGAGTTCGAGTCTCGGTCCGGCACACAGTTTGAATCTGCCAGGAAGTTTCATCTGAGCTCTGTTTCTGCAGAATAATGTTGAAAATTAGGTGCACTGATAAGGTAAGGAATAATAAGGTTCTCCGGAGAATCGATGAGGAAAGGAGTATGTGGAAAACACAGGAAGAAGGGACTGAATGGTACGACATGTGTTAAGCCGTCACAGAATAACTTCCATGGAACTTGAGGGAGGTAGTTTTAGAGCGTAGAAACAGTAGAAAGAAACAGATTGGAATACATCCTACAAATAACTGAGGATGCAGATTTCAAGTGCTACTCTGAGATGAAGAGGTTGGCACAGGAGAGGAACTCGTGGGGGGGCTGCATCAAAACAGTCATAAGATTGACGAATGAAAAAAAAAAGAAAAAAGGATCTCTTGCATTATCTCGTTATCTTCATGCACAAAGCACTCTACGTTACACGTGAGGCAACGGACCACAGACACCTACAAGATCAGACCCAGCCGTGAAGATAGGTTTATGACTCGACGTAACATCCATAGGGCTCTGTACTGCAAACATTTTTAACGCGGCATCAGACCATCCACAGATTAACCTCAATGACAGAGCAATCTAAACCAGGAAATGTGGCGTCAATCTCAAGCTGCTCACATAATTCACTTGCTATGTAAGTGTTTCTCTTTGACAAAAGAAATCGCAACAATCATCATAATTATCATCTGTAGCACTACCGGCTATTGCCTTCTTCAGTACTGATAGCTATCAGCCGAAGGCCGGAGGATGATCATGCCCAGAATATAAACATCAACAAAAATATCCCTCCAGATTCTCGCAATATAAAGTTTACGTCCTTTAATCTGGAATTGAAATTATATTACTTTAGCATAAGTGTCAGCTGTCACTTCTCGTACTGTGCCTCCGTAGGACGATTCTTTTCAAAGTGGTCTTGCGAAACACTTGCCCTTCGCTTTGCAGTTTCATCAGTAACTATTTAAAAGTTTGAGATTTACTTGTACTTTGTTTCAAATGAAATTAATTCAGGCTCCCACTTAGAGTCTAGATTCACAAATCCACAAGTCCTTTGGAAATACTTATCTTGTCGTTGGTTGTCCAGGAGCTCAGGTCTACGGCTCCATTTTCATGTACAAGATATTTTTACTTTATTAATGACGAACAAAATCACCGAATGGTTTTGGTTTATTATTGTTCTGTACATAACAGTAACACTAGATCGATGCACCGAAATATTTTCCGGTCTTAGTGCTGTGACCTCCACCCTTGCAAGAAACATCACAGTGCCATCTTGAAAACATACACTCAAGTGTCATTTGCTATAGCGTCTACTAACACTCGTCGAAATCTGAAGACTGTCATACAACTGACCAAGTGTCAAAGTACCGAAAGTGCTCCCCTTCAGCTGCGGTTGATACTTTCATTCCAGTGGATGGTGACGCCATTCCCATGGCGTCAGACAAATCCTACATCCGAAGTACGACTTGTCTTACGACGTAAATTAAGTATCGTGGAAATGTAACGTATGATGGTGACTAATAACACTTGTTCTTCAGTGCATTCAAAAGACACTGGGAGTCCCCAATAAATTAATATACTGACCGAACCAAGCTGCAAGATGTTTTAAGGCCTAAAATGTACAAAAACAAAATCACTACAAAAACTTGAAAATAAATTTCAAACACAATATTATCACGTGTGTTACACAATTCCGTTTGATCAGAATATTAAGAAATTGAAACTGGACTTTGCCTAGGCAAAGGATTAAGAATGTTACTGAATCATTTTTAAAGACTTTTTAGTTCAATGGCAACGGCCTTGCCGCAGTGGATACACCGGTTCCCGTGAGATCACCGAAGTTAAGCACTGTCGGGCGCGGCCGGCGCTTGGATGGGTGACCATCCAGCCACCATGCGCTGTTGCCATTTTTCGGGGTGCACTCAGCCTCGTGATGCCAATTGAGGAGCTACTCGACCGAATAGTAGCGGCTCCGGTCAAAGAAATCCAACATAACGACTGGGAGAGCAGTGTGCTGACCACACGCCCCTCCTATCCGCATCCTCACCTGAGGATGACACGGCGGTCGGATGGTCCCGGTGGGCCATTTGTGGCCTGAAGATTGAGTGCTTTTTTTTTAGTTCAATAATAGCAGTTCAAAACGTTCTATTTTAAGTGAATATAGCTTTCAGAAACGAGGTATTTTGAACTCTGGCCTGGACTGAAATTCATTAACAGCTTCAAGTATCTTTTCTAAACAATTTTTCAAATTAAGGTAGGCAGTGTTCTCTTATCAGCTTTGGCAGAATTTTTTTGATGGACACTACCCCCACAAAACCTATTATATCACTCCAAACAGGAGGCGTTTATTATGTTAGTAATGCTGTGAACAATTTCTGAAAGAGAATCCCGATACAAAAGCTTCAACTGCTCGAACAAAGGTGATGAACTGAAATCAAATAAAACATAATCTGGAAAGTGAAGGACAATACAAGTAGTTATGTGTACTGGCTGAAAGTGTATTACCGAAAGTGTCTTATATCCCATTAGAACCAATTTTGTTCGGTACAGTTTAGTTTATGACAAACAAAGCAGTTTTCATTTGAAGATACAGATTTGGAATTGATCGAAATCGATATCTGATTAACCGAAAAATCTGGCGATTTGAACAAATCTACATCACAGAGTCATAAATCGGTATAGAAGATACACCATTTCACAACAACATTTCTAAAATATCCCACATTTCTCGACAGAAAATGCAGGCGGGGTAGTGTGGGTTAAGTTGCGACTTGATGCATCGCGTACATTATCGTTTCTGAAATTACTTCCACATTCTCGGTTATGTGTACTGAGTGCTACAGGTTTCATCATACAAAAGTCATATTTAAGTGACACCCTTATTCACTTCACAAAGCAACCAGTCATTCTGACTTCGGTAGCCTGTGGTTTGCCTTAATCACTTAAGACGAGTGCCAGCGTGGTTCACCTGAAAAGGTGAAGTCTGGTTTCCATACCAAAACTTGTCAATGATGGCCTTGTGTTCTTGACGTACTGTATGTCTTTGTGTGTCATAAGGAGGAAGTGATCTTGAAGAAAAGACTGAATAACCAACGAAAGGATAACGTTCTACGAATATGGACGTGGAATATCAGAAGTTTGAACGTGTAGCGATATGCAAATGCTGAATCTAGATATAATAGAGGTCAGTGAATTGAAATGGAAAGACAAGGATTTCTGGTCAGATGAGTATAGGGTAATATCAACAGCAGCAGAAAATGGTATAACAGGAGTAGGATTCGTTAGAATAGGAAAGCAGGGCAGAGAGTATGTTACTGTGAACACTTCAGTGATAAAGTTGTTCTTACCAGAATCGACAGTAAATCAACATCTACAACGATAGTTCAGGTACACATGCAAACGTTACAAGCTAAAGGTGGAGAGGAAGAGAAAGCTTATGAGGTTACTGAAAGGGTAATACAATATGAAGAGAAAGATGAAAATCTAATAGCCATGGCAGAGTGGAATGCAGTTTTAAGGGAAGGAATAGAGAAAAATGGTTACACGAGAATATGGGCTTGGAACAGGGAGCGAAAGAGGAGAAAAACTAATTGCATTCTGTAATAAATTTCTGCTAGTAATAGTTAATACTCTGTTCAAGAATCACAAGAGGAGGCAGTTTACTTGGAAAAGACCGGGCGATATGGAAAGATTGCAGCTAGATTACGTCATTGTCAGACAGATTCCGAAATCAAATGGTTCAAATGGCTCTGAGCACTATGGGACTTAACATCTGAGGTCATCAGTCGCCTAGACTTAGAACTACTTAAAACTAACCAACCTAAGGACATCACACGCATCCATGCCCGAGGCAGGATTCGAACCTGCGACCGTAGCAGCAGCGCGGTTCCGAAGTGAGTTGCCTAGAACCGCTTTTTTATTTTTTTTTATTTATTTATTTTTTTTTAATTTTTTGTAATAATGCATCAGGCAGTGGGCTGGCGGAGGCAAGGTGGGCCGGGGTCGCGACCCGAAGTCTGGCCACGATGTCTCCTCCCTCCCATCCTGGGGATGTGATGTGGTACAAAGGATGCAGTTGGTATATTATTGTGATTTTTTTAAATTTTATTTATTCATTTATTTTTTAATTTTTTTAAAATTTTTTTAACAGTAAGGAACTGAAAACTAGTAAGTCCACTCGTTGCGTCGAGTTGGGGACGCACATAACTAAAACCATGCTAATAGTTGTAGAAAAAGGCATAAAGAAAGAGAGCAAAGTGCGGGATGAAGGAAACCATGAAACAAAACTGAATGGTGGAATCCATACCACCATTAACCAGTGCTACATCTTGCACGGGATGGGAAACAAAAACTGCGAAGACCTTTTCGCACTGGGGACAAAAAGAGGAAATGGGGCAAATACTGCTACAGAGTGTGAGGGTTCACAACGAAACTCTCCATCTGCTGTATCATCCAGGTATGACTTCTCGTAATGGTGAAAGTAGATCCCACGTTGTACTGTGTAGTGTTCTATCATCGTCTTGTAATTTTAGCTTCTCTTACCCGTGATGTTCCAGCTACATGGAGAGTCGTGGAACGCACTCCACAAAAAATTGGAAAAATATTGTCGATACTTTGGGTTACGGAGGATCTTGCAATGTCGTTCCTGCAAATAGTTCCATAAGTCTAAAGTGTCCTTAGTGCCGTCTTGAAACAAATAATGCACTGCATGTCCACGAAGCCACGTCATTGCATTAGTTTTAGTGCGTGGGTAATACGTCTCATCCGGGGATAAGATAGTCTTGGGGTCGATATGATTCGGCGTTACCCGAAGAAAGTATGCTGACATTTGCCTCACTAAGTGCCACACTGCCGTAGACTCGCCACAGCTAAGACGGTGTTCATCGTTGTCTTGAACGCCACAGCCCGTGCACGTGGGTGAGTCTACCATGTGGATCGCATGTAGCCTTGATCTGGTCACCTGCTTACCGTTGACAGTGATATACCACATCGCCGTGACGTCAGTGTCCAGTGTTACGTGGTGAATTGTCCTCCACTCTACTCGCCAGTTGACGTTCGGGTGCTTCCTCTCCACGACGTTATCGGGTCGTCCACGTTGCAGGACCCTATAAACCGTCTTTGCCGTCGCTGGTTAGGCAAGTCGAACGTAACTGAGTTCGAGGTAAAAGACACCGATGTAGAAGAGCGAGGAAGGGACGTGGTGTATCGGCACACGTGGCAACAGGGAGGGCGGTGCTAGTTCTTCTATTAACAAACTCGTCAGACTGTCCGGACGGCGGTGCCATAGTTTGACTAATGTGCTCAAAAATAGGGCGGCCGCTCTGTCATGAACGTGATAAAGGCCAAGCCCTCCCCGATCCGGGGGAAGGGTGAGAGTCTCATATTTGATCTTGAAAAGCATTCCTGAACTCACGAAGGACCCAAAAGCCGCAAGTATACGGCGAGCTAACATCACCGGTACAGGTAATATCTGGGCGATGTGCGGAATGCGTGACGCTAAATGTGTGTTAACATACTGGGTCCTTTGGACAATGTCCAGGGCTCGTAGGCGGTTGTTGGCAATTCCAGTCCGAACATTTCGTAAAAGCCGTCGAAAATTGTGAGCAGCGGTCCATCGTATATCGTCTGTAAAATCAATGCCGAGACATTTCAAACTATCTCTGAGCTGTAAGGGGGTGACACTGTTCTCAGACAATCCGACCCCGATGTTCATCGCCACCGATTTTGCGACTTTGATAAGACTACCAGTGGCCATGCCATATTTCGCTATCCAATTCAGTGCGCTAGCGGTGTCGTCACCGTTGCGGATGACAATCACCAGGTCGTCAGCGTACGCTTTACATCGGAAAGTGTGGCCTCGTAACGTCATACCCGTTAGTCGTTGGCGCAGGCCGCAGAGGAGAGGTTCCATGGCCACAGCGTAAAGTAAAGTGGACAGAGGGCAGCCTTGGCGTATCGATCGAGAAATGGTGCGGGGCTGCGAAGGTCGGCCGTTGACGATCACGGTGGACGTCGCGCCACGGAGCAGTCGCATGACGACAGTGACGAATGGCTGTGGATACCGCATATGTTGGAGGACCGCTTCCAAATAGTCGTGGTCCACTCAAACGAAAGCTTGACTAAAATCGATTGCCGCCAGTGCAGCCTTCAGACGACATGCCCTCGCCAGTGAGATCAAGTCACGATATTCACTGAGTGCTGTTTGAATATTATTGTCGCCTCCTAATGACGTTTGATCGGGTGAGATAACATTTCGTAAGGTCTGGCGTATCCGCGCCGCCAACAGTCGAGAAAAGATCTTAAAGTCGCAGTTCAATAGCGTCAACGGACGGCAGTCCTGCAGTCGTGATCCACCGGACGGTTTGTGAATAGGAATAATTATCCCTTCCACAAGGGCCGCAGGGAGCGGCACGTCCGGGGATAGTAGTTCGCGACAGATGTCCGTCCATCGGGAGGCTAATAAATATTGAAAAGTCCGTTAAAATTCCAAGTGGGGGCCTTCAGGACCCGGAGACTTGTTGACACCTCCTTTTCTAATGGCGTCGATCACTTCTTCTTCTGTAATTTCGTCCATCAAGGCCACTTCCATCGCCGGGGTGACGGTGCCGTAAATCGTCTGAGAGAAGTCCTCCAGTGCTGTCGGATCAGGGGTCTGAGCGGAATAGAGTTGGGAATAATGATTGTAGAACGCTGTGTTTATGTCTTGTTGCGTGGTGAGGCGACGACCGTCCTCCGTGTCGATGAAGAGTATCAGCGCTCGTTGGCGTCGTTTACGTTCACGAAGGACGTGAAATATTGACGGGCGTTCCTTCGGAATCCGATCCTGCGTCCTCGAGCGGATGACTACCCCCTCTAGGTGGCGTCGCATATGAGCGAGGATCTGAGCCTTAGGACGGTGGACCGCCGTTTGCCGTTCCGGAGACAGCGCCATAGCATCGCAGTCGCGCAGGACCCGGAAGTAAAAGTCGAGTGTATGTCTTCGCCAAGTAGCGTGGTCGCGACCGTAGGTTATCAACGTTCGCCTCAGTGCCGGTTTGGCGCAGTCCAACCACCAGCGGATCGTTGTGGGATATGCACGGAGGCGATTTTCACACGAATGCCACGTATCCTCAATGGGCTTGGCGGAAATCCGGGTACGACAGGTGAGCGATATTTAATTTACACGGGCTGCGGCTTCTCCACACTTCTGGCCGCCGCAGGATGACGGCACAAATGTAAGCTGAGTGGTCCGAGAATGCTGCAGGCCAGAGTTCCGCATCCTGTGTTCCAGCGGCGAGAGAGCGTGAGACATAAATCCGATCGATACGACTGGAAGAGTGACTCGTGAAGTGCGTGAATCCCGGTCGGTGGCCGTGAAGATGTTCCCAAGTGTCCACCATCTGCAGGTCTCGAATTAGCGTCTCGAGTTCCGGGCACGGATTATGTCGTGGAAGTTGGTCTCTGGGTTCCAGTACGCAATTGTAGTCACCTCCAAACACCAGGTGGTCGTGGCGGCCTTGGAAGAGCGGCGCGACGTCTTCCGCAAAGAATCGTGAACGTTCGCGACGTTTGTCCGTCCCGGAAGGTGCGTAGATATTGATAAGACGGACACCCAGTATTGTGAGTGCCATTCCTCTTGCCCCAGGCAGAAACAGGATATCGTCCGCCACTATCCCTTCCCGAAGAAGTACAGCGACACCGCTGCCTGTTGGGGAAGCTGGAGAGACGCAAGCATCATAACCGTACATGCCTGAGATGTCGTCGACGTACACTTCCCGGAGAAGGGCTATATCGATGGAAGCAGAGTTCAACATATCTTGAACCAAGGATAACTTAGCGCGCGTCCGTATAGTGTTGATGTTTATAGTTGCAACACGATAAGTTTGAGGTCTATCCATAGCATCCGTGTTGGCCATCAATACCCTTGTAAGGCTGTCTCGTCGCTGTAACTGATGGCGGGAAAGGATCAACACTGGTGGGGTAAATTTCCCCCAGTGTCGTCCGACACGATGGGCAAGGAGTGTTCCTCACAGTCGTCCGCCCAGTCGCCATGAAATACCAACGGCTGTTGGTGGCTGTTAGTGGCTGCTGCGGCACTCGGCGCTGACTCCATCGGCTCTGCTGGCTGGGAATCGGCGGCGGCTATCTGCTTGTGACACTGCTGTTCTGTGGGGTCGGAGGGGCTGAAGCCGTCACCATGGCGATCTGTTGAGTTTGATGTTACAGCGGCCTCTGTACCGCCGGTACCGTCGTCGGAATTTCCACAGTCCATGTCAGACGATCGCTGCAAACACTCGTCCGATGGAGCACGCCGCCGTCGCTTGTGTTTTCGCGGGGAACGCTGTTTATGGACGTGTGTTTCAGTATCTGAATGTGGGTGGATTTCTTCAGCTGCTCCGGTGTCTGGAAGAAAAGCCGCTGTCGGCACAACCCGTGGGTCAATGTCCATCCTGGCATCCACGCCTTCTTGCAAGGTTGGTCGATGATTATCTTCAGGTGGGGGCGCCGTTGTAGAGGCCGGATCCTGTACTGCAGAATCCATCATGGTCTCGCTAGCGGGGGCGGCTATCGGACTAATCTGGTCAGCATCGGAAAGGGTTGCTGCCCGTGTAACTTCGGCGAAATTGAGAGGAAGGGTCGTCACCGTAGAAGGAGTCATAGATTCACCTGTCGTGATTTGAGTAAGCCGTCGTCGGAGACAATCCGACCGGACGTGCCCTTCTTGGCCACAACCAGAGCAAGTGTGTGGCTGACCGTCATACATAATGATCGCCCTACATCCGCCGATGACAAGATATGACGGAAAATGTTTGGTCAGTTCAATTTTAATCTGTCGTACCCCGTTCTTGGTGGTCCATTTTTCGGCCATATGGCTGATCACTCTGCCGTTGGGCTGGAAAACCGCGGTGACTACGTCTGGTGGTACTTCGAAAGGGAGTTCGAAGACGCGTATCGTACGGAGGCCAAGCCCCACGTGATCGATAGAGACTGCCCCAATATGGCCATCAGAATGAATGAATTTAAGATCGGTCGCATGTGCGCGCACAATTCTGTTGCACACCTCGTCACTTACTAGCTTGACGTAGACAACACTGCTCGTAATAGAGAGATGGATACCAATTATGTCTCGCGGCTCAATTTTAACGTCGTCGCGTAGAAAACGTTCCACTTCAAAAGCTCGCGGTCGTGCATGATTGGGTTGAAAACTGATCTTGATGGTGGTTTGTCTGTATGAATGTGCCATGTTGCGCCGGTAATGATGGACTCTAAACTAGCGACAGCGCAGTAGTAAACAACTACGGGCACTCGCGACCGCGCGGACGGGACGTAAACAGCGCTGCGGAAAGCAGACTGAGAACCGCTCGGCCACAACGGCCGGCTTCCGAAATCAGATACTGGATTGTAAGAAGTACCCAGAAGTACCCAGAAGTACTAAGGAATGACGACATACGATGGAAGTTCTCTAAGGATGTAGATACAGCAATAAGGAATACCGAAGTAGGCAGTTCAGTTGAAGAGGAATGGAAATCTATAAAAAGGGCAATCACAGAAGATGGAATGAAAAACGTAGGTACGAACAAAGTAACTGCGAAGAAGCCATGGGTAACAGTGGAAATACATTAGTTGATCGACGGACGGACGAAGCACAAAAATGTTCAGGCAAATTGAGGACTACAGAAAAACAAGTCACTGAGGACTTAAATAAATAGAAAGGGCAAGGAAGCTAAGACAAAATGACTGCATGAAAAAATAAATAAATCTAAAAAGGAATGACTGTCGGAAGGACTGACACAGCTTATACGAAAGGCAAAATAGCCTTCGGTGAAATTAAAAGCAAGGGGGGTAACATTATGAGAGCAACGGAAATTCCACTGTTAAATGCAGAGGAGAGGGCGGATAGGTGGAAAGAGTACATTGAAGGCCTCTATGAGGGGAAAGATTTGTCTGGTGTGGTAGAAGAAGAAACAGTAGTCGATTTAGATGAGATAGGGGATCCAATATGAGATGCAGAATTTAAAAGAACTTTGGAAGAATTAATATCAAATAAGACAGAAGGGATAGATAACATTCAATCAGAATTTCTAAAACCATTGGTGGAAGTGGCAACAAAACGACTATTCGCGTTTGTTTATAGAAAGTATGAGTCTGGCGACATACCACCTGACTTTTGGAAAAGTATCATCCACACAATTCTGAACACTGCAAGAGCTAACAAGTACAAGAATTACCGCATAATCAGCTTAACAGCTCATGTATCCAACTTGCAGACAAGATTAATATACGGAAGAATGGAAAAGAAAACGTGTTACAAACCGGACAATAGGAAGAACCAGCCCCCCTTGCTTTTTTCTTTTATAACTCGTTTATTACATCAGAGAAATACACATTTTAAGACAAAATTTAACTACATGAAATATTGCTCCCAGTAAAGGTTGACATAGGAAGTGACAGAACTTAGGGTTTCTGCTGGCAACAAATTTTAAGGAGGCAATGTAAGGTTTATATCAATTCAGTTCAAACACGTAGCTAGTGACTGAATCACAACAGACACTTTAACAATTTCGGCAACAAATAAATAGCGTGAATTTGTACTCACAGTAACCAACTAATCAACAGCCTTGCCATTGAATAAGTAGTAGGCCATTTAGAACGAATTAGCAACACCCAGCAACTAGGGAAGTTAATACCAACAGTCTTTCAATGTCTTCCTCCCCATTAAATAAACAAATTTACTATAATTAAATGAATAACAAATCAAACATACTGCGCTCCACTCAAACTCTTCAGTGGAAGCCAAGCCAAAATGAAGATTCCATTAACTGACTAGCACTGAAGTCACACTAAAGCTCATCTCTGTGTTCCCAGACACACACAGGGCAAACTTATACAAGATTTTGAAGGGAGCACATCAGTAAAACCGGTAGTGGAGCTAACTCGTGCCACTGAAAATTAAGGTACTAGACCGGGGAACAGGGTGGTATACAATGAGGTTGCCTTAGTGCTGCATTGCGCTCTATAATATTAATTCAAATGGCCAATTCAAAATTAAGTACACATAAACCAGCATTAATTAACGAGGAGTGACACCAGGGCGCTCGAAGGGATAACAACACTTAATTGAAAAGACGAATGCCGGAGGCGGCAGTAACATCAAACACCTTCTCCTAGTTTTAACCAGGAGCCACTTGCCGCTTTACAAGTAAACATTTAACCAAGCACAAGGAAGGAACCCCAAAGAGAAAATTCAAATAAGACCCCCAAAAGATTATAAAGGACGGGGAACCCCAACTATTTAAATTTAAAAGAATTAGCTCTCCCCAAAGGCAGTGTAAACGCTAAGGCCACACTTAAGAGGCCACCAAAATTGGCTACAAAAAGCCTTATACATTTACTCCTTTTCTTTAAAAGAAACAAGGCTGCTTAACTTCTGCCGGACGTCCAGTATGGCTCGTGTAGGATACACCAGGCAGCAACCCAAGCTAGGCGGTCGCAAGGCACGGCGAGCAAAATCAGGAGAGCAGACAGGCAGGCAGCCAACACATATCCTCCATCCTCAACCGGCAGATCACGTACAACCAACTCCACATATACGTGGTTGCTTCTCACCTCGTACCTCACGGCGTCTCAGCAGGCATCTCGAGCAAACGTCAACTGCCACTCACCGCGCGAATGCGGGAAACAACAAGGCAACCAAAGATAAGAAACATCGAAGGCTCGATAATGGACATGCAAGAGACTGGCGCGCCAGCAACGAACGCTACGGCTCATGTTAGATTGCCTTTAGTTTGGCTTTAGGAAAGGTAAAGGCACCAGACAGGCAACTTTGACGTTACGTTTGATAATTAAAGCTAGACTAAAGAAAAATCAAGACACATAGGATTTGTCGACCTTGAAAAAGCGTTTATACTGTAAAATGGTACAAGATGTTCGATAATCTGAGAAAAATATGGGTAAGCTGCAGATGGGTAATATACAGTATTTACAAGAGCCAAGAGGGAATAATAAGAGTGGACGACCAAGAACGAAGCGCTCGGATTAAAAATGGCTTAAGACACGTATGTAGTCTTTTACCCCTACAGTTCAGTCTGTACGTCGAAGAAACAATGATCGAAATAATGGAAAGTGTGAGGAGTGGGATTAAGATTCAAGGTGAAAGGATGTCAATGATCCGATTCGCTGACATTGTTATCGCCACGCGGGGTAGCCGAGGGGTCTGGGCGCCTTGTCACGGTTCGCGCGTCTCCCCCTGCGTCGGAGGTTCGAGTCCTCCCTCGGGACCGGTGACCTCAGCAGTTTGGTCCCATAGGAACTTACCACCACAAAGCATTGTTGTCATCCTTAGTGAAAGGGAAGAAGAATTACGTGATCTGCTTAATGAAATGAAGAGCTTAACGAGTGAAAAATATGGAATGAGACTAAATCAACGAAGCACGAAAGTACTGAGAAGTAGCAGAAATGAGAACAGCGAGGAAATGAACATCAGGATTGATGGCCACTATGTAGATGAAGTTAAGGGATTCTACTACCTAGGCAGCAATGTAACCAATGACGGACGGAGCAAGGAGGACTTAAAAAGCAGACTGGCATTGGCTAAAAGGTCATTCCTGGCCTAGAGAAGTCTACTAGTATCAAACATTGACTTCAATTTGAGTAAGAAATTTCTGTGAATGTACGTCTGGAGCAAAGTATTTTATGGTAGTGAAACATGGACTGTGAAAACCGCGACAGAGGAGAATAGAAGCATTTGAGATGTGGTGCCACAGAAAAATGTTGAGAAATTAGGTGGAATGGTAAGGTAAGGAAAGAGGAGGTTCTACGCAGATCGGAGAGGAGAGCAATATGTGGACAACACTGAAAAGGAGGAGAGACAGGATGATAGGACATCTGTTAAAACATCAGAGAATGATTTCCATGGTACCAGAGGGAGCTGTAGAGGACAAAAACTGTAGAGAAAGAGAGAGATTGGAACACATCCAGCAAATTGAGGACGTAGCTTGCAAGTGTTACTCTGAAATGAATAAGTTGGCGCAGAAAAAGGAATTCGTGATGGACCGCATGAAACCAGTCAGAAGACTGATGACTGAAAGAAAAAGAAAAGACTTTGTCAGTTCTCCTCTTGCACAAGACATTCCACGTCACACGTGAGGCTACGGCACAGACGCATACAAGACCTGACGCAGGCTGCGGAGGTAAAAGTATATGACCCGACGTAACATCCATGGGGCTCTATAACGCAAATATTTTTACCGTGCAATCAGACCATCCACAGATGAAAACCCTATGACAGAGCCATCTACTCCCGGAAATATGGTGTCCATCTTCATGATTAATAGTGATTTGATACAATGGTGCCGCATGCTGTGGGACGCATGGTCACTAGGAAACGTGGATCTGACAACTGAAAAAGGATATAACTTCGTTAGATGAGACATGACTTCTGCATGTTATTGCCTACAGAGAACAACGGAGTACGGAGTGATCGCACAAGTTCACCACAGAAACCTACTAAATATTGCCAGACGGTTTCTTCTTTTTTGGGACACGAAGGACTGAGAACGATTGTTTAGTTGTGAATGATTAACATAGACTACGATTTTAACAATCTTCTCATCCACATCTGCCTCAATGATGTACGAGCTACTTATTTCTAGCAAACAATATTACGTCAGATTATGAGTATTATTCTTAGTACTGCGATAGATCCAATCCTTACTATGTGGACAACCGTACAACGCTGCTATACAGCCCTAACGCTCTTCTCAAGAAAAGCAGACCAACGAACCCATACTCTGTATTGTCCTGTTGACTCTAACATTCGACTCACATTAGTTCCATCAGATTCTATATCAACGCGCACACTATGAGTGTTAACGTTGTACACTCACGATTACTGCTAAGAAGGGAGAAAAATGACTATCAAGTTGTTAAACTTCCGTTACAAATGATGTTACATTTGCATGATCTAATGTAATGCTAAACTGACAATTTCATTGTAAATGGGATGAAATCTTCAGTTTCAAATAAAGGTACTAAGAGTATGGTAACTTAAGAACGAAAGGAAGGTTCTCTCTGTAAGACCAAAGATTAGATTACCGATAATGCGTTTTATGCATCGCCTTCTGAAATTTAAACTTACGGGCCATGTCTCCTCATTACCATGCAGCTAGCAAATATTTGACTACAGCAGTGTGTCTTCCTTCCCTCACGGACAGATTGACATTTGAACTCTACTAAAGTAATCAGTAATGGTTGTAACAGGGCATTAAGTGGAAGGGTGAGGAGGTAGGTATAATACAACAGTTCTAAGCATTTTTTTAACCCAAACTTTTAAAAACACGAAATAATTGATTTAAAACATTACGCCAGAAAAAGTTTAGAATGAAACGTATAATTTAATTTAATTTGGTACCTTAGGCAAGAAAAACCTTACAACCAGACGTGAATATAACACATGTGCTCATCCTATCAAAATTACTGCAGTTCCTCATTCGTCTATCTTTGCTCAGTGCAAACAGTTACAAAAGAAAACACAAGTATCAGAGCATACGCCACAGCTGAGCCACATAGAACACGCCCGGTGTTCAGACCCCTGGGCGACGACCGTTCCAGCCACCACAGCTCACTATAAGTCAACAAGGTTAATGATCGGTACTATGCACGATGTCACCGATACGCACCAAAGGCATCTTCTGTCCGGAACACTTCGTGTAGCAGGTTGACTCAGTCCAGGGTTCCGCTCTTCCATCTCGCTCTCTAGTTGCAACCGTTCTCTACGTAGCTGCCTCCGGCCGCCCCTCCTGGCAGTCGGCAGAGGGCGACACATGAGTGGCGCTGGTCGCGACCCACTGTAGTACCGGCGCTGGAAGGCTGAGCGCGGCATTCAGAGGCGTCGAACATGTGGCGATGATAGCATCGGCACATGGTGCAATGTTGTGTAAATTAATGCCTAAGAGTACACACAACAAACTGATACATGCTGCCTGGTAAAAAGCGACGTACCCAGAATGGATGGAGGATATTGCAGTGATTACAATATACAGTCACATTTACAAATAACTTGGCAGTTTTAGCCCACTGATCAATATGACGTTGCACGCACTGTAGGCTTAATGGGTGCACTGATTCGGGTCGGAGGGGTGTCATATTACCGTTTTGTATCTTGCTGACCGCGGGAGTACTTGAACATCTTGCAGACAGTCCACATGCCAATGAGTATTGTCGTTTTGGAAAGTGGCACTACTATATTAACGCATGAGAGGCAGCACACGAGAAAGCAGGATGTCCGTGACATACCGTTGTGCCATCAGTTACCTACCGCGACCTCATCATTTCCAACGGCTCCCCACATGGTGACGCTAAGAGTAACACCGTTGTGCCTCTCGAAAACGTTTGAAAAATGGGACCTTCCGGCAGGTTTTCACCAAATTCCCCGACAATGGTCGTCCAGGGTAACGCACAACAGCGATTCGTCGTTCAACATAATGTGACACCATCATCAGCACTTCATGCTTCCCAATCACAGCAAAATTTCTGTTGTGGTGTTGATGGCAACCTACGCATGAGGCGGTTATTCTCTAGCCTGGCTCCTGCCGCTAGTCTCTGACCGATAGCGTGGATGATACAGAATGTATGGCGATCCTACTTTTTGATGATAAGACATGATCGGTCGGAACCCCGACGAGGGGTGTGATATCACGTTCTCAGGCTGTCCAGTACCACGCCACTGCCACGTCTGAATGCAGCAGAGCTGTGGATATGGGTTGATTCGACCAAATAGAGACCCACAACGAGGCACCTATCAAACTCTGTCAGGTGCTGAGGTGCTGATAACGCTGTCTCACATGAGTACGCGGCCTCTCCGTATCTTCACAATGATCACTCAACATCTTACACTGTTCATGCCAGGTCTGATAACACATGAGTAACCATCATGCGCTTTGGTGGCCATTCTACCTGTGACAGAGAACAGCAGCTATAATCATTTACACATCCACCAGATGAAGTTATGTTGACATCTGATCATGTCTGGGTGCTTCATGTTTTTATCAGGCGGTATATATGTACGTATATATTACCGGTATATATCATTTGTTTTATTAAAATAGTGAAACATCTGATCTGCTTAGCAATATTGTTCCTAATCTGGGATTTTTAAGAAAAATAGCTGTAAAATACATTATGTGAGATCGAAATTTCTACATAGAGCCAAGGGAAAACACCTCTGCCTGAAGCCAGGGTTGTTGTTGGCGACGCTAGTAAAACATTACTAGAGGCCAGTCATGTATTCGCAATGTTTATAAGTCGTCGTCTTTCGCACTAGCCTCAGTTATCGCTCATTCAGCTGAGAGGTGGGTTCTAGTTAACGTCCGACATCAGTTCAGCGATTGCACGGCCTGAAGAAGATCGTGGCGTCGCAACAGACTGCCAGCGTACAGCAAGGCCATCGCCCAGTGCGAAGTAGTTCTCGCGCTGGCTGCTGTAGTGTACTCCATCCCACTCCGAATTCTACAATGAACCTTGACGACCCATCAGTGATGTACCTGGTGTCGGTAGTCGTGTCCCTATCCCTCATAGGTGTCAGCAACCGGAGGCGCCTTAGTGTTGAACTTGAATGTGGACTCCAAGAGACCTTGTTTTTTGCTGCTCCGTTGAAATCCGGTATTGGCATCACTTTGTGATATGGTGTTGTCAGAAGACAGCAAGTTCTATCATCAGTTGATGGTGAGCGGCGAGCAGCACAAATTTCAACATGTTAAGGCCATCATGTTGCCGATGACTGGGTGTTGTGTGACGTCCTTAGGTTAGTTAGGTTTAAGTAGTTCTAAGTTCTAGTGGACTGATGACCATAGATGTTAAGTCCCATAGTGCTCAGAGCCATTTGAACCATCATGTTGCGTATGTCACTGGCTAGTTCATAGGCTGTTGTGGCGCGTCTTGGACATAGATTCACTACAGTATAGTAATCGTGGGTTCAACTACTATTACTGTGAACGCCATCGATCCCAGTGACCAACTTTTGCTCTTGACGAGAACTGGAAAGCTGGTGTATTTAAAGAGAGCTAGCGTGGGGCTACAACAAGGGCTCGGTTCATAATAACCGTATGTGTCCTCATTAGTCCGCCGTTCTCACTTATCAGTATGTTAACTGCTGTATCAGTTCCTCACAGTGTCCTCTTGTGAAAGAGAGTTATTTCCAACATGTCTTATGAGCTAAATAATATGTTTGTCTCGTCTTCTTTGGTTTTCTGTCGAAGCCTCCTTTCTGCTGAATGTCTAAATTCATTTGGCAGACAGTATCATAATGTGTCGACAACCTGACCCACTCGCGCTATATGGTTTACTTCCTTCTTCCTCTGGCTAAGAACAAAGTGTAGTAGCTGTTCTTATCAGCGTAATACCTGTTACGTCCTGGATCGTAGGACCAGAATATTAAACTCATTTTTGGCCCATGACGGAGTGCTAGGGGCTTGCTCCACCTCTGTTGCGGGTTGGCCCAGCATTGCAGTACTCCCGGGATCGGCCCACGTAAAATTAACTCAAAAGCCGCCTGGGGCAGTGTGAATGTATTTCAATAAATTTTTCTAATTTATACCTGTTACTATACTTTGCCGCAACACTTCACTTTTCATTAAATAACAAACTGAATCAAATCACCCTGCGTAATACAGGCAGTTTTAAGAGAAATATTTTTTCTGGGTGAGTTTGAGCAGAAATTTGGCATCAAAATAGCCGTTCATCAACAATGACATAGTAAAGACAATATCAAAATTATTATAATTGTGATGTAATTAAAATTCATATTGAGGTTTTAAAATAATAATTTTATCATGTCCCGCGATTACTTCTGTCATTATACCTTTCACTTATCAAAAGCCATCTTTGGTTACAAGTTCTGATTTAGATTCTAATGATGATCGGTTCACTCAAGAGATTTTCACAACTCAAAACTAATTACGCAATAAGATCGTAAAGCTGATGATGATGATGTTTGGTTTGTGGGGCGCTCAACTGCGTGGTTATCAGCGCCCGTACAATTATCCAATCTTTGCTCAGCCCAATTTCGCCACTTTCCTGGATGATGATGAAATGATGAGGACAACACAAACACCCAGTCATCTCGAGGCAGGTGAAAATCCCTGACCCCGCCGGGAATCAAACCCGGGACCCCGTGCTCGGGAAGCGAGAACGCTACCGCGAGACCACGAGCGGCGGACGAGATCGTAAAGCAATAAAGCTAATACATTGATGACATAGACAGGGTGTTTGGAAATTCCCGTTCCAGACTTCTAGGACTTGTAGAGGGCAGTGAGTACATAATACTTTGAATAGGAACCCATCGCGGAAATGTATCATTTCCGTTCTACGACGTTTTCAATTCATATGTTTAACACATCCATTTCTGGTAGGGGAAATGAATTAGGCGTGACGTAGTATAATTATTAGGTAACAATTCGGAAGCATACATAACGAAACATGCATTTACGACTTAAGCACATTTGATTGTATTAACGCTCAACCATTACGTGTTTATGCAATTCCAAAACGAAGAAGAACCCAGAATACTGTTTGTAAAGAACTATACTGATGAGTCAGAGCATCAGGTGACCGTCTGACGTAGTACATATCATACTGTCTATCCTACTGCATAATAGGACAAATCTCTTAATCTTTTCTCTTTTCCTCGGCAGACGTGAACGTGTTACACATCTAAAACGAACGGTAACGTATGGTTCCGGACATGGGTTCCTGTTAAAAATATTAAGTACTCGTTCCTCTCTAGAAGTCCTAGATGTCTGTACATGCAATTTCCGAATACCCTGCATAAAAATGTTCGCAGTTTACCACATCGCTCTGTGGCACATTTTCAGGGGTAACAGACTGAAGAAATAAGTATTACACTTTCGCAGTTACACCTTTACAATGAATTACACTGTAGATCAAAAGAAATGGAAATGGAGTGGGAGATAAAAATTGTAGAGAAAGATCAAGGACTGACTACAGTAATCACGTCGAAGTGGAAGCAGTAGTAAGGCAGAGGTTAAGAGGATCACACAGGACAGAATAGCGTGGACAGCTGCATAAAACCAGTATTCGGATTAAAGATCACCACAACAATATTGTCGAAACAACAATGACTAATGAAGGGATACTACACTACAATTTTTCAAATTATTTGTGTTAGGACAAATATAAATAAAACCGTACAATGAAATGAAAACAAAGCTATTTCTAAGGAGATGAGCTGCTTCCGTCGATTGATAAGCCAAGATAGATCCAATAATAAGCTGCTGAACTGGGCAAATTCCGTGTGTTGTTTTAAGTGTAATATACACTTCGCAGTCATATTTTATCAAATAATAAAGAACTTCTGCATCTTGTGACGCTCCTGAACCACTTTGGGATTACAAACAGTCACAGACTAGTAAAAATCAGAGTAAAAATAGACACATAACTAGAAAGAAACAGAGCCATCTGGCAGCAAGTAAGATATATAAATAACGAACATTTTTCTGGGGATATTTAAGTATATCACATTAAATTAAGAAACATCTTAAAAAAACCAAGATTATTCATACAAAATCCAAATGAGTATTTTGTTAATGAAGGTACTTACTCTACAACAAAATACGTTGTAAGTACAAAGAAAACAAGAATCAGACAAATGTAAAATGGAGCAATAAAGTTATCTCAGAAAATGCATAAGTTCCAAGCACATGTAACGGGAACATCATCGAAAATACTGAACTTTCATAATACCTTAGAGAGAATACGAGGAGTTGCTTCGGGCAATTAGAGAAGACGTGATGGTGCGGGTTAATAACCTAAATCTATGGGGAAGTTATTAGCTTGTCGCTGTCCAAGGAATAACCAGTGTCGACGCCGTGTTGTCGTTAATGACACTGTGTCGCCAGTGATACGGAAAAGCAACAAAACGCTGACAGCCTCGCAACATTCACAGGCAGTAACGTGTCCGCTGTTTTATAATGCGCACTCCTGCACATGAAACAACAATATAGTAAAAGAGGAAACGCTTTTAAGTTCTTGGAACAGCTGTGGGTGTTTATCGAGGCGGTATAATGCACTTCGATTTAAGTAAAGAAGCACAAACATTTGACGGGCGAATTTTATTCTTGTGTAAGGCATTGTTGTTCCTCACTGAGGTTCTGCAGCCTAACTTACTGCCGTTAACTGACAGGCAGTAAACCCTAAGTTTGTTTGAAACTTCACACTGACGTAGTAGGCACGGTTCTGTCAACGACGGTAATAATTTTACGAGGCCCCAAATAACTCTCAAAATGATCAGTAGGTAACAATTCTTTCACACGATGGATTGGTCTATATTTTACGCACTCGTCTTACTAAGAATGGCATGGGCGCTACCTTCTGTTTACAAGAAATAGAGAATCTACTTGGACGTTTGTAAATTCATGCAAGATCGTGATTTCGGTATTATCGGATAGCAGGCCTAGAAAAAGAACGTTTTCTTCAAAGTTACACTCGTGATTTTGAAGGTGTTAAACAAGTATTGCTCAAAGCGCCAAATAAGTTTATTTTTCTTTTAGCATATGCAGAGTAAAGTGAAGTCAGTCAGGGCAGTAACCGGGATCCGGCATGTGTGCACACGAAAAGGTGAAACGTCCCCTTTGAACAATTTTACATGTGAAACGTCCACTTAGAACAATTATACAAGCCTGTGCTTAACCTGACACACAATATTATTTAGCGCAACGCAATCTGACTTTCAATAACCCCTACAAAACAATGGCCCTGACTAACTTTAACCTATACCTTTTACAAATCACTTACCTCACAAAAATCTTCGCTACTCAAGCTACTGCAAAACAGCGAGCGCCACTACTGCCAGCTAAATAAAAGATTCAAACCACTGAAGGTACTAACCACTGATAGGGATAGTTAGCAAATGAAAGATATTAATAGAGAACAAACAATGTATTTACCTTAATATTCATAATTGACATTCAGTCTTACAGATTATCAAAACTCCGCCATCTCTCTCCCCACGTCCACCACTGCTGGCGGCTCACCTCCAACTGCCCAGCGCTACGCGCTGTTCGCATCCAGCTATAGCAGTTCATGACAATAATGGCAGACAACAATGCAAACTAGCCACATACTGCACACAGCACAGCCAGTGATTTTCATACAGAGTGCTATGTAACGTTGCCAATAAAAAACATAAACAGCAAACTTACATAAAGAAAGCCTAAACAGCCTACTTACAAAGGGGGTCAAGTCGCTTTCATCAGCCGGGTTACGCTGGGTATTCTTCTTGTTCATTATTTCAAAAAGGGTAACTTGATAGCTCACGAATACTTCGCAAATCTTCTGGGCAACATGCTAGTAAAATACTTCGAATTTTCGGCTGATCCCGACGGAGGTTCCAGTCCTCCCTCGGGCATGGATGTGTTTTTGTCCTTAGGATAATTTAGGTTAAGTAGTGTGTAAGCTTAGGGACTTATCACCTTGGCATTTAAGTCCCATAAGATTTCACACACATTTGAACTTTTTTTTACTTCGAATTTTAAAAGAATTAACTATCTCTCATCAGGCAAACGTACACTGAAGGGCCAAAGAAACTGGTATAGCCATGTGCATTCAAATACAGAGATATGTAAAAAGCAGAATACGGTCGGCAACGCCTGTATAAGACAACGAATGTCTGGAGCAGTTGTTAGATCGGTTACTGCTGCTATAATGGCAGGGTATCAAGCTTTAAGTGAGTTTGAACGTGGTGTTACGGTCGGCGCAAGAGCGATGGGACACAGCATCTCTGAGGTAGCGATGAAGTGGGAATTTTCCCGTACGACCATTTCACGTGTGTTCCCTGAATATCAGGAATCCAGTAAAACATCAAATTCCTGACATTGCTGTGGCAGGAAAAAGATCCTGCCATAACGGGACCAACGACGACTGAAGAGAATCGTTCAACGTGACACAAGTGCAACCCTTTCACAGATGCTGCAGATTTCAGTGCTGAGCCATCTACAAATGTCATCGTGCGAACCATTCAAGTAAACTCATCGATACGGGCTGTCGAAGCCGAAGGCGCACTCGTGTACCCTTGATGACTACCCTTGATGATTGCACGACACAAGGCTTTACGCCTCGCCTGGCCCCGCCAACATGAATGGAAACATGTTGCCTGGTCGGACGAGTCTCGTTTCAAATGGTATCGAGCGGATGGACGTGTACGCGTATGGAGACAACCTCATAAATCTATGGACCCTACATGTCAGCAGGGGACTGTTCAGGCTGGGAGGGCTCTGTAATGGTTTGGGTCGTGTGCAGCTGGAGCGACGCGGGATCCCTGACACGCCTCGATATGACTCCGAAGTTGACACGTACGTAAGCATCCTGTCTGATCACCTGCACCCACTCATGTCCATTGTGCATTCCGATGGACTTCGGCCATTCCAGCAGGACAATGCGACACCCCACTCGCCCAGAATTGCTACAGAGTGGCTCCAAGAACACTCTTTTGAGTTTAAACACTTCCGCTGGCCACCAAACTCCCTAGACATGAACATTACTGAGGATATCTGGGATGCCTTGCAACGTGCTGTTCAGAAGAGCTCTCCGCCCCCTCGCACTCTTACGGATTTATGATCAGCCCTGCAGGTTTCATGGTGTCACATCCCTCCAACACTTCAGACATTAGTCGAGTCCAAGCCATGTCCTGTTGCGGCACTTCTGCGTGCTCGCCGGAGCCCCACACGCTGTTAGGCAGGTGTACCAGTTTCTTTGACGTGTAACAGCCTACTTAGCTGCCTAGGCGATGGTAGATATGAAATATGAACTGTTGTAATATCCACACATTTCATAAAATTTCTACCCTCTGACTGGCCCGTATTCTCACTACTCAAGAAATATGTCGCTGGAAACCGAGTACAAGTTGTGGTATTTGGAGATGTGTATCTTTCTAGAACTACCAGACTCGTATTTCAGGCATTTATAATATTTAATATTCATTTCAGGAACGGTGGGGAAAGTTCATTGATCTGAAAGAAAACCATGTCTAAAACTAATTACATGTCTTAGCAAAAACCTGTCAGTCGCTACCTGGCCGAGAACTTCCAATCTTGGCTAGTAGCATTGCAATATAATGCAAATTATTACTTATCATTTCCAACGTTAAATTATATGCGTCTCCACTAGTTGCAGAACGAAAGCTGTTACCATTCAGTTCTGATATTAGCATATTATGAAATATTATAAAATGGAATTCGAAAAATGTTCTGCGTATACGTCATAGTTCTCTGCAGAAGTTTTTCGCAAACACGTTACTTGAGTATCACTTTGTTAACAAGAGATATTGACTGCAGTTGCATTAATGTAAACAGAAGTCTATGAGTAGTGTAAGAAGCATCAAAATATAAGTGTGGCCCTACAGGGTTACTGTAAGCAAGGCGCAAGTAACTAAGCGCTAACACATGAGGAGTAAGTTTCAAAACATACTTAGTACTCCAAGCATATCATCACACCCATCATCATTTATTGACTGCTGCTTTTTATCACTCATCGATACTTTTCAATAATCATAAACTATGTACTGTTTTTCTACAAAATAAGGTCAGTGTTTACCTTATGTCCATATAGTCGTAGACCCTGAGCTTCACAAAATAAAATGAACCATCGAAACTGGCAGCGCTCAGACCAAGTGCTGTCACTTCTTTGGCCACTTTCGTAGATGTTTGAAATTCTCCTCTATGAAAAAGGAAACAGTGAAAGAGAAAGAATGGTGAATACTATTTCTGTTTCGTTGCTTATACTGTGTTGTACAAGTGGGCCTAAATAAATCTATTAAGTTTATAAGTAAATGTTTGTCTGCCCTAGCTTAGGTAGGGGGTTTTCACAAGTGATTCTGGCCACATAGCGTGGAAGGAAAAGAGGGCGGCTGTTATACCAATAGCATTTTCCCTCCAGTTTTCAGTTAGTGTGAACTGGGGAAAGGGGAATCTCTGCTGGATGATGCCTGGGAATGACATGGCATACGTGACATGCTGCATGTACTCTTTTTGAGTGAAATTGTAGTGCATCTGGGCTTGGCATCAATTTTTCTAACGTATTTACAGAGATAAAGCACTTCCTACGTGGAAACATTTTTGTACACACAATTAGGCTGAAAGAAAGAATAGGCGCAATAATTCTAAGACGTCGGATTCGTGACAATGAAACATCTACTCTGCGCACGAGATGTAGGGGTACTACTATTCATTGTGTGGATAGTAACAAAGTGCGTTCTACCCATAAACCAAATTCCGTTCCCCTCCCAAGACCTTATCATGTAATGTGTAATGAACTGTTTGTAGAACTAAAGTTCACACTTCAATTACTGTTCATAACGAACCTAGATATTACTTGTATGTGTGTACCTTTGGCAGTAGAGCAAATGACTTTGTTACCTAACTGCTATGCTATACATCGATCACTGAAAGCATGGACCGGCAAAGCATACATACAATCCAACGTCAGAAAGCGTAGGGAGAAAGCTCTGGGCTCGTACACTATGTGCTCAAAAGTATCCAGACATCCCCAAAAAATACGTTTTTCATATTAGGTTATAACACTTCCGTCTGCTGTTGCTATACCATAACCTTAAAGTTGGATGCAGGTCGTGGAATAAAACTATCTTGTTAAAACAATTATGGTATAAAGACACAGAGCTGTGTTACCCTCTGAAAGGAATTTTGTTATGTTGACCGTGATATACCTAACGGAAGTGAAAGTCAGAATTAAGTAAATAATTAAACAGTAATAAACAATATTTAACCTATCCACACTGTTCAAAGAATAAAGAAAACGGCCGCCAGCCTAATTAGGCATGAGAATGATTAACATTCCTGTTCAAGAAACAGATATGAGTAACTTTAATGGACAAACACAACCTATACTTTATCATAAGACAGTGCAATGAACTCTGTCACTAGCAGATGTCGACGTTAAAGAAAGTGCTAACAGTTATAGGAGAACAAGACTATTTGCATAAGGACAACAGATAACGAAACACACTATTACCTTGAGGACTTAGTCAAACTGAATGGTCTCAATAATGTTACTATTAATATTCACTGCAGAATCGTAAATTGGACATAGGTTCAATATTACTTTTCAAACATATTCACAGCAAAATTAGTTATTGTGCATAGCTTAAGTCTCTCAATACTAAACACCTTTCTACTTAGAATGAAAATTAAATGGAAATCACTAACAGACTACTTCTCACTGTCTTTTGGAGAAAGAAGTTACTGTTTTCATAGATAGTAGTCTTTCTATTAATCATTATCTAGCATGAGTACAATAGACAAACTGTTGATCCTGTTACACCATTAATATGCATTTTTAATACACAAGAGGAACCCAATATTGTACAGATCACTCGGTAAGCATTTTTGACATGGGAAGGACCCTAAGTGGTTGTGTGACTAGGGATACAAAAATCAAGGTAGGTATAAGGGTTCGAGTATAAGTTACCTTATATTTACGCACACTAAAACATCCAGTGAGCTGATCCTTCACTTTACACATTTACAATTCCTTGGTTCCTTTTTCAGTGATTGCGCAACGTGGTGGCGAGTGCATGTCGGTGGATGGATTAGCTGGTGGAAATGCTGGACCCTGTCATTTCTCAGTGGCGATAATAGGTACCAATTCCAGAATAGTTCCAGCTCTTTATGCGTCCATCCGAGACATTGGAAAGTGGCACGAAAACCCTCTTTCGGCAACAGCACAATACACAACTTTTACATGAGCAGTTGACAGTTTGGTAGCTCGTCCCCGACTGACTCTCAATTCCACCTTTTCTACCTAGGCCAACCACAATTTGCGCGCTCTGCATGCTTCCGTTCCCGAGGGGAACCACAACACTTTTGACATACAAAATAACTAAGAACCCTAAGTGAGGATCAGCAATTACATAACAATAGCCAAACATATTAATTAAAAAAGAACATTTGCACATATTGGTATTTCTACAAAAAAATTATTTAAACCAAATTACAATTATGTACATTAAGTTTTGTTCCATCCAAATTAGACAAGGATTTTAAATGATAGATACACTACATTGCATAGAATCAAACCATGACATCAAAGTTTTTTACACAGAAAAGAATAACCACTCTCATGGTATCGATTCAATCCAACAACATTTACAGAAACTCAACGATGTAACATTAAGTAAAACAAAAAGTCAAAGTAAATCAGTAGAGCATTAGAGCTATGGTGTTACAAGGTGCATGTGCTTCCACCTATGGCGAGGTACTCCATATCAGCGACATCGTGAAAGAGCAGAATGGGGCACTCCACGGAACTCAACAACTTTGAACGTCGTCATGTGATTGGGTGTCACTTGCGTCTTACGTGTGTCCGCGAAATTTCTACACTCTTAAACATCTAATGTGATATCGAAGTGGAAACGTGGAGGAACACGTACAGCACAAAAGCGTACAAGCCAACCTCGTCTGTTGACTGACAGAGACCGTCGACAGTTGAAGAGGGTCGTAATGTGTACTAGGAAGACACCTATCCAGACCATCACACAGGAATTCCAAATTGCATCACGATCTACTGCAAGTACTATGACAGTTAGGCAGGAGGTGAAAAAATTGGATTTCGTGGTCGGGCGGCTGCTCACAAGCCACACATCACACCGGTAAATGCCAAACGACGACTCGCTTGGTGTAAGGAGCGTAAACATTGGACGACTGAACAGTGGAGAAACGTTGTGCGGAGTGACGAATCACGGTACACAATGTGCCGAACCAATGGTACGGTGTGCGTATGGCGAATGCCCGATGAACGTCATCTGCCATCGTGTAGTTCGAACAGTAAAATTCGGAGGCTGTGGTGTTAAGGTGTGATCGTGTTTATTCATGGAGGGGTCTTGCACCGCATGTTTTTTTGCGTGGCACTATCACAGCACAGGCCTACATTGATGTTTTAAGCGCATTCTTGCTTTCCACTGTCGAGGAGTAACTGGGGATGGCGATTGCATCTTTCAACATGATCGAGCACCTGTTCATAATGCACGGCCTGTGACGGAGTGGTTACACGACAATAACATCCCTGTAATGGACTGGCATGCACAGAGTCTTGACCTGAATCCTATAGAACACTTTTGGGATGTTTTGGAATGCCAACTTCGTGCCAGGCCTCACCGACCGACATCGATACCTTTCCTCAGTTTAGCACTCCGTGAAGAATGGGCTGCCATTTCCCAAGAAACTTTCCAGCACCTCACTGAACGTATGTCTGCGAGAGTGGAAGCTGTCATCAAGGCTAAGGGTGGCCCATCACCACATTGAATTCCAGCATTACCGGTGGAGGGCGCCACGAACTTGTAAGTCATTTTCAGGCAGATGTCCGGATACTTTTGATCACATAGTGTATATCAGTCTCCCTGCTTTCAGGACTTGCGACAGGCATTACGATTCATTGGTATAGGAACTTTCAAATTGCAAAAGGATTTAAGTAGGGATGCTATTTATCTCCTACATCGTTTAAAATATACCTCCAGAAAACCTTACACTAGTAGAGTAGGGAGCGTGCGGTTATGGGCATTCAGATAGTTAAGGACCAATGTAAGCACACCTCGTTCTTCGCAAATGATCAGACAGTGGTGACCAATGACGAGGATGATACCTGCATTATGCTAAGAAAATTATTAGAAGAATATGATAAGTGTGAATTGAAAATAAATTTACAAAATAATTAGTCTCTATCCAGTGGGCAAAATGTTACAAACGTTACAGGAGATGCCCAGCACACCAAGGCATGTAAGAAATTACAATATTTGTTTAGCATCTTATCGAAGGACAGGAGCAGTAACCGTGAAATATAGCTACCAGCAGCCCACCAAGATAAACCGTGCGCTGTGGTCTCTTAGATAAGTTGGAAAGTACGGAAAACGCTCTGTAGAAGTATTGTACAGTGTGACTGCTCCAACTTAATGGATGCGAGTGCTGGAGGTTACTGGAAAAAATTAAAAAAATTAGAGTTATACAAACGGAATATCTTATAAGATCGTGTAGAATATTTCGAAGAGAGCAAGCAAATAAAGCTGTTAGGGAAATGACCCACAGAACAGCGTCACAGAACAGAAGAACGGCGGCTCGCATGATGTGGATAGACAATACGACATGCACATAAGAGACGGCCAAAGAAAGTCTCGAGAAGAGGAAGATCAAGTATTGTCTGTTTGGATGGAGTAAAGGAGACTATGAGGAAAGGAGAAATGAAAGCGAAGCATAAGGAGATAGAAACATGTAGCGACAAATATGCTGCGGTGACAGCTGTAGGAACCCCACAGGACAGAGAGATGGAGAAAATGGTTTCTTTGAAGCGAACACTGTCAATTTCCTTCTCCACCTTTCTCCATACCACGCTTGCGTTCCGTCTTTGGTGGCCAAGACGTCTACGGGGCCTTCAACGCCTAACATTACCTCCATACATCTCGATATAATTATAAATGGAGATTTCGGATAGCATGTATGTGAATGTACACACTGTACCTGAAACAATAAAATAATAATCTGTAGCATTTTCCCGTCTTCTTTCTAACTTAATATTAGACTCATTTCCAATGTTGCATAAGTCACTGGGCGCTATCTGATATCTGGTGATAAAAATCGCCTGTTGAAATATTTTTATTTTCTCGGTGACCGGTTCCGACAGAATCTCGCTGTCATTTTCGGATCTTCTGGAAATAATGTTACTGTGCATGACTCTCACAGCCATAACGAGAACACGCTCCATTTATAAAATCTTTTCTGTTGGACCGTAGCTATAACGGCTCCACGGACGAACTCTCCTTCGGTGCACATTGTTGGTGCTACCGACTTTTTATTTATTTTGTTTTACGTATTTAGCAAGCAAAAGTGGGGCTTTTGTTTTATATACAAGTGTGCTCTGTATACGGTCGTGCGATTCAGGCACAGTAAAGTTATTTCCAGAAGATTCGAAAAAGACAGCTAGACTGTCGAAACCGGTCATTGAGGAAATAAAAGTATTTCAACTCGCGATCTTGGCTGCAACAATTCTTATTTAGACGCGTTTCAGTCATTCTGTCACGGATAGTTAAGATTTCAAGTGTTCACACAAAATGAAGTCGTTTTATCGTGATCCCTGAGTTGTTTATTGCACAGTGTCTTTGTTGAGAAAGCTGTTGCGAAGACTAGTATTTAGGTTACCAGCGGAAGAACCCAACTTTGCCCAGATGTTTATTCATAGCTGTGCATCCACGCCCGTAACACTCAGCGTCAGAACTTGTGCTTAATGTTTAACGTCCGCAGCTCGTGGTCGTGTGGTAGCGTTCTCGCTTCCCACGCCCGGGTTCCCGGGTTCGATTCCCGGCGGGGTCAGGGATTTTCTCTGCCTCGTGATGACTGGGTGTTGTGTGCTGTCCTTAGGTTAGTTAGGTTTAAGTAATTCTAAGTTCTAGGGGACTGATGACCATAGATGTTAAGTCCCATAGTGCTCAGAGCCATTTGAACCAATGTTTAACGTCACATCTCCTGAACTGTGTGTCGTATATTGATGTAATTTTGTACATTCATTCAGCGTTATATGTGGATCCTGTCTGAAAAATATATGGTTAATAGTAATTAGCAACAAATAAGTAATAAATTTAAACGTCATGCACGATGCGCCAGTTTTTCCAGCATCTCATTGCTTATGACATCATATCTCCTGAACCATGTGTTGTACAATGGTACAATATTGTAGGTACTTTCAGCGGCATACTACCTGCGAAATTCATTGCGGAAAGGATTAGTAGCAAAGAAGTCATAAATTTAAACGTCACACATGATGCGGCAGTTCTTCACGCATCTCATTGTTTATTGAAATCATATCTCCGGAACTTTTATGCCTTACTGCACTTATATAATTTTGCACTTATCCAGTGTTAAATGTGCATACTGTCTGTGAAAAGTGTCGTGAGCGCAATTAGTAGTAAAGAAGTAATTCCCGAGCACGGGGTCCCGGGTTCGATTCCCGGCGGGGTCAGGGATTTTCACCTGCCTCGAGATGACTGGGTGTTTGTGTTGTCCTCATCTTTTCATCATCATCCAGGAAAGTGGCGAAATTGGACTGAGCAAAGATTGGGAAATTGTACGGGCGCAGATAACCACGCAGTTGAGCGCCCCACAAACCAAACATCATCATCATCATCATAAAGAAGTAATAAATTGTAGCGCCACATCACATTCGGTACTTTTTCCTGCATGAACAGCGGAAAAGTAGTAAGTGACAAACATTTTTCCTTTCATCATTTTGCACGGGTTGTCAACGAGAAAAAATTTCGTAAGTGTTTTAAATTCTGTGTAAAGTTTGTTGCAAGTCGCCGAGTGCTATCATTCTCAAATAGTGGCTGAATAAAGTCTGGAAATTCACACGTCGCGGACTATGCTTCTTTTCACCCCCACCTGCCTGACAGGCAGGTCGTTCATAACAGCACAGCTATAGTTGCTTGACAGCCTCTGTAAGTAAAAGGCAATGTCCCGACTGTCTCACTGACTCATCATTGCCCACCCCAAACCGCTAAGGCTAGGAACTTGAAATTTGAATACGGTGTTGATCTTATACTGTAGTCGTCGTTGAAGAAGGGATTTTTCGAAACTCCGCCGCTAAACGGTAAAATAAGATGTCAAAGGTTATTTGAAAAATGTCACTATTAAGGCAATTTTGAATTCAGCATGTTCCGCAATTTAACCCGCATGGGGGTGAAATAATGGGTGAAAGATTTTAGAAAATAAATCATTATTAAAGAACCGCTAAAGTACTTTCAAAGCTGCATCAATGAAAGTTGGTATTTGACTTGTCGGTTACAAATTCAAAGACACATGTTTCAGCGTTTCTGTGAATTCAATCCCTGAGGGAGTGAAAAAAGAGATGAAATGTTTTGTGAAATATTTCGTTGTGAACGCATTTCATAGCTAAATCCATGAAATTTTCCATTTTACTTCTCGATTTGAAATGAAAAATAGATGTTTCATTGTTATTTGAAATTAACCGCTTCCCGGATAAAATGGGAGACGAAAATATTTGTGGATGTATTTCATTATACAAGAATTTTTGAAGTTAAATCTATGAAAATTTCTACTTGGTTTCTTTTTTAGAAACAAAAAAAGTATGCATGTCACTGTTTTTGGAAATTCAACCCCTAATGGGGTGAAATAGGGGGGTGAAATGTTTTATGAAAATATTTCATTTAGAAAACGATTTTAAAGCTAAACCTATGAAAATTAGTATTTGACTTCTCCGTTAGAAATGAAAGAAATACGTGTTTCGTTGTTTATGGAAAATCAGCTTCTATGGGGGTAAAATAGAGAGAGAAAATTTTTAAGAAAATATTTCATTATATTAAAAAAAATTTGAAGCAAAATCTATGAAATTTTGTATTTCACTTCTCGGTTAGATATAAAGGAATGTATATTATGGAGCGAGTGTTTTTAAGTAAATATCACCATAAGGACGCAAAAGGCATGATTGAGAAAAACCTTTGACTCCAGCTAACTGAATCGCTTTTTTGTCAGAAGTAATTTTGGAAAAGGTCATTCTTCTATGGCCTTAATTAGCTTGAACAGCTTAGTAAGGCGTTGCAATTTGTGAACAACTTAAAAATCTGATTGAAGAAAAACAAAAAAAAATCTGTGCAGATCATACAGACTACACGAGCAAAGCAGCATGCGCTAAGCTGGTAAGGTATAGTGTACCAAGTTTTGCTGGAATCATTCCAGTGGTTTAGGTGGAGATGTGGAACACACACACACTCACACACACACACACACACACACACACACACACATTTGAATGGATTTAATGCACTCGGTATAAAGTCTTGCACTTCATCGTTGTACGTTCCACTCAATAAATAACACTATTTTGCTACCTTTTTCCATTACTCTACCCTCATCACCGTCTTACCATCTCTTCCCCACTTCCCCTACATATCTCTCTCGCTTCCTTCCGCTTATCTCATTAGCAGAGTTGGGAAGTTTGATACTACAGTTCATTGGACGTTTTAACAGCGTTTCCTTTTAAGAGCAATGGAACTTTATCGTCATCTAAAAAGCGTCTCGTTAACTGCAACGGAAACGACTGGTTTGTTTCCATTCGTAGAAATCGAACGGAGGGCAAAGACTCTGAGTCAACGACGTTGCGACACCTGCTACAGACGTCTCGTCAGCGGCGGGGACTGATGACCGCGTAATGGACAGGCCGTCTGCGAGCAGATAAAAGCGGCGGCGGCAGCTTCCCGCTGTTAGGGTTCCCACAGCCACCATGAAGGCGTCGCTGCTGCCGTTGCTGGTCGCCGTGGCCGCTGTCGCGTCCACAGTCCTCGCAGACAACCCGGACGACCTGCCGCACTTCGGCACACAAGACGACATCTCGCCGCTGCTCCACAACAAGGAGCTCGTGCAGGCGCAGATCAACTGCGTCCTCCACAACGGCCACTGCGACAAGCTCGGCATCAAGCTGAAGAGTGAGTACAGCGCGGTCAGCCGACTTTCGAGTCAACTACTTGACAAGTTAGCTGAAGTCGTGGGACTTGTTTAGAGACTTTTAGGAACCCAGACAAGCTTTCTTGTAACGTATTTCCTCCCTAAATGCTCAAGTGGCTCTATAGAAGACATGCTGGTTATTGCTTGCTTTGGATATCACTTTCATATTATTTATAGTTGTTGTTGTGGTCTTCAGTCCAGAGACTGGTTTGATGCAGCTCTCCATGCTACTCTATCCTGTGCAAGCTTCTTCATCTCCTAGTACCTACTGCAACATACATCCTTCTGAATCTGTTTAGGCCGACCTTTGTGACCGAGCAGTTCTAGCCGCTTCAGTCTTTAACCGCGCGACCACTACGGTCGCAGATTCGAATCCTGCCTCGGGCATGGATGTGTGTGATGTCCTTAGGTTAGTTAGGTTTAAGTAGTTCTAAGTTCTAGGGGACCGATGACCTCAGATGTTAACTCCCATAGTGCTCAGAGCCATTTGAACAATTTTTTTGAATCTATTTAGTGTATCCATTTCTTGGACTCCCTCTGCGATTTTTACCCTCCACGCTGCCCTCCAGTACTAAATTGGTTACCCCTTGATGCCTCAGGATATGCCCTACCAACCGATCCCTTCTTCTAGTCAAGCTCTGCCACAAATTTCTCTTCTCTCCAATTCTATTCAACACCTCCTCATTAGTTATGTTATCTACCCATCTAATCTTCAGCATTCTTCTGTAGCACCACATTTCGGAAGCCTCTATTCTCTTCTTGTCTCAACTATTTACCGTCCACGTTTCACTTCCATACGTGGCTACACTCCATACAAATACTTTCAGAAACGACTTCCTGACACTTAAATCTATACTCGATGTTAACATATTTCTCTTCTTCAGAAACGCTTTCCTTGCCATCGCCAGTATACGTTTTATATCCTCTCTACTTCGACCATCATCAATTATTTTGCTCCCCAAATAGTAAGACTCATTTACTACTTTACGTGTCTCACTCTCGAATCTAATTCCCTCAGCTTCACACGAGATAACTCGACCACATCCTCGTTTTGCTTTTGTTGAAGTTCATCTTATATCATCCTTTCAAAACACTGTCCATTCCGTTCAACTGCTCTTCCAAGTCCTTTGCTGTCTCTGACAGAATTACAATGCCATCGGTGAACCTCAAAGTTTTTATTTCTTCTCCATGGATTTTAATTCCTACTCCGAATTTTGTTTCCTTTACTGCTTGCTCAATATATAGATTGAATAACATCGGGGATAGGCTACAACCCTGTCTCACTCCCTTCCCAACCACTGCTTGCCTTTCATACCCCTCGACTCTTATAACTGCCATCTGGTTTCTGTACAAATTGGAGATAGCCTTTCGCTCCCTGTATTTTACCCCGGCCACCTTCAGAATTTGAAAGAGAGTATTCCAGTCAACATTGTCAAAAGCTTTCTCTAGCTTTCCTTAATCTATTTTCTAAGATACATCGTAGGGTCAGTACTACTTCACGAGTTCCAACATTTCTACGGAATCTAACTGATCTTCCCCGAGGTCGGCTTTTACCAGTTTTTCCATTCGTCTGTAAAGAATTCGTGTTAGTATTTTGCAGCCGTGGCTTATTAAACTGATAGTTCGGTAATTTTCACATCTGTCGGCACCTGCTTTCCTTGCGATTGGAATTATTATACCGTTCTTGAAGTCTGAGGGTATTTCGCCTTATAGTAAGCATTATAATTTTAAAAACTTGACAAAATCTTTAACACAATTCACGACAAACTCTTCAGATTTTATGCCTAGGACCAAATAAGAGAGCGTTCAATAAGTAATGCAAGACCTAGTACCTGAAGGCAGGTTGCTTTTGTTCAGGATTCCAGTACACCATATTAATCCCCGCTCTTGTGGCTACAAAACCCTATTTTTCAGCATAACCTCCGCGCATATCAGCACTGTATGGTGGCTACTCGAGTGCCTCCCACTTGAGTTGGTTTAATTTCAGTGTTGTGACATCTGTGACAAGGGGCGTGCGGTGTTACAAACTTGGAGCACCATTCCACAACAGTGGTTTCCGACAGAGATGCTGCCCCGCATGCATTTATCATTTTACGATGGCTGTCAGCCGATGTTTGTCCTTCGGTAGCCAAGAAACGAATAACAGCACTTTAGTCCTGTTGGGGCGTATTTGATAATAACGTCGCCCAAGTTCACGTTTCCGCATTTATCGCACGAACATCGGAAAGACACGAATGCCATACTAGTCGGTGCTTAGATATCAGCGTCAAGTCGTGATACGTTGCATATTTGCTGCAGCAACGTTCTCAGACGGAAACTTTGGATCGTCCCTTATATTTAAAGTTGTATGTATCCTCCAGAATATTCGTCACACTTCCCAAGCAGTTAAACTAGCTCTTTATCCTTCGTGTTGCCCTCTTTCCCGCACATTCAATATCCCCAGCGAGTTCAGTCTGATATCACCATCTTAAGGAGTATTCCAGTACAGAACTCCTTTATAAGCCATCCACAGAGCTCCACAGTCCAACCAATGAATTCAAGTTGTCAATTCCTCTACTTGCACTTGGCTGTACACACTCATACAACAAAGCAAGTAGGTATTTGACAATTTCTGATAAAACACTGCCTTACCACAAACTTTGGTATGTCAAGTGGACACCATATCCAAAATTATTAAACCTCTTTGACCTTAAAAAATCGTGGCGAAGCTGTAGCATTCAACCTGAGGTGCCCGATTCGAATCCTCTCCAAGAGAAAGGTTTTGGGCGAAAAATTCGAGATATGAGTCTATAGTTCTTGCTTATGTGATTATACTGCAACGTTTTTAATTTCATTTCGAGCCCACTTGCAATGTTTTAATTAGTGAGGAAGTAATCTTTTTTTCACGAAGATGTAGCCACTGAACAGAAACAACGAACTAGGAGGATATCAATGCCGTTTCCGTGAATGTTACACAAGCAGCTGACAACTGAAATAAATCTGCATTAAAAGCGTAGTCTTCATATGTAAAGCTCTAGACAAAACACCGGCTACTAAAACACAACGCTACTGCAACAATATCAGTTTCATGCATTAGGTAAGCCTTTTGGTACAAGTTTGTGATTAGCTATTTTCATCCTCTTTTTCACTTTGGATGTAGCTATGAAGTGATAGCTTTCTACTGCGCCGTTAGGCTACAAATAACGCTTTTCCACAAGGGAAATTGCTGTTTATTATTATCAGTTTCCTCTCACGTCCTTCTGATAGGGAGAAGAAGTTTTTCCTATTCCAGCAACATCTTCGTGCATACATACAGGGAATCTTTACCATTGACCTCGCATCTTGGAGGCGGAGGGCTAACGTTCCCGATGGGTCATCCAGATTTAGGTTTTCATCGTTTTCCTGAATATACCTGTATTAATTTGAATGCCGCGATGCTTCCTTTGAAATGGGTACTTCTGACTCCATTCTTGCCCTCTGCAACTTGGGCTCCGTTTCTAAAGATCTCTTTGTCGTCTTCCCTTGAGAGCGAATAATGTGAACTACAACAGTTAACATAGGTCACGAAAGAAGTAAGATGTCAAATCAATAACATCTTCAGCCTTGTATATTTCCAATATCATTTTATTTTTGTTACCAGTTTGGCGTTGGACTACGCCATTTTCATTCACCTGACCGACGAGTAGGAAGAATGTACAGTCGAAGTAAGGTCCAGCATAGAGTTACTGGTATCCTACAATTCTTTTTAACAACATGATCACTTCATAGATGAATGAATGGTCAGGTTCTTAAAAACAAGTCTACAGATACCAGAGACTATGTGCTGTTCCCTATGTCGACTGTACCAGCGGTGGGGCCTGGAGACGGCGTAGTGTAACGCCGAAATTGGTTACAGAAATAAAATAAAATTGGAAATATATACGGTTGAAAACGTTTTTGGTTTCACATGTGTAAGACATCACGATAGCTGTGGATTTCGTGAAAAATTATTGTGGACCACCTGCGTGTCTTCCCCGACGGCAGTGATACATTCAAGCGGGACAACTTTGTGTCAAAAAGCCTGAATCGTGCCACAGCGTGATAGTGAATTTACGTTGATGTCCTGGTCAGGAAATTCACTTGATCCGATTCCTACGGAAACTACCGGACGCCTACTCCGCGCCCACAAACGACCTGCCCGTAATTTACGACAACTGTACGAATTGCTGCCGATACTTGCTACCACGCACCTCCATTAACCTAACATGGAACCGTCCGATTCCTGCAACGCACGATCGCTACTATATTACATTCCAAAGGGGACGAACACACTGCTAAGAACCTAGGTGCTCAGAAAGTTTTGGCTCATTGGTTTATCTTCAATGGTGAAAAGTCTACGGCTGTGAGCTTAGTGAAGTACGTACACATATGTTGTGTTTGTCCCTAGGCAGAAAAAAAGTATAAATGACTTGACGTTACCGCTAAACAGGTTTCGAATTTATAAAATATTCATCTACTGCTAAAAGGCCGTATATCTAGGGAAAAAAATGGTTCAAATGGTTCTGAGCACTATGAGACTCAACTGCTGAGGTCATTAGTCCCCTAGAACTTAGAACTAGTTAAACCTAACTAACCTAAGGACATCACACACATCCATGCCCGAGGCAGGATTCGAACCTGCGACCGTAGCGGTCTCGCGGTTCCAGACTGCAGCGCCAGAACCGCGCGGCCACTTCGATATCTAGAAAAACCCCTAAGAAGCATCTTCGGAAATTCATTCATATTAATTGTTCATTATTTGCATTTAGCCAAATTCTGCTCAAATCTACCTTAAATTAAGGGGTACATAATTTGAAACACGACTTTGGAGAATTCCAGCCTGATTTTGCAACTAAGCAGTTAAGTACAAAATATCTGCAATCTCACCACTTGTTTCTGTTGACGACTTGTTGATCTTTTATTGGTTAAATGCGGATTAGGTAATTTGTTAAAGTGTTGAGACCTCCCCCCTACGATCTCTATTCGTGGCTTCAAACCCATCAACACAGACGTTGGGTTGGGAGGACAATTATCCACCCTATTTCTACCAAACCCTGCCCAGTGATATTTTCAGTAAACTGGTACTAAGATGCAGTTGAATGATTGTTTCGCGAGTTCCTTCAATGACAGGGACTTGCTTGGAGTCCTTATTTTCTACCCACAAGTTCTGAACACTACTACACAAGTGACTGCAATGTGCCTGATACCTAAAAATATGAGAACGCGAAGGTGAGTGACACGCCCTGCAGCAGCTCTGTATTCACTTGCACCTCGAAAAGTAAACTACGGCATACAGAGCAGGTGGCAACTACTTCGCCAGGCAGAGCTAGCGTCCAATGCACCACGTAAGCGATGACTTAATGCGGTTACGTTGCCATCTGTAGGCGAACCACAAACTGTCGCCTCATACTGTGGTTGTTTTTTTCGTTAATAAGACACGCCAAGTATATCTCTCTTGTCCATGGCGAACACCCCCTAACACTAAGCTGCAAAAAAGCAGAACAAGCAATACACTTTGTCAACACAACAAAAATTTTTTTTTCCCTATCAAAATTTTTGTTTATTTATAACAACACTACATAATATCAGACCAAACTCGACTGCTACTGAAATGGTAAGAGCATGGATCTGGGAATTACGAGACGCTGGGCAAAAAAAAAACTAACATTTCGTACTTTCATTATTTTCTTTTTTATTCTCAATTTTCTCAAATGTAGCAAATATTTAAAAAATTTACCCAGAGGCATATGATTTTTAAAAAAAAACAACGATTGGAAAATTCATAAACATTTAAGAAAATATAGATTTTAAAAAGTCGATGAAAAGCCAAAAATCAGAAGCATTTGGATACGGTTTTAAAAGAATTACAGGGAACCTTTAATTCTGGCGTAGAATAGTCACTTTTTAAAGTAAACAAGTTATATTAAAAATATTTAAACTAAGTAATTCCTTACATTGATTAAAGGAAAAAAAAACTTATTGTGATATACTATGGAAGGCGGAATAGTAATGCCTCTGACTTTTTTATTTGAAGACTCTTACAGTATTTGAAATAAAACATACCTTATTAACATTCTACATCTTCACCCAGCGAGGTGGCGCAGTGGTTAGCACACTGGACTCGCATTCGGGAGGACGGCGGTTCAAACACGCGTCCGGCCATCCTGATTTATATTTTCCGTAATTTCCCTAAATCGCTTCAGGCAAATGCCGGGATGGTTCCTTCGAAAGTGCACGATCGACTTCCTTCCCCACCCTTCCCTAATCCGCTGGGACCGATGACTTCGCTGTTTGGTCCGCTCCCCCGAACTACACCTTCATTCTTCAGACTACATATTTATATTTCAACATAGTCACCCTGCCGACTGACGCATTTCTCGCAATGAGAGATCAGCTAGTTTATATCGTCACAGTCGAATGTTTGACATTGTTGATGGAAGGCCGGCCGTTGTGGCCGAGCGGTTCTAGGCGCTTCAGTCTGGATGCCTCGGGCATGGATGTGTGTGAAGTCCTTAGTTAGGTTTAAGCAGTTCTAGGGGACTGATGACCTCAGATGTTAAGTCCCATAGTGCTCAGAGCCATTTGAACCATTTGTTGATGGTACCACAACCTCACCTCTGCTTGCATCGCTTCATCACTGCCAAACTGGAGTCCTCGAAGGTGTTCTTTAAAGTCTGGAAACAAATGAAAATCAGATGGATCCAAGTCGGAACTGTATGGAGGACGACTGATGACAGTGAATCCAAGGCGTCAGATAGTGGCAGATGTCGCAGCGCTCGTGTTGGTTGTCATGCTGAAGCAGAGGTAGCAGCTTATGTGGATTAACTTTTCGAATTTCTGTTTTCAGTTTTCTACGTTACACACCGCCGCGATTCACACTTTAGTTCGGCACCCTCTGGCGGCAAAGGTTCGCCACTTGCCAGCCAAGTGGGTAAGTCGACCGAACAATATGCATACACGCAGTACTTCAAGCGACTTTTTTGACTAGAGACTCCATCAGGAGTTGTGTGCACCACGACTTCCACACCAGTTTTATCATTGGTCGTTGAAATAGAAATCCGAATTTTGGTTGCAAACAGAAATAAAGATTTCTACTTAAAAAAACAATAATAAATCTCCTTCTGTTATTAGTACTTCAATCGATAATTACAACAAAATAAAAAATCGGAGAAAATTACTTTTCAGCGCGCCCTCTTAGTTATATATCAACAATTCTCGGATTTTTCCAGTTTCTTGTAGTGGGACACCTTGCTTCTTTGTCAGCTTTCATAGTTATAGATCAACGGGAAATACCCTACAGGTTTTGATGGGTTTGCGAGTACCGAAATATGTGATATAAATGGTCGCATCTTTCGATCGCATTGACTTGCAAGGTTATATTTTTCACAATGTCTAGGGACCTTAGACCTTAGCATATTATACAAATTTAAAATTCATACCTCGACCCGTTCCTGAGAAGAATGGGTTTTAACAGACGGACAGACAGAGACAGAGGGACAACAAAGTGATCCAGTGAGGATCCCATTTTTACCGATTAAGGTACGGAACCTTAAAAACGTGAAATAGTGAAGCATATATGAAGCTGTCCTAAAGGTAAATACGAAGAGATCCAAAATGGCAAGGGATGATGAAAGAAGATTAATGGATACGGCACGAGGTTGGTTTAATATTTTGTGGAATTCAGGAAAATAATCTAAAATTTGATGGGCGCTGTACACTGTGTGTGTGTCCTCACTCAATTAAGGATACGTCTACTGGGAGATGGGAGGGTGCCGCCTCATTAACAAAGGAACCGGTGCAAGGAAGAGGAGTGAAGAATATTGGGGAAAAGTTGGGGGGAATGATAACACTGCGCATCCTGGAGGAGGATATTAGTGTTTAACGTCCCGTCGACAACGAGGTCATTAGAGACGGAGCGCAAGCTCGGTTCAAAATGGCTCTGAGCACTATGGGACTTAACATCTATGGTCATCAGTCCCCTAGAACTTAGAACTACTTAAACCTAACTAACCTAAGGACATCACACAACACCCAGTCATCACGAGGCAGAGAAAATCCCTGACCCCGCCGGGAATCGAACCCCGGAACCCGGGCGTGCGCGCAAGCTCGGGTGAGGGAAGGATGGGGAAGGAAATCGGCCGTGCCCTTTCAAAGGAACCATCCCGGCATTTGCCGGAAGCGATTTAGGGAAATCACGGAAAACCTAAATCAGGATAGCTGGAGACGGGATTGAACCGTCGTCCTCCCGAATGCGAGTCCAGTGTGTTAACCACTGCGCCACCTCGCTCGGTCTGCGCATCCTAACAGAGGGATCCAGCGAATTAGAAAATTCTGCGAAATAATCTTCTTCTTTAATGTAAGCTCAGATGTTTGTAAGTTTTATAACAGATATACTTACATATTGTGTATTTGTTGCAGAAGCGATTCCTGAAGTCATAACCAACAAATGCCGCAAATGCTCACCACGGCAGAAGGCCAACGCGGAGAAATTGAAGAATTTCCTCCTGAAGCACTACCCCGGCGTCTGGGAGGCGGTTATCCGGAAGTACACGAAGAGGGACACCCACTGACGAGGAGACGTCACTACCCACGCCACGGCGTCGTCGCGGCAGAAGTGGCGACGCCTCGCGTATAAGAACTATGCCGATCCGGTGTGCCAGCTTCAGGAAACTGTAGTTTACGACCCATAAGGGACTAACACGAGTTGTCTTAACGACATTTTAACTGCTCTAGCGGGATATGACGTAAAGGAAGTATTATGATAAAACCGAGCAATGTACTGCATTATGATTTGACTTTGTGCACAGAAATCATCATTACGCCATATTATTAAATGTTACCAAGTAACGTATTTATTGTTTCTTTTAATAATATCCTTTCCACACCTGAAATGGTTTTTCGCTGCAAATAAGACAGAAATGTATAACATATACTGATGTTCCTAATCTGAACGGGATCTGCATTCATAAGTCACCATTAATGGCGGATGCACTTTTACTTCTCAAACGGGTTTTAACTTCTCTTTTATGTAAGGTGCTGGAACACACGGAAAATGATTCCAGTCTCTCAGCAAATATTCTGTTAAAGGTGAAGCAGATGCACCTGTAACATACTCGGAGAATGTGAAGTATTGCTTGAAAATTAACGAATACTATGTAGCACGTAACTGTCTACGATTAACTGGGCTTCGGAAAACAAAATCAGGAGATTCAATGTACATCAGGGCCTTTACACTAAAGTTAACAAAGTCAGCATTTCGTCTGCGGTAGTAAGAATGCAAAAATCATTTTAGCGACGTTATAAGGAAAACGAATTGAAAGTAATTACTTGAAAAACTCTCATATTTTTTTGTGAATATCACCGCTGCTGATACACCGGAAATACTGTGGCTTTTGATGCTTCGTATCGGCGACATGTCTAAGGTGTACATGGACACTTACACATTCAGTATGGCATTCGATTGAGAAGGAACCGCTTAAGTGCAAGACTCCACGTTCAGTCTTCAATAAGGCTCATTTGAAAACATTATACACTGAAAATTATTAACTGCTGATGACTCACCACGTGCATCAGGAGGGCAACAAAAAATGAGTGTCCGGGAGGTATGTATTACACTTCACTGAACGGACATCATCGACATTCAAGAAATCTTCAAAAGAAACCATTAACTTGCATTTTGAACAAAGTAGGATTCTAGGTAGAATTTTTGGAGTTCCCTCATAGCAGACAAAAAAGGTCCACGATTTCAACAACTCTTCGCCAAACATCTTAAACTTACCCCCTACTCTAAATTGTTGTGTGTCATCAGTGTTAGAAGCTTCAAGAGGTGGAATTGTGTGTTATGGGCCGTAAAATTATCACACTTATCACTAAATTATAGTACATCTACATCTACGTCCACATCGATACTACGCAATCCACCATACGGCGCGTGGCGGAGGGTACGCGGTACCACTGCTAGTCATGTTCTTTCCAGTTCCACTCGCAAACAGAACGACAGAAAACGACTGTCTATATGCCTCCGTACGAACCCTAATTTCTCTTACCTCATCTTCGTGGTCCTTTTGTTGGAGGCAACAAAACTGTTCTGCTGCCAGCTTCAAATGCCTGTTCTCTTTTCTCATTTGTGTTATTCTAAAAGAACGTCGTCTTCCCTCCAGGGATTTCCTTTTGAGTTCCAAAAGCATCTTCGTAACATTTGTGTGTTGTTCGAACCTACCAGTAGCAGATCTAGCAGCCCCCTCCCCTCCCCCCCCCCCCCCCACCCTAGCTTCCTACGTGGGGTCTCCTTTACAGATGAACCACAGCTTCCTAGATTCTTCCAACAAATCGAAGTCGACCAGTCACCTTCCCTACCGCAAACCTCGTATGTTAGTTCCATTTCATATCGCTTTGCATCGTTACGCCGAGATATTTAAACGAAGTCACTGTTTCAAGCAGGACATTGCTAAAGCTGTATCCGAAAATTTCGGGTTTGTTTCTCCTATTCGTCCTCATTAAATTACATTTTTCTACATTTAGAGCCGCCATTTATCATGCCAGCTATAAATTTTGCCTAGGTCACCTTGTGTCAACGTAGAGTCACTTATCTTCGACACTTCCCTGTACATCACTCATCAGCGGACAATTGCAGATGGCTGCCCATGCTGCCTACCAGATCATTTAGCGACGGTCCTCTCACACCTCCCTGGGGCACTCGTGACGATGCCCCTGTCTCTGACGAACACTCGCCGTTGAGGATAATATACTGGGGCCAGCCTCGGTGGCCGTGCGGTTCTGGCGCTGCAGTCCGGAACCGCGGGACTGCTACGGTCGCAGGTTCGAATCCTGCCTCGGGCATGGGTGTGTGTGATGTCCTTAGGTTAGTTAGGTTTAAGTAGTTCTACGTTCTAGGGGACTTATGACCTAAGATGTTGAGTCCCATAGTGCTCAGAGCCATTTGAACCATTTGATAATATACTGGGTTCTATAAGAAGGCTTAGAGCCACTGAGATATCTATGAACCTATTCCATATTCTCGTACCTTCTTTAAAAGCCTGTAATGGGGCACCGCGTCAAACGCTTACCGGAAATCTATAAGTAGGTAATCAGACTGTTGCCCTTCATCCACAGAGTTCTCAGTATATCAAGTGAGAAAAGGGCCAGCTGAATCTCACAAGACTGATGTTTTCTAACACCATGCTGATTCGTCGACATAAGCTCCTCGGTCTCAAGAAAATTTACTATATTGCAGCTGAGAATATGTTCAAGGATTCTGCAGCAAACTGATGTTAGGGAGATTGGTCTGCAATTTTGTGGGTCCGTTTTTTGGCCTTCTCATACACCCGAGTTATACGCGTTTTTTTTCCAGTCGCTTACGACTTTGTGGTGGCGAGAGATTCGATATAAATGCAACCTAAGTAAGGGGCCAGTGTTTTAGAGTATTTTTTGAAAAACCGATTTGTCATTCCAATCAGACCAGGTGACTTATTTCTTTTCAATTCCTTCATTTGTTTTTTCTGCTCCAGGAATGCTTATTACTATGTCGTCGATATGGGAGTCTGTTCGATGGTCAAACGAGGGTATGTTTTGCGAGGTGCCGAGGTGGAGAAGAGTTTGTACCTCTTTAATTCTCACGAAATTTGCATGAGAACGAGACATGCACTCGACCCCCTCCTTACCTACCACCTAATTAATTATGCACACAACGGTAACAAAAGGAAATGATGGTGGACCTTGCTAATTGGTAAAATAAGGAGTGCACACTCACATTAATTTAATAAAAAAACGTAATGTACCCAGAGAAAAAAAGTGAAATTTATCATAATAAACAACAGGAAATGGGATTCTGCATATATCTACGAAATCATATGCGGATTAAATATTACAATGAGATTTATTATACAACAGAACATAAAGGCACATGATTATCGACACAAACAGTAGGTTAAAAATGGTTCAAATGGCTCTGAGCACTATGAGACTTAACATCTGTGGTCAACAGTCCTCTAGAACTTAGAACTACTTAAACCTAACTAACCTAAGGACATCATACACATCCACGCGCGAGGCAGGATTCGAACCTGCGACCGTAGCGGTCACGCGGTTCCAGACTGAAGCGCCCTAGAACCGCACGGCCACACCGGCCGGCAGTAGGTTAAAGGATAGGGTATACTGAAATATTATGAGAATAAGAGTTGACTCGAGAACAAGGGGCTCCTACTCTTTGTGATGCAATAGACTGACGATAGTGACTGTAGGTCCTAATGAATCAAATATTACTCTCCCGACTACATTGCAGTATCACGATTATTAGTGAGAGCTCAAATGGGATCACATGGAGATACAATCAAGGTGGACTTGTAGCAAAGCAAGGGCGCGTGCTATTGATGACTTCAGTACAAAATTGATAGGTCCTAGAATTCCGGAGCAGCAAAATACATTACCAATCCTGAAATCTGTAGCAGGTCGTCGGTAGGCAGCGTTATGGTAATGTAGGTGCCGACTTCTCCAGTGCAGCAAATCTGTTTCAACCCCTGGCCTCGAAGGATGTCCGAGAATTCTAAGTTCTGCCGAAAAAGTGCGACTAAGTCGCAAGACCGTCCAATTCCTACGAAGAATAGATCCCAGATGCCCTGCACCCGTGCAACGCAAGAGCAAAGCCAACATTGCTCGATTCCCTACTATCCTTGAAAACTGCGAATCAGCATTCAGTGCTGATTCCAAAATTCCCCCACACTGTCTCAGAACATCATTCGCGCCTATAGCGACTGTTCCCTCCAATTTCGAGCAGGGCTTTATGACGTCAACTAGCCCGAGTTTAAGTTGACCGCCCGCATCTCGTGGTCGTGCGGTAGCGTTCTCGCTTCCCACGCCCGGGTTCCCGGGTTCGATTCCCGGCGGGGTCAGGGATTTTCTCTGCCTCGTGATGGCTGGGTGTTGTGTGCTGTCCTTAGGTTAGTTAGGTTTAAGTAGTTCTAAGTTCTAGGGGACTGATGACCATAGATGTTAAGTCCCATAGTGCTCAGAGCCATTTGAACCATTTTTTAAGTTGACCAATCATGCTTCTGCTATTCAGCCGAGGGCACTGAACTTGCCGTCTGACCGGCAACGATTACAACATGCCTAGACCACAAGACATCCGGCGCCAGACAGTCGCACCCAGCAGGACACAGCTCACAAGTATTCTCAGAATCATGAGGACAATAGAGTCAGTTGGTGCTAGCAGTCTACTTTCCGGACGCGCCGGAACGGTAAACACGTAAACTGCGGTGACACTCAGACATCTTGCAGTTCGTTTCGCCCTGCATACAGTAGGCAACACTCGACCGATGTCAGTCGTTCCACCAGGCGCTTAAGCAGCAATTGATGTTCGATCCTCTCAGTATTCGCAGAAGTGCAGTCGCCAACCGGAAACGCAGTGTACCGCGTCCACCAGTGGTCGTCTCACACAGGTCACCCAGGGAAGTAACCCAACATACGTAATAATCAGGTGGAAAGTATTTCAATAACCTTATTTGGCCTGTTACAACCGTGAAATGACTTAAAACAGTAATAAAATTGATGAAAATGAGAGGCGACATGCAAAAGAGGGCATGTAACATCTCATTAATCGCCCCCCCCCCTCCCCAGTCACTTTATATTATTTCTGGTAGTTGTTGACTCACTTGACAGAGGAAGTGTGTCAATCACTCAAAAAGAATCTGACCAAACAGTTTCCAAAAAGTTACAACAAGTTGGCAGATTAAATAGGAAATTCATGATAAAATGAAAGGTGGACTTTGCCAACATCTTACTGACATTGACGAATAAGTCACACCCAACACAGATTCATCCTCAGGGAACCCACTGTCATTTATGGACATACTCGCACAGTCATACACATGTTGAACACGTACCAGAAGGCCAAGCTCGAAGCTGCAATAAAATGCTGACCTATTGGATCTGAAAGCTTCTCATTAAGGTAACATTTAAGAATTAGCTACTGGTGCCCAACTCAAACACGCACATACTTCTGCATGAAGCTAAGAAGACAAACATTATTTTTATGCTTCATGGTTGAAACATACAACCACACTCATGCCGTTTCCCTGAACAGAAAGGATGACAATTTTTCACAGTGCCGGCCGGGGTGGCCGAGCGGTTCTAGGCGCTACAGTCTGGAACCGCGCGACCGCTACAGTCGCAGGTTCGAATCCTGCCTCTGGCATGGATGTGTGTGATGTCCTTAGTTAGGTTTAAGCAGTTCTAAGTTCTAGGGGACTGATGACCTCAGATGTTAAGTCCCATAGTGCTCAGAGCCATTTGAACTACTGTTTTTTTTTCACAGTGATTGATTGACTGATTCAAGTCGCTACCCGGGTAGTTACCATTATTGCTGGTTCACGCCTGTCATTTATGCTGATGAATTACAGGGGTTGTGGAGAGGGGAAGGCTACGGCCGGCTTCTCAGACAAAATTTCGTAGTGGTGCCCATGAGTGGGAATATACTGCGCTTGCTCATTAGAAATGGAATCTACCACTCTTATATCGATTTGTCCTCTACTAGATCATAGCGCGACTGCTGGCAGTCAGGAGTTGCTTATTTCAGTGCTGATGTTTTCTGGTTCCCTTCTCTAATACCCACATTTCCCCCGACGGTTCGTCGCTCCCTTTTGTTACTGTTTTATATTAGATACATGCAGTTAGCACTTTGGCTGTTTTGAGGTCTCCACAACTGAAGATCGAGGATCTGCTGTTGGAGCTATTGTTTCTTTTTCACATTCGAAGACACATAGTCTGGCCAGATCTTCAAGTCCCTTTAACATCTTCATTTTTCAGTTGAGTTTTACGTTGGTTTCTTCTTAAAGGTGTGAAGGACAAATCATTAAGTAATGAATGGTGAAGTGTCGTTCGAATTGAGGCCTTTTCATCCTCATTCACGTGTACCTAAATTTATTGATGTGCTAGGCTATACCCGATTTCTATCCCTGTCGTTAACCAGGTTGAGTTTGTGCTCCTTCGTTAATGACGTCCACTTCGACAAGATGTTAAATTACTGCATCCTTCGTTAGTTGCATCGGTTCGATACTTCACACGTGGAGTCCATTGCGTCTTTCTCTGGAACAGTGAGTGAAATTCTGTTTTGTCTTTTATTCACTGAGACATTCACGCCCCCATTTAAGTCAACAATGAATTCTAAAACACCCGGAAATAAAACTGGCCATTTTCATGGGACGATGAAGCGGTCCATTAGTAAGATTCGAGGTATCATATAACATTTTCTGTTACCAGCAAGTTTGGGTTGAAAAAATGCGGAATTTGTTGTGGAATATCGTGGAATTCGTGAAATCTTCTCGGGTGATCAGCCGAGTAAAGGCGTCGTCTTCTCGCAACGTTTCGAAGGGTTTCGTACCCATCATCTTCAAGCGAAGTCACTTCGCTTGAAGATGATGGGTACGAAACCCTTCGAAACGTTGCGAGAAGACGACGCCTTTACTCGGCTGATCACCCGAGAAGATTTCACGAATGGAATACGCCGAGAAAGTCTCAAATCACATTTAATATCGTGGAATATTCCTGCTTCAGCACCATTAGTTTCATGAAGTTCCGATAGGTGGCGGCCCTGTACGTATCAGTCAAAATCGAATCTGTAACGGAAGTGCGTTCTAAGCAGAGAGCTATCATCGAGTTTCTTTTGGCTGCAACTAGAGCATCCCAGATATTCATACGCGCTTGCAGAATGTCTGCGGGGACACGGCAGTGATCAAAAGCACGGTAAGATGTTGGGCAAGGTGTCTGTCATCGCCGCAAGAAGGTTGCGCAGACCTGTCCGATCTCCCGCGTACGGCCACCAACACACAGCTGTGACTCCTGGAGTGTTGGAACGTGCAGACACTCTCATTCCACGCTATCGCAGGGTCACAACTAAACACCTCGCTGCGAAACTGGACGTCTCTTGTAGTAGTGCTGACGCACTCGCCCACCAGAAGGGGTACTCAAGGGTATGTGCCCATTGGTTTCCTCGCCGTCTAACGGAAGACCACATAGAGCAACTAAGGACCATCTGTGCGAAACTGCTTGCGCGCTACGAGGCTGACTGCGAAAATTTCTTGTCGAACATCGTCACAGGAGCTGAAACATCATTTAATCAGTTCGAACTGGAAACAAAACGGAAATTCATGTGTTGGCGCTACGTCACCTCTGCTCATAATAAAAAGTTCAAAGCCGCACCCTCAGCTATTGAAGTCATAGCGACTGTCTCCTGGGACTCTGAAGGCGTTATTCTGTCTGATGTCCTCCCTCATGGTGCAACGATCAACTCTAAAGCATATTGTGTTAACCCCAGGAAATTGAACAAACGATTTCAGCCCGTTCATCGCCACAAAAATGAAAACGAACTTCTCCTTCTCCATGACAACGTAAGGCGTCCGCCCCTGGTAGCTGACAAGGGAACCTCCCCATCGCATCCCCCTCAGATTTAGTTGTAAGTTGGCACAGTGGATAGGCCTTGAAAAACTGAACACAGATCAATCGAGAAAACAGGAAGAAGTTGTGTGGAACTATGAAAAAAATAAGCAAAATATACAAACTGAGTAGTCCATGCGCAAGATAGGCAACATCAAGGATAATGTGAGCTCAGGAGCGCCGTGGTCCCGTGGTTAGCGTGGGCAGCCACGAAACGTGAGGTCCTTGGTTCAAGTGTTCCCTCGAGTGAAAAGTTTACTTACTCTATTTTCGCAAAGTTGTGACGTTCATTGACGGCTCTGTTCACTGTAATAAGTTTAGTGTCTGTGTTTTGCGACCGCACCGCAAAACCGTGCGATTGGTAGACGAAAGGACGTGCCTCTCCAATGGGAACGAAAACATTTGATCGCAAGGTCATAGGTCAACCGATTCCACCACAGGAAAACACGTCTGATATATATTCTATACGACACTGATGACGGCATGCTGCGTCGTGTGTTTCGATGTTTGTTTAGGTGTAGCGTCCCCATACTACGGTGCAGTTACCTCGCATCGGACGGACGGACGGACAGATAATAATTGTGTGAAAATAAAAAATTAAACTTTTAACTCAAGAGGAGACTTGAACCAAGGACCTCAAGTTCCGTAGCTGTTCACGCTAACCATGGGACCACGGTGCTCCTGAGCTCACACTATCCTTGATGTTGCCTATCTTGCACGTGGACTACTCAGTTTGTATATTTTGCTTTTTTTTTTCATAGTTCCACACAACTTCTTCCTGTTTTCTCGATTGATCCGTGTTCAGTTTTTCAAGGCTTATCCACTGTGCCAACTTATAACTAAATCTGAGGGGGGAGCGACGGGGAGGTTCCCTTGTGAGTGGTCACCGCGACGGAATGTCACAGCTAACGGCCCAGGTACGATTCCCGGCTGGGTCGGAGATTTTCTCCGCTCAGGGACTGGGTGTTGTGTTGTCCTTATCATCGTCATTTCATCCCCATCGACGGGAAGCCCTAGCCACACAGCATTTCCATACAGTGTAGGGCGCCACATAAATCTGTGCACCGCGAGGAGCTCACAAAACTTCATTAGACTGTTCTTCCTCCTCCACCTTACAGCCCTCATCTCACACTACCGGCTTCTATCGGTTTAGCCCAATGGAGGATGATCACCGCGGGAAGCAGTGAGTTGATGATTAGGAGGTTACAGATGGAGCAAGACACTGGCTCCGAAATCGCCCATTATAGTGAACCCGTGCGGGCATACAGGCCCTACTAGTGAGTTGCGTACGGCCGTCGCATTCGGACGGAGAATACATTGAAAATTAGAGTTTTGTAATCAAAATAGTAATATGGTGAATTTAAATGTTGAATAAATCCAACGTACTTTCAGAAAAATTGTGCTGCATTAGGTATTGAACGCTCCCGGTTTTGCTGAATGTTCTGGATGGTGTAGCCATTTTTTCAGCGAGTAAGTTGATGATTCAGTGCTACCAAACGAAATGCGGCATATTTTGAGGAACGGTGATAGCTCTTGAGAGATGAAGAAATTGGGGCGAACTCGTTGTTCTCTAGTTTCTAGAGTTTTAACACACTAATGTTCGTAATTCGCTATTCTACAAGCGTGATCACGAGGGCTGTAACTGGTCACTACTGCAGCGATCGTGGAAACAGAGTTGCTTAAATTATCTACCTCCAACCACGATCCTGAGTCAGATTTTCCACGGTTTCTCTAAACAGATTATTTACCTAGATGGTCCTCTTGAAAAGGACTAGGCCGATTTCCTCTACCTATCTATATATTTTTACTCCTGAAGCCATCTTACGATTGGTGGCGGAGGGGATTTGTGGTGCCTCCATTTTATTCCCCCTTTTCTGTATGCAGAAAGAACGATTGCTGGTTTTCTCCGTATGAGCTCTAATGTCTCTGATTCTCTTGTCGTGATCATTTCGCAAGACTTATGTGAGAGGGTGTAATATTCTTCCCAACTTCTTGGAACATATGAGTTCTTAATTTCAACAGACACCTCTCTTACAGTATTTCCCAGTATAGTTCGTTCTCGCGCCGACTAAATGATTCGGTAATTAAGTATGTGGCTCATCATTGGATATTCTCTATCTCAACTATTATGACAATTCAGTAAGGGTCCCATTCTGATGAAAAAGACTCAGTAAACAGTGGAAAGTGTTTCTGAAGCCGCTTCTTTCGTGGTTATATTGCTCCTCCCTACGATTCATCAGATGAGTTTAAGTCAGTCATCTACTAATCCTACAAATTCTTTTATGTGCTCAGTCGGCTAGAAGTTGTTCTTGGTGGTTACTCCCAGATAATTTACAGTAGTTAGGACAGGCGTAGGCAAAGGTACGTGCTCAAGACTCTTCCACTTTTCCTTCTTGCTTTCTGGTTACATGACAATGAAAATTGTACACAATACACCTAGGACACAAGTTCGGTGGAGCTTGTATGAGGTAACGAAACGTTACAAATGAAGAAAAAGGATCTTTGACCCAGGCCTGGCGTAAATGTCCTGTTGTTATGGGACAAAATGACAAACAAAAAAAATTTTTATAATCATATCAGATTAAAGGAGAATTACAGTAGTTGTCAGGTACCGCCATTATTAACTTTTATAATGTTTACAATCGTCACCATTATTTTATCCATCGTTGTGGTCGTCGTATTAGACATCAAAACACGACGCTAATATGTCACTAATTTAAATACAAAACAGTTAAACATAAGGAAACACATTATACTATTATTGTATGGCCTTTTCTTGTCACACGTTTCTGCGATTCTTCCGGTACAGTATGTATTCCGGCTTCGTCTTCATTATAAACTTGACGCTACGGATAATTATTTTTATACTGAAAAGCTTTCAAGCTGCTGAAAAAATTCCATTTGCGTTTATTAAACCCCATTTTCCAAGTGATACTGATTTCCTCCGGCTGTCTCAAACCTAAATTATGTCGAGCAATATGAACGAGAATGTCCATAAACGTTCGTGTGCAGTGTACGGCGACGCTGCAGTTGATAGTACAGTTGGGCGAAACGTAGAAACAGAGCTCCATGATCAGCCACGCTCAGGACGTCCTGTCACATCCGTACGTGAAGACTCTGAATAAATTCAAGAACCGTTTCCGACGTGTTCGACCGTCAAGAATCGAGCAGAAATCTTGCACCAACACGATAATTCACGCCCACACACAAGTCTGAGAACCCGGGTTGGACCTCATTGCCACAGTCCAGACCTGGTACATTTGGACTTCCATCTCTTCGGGCCGCTTAGAGATTCTCTACGTGGAACACACTTTGAAGATGACGAGAGCGTCAGTCATGCAGTGAAAACATGGTTACGCCTCAGGACAAGAGATTTTACCAGCAGGGATTACATGATCTTCCACAACGTTGGCATACGACCATACAACGTGATGGACACTACGTAGAAAAATAGGACATGGGCATGTTGATGTATATTGTCACCAAATTCTGACTCTTAACAATAAATATGTTCTGAAAAAAATGTCGGCCATTACTTATTGAACGACTCTCGTATGTCGACAATAGCGAACTCGAAAAATAGTGAATATCTTCGTGTATACGCTACATTGTTTTACACTGAAGATCAACTGCCTGTCCTTGCACACGCTTCGATCCCCTGAAGCTCATCTTGCATTTCGCTGGTCTTATGGCTTGCAACCTCCCTATAGGCTACAGCACCGTCCGTGAATGCCTCAAGGAGCCTCCGACGGTATTCGCTATATCATTAACAAAAATTGGAATACTCATGAAGTCATTTCTACAACTGTCGATTTTTTTCCTCCAAGAACAGGATCTATATAAAAAAAGTCCTGAATACAGTCGCAAATCTGGCCCGATACTCGGTTACCTCGTAGTTTGTTCGCTAAACGACTGTGCGGAACTGTACAGAATGTTTTCCTTTACCTACTTCGCGAGTCTTCCCTATTCTTACAATATCGGAACTTATGCTCCGTCTCTGATAGCCTCATCATCGCAGGGTCCTGAAACGTAACCTTTCTCGCTTTGGACACAGTTGGCAGGCAACTCGTTCGTCTCAGCTCTTCGGCGGACACAACTGATGTTTTGTAGGCTTGTAAACGCATCGCACTGGACTGCTAATAATCTCTTTGATTCTATGCAAGTACAGAGGCTTTGACAACAGTATTAATTTCTCAGTCAGCTGTTCAGTAAGCTTATTTACTTGTCTTTTGTCATGTACGTGATATGTAGGTTTTATTTTAGTTCAGTCGAATTTGTCATTTGTGTGTCACGGTTTTCACAGACGTAGTGTGTAAATATGTAATTCTGAAGGGAGGGGGAAGAACCCTGGTAAATGTTACAGCTATGAGCGGAATGACTCACTCAACACACTGTCTGATCATCTTCTGCACACTATCTCTTTTTAAATATAGGATGTTAAAGAACGACGTTTTAAAATTGTGGTAAACAGTACAGGATGAAATTCAGAACATTTTGCAATGAGGAACCGATAGTCGGAGATGTGAAATGAAGTTCTTGCAATATACGCTTTCTATGCATTGGGTGGCCCAAATGGAACACCACAATATTGTGGTCTGGAAAACTTTTATTGACAGTGGAGTATAATCAGATACTGTGAACAAAATCTGTAATTTTCAATGAGGTGACCATTAACTTTGTTACATACTTTTTCAATGTGACGACCATTAACTTCATTAATCTTCTCTGTAAGATTCCGCGCTCCCTTCTGTTGGTATCGAACGCTACGAAGATGCGCTCAATAAATAATATCAAGTGGTATTGCTACTGGTGTTGCGTACACGAGGGGCTATAGCTAACCCCAGAGGAAAACGGCAAGAGGTGTGAAGTCAATGGGTCGCACAAGCCAAGGGACTGGGCATTCCCTTCCATTTACTCTGTGCCTCAAGTTGTTCAAATGATTCAAATGGCTCTGAGAACTATGGGACTTAACTTCTAAGGTCATCAGTCCCCTAGGACTTAGAACTAGTTAAACCTAACTAACCTAAGGACATCACACACATTCATGCCCGAGGCAGGATTCGAACCCGCGACCGTAGCGGCCGCGCGGTACCAGACTGTAGCGCCTAGAACCGCTCGGCCACCAAGGCCGGCGCCTGAAGTTGTCCGTGAGATATATATTGTCCGACGATCAAAGTGCACTGAGGTACTATCGCTCTGAAGCCAAAAACTGACGTGCAGTTGCAGGGGAACTTCATCCAGAAATCAGGCAAGGCATTCTAAGGAAGATCAAATAAAATGCACCATTCAAACGATCTGTTAAGATGTGCGGCCCTAGTTACACTATCTGCAACAATTTCAGCCGAAATATTTACTGAGACTCTCAGCTGGTAAATTCTTGTATAAGTAGTGCATGGATTCTCAAGAAGCCAGTGGTGACTGTAGAAACTTTATTTCACATTTCTGGCAATACGTTCCTTGGTAAACACTACTGGCGAAAGGTTACCTGGGAATGGAAGGACCGGGCAAACTCATGAGCCAAAATAACTTTACAAATTGGGTCAACAGGACCTTGTCATATTAAGATAAAACTATGTATTTGGACAAAACCTTTTAAGAACAGTTAGCCTACTGATAAACTATCAACAATATTATGAAATATTTCAGTGAGAACAAATGACGAAAGGTTACAGCGTCAATTCAAAGACTTGCTCTCAGCTCTCCAAAATGTCATTCATGGGAACATGAAGCATGGAAATTTAAGTTTATAACAAATGTTATTCTTTTTCGAAAATATACAATATGTGTGTGCCACTGGTTACTGTTGTTGAAGTATTTACAGCCAATTTCAATAAGAGAAACAAGATAATACACTCCTGGAAATTGAAATAAGAACACCGTGAATTCATTGTCCCAGGAAGGGGAAACTTTATTGACACATTCCTGGGGTCAGATACATCACATGATCACACTGACAGAACCACAGGCACATAGACACAGGCAACAGAGCAAGCACAATGTCGACACTAGTACAGTGTATATCCACCTTTCGCAGCAATGCAGGCTGCTATTCTCCCATGGAGACGATCGCAGAGATGCTGGATGTAGTCCTGTGGAACGGCTTGCCATGCCATTTCCACCTGGCGCCTCAGTTGGACCAGCGTTCGTGCTGGACGTGCAGACCGCGTGAGACAACGCTTCATCCAGTCCCAAACATGCTCAATGGGGGACAGATCCGGAGATCTAGCTTGCCAGGGTAGTTGACTTACACCTTCTAGAGCACGTTGGGTGGCACGGGATACATGCGGACGTGCATTGTCCTGTTGGAACAGCAAGTTCCCTTGCCGGTCTAGGAATGGTAGAACGATGGGTTCGATGACGGTTTGGATGTACCGTGCACTATTCAGTGTCCCCTCGACGATCACCAGTGGTGTACGGCCAGTGTAGGAGATCGCTCCCCACACCATGATGCCGGGTGTTGGCCCTGTGTGCCTCGGTCGTATGCAGTCCTGATTGTGGCGCTCACCTGCACGGCGCCAAACACGCATACGACCATCATTGGCACCAAGGCAGAAGCGACTCTCATCGCTGAAGACGACACGTCTCCATTCGTCCCTCCATTCACGCCTGTCGCGACACCACTGGAGGCGGGCTGCACGATGTTGGGGCGTGAGCGGAAGACGGCCTAACGGTGTGCGGGACCGTAGCCCAGCTTCATGGAGACGGTTGCGAATGGTCCTCGCCGATACCCCAGGAGCAACAGTGTCCCTAATTTGCTGGGTAGTGGCGGTGCGGTCCCCTACGGCACTGCGTAGGATCCTACGGTCTTGGCGTGCATCCGTGCGTCGCTGCGGTCCGGTCCCAGGTCGACGGGCACGTGCACCTTCCGCCGACCACTGGCGACAACATCGATGTACTGTGGAGACCTCACGCCCCACGTGTTGAGCAATTCGGCGGTACGTCCACCCGGCCTCCCGCATGCCCACTATACGCCCTCGCTCAAAGTCCGTCAACTGCACATACGGTTCACGTCCACGCTGTCGCGGCATGCTACCGGTGTTAAAGACCGCGATGGAGCTCCGTATGCCACGGCAAACTGGCTGACACTGACGTCGGCGGTGCACAAATGCTGCGCAGCTAGCGCCATTCGACGGCCAACACCGCGGTTCCTGGTGTGTCCGCTGTGCCGTGCGTGTGATCATTGCTTGTACAGCCCTCTCGCAGTGTCCGGAGCAAGTATGGTGGGTCTGACACACCGGTGTCAATGTGTTCTTTTTTCCATTTCCAGGAGTGTATTTCACCACTTACAGTTACGTAACAATTTCTTCAAAAGTTCAAAGAAAAAAGTTTTTAAATCAGGTGGGCCACAAGCAAGTATAGAATGTGATGGTTTAAAATACAACAGATGATTCATGTTTATCGAACAAAGGAGTTCATTAAACACTGAACAGCCAAAGCTCCCTGATTTGAAACCACAACGCGTCGGGAAATGCAGTCCGGACGAACAAACCGGAAATTGCTTAGGCCAGGCATGCTACGTTGATTGCCACAGTCCTTTTTTAAAATCTCACCACTAAAAGTAGCTCACCGACCGTACAAAGCCGCTGTGCGATGAAATACAGTGGAAAACCTTGGAGTCGCCAGAAAATGTGTAGATGACGACGACCCATCTTTCGCCTCCAGACCTCAGCGAGACCAACATGGAAGTCACACGACGGGGGTGGGGCTAAAACAAACAGCCCTGCTGCTCGGCTGACCTGTGCTGTTCGTGCTGCTTCACACACAAAACGGACCAATGGCACTCGCCGCAAACGTACCACGCCCCCTTCACGCCAAAGATTGTGTTCAGGGAGACGTGGCGCGAGCTATCGATCGCCAACAGTTTATTTCTCCCTGAAAAATGTCCTGAATTTCATCCTATACAGCCTCCCAAAACTTCATTCTGCAACATCCTGTAAGTCGCAAGAAATCAGGTATTAAATTAGACCTAGAACCCAGCTAGTTTCCGTTACTGTGAGTCAAACGCATGGTCTCTGAAATGAAACAATGCCGATGACCATATATCAGAATAGTTAACTCTGCTGCGAAAAATGTGGCTTTTTCGAGCTACGTTACGTATATCTTATTTGAAACAAATGTGGTCATGATCTGAAATGGTAGCTAATACTTGCGGTATTTTGAACTTTCTGAACAGTTTTTCTTCCTCGTCGCTTCTTCTAATAGAGTCCTGCCAACGCATTCCAAGAAGAACTCAAAAATTGAGTGTGCCATTATTTCTTTTCTATACAGTCCAGACATCATAGATGCTGTCATACTGTTCTATATGACTGGTACCCATGACCAGAAGAATGAATCCTTTCTCTGTGGAGGAGCGTGCAATCTGTTGGCCATTTGTGAAAGGCTAACAGTTTGGGCCGAGTCGGAACTCCGAACCTGACACCTACCCTTCGCAAGCAGCGCTCTCAAGCACAAACAGATAATCCAGATACGCCGGGTTCCAGTCTTTCTCTGATTATCTCCCATTCATGTTGTCGAGCTCATGAAATGTAATTCGACGGAAAGACAGGAACTGAAATTATGTCACAGCAGCCATAATATAAGCCCTTTCCTATTTGCTAACAAGCACATGATTCTGTAGGAAGACGCAAGTGATCTCCAAATGGCGCTCTGACAACTGTATCTATAGGGGGAAAGTACAATATGAAAAATATCGGCAAGAAAAACGAAAACCTTCACTTTAAAATTTGTAGATATAATCAGAATACAGATTCACGTTGATGACCAGTTTATAGAATATGAGTCATACACAGATCAAAAAAAGTTTTGCATCACCTCGATTCCGAGAGTTCCGGAACCTGTACAGAAAATTGGCATAGAGATCAACATAAATATCATTTTCGCCCTTCTTATTGCTCATGAAAACGACTCATTGCACGTTGTACCACCACACAGCGAGACCTTCAGAGGTGGTGGTCCAGATTGCTGTACACACCGGTACCTCTAACACCCAGTAACACGTCCTCTAGCACTGATGCAAGCCTGTGAAACGTCCCCTTAGAAAAATTATACAGGACTGAGCTTAAACTGACACACAATATTTTTAGCGCAACGCAATCTGACTTTCAAAAATCCCAACAAAAGAATGGCCCTGACTAACATTAACCTATACCTTTCACAAATCACTTACCTCACAAAAATCTTCGTTACTCGAACTACTGCAATACAGCGAGCGCCACTACTGCCAGCTAAATAAAAGATTCAAACTACAGAAGGCACTAACTACTGATAGGTATAGTTAGCAAATGAAAGATTTTAATAGAGAACAAACATTGTATTTACCTTAATAGTCATAATATATATAGCAGTTCATAACTTCCATTCTTACAAATATCAAAACTCCGCCATTTCTCTCCATACATCCACCACTGCTGGCGGCTCACCTCCAACTGCCCAACGCTACGCGCTGTTAACAGCCAACAGCCCAACACTACAATGGGAGACAACAATGCAAACTAGCCACAGACTGCAAACAGCACAGCCAGTGATTTTCATACAGAGCGCTACGTGGCGTTACCAATATAAAAATATAAACAGCCTACTTACATAGCCTCCACGCTCCCCACAAAAAATTTTACAGATTGTTTTGGGCAGTGGCCAATAATGATTTGATAAAATTTTTCATAATTACAATAACAAAGATATCAAATGCACACACTTATTGATACAATGTTGGTCAAAAGCTAAAATTTTCTCACAGTCCATAAAGACAGTCCAGATTGTTCATCACTGTAAAATTGCAGTGTTTTTCTCAAAGTATGAGCAGTAAAAGAAAATGCACACGGAAGTAGTGGATTTCCATGCAGTCTTGAAGATGTAGTGTTGTCCTTCCAACGGAAAGACAGTGCTGACTCTTGACATGCAGACAGGTAATGGGTCACAACAGAGCAAACCCACAACAGAGTCAGTGCAAGTTCAAGAATATTGGTAGGTAGGTCATCACAGAGCAGACCCACTGTAGTCCTGGTAGAGATTACGGTATTGGTGGGCCACCAGAGGTGCAGACCCACTGTAGTCCTGGTAGAAATAATGGTACTGGTGAGTCAGCAAATGTGTAGACCCACTGTAGTCCTTGTAGAGATGGGCAGCAGCCATCTGCTGCGACTGTGCAGGTGCACAATCACCATCGAAGAGTCTTGCGGACAATATAGCAAGTCCATAACCACCACTTCTGCACTCACAAAGTTTTTGGAATTATCCTTAAAACCAGCAATGCTGTTATCCAGTCCCTTCCTGAATTATTAACACACGTGTAAACACTAACAGTCCCTACTTCTCACATATTGTCCATATACTATGACCAACAGAAACGTGTGCAGTGAAATGTAACTTACAAGTTACTTAATTTGATGAACTGGTGTCAATTACAATTTTATAACATAAGAATACAATTACAAAGGTACAAAACACATCATTAAAAACATAACAATACAGATAACATTTGTAGTAATAAAGGCTTTACAAAAGAATAGAAATAGACATATACATCAGTGTTACAGGAATTATGAGATAAGTAAATACATAAAAGATCAGAATAACTTTTGAAGCATCAACTTTACACATCAGCATTAAAACAAAACAGAATAAATAATGTCTAAGCATATTTACAAGTTAAATAACATATTATTAATACCAATTATATTTGAGGATAACAGTATTCCTCATCATAGTGAATGTAGCTTAGTATTAGAAGAAGAAAAAATTCTATGAAACTACACAGAGACAGGAAGAAACAAACACACAAGGGTACACAAACACATAGTGGGATAACACAAAAGGAAAGGACAGGGTTTGTTTCCAGTGTAACATTTGTTACTGCAGTCCAACCCAAAACTTCATTCCATAGATCTTTCGTCTTATTTCAACATTTGTTTCCACCAAAAAAATCCTATTCAACCATGCTTTCTGTATTTATATGTTCACATATTTCTTACCTCATTACTTATTTTCCATTATCTTACTTCATCATTTATTTCCAAGAAAATCCTACCGAAACCTGTTGGCCCTAAACCCTACTTTTTTTGGTTCATATCCTCTTTCAAAATACTGTTTTGGCCAAACCATTTTCTTATAGCTTCTCAATGTATTTCTTCCAATTCATCACAACTTGTTCTCTTATATGGCCTACCCCATCTTAAGCTAACTTAAATCTACTGATCTCAGATACTAAACTAAGGGACGAGGCAATGCAGCAGCACAAAAAAAAAATTAACACAAACAGCAATGACAAAAAAATTCACATTGGCAAAGCAACTGCAATATTACAACTAATATAAGGCACTGTGCAGCAAACAAGAAAAATAAATTAGTAGTAAAATGGCTTAACAGCGTAATACAAAGTCAAATTCAGTAACACTATGCCTGGCAAACAGCAGCAGCAAATGAAATAACTTATATCTAAACATGACATACCTCAAGCAGAAAAAAACATTACACTAAAGACAATAATGCAGACAAGGAAAATGTATATTCACATCTTAATGTCTATGTAATTAAAGTGGTGCACCACAAATTATTCTACAAAAGAAATTACCAAGTACTTGAAAAGAAAATTCTGTATGCAATTCCTGTGAAGGTAAATGTGTTTTTGTGCTCCTTCGTTTTTTTTAAGTACATCAAAGTTATTCTTTTTTTTTCTGGATCTGTAGGCATAAAATATTTATATTAGTACATCTATAAAATTTTATTTTAACCAATGCTGCAGTGCAGCTAGGAACTAGATATTAAAGAAAATGAACAAATATGTACAAAGGAAGGCATGAAACATCATTCATTAGCCATATGGCATTTCATAAAGTAGGAAAAAAATCTCTCAATTCTCGTAGAAAGATACTTGTCATAATCAGGTGTGCAGATGTAAGAATGTTTCCAAGTAATGAGCGTGTCGTATTTGCGGTGCTTTCTACAAAGGAATGCCAATAGAGAGGATAATGGCCTCCCTTTTTTTTCTACCTGTGCCTCTGAAAAGGACACACTAATGGCTTTTTCTCCAGCCGTCTGACACAGCTGGGTGCCCACGACGCATTATGTGCAGGTGGTCACTTAACTTTCTTACGGAAATATTTACGACAGCAGTTTCCGCTACAGTGACAGTCTCATATACAAAATTTCACGGGTCGAGAATTTGCGTTGCAAGTGTGTAGAAACAAAATCTTATGAATATATGTGATACATTCACGCATTTATACACATTTCATAACTCTTAAAGTACGATTCTTGGTTTCCAACATCCTTTTTCACAAACCAGGGTCCCTAAACACTACTCATTATTCCTTACCTTATTCGTTGACACTTCTTCAATATTTCATCATAACAGATACGTAGCATAATCAAATAACTCATATAGCATCAGCCTATTAATCATAAACATACCTCAGCAGCATAATACACATCGTCATCATAATAATAACATCATAACACCTCAGTCAAATCTCAAAATCGTTGTAGCTTCCTCCAATAATTTCAAAACCTAAAGAAAATTCTCTGCTCATTTCAGTAGTGTCATCTACCTCAAACGTACTTTAAAAATCATGATCCCATACCAAATATATCATTCAAAGTTCTCATAATATCACAATGGGTCTGAAAAAATATGAACAGTTCACAAAGTACAGACAAAATGCAACGCAATCTGACTTTCAAAAATCCCTACAAAAGAATGGCCCTGACTAACATTAACCTATACCTTTCACAAATCACTTACCTCACAAAAATCTTCGTTACTCGAACTACTGCAATACAGCGAGCGCCACTACTGCCAGCTAAATAAAAGATTCAAACTACAGAAGGCACTAACTACTGATAGGTATAGTTAGCAAATGAAAGTTTTTAATAGAGAACAAACATTGTATTTACCTTAATAGTCATAATATATATAGCAGTTCATAACATCCATTCTTACAAATATCAAAACTCCGCCATTTCTCTCCCCACATCCACCACTGCTGGCGGCTCACCTCCAACTGCCCAACACTACGCGCTGTTAACAGCCAACAGCCCAACACTACAATGGCAGACAACAATGCAAACTAGCCACAGACTGCACACAGCACAGCCAGTGATTTCATACAGAGCGCTACGTGGCATTGCCAATATAAAAATATAAACAGCCTACTTACACCTGTACTCGTCGTGGCGAACTATCACAAGTTCATCAGGGCACTGCTGATCCAGATTGTCCCACGCCTCAACGCCGATTCGGCGTAGGTCCCGCAGAGTGTTGGTGGGTCACGTCGTCCATAAATAGCCGTTTTCAATCTCTCCCAGGGATTTTCGATAGGGTTCATGTCTGGAGAAGATGCTGACCACTCAAGTGGAGCGATATCGTTATCGTGAAGGAAGTCATTCACAAGATGTGCACGATGGGGGTGTGAATTGTCGTCCATGAAGACGAATGCCTCGCCAATATGCTGCCCATATGGTACCTCTATCGGTTGGAGGATGGCATTCACGCATAGTACAGCCCTTACGGTACCTTCCATGACCATCAGCGGCGTACATCGGCCCTACATAATGCCACCCCAAATCAGCAGGGAACCTCCACCTTGCTGCGCTCGTTAGACAGTGTGTCTAAGGCGTTCAGCCTGACCGGGTTGCCTCCAAACACGTCTCCGACGATTGTCTGGTTGAGGGCATATGTGACACTCATCGGTGAAGAGAACGTGATGGCAATCCTGATCAGTCTATTCGGCATGTTGTTGGGCCCATCTATGCAGTGCAGTATGGTGTCGTGTTTGGAAAGATGGACCTTGCCATGGACGGCGGGAGTGAAAATGACTGAGCACTATGGGGCTTAACATCTGAGGTCATCACTCCCAGGTCGCACGGTTCCAGACTGAAGCGCCTAGATCCGCTCGGCCATCCTGGCCGGCGGCGGGAGTGAAGTTGCGCAACATGCAGCCAATTGCGCACAGTTTGAGTCGTAAAACGATGTCCTGTGGCTGCACGAAAAGCATTATTCAACATGGTGGCTTTGCTGTCAGGGTTCCTCCGGGCCATAATCTGTAGGTAGCGGTCATCCACCGCAGTAGTAGCCCTTGGGCGGCCTGAGTGAGGCATGCCATCGACAGTTCCTGTCTCTCTGTATCTCATCCATGACCGAACAACATCGCTTTGGTTCACTCGGGGACGCCTGGAGACTTACCTTGTTGAGAGCCCTTCCTGACACAAAGTAACAATGCGGACGCGATCGGACCGCGGTATTGATCGTCTAGGCGTGATTGAACTACAGACAACACGAGCCGCGTACCTCTTTCTTGGTGGAATGACGAGCTGATCGGCTGTCGGACACCCGCTCCCCCTCCGTCTAATAGGCGCTGCTCATGCATGGTTGTTTACATCTTTGGGCGGGTTTAGTGACATCTCTGAACAGCAAAGGAAGTGTGTCTGTGATACAATATCCACAGTCAAAGGCTATCTTTAAGAGTTCTGGGAACTGGGATGTTGGAAAACATTTTTTATGTGTGTATTTCTGAGATGTAGGTTACGTTCGATAGTACGATGTAGAGAATAAACTACTTAGAAATCAGTCTACATGTGGAGCTAAACACCCAGTTGTAGGGAAATTCATGCCAATTCCTACAGCAATGTAACAGTGTGAGAACTGCTTCCTCTCTTAAAATGAAGAGTAATGTTTATTTCCAGCTGAAATGAAGTTCCACCAAGAATAATAAGAAAAAAAGGTTTTTGAGAACGATTACTCGTCAAAATCTTTCGGCTAAAAATAGAAAAACTTTTTCTTTTGATTTCACGAGCGTAATCGGACTCGTTAATTATTTGTACTCTTCCTACTGCTGCATCTGTGGTTCTTAAATATCCTTCCGTTGTCAGAAATGCTAAACGTGCTGCTCACATGTTTACCGTAACTGCGCAATTTACATAATTTGCAGTGCTTTATATTCAAGTGATGGAGACTGTTATACGAAACTCCGAACAAAGCGTGCCATTCTGAATAAATGTCATTTACTCCCTGCATACGGGCAGTAACAGCTGCGTTATTCGTCGTGAACATTGCAATAACCGTTTGCTTCTTTCAGAACAGTTGCAATATGCGGAGACGAGTATCATTTCAGTCACACACAAGGGCACCACAATTTATCTGGTTCCTAATAAACACGACGATAACAATGAATTGATACTATCCCACTCGCTATATCCGAGGATTGTATAGTTCCCTGCAGGGCTTGTAATCGTTAAGTTCCATGCGCTTAGCAGAATTCAGACACAGATATTCTTTCTAACATGAAGCTTACTGAACGAACCAAAATCTACAACGTACTTTTTCAATTATAGTGCGTCGATAATTTCAGTAATCTAGGCAAGATAAAATACTGTACATATTTCAGTATTTATTAAAAAGAAAGATGATATATTTAAAAAATGGAAATGATTAATTTTTTCATGTTTGCAAAGAAAATCTACTGAATTTATGTTTCTAGAGTAGACCCATTTCCTGTTCTCTCTCTCTCTCTCTCTCTCTCTCTCTCTCTCTCTGCTTTAAATCCATTGCATAAAAGTTTATCTTGATTTATAAAAAATACAATTAGACAACAGCATTACGTACTGCATGCTGAATTTTGCTCTCATAAACATATTCTGCCGCTCAGAACTGTAGTAATGTACCTACAGCGTCAAGGCAGACAAAATTCTGAAGAGAAGTTACGGTACAACCCAAGACCTCCTGTGAGTCAACCTGTTGTCTTTTGTTTGAAGTACAATGAATGTACCAAGTTTACCCACACGACCATCTAATCACAGGGAATATTACAATTGGTTTTGGCAAGTTAAGGGGTGGATATTACTTCAGTCGTACTCCGGTACGATGTAACATAGGGTAAACAAAGGACTGATTCGACATAAAATAAGATCTGCAATAAGAGTATACGAAAACGAGTTAACAAGACGAACACGGACCACAGGATCCACACTGGTAGTATGCTGTAAAAATCCTATTATGAACACAATAAGAAATGATAAATCGCCGTTGGTACACATTTGGGATATTTCCAATCCAGTCCACGTTAATGATTATATATTTTTAATAATAAATTGTTCTTTGTACGTCCTGTGAGAATTGTTTCAAAAGTTGCGGATACAGAACTGAATATTTGTACAGGTCTGTAAGTATAGTCTTGATAGGAGAACAGTGTACAAGAACCAGAGTTGTATATTACAGTCACACTTATTACACATGTTTTCAGTCTCGTACACGTAGAGACATACATCTAAAAGCTGAGTGTTCCAGATTATACGCTGCAACACGTAGGGATCTAGCCAGTTAATTGAGATTTGGTCTTTCCCTGGCATTCAATGTACCTGAAGCGTTAGATTAGCAGCGCAGGGACTTGTACCTTGATGTTGGCACTGTTGACGGGCTCGTACAGTAGCTTATACGTTGCAACATCGTTGCATGCTAACAAGGTTTGGATGCTGCTTGGGAACTGATGACCAAGAGCCCGAAGGTTACTAGCAAGGACGTTTGTGTACTGCGTGTTCTGAGGACATCATAGAAATATTTGGTTCGGTTCTTCTCCCTCTCTGCAAACCCATTGAGAGGTGGCCGTTAGGATGTTGAACTTAAATTTCAGTTGTGCTATAATTGACATGAAGCTCCTTGATTATACCTGCTGCATTATTATACCATAGTAGTCTTGGAATCGATGGATGCGTTAGTGCATGAAGCTTGCCTTAATTTTCATTCCGCGACGGTTCCTCATGCCAGTGCGATGACAACCGCTTTCTGAGCATAGGTACTATATCTGTGAGAGAGAGTTTATGATATTTAATTAGCCCAAGCAAAGATGTCTGCTTTGCTAGGGCATATACTTGTTCATTGCCAAGGATACCAGAGTGGCCTTTCATCCACACCATCACGATGTTGTGACAGTTCCTCCGCACCCGAAACACAACGTCGACAACTGCTGCAACTATGGCATTGGCACAGCTACTACGATAGTTTCTTATCAGTTGTAGGGGCTGACTTACTGTCAGAGGTGATACTTACTGTGTCTACTGTGCAGTCTACGCGAATAGTAGGGCTTCCAATATGGCTATCAGTCCCACCATATAATAATGGTGTGTGAATCCAGCTGGTAAAGGCTTTGTCGTTTGCTTTGGGATACCCAGTAAGCACCGCCAGCACCTTCACTAGGCTTGGATCCATGTATGCATGCCACACACGCATCGGAATAGTGAGACAGGAAATTTCATTGATGATGCGTTCGTTGAATCATGGTTCTGACACGTTAAACTGGTCCTGGCATCAATTCCTGGCATCAGTCTGCAGAGTCGACGATTCTTACGTCCTGCTGTAGTGTCGTAGGAGAGGACTCTCCCACACTTGGTGCCTTAATATCTACATCTCCATACATTCAGATGTTCCAGGTGGAAGATGCTTATTTATGAAACGTCTTTCGCACAGTCAGCGGGTTGTTAACTCCGGATTTTGTCGTCAAAGGGTGATGCATCGCTCCTTTCGACACACCGAAATTAAACACGTAACCTGTTTGTAGCTGCCATACACTTCTTTAGCCCGCATCTCGTGGTCGTGCGGTAGCGTTCTCGCTTCCCACGCCCGGGTTCCCGGGTTCGATTCCCGGCGGGGTCAGGGATTTTCTCTGCCTCGTGATGGCTGGGTGTTGTGTGCTGTCCTTAGGTTAGTTAGGTTTAAGTAGTTCTAAGTTCTAGGGAACTGATGACCATAGATGTTAAGTCCCATAGTGCTCAGATCCATTTGAACCATTTTTTTTACACTTCTTTATTACAAACACAGGCACAGATGTTTCAAAATTTACTCAAGCAATTTTCAGTAATCAAAACAATGTTCATAAACCCCGTTAATAAAATTTAACAGACATAACTGAATGCTTCATGATTTACATAGGAACTGGGTTCCATATCAAATTCTAAAACTGCTTCCATGAACTGATTTTAATCAATTGCAGCAAATTAAAGTATTATCAGATTAATGCAGTTGACTAAGCTTCTCTTTAGTATTACTCACAGGTACGAGATCACATACATAATAATAGCATATTAAATAGTCTTAACATAGAGCCATTACAATTTCTTTCTATACTCAACTTTGGGCTACAATTAAGCTTCCAGAAAACCACAACGCTCCAACGGAAAGATGGAATTTGCAGGACACTAACAATGTAACCACAGACACCGATCCAGCTCCTTAAATTTCCCTCCTCCACCGTGATACCCCGATCGGAGTTTGCTCGCGTCGACCACTTCCAATTATCTGAAACAAACACATTAACGGCAGACAACATTCTGGTGCATCAGATAAACATATCTGCCCAACTGGTTATAAATAAACCTTTAATTATACACGACACCAATGAACCCAAGTCTGACTAACCTAGATGAGCACCACACACATCCATGCCCAAGACATGATTCGAACCTGCGACGGCAGGGCTCAATTCGCTTCAACCAGTAAAGCGTTGATTGGTGTTGACATGAACGCCTCAATAACTATATGCAAGGCTTTTTGCTGCATAGTATCGAGTGCAGGTGCTGTGCAGATCTGTTTCAGAAACTGCTGATTGTATACAAGTTTTTATTTAAAATACTAAACTTTCTGAGAGCTGCAGGTAGTGTGAGATGCTACTGATGTATAAAATACTACACTGCTCAAATAACAGCCCGTATATCGAACTATTCCAAACTGCTCGTCATTTATTGGTTTTCTGCGACAGATTATACTTGTCATAAGAAAACACTTCGACCCCATTTCTTTCTACTTACACTAAATAATTAGAAACATCCTGAAACGTTTATAAGTGTCTGCAGGGTACATTGCGCTGAGAAATAATGGTTAAGAAAAAATCGATACTTTGCACCGTTTTCCAGTTAATGAGTAATGAAATGAGCCAGTCAGGCCATTGCGGGGGCAAATTCAAGGGGCCCGCCAGATGCAATTAGCCTTATAGCGCAGATGACAGCGCACGAAACTGCTCAGCCTTTGGCTCCGGTTCGATCCTTACTACCGTCCCAGGTTCTATGTTTGTGTCGCTCTCTTGTCTGGTTTTAGGAAACCAAATGAAGGACACGGTTAGTGTCATCGTCTATACAACGTACCCTGCAATAGCCTTACAAGCATTTAAGACTGTTTCTGACCATCCAGTGTAACAGAATTGTCGTATTAACCCTTCTCGTTCTATGAGTCGCTGGTAGTTACAAATTAGCGCTTCACACACGTGCTCAGCGTCTATCACCAACTTATAGTAAACCTTTAGAATCAATCATCCAAATTTTTGTACATGTGGCCTATAACTTCTTTATCGAATTTTCTGCGTTCCTGGAAACTATCGTTGCTTTTGTGGACATTTCAATAATTTTTCACCAACCGAGCATTTCATTTGGTATTGTGTTGCATCGTTTAGGCTCCTACTTGCCTACTGCTTTAGATCGCGACGGTTTGGGGTTGCCATTGACTGAAACGTCCCACTGCTCTGTCAGACTCTAAAATGGTTTGTCACTCTCCACAACTGAGAAACGATATTGATGTTAATATACCTGTAATGTTGTTTGTCGAATTTTAGAACATGTGAACGTACTCTAGATTACAAAAATTAGAAACTGCATACAAATACAACAAATAGGAACGACATGAAGCAAATGGACAGTATTTCTACCACATAAAGTGTAATACAGAATCATTGATATCCGATCATACTAAGGTACGGGTAATTAAATGTTCGTTCGTTATTCGTACACTGACGTACATACCCATCAAATATCGGGTATCCGGAACACTCAGCCGGGAGCAACATGGTCGAATATGTGTTACTATGTACTCGAACAAATAGATCGGCGACATAACAGCTACTATGTTCCAGCCTCGATCCAGTCAGAGAGTGGTCTCACCTATTAATTAGTGCAGTAGTCTTAGTATCTGACTGCTAGCGAGACTTTCGCCAACATTTCCGAAAGTACTTCACAAGGAGGTCCTTAATTTCCTCCACCAAGCGTATTAGGCAGAATATACTGCCCAGTCAGATGCTCATATATATATATATATATATATATATATATATATATATATATGTGTGTGTGTGTGTGTGTGTGTGTGTGTGTGTGTGTGCAGTCTCTGTTGTTGGTGGAACACACGAGTTCCCTTACGATTTTCCCGTTCAGATATATGTATATTGTGGCTGAACGTGAGCCTAACGGACGTCCAGCGTCATGCCCTTCAATGACCCCTAGCGGAGAAACTGTGCACCTGTGTCACTTTTGCCGCATGATGAAGTGTTTCATTTTATTCCTTCTAAACACTCTACAAACAAATACACTGTAAACTTCTTTCAGTGAAACAATGAAATCAAGCTATTCCTTTTATATGTACGAGGGGTGTCTGTAAAATAAGGTACCCAATTTTTTTTTCACAGTGTGAAACATACCTATTTCATGAATGCGTACAGTTTTGGAAAGTTCAGACTTTAATCTATTTTTCTACACTGTCGCCACTGAGGTCAATTCATTTTTGCATGCGGTGTACGAGCTCTTGAATGCCCGAGTCAAAAAAAATCTGCCGCCAAGCCGCGCAGATGCCTGAGAATCGCTTCTTCGAGCTCTTCTTTGTCGCCGAAATGCGTTCCACTCAGGTGTTTCTTCATGTCAGGGAAGAGCTGGTAGTCACTTAGGGATTAGTCCGGGCTGTAGGGTGTGTGTGTGACAATACCTAATCCAAATTTTGCGATGAGCTCGTTGGTGGCTTTAGCGGTGTGCGATCGAGCGTTATCCTGATGCAAACGCATCCCCTTGGACAACATACCCTCCTCTTGTTTTGAATTGCACAGCGCAGTTTTTTCAGTCTCGCAGTACCCGGCAGCGTTGATTGTTGTACCGGTGGGCAAGAACTCTCACAACACTATCCCTTCCTGTCCCGAAACATTGTTGCCATAACTTTGCCGACACTTTGGGTTTGTTTGAATTTTCGCGATCTCGGCGACTCTGGGTGCTTCCATTGTTTGGACTGTTCTTTGGTTTTGGGTGCGTGGTAGTGCCCCCAAGTCTCGCCTCCAGTGACGATGGAGTCGAGGTATTCCTCACCATGAGTTCCGTGATCTTGAAGAAGTTCTTGGGCCGCTTCAACGCGTTGACATTTGTGGTCTTCGGCCGACATTCTTGGCATCCACTTCGCGCAAACCATAGCATACCCTAGATGCTCCGTCAAAATCTTGTTAATAGAGGTTTTGCTGACATTAGGGATCATTTCTGAGAGCTCACGAACCGTCACCCTTCGATCTGAGAGCACCTCTGCCTCCACTTTTGCGATTGCTTCGTCAGAAACAGATGGCCGTCCGGAATGCTCCTCATCATGGGCGTCAGTACGCCCGTTCTTGAACTCTTTGCATCATTTGCGCACGTGTACGCTCATACACTTATTTCCATAGATTTCGCATAGCTGTGAATGTATTTCTGTCGGGGCAATGTTTTTTGCAGACAGGAAACGGATCACCGAGCGCAGCTCACACCTGGCGGGCGAAGCGAGGGGGAGATCCATCACGTACGCCTGCCAAGCCAAGACTGAGCTCCGCAGGCAGCTCACTAGGGAAGGGATTTGGAGTGGGGGAACCAAGGTACACTACAGAATCGCGGGATCCACCGTAACAGCGCTTTTCAGGACTGTAGCGCCATGGGAACCTTATTTTACGGACAATCCTCGTATATGTATTCGGCCACACAATGAGATTACATCATGATTCATCACAAATGTTATTCAGACAGCTGATTGCAGTATCGTCCCCTGTGAAATTAGAGTGTTCTTTACCCCTCATGGTACCTGCAAGTAGCCGTCACGGTCCAGTTTCCCATCACGTTCACCTCGCGTATAATAGAGGGGTTAAGCTGTAGGTCCTCACCCCTCATACTTGTCCGCGTGATGCGCCCACATTGGTGGACGACATTTACGCAGCTGCCTTGTACACTGTCAAAGGCTTGAATAACCACCTTTGGCCACGCTTACCGCTGCGAGACGTCCATGAAAAAAGTCAGTGGTTTCTCAAAGGTAGCGACAGGGATGTGTAGTCATGCCGACTCAAGTACCATGGTCAGCTGCGCCAAGGTTTCTCTGTTGAGGATCCACACCACGAACAGCCTGATCAGAGTGGTCCCACAGATTCTCGATTGGGGAGTTTGACGGTCAGGAGAGTACGGTAATCTCATCTTGGTGCTCTTCGAACGATACACATACGCTGCGAGATGTGTGACATCCTGGTAGATGCCGTCGTGCCGAGGAGAAACAAACTACATGTAGGAGTGGATATGGTCCTCAGGGATACATGCATACTTGTATTGATCCACAGTGCTTTCCAAAATGTCTGATATTGACGGGGAAGGCCATAAAGACCTTCCCCAGACCCCAAAGCTCACTCCTCCGCCGTGGACCTTTCCAAAGATTGTGGCAAGGTATTTGCTCTCAGACGTTGCACGTCGATGGAGCGTAAAACGGGATTGATCTGTAAAGATCACCTGTCGTCTATCAGTGGACGTCCAGTTGACGTACTGGGATTAAAAATTACAGCGTTCGTCGCCGATGAACAGAAATCAGCATGAGTGCATGAATCATGTGCCTGCCATGGAGCCTCATTGGCAGTAACGCTAGCTGAACAGTCGTTGAGGACGCACTGTTGGTTCATCAGGACTGTCAGTTGCTCATCCGTTGCACGTATATTCGCCCGTACTAACTTCCGTACAGTACACACTGTCGTTCACCCCCATGCCCGATAGTGCACCACAGTTTCCTCGGCGTCTGTTTTTGATAGCACCATTTGACCATGCTTGATATACGTAACTTAGCCGTTTCGGAAATGCTTCCATTCCCGCCCTTCTGGACGTCAATAAATAACTCCGTTTCGGCATTACGACAACGACTGCACTGTTCTCCGCATACTCTGGATGCGCTTTGTGTATTCTTCTCTGCTAGTGCTGCCACCTGCCGCCTGACTGTGGTGATTGCGCGGTCAAGTCGAACGTAGGCGGTTCTCACATTACGTGACTGTACCTTGTAGAAGACAGGTCACTTTATATCCGCTAGTACTAAATGCAGTTCTTACGTTCATCTACATGGATACTCTGCAAATCACATTTAAGTGCATGCCAGAGGGTTTGGACAAGCGTAGTGTAGGCGGTCTCCTTAGTGGGTCTGTTACATTTTCTAAGTGTCCTGCCAATAAAACGCAGCCTTTGATTTGCCTTCCCCACAACATTTTCTATGTGTTCTTTCCAATTTAAGTAGTTCGTAATTGTAATACCTTGATATTTAGTTGAATTTACGGCTTTTAGATTAGACTGATTCATCGACTAACCGAAGTTTAACGAGTTTCTTTTAGCACTCATGTGGATGACCACACACTTTTCGTTATTTAGGGTCAACGGCCATTTTTCGCACCATCCAGATATTTTTTTCTAAATACATACAAAGGAGTGTAATACACAAGAGGCAGTAAGCTGATAACCAGAAAAATGGGAGAACGTACGTAAACTATTTATTGTTCAAAAGTAATGGCCGTATCTATTAACTGATTTATCTCGTTGCAAGACTAGACAGTCAGTGCCGTGATTGTACCCGGGCGTGCACCTCTTCATCCGAGGTAAATCGACGGCCACAAATGACTTTCCATCAGGGAATAATATGGAAATCACATGGGGAGGGATCAGGAGTTAATGCGAAACTTATGCAGCCGGCTCGAAACGACCTTGCCAATATGTGTGAGCAGCGTCGGTCTGGAAACCGCTCTACACGTAGTTCCGACGTATTTTGGTGACATTTGCCATAAAAGTCGACCAATTCTTTTTCAGTAATGGTATACGCATTACTAATGATTCGACTGCCACTATGTTTTACAAGTATCGTAGTGTAAATGAATTGGCCGGCCGGAGTGGCAGAGCGGTTCTAGGCGCTACAATCTGGAACCACGCGACCGCTACGGTCGCAGGTTTGAATCCTGCCTCGGGCATGGATGTGTGTGATGTCTTTAGGTTAGTTAGGTTTAAGTAGTTCTAAGTTCTAGGGGACTGATAACCTCAGCAGTTAAGTCCCATAGTGCTCAGAGCCATTTGTAAATAAATTGCAATACTCCACATACGGCTCTCTCTGTCGTGTGTTCGAGTTCTCCTTCGGGCATGAGTGTGTGTGTTCTCCATAGCGTAAGTTAGTTTAAGTTAGATTAAGTAGTGTTTATGACTCAGCAGATTGGTCCCATAAGACCTTACCACCACTCCCCATAACAAACCTAAAGTAGGAGGGCGTGTTGGAAAGTAATTACTAGAAATTTTAAGTGAAGACTCTTCAGTCCATTTAAATAAAACAGGCATTATTGTCATTTTACATCTTTATTCTTCAGGTCTACACATTTACAGCCCTCTTGCGCTAGATGGCTCCGAATTTTAGCATGTAACACGGCGGGGTGTAATGTGGCTATGCCGGCGGGTGAGAAACAGCTTGCTTTAACAGGGTTCCGAACTCGAGGAGTTGTGTACGAATGGATCACCCTCTCCTTCATCATTACAATGCCACACCACACTCGAGCGTCGCGGGACCTGCAACAAGCCGACACGTTGGGTTTACTGTCATCGATCGTCCGCCATACTGTCCCAATTTGGGCCAAACCAATTTCCATCGGTTTTCAAAACTTAAAAAAAAAAACACTTTCAAGGACTGTGACCGAATGGAGCGGTGCAAGCAGAGGTGACGTCGTAGCTCCGTCACTAAAGTCAAATATTCTACAGAGAAATTGGTGTCTCGTTGAGAGAAATGGGTTCGTCGCCAACGAGATTATGTAGTGAAACAAATACGTAGACATGAACATAGATGTACAATTTTATTGATGTTTGTTTTATTTGAAAAGCTTTAAGAGTTTTCACATATAAAATTCGGAGGCATTACTTTTCGGCACGTCTTCGTATATCAACAGTGGTGCCACTGCACTTCAGTCAACTCTTCCTGACGGCGACTTGCAACTGGCGGCGTATCTCTTGCCTCGTCCGTCGAGGTAGCTTATCATCACGTACCTATCGCCACGACGGCGGAAGATTGCTTGGAGAAGGACGTAAACATCCGACTCGCAGGTCATTCAACAGCTGTAATAACAACACAAAATTCTGTATATTCAATGTAAATTTACTCGGTGATCGTTTGTTTCATCTACAAAAGAGTTGTACCACTGACTTTGCCTCTTAGAGTTCTGTTATTCTGCCACAAAGAAAACCATAGTTCAATTAAAAAAGAAGTCAGTACCTATATATCCGCCGGCCGGTGTGGCCGTGCGGTTAAAGACGCCTCAGTCTGGAACCGCGTGACCGCTACGGTCGCAGGTTCGAATCCTGCCTCGGGCATGGATGTGTGTGATGTCCTTAGTTTAGTTAGGTTTAATTAGTTCTAAGTTCTAGGCGACTGATGACCTCAGAAGTTAAGTCGCATAGTGCTCAGAGCCATTTGAACCATTTGAACCTATATCTCCATTATTAATGCAGTTGCGAGGACGCATTGCTGTCTCATGAGCACCGTTCGTGCAGGGGAATACAGATCATAGATGTCCTTCTTGTCCTTTTTTTTTTTTTTGAGTCATCAGTCTTCTGACTGGTTTGATGCGGCCCGCCATGAATTCCTCTCCTGTGCCAACCTCTTCATCTCAGAGTAGCACTTCCGATCTATGTCCTCAATTATTTGCAGGATGTATTACAGTCTCTGTCTTAATCCACAGTTTTTGCCCTCTACAGCTCCCTCTAGTACCATGGATGCCATTCATTGATGTCTTAACAGATGTCCTATCGTACTGTCCCTTCTCTTTGCCAGTGTTTTCTACATATTCGTTTCCTCTCCGATTCTACACCGAACATCCTCATTCCTTACTTTATCAGTCCACCTAATTTTCAACATTCGTCGGTAACATCACACGCCAAATGCTTCAATTCTCTTCTGAAGCGGTTTCCCCCCAGTCCATGTTTCACTACCATACAATTCTGTGTCCAAACATACATTCTCAGAAAATTCTTCCTCAAATTAAGGCCTCTTGGCTAGGAATACCTTTTTTGCCAGTACTAGTCTGCTTTTGATCTCCTCCTTGCTCTGTCCGTCATTGGTTACTTTGCTGCCGAGGTAGCAGAATTCCTTCATATTATTCGTCACCATCAGTTCCGATGTTACGTTTCTCTCTGTTCTCATTTCTGCTACTTCTCATTACTTTCGTCTTTATTCGATTTATTCTCAATGCATATTCTGTATTTATTAGACTGTTCATGTCATTCAGGACATAATGTAATTCTTCTTCACTTTTACTCAGGATAGCAATCTCAGCAGCGAATCGTACCACTGAAATCCTTTCGCTTGAATTTTTAATTCCACTCCTCATTTTTTCTTTTATTTCCATCATTGCTTCATCGATGTGCAGTTTGAACAGTGGGGGCGAAAAACTACATCCCTGTCTTACACCCTTTTTAATCCGAGCACTTTGTTCTTGGTCGTTCACTCTTATTAATCTCACTTGGCTCTTGTACATATTATATATTACCCGTCTCCTCCTATATCTTACCCCTATTTTTCTCGGAATTTCGAATATCTCACACTGTTTTACGTTGGCGAACGCTTTTTCCTGGTCCACAAATCCTATGAACGTGTCTTGATTTTTCTTTAGCCTTATCAGCCGCAACATCAGAGCTGCCCCTCTGGTGCCTTTACCTTTCCTAAAGCCAAACTGATCGTCATCTTATACATTCTCAATTTTATACTCCTGTAAGTAACTTTGATGCCTGAGCTGTTAAGCTCATTGTGCATTAATCTTCTTACTTGTCAGCTATTGCAGTTTTCGGAACCGTGTGCATGATATTTTTCTGAAAGTCAGATGGGATGTCGCCAGACATATATTCTACACACCAACGTGAATAGTCGTTTTGTTGCAACTTCCCCCATTGATTATAGGAATACTGCTGGTATGTTATCTATTCCTTCTGCCTTATTCGACCGTAACTACTCCAAAGCTCCTTTAAATTCTGATTCTAATTCTGGATCCCCTTTGTCTTCTAAATCGACTTCCGTTTCTTCTTCTAGCACATAAGACAAATCTTCCCCTCATAGAGGCCTTCGACGTACTTTTTCCATCCATCCGCTCTCTCCTTTACATTTATCAGTGGAATTCCCGTTGCAGTCTTAATGTTACCACGCTTACTTAAATGTCACCGAAGTCTGTTTTGACTTTCCTGTATGCTAAGTCGTCCTTCTGACAATCGGTTTCTTCACATTTTTCATGCACCCATTTCGTCTTAGCTTCCCTGCACTCCCTCTTTATTTAATTCCTCAGCGTCTTATATTTCTGGATTCCTCAATTACCCTGAATATTTTTGTACTTTCTTCTTTCATCTATCAATTGAAGTATTTTTCCTGGAACCCATGGTTTCTTCGCAGTTACGTTCTTTGTACCTATGTTTTCCTTCCAACTTCGGTGATTGCCCTGTTTATTGATGCCCGTTCCTCTTCAGCTGTACTGCCTACTGAACCAATCCTTATTGGTTTGTCTATAGCCTTCGAGTCTCAACCTATCTCGTCGTTCCTTAGTACTTCAGTATCCCACTTGTTTGAGTATCGATTGTTCTTGACTCTTCTCTTAAACTTCAGCCTACTCTTCATCACTACTACACTGAGATCAGTGTCTATATTTGATATTGGGTACGCCTTACAATCCAGTATTCAATTTCGGAATCTCTGCTTGACCATGATGTAATCTAATTGAAATCTTCCTGTATCATCCGGCCTTTTCCAAGTTTTGTCTCCTGCTCTTGTGATTCTTATTTATTTATTTATTTATGGATCCTGCGGCCAAATTAAGGAGAAGTCTCCATGGTCATGGAACGAGTCAATACATGAAATTATAACACGATATTAGAAACAGATAAAATGAAATATAAAAAAAACATATTCAGGTGACAAGTCGTAAGTTTAAATAAAGAAAATCAACAATGTAACACTGGAATTTGCTTAAATTTTTTAGCTCTTTCAGGAGCTCCTCGACAGAATAGAAGGAGTAAGCCATGAGGAAACTCTTCAGTTTAGACTTAAAAGATTTTGGGCTACTGCTAAGATTTTTGAGTTCTTGTGGTAGCTTATTGAAAATGGATGCAGCAGAATACTGCACTACTTTCTGCACAAGAGTCAAGGAAGTGCATTCCACATGCAGATTGGATTTCTGCCTAGTATTAACTGAGTGAAAGCTGCTAACTCTTGGGAATAGGCCAATATTGCTAACAACAAACGACATTAAAAAATATATATACTGTGAGGGCAATGTCAGAATTCCCAGACTATTGAATAGGAGTCGACAAGAGGTTCTCGAACTTACGCCACATATAGCTCGAACAGCCCGTTTTTGAGCCAAAAATACCCTTTTTGAATCAGAAGAATTACCCCAAAAAATAATACCATACGACATAAGCGTATGAAAATATGCGAAATAGACTACTTTTCGTGTTGAAATGTCACTTATTTCAGACACTGTTCTAATCGTAAATAATGCAGCATTTAGTTTCTGAACAAGATCCTGGACATGGGCTTTCCATAACAGCTTACTATCTATCCGAACGCCTAGGAACTTGAACTGTTCCGACTCGCTTATAATATGCACATTCTGTCTGATCAAAATATCGGTTCTTGTTGAATTGTGAGTTAGAAACTGTAAAAACTGAGTCTTACTGTGATTTAGCATCAAATTGTTTTCCACAAGCCACGAACTTATTTCATGAACTACATTATTTGATACTGTTTCAATATTACACACAAGATCCTTCACTATCAAGCTGGTGTCATCAGCAAACAGAAATACTTTTGAATCACCTGTTATACTAGAAGGCATATCATTTATATAAATAACAAACAGCAGTGGCCCCAGCACCGACCCTTGGGGAACGCCCCACTTAACAGTGCCCCATTGGGACTGAACATCACTACCACTCTCACTATTGCGGAGAATTACCTTCTGCTTTCTGTTCTGAAAGTAAGAGGCGAACCAATTGTAAGCTACTCCCCTTACTCCATAATGGTCCAACTTCTGCAGTAATATTTTGTGGTCAACACAGTCAAAAGCCTTCGTTAAATCAAAGAAAACACCTAACGTTCACAACCTTTTATTTAATCCATCCGAAATCTCACAGAGAAAAGAGAATATAGCATTTTCAGTTGTTAAGCCATTTCTAAAACCAAACTGTACATTTGACAGCAAATTATGTGAATTGTGCTGCAGTAACCTAGTATATAGAACACTCTCGGTAACTTTAGTAAACAGCGATGGCATAGAAATAGGCCTATAATTGTCAACATTATCCCTGTCTCCCTTTTTATAAAGTGGCTTCACTACCGAGTACTTTAATCGGTCAGGAAACCGACCACTCCTAAAGGAAAAGTTACAGATATGGCTACGTAATGGGCTAACATACATAAAACAATACTTCAGTATTCTGCTAGATACCCCGTCATATCCATGAGAGTTTTTGGTCTTTAGTAATTTAATTATTAACTCAATCTCCCTCTTGTCAGTATCATGGAGGAGGGTTTCAGGTAACAGTCTCGGAACACTTTTTGTTGGACTAGGTTTCTATTTAGTTCACCTGCTATATTCAGAAAGTGGTTATTAAATACTGTACATATATGCGACTTATCAGTAACACGAACATTCCCACTACGCACTGATTCTATATCCTCGACCTGTCTCTGCAGACCAGCCACTTCCTTTACGACTGACCATATGGTTTTAATTTTATCCTGAGACTTAGCTATTCTATCTGCACACCACATACTTTTTGCCTTCCTAATAACATTTTTAAGCACCTTACAATACTGTTTGTAATGGGCTGCTGCATTTAGATTTTCACTGTTTCTAACGTTTTGATATAATTGCCACTTTGTTCTACAAGATATTCTTATCCCTCTAGTCAGCCACCCAGGCTGCCTGTTTGTGCTAGTACCCTGTTTTGAACGTTCTAACGGAAAGCAACTTTCAAAGAGCACGAGAAAAATCTTGAGAAAAGCATTATATTTATCGTATACTGTATCAGCGCTATAAACATCTTGCCACTCTTGTTCCTTGATAAGGCTTACAAAGGTCTCTACAGCAAATGGATCAGCTTTCCTAAACAGCTGGTGACTTTGTTTAACACGTGTTGCTGCACAAAAATCTTTTAGAGTTAAAATTTGTGTATCATGATCTGAAAGGCCATTCACCTTTTTGCTAACAGAATGCCCTTCTAGTAATGAGGAATGAACAAAACTGTTGTCTATGGTTGTTCTACTGTTCCCTCTCGTTGGAAAGAGTACGGTTTGCATAAGATTATATGAATTAAGGAGGTCTACCAGCATCCTCTTCCTTGCACAGCCACTTATACAATTAATATTGAAGTCACCACATATAACTAACTTTTTGTATTTCCTATAAAGTGAACCAAGAACCTTCTCTAGCTTTAGCAAACATGTCGTGAAATCGGAGTCTGGAGATCTATAAATAACAACAGCTAGAAGTTTAGCTCCGTTAAATTTAACCACACCTGTACAACATTCAAACACCTTTTCAGTGCAGCACTTTAAAACATCAATTGACTCAAATGGGATGCCGTTTTTCACATACATGGCTACTCCCCCACACCGCAAAGAGCTCCTCGAAAAGCTGCCAGCCAACCTGTATCCTGGTAAAGGAAACCTCTGAATTATCTCCTTATTTAAGAAGTGTTCAGATATACCAATAATTTCAGAGTCAACATCTATAAGCAGTTCACTAACTTTATCTCTAATACCTTGTATATTTTGATGAAATATGCTAATTCCCTCATTACTCCGATACCTAAGCTTTGTCAAAAGTGGTTCCTTTGTTAGGGAGACTTCCCTTAAGCAGGAATACCTATCAGCTGACTTCAATCTAAAAAAATGTGCAGCTCTAACACCCACTACTGCAGGAATTTTCCCATGAGTGATCCCACCAACCCCACCTATGCTGTCACCTATAAGCTTTGCCAACCTCCCCTTCCCATACCTGTTGAGGTGCAGGCCATGTCTAGTGAAACCCGTCCTGCTGATAGACTCAACCGACACCACTGAAATGTGACCCATGCTTTCTGTCATCAGCGCACCCCCAAGTCTCATGTTATTACGCCTGACGGCTGTATTAAGATGAGGCCGATCGTGACGCTGAAACAGTTCCACGAAATGCACATTCGTGTTGCCAGTCTGAGCGGCTATCTTTTCCAGGTCAACATCGATGTCATATTCCCCATCCCTATCAATCAGCCCCACCCACAATCACAACCTGATCCTCTTTAGTAAAATCCCTAGATAACCCCCCTATGTTTTCAGTCACATGAGCCAATCCTGCATTAGGCTTCACAATGCTGGTGACCTGGTCCTCACTCCCCAGCACTTCCTGCAACTGCTGGCCTACACCCCTGCCATGCGAACTAATTAACAGCAGAACCTTCCTCTTCGACTTTGCAACTGTTCTAGGCACCGTAACTACTGATGTCTGCTCCATACTTCATACATCTACAGCTACTAGAGATTCCTCTCCACTAGACTCTGACAGTTGGTCATATCTATTGTAAACACCAATAGTAAAACTATCTGAAAATCTTCTTCTCCTAGCAGATCTCTTGCCAACAGCCAGCTCCCATTCCCCAACCCCCTTCTCCCTCCTCATCTAGCTCCTCCTGTGCTTTTTTCAAGTGCACCTGAAGGGCACAGATCTTACGCTCCTGCTCCTCTTGGAAAGAGTATTCGCTATTACTAGCTAAAACCTGTTACAGAACTCAATTAGTCTTTCTCCTCTTTCATTCCTTGTCCCAAGCTCATATTCTCCCGTAGCCTATTCTTCTACTCTTTCCCTACAACTGTATTACAGTCCCTCACTACTATTAGATTTTCATCCCCCTTTACATACTGTATTACCCTTTCCATATCCTCATACACCTTCTCTATCTCTTCATCTTCATCTTGGTGACGTCGCCATGTATACCTGAACTATCGATCCCAATGAGAACAACCATACCACTGAACTGTTCTAAAGTTCAAATGTGTTTGAAATCTTATGGGATTTAACTGCTAAGGTCATCAGTCCCTAAGCTTACACACTACTTAACCTAAACTATCCTAAGGACACACACCCATGCCCGAGGGAGGACTCGAACCTCCGCCGGGACCAGCCGCACAGTCCATGACTGCAGCGTCTCAGACCGCTCGGCTAATCCCGCGCGGCACTGAACTGTTAACACTAACACCCTCTCTGCCGTACCTACCTATTCATAACGAATCCTACGCCCGTTATACCATTTCCTGCTGCTGTTGATAATACCCTGTACTTATCTGACCAGAAATCCTTGTCACAAAGGGTTAAAAGCGATTTAGTCAGTCTTGTATTTGGAAACACTTCTTAAAGGCATACCGTAGTACAATACGATTTTCACTCTGCAGTGGAGAGTCAGCAGCTCGTGGTCGCGCGGTAGCGTTCTCGCTTCCCGCACCCGGGTTCCCGAGATCGGTTCCCGGCGGGCTCAGGGATTTTCTCTGCCTCGTGATGACTGGGTGTTGTGTGATGACCTTAGGTTAGTTAGGTTGAAGTATTTCTAAGTTCTAGGGGACTGATGACCATAGATGTAAAGTCCCATAGTGCTCAGAGCCATTTGAACCATTTTTTTTCTGCAGCGGAGTGTGCGCTGATACGAAACTTCCTGGCAAATTAAAACTGTGTGCCAGACAGAGACTCGAACTCGGGACCTTTGACATTTACAGAAAAGTGCTCTACCAAATGACCTACCCAAGCACGACTCACGACCCATTCTCACAGCTTCAGTTCTGCCGGTACCTCGTCTCCTACCTTCCAAACTTCACAGAAGCTCTTCTGCGAACATAGCAGAACTCGCACTCCTGGAAGAAAGGACAATGCGGAGTCATGGCTTAGCCACAGCCTGGAGGATGTTTCCAGAATGAGATTTTCACTCTGCAGCGGAGTGTGCGCTGAAATGTAACTTCCTGGCAAATTAAAACTGTGTGCCGGACCAAGACTCGAACTTGGGACCTTTGCCTTTCGCGTTCAAGAAGTTCGAAGGAGAGCTTCTGTGAAGTCTGGAAGGTGTAAGACGAGGTACTGGCAGAACTGAAGCTCTGAGGACGGGTCGTGAGTCGTGCGTGGGTAACTCAGTTGGGCACAGTCTGCCTTTGGCAGCGGTGCAGCTCGAACTTGTTTACGTCCTGGGTGCGAACGTTCGTGGAAGAAGCGGTGTTTACACCGTCGTCACTCGCGTGTGTTAATGTTTGAATCTAACGCAATGGAGCACAATTTCCGAAAAACTTCGATACAGTTCACGTTCTGTAACGAGTATGCAAGACCGAAGACATTCGAAATCGAAGGTTTCTTGAGGGACGAAGTGCATCTTAATTACACGGAGATTATTGGAATTCACTTATCAATCGTGAGCAGCACTCTTTAGGTAAAGATGATTGACGACGCAGCATGCGATAGAATCAGTTAAGCCGCCAAACAAAGATTCCAGTTCCGACAATCCGATAGTCATATTGGCGAAGTTTTAGTAGCTCATTCGGGCCTGGGCGTGCGTACGATTCGAATCTTCGATCTGCCTTTCGAGGTACCCGAATCATTGGTCACTGAATCACTCCAACCATAAGGCAGAGTTATTAGTCATACAGCCGAACGTTGGGCAAATTTTAGCACGTATCCAGTGCTCAGTGGTGTCCGACATGTGCGAATTGCCCTTACGAAACATGTGCCATCGTACATAAACATCGGCGGCGGTAGAGCTATTGTCATTTATGATGGACAGCCCCGGACATGCTCCAGGTGTGGTGGTGAAGGACATCTTCAATCTGCATGTATGCAGAGGAGACTTATGCAACTCCCCAGCGGAGACTTCCAGAATCCGGCTACACCAACGTCACTGCCGCTGACTTTCGTGACGGCACTTCGCTGGGAGGTGACGCCGAGGTCGGAGCGTACTTTCGAACCAACGCCCCAATTGATTGAGGCGCCTTCGGGCCCCACTGAAGGAGGCATGGCTCCGACCGGCCTCCAATCCCAGACACTGCAGGTGGTGGAGAATGAGAATGACAGCATCACGCAAGGCATGGAAGCAGAAGTGGAACGCCGGCCGGAGTGGCCGTGCCGTTCTAGGCGCTACAGTCTGGAGCCGAGCGACCTCTACGTTCGCCTCGGGCATGGATGTGTGTGGTGTCCTTAGGTTAGTTAGGTTTAATTAGTTCTAAGTTCTAGGCGACTGAAGACCTGAGAAGTTAAGTCGCATAGTGCTCAGAGCCATTTGAACCATTTGAGCCTGAAGTGCAACGACCCCAGGGCGTTGTGACGGTGGCGAGACAGCCAACACCAGAGGCCCAGGCTAGGGCCCCCAAAGAACGCTCGCCGAAGCGCCGCAAGAAGCGCCGACTAAACTCTGCGGAGACGCTCCCTTCTCTTCTTGGGAGCCCTGATGAGTCTAACACTATGGACCCGTCTGACTTGGAACCACAAGCTTCGGATGTCCCTTACCATATGAGTTCGGACAGTGAAAAGATGTCATGTAGTTCAGACGACGTATCCGTTGATGCTCAGGGGCCCGACACCCATTCAGCGGCGGAGTCTAAAGCTGCGAAAGATCCACAGATGCCACACATCAGTGCCGCACAGGGCAGTTTGTAGCACCCCAATAATACCAGCTGGGATGCGCACGACGAAGAAATCACCGATGCGGACCCTTCCATTGGTGGGGACTCGCATCCGTCCGCATCTCAAGAAACCTAACGCCGCAGGGTGACGTACGTCGGGAGACCCTCTGCGGATGTGCAAAGGGTCTATTGATACGGTGAAATTTCGTCATTTTAACAACACGGGGAGATACAGCTACTCGAACCCAGGCATACAGAATAGGGACAGTGAACGTAAATACCATTAGATCGCCCGTGAAACAGCAATTGTTTAGGGACATGATCTACGCGTCGGATGTGGATGTATTGATGGTGCAGGAAATTTACATTCCTGAGTTCCAGGAAGTACATGGATATATCTCCTACACCTCGCCTCACTCGAACAACGACAGTGGAACGGCGATATTGATCCGGGACGGTATTCCGGTTCGCGACCTGGCTTATCTCCCTTCGGCACGAGGACTGGCGATAACTGTTAATGGAATTCGTATTCTCAATGTTTATGTCACTTCCGGCACAGACAACAGACGGGCGCTTGCGAGATATTATTCGGAAGAAAAAAAAATGGTTCAAATGGCTCTGAGCACTATGGGACTAAACATCTGTGGTCATCAGTCCCCTAGAACTTAGAACTACTTAAACCTAACTAACCTAAGGACATCACACACATCCATGCCCGAGGCAGGATTCGAACCCGCGACCGTAGCAGTCGCGCGGTTCCGGACTGAGCGCCTAGAACCGCTAGACCACCGCGGCCGGCTATTCGGAAGAGATTGTGCCCTTATTTACCGACAGATTCGATCATTTCATTATAGGTGGTGACTTCAATGGTAGCCCAAAAAGAGCAGTCTCCGCATTACAATATCTGTAGTGCACTGCGAGTGCTATGCTGGGACCTGGAATTATGCGACACCTGGAACAGGATTCATAGGAACCGTGAGGGATATACTTATTTTACCAGTCACTCAGCGAGCGGACTTGATCGAATATATGTTTCGGTTGGACTACGGGACAAGGTGGTCGACGCGGAACGATGGCCTGCGGCAGTTACTGATCATCTGGCTTACATTTGTACCATATCACTCCCTCGGCAAAGTGTGTGGAGAAGCCCCTGGACATGGAAGCTCATTTAGTCACTTTCGGCGGACCCCGAATGTCGTCAGAGAGTTGAGGAGGTATGGGCCACATGTAAACGCCATATACCAACATATGCCTCCGTGCTTCAATGGTGGCTCGAGTGTACTAAGCCGGCAATAAGAAGAGCTCTAATACAGTATTGTCGGGATAAGACGAGATGGCAAAGAGACACTCTTGATTATTATTACACCATGCTTCGTGAGTTGTCATTTCAAGTGCCGTCTGCAGAACATCATGCAGAAGCTCATTGTGTCCAGGCAGAAATCCTCACGATCACGTGACGATGACTGGGTGGCATCCCAATACGGGCAAGATGTCTCGACACCATCACTGCGGAACGTATCTCGATGCACCATGTGTCGCGGGAACTAAACGTTACCGCCGGGCATTGGTCACAGTGCTCAACGGTTTTGATGGCCGTCAATTGACAACACAACAGGACATTGCAAATGAATTTTTAGGGCATTTCCGCCACCTATATGCCGGAACACCGACGGACCGTCGAGTGGGGGAAGACACATTGCAAAATCTGCAAACGACACTGACAGAGACGGATAAGGCAGCACTTATGGAGGCACTCACAGAAGACGATATAAAGGTGGCACTCAGAAAAGGAGCGGCCCATAAATCACCAGGATCAGATGGGATTACGTTAGAGTTTTATCGAGAATTCGTGGACATGATGTAGCCACAGTGGGTGTCGATGTACAATGAGGCGATGCGTCCTGACATGCGCCTACCGTCGGATTTTGTGACGGGCTTTCTTCTTCCCATACCGAAGATGGCGGGGAGTCGCAGTGTTAATCAATATCGGCCTCTCACTATGCTAAACACCGACTATAAAATCTTTGCACGACTACTAGCGTCTCGTCTTAAACTAGCGATATCCAGGACAAGATCTCCTGATCAGGCTTGCCTAGGGGTGCGAAGCAACATCTCCTCCGCGTTAAGTGAATACCGTGACGTTATCACCCTTGCGGAAACATGTAGAATGCGAGCAGCGATGATATCTGTGGACTTCGATCGTGCGTTCGACAGGATAAACCATGACTTCTTGGTGTCAGTCATTAGCCGAATAGTGGTTCCACCTGTTTTCATCTCCATCGTTATGAGGCTAATACGAGGTGCTACATCGAATATTGCACAATGAGGAGACAACTGGCCCCCACCTGTTGGCGCCAGTTATGACAGGATTATTTTAACGTGTTATAAAATAAAAAATAAAATAAAATAAAACAAATAAAAATAATTAAAAAAAGACGATGGTAACACCGAAACCGCCTCAGATAATGGTCCTTCGAATGGTCGACGCAGAAGAAACACATGCCGCCCTCAATGGCAGATATGGTGAAGATTAAATGGCTGGATGCCAGATTCAAGATGCGACACCGCGTGCTGCGGGGATTGTAATGCAGATGATAACTTTGTTTTCTCTCCAGCCCGTGACTAGGATTGTCATTTACTTTATTCATGTAAAAAAAAGGGGGCGGCCTTTACGTTGACTTTATGTTTTCGAAATTGTTTTAGGTGTCTCGATACTTTTCTTATCCCTAGGACAGCACAACTGTACGATTAAAGATTGTTTGTTTACCCTGCCTTCCTGAAAAAAAAAAAGAAAAAGAAAAGTTGATTGAGTACTTGCCTGCAAAAGGCAAAGGTCACGAGTTCGAGTCTCGGTCTGGCACACAGTTTTAATTTTCCAGGAAGTTGCATACTGTAGTAATTCGTGCACTATGGTCTCGACTGTCATAATGTTAGAAGCACAGCTTCCTTCTAGTCTGCAAAGCAACGTCTCCTAGCATGCGTGAAACATGGTCCTGGTCCGTTAGGAGGCTGCGATACTTGTGCGCATTCAGTGTTCCGTCTGTGAAACGCGGACCTGTGAGCTGAAGGTTCACTGTCCCACACCACACGTTTGCACTGCTTTAACACTGATGTTCCACCTGAAGAAGCCACGGGTACCGTCAACATTGCACGTTTCGGTCGTGGACCTGGCCGTGATTGGTATTGTGGCTTCATATCTGAACTTGATACACTATGAATGTGGAGTATTCTGTGATAATGCCCATGTAAAGAAGTTAATACGATTGTGATAATCGTTTCCATGCAGCCCTTGATAGAGAGGGATGGAACCAATATCGCTGGAGAATGCTTAGGACGCTTGCCTTATTCATGCCACTTCCTCCTGTGATTCCGAGGGAACTAACTTGGGCATCAACTGCAGCAAAAGGAATAGGTTTCCTGTCTTCTGTCGTCACCTGTTTCCTTCCGTTACGTGGTTTAGGTGTTCCACTACCACATTCATTCTACTGATTGAAGAGGTTGACAAATAATTGTCGAGGTGGTTGAAGTCTGTTGGGATATCTTACCTCATATACCGTACAAGAACCAACTGCATTCTTCCTACGCTCTCCATGGACCATGAGCATGCGGTTTTTTCTGCATTAGTGAATCCCATCGTCCACTCACGACCTACTGCTTGGACTATCACACACTGACTGACTAGCAAGTCCCAATGCAATCAAGGAACACACAACCATACTGTAAGCAAACGTAAGAAGATGATGCCTAGCAACTACGCAGGTTGAATGGCACAAGCAAGCGTCAGAGTGGAAACTTTTCGAAATACATCTGTAAATGACACGTACAGGAATCCTAAAACAAACACAGCTGACATTTTAATTTGTGCTAATTGAGTTCTTTAAAGTGAATTAGTTGGTTCAAGTGGCTCTGAGCACTATGGGACTTAACTTCTTAGGTCATCAGTCCCCTAGAACTTAGAACTACTTAAACCTAACTAACCTAAGGACATCACACACATCCATGCCCGAGGCAGGATTCGAACCTGCGACAGTAGCGGTCGCGCGGTTCGAGAGTGAAGCGCCTAGAACTGCTCGGCCACTCCGGCCGGCAAAGTGAATAAGTATTGTTCCATTATAAAAGTGTGTGTTTGCAAAAAAATACACTTTCTAAGTATTATTGCAATGTGTGTATTGGCTAACAGTACGAGGCCCTGACAATCAATCCATTCTGTGAAAACCGCACATCAATATCACTTTCCACTTCCGCAGTATTTGCGATGAAAGCTTTGGGTGATTCAACCTCTATATACAGCACTGTACTCTAGAAAGTGCGGACGAATGAAAGGTGACTGCATCCCAGCCGACACCCTCTGCAGTACATCGTTTGGCGACTGGCGGAGCATGTATGTGGCTAAAAATGTCCCAGCCACTTATATTCGTAAGTTGCTACATTTCGCTTTGTGCATCTCTTGTAGGTGTTATGATCAACAAGATTTTCATGCTGCTCCTTTTGTGGTGGGAAGGAAATGCATGCAAGCTGAAATCGGTATACTGAGAAGATTAACGGTACTACTTTGAGAATCTGTGTGGCTCTTCGGATGCCGGACGACAGTGCAGCGTAGTCTACGTTCTGTCTTATTCGGAGGATTCATTGGTTATAGGCTGATAGGGCGAAGCAGGCCTCAGGAAGTGCTTACAGCCGCCATCTTCCGCTACCGCTACTGTCCTCCGGGGAAATTAACCGACGCCGTGCGTCACGCAGCCGTTCGGCGGAGACCCGCTGCACCCGTCTTGGAATGCGTCCAATTTCCACTGCCAAAGGGACCGCATCGGGACGCGGCACGCCTCAGCCCACCTCCTGATACGCTAGCAGGCCGACGCGGCAGCAGAGATCTCCGGACGGTGCGCGGACTAGAGAGCTGAGGAATATCCATCCACCTGCCGTGTGTTGGTCCCAAACTTCAGTTCTGCACAACAACCACTTTCGGAGTTTTGCAGCTGAAGAGACACTCGTATTAAAAATTTACCGTTTCCATGCGTTGACTGTTAGCATGTGAGCCAATTTCTGAAAAATAGCTCAGAGTTCATTCCGTACCTAGGCAAATAAGAATGTTAAGAGACCGGAATCACCACTAAAGCAACAGACATAGTTCTTGTACACTACACATAGTTGTACTAAACAGCTGGATAAGTGTCTTCATCTATTTGTGGAGTAGGACAATGATCGCAGGACAATGATTCTTTCGGAGACATTTGTAACGACGAACAGAAGAAAGAAACGATTATAGAAATTTTAATTTCCACGTGGGATCGAAACATCTGTTAGTAGTCAATCGTGTTTACCTTCCAGGTTATAAAAATTGTTCAATCTGACGACTATCTGCATCTACGACACCCTATATAACTCACTAGAGACACCATTTCACAATTGTCCGCAGCACTATCTGGAAGGTGGACCTGCAGGGGCGCCGACTTATAAAACATTTGGGGGGGGGGGGGGGGGGCGGCACACTGGGGGTCTTGCCTCGGGAAATTTTCGGTGAAGAATGGTGAGTTTAAAAGTTTTTTAAACATTTTAGATTCATATGATCAACATTAGAACCCCGAAAACTGGATAACTGGACACTGCGGGAAACTCGACAAGCCTGGCATATTTTTTGGCTTTGAAAAAAGAAACAAAACATAAACACGAACGGTATTTTCGTAAAAAGCTAATTTAATTTATACTAGTAATCATGCTTATAGACTATTACAGAGCAGTGAATATACAGCTCTGAAAAGACTGAAATTATATTTAAGTAAATCCTAAACTATCATTAAAAGAATGTCTCACAGTTACAGCACGTTAATTAATAAGTGAAATAGCTAATTTAAGCTTAATTTGAATAAGGCTCAGGGTTCATTAAATAAAAACAATATCTCAAAGTTAATGCTTTAATACAGTTAATAAAGTTAATTCAGTATGCCTAATAGTTTCAGTCAAAAAGTATGTAAATAGCGGGTTTTAATTGGGTCTTTTAAGTATTTGAAAATAACAAATACAGTACTATAGTAATATAGTAATACAGCGCTAAAATAGTACTAATATTTCGAAACTGAAAATTTAACATTATGTACGTCTTTTATTCTCTATTTCATAAAAATTTTTAATATGGCTTTAAATGCCATTATTAGGACTAGAGTGTCTTTGTAGAGGTGCAAATGTCGACCGTCTGACTGGATTACTGAATAAGAAGTCGTTGATGACTGGTCGGATATCAAATTCATCCAAAACATCTCGGTGGGCATGAAGAATAGCCAGGTTGTGCAACCGCTTCGGTCCCATTGTTGATCGGAGGTATGACTTCAGACGTATAAGGGCGCTAAATGACCGTTCTGCTCTTGCTGTTGTGATTGCAACTACTTGGAGAAGCTTAATGCTCTTCACTACGTCACATAACATTTCTCCATTTCTCCCACTGCAGGCTCTTGTGTAATGTACTTTCTTACATCACACATGTTTTTTAAGACCGTTGCTTTTTTATTAGCGATATCGGCTAACATATTCAAGTGTAAGCGCAGTCTCTCAATGTCTAGGTCATTTTTGAAAAACTCAGCTGATTTTTCCAAATTTGTTGATCCCTGTTTAACAAAAACAAGCACTTTTGTTCAACTGCAATAACCTGTGTGAGTCCAGTTGAAGCAAACCGCTCAATATTGCAAGATTGCACCATTACACGAACTTCAATGTAAATAGCTTTGTAGTCTTCCTTTGGGGTTTTGAAAGTAAGCGGTGAGCTGGCTTCGTTGTTTTCATACTTCTTTGGTATACTTCGATTCCGAGGAAGCGAAGGATCATCAACTTGTGAAAGTTTTTCTTTCAAACACAATTCCCAAAAGTCTTCAGAACTATCACGCCCTCCATTCAATATAAAAATCAGGTCTTCATATGTCTTTTTCCAGATCAGCAACACTTAGATGAAGACATTGAATTTTTTCATTGACATCCTCTACTGGGTTCATTGCATGGCAATGAAAACGTAAAAATAAATAAGTCTTGAATTGTAACATTAACTCAAGGTAGCCTTCACATTTGTAACCTGCCTCTGTTTTGTCCTGTGCAGAAAATGTTTCAAAAAACTCTAAAATTTCTTCAAAGTTTTTCAGTATGCTCAAGATACTCCTAGCTTGCATACTCCATTGAGTCGGGTAAAGGGGTCGTAAACCAGCTTGGTCGTTAGCGTTCTCACAGCGTATGCTTCTGACAAGTCCCATCCTTTTGTTGGATTCCTTTATGGTGTTTATTAAGCCATGGCTAAAGCCATAAAATCCCTCGTAGACGTAAGATGGCGGAGACTGTCAATCACTGCCAAGTCTAAACTGTGGGCAGTGAAGTGCTTTTGGTTGTATATCCAAAACCAACTTTTTTTAGTCCTTTGAACTTACCTCTCATATTCGAGGCACCATCATAGACTGTCCTCTTAAGTTTTCCATTGACAAACCAAGACGATCAAAAACGTCTTTTAAAATAATAAACAGGGTTTTTGATTCAGTGTTGGGGTCTCGTATAAGCCAATAAAGTCTTCGTTGATGATTAAGGAAACATCTATAGTACGAATACAAAACGTCACTTGTTCGTGAATCGAAGAATCACTTGTTTCGCGAACCATAATATACACTACTGACCATTAAAATTGCTACACCAAGAAGAAATGCAGATGATAAACTGGTATTCATTGGACAAATATATTATACTAGAACTGATATGTGATTACATTTTCACGCAATTTTGGTGCATAGATCCTGAGAAATCAGTACCCAGAACAACCACCTCTGGCCGTAATAACGGCCTTGATACGCCTGGGCATTGAGTCAAACAGAGCTTGGATGGAGTGTACAGGTACAGCTGCCAATGCTTCAACACGATACCACAGTTCATAAAGAGCAGTGACTGGCGTATTGTGACGAGCCAGTTACTTGGCCACCATTGACCAGGCGTTTTCAATTGGTGAGAGATCTGGAGAATGTGCTGGCCAGGACAGCAGTCGAACATTTTCTATAGCCAGAAAGGCCCGTACAGGACCTGCAACATGCGGTCGTGCATTATGCTTCTGAAATGTAGGGTTTCGCAGGGATAGAATGAAGGGTAGAGCCACGGGTCGTAACACATCTGAAATGTAAAGTCCACTGTTCAAAGTGCCGTCAACGCGAACAAGAAGAGGTGATCGAGACGTGTAACCAATGGCACCCCATACCATCACGCCGGGTGATACGCCAGAATGGCGATGACGAATACACTCTTCCAATGTGCGTTCGCCGCGATGTCGCCAAACACGGATGCGACCATCATGATGCTGTAAACAGAACCTGGATTCATCCGAAAAAATGGGGTTTTGCCATTCGTGCAACCAGATTGGTCGTTGAGTACAACATCGTAGGCGCTCCTGTCTCTGATGCAGCGTCAGGGGTAATCGCATCCATGGTCTCCGAGCTCGTAGTCCATGCTGCTGCAAACGTCGTCTAACTGTTCGTGCACGTGGTTGTTGTCTCGCAAACGTCCCCATCTGTTGACTCAGGGATCGAGACGTGGCTGCACGATCCGTTACAGCCATGCGGATAAGATGCCCGTCAGCCTCGACTGTGTAGTGGTTAATAAAAAAGAAAAAGGAGAAGAGAAGAAAAGATTGAAAATGTGGGAAGAAATGGTGAATAAAAAGAGGTTTTTAAAACCGTTAATGACCGTGAAAAAGGGAAAGAATGAAATGCAAATCGGACTTCGTATTACAGAAAAGTTATCGGGCTTCATGATTTGGAAAAGCTATTGTTGCGTGGTCCTTGTGGCGTTTCTGATCAAAAGCCGAACCAATCTCCACTACAAAAATTATTTGAAAGAGAACAGAGAATAACAAAATTTGATTAACAGGGGGAAATGGCGTAGATAAGAGTTCAGCCTTTACCATGTTAACATGTCTTCTTTCGTGCAGCGTCCAGGTCTTGTTCTCCAAAAATCTCCTGCTGCATTTCTGCGTGAAAAGTCGTAGCTGCTCCGAAATTTTGCAATTAATTTTATTGTCCAGGAAGTACTAATGTATACAAAAACCGTCTTGATATTAAATGCTATGTATTTTACGTTGCTGCTTTCATCCAAATTTTATATAAACTTCCACAATACGTCGGCACATCAATAAGTTTTCTCGTCTTAATCCGACCAAGACTAGCTAATAAGTAAGTTAAGCTTCCGCTCTCAAGACACAAAAGACGGATAGATAACAAAAGGAGTTACAATTTTTTGTACCTTCATTTTCTTATTTTCTCTGCCGTCGAGCGCTCATACCGCTGCGACGGTATGAGGGAACGAGTGTAGCGCGGCGAAATTCAAAGTCCCGCTACGTCGCCGCCTCGACTGTCACGCTAAAACATTTAGCGTGGCAGGCTATCAAACAATATAATAGATATACCTAAATGTCAATATATACATATTTTCATAGGAAAGGCGACGTACATTCATGGGGGATAATCTTTATCAATACTTAGTTACTAAACCTATATACTAAATACAATTGTTAGAGTTTTGATCCGTTTTCAAAATTAATATACATATATTTACATAGAGTTTGTTTGAGCAAGCTGCTCGCCAGAGCAGTTAATGTTGTGCGCTTCCAGCGTTGGTTTTCCAATGCATCTCTGGCAGCACATAGTCTTTGCGCATGCGCAATAGCGTCACTGAATTTCGCGTGCGGCAGTTTCAAAATCGCTGTGTTATGACAGTCTTGCACAGTATTCACTTTCACATAGTGTTCATTACAAGTTGTTATTCCAGCATAAATGGCATGCTAAGTCCGGTGACACCATAAGATTAAGCGTGTGCGCGATCTGAGGCAATGTCCATGTCTTCTGTTACGACACAACACTCCAAGTCCTTGTGTGTTTTCATGACTGTTGTTCCCGGGGCATATGTGGTTGATGTAGTTTTAGGCTCCACATCGCCTATGATAGGTGCTGAGTTTGTTGTCTCCAAAGCATCTGAAGGCCGGCCAGGAACAACGGCGTCGAAGTTCGCAAAGGTAGTTGTTCATCATGTTGTTTCCAATCGCCAACAAACGTTCATTTGCAGTGTGAAAATCCTCATTATCGTCGAAGTAAATTGCAGTTTATATCGGTTTACAAACAGTTATTTGGTTTATGCACCGTAAGTTTCACAAATGACACCAAATTCGTCGTTTATAACGTTCACAGTTTAACACAGTTTGCAACACTTCTTTCCCATATATATATTTAAACAAAGTTACGCCCATGAACCATGGACCTTGCCGTTGGTGGGGAGGCTTGCGTACCTCAGCGATACAGATGGCCGTACCGTAGGTGCAACCACAACGGAGGGGTATCTGTTGAGGGGCCAGACAAACGTGTGGTTCCTGAAGAGGGGCAGCAGCCTTTTCAGTAGTTGCAGGGGCAACAGTCTGGATGATTGACTGATCTGGCCTTGCAACACTAACCAAAACGGCCTTGCTGTGCTGGTACTGCAAACGGCTGAAAGCAAGGGGAAACTACAGCCGTAATTTTTCCCGAGGGCATGCAGCTTTACTGTATGGTTAAATGATGATGGCGTCCTCTTGGGTAAAATGTTCCGGAGGTAAAATAGTCCCCCATTCGGATCTCCGGGCGGGGACTACTCAAGAGGACATCGTTATCAGGAAAAAGAAAACTGGCGTTCTACGGTTCGGAGCGTGGAATGTCAGATACCTTAACCGGGCAGGTAGGTTAGAAAATTTAAAAAGGGAAAAGGATAGGTTAAAGTTAGATATAGTGGGAATTAGTGAAGTTCGGTGGCAGGAGGAACAAGACTTTTGGTCAGGTGAATACAGGGTTATACATACAAGATCGAATAGGGGTAATGAATAAAAAAATACAAGTGCAGGTAAGCTACTACAAACAGCATAGTGAACGCATTATTGTGGCCAAGATAGACACGAAGCCCATGCCTACTACAGTAGTACAAGTTCATATGCCAACTAGCTCTGCAGATAAAGAAGAAATTGGTGAAATGTATGATGAGATAAAAGAAATTATTCAGGTAGTGAAGGGAGACGAAAGTTTAATAGTCATGGATGACTGGAATTCGAGAGTAGGAAAAGGGAGAGAAGGAAACATAGTGGGGAAATATGGATTGGGGGAGAGAAATGAAAGATGAAGCCGTCTGGTAGAATTTTGCACAGAGCATAACTTAATCATAGTTAACACTTGGTTCAAGAATCATAAAAGAAGGTTGTATACATGGAAGATTCCTGGAGATACTAGAAGGTATCAGATAGATTATACAATGGTAAGACAGAGATTTAGGAACCAGGTTTTAAATTGTAAGACATTTACAGGGGCAGATGTGGACTCTGACCACAATCTATTGATTATGACCTGTAGATTAAAACTGAAGAAACTGCCAAAAGGTGGGAATTTAAGAAGATGGGACCTGGATAAACTGACTAAACCAGAGGTTGTACAGAGTTTCAGGGAGAGCATAAGGGAACAATTGACAAGAATGGGGGAAAGAAATACAGTAGAAGAAGAATGGGTAGCTCTGAGGGATGAAGTAGTGAAGGCAGCAGAGATTCAAGTAGGTGAAATGTCGAGGGCCAGTAGAAATCATTGGGTAACAGAAAAAATATTGAATTTAATTGATGAAAGGAGAAAATATAAAAACGCAGTAAATGAAGCAGGCAAAAGGGAATACAAACGTCTCAAAAATGAAATCGACAGGAAGTGCAAAATGGCTAAGCAGGGATGGCTAGAGGACAAATGTAGGGATGTAGAGGCTTATATCACTAGGGGTAAGATAGATACTGCCTACAGGAAAATTAGGAGACCTTTGGAGAAAAGAGAGCCACTTGTATGAGTATCAAGAGCTCAGATGGAAACCCAGTTCTAAGCAAAGAAAGGAAAGCAGTAAGGTGGATGGAGTATGTAGAGGGTCTATACAAGGGCGATGTATTTGAGGTCAATATTATGGAAATGGAAGATGATGTAGATGAAGATGAAATGGGAGATACGATACTACATTAAGAGTTTGACGCAGCACTGAAAGACCTGAGTCGAAACAAGGCCCCGGGAGTAGACAACATTCCATTGGAACTACTGACGGCCTTGGGAGAGCCAGTCCTGACAAAACTCTACCATCTGGTGAGCAAGATGTATGAGACAGGCGAAATACCCTCAGACTTTAAGAAGAATATAATAATTCTAATCCCAAAGAAAGCAGGTGTTGACAGATGTGAAAACTACCGAACTATCACTTTAATAAGCCACAGCTGCAAAACACTAATGCGATTTCTTTACAGACGAATGGAAAAACTGGTAGAAGCCGACCTCGGCGAAGATCAGTTTGGATTCCGCAGAAATGTTGGAACAAAAAATGGTTCAAATGGCTCTGAGCACTATGCGACTTAACTTCTGAGGTCATCAGTCGCCTAGAACTTAGAACTAATTAAACCTAACCAACCTCAGGACATCACACACATCCATGCCCGAGGCAGGATTCGAACCTGCGACCGTAGCGGTCGCTCGGCTCCAGACTGTAGCGCCTAGAACCTCACGGCCACTCCTGCCGGGTGTTGGAACACGTGAGGCAATACTGACCCTACGACTTAGCTTAGAAAATTGATTGAGGAAAGGCAAACCTACATTTATAGCATTTGTAGACTTAGAGAAAGCTTTTGACAACGTTGACTGGAATACTCTCTTTCAAATTATAAAGGTGGCAGGGGTAAAATACAGGGAGCGAAAGGCTATTTACAGTTTGTACAGAAACCAGATGGCAGTTATAAGAGTCGAGGGGCATGAAAGGGTAGCAGCGGTTGGGAAGGGAGTGAGACAGGGTTGTAGCCTATTCCCGATGTTATTCAATCTGTATATTGAGCAATCAGTAAAGGAAACAAAAGAAAAATTCGGAGTAGGTATTAAAGTCCATGAAGAAGAAATAAAAAACGTTAAGGTTCGCCGATGACATTGTAATTCTGTCAGAGACAGCAAAGGACTTGGAAGAGCAGTTGAACGGAATGGACAGTGTCTTGAAAGGAGGATATAAGATGAACATCAACAAAAGCAAAACGAGGATAATGGAATGTAGTCGAATTAAGTAGGGTGATGCTGAGGGAATTAGATTAGGAAATGAGACACTTAAAGTAGTAAAGGAGTTTTGCTATTTGGGAAGCAAAATAACTGATGATGGTCGAAGTAGAGAGGATATAAAATGTAGACTGTCAATGGCAAGGAAAGCGTTTCTAAAGAAGAGAAATTTGTTAACATCGAGTATAGATTTAGGCGTCAGGAAGCCGTTTCTGAAAGTATTTGTATGAAGTGTAGCCATGTATGGAACTGAAACATGGACGATAAATAGTTTGGACAAGAATAGAATAGAAGCTTCCGAAATGTGGTGCTACAGAAGAATGCTGAAGATTAGATGGGTAGATCACATAACTACTGAAGAGGTATTGAATAGAATTGGGGAGAAGAGGAGTTTGTGGCACAACTTGACAAGAATAAGGGACCGGTTGGTAGGACATGTTCTGAGGCATCAAGGGATCACAAATTTAGCATTGGAGGGCAGCGTGGAGGGTAAAAATCGTAGAGGAAGACCAAGAGATGAATACACTAAGCAGATTAAGAAGGATGTAGGTTGCAGTAAGTACTGGGAGATGAAGAAGCTTGCACAGGATAGAGTAGCATGGAGAGCTGCATCAAACCAGTCTCAGGACTGAAGACAACAACAACAACAACAACAACAAAGTTCACTGTATCCCAGCATGTTTACATCGTTAATTATGAAAGCTTACTCCTCGTGGTCACATTTCAAAATATGTTGACAATATGCAAAGTTTTAACACATATATAAATACACATAAATTTACAAGAATATGAATGTGAAATATTTACACTAAAAATTATACTAAGTCCCATTGGCTGTTTTTTTCTGGGGTTTATGGTCATTTTGAGTTTCTTTATTAAGGTTTGGGCGTGCCAAGGGATATCACACTTGATATTTAAAGCACGGGCTTTCCTTCATTTATTATTTCTTTCTTTTCATTCCGTATCTGGCTAGTGGTTGACCAGGCTTGTAATGCTATACTTAATTTTCTTCATGTCTTTTAATTCATACCTGAAAGTTTCCTGTCACACAACATACTCTTACATTCCATAAACAAACAATACCCAGCTGCAGGAGGTGGTAGGATAATGGAGAAAGAAAGAAAGATAGAACGGAAGAACCTATCCACTACCTATAGACTACCAAATCCTACAGCTACTACATAGAAAGAGAACATAATACATTATAACGTTTGCATCACCTTCAAGGGGTGTGTGAAAGGAGGTGCTTAGAATTTACCAAATCATGGGTAAATGTAAGTGTCCTTACGTCAAGTCTGTGTAGTGTAACATCATGACAGATCCTCTGTTTGTGTTCTGACTGTCCATATGACTAAGTGTATTATACATTAACAAATCCTTGCATGAGTAAAGCACATAGCTGCTCAGTACTTCCTTGATATCTCCACTTCTTGTGGATACCGTCTATACAAATGGAAAATATATCTCACAGAGATTGTCTCTCTCATAATGTGTATTATATAATACCGTATCAAATTTCCTCTCACGAATTCAACCATGAACTTCCTTCTACTTTAGTGAAGGTTAAACATCATGTATGTTGTGTATATATATCATTTATTTCTATAAAACATAAATAAAGAACATAGTATTATAATTGACAGTAAAATATCTCTTTCTTGGCGTCCGTTGCTCGACGTCGGCTGCACGGGTGGTCACTGCTCCTTTGCATTTACCTTGCATAGCCTGAAAAGTCAAAAGTTGTCTTCTACGTCGATGTAATTTTGTCATCTGTTCGCTTAAGTGGAGGTGTTATACGAGTCGCAAAACGGCCTTAATAACTCTCCTATCTTTTACTTCCTCAGGGTTTTCTGTTGTGTGTAAGTATAGTAAAGGGTAACATGGCACTAAATTTCACTTCCGTATACACAAATGTATCACACGAGGGATGTGTAAAAACTATATTTCAATTTAAGTTCCTTAAAATATAGTTCTCCTGTCTGAACATGAACTACAAATGTTTTCTTCCACACAGTGGCTTAACAAAACTTAACGAAAGGTTACTAAGTTACACTTCTGCAATAAATTAAAGCTAATGTGTTTCCAAGTTACATTCTTATTACACTTCTTTCAACAGCTGTAATCATCATTATGTTCACTCTGCTTTTCTTGCATTCGTTCATTTTCAAGGGCACTGAAAATAGATTCACATTTAACATCTTGTACCCACGTGTTCTAACTCATCACAAATGTTTTCTTTCATACTGAAATTCTTATGTAATCTTAAAGATGTAGACTGTTTACTCACTTCTCTATGTAGCACAATATTACCAAAAGATTCTCACTGACAAATATACATTAAATATATACCTCATCAAACGTATATATATATATATATATATATATATATATATATATATATATATATAAAACATTAATATATCACATACTTGGAGCCATCTGGCACTTCCATTCTCATAAAACTCTAATAATATTTTCCTCAAATAATCTCTTGTCTCCATCAACTGCTTCACAGTAACTTATCTTCTTATATTAACCTAAATATTAACTCATTCTTATATCCTCATTCATTCTGCTACATACCTATGTCATTACTGATCTCAATAGCTACTATCTCCTGTCATTAGAGTGCCTCGAAATAATTAACTAGTTGTTGATTCACCTTATAATTTACAATTAACAACAAATGTAACTTGCGTAGATCTCATTCCTTTAGGAATATCTTTTCTCATTCAGTACGTGTACTTACCTGGGTTTACATAAGTATGTGTACAAGTGTAACTGCAGTATATAATTTCCATAAATTAACGTTTGTGTTCTTATGCTGTATAACTTAATGTTTATGTATTCAATACAAATATTTACGATCTCGTTTTCACAGTGACTTGCTCATGTTCAAATTAGTTGTCATTATATTATGTTGTTTTAGTGCACAAAGGGTTTCAAATGCCTGTGGGGATGCAGCACCCTTGGCTTGTGAGATAATGGGTATTCTAGGGAGTAACAACAAGGGTAGGTATGCTTGCTATTCTGTAAGGACCTGAATATAATAGCTGCCATTTTCTGTTCAGCTGTTTTAATTTTGTAGACTTGGGATGTGAACGCAAAAGAGCGAGGTCATCAACTTTATAGGTTTGTGTATTTGTAACATGTTTGTCATACTTCTCTTTCCTGATCTTGGCTTTATTGCACAATGTAGTGTATGCCTGTCTTAATTTCTCTCCCAAAGGTATATGTGTTGTGGATGCGGTTAGCTTAAGAATGGATATAGCCCACTTGTTCTGTTCACGTTTGTTTAATAATAATTCCTGTGGTGGGTATCCTGTTGAGGCATGAGGCAAATTGTTTACTATCTGCTCAAAGGGTGCAAAAAATTCAATCCACTTCGTGTGTTTGTGAGGTGAATGTATTCTCATGAATTGACCGAACTCTCTAAAAATCCTTTCTACTGGGTTCCCTTCCGGGTGAAATGCTGATGTAAGAATATGTTTGATGTTATGTGTGGCAACAAAAGATTTCCATTTTCTTCCCGTAAAATAGGGTGCGTTAGCTGTTAGCTGTTAGTCAAACATCTAGCAATAGCAGATGCGTTGACAGTGCGGATAGCATACAATTTTAAGTATTTTGAGAAGACATCAAGTACAGCAACGACGTATTTCACACCTCCACGAGCTCTGGGATAAGGTCCGGCGATATCCAACGATACTAATTCCAAAGGTCGGGTTGGTACAATAGGATGTAATTCATTCAAAGATGATCGGTTGGAAAATTTTGCTTTTTGGCAGAGATACATTTACGAACAATTTGCAACACTCTCCGACGCAGATTGGGAAAATAACAATACTGTACTATTTTATCAGGGCATTTGGTGACTCCGTAGTGTCCCCAAGCTTTGTGTGTGAACAGAATAAAATCGTCAACATGTGCGTCTGGTAGACAAACACACCAATGGTGCGAGTCTGGGGTACGCCTAAGAAAAAGTACATTTTTGTGTATTGTGTAATATTTTTGCAAGTGAGAAGAAGGATCTGTACGTGGTTTTCTTTTGATGTTTGACCACCTGGGGTCGCTGTCCTGAAGTGAAGCAAAGTTCTTGCACTTATTGCGGTAGTATGGGGCGTACGTACCATCGTACATAAGTAAAATGTTAGAGTCTAATGTTTGCTCGGAAAGTTCCGAAAAATCATGTATGCCTTGCCGCAAACGGGACAGGGCATCGGCTACTACGTTTGATTCACCTTTAATGTAAATAATTTCGAAGCTGTACTCTTGGAGTGAAAGGCACCACCGGGTGAGCCGTGAATGAACCAGCTTGCATGATAGCAAGAAAGGAAGGGCTTGGTGGTCTGTGTTTATGCGAGTATGTTTACCCCAAAGAAAGTAGCGAAACTTACGGAATGCCCAAAAGATGGCATGAGCCTCCCGCTCCGTCACCGAGTACGACCTCTCGCACTCCGTGAGCGTGCGGCTCGCAAAACTTATCGGTTTGATGACAGATCGTCTTGATTCGGATTGAATTTGAAATAGAAAAGCTCCAAGGCCGTATGATGACGAATCCGTGGCTAGGCAAAAATCTGACGTCATGTCAGGTTGGCAGAGGAGGGGTGCGTTCACCATTGCTTCTTTAACAGCCTGAAAATCAGCTTGGCAAAACTCTGTCAATCTCCAAATTGCGTTCTTTTTCAGTAGAGTTAGCAGGTGAGAGCTGTTCAGAAGCTGTTGTGAAACAAACTTCCGAAAGAAAGAAGATAATCCTAAGAATGCCTTCAACTGTTTGCGGTTTTGTGGAGGAGGGAAATTACGAATAGCATCACTCTTCTTAGAATCGGGACAAATGCCTTCAGTCGAGACAATATAGCCTAAAAACTTGATTTCACGCCTTCCTACTTTGGACTTCGAAAGATTTACTGTGACTTCAGCTTGTGAAAATTTAAATAAAATTTGCTGTATCAGATCAATATGTTCCTCCCACGTATTGGTTGCCACGACAATGTCATCGACGTACGCCGTGACGCGTGACAACAAACACGGGCCGAGAACGGCGTCAAGCGCCTCGATGAACACGCCCGCGCTTACGCGCAAACCAAAAGGCAACACACAAAACTGATAACTGCGTCCTTCACAAAGGAAAGCAGTGTATTTACGACTGTCACTGTGAAGGGACACCTGCCAGTACGATAAGCGGAGGTCAGTAATAGTTAGGTATTGTGTATTATAAAATTTTAGCAACTGTTCGTCCAAATTGACGGGTCTTGTGTTAACAGGTATAATAATTTTGTTGATTTCACGTGCGTCTAGCTCCAAACTGACATTGCCATCTTGCTTGCCTACCGCCAGGATAGGACTGCAATAAGGGGAATGTGATTTTTCTATGACACCCCAGGTCAACATACGCTCGAGTTCACGTAAAACTGCAGGTTTCTTCGCCCATGGAATATTATAATGTGCCCTACAATAAGTCTTATGTGGCTTAACATCCATTTTATAGCTATAACCTCGAATTACACCAGGCCTCTCACTGAAAACTTGTGCATAATCAAATAATAATTTGTACAATTCTTCTTGCTGTTGTTTCGTTAGTCAGATTCAACACATTTCTGATACAATAAATTCTGCTCAGTCTCCTGATGGTCTGAATCTTCAAGTGTTAAATTACTACACTAACTATGGTAGGATATACCAATTGAAATTGACTTACTTCCTAATGTTTCTGTCGTGGTTCAATCGTCTTGTTAAGTTCAACATTAATTAGTTGTTCTCCTACAGATAACTGACATATTTCTTAAATCTATGATTGCTTTGTGTTCATTCAAGAAATCCATCCCTAGGATGCAGTGTACAATAAGCTTGTCTACAATTAGAAAATTACACTTGAACTGTGTATTGGAAAACGTGAAGTTAACTAGGGCTTGCATGCGTATGTTCTTAGATTTAGTACCTGTGAAACTAACCACGTGGCAATTCTGTACAGGTAAAGTAGGTATGTTTATAATTTGTTTCAATTCATTATAGAATGCGGTTGACATCATACTTGCAGCAGCACCAGTATCGAATAAAATTTGTACATCATAATCGTTAAACTTAACCCATGCCATAGCTTGTATGAATTCTTTAACACAACTGTCTGATTTAATGTTTTCCTCGTCGGTTAATTCCTGTTCTGTTGTCATTTTGTCATCGTACCTGAGGAACAAACCGTCTCAGGCGTTGCGCTCTTACAACACCTCACGACCGAAGCACGAGCGCTTAGCTCGGTCGTCGACTGTTTTCCGTCGTCTGCTGTGTTTGGTTGGGTTCATTGACCAGCTCCACTATGTCTACATTCCGGCCGGTTGGCGCCCACGCGTCATCTGATGGCACGCCGCAAATGTCATTGCTACTTCGTGGCGGGGAGTGCATAACTGTACTAGGGAACGGTGGCGGATTCCGTGGAGGGTTATGATTTGCCATGCGTGAATTTTGTGTGTTCCACATATTCTGTCGGTGATGGTTGGGATTGTTGTTGTTTTGGTGGTAATTATGTCTGTTATATGGCATGTTCCTGTCAAAGTAGCCCGGGTTGTACCGGTTATTCTCACGTCTCCTATTGCGGTTGTTGTTGTACTGTCTACATGTAGTTACCATTTTGATATGGGTGATAATAATAGTAATTATTATTATTATTATTCCACGAATTCCTGCGGTTGTTCCTACCGTCATACACGTTTCCATTTGAATATGTTTCGCGCGCATGCATCGTATTGCGTCGCGCCGCGGACGGATGGTTCCACCAATCACCGTCACTACGGTTCCTTTGGGGTGTGTGCTGATTTTGGTTACTAATATGAGTAAAATTTGAATGCCGTGAATCGCCTCTGTAAACTATGACCATTTGATCTAAGAAGTTTAAGAAAGTCTTAATGTCATTCTCCGGTACTCATATTAATCTGTCTCGGTATGGAAAGGGTAAGTGGCTCTTTAAAGTGTCAATTATCGCTGGCAAGTCGGCTGGTTTGGACCAGTAGAGTGTCTTCTCTAGGTACCTCTCAAAGTATTGTCTTAATGTCTCTTTTTTAGGATCATAGGTCTCGGGGTAGCACACTTCTCTCCTTAGACTCTGTTGCTCATTCTCGGACCAGAATTCGTCCAGGAAGGCTTATTCGAACTGTTCAAACGTAAGGCACCGCCGTTTCATAGCGGCACCCCACTTAGCTGCTCGTCCTCTCATGAGATTGGTGACGTATCTGATTTTATCAACTTCTGACCAATTACGTGGAAAAACACCGTCAAATGTTCTGATAAACATAATAGGGTGGACTTTGTTCTTGTCCTCACTGGAAAATGTCTGGAAATACCCATGCCTTACAAACGTGTCATCGGCCATGCCGGTTGGCATAACTGTATTGACGTGGTTTGTGTCACTTGCTACTCTAGGTGTCGTACCGTAATATTGCTCGTTTGGTGGAAAAGAAAGCGGCACATTGTAATTTTGATTGGAAATAGGTGATTCCACAATAGGTGTTCTGTCTGTGTCATTAGCCATGGTTTTAGCTGTTCTGTCGTTCCCTGACGATGCCTTTGCACCAATCGCCAAATACGGCACAACATTGTCTCGTAATTTTGTCACTTCGTCTTCTATGTGTTTTGTCTCGTCTTTAACATGTATCTTTGTTTTTGAAAGTATGTCCTGTGTAATTGTTACATTCATGTACAATTCTTTCGGCCATGTTGGTGTCGTTGTTTAGTCACGCGAGGTCCACTCGATCTTCTAATTTTTCTATCTTTTCTTTGAGGTAGGTTTGTTCAAGAACTACCATTGTGAGCTGTTGGGTAATATTTTCCACTTCTTCAGTCAGCTTTTCTTGGGTGGAGCTAACTGAAGTGTGGGCTTGAGCTAACTCTTCCACGCGGGTGTTCACTTCCTGCTGCACATTAGAGTTAACTGATTCTCACATCGGATGATATTGTTTTTTGTTTCATGTGTGAATGTAACCAAAGTTTCTTCCTGTTTAGTGACTCGGTCGGACAATCTCTCAAATCGCTGGCTGAGCTGTTGAGTGGTGGTATTTAATTCTGTCATCTGTTTTGTCGTTCGTTCAAAATTTTCGGTCATAGTATGGTTTAATACGTCAATTTTCTGACTAACGTCACGTTTCATGTCTGCAAATAATTCTAATAGTCGGTCCAGTTTGTCAGTCTCCTGTGTCCGATTTGTGTCACATTGCTGAATTTGTCTCATATTCGGTTCTGACATTGATGTTAACAATGGCGCTGACGGTCTAGTCTCGTGTCCATTTCAGATTTCGTCATTTAAAGTCGCCATCTGTGTATTATCACAAATTTTGCGAGTTTGAGGCAAAATCATTGCATTGATCTGTGAACTCGTCCATAGAGGGAAACGCGGACTTTCTTGTTGGTTGAACGATGAATCTAGTTCACTTAACTCATCTGCCGAAACTATCTATACCTTACCGCGTTCCATTGTAATAGGATGTATAATCGTAAGTCAAAAAGGGAATAATATAAGTCTGATTAATAAAGATTTGACTCAAATTTGGGTTGAAATATTTTATCGTCAATGTGAATGATTACTCTATTGCAACAATGGTTTGAGAAAGATGCAGCAGGGAGGGCAAAATTCTTCATAACAAATGACTGTTTGGCGGTCAAATTTACGATCTTATGTGCTACAACAATACTATAATTACCACAAAGTACAACAGAGGTAGATAATTTTGGAAAAATCTAGAAGAAAACTACAAGATGTATGGAAAGGGAAAAATGGATTCTGCAGTTGGCTATTGAATGTTTGAATGAAACATAATTGTGTGACTTACCATTAAATTTTCTGTCCTGCAGCGGCTGGTCAATCACTTCTGCGTAAATCGAATTCGTCAAAATATGGATTTTCTTAATACATCTCCATCGGATAATCACCAAAAGATCTCAAAATAACAGTTTTGCAGCAATATATGCCATGCAAAGAAAAACAGATTGAATTAGTTACAAAAATTCTTTACAATGTTGTTGTATAATCATTTGCTTTGGCACAATAAAGTTGGTCTTTTAGTTACCATTTAAACTTCACGGTTTTTGGTTATTCTCTGTTGGGAAAAAATACAAATTAAAGTTTCAAATTTGCTCAAAAACGACACATCCGAAGATTGTGTCCTGTCACGGTCGCCAGTTGTAGTGGTTAATAAAAAAAAAAAGAAAAGGAGAAGAGAAGAAAAGAAAAGGTTGAAAATTTGGGAAGAAATGATGAATAAAAAGAGGTTTTTAAAATCGTTAATGACCGTGAAAAAGGGAAAGAATGAAATGCAAATCGGACTTCCTATTACAGAAAAGTTATCGGGCTTCATGATTTGGAAAAGCTATTGTTGGGTGGTCCTTGTGGCGTTTCTGATCAAAAGCCGAACCAACCTCCACTACAAAAATTATTTAAAAGAGAACAGAGAATAACAAAATGTGATTAATAGGGGGAAATGGCGTAGATAAGAGTTCATCCTTTATCATGTTAACATGTCTTCTTTCATGCGGCGTCCAGGTCTTGTTCTCCAAAAATCTCCTGCTGCATTTCTGCGTGAAAAGTCGTAGCTGCTCCGAAATTTTGCAATAAATTTTATTGTCCAGGAATTACTAATGTATACAAAAACCGTCTTGATATTAAATGCAATGTATTTTACGTTGCTGCTTTCATCCAAATTTTATATAAACTTCCACAATACGTCGACACATCAGTAAGTTTTTTCGTCTTAATCCGACCAAGACTAGCTAAAAAGTAAGTTAAGCTTCCGCTCTCAAGACACAAAAGACGGATAGATAACAAAAGGAGTTACAATTTTTTGTACCTTCATTTTCTTATTTTCTGTGCCGTCGAGAGCTCATACCGCTGCGACGGTATAATTTATATCTGAGGGAACGATTGTAGCGCGGCGAAATTCAAAGTCCCGCTACAAGTGCTAGTGATACGAGGCCGTTGGGATCCAGCACGGCGTTTCGTATTACCCTCCTGAAACCACCGATTCCATATTCTGCTTACAGTCATTGGATCTCGACCAACGCGAGCAGCAATGTCGCGATACGATAAACTGCAATCGCGATAGGCTACAATCCGACCTTTATCAAAGTCGGAAACGTGATGGTACGTATTTCTCCTCCTTACACGAGGCATCACAACAACGTTTCACCAAGCAACGCAAGTCAACTGCTGTTTGTGTATGAGAAATCGGTTGTCGGTCCGTTGTAGGTGTCACCACCGGTGCCAACCTTGTGTGAATGCTCTGAAAAGCTAATCATTTGCATATCACAGCATCTTCTTCCTGTCGGTTAAATTTGGCGTCTGTAGCACGTCATCTTCGTGGTGTAGCAATTTTAATGGCCAGTAGTGTACAAATGTTCAGTCTTCTTGATTGAAGCCAATACCTTTCTCAACACAGACTTTCCTAGTAGATCAGTGATCTCATCTTGAATATAATGTGACGCCCACTTATACCCCGAACGCCCTAAGCAATCTTTAAACTCAGCTATGTCATTCTTTCGGAGTTCCAAAAACTGAAATAAAATTGAGTTTACACTTTGTGCCTTGTAATTGCTAGTTCTTATCGGCATAGGAATTGCACGGCAGTTGAAAGTGTCTCAAGAGCCAAACGGCCTTTCTTCTTATCACTATCTAATTTTCATTCAATTGGGAGGCCACAATTCGGTTAGTGATAGAATTTAATTTCAGAACACCTTCTTTATGCGTAAACGGATTTTCTTGAAGACGGAATTTTTCCAAAGCCTTTTTCCAATTAGAAAACTCTACGGAAGTAAATGCATCTTCTTTTTTTGAAGAAAATTGTAATAGATATTTAGCATCTGCCTCTTTGCAGGTTCTGCAAGAAACTTTTTAAGTAGATGCTTCACATTCTAGCCATGTATACTTGATCAACCAAGACTTCTGAAATGATCTTCCCTTACTAGATTCTGCAGTTTGGGCTGTGAACGGTTCTTTCCTGAAGACGATGAAGTAATTGATGACACAGCAATTGTTGGAGATTGACTTGCTGTATCATCAATTTCCAGGCGCGCCTTATTGGTAACAAATTTATCCATTGCAAACTTAATTCACAATACACTAAGAGACTAAAGTAAACGAATAAAATATAGTCGTATAAACACTAAACAAGTATGCAGCATGCACTGAACGGAACTATCCACACTGAATGACTGCGACAGCAGGGTGGGCTTTATATATCCGCGGCGTCGTAATGTCTCGAAGCGTCAAGGCGACGCGAGGCGAAGGGTTCCAGGCGTTTCTGCTCCAGTCCTTTTGATGCTGCCGCGGCCGCAGCGCTGGCCCGCCGGCGCCAGACTTTACCCGAAGTTCTCGCACCGGGACAAATCCTAGGTGTGCCCGCAGCACCGTAACACTGTCATGATTCACACCATTCGTGTTCAGTTAACCTGCTTACTACCGTAATAATTATTTGTTTTGACTCATTACTGAATGTATTTTAAAAGGTAACTATTGTCAAACAAGGAAAATAAAAAATTCCAACATAGTTTTGTGATTTTACAAAGCATAATGTAACTAATAATTTTCAACCTGAATAGTCAATTTGCTGCCACTTTCCCCAATGATTTTAGAAATTCTGATGCAATGATATATATCTCTTCTACCTTGCTTGATTTTTAAATCCTCCAAAGCTCTTTTAAATTCTGCGTCTAATACCTTATACCCTATCTCTCCTAAATCGACTCCTGCTTTTTCTTCTATCACAGCAGAAAAATCTTCCCCCTCATTGAGGCCTTCAATGTACTCTTTCCGTCTATTCGCTTTCCTCTCTATATTAAACAGTGAAATTCCCCTTGTACACTTAATGTTACCACCTTTGCTCCTAATTTCACCGAAGGTTGTTTTAACTTTCCTAAATGCTGATTCAGTCCTCCCGACAATAATTTCTTTTTCAATTTATTGACATTTTTCATGCAGGAACTTCGTCTCAGCTTTCCAGCACTTCCTATTTATTTTATTCTTCAGCGACTTACATTTCTGTATTTCCGTGAACATTTTTGCGCTTTTTTCTGTCATGGATCAGATGAAGTATTTCTTTTGTTATCCATGATTTTTTCGCTGTTACCATCTTTGTACCTAAGTTTTTCTTTCCAGCTTCTGTGATTGCCCTTTTTACTGCCTACTGAGCTATTCCTTATTGCTGTACCTATAGACTTAGAGATCTTCAAGCGTACTTCGGCATTCCTTAGTACTTCCGTATCCGTTTCTTTGCGTATTGATTCTTCCTCACTAGTCTCACATTGTGATCTGAGTCTATATCTGCGTCTTGGTACGTCTTACAATACAGTATCTGATTTCTGGATCTCTGCTTGACCACGATTCAATCTAATTGAAATCTTACTGTATCTCCCAGCCTTTTCCAAGTATATCTCCTCCTCTTGTGGTTCTTTAACAGAGTATTCGCTATTACTAGAAATTTATTGTAGAACTGAATTAGTTCCTTGTACCAAGCCAATTTTCTCCCGCAACCTTTTCTTCTACTCCTTCCCCTACAACTGCATTCCAGTCCACCACGACTATTAGGTTTTCATCTTCCTTTACTTAGTGTATCCCCCCTTCAGTATCCTCATATAGTTTCTCTATCTCTTCATCTTCACCTTGCATAGTTACTGATGTTAGTTTGCTGTCGATTCTGATAAGAACAACGCTATCACTGAAATGTTGACAGTATCACATTGTCACCCTATCTTCCTATTCATAACGAATCCTACTCCAGTTATACCATTTTATGCTGCTGTTGATATCACTCTACACTCATCTGACCATAAATCCTTGTCTTCTTTCCATTTCACTTAATTCACTCCTACTATATCCAGACTGAGCCTTTGCATTTCCCTTTGCAGATTTTCTAGCTTCCCTACCACATTCAAGATTCTGAAATTCCACGGCCTGACTCGTAGAACGGTACCCTTCTGTTGCTTATTCAATCTTTTTCTCATGACCATCACCTCCTACCGGAGATCCGAATGGAGGACTATTCTGGAATCTTTTGCCAATGAAAAGGTCATCATGACATTCTTTTCAACTACAGGCTACATGTGCTATTGATACACAGTATGTGCCTGTAATGCAGTGGTTTCCATTGCCTTCTGCATCCTCATACCGTTGATAATTGCTGATCATTTCAGATCCTAATCACCTGTTAATGCGGAATCACCCCTGAAATGCTGTCGAAGGAAGTCACTCAGAAATTGAGTGGCCAGCGGTGTGGCGCTCAGTTCATCAACCATATACCTGGTACATCGTCATCACCGGTAAATAACCGACGCGATACAAACTCGATGCCGTCCCCCTGGCAGACACACCCCCCGCTACCGCTTCCAGCACCAATCTGCCAGAGGTGTAATGTGGACGACAAGGACAAACCTCTGTGCCGTGGCTGTAGACGTATGGTTCCTTCTCCTGGCTGCCATCGGCCATGATTGTCCCCAATATGCTCTTCTATCGGGACGAGATGTATTTTTCACCTTCAAAGACGTATGTGGGCCGGCGTGAGTGACCGTGCGGTTCTAGGCGCTGCAGTCTGGAGCCGAGCGACAGCTACGGTCGCAGGTTCGAATCCTGCCTCGGGCATTGATGTGTGTGATGTCCTAAGGTTAGTTAGGTTTAATTAGTTCTAGGTTCTAGGCGACGGATGACCTCAGAATTTAAGTCGCATAGTGCTCACAGCCATTTTTTATGTATGTGGTTACATGGGTATGGCCGTCCTTTATCTTTTCCAAACTGGCCCCAAGAACGGGATCTATTTTTGGACGTTTTTGCTGACACGACACCACATAATGAGACGTCATGTCAAATACCACTCCACTTTTACTAACTACAGGGCTATTACAAATGATTGAAGTGATTTCGTAAATTCACTGTAGCTCCATTCATTGACATATGGTCACGACACACTACAGATACGTAGAAAAACTCATAAAGTTTTGTTCGGCTGAAGCCGCACTTCAGGTTTCTGCCGTCAGAGCGCTCGAGAGCGCAGTGAGACAAAATGGCGACAGGAGCCGAGAAAGCGTATGTCGTGCTTGAAATGCACTCACGTCAGTCAGTCATAACAGTGCAACGACCTTCAGGAAGAAGTTCAACAAAGATCCACCAACTGCTAACTCCATTCGGCGATGGTATGCGCAGTTTAAAGCTTCTGGATGCCTCTGTAAGGGGAAATCAACGGGTCGGCCTGCAGTGAGCGAAGAAACGGTTGAACGCGTGCGGGCAAGTTTCACGCGTAGCTCGCGGAAAATTGGCTCATGCCACAACTGGAGACCGACAGCGCCGACTTCATCTTTCAACAGGATGGTGCTCCACCGCACTTCCATCATGATGTTCGGCTTTCTTAAACAGGAGATTGGAAAACCGATGGATCGGTCGTGGTGAAGATCATGATCAGCAATTCATCTCATGGCCTCCACGCTCTCCCGACTTAACCCCATGCGATTTCTTTCTGTGGGGTTATGTGAAAGATTCAGTGTTTAAACCTCCTCTACCAAGAAACGTGCCAGAACTGCGAGCTCGCATCAACGATGCTTTCGAACTCATTGATGGGGACATGCTGCGCCGAGTGTGGGAGGAACTTGATTATCGGCTTGATGTCTGCCGAATCACTAAAGGGGCACATAGCGAACATTTGTGAATGCCTAAAAAAACTTTTTGAGTTTTTGTATGTGTGTGCACAGCATTTTGAAAATATTTCAAATAATAAAGTTATTGTAGAGCTGTGAAATCGCTTCAATCATTTGTAATAAACCTGTACTTAGGGAGCATTTTAATCCAACCCGTCCCATAGTTGGAACCTCCCCGTTGAGCAGTTTTATGAATGGATGTCCGAAGGAACATTGCATGGTACCTCTTGACAACACAGGCACTGCATTATAGTACACAAAATGTCATCGTGATGAAGATATGTGCAGGACTTAGTCGTGATGAAAATACATGCAGACGCAGATCGACTGAAGGAATCATAAGAAAGTGTAACTGACGCATGTAATAGGTCTCTTACAAGAACCCTCGTACGTGAAGTTCTTGAGTATTGTTACAGAGATGGTTTAAAGGCACTAATAGAATAGATTCAAAGACTAATGTGCGACTCATCATAAGTTTGTAAAGTCAGCGGCAGAGCGTCGTTGATATGTTCAATGACCTGCGGTGGGAGAAGAAGCTACAACGTAGATGCTACTCATCGTGGAAAGCTTCACTCACAGAATTAAGGGAAGTCACTTTCCACCAGCAGTGGAGAAAATATTGCAGCCTCGACCATATACGTCGCCTAACGACCGCGACGCCGCCATTATACGAATTCTAACGCTTACGAAGGGGGACCGACAGTCTTTCCTTCAGCTTAATGTTCATAAATTGAATGTGATGAGGGAAGGACTTTGTAACGGAACTGAAATGATGGTGGGCTGACAGTAATTTGGATCCCGCGCGTCGGAAACGGGCGCGCTTGTGTGAGACTGCCAGGGAGTGCACCCTGATGCCATCTATTGGCGAAACTGGGAATTAGCGCTGGCTGTCAGACAATGCACTAAGCTCTCAGAGTCAAATGTTTTATTTTTCTTGGTAATTATAAGTTATTACTGTATAATTTAATGTTGTAAAGCGCTAGTAGTAAATTATTATGACTGGTATGGACTCCAGGGTAGTAAATATAAATATTCTTAAATACTAAATGATTTCGGTAAAAAGGTGGTAGGGGAACGCCCCCACTCTTGGTGATACGAGCGTAGCTAGGGGTAGCTGGAGACACAGGGACTGAACAAGGAAATGGCCTGGGGAGTGTTGATGTGATCGGACGTGCGTAACTGTGCTCACGCAAAAGTGATTGTGCAACAGCGAAGAGGCGAATATCGTCGCCGTTTGTGGAGTAGAACGCGACGAATGGTTGTTGAAGCCGCCTCTATGCCACTGGGGCTGATTGTAAGAGTTCCTGCGCCCAGAATTTATGGCGGACGTGCAGTAGCTTATACGAGTGCTACAGCTCGTAGTTCCAGCCGCCATTAAGGGCATGAGGCGTGAAGAGCTGCGTTAGCCACGTGCATCTCACCACCAGCACCGACACGTCTACCCAAGGCAAGACTGCTTGCAATTGTTAAGTCGAACTTTGTATACATGTAAAAGGAGAATACCAGTTTTCTTTTATGCAAGTGCAGAGGACAGAATATAGTAATGAGTAAAATTACGACGCATGTTGTTCATTGTAAAGTGTAGTAACCTCAAACATAGTATAGTGAAATCAGACTGAGGCCACCATCGCCTCTTTCATTTACAATTCTTTTGGTTGTAGAATACTTTAGCGTATAAGAATGTTGAAAAGAGCAATGGTCACACCAGAATGAGTCGCCTATTTACAGTTACTTAAATTTTTCTAAGCAACCTTTCAAGTAAAGTCACCTAACTAATTCTGTATCAATGGTCCAAAGAGTAATATCCAAAATCATTAAATAAGTTGAAGGATAGAATTTTGTTAACCGAAGTTGCATAAACTGTCTTGGTAGTAATTACCAAGCCACCTCACAGAAATTGAGAGAGTATTTGCTTTGTAGAATCATCTAGAATGATCAGAAATAGTAATATTCAGAATTAAGTTTAAATTCAACTCAAGCCATTTCACTTTGAAACGAGCCCAAAAATTGATTTATTCTTTTGCTCCTTCAGAGCTGGCAACTGTAGTTATAAGTATTTTCAGGAGGATTCGACGGTAAGTCTGCTGCTCTCGTCGTGCTGATAGGATTATCCACTGCTGCTAGCAGTGGTGATTGGATACATAAGCTCACTACCAAGTTAAGTGGGTCAGGTAGGCAGTGTTACCGTGTGAACTGTAGGGCACTGTAGGCCGTGGATCGAACCCGTTCAATCATCACAGCTCTTAGGGAAATAGTCCGGTTAGGAGTGTACTAATCATTAGGTAAATACTGGCGAGTAACGGTCAAAAATGTATACGCAAGTGAATTTAGCAAGGTCCACGTAGCACCTAGTTAATGTGGTGCAATGGCGAGGGTAGGAGTGGAGTAAAAGTGAGCTGAGCTTGTGGCAGCTGTGCTGGATTCAAATATTAACTACGTGAATTCACTACTGCCTCTTACCATTGGGACTGAGCTATTTACAGTTAAAATACGTAGCAGTAAGCGCAAAGGCGTGACAGCTACAAGTCCGTATTGGTTTTATACATACGGAATTGGGAAGTGGGTCATTCCGTCAGTGGAGGGGGTTAAAACAACCGAGTCAGTGGAGAACATACCCCATTTACTGATGGAAAGATTCAGCGGTTCGGTCGCAACTTATATAATGTATAGGCCAGGCCACTTTCCGTCACACAAACGTACATATTTAGATGTTGACCATAGTTACTCTTCTGCAGATGACAACAGTAAAATACGCAATGCTTTATTCATCTACCACTTTGTCAGCAACCAGTTCGAGACAAAAGCGGCTGATACGAGCTACACGTCAGTATTAGCTCGTAATGTAAGAGGTAGCAGTAGGAAAAAGTTAATTTCTATGAAAAATATCCTAGGAAAAAATATCACAAGCTTTTTCATTCCTAGTGATAGTGATTCCACCTGAGTAAACTCCTTTTTTTTATTTTTTAACAATAATTTATTATTGCCAAAAGGTCATAACACGTTTTGATATGCCTGTTTACAACAGTTATGACTGGTCCTTAAGAGGGGTGTGAGAAGGGGACGGGTGATGGGGAGGCACGAGCCACAGGTTTCCGAAGGCTATAAATGTATTTCGCAGTCAAATGAAGTTACAAATTTTGGTGGCCACCGCTGTATGAAGTGCTGATGGTTGTTTTCAAAACACAAGATGAATTAACACTTTAAAAATCGTAAACAGCGATAAATCACATAAATTATTTTAAAAAGTTTTATGGCTTGATGTGGAACCACATGATGTGGATGAGACATGCAGAAGCGCTGAACGCAATCGCCCAGTCAGAGCCTCACAAAAAGCCATGAAATGTTCGGAAAATAGGTATTCAGGATTGTCTTTTCCAATACGTAGATGAAATAAAAGCAACGCGTCTACACGAAATAGCCTTAAAAACCTATTCTGTACATAGATTTCACGTCGCAATCAGCATTTTATCGGCATCAGCTTTTTCTGATTCAAGAAAATAAGCTGTCACTTTACTGTACGTACAGAAAATAAATGTTATGTTCAATAATATTCAATGAATAGAACCTAGATAAATTCTTCATAAGGGTCGTACGAGTCAGGAAAGGTCTGATACTGCGCCACGTCGGTGGTGGATTAATATATCAGTCGCAGGAGACTAATACCCAAGGATAAACACCCAGGAAAAGCGAAACAAAATGGTCTCTAATGAAGATCATCAGTTCTAGTATGAAGATTAAAACTACCATGAAATTAACATAATAAATTACGCAAGATATATATGTATTGTGCGAAAAGTGGCAATTGACTATAAATAATGAAATCGTTGCCATCCACATGAGTACTAAAAGGAATCTACCAAATTTCGGTTACACCATAAATTACACAAATATAAAAGTTTTCAATACAGTTAAATAACTAGGAATCGTGATTACGAATAACTTCAATTGGACTAATCACATAGATAATGTTGTGGCGAAAGCAAACCACAGATTGTGTTTTATTGGCAGAACGGTAAATTCAACAGGCCCACTAAAGAGGCTGCTTACACTACGCTTGTCTGTCCTCCTCTTGGTTATTGTTGCGTAGTGTGGAACCCGCATCAGGTGAGATTGACAGAGGACATCGAAAGAGGTCAAAGAAAGGCAGATCGTTTTCTATTATCACGAAATACAGGAGAGAGTGCCACGCGAATTCGAATGGCCATCATTAAAACAAAAGCGTTTTTCGTTGCTGCATGATGTCTTCATGAAATTTCAACAGCAAACTTCCTCCTTAGAGGGTAAAAATATTTTGTTGGCATCCACCTACATAAGAAGAAATAATCATCAAAGTAGAATAAGAGAGATCAGAGCTCGCACGGAAAGATTTAGATGTTCGCTTTTCCCGCGCTGTTTCGATAGAGAAACGGAGAGATATAGCTTGAAGGTGGTTCGATGAACCCTATGCCAGGTAGTTAATTCTGAATTACAGAATAATCATGTAGATGTGGGTGTAAATGGCCTAATTATGTACTCTCATAGCATAATTACCTGTAGGGAATCACAGGAAAGATTGAGACCATTAAATGTAAAGCAGAGCGATCATACATTTCTTTAATTGTAATAAGAGAACATAAACACCGTGTTTCATGGGAAATAACTGAAGAAGTAAATTTGATGACGGAAAACACTGCACTGTCTCCGATGTAGGAACCGTGCACTGACGTCATGACAGCTGTACATGTTAAGCTGAAAGGATATAGTATTTCAGCCCTCGCACTGGATTAATAGGCACTGCGAACGCGCCATCATGGCGCCCAGAACAAAATTATTACAATTAACTGTATTTTAATAGCTGGTATTGTGGGCCTTCGGGACGCTAGTTGATCCTTCTTTTGAATTTCCCAGCACGGACATCCACACCAGTATTTTCAGTTGTTGTAGAAAGCCATAACCAGCAAACGACTGTATACCTCAGATGTTTGTAAGTAACATTTAATACTATAAGAAATTTCTAGAACGCATTGCTAACCCTTCTGTCCCCGTTTCTGTAAGCTCTAGGGGCATGCAACTTTTTTTTTTTTTTAATTGTTACTTGAGTTCAGTCCGAGGAGGTGGGTATACAAAAGCCTCTCTTGATTCGAAAATGAAATCCACTTTACAAACTTTGTACAATACAAAACAAATGAAGTTGTTATTGTGGTTTTAAATACTATTTTATTTATTTATTTATTTAACCTGGCAATATTAGGGCCATTTGGCCCTCTCTTACATCTAACCAGGCATTCTACTTATTTTACATTCGTATGTTTTCGTAGGCATGTAAACTACATCTAGTACAAAAAAAAAAAACAATTACAAAGGCACACTTGGAAAAATACATACATATGGAGTTTATATTCGTAGATGATAAGTACTGTTATAATTAGACATTATGAAAGAGACAGATTGTAGATAGGAGTGCTAGCAGCAGGGAGTATGAGGGAGATTGATGGTGAAGAGAGGAGAAGAATAGAGACATGGTGAAACATAGTTAAGGAAATATAAAGGAATTGGAAATTGCGTGGCTAATGGAGATAGATGAAGAGGAAGAAGAAAATGGAGCAAGATAGGAGACACTAGCTGTGCTATTTGACGGAGTAAAGGACTGGCCTTGGGCCGGATGGAGTTGCCGAGCGGTTCTAGGCGCCATAGTCTGGAACCGCGCGACCGCTACGGTCGCAGGTTCGAATCCTGCCTCGGGCATGGATGTGCGTGATGTCCCTAGGTTAGTTAGGTTTAAGTAGTTCTAAGTTCTAGGGGACTGATGATCACAGCAGTTAAGTCCCATAGTGCTCAGAGCCATTTGAACCATTTGATTGGCCTTGTACATTAACTTCGCGGAAAACGTTATGAGGATGATAGCAGGAAATGCTTCAGCTTCTTCTTAAAAGCATCAGGTGATTGAATTTTGCGCAAGGTAAGGGGCAGTTTGTTCCAGAGGTGGACAGCGGCAACTGAGAAGGAGTTTGCAAAAGTTTTTGTTTTGTGAGTGGGCACAGTTAGGATACCAAGTAAGAGTGACCTCGTGTTTCGATTATGATGGCATGAAAGGTGTTTAATCTCTGAAGCAAGGTACTGGGGTGCTTGCGTGACGGCCGCAGCCACCTTAGCTGGGAGTATGAAGCACTAACAAGATCATATCGGCGAATGTTGCAGGTGTAACGCACACAGGCATTCATGGTTAGCTCTAAACGTCTTTTGTTTTCGCTACTCATGCCTTGTTGAATTACATCACAATAGTGGAGACTCGGTAGAACGAGTGCTTGCAAGAGCTGGCATTCAAGTCCTGTGGAAATACGTTCCGAAACTTCTTGACAGCACAGAGACAAGCGGAGGTCTTCCGGCACACTGCGACTGTATTCTCCGCCCAGTTGAGATGCTCATCCAAAGTTACACCCGGGTTCTTAACTGTTTTCTGATACGGTATTGGAATACCGTCGAGCAGGATAGGAGGCAGTCGTTCGCGGAAATCTGAACTTATTAATTTCTGATGGGCTATTAATATTGCTTGTGTCTTTTTTGCATTTAGTTTAAGCCCCAGGTATTTCGCCCATGTCACTACTGAAGACAGATCATCATTCATCTGAGCGATTGCAGTGTTTACATCTTTAGGTTCAAATGGTTCAAATGGCTCTGAGCACTATGGGACTCAACTGCTGTGGTCATCAGTCCCCTAGAACTTAGAACTAATTAAACCTAACTAACCTAGGGACATCACACACATCCATGCCCGAGGGAGGATTCGAACCTGCGACCGTAGCAGCAGCGCGGCTCCGGACTGGAGCGCCTAGAACCGCACGACCACCGCGGCCGGCTTACATCTTTAGGTCTGACGCTCAGGTAGAGCTGGAGGTCGTCGGCATAGAAATGACATTTACAGGAGGACAGAACCGACGAAATATCGTTGACATATAAAGAAAACAAAAGTGGTCCTAAGACCGATCCTTGTGGCACTCCCGAGGAGACATGTTTCCAGGAAGATTTTTCATTTACGCAGACAACACATTGCTGTCTGTCTTTTAAGTAGCTTTCAAACCATCTCACTGCACTATCTGAGAAATTAAGCTGTTGCATTTTTCTGAGCAATATGTCAAAGTTAACAGTGCCGAAAGCTTTGCTGAAATCTTGTAGCGTCAATATTGTCATTTTTCGGCTTTCGATGGCAAATTTAAATAATACGTAGATTTGAAAGTGTAAATTTAGAACTGACCGATGAATTTACTAGTTGTTTTGTAATGCATTAGATGTCGATGTTGGTCTTTTTATGTAGTGGCAGCTTTGATCATGTAAATGAAAAAGTTTTGTGATTTGTCCTTGAAAAACCGGGAGAGGCAACAAATATTAATTGACGCTAGGTAGACAGAAGGAAGAAGAAACGGAAGGTTAGGTTGGGTTGGAGCTAAGATTTAGCATTGTTTGCTGTAGCTGGTAGTAGAGGTAGTTATGCGTGTTGCGATCCCTTTCAGGGTTCGAAACCGAGTATCAGAAGAGGACATCGCGTACTGGGACTGGCTTTATTGTTAAAGTATTGGGCTCGAAGTCGCTAAAGGCAAACTGTCTTAAATAGACGTCTTGAAGTAGTATGCAAGCTGATGAAGGTAGTTGCATGCAAAAGGTACGTGTTTCCCTTTTTCTATTTCAAGGAATTTACTTTTAAAACAAGTGGAGATAAATCAGGCTTGGCACAAGTTACGATGGGACGAATGATGGTTCAAATGGCTCTGAGCACTATGGGACTCAACTTCTGAGGTCATTAGTCCCCTAGAACTTAGAACTAGTTAAACCTAACTAACCTAAGGACATCACAAACATCCATGCCCGAGGCAGGATTCGAACCTGCGACCGTAGCGATCTTGCGGTTCCAGACTGCAGCGCCTTTAACCGCACGGCCACTTCGGCCGGCTGAATGGGACGAATGAGGAATCTGTAATTGAGGATAACGCTAGAAGGACCCAAGCGCAAATCCTTTGGTCAGGTCAGTTTGGAGTTCCATATGGTACGCGCATATATTCCAGGTAAAATCTTACGTAGCAGCGGACTGCCAAAATTTCTCTAAGTATCTACTTTCCAGTGACGTTCAAGTCGGAGATTGGTTCAAATGGCTCTAAGCACTATAGGACTTAACATCTGAGGTCATCAGTCCCCTAGACTTAGAACTACTTAAACCTAACTAACCTAAGGACAGCACACACATCCATCCCCGAGGCGGGAGTCGAACCTTCGACCGTAGCAGCCGCGTGGTTGAGGACAAACCGGAGATTGAAGTAGCGATCAGACAGGAGACCACTATCCTAGAAAACCATGGAATTTTATTTATTTTTACTTAATTTTGGATGTAGTATTTCAGAAATGTAGCACTGAGAAGGTGTCAGCTTGAAAATAAGAAACGAAATTACTTAGTCCGAACTGTTAATGTGGCTGAACCGTGCACGTATTTATGGCAAATAATACTGCTCGTGATTTGTTTGCGTTGAGCGGAGCTCTGGGTGTTATCGCTTGTACCCAGTTGTAGCGGAACAGGAAAGGTCACGTGGAGATAAACCCCTTGTGTGTGTGTGCTCGCGCGCTAGTCTGCAGTGGCCGAGGCGCTAACCCGCTCGTTGGCTGTTGTTGAAAGCGGTTGTTGACATCGGCCATTCAGTTTCTCGCAGAACAGGTACTGTGACCAGTAAGAGTTTTGTACAGTAAATTGTCCCATTGGGGTCAGTGGTGCAGCTTCCGATACGCGTACCTCGTACGTTAGCGTGATGTTCACTCTTTTCTTCTGAGCTACAGTTCACCTAGCTGTCGCCGTTGACATTTGTTTATTTTATTTTCTTCGTATGGCGGTTTTGCATTACTGTGTGGTTGGCAGGATTTCATTATTTGTTCATTCGGTTGCAAGGGTCTTCCATGGGCCACGTGAGGACTTCTACCTCTCTCGGTGTTGTGGTTGGAATTATTGTTTAAAGTAGAAGATGAGACAATTAAAATTCAGTGAGTTAATGAACTTGGTACTTTAAAAGGGTGGCCTGCTCGAGGAACTGTTGTGCCTGCGTCACTGACTGTGATATCTCGTATGTTGTCAATTTTGTCATGAATCTGCCGTGATATTTCCGTGATTGGGTCCCATAAATTCTTAATATTTAATTTTCCATGTGTACCGGTATCTGCTGTTTTTTTTTTGCCACCTGACTGACACGTAACTGGTATCCACTCGTTAAGCCCCGAGATGAGATACTATACACGACCGCAGGTAAGACTCTCGCTTTATTGAGACGCACTTTCGTATTAATGTCCAGTTATCAGCTGAGGAAGAACGGTAGCAGCGGTTTCACCGTACCCATAGACCACTGTGGTTTGTCTTGGACTTGGTATCTGACAGCACGTTTCAAGTCAAAATTGCCATCGAGGTATCTGTCTGCCCACGACATTTGTATTTGATGGCTTATAGTTGAAGTCATGTTCCAATCTTTGGAATTTTGGTGGCAAAATCGAGGAAGATAGTATTTTAGGACTGAGTTAAACCTTAGTTTTGCTGCATTATCTTTCTCTTTCTGTCTGTTGAGTCTTCTGTGGTCGAATGTTCGCCGCATGGTATCATCTACTCGTGAGAGACACAGTATCGCCTGAAAATTGGGCAAGGAGTGTACTGTAGTGGATCTGGGTGTCTTCAGCAAATATCGAAGAGTGCTGAGGAAAAAAACTTATCCCTAAGAGAGTTTTGCTTTTGACATATTTGTTTCTAATCTTTGGCCTATTTTTACCACGATTCATCGTCGTTGGAGGTAGGTGGCTATCAGCTATCGAGAATCCTGGTTTGTTGTCGCAGGCACGCCATCTGCTAGTGACATCTTCACCTATATCTCTTCCTATGCCGCCTGGCAGCGCTCTGGCCATGTCGCAGAAAGGTACTTGAGGGATCTCTGTATTCCCTGCTCTAACCTCTTGTAAATCGAGCTAATTCGGACTGCTTTGCCGATCGTGCGCTGTCCTTGCTTTCGCGTCAACTAACAAGCTGTGTATGTCAAACCTTTAACAGCGACAGTTAAGAAATATGTAGCTGTTTGCGATGTCCGTAAATTCCGCGATTCAGCGTCGCGACTTCTGAGGGATTCCCACACTTTCTTGATTTTTGTACTGGAAAGCGTTACGTATTTATAAACTAAAACCACTAACTAAAATGATCCGATTCTATTAGTCAGGAGAACCGTCCGAATTTTTTTCCAAAATACATACATTAAATCACAGAGCTGCACAAAATAATCTTTTATTTTACTTGCTCAGAAAAGATGAACAGGTTCAAGAGAATATTACATATAGATCAGGTATATCCACATATAAAAACGAAATACCGTCGAAGTTCAGTGAATTTTCTCGAACAAAATTCCAGTTGAGGATGTGAATATTTTGCGGGACTGTCATTTATGACAACTGTAATCCTACATCTACATCTGCACGGATACTCTTCAAATCACTCTTAAGTGCCTAGCAGAGGATTCATCTAGCCACCTTCACAATACTTCTTTATTATTCCTCTTTCGAACAGAGCGCGGAAAAAATGAACACCTATATCTTTCCGTGCGAGCTCTGACTTCCTTTATTTTATTATGATGATCGTTTCTCCCTATGTAGGTCGGCATCAACAAAATATCTCCGCATTCGGAGCAGAAAGTTGGTGACTGAAATTTCGTGAGACGACCCCGCGGTTCCGAAAAAAGCCTTTGTTTTAATGATGTCCACCACAAACCTTGTATCATATCTGTGACACTCTCTCCCATATTTCTCGATAATACAAAACGTGCTACCCTTCTTTGAACTCCCTCTAAGTACACTGTCCATCTTCGTTTTTATTCAGTTTGAGTAATATATAGAGTGCGAAATTTTCTGTTGAGTTCCTTCCGAAGCATAAACACATACGCAACTGATGTATTCGTTAATTTGTAACTATTTTGTGGTTTCCTCAAGACACACAACTTCTTTAGCAACACACTCATTTCATTTGTACATGGTTCCTCGCAAGCTGAAATTGTTTTCATATTTTGCGATTCATGATCAACATCTTGGTCGTGGAGGTTAGTTTGTGACGCTTTTTCTCTAAATCCTAAAGATTCGTTGTGCATTTTTGTATTTCCTTCCTTTCTTTCGACTGTGAGTGAACTGATACTTTTCTTTCTCGGATTCCACATTTCATTTAGAAGCGTTATTTATACTCGTATTGAATGTTGTGAGTAAGTATTGTTTCCCACGCTACACGTAAAATTGTGTTCTTGTGCACTTATGTGTCGTTGTAACCTTCTGTAGTTTCTATTAGGTAAATAGCTCTCGTGATAGGCTATGTATGTTGTATTCTGCATTTGGACCATACTTGCGCGACAGAGGAAAAAAAAATGAGACAGTGTAACTGAGAGAGGAGACAGCAACAGTGGGATATGCTGTAAATCAATGGGTGAAAAAGGAGACAGCGGGAGAGAGTCATGTATAGGCAGTTGGAGTGAGAGAGAGAGAGAGATTGGGTAAAAGGATCTGGAATGTTCTGCGTTAAGCGGGAATATGTGCGCGGCCAAAATGTTTGGTGACGGAGGCGGAATGAGGATTGAGGAAGCTGGTTCCCCACTTTTCTGTAAGCGTCATTTAAAGAGGGGCATATTCAACTTTTTTGTGCTCACTAGCTGTATATTGTATTGTGCTGTCTGGAACTGGGGACCTAGAAACGACGGAGAGGCTGTGTCCCTGCCGTAGCCCTCAGTGGTTCACAACCCCCCAACAGGCTACAGCAGTCCACTCACCCCACCGCCACCCCACACCAAACCCAGGGTTATTGTGCGGTTCGGCCCCCAGTGGACCCCGACGGGATCCTCTCATTCCAGACGAGTGTAACCCCGATGTTTGCATGGTAGAGTAATTATGGTGTACACGTACGTCGAGAAAGTGTTTGCACAGCAATCGCCGACATAGAGTAACTGAGGTGGAATAAGGGAAACCAGCCCGCAATCGCCGAGGCAGATGGAAAACCGCCTTAAAAACCATCCACAGGCTGGCCGACACACCACGCCTCGACACTAAATCGCCCGGTGGATTCGTGTCGGGGACTGGCACGCCTTTCCCTCCGGAAAGCAGTGCGTTAGACCGCACGGCTAACCGGGCAATATTTAGCTGTATATTACGTCTTTTTCTGTAGCTTTCACCTATTTTCGAACATCTTGCACCATTTTACATGTCGAACAGGGAAGGGGAGCAAACAGCAAGGTTCAAAAATGCTTCAAATGGCCCTGAGCACTATGGGACTTAACATCTGAGTTCATCAGTCCCCTAGACTTAGAACTACTTAAACCTAACTAACCTAAGGACATCAAACACATCCATGCCCGAGGCAGGATTCGAACCTGCGACCGTAGCAGCAGTTCGATTCTGGACTGAAGCGTGTAGAATAGTTCGGCCACAGCGGCCGGCAAAAAAGGTCATTGGCTCCGTCGGATTAGGGAAGCATGGAGAAGGAAGTCGGCCGTGCCCTTTCAAAGGAACCATCCCAGCATTTGCATGAAGCGATTCAGGGAAATCACGCAGAACGTAAATCAGAATGGCAGTAGGTGGGCTTGCACTGTCTCCTCCCGAATGGGGGTCCAATGGCTAACTGCTGCGCCACATCGCTTGGTATTTTCTAGGTCGACGAATCCTATGAAGGATTCTTCCATTAACAAGCTTCCATTAACAAGCGCGACGTCAGTGCTGCCTCTCTGGTGCCCTTACCTTTCTTAAAGCCAAACTGATCATCTAACAAATGCTCATTTCCTACTGTCAAGCCCATATGCTCCATGTCTTCTGTTCCTTACTCTGGCATCAAGTCACCCATAATTATTCAACTTTCATCTCGATGGACGTATTAAACTACACTTTCAGAATCCTCACGTACTTTCTCTCTCTTTTTGATCTTCTGATTGTGACATCTCATTCTCTTCTTTGCTTTATCATCCATGCTGTATCCTACACTTGTTACACAATTTGTTGTTGCTGTTGAGCTTACTTTATATTCGCTTAACTAGAAATGTTTATCTTCTTTCCATTTCACTTCACTGGCCCCCGCTATAAGTAGTCTGAGTCTTTTCAGACTTAATGATTTCTCTACCACATTCAGGCTTCTTGCGTTCCAAAGGCTAACTTGTAGAATGTTATAATAATATTATCTTGGAACTGTTTGTAGAATGTTACCCTTCCGTTAGTCACTGAATCTTTGACAATTCCCTCCCGGAGATTCGGGAGGAAAACTAATCAGAAATCTTTTGCCAATGAAAAGACGATGAGAGTTTTAGGTGACATGTCCTGTAAACAAACATTGTTTCTCTAATGCAGCTGTCTCCATTGCCTTCTGAATTCTCATGCCGTTGATCTTCGATGAATCTTCCGCATTTTAAGTGTTGTTGCCCACCCTAAGGCCAAGAGGGTGCCCAGAACCTCCGTCCGCTTCCCTTACCCTTCCCAGATCCGTGTTTCTTTTGCATCGTTAAAGATTTCGTCGTCAACAGCTTACTACCTATCCACCTTGTCCTTCTCTTTTTGCTTCTTTATGAATAGCGCTACAAAGGAACTGGCATAATGGGCCTTTTAGGGCCTTCAGTCGCCGTTAAAGATTTAATATTTCCGATATTCATCTGTTAACTAAAACAAAGAGAAACGTATACATCCGCATGTCTTGTAAAATTTCTAGCAAACGTAATGATACTTCTTATCGGCGTCCTGCATCTGGAGGTTGGCTGTTTTCTTTGACATGGAATGTACTGTACATTTCGGAGATCTGCCGTATTTTGGTAAAACTCGGTGATTTTTATCTCTGATGGCATGTCTTAGTGCGTCCATATGATTTGTGGATTAGGGAGGTCGAATTTATTCCCCATGGAGAAAAGGGGGAGGAGGAGTTAAGTTCAAAATTCAATGTACCATCAACAATTAATGTATTCGGAGAATATGGTACATTGCACCTTATTTCTGGGTTAACATACTGATTAAAATTTAAAATGAAAGAAAGATTTTACTGAGTTTCTCAGACAGCTCAGTTCAACAACTATACCTCTTCTTTTTATTTGTTAGTCTGGGAAACAAACAAATCAGCTTTTTGACATATTTTTTCATATTTCTGCTCACTAATGCAATATGGAATAATTTTCGGAACAGCGCATTACTTCGAAACAATACACTGATTGTCGAAAAGCCAGCAATGAGAATAATGCGAGATCAGCTGTAGTAGTGTTGTAGGCTCTTCTTCAATGAATGTAAGCGAACACTGATAGAAAGCCTATTAAAGCTGAAAGTTATGTTTACTTTGGTCATTCCCATCATGACGGATGAAAGACAGTTACATCAGTTTTTGTAAATTTACGAAACTGAGCTGGTTTGTATTCAATAAACGGCCAGAAAGTATACATACCAAAAAAAAAAAAAAAAAAAAAAAAAAAAACTTATACGCAGTCCGTAAAATGACTTGTTATAATTACACGTTACACATCGTTTTGACAGAAACTGCTCAAGTAAACAACCAACCAACCTATCTATATACCGATTTGTATCCGTCGATTTGAAGGACTTATTCGGGTTATATGGATGTTTCGGAGTGAGCTTTGTATTTGGGCTGATGGTCTCATGCTGTCCATCCATAAAAACGAGGTGGGAAGACGGTGGCACTGAATAAAGAGGCTTTTGTTTTCATTGGCAAATAGTTCCTAATAAATACTGGTGCTTCTACTAGCCACACGGCATTTCCATTTGCTCTCACAAGTTATACATTTTCTAGTTCCCCTATTGTGCATAGGTTGAATACAATGATCTAATGTAACACATGTCTTTCACAGGAGAACCCGTAAAGTTATATATTATTACTGAATTGTGTTCTGTTTTTTGAAAAATATATTGTCTCGGTCTTCTCGGCATTTTTTCCTGTTTGATATACAGGATATATCACTTCCAACGTAAGCACCGTGTCAGGCGCTGCACGTAAACCAATACACAGGCGACAAGGCTCCAATCGCTGCTTGCGCTGTGGACCATTCCTCAGACTATGCCTGGTAGCGTATCGGCTTTAGCCAAGCTTGACAAGTTACTAGCGGGCTTGGAAAATAGTCCTAGAAAACTGTTATCCAAGTTATAACTGGAGGTTTCCGTGTCATTAGGTGCAGCCCACGGGGCTGTAGACAAGCTGAAGCTGAAAATTTACAAAGTAACAGCAGAGATTCGGATGACCTGTTCCGATGTCCTATAATTCTGTCGCTTCTCCGTATTATGTTTTCCACATACTCCTTTGCTCTTCGATTCTGCGAAGAACCTCCTCGTACCTTACCTTATCAGTCCACCTAATTTTCAACATTCGTCTGCAGCACATCTCAAATGCATCGATTCACTTCTGTTCCGGTTTCCCCACAGTCTATGTTTCAATACCATACAATGCTATCCTCGAGACGTACATTCTCAGAAGTTTCTTCCTCAAACTAAGGCCAATATTTGATATTAGTAGACTTATCTTGGCCAGGAATGCCCTTTTTGTCATGGCTAGTCTGCTTTTGATGTCCTCCTTGCTCCGTCCGTCATTGGTTATTTTACTGCCTAGGTAGCAAAATTCCATAACTTCATCTATTTCGTGACCATCAATCCTGATTGTTAAGTTTCTCGCTGTTCTCATTTCTACTACTTCTCATTACCTTCGTCTTTCTTCGATTTAGCCTCAATCCATACTCTGTAGACTGTTCATTCCGTTCAGCAGATCGTGTAATTCTTCTTCACTTTCACTCAGGATAGCAATATCAGCAGCAAATCGTATCATTGATATCCTTTCACCTTGAAATTTAATTCCGCTCCTGAACCTTTTATTTCCATCATTGCTTCCTCGATGTACAGATTGGACAGTAGGGGCGAAAGGCTACATCCTTGTCTTACACCCTTTTTAACACGTGCTCTTCGTTCTTGGTCGTCCACTCTTATTATTCCCTCTCGGCTATTGTACATATTTTCAGAATTTCGAACACATTGCTCCATTTTACATTGGCGAATGCTTATTCCAGGTCGACAAATCCTATGAACGTGTCTTTATTTTTCTTTAGTCTTGCTTCCACTATTAACCGCAACGTCAGAATTGCCGCTCTCGTGCCTTTACCTTTCCTAAAGCTAGTTTCCTAAAGTCATCTAGCGCATCCTCAATTTTCTTTTCCATTCTTCTGAATATTATTCTTGTAAGCGACTTGGATACATGAGCTGTTAAGCTGACTGTGCGATAATTCTCGCACTTGTCAGCTCTTTCTGTCTTCGGAGTTGTGTTGATGATGCTTTTCCGAAAGTCAGATGGTATGTCGCCAGACTCATACATTCTACACACCAACGTGAGTAGTCGTTTTGTTGCCACTTCGCCCAATGATTTTGGAAATTCTGATGGAATGTTATCTATCCCTTCTTACAGAAATCAATTAGTCTTTCACCTCTCACATTCATTGTCCCTATCCCATATTCTACTGTAACCTTTTCGTCTACTCCTTCCCCTACAATAGCATTGCAGTCCCCCATGACTATTAGATTTTCATCCCACTTTACATACGGTATTACCCTTTCAATATCCCCATACACATTCTCTATCTCTTCATCTTCAGTTTGCGACGTCGGCATGTATACCTGAACTATCGTTGTCGGTGTTGGTTTGCTGTCGATTCTGATAAGAACAACCCTGTCACAAATGTTCAAATGTATGTGAATTCCTAAGGGACCAAAGTGCTGAGGTCATCGGTCCCTAGACTTACACACTACTTAAACTAACCTATGTTAAGAACAACACACACACCCATGCCCGAGGGAGGACTCGAACCTCCGGCGGGAGGGGTCGCGCAGTCCGCGACATGACTCCTCAAACCGCACGGCCATACTGCGCGGCACAACCCTGTCACTGAACTGTTCACAGTAACACACCCTCTGCCCTACCTTCCTATTCATAATGAATCCTACACCTGTTATACCATTTTCTGCTGCTGTTGATATTACCCGATACTCATCTGACCAGAAATCCTTGTCTTCCTTCCACTTCACTTCACTGACCCCTACTATATCTAGATTGAGCCTTTGCATTTCCCTTTTCAGATTTTCTAGTTTCCCTACCACGTTCAAGCGTCTGATATTCCACGCCTCGACTCGTAGAACGTTATCCTTTCGTAGATTATTCAATCTTTTTCTCATGGTAACCTTCCCCTTGGCAGTCCCCTCCCGGAGATCCGAATAGGGGACTATTCCGGAATCTTTTGCCAATGGAGAGATCATCATGACACTTCTTCAATTACAGGCCACATGTCCTGTGGATACGCGTTATTTAATTTAATGCAGTGGCTTCCATTGCCTTCTGCGTCGTCATGTCGCTAATCATTGCCGATTCTTCCGCCTTTAGGGGCAGTTTCCCATCTCTAGGACAAGAGAGTGCCCTGAACCTCTGTCAGCTCCTCTGCCCTCTTTAACAAGGCCGTTGGCAGAATGGGGGTGACTTACTATGCCGGAAGTCGTTGGCCGCCAATATTGATTGTTATTCAAAATTTGAGCAGCTGCGTGATTCGAACCCAGGACTGAAGACATTTTGATTATGAATCGAAAGACGCTACCACGTGTGCTACAACAGATTACTTTACTGTTTGTGACGGATAGATTGATCCTGAAATGCTGTTTCTTCTGATGAAGCATGGTTTTACTGCAACTAACTGCTGCAGGGTGTGCGTCATGGATAGACTGATCAAGAAATGCACTTCTTTTTTTTCTGATGTGTGTGGCTTGCAGAACAGTTGACGTTGTTCTTCTGGAAGTCCTCATCAGTTACACCAAGAGCCTCTACAAGTTTTAAAAACAGGAGAGCGATTTGCAAATAGTGCAACAGCTCTTTTCCACCCATACTATAACCCCTGATATGTTTGTGAACAATATATTCCCATCTATTTTTAGAGAACTAACAAGTAACGGAAACACCTATAGTTACTTCGTGCAAGAGAGCACAAAAGCACACACCGCCAATGCACTTGGCAGTATTATCAGGTGATTTTTTGATAAAATCTTTCCAATAAATTGTCGCAAAACTAGTGTCCAGCAACAGTATCCGAATCGGTGAGTTTACTCACTACCACAGTTTTGCGAGGTTTCAGTTTGAGTGTGTGCACTACTGTGAGAGAAAATGCCGATGACACAACAGTCTGAAGTACTTTATGGCACAACGGCTTTCCTCTTACTTCTTGCCTATGCCGGTCCTCACTCGTCTGGTACAGATGAAATCGTTACGTTTCCAGTCTGAGGAACAGGACGGAGTGAATGAGGTGATCGGTGTCGTATTGGTTCGCATGCAACGCCGAACACAGTGCTGCATTGTCTGTAAGACACCGTGGAGATGCTTTATCAATCTGTCTTTAAAGTGTGTAGATATTGTTGTTGTGGTCTTCTGTCCAAAGACTGGTTTCATGCAGCGCTCCATGCTACTCTAACACAAAAAAATTAGCATGTTCGATGTCCCATCTACGCATTCTCTTCGATAGGAAGACCCACCTCCTGTGAATGATGTTTGTATTCTTTTTTTCACTGGGAATGAGAAGACTCTGGGAAGATTCTTACTATAGATCAGTGCGATGAAACGCGTCTGGTTGTAGCCAGCCTCGCACTTCATTCTAATTATTCACGTTTACCGAATCAGTAATATGACAGGGAGATTTGTTTTTCAAGAATGTATGACTTCATTCTCAGGGAAATACGTGACGATTTACCGCTCTTAATTTTAATACATCTTGCTATACTGAATCTCTGTGTAGTTAGAGGGCAGAACAGCAGATCGGTGCCCAGAGAACCCCTTTAGGCTCGGGTGGCGGTCAAGTCAGTGTCCAAGGAACTAGACGTCAGCAGTCTACAGTGTAGGCGAAGTCGCGGGAGATTTCGCCACGGTCCTTCAGGCGGGCAGCCGGTTTCCCTGTTTAACGAAATTAGCATTTACTTGATCTAGCAGCGCCTGGGCTGCCGTTATTCGCAAGCCTCCCCAAACGCTAGGGCGATGCCATGATATTTTCTATATAGTGTCTCCAAACTGCTTTTGACCACCTGCATAGTGCGCGCTGGTGTCCGGTCGGCAGGCGGTAAAGGCATGTGACTCCCGGTGCCTCAACAAGATAAGATCACTTCGTAACGCTGGCAGAGCAAAACTCCATCGTTAGGACCAGTTTCGTAGCTCGCGGGCCCTTTATGGGGCCGCTATTAGAAACATAGTCCACTTGTACTTTATGTGGGGAAAGTATGGCTGAGTTACGACTTGTCGGCATTCGCAAACTACGGAACCGATGGCTTACCATTCGTCAGTACCCACAACTTTCGAAAAAGATCAGACTATTTTGCATTATGAGTTTGTGGGACAAGATTCCACTGGCAGAGATAGAGACGTTCATTTAGAATGTCTTGCGAGTAGTTTTAGGCATCCGGTCTCGTAAACTGATACACGGCTGGGAGAGCGGTGTGCTGACCACATGCCCCTTATCCGCTTCCGGTGATGCCTGTGGGCTGAAGATGACACGGCGAACGGCCGGTAGCGTTGGGCTTTCATTGCCTGTTCGGATTTAGTTTAGTTTTAGTTTCATTAGTTTTTGCCACCATCACGAGGGCTGAAGCGAAAAGCACAAAGTTTTCGAAATCAAATGGTTCAAATGGCTCTGAGCACTATGGGAGTTAACGTCTGAGGTCATCAGTCCCCTTCAACTTAGAACTACTTAAACCTAACTAACCTAAGGACGTCACGCACGTCCATGCCCAAGGCAGGATTCGAAGCTGCGGCCGTAGAGGTCGCGCGGTTCCAGACTGAAGCGCCTAGAACCGCACGGCCACACCGGCCGGCGCAAGTTTTTCGGAACAGAACATTGAGACTTGAGCCTACTTGAGACATTCCGGAGATAGCCTTTTTCGGAGACACCTGAGGAGGGGGAAGCAGGGGCAGAGGCTGATGTGTCGCTTACGTAGCAGATCACCACTCACTGCACTTCTTCGTACATCGGCACCGTTTAACTTGTTTAAGTTTACACAGCAACGTGGCAAGCAAAAACACTTGCGGAGCAAATGCACTGTTCCCGACCTCTTGCCTATGACTTTGTTGTCAGACTTTCTAACATGTTTATCAATCTCACTTAGCAATTCGATGCAATCATCGTGATCAGAACGACTCCGCCTATAAATTCAGTTACATTCCCCGTGAAGCTTTGTTTCCAGAGTTAATTCAATTCCTTTAAGAGTTGTACCCCTCACCCCTACAGTTAACGTGATTATTTCCTGAACTCAGGTTCAGCACTTGTTCCTTCCCAGAGAGAGAATCTAGTAGCTAATTTTGTCCAGTGATAATTTACGTGTGATTAAATTGTCAACAAACCAAAATGTCTGTGAATTCTTGTTTCATTCTAGTAGCCACCTGTCCCCAGCACTACTCCAATATTTATTAATTTCGTACAAGACACACAGCTGCGGTTCATATGTCAGAGTCATTCTTAGCTGCCGTTTCCTTGCACTTACATCATTACCACACATCTGAATCGTTGTGGGGCTATACTGCGTATAGGGGTATTCGCTGCATATCGAAGTCTCATTTAATGAAGTATAGTCATGGCGTCTTCCAGTGAGTAGTATTAACTGTTTATGTCAAAGATTCTTAAGTTCCTGTGGTTGCTATAAGATCGATACGTCACGTTTCTCTCTTGACGGTTTTTTTACTTTAGTCTGTGTTGTGAGTACTGGTAAATTTGTTGTGGATCTGTTTTGGAATTCTTAAATTAACTGGCCGTTCGTTATATATTTCCCTCCTGAATCCTAGATGCGGATGCAAATTTTGCGCATTATTAATTTCCATTTTCTCCAGTGTGTAGGAAATGAGATCTCTTTTCGAGCCCATAGTTATTTACGGTTGCCTTGAGATTCTATGTCTTTTAATGATTGCCATAATTGTTAGTTAGTTAGTTTCATGTTCATCACTTGAATAATAAATCGTAATGATGTGGAAAACGAGATCTTTCACATTCACATCGACAAATTAATTTGTAAATATGGCTGTATGCAGGAATATTTACAAGGTCTTTTTTTAATTTTCTTATTGATGAGTACATCTTGTCCCCCTATATTTCTTTATTCTGCTGTCATGATACGTAACTCGTATTGAAATTTGTGTGTTCTGCATTTTATGCGGATGTCTGTAGATCTCTCAATGTCTCCTGTGTTAGTGTTCCTGATGCCGTAATTCCTGTAGTAGTTATCAAAGTTAATCCTGTTGATTAGGATACACGTCAGCGTTTGTCGATTTACCGATAGCCTTCTGAGTTAGGCAGTCATTCGCTGTTTTTATGATTTATTTTAACGCTTGCTTGTTTTGTTATAGAGCCCTTGAGCTTCTACCAGTTGATAATTTGTCTTGACAGAGCCGCTGACGGAATTGACATTCGTCTAAGATTTCTGAGGACTAGGTCGTTTTTTCTATGGATCCCACTTAGTGCGTCGAATTCAATATTTGTTGTTACATTTCCGTTTGTTTTACTTACCAAACTTTTATCATATTTCACTATCTTATGCACAACTATCATGGCTTGTTATAGACAGTCAGGGAAACTTCCGTAACTCTGTCTCCTCCACCGGCTTATCAATGAATATTGTCACTCATACCTCTTCTCTACAAAACGCTCTTGTCTAAATAATGTAGCAGAACACTCGTTCGGGCCGGCCGCGGTGGTGTAGCGGCTCTAGGCGCGCAGTCGGGAACCGCGCGACTGCTACGTCGCAGGTTCGAATCCTGCCTCGGGCATGGATGTGTGTGATGTCCTTAGGTTAGTTAAGTTTAAGTAGTTCTAAGTTCTAGGGGACTGATGACCAAAGATGTTAAGTCCCATAGAGCTTAGAGCCATTTGACCCATTTTTTCCTGTGTTTGTTTGCGCAGTAACCATTAAATGCCTTCACTGGCTGTGGCAGGTCTTAGTTGCTGTAGTTTCGGTCAGTTCTACTTTTCACCTTTCAAAGTTTGAAACACTCAGTGATACGAATCTGCTGTCCCGTTGTTTTTCTGTTTTAATCCGTTTCAGTCCGGCTGCTTCAATGAAGTCTCTATTGACGGGTTCTCTGGTTGCTTATTTACTCCCGTACCCTCCCACCCCCCCTCCCCTCCTCCCCGGCAACCTTAAATGCTATGATCTTACGTTTCGGGCCTTCTTGATAGTCTTTGATATTACCTCGCCTTATTAATGAGATTAGAACTGAAATGATGTGCACCAGTTCTGGCTCTGGGATCGACAGCCCGCGTATCATCTTTTGCCAATGCCGTCAATGAAAGTGGTACGGAGCGGGGTGGGGTCAGCATATCGTCCATTGCTGGTGTTTTTTCTTACCATGGAGCCACTACTTCACTCAAGTAGCCACTTAATGGACATCAAGACGCTGTGTGCACCCTCTTTCCAGGTATCCAACAAAAGAAAAATCTCTAGCAGTATCGGAAATCAAACCCAGATACCCATATAGTAGCCACACATGCTGAGCACTGGGATATATATATATATATATATATATATATATATATATATATATATATATATATATATATATATAATATCGTTTTCAAATCATTTTCTTGTCCAATATTTACGTTCAGTATTGAAGTTGTCACATTTAATAAAAAAAAAAGTGTGCCTGTATTTCACATATTCACTCGAGTTCCACTTTTCTCGTGGCATAACACAAAGCCGCTGCAACATTATTTCATAACATTCTGCTGCAGATTGCCATTAGTGTATATTTCACAGTCGAAGTTAGGCTTCATCCGGTGGATCTGGTGATTTGTTCACCCAGGATACAATGGTTTGCTTCGCAGCCGATTTTTACATCTCACTCAGTTCTCTGACATGCAACAAAAAGATTGGACGATTTTACCGTCCTTCTTTTCCCTTTTGACTTCGTTAGTCTTCAAGACTGAACTTTGGGTTTTATTTCTCAACTTCTTCAGTGTTTGTCTTGTCCGTTTTGAACAAGGTACTGTTGCTGTTTTGCACCTTAGCAATGAGAATTTTGACAACTGTCTCAGTGTAAAACCGGTCTCGTTATTGCATCTATGGCCCAAGAAGTTTTCGAACATGGTGCTCCCATCGGTGCAAGACTCATTGTCTCATTTGTTGGCTGCGTGTTCAGAACAGCTACATTGCCCATTCGTACTAATGTGACCACCGCGAATGTTCGATTTAAAGGTGCAATAACCACTTAGACGGTAGGTGGCAGAACTAGCAGTGGAGGGTATACAAAGTATATCGGGGGGAACGCGGGAAACGGTGCAGTCGTTGTCCTAATGCGGAAATGGCGCGATTTATCTGATATCCAAATGGGCACAACCATTGGTTTTCGGACCAATAGTGGAAGCATTTCCGAAACGGCTAAGTCTGTAAATTGTTCGCAGCGATTAAAGTATACAGTGTATGGCAAAAAGGCGCTACTGGAAACCAACACCGAGGCAAGTATGGTGCACCACAGGCAATAGATGGCAAGGGTAAACAATGGCTACGGAGATGTGTATGGACGAATAGACATACAAGTGTTGAGAAACTGACCGCCCAGATCAACCAAGGTGCTCCTCTACGAACACTCAGTGAACGTTGCTGTGTATGGGCCTCCTCAACAGGCTCCTGGTTCGTGCAGCCTTGCGGCCTTCTGTTCATCGGCGGCGAAGGTTGAAATCTGCACGCCATACCGGAACTGGACGGCTACTGCGTGGCGACAGGTGATCTCTTAAGCTGAATTACGTTTTATGCTCCATCGGACAGATGGCCATTGGCGTGTACGGCGTGAATCGCCTGAAAGCAAACACCCTTCAACCAGGAGGGAGCGTGATGGTTTGGGGAGTGTTTTCGTGGCATCTGCTGGGTGATTCTCGAAGGCACAATGGATTAACACAAGCATCCACCTACCCTAAGGGACCACGTACACCCCTACAAGCAGTATGTTTCTGCTCGGTATGATGGCATCTACCTCTAGGACAATGAAACACAGCTCGCGTTGTACGTGCGTGGTTCTAAGAGCACCAGTATGAGTTATTGTACTCCGCTGGCCGGCAAACATCACGGATCTTAACTCAATCGTTAATAAGTGGGACCACCCCGGGTATTTGCGCCATGGATCTTCAGCCAAGAAACCTAGCTCACCTGGCCACGGCACTGCAGTCTGCTGGGCCCCTTATCCTTGTCTTTACCTTCCAGAAACACTCTCTCTGCCTGCACGTCTCACGCGCTGCAGAAGGCACATTAGCGTTCCTGGACAGTGCAATTTCACTGTGTTTCAGTTTTCCTATGCTTTCATTAACGCTTGCTGCCACTCCAAATTTTCTTCCGTCTCTATAGTCGCATTCTGATATTTCTCATACCGTACGTTGTCAGTGACGTTGATTGATTCACTTCTATCGTTTGCTACGCCGCTCTAAACTCAGTTCCCTCGCTCTTCGGCAATAGTATCACTGACGCTTTTGCCATCTCCATTTCCATAGGCGCAGTCTTACGTTGCACATCGTGTTTGTTATAAATGACATTAATTGTAACCTCGTTGGTTGACATACTTTTATTGTCTGCATCATCGCTAACCATTTGACTACCTTGATCTTTGGCGATAGTTTCTGTAACGTCCCCATGTAGATTTCTCCCACTTTCAGCCCCTGAAGTTCTCACCGTCCGGTCTGTCTGCACTAACGCAATAGTTGCTTATGTGATTACACCTGTTTGATTTGTTCCAACAGGCAACTATACAGGTCTATGGGCACACTTTCCCTCAGGCGTTCAATGGAATTGCATGTGGATTATGTGCAAGGTTGGTTTCCGTATTGCTTTTTGTATAGAACGTACGTTCTATGACTGCAGTCAGTTACGTAAGGGTATATCTGCTTTTTTAATTCTACTTAAGCTATTCTATTGCCAATTAACAAGTCATACCAAAATTTTGCTGACCAAATTTCTTCTCTGATGTCATAAACTGTCCCGTTTAAGCTAAGCACTTCTCGGGCCTTTTCGGTCGCCACTTGTGCGCGGTATATTACAAACTCTCACAGATTGCAAATCAATAGCTATGTAAGTTTTTAACTCAGTGCTGTCAGATCATCCATTATTCTTGTTCCTGACTATTGCTTCACAAAACTTCCTTATTTATACATTTTGTATATAAACAGTTCACAGCGTCGTTAAATTTAGTACCTAACACTTCCTCATCATGCAAGTTTACTCCATCAGTCGTCAGTTTCCCTGTAAGTGGAAGGCGTAGTCTTTTCGGTGTTCTTCTCAAAACTAAATGTGAAGGTTGCTCTCCTCGAGGAGGAGGAGGAGGAGATTAGTGTTTAACATCCCGTGGACAACGAGGTCATTAGAGACGGAGCATAATCTCGGATTAGGGAAGGGTGGGAAAAAGACTGGCAGTGCCTTGGGTAACAGAAGAAATATTGAATTTAATTGATGAAAGGAGAAAATATAAAAATGCAGTAAGTGAAGCAGGCAAAAAGGAATACAAATGTCTCAAAAATGAGATCGACAGGAAGTGCAAAATGGCTAAGCAGGCATGGCTAGAGGACAAACGTAAGGATGTGGAGGCTTATCTCACTAGGGGTAAGATAGATACTGCCTACAGGAAAATTAAAGAGACCTTTGGAGATAAGAGAACCACTTGTATGAACATCAAGAGCTCAGATGGAAACCCAGTTCTAAGCAAAGAAGGGAAAGCAGAAAGGTGGAAGGAGTATATAGAGGGTCTATACAAGGGCGATGCACTTGAGGACAATATTATGGAAATGGAAGAGGATGTAGATGAAGATGAAATGGGAGATACGATACTGCGTGAAGAGTTTGACAGAGCACTGAAGGACCTGAGCCGAAACAAGGCCCCCGGAGTAGACAACATTCCATTGGAACTACTGACGGCCTTGGGAGAGCCAGTCCTGACAAAACTCTACCATCTGGTGAGCAAGATGTATGAAACAGGCGAAATACCCTCAGACTTCAAGAAGAATATAATAATTCCAATCCCAAAGAAAGCAGGTGTTGACAGATGTGAAAATTACCGAACAATCAGTTTAATAAGCCACAGCTGCAAAATACTAACACGAATTCTTTACAGACGAATGGAAAAACTAGTAGAAGCCGACCTCGGGGAAGATCAGTTTGGATTCCGTAGAAATACTGGAACACGTGAGGCAGTACTGACCTTACGACTTATCTTAGAAGAAAGATTAAGGTAAGGCAAACCTACGTTCCTAGCATTTGTAGACTTAGAGAAAGCTTTTGACAATGTTGACTGGAATACTCTCTTTCAAATTCTGAAGGTGGCAGGGGTAAAATACAGGGAGTGAAAGACTATTTACAATTTGTATAGAAACCAGATGGCAGTTATAAGAGTCGAGGGGCATGAAAGAGAAGCAGTGGTCGGAAAGGGAGTAAGACAGGGTTGTAGCCTCTCCCCGATGCTATTCAATCTGTATATTGAGCAAGCAGTAAAGGAAACAAAAGAAAAATTCGGAGTAGGTATTAAAATCCATGGAGAAGAAATAAAAACGTTGAGGTTCGCCGATGACATTGTAATTCTGTCAGAGACAGCAAAGGACTTGGAAGAGCAGTTGAACGGAATGGATAGTGTCTTGAAGGGAGGATATAAGATGAACATCAATAAAAGCAAAACGAGGATAATGGAATGTAGTCGAATTAAGTCGGGTGATATTGAGGGTATTAGATTAGGAAATGAGACACTTAAAGTAGTAAAGGAGTTTTGCTATTTGGGGAGCAAAATAACTGATGATGGTCGAAGTAGAGAGGATATAAAATGTAGACTAGCAATGGGAAGGAAAGCGTTTCTGAAAAAGAAATTTGTTAACATCGAGTATAGATTTAAGTGTCAGGAAGTCATTTCTGAAAGTATTTGTATGGAGTGTAGCCATGTATGGAAGCGAAACATGGACGGTAAATAGTTTGGACAAGAAGAGAATAGAAGCTTTCGAAATGTGGTGCTACAGAAGAATGCTGAAGATTAGATGGGTAGATCACATAACTAATGAGGAAGTATTGAATAGGATTGGGGAGAAGAGAAGTTTGTGGCACAACTTGACCAGAAGAAGGGATCGGTTGGTAGGACATGTTCTGAGGCATCAAGGGATCACCAATTTAGTATTGGAGGGCAGCGTGGATGGTAAAAATCGTAGGGGGAGACCAAGAGATGAATACACTAAGCAGATTCAGAAAGATGTAGGTTGCAGTAGGTACTGGGAGATGAAGAAACTTGCACAGGATAGAGTAGCATGGAGAGCTGCATCAAACCAGTCTCAGGACTGAAGACCACAACAACAACAACAACAGTGCCATTTTAAAGGAACCATCCCAGCATTTGCCTGAAACGATTTTAGTGAAATCACGATATTCGGAGACGTATTTGAACCGTCCTCCCGAATGCGAGTCCAGTGTGCTAACCACTGCACCAACTCGCTCAGTTGCACTCCTCCAAGATGTCACGTTACTTAAAGTTCTGTTCACTCTTCCCTTCAGCGCAAGCGGCACTCCACAGTAAGAAATGGTCCGCTGTACACAGTCGCAGCATACACCCGCACGGCACAACAGCCAAACACGGACTGAGCAACGGAGATGGACTTTTGAAGAGAGGAGCTGTACGATATTTCCAAGACTAGCTTCGTTTGTTATGTTCATCTCTTGTGAGGTCGTGCGACGGTGTTGGCGATGCGGAGACAGCCTCACTCTATCAGAGTTGGTGGTGTGTCGCTAGTGAACTCTTTGTAAACGTTCCTTCTTTGAATCGAGTCTAACAAAATGGAGATGGCATCCACAGACAGGTGTTATGCACATCTTCCAGAATCATACTAACGGAATACACTCACTGGATAAAAAGTTGGACTAAGTGCATTTATCCTACAGAGGATACAATGAAAAACCTGTTTGACGTAGAAAAAAGCCTGCCATTGTCATTTCACATTTCGCTTCTAAATGCAATTGCAGTCTGACTAGCTCCTGTTGATTATAACATCCCCACACAACATTCTCATCTGGTGTTGAGATCCGATCCAGAAAGATGGTCTGTGTATTGATCAAAAAGTGAGAGAACCGTCTGCAAAGTACACCCGAACACTGTTGACAAAATTTCGGAACTGTTCAGGAATACTTCCTGAATATTTTGTTGTTAGGGATACTTGGATTTCTGCTGCACGCAACAGAGCAGTAATGTAATTAATAATAATCTAATTGTTACTAGAATTACCTTTGTTTCCATGAAAATACCTTCCAGACAGAAAAATCCTGTAATACGCAGTAAGTAAAGTGTACGAAACAAATGATAGTAACGCAGGGAACTCTGACAGATGCAAAAGTACTGTGATGTGCTGCCGCCACCACGAGAGCAGCTCAGGGTAGCACCTTTGTGTCACTCAACGGTGAAACCTCACACAAAGTGCATATTTGCTAACTATCCATCAGTAAACCTGTCCATAGCTCTGTGTATCACTGGTAATGGAAAACTAACGTTGCCGAACGTACAAACCCTAGAGAGAGCCGTGCAGTACTGAATGCAGAGTCAGGTCTAAAAGTGAAGTGGAATTGCTATTGTTAACAGAAAATATCGTGAACACACAGAGCGTACCATCAACCTTTGCACTGATGTGTAGATACTTTCAGTGTAGTACTGATAAAAAGATAAAGTAGGGTAAAAAATCAAACGAAATGCAATTACCACTGCTCCCTAGGATACTCAGCAAATATCCCTAATCAATCTCCATTTTGTTTGTGGCATTCGGGTTCACAGTGTATATCTGTTTAGGTATTTGTGCACATTCAGATGACTGCCTGCCAGTTCTCCCAAGCGCTAAGCAGCCGATGAGAATTTAACACGAAACGATGTTGAAAATGCTTATGGTACTACTGTTGCGTCCCAGGCGTGAGTATGGCCTGAGATTGGACGACGGGGTTCGTAAGAATGGTGTTAGCCATTGTTCTATTTGAAAGTGAGTCTTGACCTGGCTATAATATTAAATCCCGTACTACAAAATGTATGGATTGGAAACTGACTTGAAATAACCTCAACTAGAAGTTGTCAGGTTGCAGCAGTTAGTGTGTTAAGATGGAGTAGAACTTCTGGTTTTGTGTATCTGGCATACAAGAATGTGATGAGCACGATATGTAATCCATGACATAGCAAATCTGACTGATAATGGCTCACGGCCCAAATTAGCTAATAGCACGAAGGAGTTGTACCCATGAAGAGGCCAAGTCTTAGAACAGAGACGGTGACTGGTTAGCAGCGTTCCGTCTGCTTTGAAATGAGGCTGTCAGTATCAACTGAGCCGGCACTCACTATACGTCACACAGAGTTCCCCAGCTGTTGGCCACTGATTTTATTAACCGCGCTGACACTATTGCATCTACCTCCTGGCTACTCTCATGCTTCTCTCTCTCTCTCTCTCTCTCTCTCTCTCTCTCTCTCTGACTCTCCTCAAGTAGCTGATTCACTGCTGACTTCCCTTGTTTTGATCGTCCTGCTTCAGATTTTTGTTTACATTTCCCTTTCGTCCAGCCTCTCCCTGACATGGCATGACGCTGAAGGGCGTCTGCCACCTCATTGGCTCTAATTGTGCACTGTTCTTCAGTAGTTTTCTGGAGGCTGGTGAGCAGTGCGTGGCTCGTGTTCCCGCCATCAATTATTTTACACCCTGTTTTTAACTTACTTCCACTTCACTACTGAGTTGCTGCTTTGCCTGACCGTGACCGGAGCTACCAGCGCGTATCGATATATCCCCTCCCGTAGTGTATTTGCTCGGCTGCTATTACTTCCCGGTCGTTGTCTGTCGTAAGGAGTTCGGATAGAGTGTTCGTCGCAGTTCGTGTCGCGAGTTCAGGGGTGTCAGTTCGTTGGAACGCGCCTGGAGCGCAGTCCGGACCTGCCAGTCGGGAGTTGCAATGCGGCACTAGTGCAGTCGGGTTGGAGCAGCAGTGAGGCATGCATCGACATGGCTCGCCCGACCCTTGCCGCCACGTATCACTTGAGCCGGGCCACGGTCTTTCTGGATCGTCGGTCGGTCATCCTACCGGACGACGTGTTTTGGCTCTCCGATCGTTCATGAGTCGGCCGTGTGTGTGTGTGTGTGTGTGTGTGTGTGTGTGTGTGTGTGTGTCGACTCCCGATTTGTCTTCGTGTGTGCTTACTGTTGCGTATCGTTCAGGTCTTCGTGCAAGTGTTTGTCAGGTTGTGTGGGAAGTTCGCGTTATTTCCGTCGACAAGTTACTTTGAATGTTGTCCGCGTACTGCCTCTGAAAGGTCGGTCGTTTCATCGGGCGACGTGTAACTGCTTCTCTGAGTCTTCTGGCCCCTTCAATTACCATCTTGTGGAATTTAGCTCGGTCTCTTCCCGGGGGGCAGGGATGTCGGGTAGCCAGTGGCCGTGTTTCCTCTGCATGGTTGGGTCCGAGGTAGTATTTCCGCCGTCGTGTGTCTGGAAGTGAGTGGGAGACGCACCAGCAGTGCAGTCGCGACGGAGCAGCAGTCGCCGACGGACCAGCACGGAGTCGATCGGTTGTTGCGGACGAGGAAAGTTATCTCCGCCCGGTGCAGTCGGCTGGGGCCGCTGGCAGCCCCCGTGCAGTGTCGGAGCGTGTGTGGAGCTGTCCGATCGCTACGAGCTTCGTGATTCCCCGACCCAGGACGTCAAAGTTGAGAGGGAAGTTTTCTGGTGAGAAACACTGAGTGATTCTACTGCTGAGATTTAGCCGCCATGCGGTGCAATTAACTATTTTGGTTGACTAAGATTTGAGTGCACCAGTAGAATTTTCTGTCTTGTGGCCGTTAGTGTTCTGGTTACCTGCCATAGGCACTGACGTAAATTCAGGCAGCGTCCTTTCCTCACCTGTTGTCGCTGTCCAACATGCTGAGTAATTTTGACAGCTAATACATACTCCATTGTGGATTATCACGTTTGTAACATCGCCGGTTTGAGTTCTCGTATACTGATTGACTGGAAGCAAGTCGTTGTGTCAGTCTGTCCGTGGCTGTCCTCTGGTTGGGTTCCGATGCAAGTATAGTTGGGCTCACCACCTGTCTCACCTAAGTGAACGAGGGCAGACCAACCTCCCTAGAGGCCTTCTGAGTACCACCGGTGTTTAATTATCTGTTGTCAGCTATTTTAAATTTTAGGCTGATGGTTTTTGTTTGTTCCTTAAAATTTTGCAAATTTTCTTTTAAATTTATCCTTCAAACTTAAACACTGTGGCTTTCTGCCTTTAAAGATTATGGAAATATATTTTGAAATTTTGAAGTTTGATTGTGGCCATCAGCCACCGGTATTGCACCTTGCATATGTTGTTTCCTTAAATTATTTTATTGCTATCTTAATTGAAGTTTTCATTTAAGATTTCTAGTTGGCCTTCTGCCTTTAAAGGTCTATGGTAATATATTCTAAAATTTTGGAAATTAATTGTGGCCCTCAGCCTTGGTACTGCACTTCGCATATGTTGTTTTTTGAATTATTTTATTGCTATCTTAATTGGATTTTTATCTTGTTAAGATTTCTTGTTGGAGGCCTTCAGCCGTGAGAGAGTTGCTAAATTACAATAAATGGCAATTAGAAGCAGAAACTGACCTCAACCCTTGGCCCTTTCCACAATCCTATTACCTGTTCTGCCAAGCGGGTTGAGCGGGAGTTTCATCTGGGTAAAGAGGGACAGGAGTCTGCCCCTGTATGGTCACACCCTGCGTCCCAACACCGTCATTCGCTTTCCATGACGAATTGATGTCCCAAACGTCCTGTTGTACCATGCTTTCTGCAGAGCCAAGAAATACTGACCTCGCCATTGCTGTCCATGTGTTCTGAGCACACTTGGAGTTATGTCTGCCAATGGTACTCTGTAACGTTCCTGGATCATTGTGTTCATAGCTTATACTGTTTAGCTATGCGTGGTCGCCCGACATGCCCGCGCCCGAGTGGCCCACTGGCTGTCTGGTAACTTTTCCTTACCACACCCTAAAACTTCTAAGATGCAACTTTATACACCTTTTTTACTATTTTTCTACCAGACGGCTCTTTTCTGTTGATACGACACTGTCGTTCAAGGCAACATGCAATTTTAACACATTGAGTGCCATGCCCATAATATTATGTTGTGTTCACAGCTGGAAGAATGCCATTTCCATAGTATTTTAGGCATATTAAGGGCACAACACTTTCGTGAGGACTCAGTAACATGTGCTCACAACGTTAAGGGCGTGATTGCAGGCTTTCTCAGCTTATTCCAGTGACAAGTCTTATTGGGTGATCATCCGAGTGGTGGCGTCGTCTTGTCACAACGTTCCGATGACCTTCGTACCCATCAACTTCACCTGAAGTTGGTGGGTACGAAACTCATCGAAAATTTGTGACAAGACGACGCCACCATTCGGCTCACTTGAAATGATGGGTATGAAATTCATAAAAACGTTGTGACAAAATGATATCTCTAATTGCCTGATCCCCTGAGAAGATTGTATCATCGGCATGGCATTGTTTCCAACGTGGTGAGTAAATGCGGTATTAAGTGCATGGTACTCAAAATGTTTAAGAACATCAATGCAAAACAGTCATTGACAGTACGAAGCTAACCATATCAATGCACAAGCCGTTTTATTGATGTAGTATTTTATTCGTATTCCAGAAAGCGAGTAGAGAATGAGACGGGGAGAGACGGAGAGGAAGCGCAGAGGCAGGGGCGGCACGCAGAGGGCGCTGGCGGCGTGTGTGCTGTGTGTTCTGTGGGTGCTGCTGGCATCTGCCGTGGGGGCCGCCACTGTCGCCGACCCTGCAGCGGACCCCTCGCACGCCACGCGCTGGCTGGACCAGCTCGTCACGCCGCTGAGAAACGTCTCTCTGTCGCAGGTAGGCGGTCGCTGCACTAAAAATCTGCATTTGCAACCTTGTCACCGGAGGCCAATGAGATCAGCTCAAGGGACACGTCATTAGTCATCCTGTACATGAGTACGCTGGGCACGATGGAGTACTGTACATGGTGTGTGTACCACCAGCACAAGACGGCTATACCACGCTTCATCACTGATGTAACTCATGTCTGTGAAGTCTGCGCCAGTCAGTTACATGCAATCACCACGGTAAAATGGGTCGCAATGAAGGCATGACAGAGTGGTAGAAGGAAGTTATTGTGTTTGGCCGAGGCCACGAACATCCCGTGTACGAAGTTGCCCGAATTGTAGTGTATCATCACGACCTGTCCTGTCTACAAAGAACGGTGCATCACTCGCAGCCAAAGTCTCACGGCGTGAGAACAGCGATCTTTAAAACGTCAGAGAGAGACTCATGCTTAATCAACAGTTGTTTCCACTTCCAACAGGAATTACTGTTATCAGAGGATACAGGTATATGTCAACCAGTTCATGACCTAAACCTTTGGGCAGGAGGGTGGAGGGCGATGTAAGGGGATGTTTTTCATACCATCAAAAATGGCTCTGAGCACTATGGGACTTAACATCTGTGGTCATCAGTCCCCTAGAACTTAGAACTACTTAAACCTAACTAACCTAAGGACAACACACACATCCATGCCCGAGGCAGGATTCGAACCTGCGACCGTAGCAGTCGCGCGGTTCGGGACTGACGGCCTAGAACCGCTAGACCACCGCGTCCGGCTTTCATACAATCTATAGGGCCCATTATTCAGATTACCATAAAAATGAACCACAGTGTTAAAACATTCTGAAGTTTTCCAACTCAGCTGTTTTTAAGAAGTATTCACGTTATTACATCTTACACGACTGACCAATTTAGGCCTCTCTGGCTAATTTCAAAATCAGTTTACAAAGAAACACATCAAATATTAGCTTACTGACATACAAAAATATTTCACAACTGCCAGCCTAAAATTGTACCCACAGATATCGATGTGTTGTACAGTCACTCTGTTGTTAAAGGTGGTATAGCCGATAAAAAGCGAGCACATAACATGCACAGAATTAAAACCAGAAAGCTCACAATTAATGCCAATTCCTAGAACACTACATGTGCTCACTTTCTTTGTTGGATACCAGCTGTCACATCTTCAATGTGGGAACAGTTAACGCAAAGATACAGCGATCTGAATAAGTGTGCCCATAGACCGATACATGCGTCAGAGATGCAACGAATGGTATGATACTAGAAGCACATATTTAAAGTTCGAAATCGTAAAAACCAAATCTAGAGCGAAAAGTGTGCTAAGGTGTCAAATGCGTCTGCACAATGCCGTGAAATCCAGGAAAAGGTGGTAATTAAGTGTTTATTACGTTTTGGATGTAAAATAATTAGAAATACTAGCCTGTCAGACGGCAAATCATTATAAAACAACCTGCGGCTACATAGCTTCGTATATGAGACAAAATAATGTTTATTTTAGCTAGAAAGCGACATTTATGACTGAAGATATCTTGCATTTAGAGTATGAATAGTAACTCTAACACATGACACATAAACATCCTCGCCGCATCAAGGCCATTTTCAAGGCTAGAACCGGTGTTACACCGTATTAGTTCAAAGGGCTCTGAGCACTATGGGACTTAACTTCTGAGGTCATCAGTCCCCTAGAACTTAGAACTACTTAAACCTAACTAACCTAAGGAAATCACACACATCCACGCCCGAGGCAGTATTCGAACCTGCGACCGTAGCGGTCGCGCGGTTCCAGACTGAAGCACCTAGAACCGCTCGGCCACACCGGCCGGCCCATCGTATAAGTGTCAGGTTCATTTGGGGGGGTGGATTAATTTTTTGTGCGCTGTGCTTATGAATACTTACTTATTAAAGCGAAACTCTTATTAGCATTTCTGTTAGTGTTTAAGTATACATTAATTTTCTTCCACTGTGCACTGATTTCATAACTTTTGTACATCTTCGGTAGGTAGCGTCTTCAAAAATCGGCAATACATATTTCAGAATATGATGTATATTACACTGTTTTCTTTATAGCAGATTAACTATAGTCCGCTTAAAATTACTTGACAGTTGATGTCTGTCACTTGCTATACGGTGTTGCCACATCATCTGCCGCACAAATGCTGTTAGTGTGTAATGCGGAACAAGGTTACAAACGGCCCGCGCAAAGGTTGTCGGAAATACGAGACGCTCTGTGGACAATTGTCTAGGCTAACCACAACCTCGTGATGCGTAATGTATCCGAGAAAACGGCGGTGAACAATCTGCGACAGAAATAGTCACGAACAGTTTTTTCATGGCTATTAAAGCTAACCTCTACGAACAAACTCAAGACAGAAAAATTCAGTTTCAGCGCTAAAAGCAGACTGTAATTTCTTGGCATAATTGGTTGCCTGAGATTATCCTCTCACTGGCTAGTGGACTGCCGCTTTACAGACCTCGTTGGCATTGGTTGTAGACTATAGACGACACATTCAGATTCTAGATGAAAAAGAATGATAGGTAGAAAAATAAGATCAAATTAAGACGTAAATATGTCGATGAAAATGAAGTGGCAAAGAATTAGATATAAAAAATTACATTTAAAAAATTACATTTAAAAAATTACATTTAAAAAATTACATTTAAACATTAATTGAATAAAAATGATAATCAGACTCTTTTGATTAGATTCATAAATAAAAATTTCATGCGATTTTACGAGATTCAGACCCACAACCTACAATAATGGATCAACACGCTAACCATTGCGCCATATTACAACGCAATGTCAACTTGTTATATTTTCGATTGTGATCACTCAGTGGCAGTGATGAATTGCAGCCTTCAAAAACTCGGTTCCACGCAACGTTGTGCGAAGCTTATTTAATGTAAGCCATCTCCGTGATTATGACAATCGCGGCCTGTGCGGAAGTATCCAGTATTGTTTAGTTAGTGATCTGTATGAAACTGTGTGTACTTCATTAGCATCGTTACATGTGTGTGTCGTTTGTGGTGTGGTTATCAGGTACGGTGAAACACGAAATAAAAGCACCAGGTCCCTGATTCGGGATCCACACACACCAAAAAACAATGGCGGTCAAGGAACTGGAAGAGAACTGATCAATAGCAGTGGCAGTTCCGCAACAGCGGAACGGTTCGGTCGTGCCATTGAGCGCTCTGATTGGAGGACACTGACTCCAACGGGTGAAGTGTCAACTATCAACTATCATCTACATAGGCTTAAAGTCTCTTAGTCATATGTCCTACTAGTAATGGTTTTTCGGAACTTCTGCCTTCAGCTAATCCTTCCAGTAACTCTTCATGTCTAACTTTTCCGCTAAAAGGGTTGTGCTAATCATATGTGGCAGCAAATTTTTTTTATATCTGCTTTGTCGATTTCCAAATAAAAAAAATCTGCTGGTAATAACATGATTACCTCCATTTTATATTTCCTCCGAGTTTTGAACTCACGACTCTCGATGCACCAGTCTAGTATCATAACAACTACACCACAGTGACTGTGCTACTGAGCTTCTTCTGCGACATTGCTCCCTCCTAAGAGAACAGCGTCTCGGTGTTACGTGCTCCTAGTCCGGGAACGAGTCATCGGTCCTGCATACTCCGACTTCTGATGACTGATGTTCGCCCTGGCGGTGATCTTAGAACTTTTTGCCGCTACGCTCTTCGTCACCTTTTCGCTTGTTGCCTGTCGCTGGAGCTTCGAATTTACCCTGGGTTGCAGGATCCTTATAGGGCTTCATTCGAAGGACGTGGACCGTATCTCTGATCTTTCGTCGTCTTCAACTTCATAAGTAACATCAGGCAACTTTTTTACAACCTTATAAGGTCCAAAGTAGCGCCTGAGGAGCTTCTCAGAGAAGCCAACCTTCCGAACAGGAGTGAAGCTCCAGACGAGGTGACGAGGCTGGTAGACAACAGGGCGGTGGCTCGCGTCATACCTTCGGCGATCGTTTTCTTGAGCCTGCAGCGTGCGGAGTCGAGCTAACTGCCGAGCTCACTCAGCTCTGTTTAAGACCTGGCCCATGTCCACGTCTGTCAGCATGCAACGGAAACACGGTGTCCATCGTCTTAGTCGCCTCACGCCCATGCACCAGGAAAAATGGTGTAAATTCTGTGGTGTCTTGTTTGGCAGTGTTGTAGGGCAAAGGAAGCACCTCATCCCAGTTGCTCTGCTCAACATTGGCGAACATTATTGAATTAAATTACAATAATTATTTATTTATCGTTGGATAGTAAGAGTACCTCATCGACTAGCTATCCGACGATTCACGCCAGAATTAGGATGCAAAATGGCCGCTCTGTTACATAATTATTCGCGTAATATAACGAGCGCAAGAGGAAGATATCAAAAAATTTTAAATTTCGCGCGCATAACAGTTCAATCTCTAGTGAACGTCGGGAGACTGCTAACGTCACAAGTAGAGGACCGCCCGGTGGGATGATCCGCAGGCAGGGCTACGTGTGGCCGGGGATCGTTTCGGCAGCTGCGAAAAGTGGCGGCTAACGGGGATCTGGCGGAGATGATGTCTTTTGTGGTATTTGAGGTTATCTCGCCAAAGGTTAAGGGAACATAATCCTGATTAAAAATTAGCAGTCCTATGGAAGAGATTGGACTCCTGGCCGACAAGCAACACCGAAGAAGGAAAAAAAAAGCGAAACTTCTACAAAAGGATACGAAAAAATAATCTGCAGCTAATTTGTAGGTACCTGGCAGATCATTGCAGATTCCCTGCAGCTTTGCGTTAAGTGTTAGAAGTCACAAAGCTTCAGCCATATAATAATGAGCCGCAAAGGAGAAGAAAGCTACGCAAAATGAGGAAAGGCAGCACATGTACCTGCCTCAGCCTTACCATGTCCTGCCTTATACGTCTTTCGGTTTGGTTGCCACCCAGTCTGAAGATGAGACTGACCTGTGTTCACTAAAGAGGGAAAGAATCAAAAATAAATGACAGAACGTATGCCGTAAGCGAAAATTTAAGATGGCGAAAACTCAAACCTTTTCCACCTCTATGCTTCCATGATAAACAAACACGCACTAATGTAAATGCTTCGACTCAAAAAATTTATTGTGAAGCAGTGACCAACAACAGCATATATACCAGGAAACGAAAACAGGTCTTTTTTTTATTTTTGAGTCATCAGTCCTCTGACTAGTTTGATGCGGCCGGCCAGGAATTCCTCTCCTGTGCAAACCTCTTCGTCCCCGAGTAGCATTTTCGACCTAGGCCTCAATTATTTGCTGGATGAATTCCAATCTCTATCTTCCTCTACAGTTTTTTCCCTCTACAGCTCCTCTAGTACCATGGAAATCATTCCCTGATGTCTTAACAGATGTCCTATCGTCCTGTCCCTACTTCTTGTCAATGTATTCCACATATTCCTTTCCTCTCCGATTATGCATAGAACCTCCTCACTCCTTACCTTATAAGCACACATAATTTTCAGCATTCGTCTGTAGCATCACATTTCAATTGCTTTGTTTCTCTTCTGCTCCAGTTTTCTCACAGTCCACGTTTCGCTACCATACAATGCTGTGATCCGAACGTACATTCTCAGTAATTTTTTCCTCAAATTAAGGCTTATGTTTGATACTAGTAGAATTCTCTTGGCCAAGAATACTCTATACTCTTTTTGTCAGTGCTAATCTTCTTTTGGCGTTCTCCTTGCTCCATCCGCCATTACTTATTTTGCTGCATAGGTAGTATAATACCTTAACTTCATGTACTTCGTGACCATTGACCTCGATATTAAGCTTTTCGCTGTTCTCATTTCTACTACTTCTCATTACTTTCGTCTTCTTTCTATTTGCCCTCAGGCCATATTCTGTATTCATTAGGCTGTTCATTCCATTCAGCAGATCACGTAATTCTTCTTGTGTTTCACTCAAGATAGCAATATCAGCAGCGAATCGGTCATTGATATCCTTTCACCTTGAATTTTCATTCCACTCCTGAACCTTTCTTTTACTTCCATCATTGCTTCTTCGATAAACAGATCGAACAGTAGGGGCGAAAGAATACATCCCTGTCTTACACCACTCATATTCTCCGACTCTCCATAGAGCTTACCCCTATTTTTCTCACAATTTCGAACACCTTGCACCATTATGATTGTCGTATGCTTTTTCCACGTCGATAAATCCTATGAACGGGCCTTGATTTTTCTTTAGTCTTGCTTCTATTGTCAATCGCAATGCCGGAACTGCCTCTCTAGCGCCTTTACCTATCCAAAACCCAAACTGATCGTCATCTAACACATCCTCAGTATCCTTTTCCGTTCTTCTGTATATTATTCATGTAAGTAAACTGTTAAGCTGATTGTGCATTAATCTTCTTACTTGTCAACTCTTGCAGCCTTTGCAATTGTATGGATATTTTTTTCGAAAGTAAGATTGTATGCCGCCAGACTCGTACAACCTACACACCAAAGCGAATAGTCGTTCGCCGGCCGCGGTGGCCGTGCGGTTCTGGCGCTGCAGTCCGGAACCGCGAGGCTGCTACGGTCGCAGGTTCGAATCCTGCCTCGGGCATGGGTGTGTGTGCTGTCCTTAGGTTAGTTAGGTTTAAGTAGTTCTAAGTTCTAGGGGACTTATGACCTAAGATGTTGAGTCCCATAGTGCTCAGAGCCATTTGAACCATTTGAATAGTCGATCTATTGCCAATTCCCCCAACGCTTTTAGACATTCTGACGGAATGTTATCTATACCCTCTGCCCTACTGGTCTCAAGTCCTCCAAAGCTCTCTTAAATTCTGATTCTGATACTGGATCCCCTACCTATTCTAAGCCGACTCCCGTTTCTTATTCTATCACATCAGACAAATCTTCCCCTTCACAGAGGCCTTCAGTGTACTCTGTCCATCTATCCGTTCTCTCCACTGCATTTAAGAGTGGCATTCCCGTTGCACTCTTAATATTAACACCCTTGCTTTTAATTTCGCCGAAGGCCACTTCGACTTTCCTGTATGCTGATTCAGTCCTTCCGACAATCATTTCTTTTTCGATTTCTTTACATTTTTCATGCAGCCATTTCGTGTTAGCTTCCGTGCACTTCCTATTTATTTCATTACTCTGTATTCCTGAATTTTCCTGAACGTTTTTGTACTTCCTTATTTCATCTATCAACTGAAGTATTTCTTCTGTTACACGTAGTTTCTTCGCAGATACCTTTGTTGTACCTATGTTTTACTATTCAAAGTCTGTGATTGCTCGTTTTAAAGATGTCCATTCTTCTTCAACTGTATTGCCTACTGAGATATTCCTTATTGTTGTACCTACAGCCTTAGAGAACTTCAAACGTATCTCGTCATTCCTTAGTACTTCTGTATCCTACTTCTTTGCGTATTGGTTCTTTCTCACTAATGTCTTAAACTTCAGCCTACTCTCCATCACTACTACATTGTGATGTGAGTCTATATCGGCTCCTGGGTATGCCTTACAGTATCTGATTTCGGAAACTCTGTCGGATGCAATCTAATTTAAATCTTCCAGTATCACCAGGCCTTTTCCAAATATATCGTCTCAAAATGGCCAAATGTGTGTGAATTCCTAAGGGACCAAACTTCTTAGGTCATCGGTTCCTAGACTTGCACACTACTTAAATTAACTTATTTTAAACATAGCTGCGCAACAGCAACGGTTCCACGTAATTAGATTAAAACCAGCCGACCAGTTGCAAAGGATAAAGTAATCTTTACCTAGGTTTCGATAGATTTAAATCTATCTTCTTCAGAAGGCGGCAGTATTACATTAACATGGAGTGATATGTCATTGCCATTTTTACAAACATCTCCATAGCTCCATTAGTCCAAATAAAATATAGCCCTGAGAATAGGGTTTGTCAGATAAATAAAATTAAGTACATGGAAGTTGGAGAGCGCATAAGCAACTAATTAATGTAATACTGCCGCCTTCTGAAGAAGATAGATTTAAATCTATCGAAACCTAGGTAAAGATTACTTTATCCTTTGCAACTGGTCGGCTGGTTTTAATCTAATTAAATTAACTTAAGCTAACTTATGCTAAGAACAACACACACACAGCCATGCCCGAGGGAGGACTCGAACCTCCGGCGGGAGTGACCGCGCAGTCCGTGACATGACGCCTTAAACCGCGCAGCTACTCCTCGCGACATATCTTCTTCTCTTGTGATTCTTGAACAGAGTATTCGCTGTTACTAGCTGAATTTTATTACAGAACTCAATTAGGCTTTCCTCTCTCTCTTTCCTCGTCCAAATAACACATTCTCATGTAACTTTTTCTTCTACTCCTTCCTTACAACTGCCTTCCAGTCCCTCATAAATACTAGATTTTCATCTCCTTTTACGTGCTGTATTACCCTTTCAGTATCGTCATATACTTTTCCTATCTCTTCATGTTTACCTTGCGACGTCGGGACGTATACCTGAATTATTGTTGTCGGTGTTGGTTTGCTGTTGATTCTGATAAGAACAGCCCTATCACTGAACTGTTCACTCTCTACCCTACCTTCCTATTAATAACAAATTCTACTCCCGTTGTACCATTTTCTGTTGCTGTTGGTATTGCCCTATACTCGTCTGACCAGAAACCTTTATCTTTTTTTTCCATTTCACGTCACTGACACCTACTATATCTAGAGTTAGCCTTTGCATTTCCCTCTGAAATTTTCTATCTTCTCTACCAGGTTCATGCTTCTGACATACCACGCCTCGACTCGTAGAACGTTATCCTTTCTTTGGTTACTCAATCTTTTTCTCATGGTAACCTCCCCTTCGGTAGTCCCCTCCCGGAGATCCGAAAGGGGACTATTCTAGAATTTTTTCCCCATGGGGAGATCATCATGGTACTTTTCAATTAAAGGCCACATGTCCTGTGGAAACACGTTATGTATCTTTAATGCAGTGGTTTCCATTGCCGTCTGCGTCGTCATGCTGTTGATCATTGCTCATTCTTCCGCCTTTAGGGGCAGTTTCCCATCCCTAGGACAAGAGAGTGCCCTGAACCTCTGTCCGCTCCTCCGCCCTGTTTGAAAATGCCTATGGCAGAATGAGGGTATCTTCTGAAGTCAGAAGTCTTCGGGTGCCAATGCTAATTATTAATCAAAATTTAAGCGGTGGCGTATTTCGAATTCGGAACCGAGGACATTTTGATTAATAATGAGATTCTACCCATAGACTACGGGTCCGAAAATAAAACTGTCCCCAAAGTAAAAAAAAAGAGAAAGACAAATTCAAAAATGTGGAGAAAAGACAATCGAAGAATAAAGTGCCTCACACCTTACCCGTTCCCCGTGAGCCACAACGAGAAATGAGGTTGTGAGCAGGGCACCCCATTTCGTTAAACAGGTGTACCAAGAACCAGCGGATATGATGCAGAGGACATCATGCATCTAGGCAACTCGACACTAGAACAAGCTAGCCCACCAACCATAATTTGTCAGTGGCTCACATTCGTCTGAAATCATGCAGATGTCCCCAGAAACCATTAACGTTCCACTTAAGTGCGGGAGCCATTTAAAGGTGTTTACCAATTCCTCCTATCTATTTTAAATGGCTCCCGTACTTAAGCGGGACGTTAATGGTTTCAGGGGACATCTGCATGATTTCAGACTTCGTAAAATAAAGACTTTCCTGCCTATATTTACGAGGGACACATTTTAAATAATTATTTAAATGAAAATAAATTATTAATATAACACGCTTTAAAGTCAGACTAAAAGCATAAAATAATTTCTCTTAGAACCATCAGATTCCTAACACCATACACATAGGCCGGAAAATTTATGCTTGTGAATTTTTAACAGTTATAACGGTACTTGAATTACGGAAGACATGAAATCCAATAAGGAGATGAAAATGAGTATAGCAGTTGCCAAGGAGACATTAAGAAGAGGAGGCCAGGGAGCTGAGGGAGAAACTGACGAAGTGCTTTGTATGGAGCATATGGACTCCGAGGATAGAGGAAGAAAGAACAGATGCATTTCAGATACGGTTTTGGATGAAGATGGAAAGGATAAAATGGATAGACAAAGTGGTAATTAAGGGGTGTTGATAAAGAGTGGGAGAAGAAAGAGAAATATTGAAGGGAATCATGAAGAGGAAACGCGATTGAGTTTGACAATGACTGAGAAGAGATTATTTACTGATGGGTACTATCGAACGACTTTGAATGGAAGAAGAAGAAGAAGAAACAATATGATGGATAGTATAAGGACAGAAAACCGTTATGAGGAAACGAATAGGGTAGCAAATGACAGCAGTGCATTGAGAGCTAGACGTGAAGACCTGTCCTGGGGCAGAACACTGATCATGATGTAGTTGTAAGATTTATAACATAAAACGGGGGTGCTCACAATAAATAATTAACGCATAAACATGTATGATCATGCTGATCATGATGTATCGCCAATAGGACATGATTATCAGCATGTAAAACGCAATAAGACTTCAAAAGAAGAGCCATTTATATGAGATGAAACGTAGGTCAAGAGCTTTTGACTATTACCTTTTGACTATTACATTTTCACGTTACTGCTGCAGCCAAGTTTAAGATTCTAATGGCCTGCAGAGCAGCTGAGGTGTCGGATATTACTAACAACCCCACCCCCACCGCTACCTAACATTCCGACAAGAAAGCGAGTTCCCACTGCACTGCCATCCAGATCTGAGCTGTGCCTAAAATTTCAAGTCTCTACCCAATCGGGAAATTAGTTTAAAATAAATTTCGAAATTGGTACCGATCAGACCGATAGCAAAATGACCCGTTCAAAACGTGTTAAAATATCGACGCTCCAGTGCCTCTAAATCTTCCCCAGAAAAAAATACGTAACTATGACAGAGCAAAGGTCGGTGTATCTGCCACATCTGCCATTTGAACCAGTGAGACCTTTAAATTATTGTTGGACGTCCCCATTTTTTACAATACAGGCGACCAAAATTAAAGCAACAAACGGAAATTTTGCAAGGTTGCGTTTATTTTGCCACAATACAGTATAAACAGGTGATAGTAAAGTAGAAACAATATAAGGAATACAGAACGTAATCAACTGCAACATGCATAAAGGTAGACAAAAATGTTCTTCGGTTGTTTTATTTTTTTTCAGCTTCACGGATTTACACACACATTCTGACAACTGGTTAATGTGCTGTACGGGGTGTGCCCACCTTTGGCTCCAAAACAGGACTGACAACGTCGGGACATTCTGTGAATGCTGTCATCGATCTCATGTTGAGGCAATAAGATCCATTCTCCCTGCAGAGCTGCTCGCAAGTCTTGCAGAACGGTTGGTGGATGCTAACGTAATGTAACCTGTCTTCCTAGTTCATCCGAGACATGCTCTATGAGATTCAAATTGGGAGACCGTGCTGGCCACATCATGCATGCAATGTATTCCATTTACAGAAAAATATCAACCATCTGTGCTTCATGAGGTCGAGCATTGTCGTCCACCAGTAAGAAATCTGGGCCCACAGCACCTCGCAACAACCGCGCATGAGGTCCCAAGGTCCCGTCACGATACCTGACAGCAGTTAAACCTTGCCGATTAAACAGTACAATTTCATGAAGAGTTTGAGTGGTCAGCATAATCCCTACTCACATCATTAGGTTTCATCTTCGATATGTCTCTGGGCTCTGAAATCGTGTTCCACTTTCCCTCAGATGCGAATCCGTCGAGAATCATTGTCCAGACAAAATCGGGACTCATCTGTGAAAAGAACATTGGCCCATTGTGTGACCGTCCAGATGGCATGTTGGCGGCTCCACTCTGGACGTTCCCTTCTGTGAAGACGTGCTAGAGGTACACATACAGTAGGTCTCAGACAATAAAGGCCACTTTGCCAAAGCCTTCTGTACACCATGTGCCTCGATACAACACATCCAGCGGATGCTGCCTTGTCAGATACCAGTTTCAGTACAGTACTAAGGGGTACCGTCGAGCCCTCACAGTCAAATAATGGTCCATTCATTCCGATATCACACATGGTCGGCCCTTTGCAGGTCTCTGTGATAAACTTTAGGTCTCTGTAAAGTATCGCCTCATCCGAAAAGAACATAACGATTCACATTACGTCATGGGGCCTCATCAGTTTGCAACTCTCCTGCTTCCATTCTTCCTGTGGCTCTCCACAGCAGAGCGCCTGTAGACGTATTCTTTGTGACTGCGTATACAGCGATTGTGATCGTGGGACTACCCTGCAAACACTACCCCGCTTGATAGGTCTCCTGACATCATTGCTAGCGTGGCTGTCCGTTGATCGGAATGTCATCTTCCGTGCAGAACACGATCGTAGCAATATTAGTTGACAGTTTGTTCATTATATCCCGAATTAGACACAGGAAATAGCATTTCGCTGCTTTAATTTTGGACACTAGTGTATTTTAGAAACTTTATTCCATATGAATCTGGAATCTGCGGTTATCACACAAACTGAGGATATCATGTTGATAAGCAGGGGTCATGCTACTCATTGCAACTTTGGTACGGCAGTTGGAAGTAGATCACAATCTTCACATACGTGGCTACTCCCCCTTCTGGACCTCTGTGCTATATTCACACATCCTATGAAGAGACCGCATGTATACATATGCTCATAAGAGATAATGGACTCTTTACAGTTCTGAATCTGTTTTCGAATAGCGTAAAGCCGTGTAGGGCTCTATGGATGTCTTCATCGCCATGATCGAGCATGTTACTTATGCATCCACTCCAGAGGCATCAATAAAATCTAGGAGGTTGGTGGAACAATGATCACCATACCACACACAGTGATGGTGGGGGTCGGGAAGGGAAGGGGGAGGAAGGGGGGTTGGAGCTACCTGAAGGGTGATGTCCCAGTGCCAAAAAAACATTTAAATATTTCTGGTAGCAAGACTAAGGACGAGGAGAACAGTTAATAATATGTCATGCCGACAGTTTCCAAACTCAATAAATCCACAGCTAATGTAAAGTACGCTAAGTCATTAATAGGAATTTTATGTTGCATTCACTTCAGGAGGTATTTCTGCACTTGCGATAACCTGACACAGCTGGAAGCACCAATTCAACTGGTTTTACTGCATAAGCTGTACCGAGTGGGTGAGTACTATCTAAAGACGACTACAGTCTGATGATGATGATGATGATGATGACGACACAAACACCTAGTCCCTGGGCAGAGAAAAACACCCACCCGGCTGGGAATCGGACCCTGGACCCCGTGATCCAGACGCAGCAACGCTAGCCATTAGACCACGAGCTGTGGACATGTGTGATCTTGCGGTCGTTTCTATACACTCTGAACGTTTTAAGCAGTAAAACAGCATACCTTGACGATGTGTTTCAAACCTAATGGCGTTCGGCACCGTGATAAACTATATACCGTAAAGACCCCTGTAAAGCGTTGCTTATTTGTGGATCGTTTTGCTGCCGCCGTCAGTGCATCCTCCATGTTCATAAAAAAAACTGCCCAAGAGATCTGAGGAATGGATGAAAGCCACAAGATCGGTGTGGTTTGTAATCACTCTAGGTCTTCCTTTAATTTATCTAGTAATACCCTATTCAGTTCTAAGGAAAAAGTGAAATTTCCGCTTCTCATTTGTATAAGACTATCACAGCCGCCCTATCTCAAAGACCCGGCATTTATGCTCCATTTCATAAAAGCTTCGAGCGGTCCCGGCTCGAGGGCGGGTAACTGATTCACGTAACAGAAAGCTCTTCGTACATTAAAATGCTGTACGCTGCACACGGTGCCGAAATTAGATGATTAACCGGGGTTTGTGGCACAATCTCAAAAACTAGCTTGTGCGTGGAGGCTGTCTGGCTAGCGCAGAATGTTTGGTCTACACTTTGTACTCTAGAGTGTCACAGTATACCAACATATAAGGCCGCTATCCATCTCTGATGCCCGACCACCACTAATGTCAACAAGACAGGCAAGAGACTTATTCTTCTTTTCTTTCGGTCCTTCTCACCAGATACTCGGCCGTTGGTTTGAAGTAGAAGAAGTGCGAAATTTTGCGCTGCAGCCCATAGACCTTTGCGAGACATTCGACTTTTTCCGGAGTTCCGACAATGGCACGGTGCTGTTGAACCAGTCCCTCAGCAGGGGCTCTGAATCGTTCGACCTGAAGGAACTGACCGTTCTGCCCGACGCTTCCTGGATGGTTAACAGTGAGTCTGTCCATAACATTTATTATTATTATTATTATTATTATTATTTCTTTCTATTCTCAAACGTTATGTCTGGTCAAAAATGTACAGTGACGCGGACCTTGATCAAGCGTGACTTCCTTTTAACTGTACGGTATATGTTATATTGCATTTAGGAACTTTCGGGTCACTGAACATGTATCAATAATTACAGATTTTTGTAGTTGTGTATATACACTCCTGGAAATTGAAATAAGAACACCGTGAATTCATTGTCCCAGGAAGGGGAAACTTTATTGACACATTCCTGGGGTCAGATACATCACATGATCACACTGACAGAACCACAGGCACATAGACACAGGCAACAGAGCATGCACAATGTCGGCACTAGTACAGTGTATATCCACCTTTCGCAGCAATGCAGGCTGCTATTCTCCCATGGAGACGATCGTAGAGATGCTGGATGTAGTCCTGTGGAACGGCTTGCCATGCCATTTCCACCTGGCGCCTCAGTTGGACCAGCATTCGTGCTGGACGTGCACACCGCGTGAGACGACGCTTCATCCAGTCCCAAACATGCTCAATGGGGGACAGATCCGGGATCTTGCTGGCCAGGGTAGTTGACTTACACCTTCTAGAGCACGTTGGGTGGCACGGGATACATGCGGACGTGCATTGTCCTGTTGGAACAGCAAGTTCCCTTGCCGGTCTAGGAATGGTAGAACGATGGGTTCGATGACGGTTTGGATGTACCGTGCACTATTCAGTGTCCCCTCGACGATCACCAGTGGTGTACGGCCAGTGTAGGAGATCGCTCCCCACACCATGATGCCGGGTGTTGGCCCTGTGTGCCTCGGTCGTATGCAGTCCTGATTGTGGCGCTCACCTGCACGGCGCCAAACACGCATACGACCATCATTGGCACCAAGGCAGAAGCGACTCTCATCGCTGAAGACGACACGCCTCCATTCGTCCCTCCATTCACGCCTGTCGCGACACCACTGGAGGCGGGCTGCACGATGTTGGGGCGTGAGCGGAAGACGGCCTAACGGTGTGCGGGACCGTAGCCCAGCTTCATGGAGACGGTTGCGAATGGTCCTCGCCGATACCCCAGGAGCAACAGTGTCCCTAATTTGCTGGGAAGTGGCGGTGCGGTCCCCTACGGCACTGCGTAGGATCCTACGGTCTTGGCGTGCATCCGTGCGTCGCTGCGGTCCGGTCCCAGGTCGACGGGCACGTGCACCTTCCGCCGACCACTGGCGACAACATCGATGTACTGTGGAGACCTCACGCCCCACGTGTTGAGCAATTCGGCGGTACGTCCACCCGGCCTCCCGCATGCCCACCGTACGCCCTCGCTCAAAGTCCGTCAACTGCACATACGGTTCACGTCCACGCTGTCACGGCATGCTACCAGTGTTAAAGACTGCGATGGAGCTCCGTATGCCACGGCAAACTGGCTGACACTGACGGCGGCGCTGCACAAATGCTGCGCAGCTAGCGCCATTCGACGGCCAACACCGCAGTTCCTGGTGTGTCCGCTGTGCCGTGCGTGTGATCATTGCTTGTACAGCCCTCTCGCAGTGTCCGGAGCAAGTATGGTGGGTCTGACACACCGGTGTCAATGTGTTCTTTTTTCCATTTCCAGGAGTGTATATATGTTTGGATGTAGCTGTATTGCGTTGATGTACTGGTGGATATTGTGTGGTATGACTCCTGTAGTTGATAGTATAATTGGTACAATAGCAACTTTATCCTGATGCCACATGTCCTTGACTTCCTCAGCCAGTTGGATGTATTTTTCAATTTTTTCTCCTGTTTTCTTCTGTATATTTGTTGTGTTGGGTATGGATATTTCAATTAGTTGTGTTAATTTCTTCTTTTTATTGGTGAGTATGATGTCAGGTTTGTTATGTGGTGTTGTTTTATCTGTTATAATCGTTCTGTTCCAGTATAATTTGTATTCATCATTCTCCAGTACATTTTGTGGTGCATACTTGTATGTGGGAACGTGTTGTTTTATTAGTTTGTTTTATGGCAAGTTGTTGATGTATTATTTTTGCTACATTGTCATGTCTTCTGGGGTATTCTGTATTTGCTAGTATTGTACATCCGCTTGTGATGTGATCTACTGTTTCTATTTGTTGTTTGCAAAGTCTGCATTTATCTGTTGTGGTATTGGGATCTTTAATAATATGCTTGCTGTAATATCTGGTGTTTATTGTTTGATCCTCTATTGCAATCATGAATCCTTCCGTCTCACTGTATATATTGCCGTTTCTTAGCCATGTGTTGGATGCGTCGTGATCTATGTGTGGCTGTGTTAGATGATACGGGTGCTTGCCGTGTAGTGTTTTCATTTTCCAATTTACTTTCTTTGTATCTGTTGATGTTATGTGATCTAAAGGGTTGTAGAAGTGGTTATGAAATTGCAATGGTGTAGCTGATGTATTTATATGAATGATTGCTTTGTGTATTTTGCTAGTTTCTGCTCGTTCTAGAAAGAATTTTCTTAAATTGTCTACCTGTCCATAATGTAGGTTTTTTATATCTATAAATCCCCTTCCACCTTCCTTTCTGCTTAATGTGAATCTTTCTGTTGCTGAATGTATGTGACGTATTCTATATTTGTGGCATTGTGATCGTGTAAGTGTATTGAGTGCTTCTAGGTCTGTGTCACTCCATTTCACTACTCCAAATGAGTAGGTCAATACTGGTATAGCATAAGTATTTATAGCTTTGGTCTTGTTTCTTGCTGTCAATTCTGTTTTCAGTATTTTTGTTCGTCTTTGTCTATATTTTTCTTTTAGTTCTTCTTTAATATTTGTATTATCTATTCCTATTTTTTGTCTGTATCCTAGGTATTTATAGGCATCTGTTTTTTCCATCGCTTCTGTGCAGTCGCTGTGGTTATCCAATATGTAATCTTCTTGTTTAGTGTGTTTGCCCTTGACTATGCTATTTTTCTTACATTTGTCTGTTCCAAAAGACATATTTATATCATTGCTGAATACTTCTGTTATCTTTAGTAATTGGTTGAGTTGTTGATTTGTTGCTGCCAGTAGCTTTAGATCATCCATGTATAGCAAATGTGTGATTTTATGTGGGTATGTTACAGTAATATTGTATCCATAATTTGTGTTATTTAGCATGTTGGATAGTGGGTTCAGAGCAAGACAGAACCAGAAAGGACTTAATGAGTCTCCTTGGTATATTCCACGCTTAATCTGTATTGGCTGTGATGTGATGTTATCTGAATTTGTTTGGATATTAAGTGTGGTTTTCCAGTTTTTCATTACTGTGTTTAGAAACTGTATCAATTTAGGATCTACTTTGTATATTTCCAAAATCTGTAGTAACCATGAGTGGGGTACACTATCAAAGGCTTTTTGGTAATCAATGTATGCATAGTGTAGGGACCTTTGTTTAGTTTTAGCATGATATGTCACCTCTGTATCTATTATCAGTTGCTCTTTACATCCTCGTGCTCCTTTGCAACAGCCTTTTTGTTCTTCATTTAGAATTTTGTTCTGTGTTGTATGTATCATTAATTTCTGTGTAATGACTGAAGTTAATATTTTGTATATTGTTGGTAGGCATGTTATGGGGCGATATTTAGCTGGGTTTGCTGTGTCTGCTTGATCTTTAGGTTTCAGATAGGTTATTCCATGTGAAAGTGTATCAGGGAATGTGTATGGGTCTGCAATGTAACTGTTAAATAATTTAGTTAGATGTGAATGTGTTGAGGTGAACTTCTTTAGCCAGTAATTTGCTATTTTATCATTTCCAGGGGCTTTCCAATTGTGTGTAGAATTAATTGCTCGGGTGACTTCATGTTGCAAAATTATCACTTCAGGCATTTGTGGTATCATCTTGTATGTGTCTGTTTCTGCTTGTATCCACCGTGCATGCCTGTTATGTTGTACCGGGTTTGACCATATGCTGCTCCAGAAGTGTTCCATGTCTGTTATGCTTGGTGGATTGTCTACTTTAATGTGTGTGTTATCTATTGTCTGGTAAAATTTCTTTTGGTTTGTGTTGAATGTTTGGTTTTGTTTCCTTCTATTTTCACTCTTTTTGTATCTTCTAAGTCGTTTGGCCAATGCTTGCAATTTCTGCTTTTTTTCATCTAATTGCTCTATTGCTTCTTGTTGTGAGATTTTACCTAACCTTTTTCGTTTTTTGTCTGATATTTCATTTCTTATAAATTGTGTTAGCTGTCAGATGTCTTTTCTCAGTTTTTCTATTCTGATCTGTAACCTGTGTTGCCATGCTGGTTTTGTGGGTTTCTTCTGTGTGTTGGTTTGTTCTGATCTCTGCCTAGTGTGTATATTTAGTGTAGTGAGTGCTCCTATATAAACCAGTAGTTGTAACTCTTCCATAGTTGTGTTTTCATTTATTTTGTTGTGTATAATTGTGTTGATAGTTTTTATTGTTGTTTCGACTTGTGGGTTATTTGGCGGTCTATGCAAGAATGGTCTAATGTCTGTATTTGTGTCTTTGTATTCTCTATATGTCAGCTGAAATTTCTCTTCTATATCTAACACGTGTCTCTCTTCGTGTTCTATTTGTGCTTGTTCTGGTGGCTGTCTTAAGATTTCGTTTTCCTCTGATTGTTTAATTGATGCGTGTTGGTCTTTGTTTGTTTGCTCTGGGATGTTTGAGTCCATTACTGTGTTTTCTTCCTCTTCTGATTGCACATTATTTTGTTCCAGTATTTGTTGTACTTGTTGTTTGATGTTTTCTAATTCTGACTGGGGTATCCTGTTATTTTTGATTATTACACGGATCTGATCAGCTAGTCGTTGTTCTGTTAAAAATTTTAATTCCGGGTATCTGGTAATAAATGTTGTGTATACTTGTGATCTGTATCCAGTTGTGTTGGTTCCTAGGTTTGTTGCTTGGTAATAACAGAACATGAGGTGTCGATTAACTTCATCTGACCATCTCATCCTCTGTCTTTGTTTTCCTTCTAGGGTGGTTGCAGGAAGCATATCCTGCAAAACACCTCTATTAGGATTTAAATCCTTTTCCAGTTGGCTAGCAGTGTCGTTACCATTGTGGGCGGGCATAGGGTTCAAGCGTCGTCCCCGACCATGACGGCACTTGTCTCACTTTTTATTTACATTTGACTCGTAGCGATTTGTGTTTTCATCATACTCTGAAATGGCATGTTAGTAGTATCACCCTTCGACAACATTAGTTCCCTCGATAGAAAGCCGCACGGAGTAGCCGCGCGGTTTGAGGCGTCATGTGACGGGCTGCGAGGCTACTCCCGCCGGAGGTTCGAGTTCTCCTTCGAGCATAGGTGTTTGTGTTGTTGTTAGCATAAGTCAGTTTAAGTTAGCTTAAGTAATGTGTAAGTCTAGCGACCAATGACCTAAGCTATTTGGTCCCTTAGGAATTCACACACATTTGAACCTCGATAGAAAGAAAGCAGCTAATACACGCTAATGGGATAATAGGAGGATTCGTTCCAAAAGTGTCCGCTGTTGAAAGCTTTGGTCGATCATATTTATAGCAACAGGATTGGTTCGGCAAGGGAAGGAGATCGAAACATGTATATTTCTTCAATGAGTGACGTTGTGTAAATATCCTACATTAAATCATTATCACTTCTGCAGTGCCTCATAGAATAAAAGGCATCAGCGATTTCATTGTCGTTTTATCTGACGGCGAAAAACTCAGTGACGCCCATGGTGCTACTGTAAGTCTTATCTTTCTCACCTCGTATTCGTTTTCCAACGCACCTCTACTTGAGAAATCTATCAGGGGCCTTACAAAGACGTACTACTGTTGCATGCCTCCGTATCTTTATTGAGTTCGGACAAGGAAGGAGTGGGAGAGTGGGGTCTGAATATCATCCGTTACAAGAACAGTACTAAATACCATTTATTCCTAAATAAAGACTAACTTAAAACCCAAAAACACATAAGATTTAAGTTAATAATTTCATTCTCAGATAAAAGAACAGAAAGTATTTGATTAAGACAACAATATTACACGAACAGCCAGTTAAATTTAAACTCAACCGTAAATCTCAAGAGTAGCAAAGGCTGAATAATAAATTCGTTAATCCCTAGAAGACTTAGAACAGATTAAACAAGAATCAACAACAAATACATTGAATTCAAATTTCAAAATTAGTAAATAAGGTGAAGTCGGGCATTAAATTCCCAGAGAAACTCCGGAAGTGGTCGTGCTTTAAACCCATCGCCTCTGGCGTCACCACTAAGCGGTGCGCCTCACAACCACCCGCCCGAGCAACTCAGGCCGACCGTGGTGACCGAGCGGTTCTAGGCGCTTCAGTGCGGAACCGCGCGACTGCTACGGTCGCAGGTTCGAATCCTGCCTCGGGCATGGATGTGGGTGATGTCCTTAGGTTAGTTAGGTTTAAGTAGTTCTAAGTTCTGGGGGACTGATGACCTCAGATGTTAAGTCCCATAGTGCTCAGAGCCATTTTGATCCGAGCAACACAGATTATCTGTCTCGAAAACACACGTGAAATACAATTTTAAATATAAAAGCAAAGGCACGCACGCACGCGCGCACACGCGCACACGCACGCACACGCGCACACGCACGCACACGCGCACACGCACGCACACGCGCACACGCACGCACGCAGTCATGCAACAGAAATATGCTAACTCCGGTTCCCCGCAGGTTAAGTAAAGGAATCGGTCTCTCCTACGATAATTCAGGCAACGGGAAGAGTATGTATACTAAATACACAGTCACATACGGAACACCTTCCATACATAACGTAAGTAACAGTATTGACAATTACTCAATGAACACTGGCCGCACAGGCGATAACAAGCAAGTAATGAAATCCAACAGCTACATGCAATGCTGTCAATAACACTCATTACATTTATAAACCACCAAATATATTAGTAAGACATATATCAGGATGTAGGCATTAAATAAACAAGTGAAGACGTCAGAAGGATCTTCCCCATTGGAGACTGAACTTAGTCGAAAACGGACGAAGGATTACAGTGGCAATAGAAACGATTTGGAGGTAGAATGTTCACTCGGCAACTGCGATAAGCTAGCAATCACGCTCTTGGCAACGACACAGCCGGAGGCGCACAGGCGGAATTGCACAACGTGCAAATAGCACATGGAAAGACTCTGCAGGACACCACAATTCTAGTAAAGCATTCAAAAACTTGTTCATCCGGTGTTTTGAATGGAGACTCGTCGGGAGCCTGCTTCCCATCCCAAGATGTAAAGTGCTGTAGCCGATGGGTATTACGCATCAGTGGAGGTTAAATTTTGTTATTTTCGCAACACAAGCTGCTCTTTATTTAGCGACTCCTAAAATATAGCCTTTCACTAGAGTTTATTCTCAATATACACTCCTGGAAATTGAAATAACACCGTGAATTCATTGTCCCAGGAAGGGGAAACTTTATTGACACATTCCTGGGGTCAGATACATCACATGATCACACTGACAGAACCACAGGCACATAGACACAGGCAACAGAGCATGCACAATGTCGGCACTAGTACAGTGTATATCCACCTTTCGCAGCAATGCAGGCTGCTATTCTCCCATGGAGACGATCGTAGAGATGCTGGATGTAGTCCTGTGGAACGGCTTGCCATGCCATTTCCACCTGGCGCCTCAGTTGGACCAGCGTTCGTGCTGGACGTGCAGACCGCGTGAGAAGACGCTTCATCCAGTCCCAAACATGCTCAATGGGGGACAGATTCGGAGATCTTGCTGGCCAGGGTAGTTGACTTACACCTTCTAGAGCACGTTGGGTGGCACGGGATACATGCGGACGTGCATTGTCCTGTTGGAACAGCAAGTTCCCTTGCCGGTCTAGGGATGGTAGAACGATGGGTTCGATGACGGTTTGGATGTACCGTGCACTATTCAGTGTCCCCTCGACGATCACCAGTGGTGTACGGCCAGTGTAAGAGATCGCTCCCCACACCATGATGCCGGGTGTTGGCCCTGTGTGCCTCTGTCGTATGCAGTCCTGATTGTGGCGCTCACCTGCACGGCGCCAAACACGCATACGACCATCATTGGCACCAAGGCAGAAGCGACTCTCATCGCTGAAGATGACACGTCTCCATTCGTCCCTCCATTCACGCCTGTCGCGACACCACTGGAGGCGGGCTGCACGATGTTGGGGCGTGAGCGGAAGACGGCTTAACGGTGTGCGGGACCGTAGCCCAGCTTCGTGGAGACGGTTGTGAATGGTCCTCGCCGATACCCCAGGAGCAACAGTGTCCCTAATTTGCTGGGAAGTGGCGGTGCGGTCCCCTACGGCACTGCGTAGGATCCTACGGTCTTGGCGTGCATCCGTGCGTCGCTGCGGTCCGGTCCAAGGTCGACGGGCACGTGCACCTTCCGCCGACCACTGGCGACAACATCGATGTACTGTGGAGACCTCACGCCCCACGTGTTGAGCAATTCGGCGGTACGTCCACCCGGCCTCCCGCATGCCCACCATACGCCCTCGCTCAAAGTCCGTCAACTGCACATACGGTTCACGTCCACGCTGTCGCGGCATGCTACCAGTGTTAAAGACTGCGATGGAGCTCCGTATGCCACGGCAAACTGGCTGACACTGACGGCGGCGGTGCATAAATGCTGCGCAGCTAGCGCCATTCGACGGCCAACACCGCGGTTCCTGGTGTGTCCGCTGTGCCGTGCGTGTGATCATTGCTTGTACAGCCCTCTCGCAGTGTCCGGAGCAAGTATGGTGGGTCTGACACACCGGTGTCAATGTGTTCTTTTTTCCATTTCCAGGAGTGTATATCTGCTCAATGACATTGCTATCCTCAGTCAAACTGAACAAGAGTTATAGGACTTGTTGTATGGAATGAAGAATCTAACGAGTGCAGAATATGGATTGAGAGAAAATTGAAGGAAGACGGAAGCAAGTAGAAGGAAGGAAGTAGAAAAACTTAACATCAGAATTGGGGATCACAAAATAGAGGAAGTTAAGGAATTCTGCTACCTCTGCAGCAAAATAATCCATGACGGACGAAGCAAGGAAGATATAAAAAGCTAAGTAGCACTGGCAAAAAGAACATTCCTGGCCAAGAACGTCTACTAGTGCTTTAATTCGAGGAAGAAATTTCTGAGAATGTACGTTTGGAGCACAATATTGCATGATAGTGAAACATGGACTGTGGGAAAACCGAAACAAAAGAAACTCTAAGCATTTGAGATGTGGTGCTACAGAAGAATATTGAAAATTAGGTGGACTCATAAGCTAAGGAATAATGAGTTGCTCCGGGGTATCGGCAAGCACTCGCTAGAAGAGGGGACGCAATGATAGGACATCTGTTAAGGTATCAGGGGGTGACTTCCATAATATTAGACGGAGCTGTAAAGGGTAAAAAATGCAGAGGAAGACAGGGGTCGGAATACATCCAGCAAATAATTGAGGACGCAGGTTGTAAGTGCTACTCTGAGACGAAAAGGTTGGCTCAAGAGAGGATTTCGTGGCGGGCTGCATGAAATACAAGCAGCCAACATTGCAACCTAATGATGAGGGATTTTAGACGAAACACTAATACCAAAATATCATAAGAAATATAGTGGACATTAATACTCTAGTGGACATTAATACAGCGTCATAAACAATCACCGATATAGTGTAAATCACTGTAGAAGTATACGCTGGCTGTAGAATAACACGTACGTTCTTAAAATGAACAATATTTTATTGTTCTATTAAATGTTTTCCTTCCATAAACACATATATTTTACAATGTGAATCAAAATCTCGCAATGGCATCGATTTTTACATCACAAGAATGGCTCTCTTCTTGTAAAATTACTCTTAACAAGAAGAAAAGCTCTATATCCTAATAATAATTATGTGAGCGCTGACCGCCACAGAGTAATAAACAATATCTCTCTCTCTCTCTCTCTCTCTCTCTCTCTCTCTCTCTCTCTCTCTCTCTCTCACGGCAAGTTACTCCGCATGAGACATCATATATGCCCCTCTTGTGGACGAACGTTTTTGGGCAAATAAACACGAGCGTTCACACAACACTATATCGGTGATTGTTTATGACGCTGTATTAAAGTCCACTAGAGTATTAATGTCCACTGTATTTCTTATGATATTTTGGTATTCGTGAATGACTATCTAAATGTAAATTATAGATTTGGGTGCATATACTGCTGCCAAAGCCTGTGCTGCTTGAAAATTACTGATGCAGCTTATATGCATAGCTTACTTGCTTGCTTCTATTCATTTGTCGAGGATGGCATGAGATGTGATCAGAAACATTTTTCATCATCGCTCAAAGCTTCTGTCACACGCCTTGGGATGTCTCAAAGGGGTAATCTAGCCATTCGGCCAAGCCCCACAAAGGAGAACCAAGGAAAACCTCGGGGTAGATTTACCATCCGTATTTCTCATTTGCAAAGAAAATTAATTGAATTACAATGGAAAAAATTTACAATATGGATTTTTTTGAATGAATTTAAACACTGTTCACAAAAGAAACACAACACCGTTAATCTTCTGTGTCTTGAGGTGAACCGTCGACGCATTGGTTTACGTCAATCTACTATTCCCTTCTATCTGTCATCTCCGGGTAACTGATTGAATTCTATTCCCATTTCACCGTATCCTCGGGGGTATTATGGTTTTCCGCGTATGGTTAACAAGAAAATAAGTCGGTGTAAGTTCCGTGGAAAAGGTGTTTGATCTATGCTGAGCTGAAATAGAATCTAATCTAAAGTTCTTTCTAATTCTCTGTCCTGAGTTCGAAATATTCGGAAGTCATAAGGTGTCCTTCATTTCTATCAACAACCATAGAATGCACTCACTATACACTAATCCAACTGGTGATGCCGTCTCAACTTATGCTCGTCATCTTTCAGATGGACTTTAACACTTGTTGATGTTCTTGTAACTGATCGGCATTCGCTCAGTTGGTAACTTCGCGAGCAACAATTGACATAACATAATTTACTTACACAGGTATGTTACAACAATAGTACAATTATAATGACAACGTCCATCACAAAAGATTGAAACAAAGTAATAGGCGGATTTTTTAAACTGAGAACGGGTTACGCCTCCCGAACAGCATGACTTCAGCTCAGCGAGTAAAAAAAAAAATATAAACGTACACTAACATTGTCAAATTGACATAAGAAAAAAATATCTTGCCATAGACCAGATTCATTTGAGTCACTAACCAATGGTCATTATGCATTGTGAAACTTGAAGTTACTATAAACTAAATAAAAAAATTAAAAGATTCGTACTATAGCTAAATTCTCTGCATACTGAAAAGAAAACTTATCTTTACAGTGGAAAACAAATACATAATGTCTGCATATCTCTCGTACATTATGCTTGAAAAGAAAAACTAACTACTCAATTGCAAAAAGAAAGAAACTATCCTAAGTATGATTCATAGGTTTAATGAAAGTTGTCTAATCAATATTATTTGGTAAGAATAGTATCTTCAATCTTCAGAATCTTCAGTTATCATAAAATTCCTTTAACAAGTGATGAGGATACATTCCTTTTACCTTTCAATTCTTCACATCCTTCAAAACATAAGTTCCTGGAGGGGGTATTTTGGTAATCACAAATGGTCCTTGATACAATAATTGCCATTTTGTGTTCTTACTCTGTATAAGTGAAGACTTAGGATGAGTTTTTACTAAAACTTGGTCTTTCACTTTATATGTTTTTATTTTTCCATGTCGATTGTCGAAATATAGTTTCCTTTTCCTTGCCTTGTCCACTATATTGAGTAAGGATTGTTGTACCTTATTTTGTAGGACTATTTTGTTAATAGCTACTTTAGGAATTGGTCGAATCTAGTCATTATGTTCCTGTTTTCCAAACATCAGTTCGTATGGGGTGTATTCTGTCGTAGTATGTGGCATATTGTTCACAATTTCCTGAAAATCGTCAAGATAATCGATCTATTTGGGTTGAGGGTTGTGGCAATGTGTTCTCATGAACCGGTTTAATTCACGAAAAATTCGTTCTACGGGATTCGCCGAAGGGTGGTACACTGATGTTAGAATTTGTTTTATACCACAACTGGTTAACGTTTGCTTCCAACGAAATCCAGTGAACATTGATCCATTGTCAGAAAGAATACCTTGCCTATATAATACTTGACCAGTTACTTGGCTATGGATGCACCAGTAGCTGATTTTAACGGATAAAGTTTGACATACTTAGTGAATATATCAAGAAAAGCTACAATATATTTGCATCATCCCCTTGATTTTATTTATTTACTCGTTCGGCATCAGAGGCATAATTTACAATATTCTTATCACTATATTCTAAAAAGAAAACAATATAATTCTACACTATATTAGATATGTTTTTGAGCCACTCTATGGCTGAGTCACTGAGTCTATGCATGTCCATGAGTTCACCACCATAGCCACACTTTGCACACGAGTAGATGGTCCATTGTCTGTATTTCACCGCACTCACATACAGCGCTGTCTGCCAGGCCCCACTTGTTCATCAGGTGTTTACATCTCCCTACACTCGTTCTGACCCGGTTTAGAGCTGTACACACTCTTCTTGGTAGGTTGAAGCCATCAATCTTCTTGTTAGGATCGTGTACTAAGTTTTTGTTCTTAAATTCACTTGCCGACCATACTTCGTTCCAGGCCGTTCTCGGCTCAAAGGCTTGTAGTTCTTCACCGATTTTCCAAAAAGGTGATCTGGATTTAAGCCTGTTTTTTGGTGTCAGATCTTGGTGGATAGGGAGGTCCGGGTTGTCTATAATTTTCCTGTAGGTTTTTAGGGCTAGCTGTGATCGCCTGATTTCTGGAGGCTCTATGTTCGCTAGTACAGGAAGCCATGCACAGGGGGTGGCCCTGAGTGTTCCCGAGATTATTTACATTTTGTCCCTCAGCTGGACCCACTTTAGATACGTGTGCACTTCTCCTCCAGACTGGTGAACAGTATTCAGCTACACTGTAGACAATGGCTAGTGCTGAAGTTCTCAAAGTGCTCGCTCCACATCCCCATGTTGTTCCAGCCAGTTTCGAAAGGATAGCATTGCGGGATTTTAGTTTTTGCTTTGTGTCTTCGAGGTGTGAGCTGTACGTTGGGATCCGGTCTAGTTTCACTCCCAAATATTTAGGCTTATCCTCATGTCTTATGCTTTGGCCATTCGAAAAGATCTGTAATTTTCTGTGTCTCTCTGTTGTTGAGGTGCTGGTTGTTTTGTTAGGGTTGGGAAGTAGGTGCCACTTGGAGTAATAGGTGTTCAGGACTTCAAGGTCTGCATTCAGTGTTTCGTCGAGATCGTTGTAGTTTTTACTCTGATATGCGATGGCCAGGTCATCTGCATATGCAAATTTGCGTGATTTAGTTTCTAGCAAGTCAGCTATATATAGATTGAAGAGAGCGGGTGCTAGTGCCGAACCCTGTGGCAGACCATTATTCAGAACCATGCTCTTACTGTTCGTACCATGGAGTGAGACCTTGATTTTCCTGTTCGTTAGTATGTTCTTGAGTAGTTTGTAAGCCTGCTTGCAATTTATGATTCTAGTTAGCTTAAGCAGTAACCCTTCAATCCATACTCTGTCGTAAGCTGATGTGAGGTCTATGAGGACCAGGCCAGTTTTCATCTTGTTCTGGAAGCCTTTCTCAATATAGGTTGTGAGGGACAGCACTTGATCGCAGCAGTTTCTACCTGCTCGGAAACCCGCTTGGAATGTTGGGAGGTTGGCTTCGATGTATGGAGTTAATCTAGTCAGCAATATTCTCTCGAATAATTTATAGGAGGTACAAAGCAGGGATATTGGTCTGTAATTCCTAGGATTATCTCCAGTCTTTCCGGGTTTCAGCACTGCGATGACTTTTGCTTCTTTCCATTCCTTAGGCACAACCCCCGTGCTTGTGCATTCCGTACAAAGTTTGGCCAGCCACCTTCTTCCTAAAGTTCCCAATTCCTTTAAGAATTCTGGTAGGATGTTGTCTGGTCCGGCTGCTTTTCCTGTCTTCATTAGCTTCAAGGCCTGGGATATCTCTTCTGTCTCCACTTCTTTTACAATGCCCATGTTGGTTGGGTTATTAAGCAATAAACTGCTTAGCTCTTGGGAAATTTCTCTTTTTTCGGCTGTTTTTAGCTGGATTTTGGAGGTCTGTTTCAGGACAGCTGCAATCTCAGATGCGCTGGTTCCAAGAGTCGGCCTGTTAGGCGCTGTGGCACCGCCTACTTTCCTCAGCAGGCCCCAGCTCTTCCTGCTGGAGTGGGTAAAATCTAGATTTTCCATCGCCTCCTTCCATCTACTCCTACGTTCCTCATTCATGGCGTTGATCAGTTGGTATGCAGTCTCCTCGTCCCCAGTCTTCTCATATTCCTCCAGTAGTGTTTCACACTATTTCGTCCAGCAGGGGGTGTATTCCTTTATCGATCCTCGTGGAATTGCATTTAGGGCCGCTTTTCGTACTAAGTTTACGAATCTTTTGTAGTTCTCAGGTTTTGGTGGTATCCGATTTATCGTTTTCTCAACATAGGATCGGTATTCATTCCAGTCAGCTTTCCTCAGGTTCCACTGGGGGATTGGGGGGCTTTTTATGACTGGGATTGATAATCTGATCTCCACTATTACTGGATTGTGCTGGCTCCGGGGGAACGCCTCGAGGACCCTTCTTATAGCTCGCACGGGTGTACCTGTTGCTCCACGTGTTACGAAGGTCAGGTCAGGTCAGGTGTTGACGTTGTGTCCCACGCCTTCGATTTGAAGGTCGCTGTGTCCTTGGGGCCGAAAAGGAGGTGTAGATCCCGGTTGTCTGCCCAGTCACTTAGTCCAGTCCCTTCAGCTGTGGATCTCGGGTATCCCCCACCTGGTGTGCTGAGAGTTAAAATCGCCAGCGTAAACTGCTGGGTGGTTAGCCTCGGGTAGGATACCTGTGGGCCATTTCTGTGATGGAGGTTTGTGGACATTATACAGTGTCATCTCTCCCAGTTTTATGCCTATCGCATGCTCTGTTGGTACCACTTTGGTGTCCAAATTCCGTAGGAGTTCGTTCTTCACTAGGGTGGCTATGCCATGTTTGTCGTGTCCAGTATAGCTCACAGCTGTAAATCCTGGTATTTTGAGTCGATTGATGGTTTCATCTGTGAGGTGGGTCTCTTGTAGGAGTACGACACTTACTCGTTCTCTCGTTAAGATCTTTTCGAGGATTTCTCCCTTGGTCCTCGTGTAGCCTTCTATGTTGAACTGGCATACGTTCAGCTTCTTCAAGCGAAGACTCTGCTCTATTTGCCTCTGTGTGGGCCGGGAGGCATTGTCGCGTCCGGCCGCCGTGGATGTGTAGACTTTTCGCCGCTGTACCATGTTACAGTGTTGCCCGGGGTACACCATCTAGGAGGCTGTCTACACTTCGTACCCCATCCCCTTGATGATGGTAGAGGATCACAGACGTCAACCGAAATGATTGACAGCGGTTTAATGGGTATAACAGGATGTAGGAAATCTTTCACACAAAAATTTCCTGTCTTGGCTAGCTGACAAATTTTACATTTCCTTAACTGTCTGTGAACATCCCTGCGAATATTTGGGAAGTAGCAATATGCTTGAATCTTCCGAGCACACTTTAATACTCCAAAATGTTCCTGAGTGAAGTACATGTAGAAAATTAAGTCATTCTCATTCTTCTCGGGAATACACACCTTCCAATTATCTGAATCAAGATGCCCTTTTAAAAATAAAATGTCGTCCTCAACCTTGTACACTCTCTTCAGATCATCGTTTCCAGGCTTTGCTAAAGGTTCCTTTATTGAATGCCAACGAGGATCTTCATTCTGTAGTTTTCCCATGTTCTTACACATTTCAAGAAAATGTTTCCTATATATTCTATCAGTCATTATAAGAACTTTAAATTCGGACGGATTGTCCGTGATGTTGATAGTTGACAGACCTGCATCTGGCATCCTAGACACTGCATCGGCGATGAAATTATCCTGTCCGCTTATGTATTTAATTTCAAACTGAAACTCTTGGAGTGAGAGCGTCCATCTTGCTAGTCTTGGATGTAATAATTCACATGTTTGAAAAAAACTTAACGCTTTGTGGTGACAGTATACCTGTCTTCGCTTCGTATAAGTAATAGTAAAATTTCTTAAATGACCAGAGTAAGGCCAATGCTTCCTTTGCGGTAGTCGTATATGTTCTTTCACAAGCAGGTAAGAGTCGGCTAGCAAAAGCTATTTGACAGAAGGTTGGTTTTCTATCTATCATCTTTACTGGGAAGAGGAATGAACCTATTCAAATTTCTGAAGCGTCTGCCATTAAACCGAATTCTTGGCTCATATCTGGATGATATAATAGTTGTGATTTGACTAAGGCATGTTTTATTGCTTCAAATGCATTCTGGCATTGTTGCGTCCACACCCACGGAGTATTTTCGCGCAACAAGCTGTACAACGGTTCTGCATTAATAGAGTGGTCGTGAATGAAACGCCTGAAAGAAGAGAGCCGGGCTGTGTGGCCGAGCGGTTCTAGGCGCTACAGTCTGGAACCGCGCGACCTCTACGGTCGCAGGTTCGAATCCTGCCTCGGGCATGGATGTGTGTGATGTCCATAGGTTAGTTAGGTTTAATTAGTTCTAAGTTCTAGGGGACTGATGACCTCGGAAGTTAAGTCCAATAGTGCCCAGAGCCATGTGGACCATTGTTTTGAAAAAAGGGACAACTTCGAGGAAGCCTTTTAATTGCCTTTTTGTTGTTGGAACTGCAAAGTTTTTGATTGCCTTTAGTTTCTCGGAGTTCGGTAAGATGCCTTTTTCATTTATAAGATGACCCAGAAATTTGATTTTATCTCGAGCTAAATGAGACTTTTGCAGATTTGCGGTTATGCCTGCTTCCTTGAAACGTTCTAACACTCTTCTCAATAAACCAAGGTGCTCCTTCCATGTGGTCGTAGCTATGAGCATGTCGTCCACAAACAAAGTTAAATTGGTTCGAAGTGCAGGTCCCAAGGCGTAATCTAGTGCATTTATAAGAACTCCTGAGCTCACGTTTAGCCAGAAAGGTAAAACCTTAAATTGATAGCTTCAACTTGCATGTACAAACGCGGTGTACTTCTTTGATGGTTCGTGTAGTGCAACCTGCCAAAATGAACTTTTCAGATCAATATTTAAGTATTTTATCCCATCGAACTTTTGAATTAACTCATCGATATTTTCCGGATGAGTTCGCACGGCACGATAATTTTATTTATCTGCCGTGCGTCTAGCACGAGACGAACTTTTCCTCCTTTTTTCGGGACAATATGAAGCGGACTACAGTATGGACTCGTCGAAGGTTCGATCAGATCCCATTCAAGTATCTGTTGGATTTCCGCATCAACCGCCTTTGGTTGGTGCTACGGTACTGGATAAAAATTACGGCAGAAAACTTGGTGTGGAATCGCATCTAAATGGCATGTGTATTCCTTGATTACACCAGGTTTGTCTTGAAAGACTTCATGATATTCCTGTAGAAGATCATATAATTCCTTTCTTTGATGTTGTTGCAAATATTCAGGTTCCTGCACCTTTTGGTATAACATATCTTCAGGTTTTAAAACTGGTTCCAAGTAATTAATTTGGTAATACCGTGCAGGTTTGCTATGTATCCGCTTTATTTGCAGCTTCGGTCCCTGACAATACCTTCCATGGTACTATATTCCCTGAGAAGATTCGCTTGATATTTCTGATCCATTATTGTAAAACTGGCACGGCATAGAGAAAAATCGATATGCCAATTTCTCTCTCTAAATTCATCTATACCCAGGATACAGTCCTCAACCAATTTTTCTATTACAAGGAACATGCAACTTATAGCTAAATTTTCCTATATCTAACAGGAGTTGAGTCTGCACTTTAACGTGAGAAGACTTACGACCAGTAGGGCATACAATTCTACAACACTGAACAGGAAAAATCGGTGGATTTGCTTTCTGAAGTATTCTTTGAAATAACTTCTCAGAAACAACATTTACTGCTGCTCCTGAATCTAAAGTAACTTGCACAGTAATGCCTTCAATTGCAGCCTGAATTTTAGTAACAGGTTCAGTGATATGTTCATCTTGACAAGGCATAATATCCTGCTGATGTTCTTCTATTAATAATCTGCCATCATTGTACCGAAAAAAATTGACGCTTGAATTTTCGCCCTTCAAAACTACCTCGACTGCACCGTCGGGGTTTCTGACAGTCGAGTTTAGTTTGACGATTGTGCATTATTAGTAGATGTCTGCTCCGTTACGTCAGTTACTATTGGTGGTTGATTTCTCCATTCATTTGCGTTGGCATTTGGTACCCAACCTGAAGTTTGTGGTTGGTTGTGATATTCTTGAGTTGGTTGCTGATATCGGCGTTTTGGCTGATAATTCCCTTCTTGATAGTATCCTTTCCTCTTCTTATTATCCTTCCTCCATTTCCGTTTATATGTTTGTTCACATTGTTGGTCATGATTACACTGGTAGGGATTTTCGTTACCAAATTTCACGTTTTTCTGGAAATAATTCACCTGTGGGTTTGGTGAATTGTGTGCAAAAGGTTTGTTTCCATACTGTTTGTTGTTACTATTGTATTTATTAAAATGTAAACTTTCACGGCCGGAAATATCATGTCCATTATAATTATCCGGGCTGTTATGCCGTGGTCGGTTGATGAATGCTGTGGTGATTCCCAACGTTTCGTCTCCGACTGTGGGAGACATCTTCAAGGGGGTCCGTAGCTTGATGGAAGGTCCAACACACACACTCGTCCACTACTGGGTGATGGCAACGGCGATCGATGGCGACGGACAGCGGCCAATTGCACTGACGTTTTCAAAACACGTGACGTCACGCCGCAGCGCGGGGGCGCGCGGACACGGAATTTAGCGGCAGTCAGTAGCGAGCCAGTGTGTGTGTTGGACCTTCCATCAAGCTACGGACCCCCTTGAAGATGTCTCCCGCAGTCGGAGACGAAACGTTGGGAATCACCACAGCATTCATCAACCGACCACGGCATAACAGCCCGGATAATTATAATGGACATACTATTGTATTTGTTAGGTTGGTAACTTGGTTGGTTATAGCGCACACGTGATTCTTCGAACAGAATGTCTATTGAATCCAATGTGGCTAGAAAATCTTCCACATGTTGTTCAGGCACATGTAGAAGTTTTTCCTTAACTTCAAGTGGAAGTTTGCCCTTTAATATTCGAATGATATCCTGCGTCGGGATTGGTTCATTCCAGTATTTGCTTTTATTTATATACTTCTCGAAATACTTTCTTAAAGATCCATTTTTGAAAGAAAAACGTTGCGGATCAAAAACCTCCTTACGTAGTCTTTCTTGTACTCCCTTATTCCAGTATTTGTGCAAGAAGAAGCGTTCAAATTGGTAATAATCTTGACACCAATCGGATGCTTCTGACGCCCACATCGATCCATCTCCATGTATGAATCCTGCAACGTGCATAATTTTTTGTTGCTCAGTCCACATTCGTGGCAATATCCCTCTAAATTACTTGATAAATACCACTGGATTGATCGCCTTCCTTTCGGGAATAAATATCTGGAATTGACGATATTTAAGCATTTTTTCTTCATTCAGTCACAGGTGTATTCTGATGGCGACTTCGCGGAGAGTGATAATCTTGATAATTTGTTTCTGGTTGATTACGTGAATATGCACCAATACATGGATATTGTTGCATGGATTCGGTTTCACTGGCTTCATCAGGAATAATGTCTGCTTTTGATAAACCGTAAGTAGTATTGCCCCTCTAGTATTAATTAGATCCTGTTGGCATGCTTTTAATGTATTTTCTATCTTTGCTTTCCAAGCAGGAAATTCATCTCCTATGTTCTCCTTAATCTCTTTAACTTCTGCATTAAGTTGTTCTTGTGCAGTTTCGTTGTTAACTTGCACGCTAGCGACCGTTTCTTTCAAGGTTTGGTCAACATAATTTCGCACTGTCTCGGTTTGCTCTTTCGCCCAATCTTCAATGTCCTTAGAGAATGCGATCTTATGTTCATTGAAAAGTTTCTCTATGTGTTTCTCGCCTTCGAGACTGAGAGTATCTATCCTCCGAGTAAGCTCAATAACAGCCTGCTCGTTATCGTGCTTAATTGTATTCAGGTCCTGCGCAATAGTGTTCTGTACATGAATAACTTCTTGCACTTGATGATTTAGTGTATCTTGACGACATAAGATGTCTTTGTATTTGGTTGTTAATTCCTGATACTGTTGTTCTTGTGTAACTATGAGTTGTGCCTGACTGGCAGTCAAGTGACTCTGCTTTGTTTCCAAACTTTGGAATTTTTCAGTAATCTTATCATTTATTTCTTTTGGTTTATTAGATTGCTCCTGATCCAAATTAAATTGCGCACTCTCCAATACTTGGAATCTACGATTCATGTCATTTGCAAACATGGATTGCGTGGTTTTCAATGCTTTAATCCCTTTTGTTATGACAGTCAAACTTGATATCAGCTGGGATAACAAATCGGCATTATCAGCAATTGACGATTGCACTGGGCTTAATGAGGATTGTACCGACACATTTTTCGGTACAGTCATTTCGTTTTCACACGCGTCTGTGTCAGATGAAATTCATGTTGTTTGTCGGTTGCTGCACATTTCTCTGGACTTCACTCTACATATGAATGTCGGAACTAGCAATCGTTTGTGTCGACGGCGTGAGCGCATTAATTACTGCTGGTTGCTCAGCCGCAATCGACATATCGCTGACTAAGCCGGTATTAAATTCCGTTGCACTAGTTGACGATACATCCACACTATTTAATTCATTTTGTGGCATTGTGATGCGTGCTTGCTTAATGGCTTTGAACATAGATCTAGTTATCACCATGTAAATAAGCAATTGACAGTTTCTCCACTAAATAAGTCCCACATAAGTGACTATTAAATTTTACACACGCAAAAAAATTAATGTCCTACTGCTGTTAATGTACAATTTACAATGTGACACAAACACAGTACATAGATAACACATAAAATATTGTCTTACTATATCTACTGAAATACTGGAATTTTAGTAAAAGTAATGTAGCAACACTACTTATACTTAGAAAACCAATACGTGAAAGGTCACTACAACGCATAAATGCTCAAGAAAGCTAGTAAATCAAATGTTCTGGCCTTTCTGAAGTTTCTGCTCGGCTGCTGGGACGGCGTACTCGTTCTTTTCACAAGATACTCCCGCACGTTCCGTTAGCACGAAACATACAAAGGACCATAATGTAGTTACTCCATAAAACTAGAAATATATACACGCAATGAAACATTAATTACTAAATTAATAACATAGTTATATTGCAGGTTCACTATGAGTGTTCATTTACTGTTGTATCAGGATCGTGTCCTGTCTAACGGTAGACATATATAAAGGCTCTTTTGAAAAAAAAATTTGTTTACTACTACTACTAGGCTAATTACTGTTTAGTTCTACAGGACCTTTATACCGAAATGTTTTCCACACCACCTTGTATTGTCTTTCTATGTGTGTGAGTAACTGTATGTTCACTGTGGTGGGTAAATATATACAGCGTACACACGGCGGTGTGTGAAACTGATAGCGATTACACGCTTCCACTGTTGTAGAAATCTGCTCCAGCTGCTGCATATACCGTGTTGAGCTGAAAGTGGTAACCAAAGTACTGAAAAATATTCTTCAGGGCTCTGTTGCATAGCAATCAGATTGCTTTCAGTTCTGAGAAATGTCCAGGTACAATTGTGGATTTGAATGATCCATGAAGTGGCTTCTTTTCCGAAGAAAGCATCGAACTATTTCACTAGAACTGAACGCTCCCGTCGGAACTGTTCTCAAGCTGGTATTTATTATTAAATCACAATAGAAGTATACGCTGGTTGTAGAATAACACGTACCTTCTTGAAATGAACAATATTTTATTGTTCTGTTAACAGATTTCCTTCCATATACACATATATTATACAATGTGAATCAAAATCTCGCAATGGCGTCGATTTTTTACATCACAAGAATGGCTCTCTTCTTGTAAAATTACTCTTAACAGGAACAAAAGCTCTATAACCTAAGAATAATAGTGGGCGCCGACCGCCACAGAGTAATAAACAATATCTCTCTCTCTCTCTCTCTCTCTCTCTCTCTCTCTCTCTCTCTCTCTCTCTCTCTCTCGCACTGTCACAGCAAGTTACGCTGCATGATACATCATAACATCCAGCAAATAATTGAGGACGCAGGTTGTAAGTGCTACTCTGAGATGAAAAGGTTGGCTCAGGAGAGGATTTCGTGGCCGGTTGCATGAAATACAAGCAGCCAACTTTGCAACCTAATGATGAGGGATTTTAGACGAAAGTATCCTAATATTAAAACAGTCCTGTTTTAAACATTCGTTTATATTTTGGTCATTCATTATTTAGTACAGTTATAGTTAAACAGGCCGTTTCTCATATCGTTTTTTGCTGTAGAGCACTGTCAGTCGAAGGAACGTTTATCACAAGGAGGAATAAAGACCCGAAAACCTATACAAATGACTGTCCAAACGTGAACAGTCGTCTGAAACTGAACGTGTCGGTTCGAAACAGGTAATTCCCTATTTGTATAAATTAGTGGTATTATTAACAGTGGATGGTCCCTGTTTCCTTCCCAGCAATAATCAACCTGTGTTTTATACATAGCCACGGTATCAAAATGTCAGATTTCGACAAAGTAGCATTATTACCCCCTCGTCCTCCCATCTTCAGAGCGTTATCGATTTCACCTCACCCTGTTAGCTATAACTCGCACAGTTATTTCCAGTCTTCTCATATTTTCTACAGTCTACATCTACAGTCCATGTACGTGTTCGATGACATTCGTGTCTCACAGCTTTGACTCCACAGATGGACTCTCTAGATGGGTAACTGTAGTCTGCCTGCAGCTATGACTAGGTCACAGTCAAATCAAACATACTGAACATATAAACATTTCTCAGCTTTGACAAGTTACTCGTTGTAACGATGTTGTATATACATTTTATAACAGGCAGCAATTCCATAAGCACGGTTTCGAATTTGTTGATTTCACCGTGCTGCTTTATTCAACTTTTTTGTTGAGATTGTTACTCATGTGGACATGTTGTATAAAAGATGTAGGGTTTTCAATACGCTGTGTGCTGACACGTATTGTACCCTGAGTGATCTAAAGATAGTTAATCAACTAAAACTAGTAATCACATTTTAACGTTTTGTAGTGTACCCGATCTAGACAATTATATTTTTTTATTTTTTATTTTTAAGAAACAGCGTCACAATTTTGCCAAGTGCACAATCTGTGGAGATGTCGTTTCGTGTATCCCGAAGATCTGAACACGATTGCGTTACTTTGCAGGACCAGCTGCAGCTGACAAAATGCCGATAATAGGAGGTTTGGAGAAGCTCTCTCTGCTTAATGTCACAATAGTTCAGTTTGTTTGGTATCAAATTTTTATCTATCACGTGTCTGTCCGCTGAAAGATTCTACAGTTTCAGCTCTATATAGATAAACTGGTTTATGCCTGATTAAGTCACGTGTGATTGAATGTCTTCATGTAATATTAACCGGATTGCACTTGACAGCACAAAACGTGGTGGTGGAAAATTGTTGTCAGATTCCAGTCCGGTACAGTACGAACGCAAACTCAGCTCTAGATACCGTTTTTTCAGTGTACGACGAGAGCACGTGGAGGAGGCATTATTAATTATCGCGCAAAAATTACCCTAGCTGTTATCTAGACCTATTCAAACAAGACATAAAAACTTTTCTGCAAATAAATGACGCTGTTGTTACTACTAGGTACACTACGTAAGGAAGTTTTGCTGTTCTTTTCTCTTTTTAGAATGTATTGGCATTCTCAATGTCAGTTCAATTATGAGAATGTGAGTGTAAGGACAACACAACACGCAGTCTCCGAGCTGAGAAAATCTCCGACTTGCTCGGCAATCGAAACCGGGCCCCTTTGCTTAACAAATCTTTTACAGCTACCGAGGCAGACTAGTTTCTGGTCTCCGACACTGTTTCTGAATGATCAACTTGTGTGCTGTATAAGGAGACACATATTCGATTCCACGTGAAGATGAAACAGGTTTTCGTTGTCTTTCTTACCGTGTGAGATATATACTTCATAGAAAACAACCCTCTACCCCGCTAACGTACAGTTAATTTTCCACAGCAGAAATCACACTTTCTAGGGTGTAAATCAGCGACGGTCACTTGTAATAGCCAGTATGATACAACTGACAGCAACATTCGCTCTTAGCCCCCTCATGTAGGATGACCCTGGCTTCTGAAAAGAAGAAAAAAAAAATGTAAAACCTTCATCGCATTCTAACAGGAGAACGAAGATTATCAAAAACAGATTATTCAGCCTACACAACAGCACGCAGGTTTGTTACTATTATGCTCCTGAATTCTGGCAAGAGAAAGCTACACTGAATGACTAACAGCTTTCGCTACACCAATATGGGACCATTCAAAAGAAACCGCTGTAAAAGAGTTCTGGTCATAAGGGCATAATTTTCGAAAAATATCGCTTCGTACAATCGTTCAGTCTCTTCCTGAAATTTTTGATAATGCGTCGCGAGATTGAAAGACGTAAATACTCTGCGGTTTTGAGTTAAGGTGTTACAGAATGTTGCTGGACTAATAAGAAAAACAAGATGAGTGAAGTGATAGTGAGCTAAGATAGTGAGAGAATAAAGTGCTATATCAAATAAACTTTTACATTTCAGTTATTTTATTTAACAGTAAGTGAAACGTCGAAAACAAGAACTTTTAGCTCTGTTAATGTACGAGGCATATACTTCAGTAAAGCTATTTACACCATATTAACTTTTCTTATCTGGTAAACACTCAGTATAATGAGGGCGCAAGCAACAGAATATGAAAAATAATTGCAACTATTAGCTGCCTTCAAAACCAATAGAATGAAGAAACACGATAATTAACTAAGTGCCTTCACAGCGACCAATGTGTTTAAATACAATTTTGAAACAGATGCTGTTAGTAGCTCGCCTTAGTCGGCAATGAAGATTAGTAAAATTTAAAAAGTAGCATTTGGCAACTAGCAGTGATAGCAGACAGACTAAATTAAGCAAACAAAGGACATCGGAATTCAACTATCCGCCTCAGGCGACGAACTACGTTTCCTAAGATTTACCAAAACTTAGAAAACAGCTCTTGAACAGAGACCTTCAGGAAACAAGGTTATCCACTGGGCTTTCTTTCAAGATTGTCAATTGCTTGCAATGTCAAGGCCCATACAGAGCGAGGTGGAGCAGTGGTTAGCACACTGGACTTGCATTCGGGAACACGATGGTTCAAACCCGCTTCCAGCCATTCAGATTTAGGTTTCCGGTGATTTCTCTAAATCGCTACAGGTAAATTCAGGGCTGGTTGCTTTCAAAATGGATCAGACAATTTCCTTCCCTATCCTTGATACAATCCGAGCTTGTGCTCCGTCTCTAATGGCTTAGATGTCGACGGGACGTTAAAACCAATCTTCCTTCCTTCCTTCCTCAAGAGCCATGAACAATAACAGACTGCCTGAAATACACCAAAAGTCTTTGAACTTACAAATTCTACTTCGACAAGTACATAGAATTAAACATGAATTTTAAATACACAAATCAGGTCAAATATTTAGTCTCCAGACAATCGTCAAACGGCCACCAGCCTGAGAGGCCACAAGAAACAAAATAGGAGTATAAATACCAGTTAACACCGAAGTAGCACAGAACAACTCCAAAGCCAAGTAATAATAAACGTGGCCAATACTTCTGCCAGTCAACCAACCTCACGCAGTTTTGTAAACGACCCATCCATGTACGCTTGCCAGCGTATTGCATGTATACTGACAAGGCAACCCTCCGCCAAATGTGAGACAGAACTTAATAAAAATGTAACAATTAATAACACATTTGCTTATTATAAAAACAGAGTACAGCCAGCGTGCACACACATATCGGGACCGCACAATTTTACAGCGCAACGTGTCTCGATAAGCAGGATGGTGGCACTATATGGGACGACACGTGAATTTTCCAAAATATTCCATACAGCATCCGATGGTGTTAAAGATGCTCACAGTAGTTTGCGCGTCGTTCCTGGATGAAATTAAAACCGCCATCAGTCCCTTGCCCGCCAGACAAGGCAGCATACTCAGTGACTCAGACTTCAACCTGCGACTCGCCGCTGCCCAAACAGGAAGCAAACAGCCACCTTCAACAGAGTAGCCGTCCTGTTAATGGCCAACACATCCGCCTCGATACTTTAGACATAATACGAAATCCAGTCCCTCAGACGTTACACAGAGCAATCAGCAAACTGTCGCTCACAAGTCGTAGTACTGCAGTGGAGCTTAAGCGACCTCCTTCTTGCCGTAACTCATGCACTAGTATTTGTCCTCATGATGCACTACGTCGACTTTGTGATCAAATCAGCCGTTAACAGAGCTACCCACATCATCTTAGTGACAGAATATGCTTGGATCCTTGCCAGTTCTTAGCAGAAAAAGAACAAGCGCCAACGTGAATGAGGTACGTATGATCTAAGAGAGAGGTCATAAAACATTCGATCGACTTGCCAATGTATTACGTAACAGTGTGTGCAGCAGCTATGAGTAGACGTACATTGTGTGATCAAAAGTATCCGGACACCTGGTTAAAAAGACTTACGAATTCATGGCGTCCTCCATCGGTACTGCTGGAATTCAGTATGGTGTCGGCCCATCCTTAGCCTTGATGACAGCTTCCACTCTCGCAGGCATACTTCCAATCTGTTTCTTGGGGAATGGCAGCCCATTTTTCTCGGAGTGCCGCACTGAGGTGACGTATCTGATGTCGGTCGGTGAGACCTGGCACGAAGTCGCCGTTCCAAAACATCCCAAAGGTGTTCTATAGAATTCAGGTCAGGACTCTGTGTAGGCTAGTCCATTACAGGGATGTTATTGTCGTGTAATCACTCCGCCACAGGCCGTGCTCGATCGTGTTGAAATATGCAATCGCCATCCCCGAACTGCTCTTCAACAGTGGGAAGCAAGAAGGTACTTAAAACATCAATGTAGGCCTGTGCTGTGATAGTGCCATGCAAAACAACAAGGGGTGCAAACCCCCTCCATGAAAAACACGACCACACCGTAAAACCATCGCCTCCGAATTTTACTGTTTGCACCACATACGCTGGCAGATGATGTTCACCGGGCATTCGCCATACCCACACTCTGCCATCGGATCGCCACATTGTATACCGTGATTCGTCACTCCACACAACGTTTTTTCACTGTTCAATCGTCCAATGTTTACGCTCCTTACACCAAGCGAGGCGTCGTTTCGCATTTACCAGCGTGATATGTGGCTTATGAGGAGACGCTCGACCATGAAATCAGTTTTCTCGCCTCCCGCCTAGCTGTCGTAGTAATTGCATTGGATCCTGATGCAGTTCGGAATTCCTTTGTGATGGTCTGGATAGATGTCTGGCTATTACACATTACAACCCTCTTCCACTGTCGGCAGTCTCTTTCAATGAACAGACGAGGTCGGCATGTACACTTTTGTGCTGTACGTGTCCCTTCACGTTTCCACTTCACTATTACATCGGAAATAGTGGATCTTGGGACGTTTAGGAGTGTGGAAATCTCGCGTACAGCCGTATGACACAAGTGACACCCAATCACGTGACCACGTTTGAAGTCCGTTAATTCCGCGGAGCGCCCCATTCTGCTCTCTCACAATGTGTAATGACTACTGAGGTTGCTGATACGGTGTACCTGGTAGTAGGTTGTAGCTCAATGCACCTAATATGAAGACCGTATGTTTTGGGAGGGTGTGCTGATACTTTTGATCACAAAGTGTAAGTTTCGGTTTCCTTACCGCTTACACATGCCACAAAATTACGTGCCCGTCTGAGTACTATCATTTGCCGAAAACTTTGTCTTGATGTCTTTAGTCGTTTACGAAATGAAACGGTAGATATCCTGTATACAAGGAACAATGGAGGACGTTGGCTCTGCTGCTCTTTGTGAAGCAATGGGCACAAAGGGAATACTGGCATCTCGCATCAGACCTGTCATAAAATTGAAAAAATAGTTGGACACAGGGTAAGCAATTTAGAAATTGTTAAAGGGACAATGGAAAGAAAAAGACATACGTAACAGATTATTTAAGATGTTGGAAACAGCAGATACGAAAAATGACAGGGTTAGTATGTAAGAAGAAGAGTTATAGATGTCAAATCATGTTTCTTTGGTAACAATGTAGCTTGACTGAATAAATGGACGGGGATTGGACAAAAATACGGAAACTCCAAAAAACACTTTACCATGCCTGATACGGTTTAGCAAGCCCGTTGTCATCCAAACCATCTCGTAGTCGTCTCAGAATGGATAAATATAGATCTTATATGGTTTTCAAGGGAATCTTACATCATTCTCCGTGCAAATTAGTGGCAAGTTCAGGTAACGATGACCGAGGCGTGTAGCGATCAGGTACCCTTCTCTCCAAAGTAGACTATAAAAGCTCAATAATAATGAGATATGGCGACTGTGGTGGAGACGGGAGATGCGACAATTCACCGTCGTGCCCAAAAAATCGGTCCTGGATTAGGCGAACTGTATGGACAGTGGCCATATCGTCTTGCAACATAGCATTACGATTGGCGAATAGACTTAGAACCATGGGACGGATCTAATCAGCGAAAATGGTCACATTATTCTTGGCAGTAATGCAGCCTTGCAGAGTAACTATAGGGCCTATGGAATTCCAGTGTCTGGATGCCCAAATCATTATGAATCCCAACCATGGTTTACTCGTGGGACGTGAATTCGGCAGACGTTGGAAATAGTGTGAAATAATTCATCCGTCCAAATGACTTTCTTCCACTGCTCCATAGTTCAGTTTTTAAGACTTCGGCATCACATTTTCCACCACCAGTTGGCCCTGCAATTCCCTGAGTATGAAGTTTACTTCGTGTTATTTTGGTGCTGACAGGATTCGCGAGTGCGACATTCGGTTCTACAGCGACTTTTTCTGGTGATGTTCTGTTTTTGGTCATAGTTCTCTTCAATGACCGTCTGTCACGATCAGCCAATGCACAGTTTTGTTCATGCTGTAACTTAGCGGGCGACGTTTTCCCGCTTTCCCTGTGTGAGGTGCAAATCTTCGACACGGTGGCTCTTGAATTACCAAATACTTCAGCTTCATTCCTTAAAGAAGCATCCGACATACGAGCGCCAACTATTTGACCATGGTCGAATTCACTTATCTCCGACATAATGGACTTAGAGCTACATAGGACATTGTTCTGACCACGACTGAACTTGCAACGTATTGAGGACATGGCACAGGTTCCTTTCGTAGACAAATAGACTGTCCCGACACATTAATGTGACGGTATGTCAAAAGCCTGAGAAACAACCGTTTGCTGCGCAGATTGCTGCGAGTCGTGCAGAAAGAGTCACTGAGGTTCTGGAAGGTACGGACCACCATGCCGACTCCAGTGCTGTGGCCAGCTGCGTTACGCTTTTCGGTTGAGTATCCATGGCGAGGACAGCACAATCGACGTGATCCCACAGATATTCGACTGGGTTGAAATCCTTCCAGCCTCGTGGCTGTGGGAGTACGAAAAATTCATCGTGGAGCTCCTCGAGTCACGCACGTAAACTGCGAGCTGTTTGACACGTTGTACTGTTGGTAGATGCCATCGAGCCAAAGAAAAACCAACTGCTTGCAGGTGTGCACATGGCCCCCAAGGATAGATGTATACTTTTGTGGTTCCATTGTGCCTTCCATGATGACGAGATCACCCAAGGAGTGCCATGGAGACATTCCATAGATCATGACGCTCTCTGCTCTAGCCTGGACTCTTACGAAGACTATAGTTACCTGACATCGTCGGCAGCAGCGCGAGCTCATATTATGAAACATATAATCTTCTGGGTGGAGAAGTTTTATTAGGCCAGATAGCAAGAAATGCATATGTGACGACTAATTTCGGAAAAAATTTTAACGTCATCTTCAAATCCATAACATACAATAATTTATTGCCACTGTATGTACTGCACTGTCATGGCCATTAAAGTTTGCTGAAACTAGCCATCCACAAGGGTATTTCGTACGATATTGGCTAATAGAAACTCACCAACCAGAATAATATTTTGTCCGAACGCTGTTTGCTTTCAGATGTTTCATGTCGTACACGCCAACGGCCATCTGCCCGATGGAGCATAAAACGTGATTCTGTCTACATCTACATGCACACTCCGCAAGCCACCTGACGGTGTGTGGCGGAGGGTATCTTGAGTACCTTATCGGTTCTCCCTTCTATTCCAGTCTCGTATTGTTCGTGGAAAGAAGGATTGTCGGTATGCTTCTGTGTGGGCTCTAATCTCTCTGATTTCATCCTCATGGTCTCTTCGCGAGATATACGTAGGAGGGAGCAATATACTGCTTGACTCCTCGGTGAAGGTATGTTCTCGAAACTTCAACAGAAGCCCGTACCGAGCTACTGAGCGTCTCTCCTGCAGAGTCTTCCGCTGGAGTTTATCATCTCCGTAACGCTTTCACGATTATTAAATGATCCTGTGACGAAGCGCGCTGCTCTCCGTTGGATCTTCTCTATCTCTTCTGTCAACCCTACCTGGTACGCAACCCACACTGCTCAGCAGTATTCAAGCAGCGGGCGAACAAGCCTACTGTAACCTCTTTCCTTTGTTTTCGGATTGCATTTCCTTAGGATTCTTCCAATGAATCTGTCTGGCCTCTGCTTTACCGACGATCAACTTTATATGATCATTCCATTTTAAATCACTCCTAATGCGTACTCCCACATAATTTATGGAATTTACTGCTTCCAGTTGCTGACCTGCTATTTTGTAGCTAAATGATAAGGGATCTATCTTTCTATGTATTCGCAGCACATTACACTTGATTACATTGAGATTCAATTGCCATTCTCTGCACCATGCGTCAATTCGCTGCAGATCCTCCTACATTTCAGTACAAATTTCCATTATTACAACCTCTCGATACACCACAGCATCATCTGCAAAAAGCCTTTGTGAACTTGCGATGTCATCCACAAAGTCATTTATGTATATTGCGAATAACAACGGTCCTATGACACTCCCCTGCGGCACACCTAAAATCACTCTTACTTCGGAAGACTTCTCTCCACTGAGAATGACATGCTGCGTTCTGTTATCTAGGAAATCTTCAATCCAATCACACAATTGGTCTGATAGTCCATATGCTCTTACTTTGTTCATTAAACGACTGTGGGGAACTGTATCGAACGCCTTGCGGAAGTCAAGAAACACAGCATCTACTTGGGAACCCGTGTCTATGGCCCTCTGAGTCTCGTGGACAAACATCGCGAGCTGGGTTTCACACGACCGTCTTTTTCGAAACCGATGCTGATTCCAACAGAGTAGATTTCTAGTCTCCAGAAAAGTCATTTTACTCGAACATAATACGTGTTCCAAAATTCTACAACTGATCGACGTTAGAGATATAGGTCTGTAGTTCTGCACATCTGTTCGACTTCCTTTCTTGAAAACGGGGATGATCTGTGCTCTTTTCCAATCCTCTGGAACGCTACGCTCTTCTAGAGACCTACGGTACACCGCTGCAAGAAGGGGGGCAAGTTCCTTCGCGTACTCTGTGTAAAATCGAACTGGTATCCCATCAGGTCCAGCGGCCTTTCCTCTTTTGAGGGATTTTAATTGTTTCTCTATCTCTCTGTCGTCTATTTCGATATCTACCATTTTGTCATCTGTGCGACAATCTAGAGAAGAAACTACAGTGCCGTCTTCCTCTGTGAAACAGCTTTGGAAAAAGACATTTAGTATTTCGGCCTTTAGTCTGTCATACTGTGTTTCAGTGCCATTTTGGTCACAGAGTGTCTGGACATTTTGTTTTGATCCACCTACCGCTTTGACATAAGACCAAAATGTCTTAGGATTTTCTGCAAAGTCCGTACATTCATCTGAAAGGGCCACCTGTCGCCACTCCACGGGCGTCCAGTTGCGGTACTGGCGTGCAGATTCCAGCCTTCGTCGCCGACTAATAGAAGGCAGCGTGGGTGCATGAACCAGGCGCCTGTTGCGGAGTCCCATACACACTAACGTTTCCTGAACGATCGTTGAGCAGAAACTGTTGGTAGCCCCTTGGTTCATCTGGGCGGTCAACTGCTCTACAGTTGTACATCTATTCGCCGGTACAAATATCCACAGCTGTCGTTCACCCCTGTCATCTATGGCCCGCGGTGAAGAACGGTTACCGGTTTTGGATAGCGCCATTTTGCCATTCACGGTATACTTGAACGCTAACGACGTCGGTATGCTAACGGCTCGTTTTGGAATGCTTTCTCCCTTGGCCCGAAAGCCAATGGTGATGCCATTTGGACGTCAGATAAATCGTTCGACAATGATTACTCTGTTTTTCACGCACATACCCTCCAGTGCTAGTGCTGCCACCTGCTGTCTGTGATTCGTTATTGCATTTAAGGAGAACAAAGGCGGTTGTCACATTAATGTGACAGGACTGTACACAAAGCTGCAACCTGTAGGCTCTGTCAGCATCTGTATTTTTATTATTACTTATTATTGTCATTAATTCCCCTTAACGATAACGAGAGAACTAAAACCCAATCAGTTTGCAAGACATTCTTTTCTGTCTCTTTCTCTTTTCTTCCCAAAAACCTCTCATATATTCACTTTGTGTGTGCGTGTTTTTTTTCAAATCCACACTCCCTATAAACTCTTCCAAGTACTGGTCTGCTTTCCACTACCTTTCTGGGAACCGCCCTACCATGCAGTACCCTCTCTATTTGATGACCGTCCCTTTCCTGACATCCTCAGAAATTGTTGCCACTTTGCCTCCCACCAGTTAGATGTATTTTCCATTCCAGATGATCCCCAGTTTCATTATTCCCTCTTCCCTGACATCATCGCACATACAGATACCTCCACTTCTCCCCTTGCTCCTAGCTTTCAGTACTTGGGCCACACGCCACCATCAGAATTCAAGACTCCCATAACTCCACAGGACATCAACTTCACACTCCACACTAAACGCAACACCATCCCTGGACATGACCGCATTAGCCATCTTAAACACTGCCCTCCCTCCTTCGTTGCAGTCCTTACTGCCCTCTGCAACGTAATCCTTGCCACCGGCTTCTACCCCGACCTGTGGAAAACCTCCTGTATCCTTATGTTCCCCAAACCTAACAAGCCTCCATCTGATGCCTCTTCCTATCGCCCTACATGTCTCACCTTGGTGTTCAACAAGCTCTTGGAATCCATCCTTAGCAGGCGCATTCTTCACCACCTCCACCGACACAGCCTCCTCCCCAAAACATAATGTGACTTTAGACCTACGCTCTCTGCCTATTACCAACTCCTAAATCACTCATCTCCTCTCCGTCCAGCTTAACTCCCGTCGTTCTGTCATTTTTGCCTCCTTAGATCTCGAAAAGTCCTATGACCGCATATGGCATCCCAGTCTCCTGTTTAAACTCCAGACCTACACCTTCATATCAACTATGTTTATCCGATTGCCTCCTTCTTCTACCACTGCCCCTCCTATGTTACCATCCATAACGCTGATTCCTGCACCTTTTATCCATCTATGGGTGTGCCCCAGGGCTCTGTCCTCTCCCCTCTCCTCTACCTTCTGTACATAGCAGATATGCCCAAACCCTTCCCCTCCAGTCCACCTTCTGCTGTATGCAGGTGACACTGCCTTCTTTGCACCCTTTCCTACCCTTAAATGGTCCCAATGCCTTCTCCAGAATCATCTTGACCTTTTTGCCACATGGTGTAACAAATGGCTCCTCAAAATCAATCCTTCCAAGATCAAGGCAATCATAAGTTGTACCACTCGCTCCTTCCGTCTCCTTGATTTTTGCATTACCATCTGCGCCTGTCCTGTCTGCCTCTCTCTCCCACTCCCACCTACCTTGGACTCACCATTGACTGTCACCTCACCTGGATCCCTCATCTCAATTCTCTCCAATACAAAGCCCACAACCACCTCTGTCTCCTTAAACTCCTCTCTGGCCAGACATCCTCAACCCCAACAAATCCTTAATCTGTACCATCCTCTGTTATGCCGGTCCTGCCAGGATATCCACCCCCCCCCCAAAATTCTATAAGTCCCTCCAGATCCTTGAGCTCCATGCACTACACCTCAACTTCCACCTCCCATCCCCTATGCAGATCCTCTATGACCTGATTCATTTCCCCTATCTGCTCCTTTTCCTCGAACATATCAAAGTCCTCTACACCTCCCACTGACTTGATTCCCCCCCCCCCCCCAATCTCTGGTTGCTCCTCTCCTCTCCAACTCCTGCCCGCTGTCGCACTTTCACCGTTGTCCCCCCCTACCCTCCATCTCTACACACTTAATCTCCTTTCCTAAGGTGGCTTCTGTCATCTACCCCTCCCAGATGATGGCCTCTCTTCCGCCATTTATCCCTCATATCAAATCTGATCCTCGCCTCCCCCTCCCTCCCTCTGTCCTTTTCCCAGGCTCCCTCTGCCCCCTTCCATCCTGTTCCTTTTTCCCTAGCTACCCTCTCTTTGACAACTTTCTCTTCCTTAAGTCCTTTGGCTTTCCCCTCCACTGCCTTTCCCCACTCCTTCTCACATCCACCCTGTGTGTGTCGTCTCCCTCCATCGGCTCCGCCCCCCCCCCCCCATGTTGCTTTTCCCCTCCTCCCCAATTTTCCTTCCTCTTCTGTCCAGGTCTTCCCCCCCCCCCCCCCCCATCTGCTTTCGTGTTGCCTTTATAATGCAGTGTTTAAGTGATGTGTCAGTATTGTGCGTCCCGTTTTTTTTCTTTTTTTTCTATTTTTTTACATGTTATGAACGACACCATCCTGTCACTAGGTGTCTTTTTTAACTCTTGCGAACAAAATTCAGACTGTCGCCATGTTTTCTTTAATTGAGCCTGTCTAATTACTATGTGTTTTAATCAGCATCACCAACCCTTTGTTTTATATTTTAAATCCCGCAACTTTTCGCCCTGTTACAGATTTCACCAGTCACCTTTTTATCCTCTGTTTTTATTGTTTATTCTCTACTTATTTTTTTTAAACTCTACTGTAGGCTGCAGAGCTGCATATTACGCTGCTGCCAGCCCGCTCCCTCCTCTGGGGACGGTGGGAATCGAAATTCCTCTTTCCTTCTCTATGGATGTTTGCTGAAATTTTTGATTTTTTCTCTATATTTTTCCCTGTCTGTCGTGTCTTATATCGAGATGTTTAATTTGTTGAGGTCTTCCATGATTTCCTTTACCCACTTGTTTTTCACATTATTAGTTGTCACTACGTTAAAAATTTTCTTGGCCAATCTATTTTCGTTCATCCTATTTGTGTATTCGTAGAGCGTTGCCCTTATTTTCCTGATGTTGTCTATAATCGTCAGCATCTGTTCGTACAGCTCTTTTTAGATATCTTTATTGCTATCCCCTCTTTATGAATCGGCGCGTAGATCCTTCTGCTTTTTCCTCTCTTGTTTTTCCAGCTCCTTGATTTTCGTCCTTCCCTTGATTACTGTTGTTTCTGAGGCCTCTGATAAGACTACTGTGTTGTAGTGTATTAATTTGGCGTTGATGGAAATCCTTCTGTTATTGTAATAAAGTCTGTATGATTTTTGTCATCCGTTGGATGTCGAGTTGAGTCCTATTTTCTGTATAATCTCTCCCAGAAATATGAAACTTTCTATTTGTGTTAGCTTTACATACTTCCTTATCAGTGGTTGTCTGTCTGTGGATTTTGTGTCAATGTACTGCAGTATTTCTCATAAGATTTGTAGCTCTGTTTTGGCTAAGATTTGGTGTAGAGTCTGTAGAGCATCTTTAGCTTCTTTTCCGTTATTTGTTATCATGACTATATCATCGGCAAAGACCAGACATGTTATGTTGACGGTTTTATCGTTGTATCTGTACCCCGTTGACTCCTTTGTCCCATGTCCTGATTTTTTTCTCCAAAACTGAGTTAAGTAGAATGAGTGACAGGCCATCTCCCTGCCTGATTCCCGTCTTGATTTCGAATGGGTCCTAGATCTCTTCCATAAACTGTACTTTGGATGTTGCATTTGTTAATGTTTCCTGGATCAGCTTTCTGGTCTTGTTGTCCTCCATTTCTTCCAACTTTTCGAAGCCTGTTTCTCGTTCTGTGGAGTCATAGAATGTTATTGTGGTGTTCCTGGACTCTAGTGTTGTTGATATTGTTTTCAGGTGCCAGCCGGGGTGGCCGAGCGGTTCTAGGCGCTACAGTCTGGAACTGTGCGACCGCTACGGTCACAGGTTCGAATCCTGCTCGGGCATGGATGTGTGTGATGCCCTTAGGTTAGTTAGGTTTAAGTAGTTCTAAGTTCTAGGAGACTGATGACCTTAGAATTTAAGTCCCATAGTGCTCAGACACATTTGTTTTCAGGTAGCAGATCTGCTCGTTGCATGACCTTCCCTTTTTGATGCATTCTGGGTATTGTTTTATATGTGGAGCTAGCCGACTTAACAGGGGTTTGGATGCAATGTTATACACTGAAGAGCCAAAGAAACTGTTACAGAAGTGCCGCAACAAGACGTGGTATTGACGCGGCTAGTGTCTAAGGTAGTGCTGGAGGGAGTTGGCACGATGAATCCTGAAAAGGCTGTCCATAAATCCGTAAGAGTACGAGGGGGTAGAGATCTCTTCTGAACATCACGTTGCAAGGCATCCCAGATGTAATCAATAATGTTCGTGTATGGGGAGATTGGTGACCAACGGAAGTGTTTGAACTCAGGAGAGTGTTCTGTAGCAATTCCGGAAGTGTGGGGCTTCGCATTAAGTTGCTGGAATTGTCCAAGTCCGTCGGAATGCACACTGGACATGAATGAATGCATCTGATGAGATACGATGCTTACTTAGCGTCACCTGTCAGAGTCGTATCTATACGTATCAGGGGTCGTACATCAATCAAACTGCACACGCGCCACACCACTACAGAGCCTCCACCAGTTTGAACAGTCGCCTGCTGACATGCGCGGTCGATGGATTCATAAGGTTGTCTGCATACCTGTACGGGTCCGTTCGCTCGATACAATTTGAAACGAGACTCAGCCGATCAGGCACCATGTTTCCAGTCATCAACAGTCCCATGTCGATGTTGATGGGCCCAGTCGAGGCGTAAAGCTTTGTGTCGCGTAGTAATCAAGGGTACACGAGTGGGCCTTCGGCTGTGGAAACCCATACCTATGTTTGTTGATGGCCCAGCACTGAAATCTGCAGTAATTTGCGAAAGGGTTGTACTTCTGTCACATAGAACGATTCTCTTTAGTCGTCGTCGGTCCCTTCCTTGCAGGATCTTCTTCCGGTCGCAGCGAAGTAGGAGAACTGGTATTTTATCAGATTCGTGATATTCGCAGCACACGTGAAATGGTCGTACGGAAAAAATCCCCACTTAATCGCTACCTCGGAGATGCTGTGTCCCGTCGCTGGTGCGCCGACTATAACACCACGTTCAAACTCACTCACATCTTGATACACTGTCATTGGAGCATAAGTAAACGATGTACAAACTGCGCCAGACACTTGGTGTCTTACATTAGCGTTGCCGACGGCAGCGCCGTATTCTGCCTGTTGAAACGTCCCCTTAGAACAAGTATACATGATTGTGCTTAAACTGACACACAATATTTTTAGCGCAACGCAATCTGACTTTCAATAATCCCTACAAAAGAATGGCCCTGACTAACATTAACCTATACCTTTCACAAAACACCTCACAAAAATCTTGATTACTCGAACTACTGCAATACAGCGAGCGCCACTACTGCCAGCTAAATAAAACATTCAAACTACTGAAGGCACTAACTACTGATAGGCATCGTTAGCAAATGAAAGATTTTGATAGAGAACAAACAATGTATTTACCTTAATACTGTTCAAAAGTCATTATATATATATTATTATTATTCGTTACAGTCAACTTTGGACTACGCTAAGCATCAGTCATTTCTTGTGCTTTTTCTTGCGTTCTTCCCAGTACTTCTTCATTTTTTCTGAGTGGGCTTCTTTACGTTCTTGCGACCAGGTTGTTCCCGTCTTCTTTGATTGCGTTCGGTCTTTGAATCCCTGTATTTTGTTGATGGCATTCCTATATTCCATTCTGTTGTAAACTGTCTCTGGTATAATGTTCATTTCTGCAATGTCTTCTTTTACTTCTTTCAGCCAGTTAATTTGTGTCTTTCTGCTTTCCATGTATTCCAGGATTTTCTTTGCCGTTCTTTCTGGTGCCATTCTTTTGACATGCCCATAGAAACTCAGTCTTCTCTTTTTAAAGGATGTTGTCATTTTTTCAATTTTCTCGTATAACTCTTTATTGGATCGCAATTTATATTCTTGTCCATCCTTTTTAGGTCCTAAGATCTTTCTCAGTATTTTTCTCTCTTTTATTTCCAATTTCTCCAACAGACGTTTTCTGTTCAGTGGGATGCATTCAATCGCATACAAACTTCCTGGTTTTATTACCGCATTGTAGTGCCTGAGCTTGGCATTGATGGAGATCGACTTTTTATTGTATACATTTCGGCATAGCTGGTATGCCGTTTCCATCTTTATATATATATATATATATATCAGTTCATGACATCCTGTCTTACTAATTTACTGTCTCTGTCCAAAACTCCGCCATCTCACTACCCACATCCACCACTGCTGGCGGCTCACCTCCAACTGCGCAACGCTACGCGCTGTTAACATCCAGCTGCCCAACACTACAATAGCCAACAACAATGCAAACCAGCCACAGACTGCACACAGCACAGGCAGTGATTTTAATACAGAGCGCTATGTGGCGTTCCCAATATAAAAACCTAAACAGCCTACTCACACTGTTTACATATCTATGTATCTGAACACGCATACCTATGCCAGTTTCTTTGGCTTTTCAGTGTATGTTATCGGCAGAAGTGAGATGCATCTGCGTTTATGTTCAAGCACGTACACTACTGGCCTTTAAAATTGCTACACCAAGAAGATGACGTGCTACAGACGCGAAATTAAACCGTCAGGAAGAAAACGCTGTGATATGCAAATGATTAGCTTTTCAGAGCATTCACATATGGTGGTTGGCGCCGGTGGCGACACCTACAACGTGCTGACGTGAGGAAAGTTTCCAACCGATTTCTCATACACAAACAGCAGTTGACCACCGTTGCCTGGTGAAACGTTGTGATGCCTCGTGTAAAAGGAGAAATGCGTACCATCACGTTTCCGACTTTGATAAAGATTGGAATGTAGCCCATCGCGATTGCGGTTTATCGTATCGCGACGTTGCTGCTCGCGTTGGTCGAGATCCGATGACTGTTAGTAGAATATCGAATCGGTGGGTTGAAGAGGGTAATACGGAACGCCGTGCTGGATCCCAACAGCCTCGTGTCACTAACAGTCGAGATGACAGGCATCTTATCCGCATGGCTGTAACAGATATGCTGCCACGTCTCGATCGCTGACTCAACAGATGGGGACGTTTGCAAGACACCAACCATCTGCACGAACATTTCGACGACGTTTGCAGCAGCATGGACTATCAGGTCGGAGACCATGGTTGCGGTTACCCTTGACGCTGCATCACAGACAGGAGCCCCTGCGATGGTGTACTCAACGACGAACCTGGATGCACGAATGGCAAAACGTCATTTCTCCGGATGACTTTGTTCTGTGTACAGCATCATGATGGTCGCATCCGTGTTTGGCGACATCGCGTGTATTCTTCATCGCCATACTGGCGTATCAGCCGACGTGATGGTATGGGGTGCCATCGGTTACACGTGTCGGTCACCTCTTGTTCACATTGACGGCACTTTGAACAGTGGACGTTACATTTCAGGTGTGTTAAGACCCGTGGCTCTACCCTTCATTCGATCCCTGCGAAACCCTACATTTCAGCAGGATAATGCACGACCGCATGTTGCAGGTCCTGTACGGGCCTTTCTGGATACAGAAAATGTTCGACTGCTGCCCTGGCCAGCACATTCGCCAGATCTCTCACGAATTGAAAACGTCTGGTCAATGGTGGCCGAGCAACTGGCTCGTCACAATACGCCAGTCACTACTCTTGATGAACTGTGGTATCGTGTTGAAGCTGCATGGGCAGCTGTACCTGTACACGCCATCCAAGCTCTGTTTGACTCAATGCCCAGGCGTATCAAGACCGTTATTACGGCCAGAGGTGGTTGTTCTGGGTACTTATTTCTCAGGATCTATGCACCAAAATTGCGTGAAAATGTAATCACATGTCAGTTCTAGTATAATATACACTCCTGGAAATGGAAAAAAGAACACATTGACACCGGTGTGTCAGACCCACCATACTTGCTCCGGACACTGCGAGAGGGCTGTACAAGCAATGATCACACGCACGGCACAGCGGACACACCAGAAACCGCGGTGTTAGCCGTCGAATGGCGCTAGCTGCGCAGCATTTGTGTACCGCCGCCGTCAGTGTCAGCCAGTTTGCCGTGGCATACGGAGCTCCATCGCAGTCTTTAACACTGGTAGCATGGCGCGACAGCGTGGACGTGAACCGTATGTGCAGTTGACGGACTTTGAGCGAGGGCGTATAGTGGGCATGCGGGAGGCCGGGTGGACGTACCGCCGAATTGCTCAACACGTGGGGCGTGAGGTCTCCACAGTACATCGATGTTGTCGCCAGTGGTCGGCGGAAGGTGCACGTGCCCGTCGACCTGGGACCGGACCGCAGCGACGCACGGATGCACGCCAAGACCGTAGGATCCTACGCAGTGCCGTAGGGGACCGCACCGCCACTTCCCAGCAAATTAGGGACACTGTTGCTCCTGGGGTATCGGCGAGGACCATTCGCAACCGTCTCCATGAAGCTGGGCTACGGTCCCGCACACCGTTAGGCCATCTTCCGCTCACGCCCCAACATCGTGCAGCCCGCCTCCAGTGGTGTCGCGACAGGCGTGAATGGAGGGACGAATGGAGACGTGTCGTCTTCAGCGACGAGAGTCGCTTCTGCCTTGGTGCCAATGATGGTCGTATGCGTGTTTGGCGCCGTGCAGGTGAGCGCCACAATCAGGACTGCATACGACCGAGGCACACAGGGCCAACACCCAGCATCATGGTGTGGGGAGCGATCTCCTACACTGGCCGTACACCACTGGTGATCGTCGAGGGGATACTGAATAGTGCACGGTACATCCAAACCGTCATCGAAGCCATCGTTCTACCATTCCTAGACCGGCAAGGGAACTTGCTGTTCCAACAGGACAATGCACGTCCGCATGTATCCCGTGCCACCCAACGTGCTCTAGAAGGTGTAAGTCAACTACCCTGGCCAGCAAGATCTCCGGATCTGTCCCCCATTGAGCATGTTTGGGACTGGATGAAGCGTCGTCTCACGCGGTCTGCACGTCCAGCACGAACGCTGGTCCAACTGAGGCGCCAGGTGGATATGGCATGGCAAGCCGTTCCACAGGACTACATCCAGCATCTCTACGATCGTCTCCATGGGAGAATAGCAGCCTGCATTGCTGCGAAAGGTGGATATACACTGTACTAGTGCCGACATTGTGCATGCTCTGTTGCCTGTGTCTATGTGCCTGTGGTTCTGTCAGTGTGATCATGTGATGTATCTGACCCCAGGAATGTGTCAATAAAGTTTCCCCTTCCTGGGACAATGAATTCACGGTGTTCTTATTTCAATTTCCAGGACTGTATTTGCCGAATGAATACCCGTTTATCATCTGCATTTTTTCTTGGTGTAGCAATTTTAATGGCCAGTAGTGTAATTCTTGCAGTGTTCCTATGTTGTTGCGCGAATTTTGAATATGTGTGTGTGTGTGTGTGTGTGTGTGTGTGTGTGTGTGTGTTTCGGCTGACACTTTCCTTTTTCCCCCTCAGGATACCAGGTGGGATACAAGGTGCTAGACGTATCCGCTGACGGCGGCCTGCTGTCGCTGGCCTCGTGCAACAAGTTCGCCCAGCAGTGCTACGGCGTGATCCTGGCGCGCGACTTCAACGTGACTGGCCGCGACGCCGAGCTGCTGGCGGCTCACCGCGGCCTGGCGCGGGCCGGCCTCAACGACACCGCCCTGGGCCACCGCCAGCACCCCGACGCCTGCAGCCAGGGAGGGGTGGGCGCAGGCGCAGGGGCAGGCGCCGGAGCCGCAGCGGGAGACGGCGCCCTGCAGCCCGTGCGCTACGACGTCTGACTTCTCGCCGCCGCCGCTGGCGCTGGCGCTGCCGCCTACCAGCACGTGGTCCACCCGCGCCCTCGAAACAGCAGCACGTGGTACTTGCTGTTACAGCAGACGTCGTATTTTACTACTGCTGCAGTCCGTGCTAAAAACAAAACTATGTTGCTGCTCGAATCACAAGTTACACATCTCTAGGCAAATTAAATTTAGAACTCTCATTAACATTTCGTGTATGTACTGAAAACAAATTTTGGGGCTACCTGTCCGCATATAACCGTTTTATAATTCACTGTACTTACTAACTGTGAATCTCGCACCGAAAGCACTGTATAATAGATCTGAAATAAAATGGTCTGTTTTACTATGGCACTAAACGCCAAACATAAATAAACTGCACTATTACACCATGGCTCTGAGCACTATGGGACTTAACATCTATGGTCATCAGTCCCCTAGAACTTAGAACTACTTAAACCTAACTAACCTAATGATAGCACACAACACCCAGTCATCACGAGGCAGAGAAAATCCCTGACCCCGCCGGGAATCGAACCCGGGATCCCGGGCGCGGGAAGCGAGAACGCTACCGCACGACCACGAGCTGCGGACTATTACACCATGTTTATTTTGTAACATAAAACTATTACTTCTACTGTTTATAGCCAGGTAACTGTCATATAATCTTACGTTACTCAATGGCTTTGTTTTTTTAACTATCAGACAGATTAATACTCTTGAATGCTTGGTGCTCCACAACACTCAGAAATTTATCAAAGCTGCACAGAAATGTTTATTTGCCAAAATCGGTCTGCGGGTTAATAACCCTTCATCTGACACAGGGAAACAATCTATCTATATTGGTTTCTACAAAATGACAAGTGTATATATAGCGGCAGTAATAAAAGTCTGCTTACATTATTTACGTCTGTATCACTGATAAGCATGTCGGTTAACACGACAAGAAATGAAATCTGTTCTGCAACATAGTATAGTTTATCATGTATATTACTGCTATCAGGTCTTAGGCAGTCACAATTCTTGATAACGTTTGACATAGTTGTAAATACGGGACTGACAGCTTGAACAGTCTACATTATCTGTCTTTTGTTATTTCTAAGATAATATTTTGCGACATACGTTCATACATGTAAATTACAATTTTTAGACATTTTTACATGAAGGTAGAATATATTAAAGGTACAAAATTTCGAATAATCTAACATATCACGTCTAATTAGACAGTTTTACATGCGGGACGTAGACTCCAAACCATTCTCCATAAAGCAGAAAAAGGCAAATTATTAAATATTCTAGAAGTATTTGAAATATACGCCCATATGACGAAACAAACGGACAACATGCTTAACGGATAAGATGCACAAACAAAATTTCAGAAGTGTTTTAACCAGCTAATGTTTGTTTGGAGTCTATGTCCTCCATATAAAACTGTCTAATTGGATGTGATACGTCGGAGTATTTTGCTATTTTATACCTTCTTTTATGTATTCTACCTTCACGAACGATTTGTTGAAAAACTGTAATGTGTGTGTGTGTGTGTGTGTGTGTGTGTGTGTGTGTGTGTGTGTGTGTGAATTAACAAAAGACAACTAATGTAGACTCTTTGTTCTGTCAGTTCCATCTGTTCAGTATATCATAAATATGTCAAATGTTATGAAGAATTGTCACTGCCTAAGATTTGCAAACTGTATACTATGCAATAGGACGCGTTTCAGATCCCATCATATTAACTGACAAGTATGTCACTGCTTTATTTTACTTCTAGTTACGTAGGACCAAATTGAGGACCAAATCTTCAATGTCATGCAACGTGTCAGTACATGAAATTAAAACATAAAAATAACACATAAAATAAAATGTTAATGAATCCATAAAAGACTGCCCATAAGTTTATGTAAACGCAATCAACAATATAACACAAGAATCAGCTTAATTCTTCAAGGAGCTCCTCGACAGAATACAAGGAGTGACGCATGAGGAAACTCTTCAGCTTAGATTTGAAAGCACGTGGATTGCTGTTAAGATATTTGAATTCTTGGGGTAGCTTACTGAAAATGGATGCAACACTACACTGCAAACCTTTCTGCACAAGAATCAAGGAAGTGCGATCCTAATCCAGACTGGATTTCGGCCAAGTATTAACTGAGTGAAAGCTGCTAATTTTTGGGAATAAACTGATTTGGTTAAATAGTAATGACGGTAAAGAATATATGTATTTACATACCAATTTCAGAATACACAGACTAGTGAACAGGGATCGATAAGACGTTCGCGAACTTAACACATCTTGTTGCCCGAACTACCCGTTTATGAGCCAAATATATCGTTCCAGAATGAGAAGTTACCCCAAAATATAAAACCATACGTCATACGAATCAAAACCAGCAAATTACTTTTCGTGTTCAGCTGTGACTTACTTCACATACCGTTCGAATAGTAAAAATGGCAGCATTAAGTCTTTGAAGAAAATCCTGAACGTAGGCTTTCCATGACAGTGTGCTACCTATCTGAACACCAAGAAATTTGAACTGTTCAGTTTCACTAATCGTATGCCCATTCTGTGAAATTAAAAGGTCGGGTTCTGTGTGTTAGAAAATGTAAAATCTTAGTTTTACTGTGATTTAGCGTTTGTTTTCTACAAGCCATGAACTTACGTCATGAACTGCGCTATTTGAAACAGTGCCAATGTTACACACAACATCGTTTACTACCGAGCTGATGTCATCAGCAAACAAAAATGTTTTAGAATCACCTGTAATACTAGAGGGCATATCATTTATAAGAAGGAACAGGAGAGGCTCCAGCACTGATCCCTGAGGCACTCCATTCCCCCCCCCCCCCCCCCCCCCGCGCACCACCACCATTTGACCATGCCCCACTCAGACAGTGCATCATAGCTATTCTTAACACTGTGTATAATGATCTTTTCTTATCTGTTGTTAAAGTAAGAGGTGAACCAATTGTGAGAAACTCTTCATATTCCTCAATGGTCCAACTTCTGGAGTAATATTTTGTGAGCAACACAATCAAATGCCTTAATTAAATCAAAGAAGATGCCTAGCGCTCGATACCTTTTGTTTAATCCATCGATTACCTCACAGAGAAAAGAGAATATAGCATTTTCAGTTGTTAACCAATTCTAAAACCTAATTGTTAATTTGGTAGCAAATTGTGTGAAATAAAATGATCTCTTATCCTTACAAACACGGCCTTTTCAGCAACTTTAACAAACACTGATGGCATAGACATAGGTCTAAAATTGTCTACCGTATTCCTTTCTTCCTTTTTATAAAGCGGCTTTACTGCTCAGTACGTTAATCGTTCAGAAAACTGACCATTCCTAAAGGAAAAATTACAAATATGGCTAAGTAAAGGGCTAACATGTGCAGCACAGTGCTTTAATATTCTTCTAGGTACTTCACCATATCTCTGAGAGTCCTTTGTCTTCCGTGATTTAATTATTGAATCAATCCCCCCTTGTCAGAATCACAGAGGATTACTTTAATCATCAGTCCCGGAAAGGCATTCCAAGAGAGTTATATGATTCCTTGAAGAAACTAGGTTTTTATTTAATTCACCTTCAATTCTCAGAAAGTGATTAAGTGCTGCACATATATCGGATTTAGCAGCGACAGAAATGTTTTTACTACCAACTGGCTTAATATCTTCGATCTTGCGATGCTGGCCAGACACTTCCTTCGTGACTGACCATATGGTTTTAAGTGTATCCTGTGAATTAGCTATTCTATTTGCGTAGCGCACACGCTTTGCCTTCGTAATAATATTTGAAGCACCTTGGAATACTGCTTGTAATGAGCAACTGTAGTTCCATTGTGACTGCTAACATTTTGATATAATACCCACTTGGTTATACATGATATCCTTATGCCGCTAGTCAGCCAACCATGCTGCCTTTAACTGCTAGTACCCTGTTTAGAACGTTCTAACGGAAAGCAATTTCCAGAGAGCATGAGAAACCTGTTAAGGAAAGCATTATATTTGTTATCTACATTATTGGCTCTATAAACATCCTGCCACTCTTACTCCTTCACGAGGTTTGAAAAACTCTCTATTGCCGCTGCATCAGCTTTCCTACGTAGTTTGTAATTATATATGACAGCTGTTTGAGTACAAAAACGTTTTAGAGTTAAAATTTGTGCATCACGGTCTGAAAGCCCATTCACCCTTTTACTAACAGAATGACCATCTAATAATGAAGAATGGCTAAAATGGTTCAAATGGCTCTGAGCACTATGCGACTTAACTTCTGAGGTCATCAGTCGCCTAGAACTTAGAACTAATTAAACCTAATTAACCTAAGGACATCACACACATCCATGCACGAGGCAGGATTCGAACCTGCGACCGTAGCGGTCGCTCGGTTCCAGACTGTAGCGCCTAGAACCGCACGACCACTACGACCGGCAATGAAGAATGAATGAAAATATTGTCAATAGCTGTGCTACTGTTCGCCTGCACCCTGGTTGGAAAAAAAAAAAGAAAAGAAAAAAAAATGCATCTGATCATATGAATTTAGGAGATCTTCCAACATCCTTTCCCTTGCACAGTTACACACTACAGAGGTACATAATATGAGTAGAGTTATAGTACTGCTTCTATATATGCAGTTGTCATTTGGTAGAAATTAGCTTACTTACATTTTTTCGTTCCTCTGTATCATATGCCATTGATGATGTCAACCAGTTTTGGAAAATAAACATTTCTAGTGCACCTCATGGTGTATAGAAGACGTCCTTTAATAAATTATTGCGTAATATTGGTAAAAGGATCTGCGACATGTAAGGTCTATTCTTGAGCACTGAATCCAGTTTTTCTAATACTGGTCTCTTGATCAGCCATCTATACCTGAAGCTAGCATGCAAATATCGTACTCCGTTTCACGTGCGGTTCACGTCAATGAGTACTCGTTGAGTGTGTCGCTTCCATTATGGTGACGACACTATACATTTTTGTATTAACAAATCGAAATTTCGCGCCGTTATTCTTTAAGTTGGTAAGCGTGCTACAAACAGCGTGCAGAATGGCCTATAGGTGGCAGCATAGTGCAGATGCACACATACTGTCGCAGTATCAATATAAAGATGGCCGACCCACTTGCGACTTGCACCAGGGAAGAACAGAGTTCTGTTATTCGGTTTTTGCATAGTATAGGTGTGAAACCTATTGAAATTCATCGACGAATGAAGGTTCAGTACTGCGATGCATGTTTGTCACAGCAGCAAGTCCACGAATGGAGTAGGAAGTTCGCAAATGGTGTGACTTCAGTGGAAGATGCTCCTGGTCTAGGTCAGGCACAACGAGTTGTGACTCCACAGAACAATGCAGCAGTTGAAGCCATAGTGAAGGAAAACCGCCGAGTGCCATTGCAGCATGTTTACAGATTAGTCATGGGTCAGCATACCACATTGTGCATGATATGCTCCAGTTTCACAAAGTGTCTGCAAGATGGATGCCACGGCAGCTGACTGCTGAAGTGAGAGAACGACGTGTTGATGCTTGTGAAGAACTTCTTCGGCGCTTTGAACGAGAAGGTGATGGCTTCCTTGCAAGAATCGGTACTGGGGACGAAACACGGGTTCACTTCCACCAACTGGAAACGAAGAGAGCGAACAAGGAATGGCGCAATTCCTAATCACCAAAGTGATTTCCACATGTTTGGACCACTCAAAGACACAATGGGAGGAAAGAAGTTCCGTTCTGATGAAGGGGCACGCCACGCGGTGAAATATTTTCTAAAGCAATTTATGCACTTAGTAAGCGCTGGATGACTTGCATTGAGATTATGTTGAAAAGTGATACAGCTATGTACCACTTCTGCAAAATAAATAATATATTTTAAAAATATTTAGGGTTTTCATTTGACTCACCCTCGTACTTACGAGGTTTCCGTAATTTTATAATTCTTTTTTTTTCCTTTTTTGTGGTTGTCGTGGTTTAGTGAGTAGAGCACTACACTTTGACTCTGGTGTACCGGCTTCGGTCCTGAATAGGGGTGGGGATTTTTCTCACTCCAGTCCCACCAAGACCGCCCCACGATCTCCTAGCGTGCAATCAATTGAACAGTGGGGACTTTTCCTGGGGGTAAAGGGCGGCCGCGGCGTTCGGCCACACTCACTCTGCCAATGTGGTGGGAAGAAATGCGGCATTCTAGCTGGAGACAGGCCACTAGCGTGGTCTGAACTTGTGCCACATTCTTTAACTATATTTTTGGCTAGTTTCTTAACAGTGAACTACAGTTTCTACAATGTCTATCACATACACAATTTTTCCACAGCGATTTGTGTTACTTTGTTATAAATATGGTGGGAATAATATGGCTCGTTTGCATGAGCACAGGCAAAATCTAGGGAGTTCATTGCTTGCAATCTTATAGTGACGTATTTTATAGGAATCACCTATCACGACAAATAGTATAATATTTCCATTCCAATCAAGCTTGGCCACAGCTGCTCGTAAAGACGATCTGCCGCACGCGTGCGGGCTGATGTTAGGCGTCTCGGCTTTACTCAGACTTTCTCGGAGGTACTCGGTACAGCGCGACATTTCATTTAGCATTGCAGTGCAGCGCTCTTTGATCAGCACGACTTTCTTCAGTTCGGCGGAATCGTGGTGTCAGAGCTCTTTACTCTTTGGTATTTGATTGTGGTCTAAAGGGAGCTGAAAAGTCCAATGACTGTTTGCGCGGAAAGAGGCTGTTTGGTGATCGATCGTCAGAAGTCTTAAAAATGAATTCGAATACGAGAAGGATGAGAGTTGTCAGTACCTATTATACAGTTGTAATAATCGACGGGTACCGCAAATTTCCTAAGGAACAACATTACAACACCGTTCAGAGAGAATTTAAAGATTTAGGTGCCGATGAAAGGGCAGAAAATTACAACGATCGACAGACGATTTATGCGGTATCAGTTGTTCTGTACATCAAGAAACAATTTGTGCTAAATTTGCAGACGTAGACCACATGTTGAAGTTGATGGTACGAATAGTAAATTTTTTGAATTCTAATGTATTATTACACTGTCATCTGCAAATGAGAAGCCCATATGCAAAAACCACTAACTGCATGTTAAGCGAAACTGAGATAATCGCGAGAATTCCGTCCCATCCAAACTATTAAAGTAATAGACTTCACTTCTTTTTTAAAAATAGTTTATTACTCGGTATTAAGGGGAGTTAGAACGCCCTATCCCGACAATGTTAAATTTACCAACTTGGCTTCACTGTATTTCATGAACCATTGTAGCCATTGACATGAAACTTTTACAGGACATTAAATTGTATGTTCTGAGTCTACTGAACTACAATATAATTTTTGTGAATCTTCATGTTTTGGCGGCGCAAAGACTGTTCCATTAAGTTTCGGGTACAACAGTATAAAGGGACGAAGCGAGCACTGGAGCGGCAGTCTTGCGGCTCATTCTGAAGATGGCTGAACGTTACACAGCCGAAATATTAGAAGAAGAAGGAGATTTCTTGCGGCTGCACACCCGAAACTTAATGGAACAATACAATTTTTAATTATACGGTTAAAATCTTGTGTACTTTTTTGTGCGTTATCCTAAATAATTTTTATTATACAGAACATTATGTTCTTCTTTTAGTTCAGTAGACTCAGGAAATGTATGTTATTACTTCCTGAAAATTTGAACACACTACTCGAAGTAGTTTCTGAGATTTAGGGAAAAATGCATCAGAAAACGTATATTTTCAGGCACAGCTTCTAAAGTTTCAAAAGACTGTAACTCACTTAATATATGCTTAATTTATCATTTTTAGTCACTCAGAAGCACTCTGAACTATACTGTATATCATCCTCTTGATCTTTTTCCGCGTTTTTTCTTCTTTTCTTCTATCTGGACTCCTTAGTGGCTAATTGTGCTGCATACTCTGCTTTATCAATGCGAACCTTTTCCATCCATTCAAGTTCTCTGATGCAGTTTGCTCCAGGATTAATTTTCATATGCTGTAGCACTTTCGCTGTACCCACGTTGCCATCATTAAAAGCAATAAAAGCATCACTGACCCCCCACTTTAGTGACTTCATTCCAACAAAAACATTTTTCGGTAAGCGACTCCATGTAAGATTATTGAACGACTCATTGGGATTTTTGAGTCTGACTATGTAGACACTTCTTCAGCAATACAGGATTTGCCAGGTCTCTGTAAATAGGTTTTAAGATATCTATGACTGCTGCTGGGATGGAATGTTTATGACTGTATGAACTGTTCGAGTATCGGACAAGGTGGTAATTGCACCATGAATCAGGTCCACGAGGGCAAAGGTGGTGTACTGGTTCTTCATCAGTTGACAGTCTGTGGAAGAAGGTAGCCCATACTGCCTCTTTCATTTTCAACAAACCCTCAGTATTATTCCTAATGGCCATCCCATAATACTGTTTTGTCTGTCAGCCTGCCTCTTATGGTTTTACCATCAGAATGTTCCTTGTCTCTCGAACTTTGTTTCGACTTGCTCAACTTGTTGCCCACCCTCTTCTGGACATGACCGACACGTTCCAGTTTTGTGATAACCTTATAACCATAAGGCTGAGTGGCTACTACACTCTTATATGCTTTTGAGTCTCCATCAGCAAAGAACTTAGTGTAATACACTCCCCTTTCGTTCACAGATCGACTAAAAATTTCATTAGCAGCAGAGGCCTCCATATCACCACTTGTTCCTTCATCATTTTTGTCACAGATATGTCCTTCTTCATTCCCTGATTTACACTTATAACAATGTTTGGTTAAAATCTGGAAATCTGTTACCTTTCCAGTATCCACACTGGTCACAATAGCAACAGAATTCTTAGAACTGTAGCCGCGCTTCTGCCAAGTGCCACCAAAAGCTATCGGTATGTGAGTCATACCATCATTTATTTCAACAGCTTCGTTTGCAGCTCCCTTCATTGACTCACATGCAACAGATTCCACAGCAGCTCCAATAAATCTTTCATACTTGTCGATTTTACAAGGTGGGGTGGCATAATAATCACGGCACACATTGTTTCTGCTGCAATGCGTCCTTTGGCAGTAGCTCTCCATCCATAAAAACCACCTAACATTTACTTCAAAATAATTAACTTTAGACTTATCAGATTCCAAAATGAATGAATATATTTATAACTGGCACAATTAATGATAAGTTTACTGGCTAGTCCATTTGATACCTCTCTCTCTTCATGTAAACTAACTGGCCCTCCACATATTTTACAACTCCCAGATTCACCCAACACCCTTGTTTGGATGTGTAAATCTATCAGAATATAAGCTAATCTACCATTTACATCACTTTCGTTCTGAGAAAACTGTGTATCACAACGTTTTATTTTACTCCTCGAAGCACTGATGGATGTTTCTCTAGATACTGCCTGTATTTCATTGTCCGTAACTCCACACACACCGTGTTGAACACAATGTTTCCCTTTATTCGAAAATCTATTCCCATGAAACCCACGTTTCTTAAAAACACTTCGTTTTGGCGTCATACTTTACTTTTTCAGAGATTTAGCAATCCATTCATCACTTTTTCTCAGAAAAACGGTAGCACTTCGACATACAACGCGTGTTTATGCTTTGAAACGATACGATGCTGTTTGTGGCAGTGCTACCAATACAAACACGTAACTTAACCTTTATAACACAGCAATCCACAGCCTTCTATACAACAAATTACGGATTTTACTAGATCTTGAAGTAATGCACGTAATAATTTGAACATTTTCAACCAGTGTAGATTATATTTAAAAAAATAAAATAAAATACTTCCTATGTGAGTGTATAAGTGATATATATACATTTTATTCGGAAAATTGCAACTTTTATAATGAGATAAAAGTCCGAAAACGTGAAAAAAATTGTTTTCCGTTCTAACTACCCTTAACGGCTGAAATCTGCACCCAATTTATGTAGTTAGCAGGTTTTGCAAACGTATCGATCCAATTACAAAACAAACATTCAGTTGCAAAACCCGCTATTCGGTGATATGTTAGAATGGCAGGATGGAATTTAATTATTGCGAATATAAACAAAATACGTTTTATTTCAAAGAGAACGCTAAAAATTATACAAAATTGGCATATAAAAATACGAAAGCGACATTATTTTACCAGAAAAAACTGACTTATTTAATACGAAAAACAGAACAGAAACGAATGTTCAACATCAGTTTTACTAAAAACAAAATCGTCATTTCGACATCACGCGATATTGTAGAAAATAAATTTCAAAGTGCTTCATAGTAAAACATCGACAAAATTTTAGAAAATGATAAACTTGGCACAAAGTTGTATCTCAGTTGAAGCAGCGACAAAAAATTCTAGAAAATAAAATTAAGTGAAAATTGCTTTCAAGTCACGTCGGCCCCAACACCGTCCATCAACTCAAAATCAACTCAAAATCGCTTCCGGCTTCTTCCTCGTTCTGAGGGTTGGCAGTGGCAGGAAAGATTCTAGGAATATCTTCCTGCTCCTCCAACATCTCCGTTGTGGCTTCACCTGGAAGCCTAAATAATGTATGACGTGATTTATTCAACGGATATGAATGTAATGTAAACCGAGAAAAAATACCTATAATATTGTGAGTCATTTTGTAGAGTTTGATAGTATTTTGTGACAAATATTGTAAATATTTTCCATTAATCTCAGAGATAAAGAACACGATATTTCAATGCATTCCATGAAAGAACGGGACTTCAAGTGGAGTATATATACACAAGAGCCACGTTGCTCGCCTCTGTTTGTTCTGTTTTTTCGTCTGTCTCGCCTGTGGGTCGATGTATGTATAACTCGCTGTCTGTACAGCAAGATTTAAAGTTACTATATATTGTTACTTGAAAGTATCTTATGTTTCCTTTCAAAAATACTTCTCCCTCCACGTGAAACTTATATAAAGATAATAATATTACTGTCGACTACCCATCTGGCTTCAACAGTTTCGCAGGCTCTGAGTTCCCCATTACTTGTACTAAAGAACATTTCAGTGTTTGCCATCTCCACTCGCAAAGAAAAATAATCCTAAGTGCTTTTATGAATTTTGAGAGTCAGTTTTCAATATTAAAGTTAGTTAATATTTTTGATAACGAAACTTATTCAGAGACTTAACACCGTAAGGCTTAGGTGAGGCTTCACCTCTGGTTTAAAATATTTTCAGTTAATTCAAAGAATTAAAAGATAATTCAACTCTTAAACAGACAAAGTTAAAGAAATTCTTTGCAGTTGTTTCAATAATACACAGGTGTTTGTACTGTCCTTTGTTTCTGTGTAATATTAGATTAATTTACAGGGAAAGAAATCATTTCATGCTCTATACTATAGTTGGGACAGTTCAGGTTACGTTACTGAGCCGTGCGTGGCTCGTGTTCATCCCGTTTCTTACTTGACAGCTTGTCTTTTAGGGAACTGTCGCCTCGTTTCTTATTCGATTTACTGGCGTCACTAAGTTTCTGGCTTGCCTACCCGTGAGTGTCAGCAGCAGCGCGTATCGATGAGACCACTGTCGTATTATCTTTTAAGCGACCGCTAGTATTTCCTGGTCGTGGTGTGTCGGGAGTTCGCTCGGGGACGGAGCGCCAGTGAGGCGCGGACAGCCAGTACTGACCGATCGCTGGCCACACACATGAACTGTCCGACGAAAGGAGACTAGAGCGGCAATTGGTTGGTCGTTCGGTCGGTCGTCTCATCGAGCGACGTGTATTTGGTCTTTTGAGCGTTTCTGGGCCTCGAAAGTTGGTCATCTTGCCGGACGTGAGTCGGTTCCTTCCTTCTGCAGAGTTACCTCTGCATGGGTGGGTCCGAGCCAGTGTGCCCGGGTCGCCTTTAGTGAATTAGCAGTCTAGTCAAAATTTGATTAACTCTCTACGGTAAATTGATGGACAAGATGTGTGACTGCTGTGTACGGACGCAGGAGGAGCTGGCCACTGTTCGCGAACAGCTGAACGTGTTGATGGCCGCGGTCAGCCGTCTTCAGGCTGCTGCCTCGGAGTGTAGCGGCTGTGGGGCGTCTGGTGCGTCGCATGGTACACCCCAGGTGTTATATGCTTCACCCACTGTCCCTGTTGTCGAGACATCTTCGCGGGTACGGCGGCAGTTGAGCCACCCTCTCCCCAAGGGGAGTGGCGGGCTCAGCGGCGTTCGCGGCGCACGAGGCGGAGGGTCAATGTGGAGGCTGGCCATGTGGCATCGCCCGCTCTGCCTGTGAGTGGACATGTGGCTGCTCCTTCAACAAGGTCCGAGCAGGCACACGGGGGCAGGGGTTTATTAGTGATTGGGAGCTCCAACGTTAGGCGAGTGATGGAGCCCCTTAGGGAAATAGCGGGAAGGTCGGGGAAGAAGGCCAGTGTTCACTCTGTCTGCTAGCCGGGGGATCTCATCCGAGATGTGGAGGAGGCCCAGCCGGCGGCGATAGAGAGCACTGGGTGCACCCGACTGCAAATTGTTGCTCATGTCGGCACCAGTGACTCCTGCCATCTGGGTTCAGAGGTCATCCTCACTTCATACAGGTGGTTGGCGGAGTTGGTGAAGGCGGAAAGCCTCGCTCGCGGGGCGGAATCTGAGCTAACTAATTGTAGTATCGTTCCCAGAACCGATCGCGGTCCTCTGGTTTGGAGTCGAGTGGAAGGCTTAAACCAGAGGCTCAGACGATTCTGCGGAGACCTGGGGTGCAAATTTCTCTTCGACCTCCGCTATCTGGTGGAGAAATGTGGGGTCCCCCTGAATAGGTCAGGGGTGCACTATACGCAGGAAGCAGCTACAAGGGTAGCGGAGTACGTGTGGGGTGCCCATGTGGGTTTTTTAGGTTAGAGAATTCCCTCCGTAGGCCCGACAAGACGCCTCCTGAGACGCGACAAGGTAGTAGTAGGCAAAACGCAACAGGGAATAACAATATCAATGTGATAATAGTAAACTGCAGGAGCGTCTATAGAAAGGTCCCAGAACTACTCTCATTAATAAACTGTCACAATGCCCGTATAATACTAGGGACAGAAAGTTGGCTGAAACCAGATGCAAACAGTAATGAAATTCTAAACTCAGATTGGAATGTATACCGCAGAGACAAGCTAGACAGTGAGGGGGGAGGCGTGTTTATAGGGATAAAAAGTGCAATAGTATCGAAGGAAATTAACGGAGATCCGAAATGTGAAATAATATGGGTGAAGATCACGGTTAAAGCAGGCTCAAACATGGTAATTCGATGTCTCTATAGGCCCCCTGGCTCAGCAGCTCTTGTGGCAGAGAACCTGAAGGAAAATTTGGAAAATATTTCGAGTAGATTTCCCCACCATGTTATAGTTCTGGATGGAGATTTTAATTTGCCGGATATAGACTGGGAGACTCAAACGTTTATAACGGGTGGCAGGGACAAAGAATCCCGTGAATTTTTTTAAGTGCATTATCTGAAAACTACCTTGAGCAGTTAAACAGAGAACCGACTCGTGGCGATAACAAATTAGACCTTCTGGTGACAAACAGACCCGAACTATTTGAAACAGTTAACGCAGAACAGGGAATCAGCGATCATAAAGCGGTTACTGCATCGATGATTTCAGCCATAAATAGAAATATTAGAAAAGGTAGGAAGATTTTTCTGTTTAGCAAAATTGACAAAAAGCAGATTTCAGAGTACTTGACGGCTCAACACAAAAGTTTAGTTTCAAGTACAGATAGTGTTGAAGATCAGTGGACAAAGTTCAAAACCATCGTACAATATGCATTAGATGCGTATGTGCCAAGCAAGATCGTAAGAGATGGAAAAGAGCCACCGTGGTACAACAACCGAGTCAGAAAACTGCTGAGGAAGCAAAGGGAACATCACAGCAAACATAAACATAGCCAAAGCCTTGCAGACAAACAAAAATTACGCGAAGCGAAATGTAGTGTGAGGAGGGCTATGCGAGAGACGTTCAATGAATTCGAAAGTAAAGTTCTATGTACTGACTTGGCAGAAAATCCTAAGAAAAGGTGGATCAAAACAAAATGTCCAGACATTCTATGACCAAAGTGGTACTGAAACGGAGGATGACAGACTAAAGGCCGAAATAATAAATGTCTTTTTCCAAAGCTGTTTCACAGAGGAAGACTGCACTGTAGTTCCTTCTCTAGATTGTCGCACGGATGACAAAATGGTAGATATCGAAATAGACGACAGAGGGATAGATAAACAATTAAAATCGCTCGAAAGAGGAAAGGCCGCTGGACCTGATGGGATACCAGTTCCATTTTACACAGAGTACGCGAAGGAACTTGCCCCCCTTCTTGCAGCGGTGTACCGTAGGTCTCTAGAAGAGCGTAGCGTTCCAGAGGATTGGAAAAGAGCACAGATTATCCCCGTTTTCAAGAAAGGACGTCGAACAGATGTGCAGAACTACAGACCTATATCTCTAACGTCGATCAGTTGTAGATTTTTGGAACACGTATTATGTTCGAGTATAATGACTTTTCTGGAGACTAGAAATCTACTCTGTAGGAATCTGCATGGGTTTCGAAAAAGACGATCGTGTGAAACCCAGCTCGCGCTATTTGTCCACGAGACTCAGAGGGCCATAGACACGGGTTCACAGGTAGATGCCGTGTTCCTTGACTTTCGCAAGGCGTTCGATACAGTTCCCCACAGTCGTTTAATGAACAAAGTAAGAGCATATGGACTATCAGACAAGTTGTGTGATTGGATTGAAGAGTTCCTAGATAACAGAACGCAGCATATCATTATCAATGAAGAGAAGTATTCTGAATTAAGAGTGATTTCAGGTATTGCCGCAGGGGAGTGTCGTAGGACCGTAGCTATTCAAAATATACATAAATGACCTTGTGGATAACATCGGAAGTTCACTGAGGCTTTTTGCGCGTGATGCTGTGGTATATCGAGAGGTTGCAACAATGGAAAGTTGTACTGAAATGCAGGAGGATCTGCAGCGAATTGACGCATGGTGCAGGGAATGGCAATTGAATCTCAATGTAGACAAGTGTAATGTGCTGCGAATACATAGAAAGAAAGATCCCTTATCATTTAGTTACAATATAGCAGGTCAGCAACTGGAAGCAGTTAATTCCATAAAATATCTGGGAGTAGGCATTAGGAGTGATTTAAAATGGAATGATCATATAAAGTTGATCGTCGGTAAAGCAGATGCCAGACTGAGATTCATTCGAAGAATCCTAAGGAAATGCAATCCGAAAACAAAGGAAGTAGGTTACAGTACACTTGTTCGCCCACCGCTTGAATATTGCTCACCGGTGTGGGATCCGTGCCAGATGGGATTGATAGAAGAGATAGAGAAGATCCAGCGGAGAGAAGCGTGCTTCGTTACAGGATCATTTAGTAATCGCGAAAGCGTTACGGAGATGATAGATGAACTCCAGTGGATGACTCTGCATGAGAGACGCTCAGTTGAAGTTTCGAGAACATACCTTCACCGAGGAGTCAAGCAGGATATTGCTTCCTCCTACGTATATCACGCGAAGAGACCATGAGGATAAAATCAGAAAGATTAGAACCCACACAGAGGTATACCCACAATCTTTCTTTCCACGAACAATACGAGACCGGAATAGAAGGGTAAACCGATAGGGGTACTCAAGGTACCCTCCGCCACACACCGTGGATGTGGATGTAGATGTAGATGTAGACATCGAGTTGAGTCTGGTTGGAGCTGCAGTGAGCTCCGGACAGCCAAGACTCGCCCGACCGTTGCTGACAGTCATTAACTTGAGTGGGGACGACCTTGGTTGGCCGTTCGGTCAGTCGTCTCATCGGACGACGTGTATTTGGTCGCCGACCGCTTATGGAAACTCTGTGTGTGTGTGACTTGTCATTTCTCCTTGTTGTACCACGGTGATTGGTTTTTTGGATTGTCGGAGTTCTTGGTGAAAGTGTTTACGTGGAACTGTGTGTAGCTTCTGTGATTTCCGCTGAGCAGATGAATGCTGTCTGCGTACTGGAACAGCCAGTCAGTCGTTGCGACAGAGGGGAATTGATTAGGTTGTTGGGTGGTTCGTCAGCCGTCCCTAGGACGTGCTTCCACCCAATTATTTAGTGTTACGCTTGGCTGCCTGTCTCACCTAAACTGTTGTTAGAGTTTCCTCCCGAGGCCGACCCTTGGAACACTTCTGAGCACCATTGTTCTGTTGTTTGGCAAGTACTGTGCCAGGCCTTCAGCCCTGTATTAATTTTCTCTGTTCTATGTTTAGTATATGGCCTTCAGCCGAATCTTATGTGAAGTATTTTAACATTAGGCCTTCAGCCGTGTTTTATTTAAAATTCTTGTTTGCTCTATATTTAGGCCTTCAGCCGCGTTTGTTTTAAAATTTGTGGCTTTCAGCCGTAATGTGTAAATTCCTGCCTGTAAGGTTTCGCTTTAATTATCTTGAATTCTTAAAATGTCATTCAGCCGTACTGTGTAAATACTTATCTTAAGGTCTGCCTTTTATTATGTTGAAATATTATTGGGCTTTAAACCGAGGATTTCATTTAAATTTTCTTTAATATGGCTTTTATCCGAATTGGTAAATTTTTGCCTTTTAAGAAATTTCCTTTGCTGATCTCAAATTTATTTGTGCCTTTAGCCGAGAAGATATATTAATTTTACTTAAAGTAAGGGCTTCAGCCGTTTCTCTAAATCCTTGTGTTTTAAAAGGAATTATTTAAACCTTGAGTAGTTACTTGGGCCCTCAGCCGTGAATTGATCCTTGTTGTTTTAAAGAGAAAACTATGTATTGTGTTTTCTAGGAATAAAGTTCTGTGTTCTTGTGTAACTAAAAGTAACTGATTTTGCCCCCTTTACACAACTTGATCGGCCCTGTGCTGCGATACCGGACTCCAGTAACGTTGCCATTAATTGAAAGAGAGCGTAACATTTCCATTAACAATAAATAGCTTTCTGCCTGCGTGTTGAGATTACGTCACGCTACGTATATTTAAACCGCATTAACTCGCGCTCAAAATGTACCTGGCGTTACAAAAACAATGTTCAGAGTTTAAATCGCTACTTTGCATTATCATTGATGTACGTTACCACCGACGCCTGCCCGCGTATTTCAAGCTACACGTAGCAATCTGCACTGACATATACGAAATAACTACATTAATTCTACACCACAATAATTACGCAGGAATGAGGTAATTGTGCAATTAGCGCTTTGACTTAGGGGCCGATTGAATAATACAATCATAGTATAGTTTATTCTAATTTTGTTGTGTTTTTATTGTAAATTTATTTTATTTATGTGTGTATTAATTTTTCTTGTCTACAACTTGTTGCCTTCTGGACCTCCATCTTCCGGCTCTTTCATTTCTCTCCGAACCTTGCGTATATCATACATATGGATGAAATAGGCGATGGCGCGGTGCCCTAGTAAGTTTCTCTGGCATGGCAACCATTCTCAATGAAAATCAGCTGTCTCATGTGTAAGATGAATGAATTGAATATTGTTAGTTCTAAAAGCTGACTCATATATAAAACTATTATCTGAATACTGTAAATCATCTTGAGGGTGAAGCTCTTTTGTACGTGTTTTCTTACAGAGAAATCTGTTTTTGGAGAGGGTCCATCATGAGCAAATCACAATTTTTCTTTTCCTGTTTGGTGTCCAGACATGTCTCATTGAAGTTTCAGCATCACCAGTGAGTTTTTCTTATCTCGTATAAAACAGCAAAAATGCTTTTTAATCTTTGTACACAAATAAATTTGAGTTTTTAAAGACAGTACTCATATGTTTGACAAACAGACAGACTTTTGTATTTATAGCTTTTTACCACGCACTGTGGATTTCCGGGATTTTATGTAATTTAATGCCGTAGTTTCTTTTTCACAGTCTGTTATCTAAAACCATATAGTACTTAACGTAGGCCAGCTATTAACTTCGAAAATTTACGATTGGGCATGTTATGGTTATGCCTACCATTAACTAATACTGTGTGAAAAATCGTGTGTATGTGTGTGTGTGTGTGTGTGTGTGTGTGTGTGTGTGTGAGAGAGAGAGAGAGAGAGAGAGAGAGAAAGAGAGAGAGAGAGAGCGTGTGTGCACGTGTGAGTGTGTGTGTGTGTGTGTGTGTGTGTGCGGTTGTATGTGTGTGTCTTTGTGTGTGTGTGTGTGTGTGTGTGTGTGTGTGTGCATGTGTGGGTGTGGGTAGATGAGGGTGGTTGTGGGTGGGTGATTGCTGGGTGAAGTTTTATTTATTTAATTATTACTTTTTTAATTTTTATTTTTATTTTAATCGCTATCTAGATGACATTGTATGTCATCTAGATGAAAGTCCCAGTCACATCCAACAACTCCACAATAACACAGTTCACCCCAAAATAAAATTCACCATAGAAACAGAAAACTACAAAGACCCACACGTTAGCCGAGAGCGCTAATGCGCTGCTTCGTGGAGTCGGGTAGGCGTGCCGGCCCCGGATCGAATCCGCCCGGCGGATTAACGACGACGGTCGGTGTGCCGGCCAGCCTGGGTGTGGTTTTTAGGCGGTTTTCCACATCCTCCTAGGTGAATACAGGCCTCTGAATCTCGTGGAGGAATAGCGCGAGCTGGGCTTCACACGATCGTCTTTTTCGAAACATGGTTCGCAGATATCTGAACACTTTCTCATTATTCCATGGCTTACACTAGTCACAGACGATTGGGGTACACTAATTCCATCCTGGGGGGTGCGGGGTTGCGGCAGGAAGGGCATCCGGCCACCCCTTACTCTAACATTGCCAAATCCTGTTAACCATGCTGACCGTACTTGCGGGACAAAGGCACAAGCGAAAGCAATAGAAATAGAAAACTACAAAATGTTAAATTTCCTTGACCTCACAGTACACAGAGACAACAACCAACACCAATTCTCCCTATTCAGGTAAGTCCCACCACCAGCTTAGATATGCACAAATACTCTAATGATCCATTTGTGCACAGACTAAACGATTTTCAGTGTATGTTGCACAGACTGAACAAAACTGCATTCGTGACCGTCTATACTACTAATGAAGGGCAGTTTCTTTACTACCATAGGCGTTTCGCTTCTTTTATTTGGGAAGCATCATCAATGGCCTGTAATACATGTTTCCTTTTATACATACAATAAAAGTATTACCTGGTAGATACAATATGCTGTTATACTATATTTTGTCGTGTCTTCTCTTGTTTTCTTTTGTAACACAAAGTTGATTTTAACCTAGAAAACAAGAGAACAGATAGTACTTTTATTGTATATGTAAAAGGAAACATGTATTACAGGCCACTAATGATGCTTTCCAAATAAAAGAAGCGAAACGCGTATGGCAATATACAAACTACCTTCAATTAGTTGCCTAGACGGTACATACCCCCACGAATTGAAAGCAACTAAGGGAAGGACGGAAAACAGAAAAAATGACGAAAACTGCATTCAGTGAATACAACTACAAAAATGAATTACAGATAATCAAGCACATAGATATAGCGAAAGAACTTGCCCCTCTTCTAGCAGCAGCGTAACGTAGATATCTGGAGGGGCGAAGTTTTCCTGGTGATACGAGAAAAGCGCAGGTCATTCCTGTTTCAAGATGAGCAGTTTAACAGTGTGTTGTAGAACTTTGGAACATGTTTTATGCTCAAGTAAATCTGCTCTGTAGGAATCAACGTAGGTTGCAAGTGAAAGCACGCTCGTCCTGTTCGTGCAAGTCACCGAGGAGGCGGTACATACTGGCGCCAGGTGGATGCCGTATTGATTGACTTCCGTAAGGCATTTGATACAGTTCCGTACTGCCGCCTATTGAACAAATCTGAGCGTATGGAATATCAGACCACTGTGCGATTGCACTGAAGAGTTTCTAACAACTAAACACAGCATTTCATTCTCAATAGGGAGAAATCTTCAGGCGCAAAAGTAACTTCCTTGTGGATAACATCAGAGGTTCACTGAGGCTTTTTACGGATGATGCTGTAGTATATCAAGAAGTTGTAACAATGGAAAATGGTACTGAAATAAAGGAGGATCTGCAACGAATTGACGCAGTGTGCAGGGAATGGCAGTTGAATCTCAATGTAGGCAAGTGACATGTGCTGCGAATACATAGGAGGAAGGATCGTTTATCATTTAGCTACAATATAGCAGGTCAGCAACTGGAAGCAGTTAATTCCGTAAATTATCTGCGAGTAGGCATTAGGAGTGATCTAAAATGGAATGACTATATAAAATTAATCGTCGGTGAAGCAGACGCCAGACTGAGATTCATTGGAAGAATCCTAAGGAAATGCAGTCCGAAAACAAAGAAAGTAGGTTACATTACACTTGTTCGCCCACTGCTTGCATACTGCTCACCGGTGTGGGATCCGTACCAGTTAGAATTGATAGAAGAGATAGATAAGATCAAACGGAGAGCAGCGCGCTTCGTTACAGGATCATATAGTAATCGCGAAAGCGTTACGGAGATGATAGATAGACTACAGTGGAAGACTCTGCAAGAGAGACGCTCAGTAGCTCGGTACGGGCTGTTGTTGAAGTTTCGAGAACATACCTTCACCGAGGAGTCAAGCAGTATATTGATCCCTCCTACGTATATCTTGCGAAGAGACCATGAGAGATTAGAGCCCACACAGAGGCATACCGACAATCATTCTTTCCACGAACAATACGAGACTGGAATAGAAGAAAGAACCGATAGAGGTACTCAAGGTACCCTCCGCCACACACCGGGAGGTAGCTTGTGGAGTATAGATGTAGATGTAGATGTAACTTCGGGAGTACCCCAAGGAAATGTTACAGATCCATAGCTTTTCGAACATATACTGCCGGAAAAAATTAGTACACCGTTTTAGAGGTTTCCAATTCATTCAAGATTTATCGCTGCAACAATGCATATGGAGTACATGAAATGATTACATCTATGGATTAACAGCACAAGTGGTTCTGAGGTATCAAGTATCGAATCATGCTGAAACAACCATATTAGTACAGGTTGTTCCCTCCACGGGCGGCAATGCAAGAGCTGACTCTGGCATCCAGTCGAACGTAAGGATGGCGAATACTGTTCTGGGATACGCTATTCCACGCTTGCTCGACCAGTTCACGTAGTTCTGTAGCAGTTGCTGGTTGACGAGTCACATCAGTCACGTCTCCTCCAACCATAAGCCGCATGTGCTCCATTGGAGACGAGTCCGGGAATTGTGCTGGCGGGGGAAGTTAATGCACGTCTAACAGAACACATTGAGTTTCAAGGTCAGTGTGTGGGCGGGCGTAATCCTGTTGGAACAACATATCACCTTCCCACTGTAAGAACGGCAAAAGAACGGGCCTAACAACATTTTGCTGGTTAGCGTCCCCACCAGAAACACCAAAAGGAAAACGAGAATTGTAGCTGATCTCACCCCAGACAATAAGGCCTGAGGTGAGGCCAGTATTTGTTGGACGTACGAACTCTACGAGACAGCACTCACCAGGTTTTCGTTTTACCCACAAACGACCATCACTTGCGTGTACGCAGAATTTTCTTTCATTACTGTAGACCACGGTGTGTCATTCCAGTTTCCAGGTGATCCTCTGATGGGACCAGTCGAGCCGTGCGCGTGACTGTAGGAGAATACGAGATGACTTACACAGAATTTCTAGTTGGTGTGATGAATGTTAGCTTGCTCCAAATGTAGAAAATTGTAAGTTAATGTGGATGACTAGAAAAAATAATCCTGTAACGTTCGAATACAATGCTTGACGCAGGCACATCGGTTAAACATCTAGGGGCAATGTCCCAAAGCGATATGAAATGGAATGAGAACGTCAGGTTGGTGGTAGGGAAGGCGAATGCTCCACTTCGTTTTACTGGAGAACTTTGGGAAAGTGTAGCTCAAGTGTAAAGGAGACAGTACATAGAAAGCTATTGCGACCCATTCTTGAGTATTGGTTGAGTGTTTATGATCCCCACCAATCAATCATGTTGTTAGATTTGTTACCGATTGGTTATATCACCACGCAAATATTACGGAGATGCTTCATGAACTCAAATGGGTATCCCAGGAGTGAGATGACTCTTATTTCGCGAGACATTGTTGTCGAAATTTAGAGAACTGACATTGGAGACTGACTGCAGAACGATTCTGCTGCGTCCAATGTAAATTTCGCGTAATGAGGCATTAAGACGGTCGCTTTTCCTCGTCCTATTTGTGAGTGGAACAGGAAAGGAAATTATTGTCGTGGTACGAGGTACCCTCCACCATCCAACGTACGGCGGCTTGCGGAGTATGTATCTAGATGTAGATGTAGACGTAGATGTAGATTCGAGCCCACGCAGAGGCTTACCAGCAACAGTTCTTTCCGCGAACCATTCGCAACTGGAAGACGAAAGAGGGAGGTGGGAGTGGTATACAAAGCACTCTCCGCGACATTCCGCAAGGTGGTTTGCCGAGCATAGGTGTAGCTATAGATGTATTGCAAATTCAAAACATAATCATTCTTCTTTTTTTCCCAATCACGATCATCCAATAATTTCGAATAACAGTTTTCACAGTCTTTGAATACCAGATGTATGGTAATCAGACCCATTGTAGCAAATATGGAAGCGCGCATATCATCTGTAAACTCCATTATTCTACAGTTTCTGCTTATTTACAGATTAATACATACAGGTGCTTGTACAGTTGTGTAATTCCACCTTCTCATGAACTTTATTATCCAGTACATACTTGACCAAATCATCAAAAAGTGCTTTAACATGGGTTTGCCACTGACTGAATCTGTCCGCTGCATTACATTTTTCACTGCAGAAAGTGCATAGGTTCACAACAATCTGACACTTCAGAAATACAGCAGACTCTCATTATTATCCGGCCACCATTTATTCGGACTACTTAATCCCACCTTCGTAATTAATTTCATAATAATACTTCTCTGTGATAAAATGAGGATTAATTTATTGTACATAATGTAGGATTTAGTAATAGGGTGTCGGCTAAATGCGTGTGGCATTTCAAAATGTTTTATGGCCCTTTTGTGCTTCTAACACATCTGGAATCGCAATTATAAGGTACGTACTGTATCGTTAATATTCAGTAAATTACACTGGTCGACAAAATTGAACTTTTTTCCGCCAAGGGTAAAAATATGAGATTCTAGAAACATTTGAATGCAAATATCGTTTCCATTTTCACATTAGGCAGGAGTTTCGTGTAATATTCGTTTGAATTTTTGATAATTTCCAATAAAATCAGGAACTAGTTATCTAACACTAAATGATATGCTACTCATTCTGACTTAGTTATCTAGATAGAGATTTTCAGGCGCATTTTGCATCTTGAACATCTCTGTTCTTGGTCCCAGCAGTAGACAGCAAACGTGTTAGAACTTCACTTACCTTGGTACCTCTTTTCCATTGTAAAAATTTGCTGATGAAAACGCTTCATTGTGTGAGACAGGTGTTAATGCAGATGGAAAAATCGCATACTTAACTGTATTTTTTTTTCATTTAGATGTGGTTCCTTAAATATCTATTCAATAAAAACGTCAATTCGTTAGATCATCCGTCGGTTCCATGAAAATAATGGGAATAGGCGATTTTCCTGTATTAAAAATAGAGTTCGGATTACTGTTACTCTGATTGATTATAATATTTAAATAGCATTTGCGGTCAATATTATCATAAAATATGTCTTATTTTTATGTACTTAAAGCTTAAAAATCATTTAACATCAAGATTTTGTCACGTGATCGAAAACGCTTTGTTATTGGCTGATGCTCTGGTGACGTCACAGACTAGGAGTGAAGACGAAGCTACACGTGTGTTATAGAAGTGTTAGTCGATTTTACAATGGTTTTGTGCACTTTTTTGCAAGTGGTTTAGCTATTTAGTGATGGAAAACGCAATTACAACTTTCAAGTCACAATAGAAGGGAATTTTGTGAACGCTGATAGTGGAAACCTAGTGAAAGTTGGCGCGTTTATGCTCCACCCTTTTATAGCGACGATACATACAACGACGGACATGCTTTTCCCCGCTCCCTGTAATATCATTAAACCTGCTCAAAACTAAGGAATTGTAGAACGTTTGTAAGCGGGGCGGTATATTATAAGTAGACTATTGACCATCAGTCACGAGCTACCACCAAAAGCCCAACAAAATTATTGTTGACAAACCTCAATACTGATTTTCCTATTTATAAGAAACTGAGCAATTTCCCAACAAGCGCTCTGTGGCGAAAAGGGTAGTACATCGGACTACAAATAAGGTGGTCACATATTTGGATCCTAAAAGGGTCATACATTTCTAAAACTTTTATCAGAAATACGAGAATAGCGTCAGCAACAACTGATTGAACCAATTGTTTCGACGTTGGGATATTTTACATATAGTTTCACATTAATCTTAGTCTGAGAAAAGGACAACAAAGGATAAACACATTTACTTTTCTAACAAACAATTCACTTTTTTGGAAAGCATTGCTAGTAGTGAAGACATCACCATACGCCGAAATACAACTAGGTGTAGGACGACGAGGTTTTTTATACGGAGAGATATAAAGCATGAACAACATGCAAGTAACAAAAATGTAAGAGCTGTGATATTTGTGAGTGTAAAATAACGGCAGTGTCCGAAGCAGACTTACTTCGTCTTTACGTAAGATGATGAAACTTCAAAAGTTTATAAACTAAGGATCCGATCTGGATAGTACGAAGGTAAAAAGAACATTGTTTTTAATAAAGTAAAAATTCTGTGGTCACATTACTTACAAAATATCTTTTTGAACGAGACGTGTGTGGACAACGATTGGAAATGTCAGCGCATGAAAACAGTAAGGAAAACACGATAATATTCTGTTTCTGAACTGTGTGGTGAAGTTTTGTACTTGTGATTTCGTTTTCAAATGAGAGGACTGTCGTTTTACAAGTAAGTTTAAATATTCTTTCGGACTGAATCCGAAAATTCGACGGTCTACTGCTCTAATAACTTAGTTACCAAACAATTTAGGCAGAGTTGGCTAAAAAGACAGTTTTCACTAAGAGTTTAATTGCGTTGAATGACGCTATCCTTTCTTGTAACAGTGTGAAAGCATATCTCGGATGTAAATTAATCCTAACTTCACAGTGCAAAAAATTTTAATTAAGTTCGTGAACTTGCGCGTCGACGTGGTGGCTATTTGACGCCACAGTGCAACCACGTTTTACGCACCTTCTCATTCTCTGGAATACTCAAAAACTACTTTCCAGGAGATTTTATAGTTGTATTTGTACAGTACAGTACTACACACCATTTGTAACCGATTGTTCAAAACGTAAATTCCTATACAATACATTACTGTAAATGAACTGTAGGACAATTCCTTCTTTCACATCGTTTCCTGACGATGATCTTTGTGCGTATTGATGTACAAGAGCACCTTTATTCAACGGATGAATACCGGTCATATTTCTCCTAATTTTTGCCTCTTTTCTAGACTGTTAATTGATAATTAAATGAAATAATAACTTTAGCAACAACACACGGCACATTAGCATAATATCATACACACAAAATGAAACTGAATATTATTTATAATATAAAAAACGATTTATTATTGTCAGAATAAATTGATGATTTTTTCATAACAGAGATGTAGTAAAATAATTTATAATCCCCGTTATTACGTAAAATTAATTTTTTGTATCATAATATGAAAACTAATAATATGCAATGGTAAATTAAAGAAGTTTTTTTTTGAGTGAACTATCTTCTGACTGGTGTGCCAACGCGACAGAATTCCTCTCCTCTGCCAATCTCTTCATCTCAGAGTAGCATTTATAACCTAAGTCCTCAATTATTTGCAGGGTGTATTCCAATCTCTGTGTTCCTGTGTAGTTTTTACGCTCTACAGCTTCCTCCAGTAGCATAGAAGTTATTCCCTGATATCTTAACAGGCGTCATACCATCCTGTCTCTTCTTCTTGTTAGTCTTTTCATGTATTCCTTTCGTCACAGATTCTGCGGAGAACCTCGTCATCCCTTACCTTATCAGTCCAACTAATTTTCAACACTCTTCTGTAGCACCAAATCTCAAATGCTTCGATTCTCTTCTATTCCGGTTTCCCGACAGTCGATACGTCTCTACCATACAAACCTGTGCTCCAAACGTACATTCTCAGAAATTTCTTCCTCAAATTAAGGCCTATGTTTGATCCTAGTAGACTGCTCTTAGGACTTGGATGCCCTTTTTGCTGATGTTAGTTTGTTTATTATGTCTTCCTTGCTCCGTCCGTCATGGGCTATCTTGTAGTCTAGGTAGCAGAATTCCTTAACTTCATCTACTTTGTGATGACCAATCCTGATCTTAAGTTTCTCGCTGTTTTCGTTTCTGCTATTTCTCACTACTTCCGTCTTTCTTCGGCGTACTATCAGTCTGTGTTCTGTGCTGTTTAGATTGTTCATTCCATTTGGCAGATCCTGTAGTTATTCTTTACTTTTCACTCAGGATAGCAATCTCATCAGAGACTCTTATCATTGATATCCTTTCGTCTTGAATTTTAATCCCACTCTTGGACCTCTCTTTTATTTCCATCATTACTTCTCGATGTGTAGTTTGAACATATAATATACCCTTTTCAAGCCGCGCTCTTCGTTCTTGGTTTTACACTCGTATTGTTCCCTCGTGGCTCTTCAAAATGTTGTATATTATCCGTTTCTCCCCATAGCTTATCGCTATTATCCTCAGAATTTCGAACATCTTGCACCGTTTAAAATTGTCGAACGCTTTTTCCAGGAGGATAAATCCTATGAACGTGTCTTGATTTTTCTTTAGTCTTGCTTCCATCGTCAACCGAAACCTCCGAACTGCCTCTCTGGTGCCCATATTTTTCCTAAAGACAAACTGATCGTCGTCTAACACATCCTTAATTTCCTTTTCCGTTCTTCCGTCAGCAACTTGTCTGCATGAAGTATTAAGCTGACTGTGCGATAATTCTCGCACTTGTCCGTTCTTGCAATGTTGGGATTTGTGTGGACGATGCTTTTCCGAAAGTCAAATGATATATCACCATTCTAATACAATCTAAACACCAACGTGAATAGTCGTTTAGTTGGTACTACCCCCAACGATTTTAAAAATATTGGTGGAATGTTAGCTATCCCTTCCACCTTATTTGATTTTAACACTTTCAAAGCTCTTTAAAATTCTGGTTCTAATACTGGATCCCCTGTCTCTTCTATATCGACTCCTGTTTCTTCTTCTGTCCCGTCATTTTATAAGTGTTCCCCATCATAGAAGCATTCACTATACTCTCTCTACCTATCAGCTCTCTCCCTTGTATTTAACAGTGGAATTCCCATTGCAATCTTCATGTTATCACCCTTGCTTTTCATTTCACTGATTGTTGTTTTGAGTTTCCTGTATGCTGAGTCAGCCATTCGGATAATCATCTCTTTTCGATTTCCTCGCGTTTTCCATGCAGCCATTACACCGTAGCTTCCCCGCACTTCCTGTTTATCTCATTCCTAAGCAACTTGTGTTTCTTTATTCTTGAATTTCCCCGAAAATTTTTGTACTTCCTTCTTTTATGGACCAACTGAAATATTTATTTTTTATTAATTATTTATTCCCTTAGTTTCTTTGCGGTTACCTTGATTGTTCTATGTTTTTCTTCCCAACTTCTGTGATTGCCATTTTTAAAGATGTCTATTCCTCCTCAACTACACTGCCTACTTCCGTAACACATTATGTTTGTTCTTAGAGAACTTAAAGCGCATCTCTTTATTCCTTAGTACTTCCGTATTCCAGTTCCTTGCGTACCGATTCTTCTTGACTAGTCTCTTAAACTTCAGCCTCTTCATCACAACTAAACTGTGATCTGAGTCTATATCTGCTCCTAGGAATGCCTTACAGTCCTGTATCTGATTTGGAAATCTCTATCTGAGCATGATGTAATCTAACTGAAATTTTCTCATACCTCCCGACCTTTTCCAATTATGCCTCCTCCACTTGTGATTCCTGAAAAGAGTATTCTCTATTACTAGATGAAATTTATTCATCATCATCATCATCATTTAAGACTGATTATGCCTTTCAGCGTTCAGTCTGGAGCATAGCCCCCCTTATAAAATTCCTCCATGATCCCCTATTCAGTGCTAACATTGGTGCCTTTTCTGATGTTAAACCTATTACTTCAAAATCATTCTTAACCGAATCCAGGTACCTTCTCCTGGGTCTGCCCCGACTCCTCCTACCCTCTACTGCTGAACCCATGAGTGTCTTGGGTAGCCTTGCTTCTCCCATGCGTGTAACATGACCCCACCATCCAAGCCTGTTCGCCCTGACTGCTACATCTATAGAGTTCATTCCCAGTTTTTCTTTGATTTCCTCATTGTGGACACCCTCCTGCCATTGTTCCCATCTACTAGTACCTGCAATCATCCTAGCTACTTTCATATCCGTAACCTCAACCTTGTTGATAAGGTAACCTGAATCCACCCAGCTTTTGCTCCCATACAACAAAGTTGGTCGAAAGATTGAACGGTGCACAGATAGCTTAGTCTTGGTACTGATTTCCTTCTTGCAGAAGAGAGTAGATCGTAGCTGAGCGCTCACTGCATTAGCTTTGCTACACCTCGCTTCCAGTTCTTTCACTATGTTGCCATCCTGTGAGAATATGCATCCTAAGTACTTGAAACCGTCCACCTGTTCTAACTTTGTTCCTCCTATTTGGCACTCAATCCGTTTATATTTCTTTCCCACTGCCATTACTTTCGTTTTGGAGATGCTAATCTTCATACCATAGTCCTTACATTTCTGATCTAGCTCTGAAATATTACTTTGTAAACTTTCAATCGAATCTGCCATCACAACTGAGTCATCCGCATATGCAAGACTGCTTATTTTGTGTTCACATATCTTAATCTCACCCAGTCAGTCTATTGTTTTCAACATATGATCCATAAATAATATGAACAACAGTGGAGACAGGTTGCAGCCTTGTCTTATCCCTGAAACTACTCTGAACTATGAACTCAATTTACCGTCAACTCTAACTGCTGCCTGACTATCCATGTAAAGACCTTTAATTGCTTGCAAAATTTTGCCTCCTATTCCATAATCTCGTAGAACAAACAATAACTTCCTCCTAGGAACCCGGTCATATGCCTTTTCTAGATCTATAAAGCATAGATACAATTCCCTGTTCCACTCATAACACTTTTCCATTATTTGCCGTAAGCTAAAGATCTGGTCCTGACAACCTCTAAGAGGCCTAAACCCACACTGATTTTCATCCAATTGGTCCTCAACTAATACTCGCACTTTCCTTTCAACAATACCTGAGATGATTTTACGCACAACACTGATTAAAGAGATACCTCTGTACTTGTTACAATCTTTTCTGTTTCCATGTTTAAAGATTGGTGTGATTACTGCTTTCGTCCAGTCTGATGGAACCTGTCCCGACTCCCAGGCCATTTCAATTATCCTATGAAGCCATTTAAGACCTGACATTCCACTGTATTTGATGAGTTCTGACTTAATTTCATCCACCCCAGCTGCTTTATTGCATTGCAATCTATTGACCATTTTCTCCACTTCCTCAAATGTGATACTATTTCCATCATCATTCCTATCCCATTCTACCTCGAAATCTGAAACATTACTGATCGCATTTTCACCTACATTGAGATGAAATTTATTGTAGAACTCAATTAGTGTTTCTCCTCTCTCATTCCTAGTACCAACCCCGTATTCTCCCGTAACCCTTTCTTCTACTCCTTCCCCTACAACCGCAACCCTGACCCCCATGAATTTCATTTCCCCTTAGGTGTTGAATTACCGATCCTCACATAGTGTCTCTATCTATTCATCTTTTGCTTGCGACGTCGGCGTTTATACCTGAATTATTGTCATCGGTGTTGGTTTGCTGTCGATTCTGATGAGAAAAACCCTATCACTGAACTATTCATAGTAACACACTCTCTGCCCTAGCTTCCCATTCATACCGAATCCTACTCCAGTTATACCATTTTCTGCTGTTATTGATATTACCCTATCGCATCTGACCAGATATCCTTGCCTTCATTCCATTTAACGTTGATATTTAACCCATGAATTTCCCTTTTCTGATTTTGTAGCTTCTCTACTAGGTTCAAACTACTGACATCTCATGCCCCGATTTGTTATCCTTTCATTGGTTATTTAGTCTTTTTCTCATGGCCACCTCCCCCTTGACAGTCCCTTCCCGGAGATCCGAATAGGGGACTATTACGGAAATTTTGCCAATGTAAACTTTGCCACAACACTTTTTCAATTTCAGGCTTCATGTCTTTTGGATACATATTATGTGTCTTTAATGCAGTGGTTTCCACTGCGTTCTGCATCTTCATGCTGTTGATCATTGCTGATTCTTCCGCCTTTAGAGGCTGTTTTCCACCCCAAGGACAAGAGAGTTCTCTGAAACTCTATCCGTTCCTCCGCCCTCTTTGACAAGGCCGATGGCAGAATGAAGATGACTTCTTGAACCGAAAGTCTTCGGTCGCCAATGCTGATGATTTTTATTAAAAGTTTCAGGAGTGGCGAGGGTCGAACCCAGGACCCAGGGAGTTAAAAAGTTAACTGAAGTATGTGTGTCGGTTAAGCGGCCAAATCCGAAGGGATGGGAAGTTTGTACTCTATTTCGTCTAGTCTAGTCTAGACTCACGTCGTGCGTCCATTCACTGACATATTATGGCCATGAGCTGCGGAACTCGCTCGTGTGGACGGTTTCGTGCCACGTCAGGCAACACCGTGCCGCATTAGAATGCGATCTATTTGCCTGTGAAAGAGTGGCAATAATTCTCAAATGAACCTTGGATTTAAAAAAAAATGAGACTCCTCAGGATAGTGTGTTTATTTCTTCTCTTAACACAATAGACATACTGGAACACCACAAAAATCAATGGTGTTCAGACGATGTTGGGCATCAGTCCAAGCTCATCGCGTCTGTGTGTACAAGATTTTTTCGTAACGCACATACCATTATTTTCAAAACCAGCCGGGAACGCAATCTCCGTTCCTGTGCAGCATTCTAAGACTTTCATAGGAAAGTAAAGCTACCATTTTGAAGTCCATCCCTTCCCCTCACCTCTCTCTGTCCATCTCCCCCCCCCCCCCCCCCCCATGCCCTCGCTGTCCATCTGATAACCCCGCATCTCTCTCTTTTCACCTTCTCTTACTGTTCACCTCCTCCCCCTTTCTCTGCAAATGTCCTTTTCCCTGTTCATCCACCCGTTATCACCCCAACGCTTCCACACCAACCCCTAAAGTACTTTTTTTTTGTTCAGATAGTAATATGTATACCAAGCTTAGTTGAAATCGGTCGTGGAGATTAGGGGGAAATGTTGAACATTTGCGTGTGAGACATATATGGGACACATTCATGTCGGTTTTCTGCTGTTTTGCACCAGACGACTCTAGAGAAGATGCTGAATTTATCTCTTGTATTCGGCCGTGTGGCTTTACCTTAGGCCCCGAAACACGTTGACAAACTTATTGGCTCGCTGCAATGCTCATCGTTCCGACCTGGTTGTCACACTGAACAGCATAAACAAGAGACATACATTTAAAAGTATTCGAGTCAATTAAATGAAAGAAACAGATACCAAGCCGGCCGCGGTGGTCTAGCGGTTCAGGCGCTCAGTCCGGAACCGCGCGACTGCTACGGTCGCAGGTTCGAATGCTGTCTCGGGCATGGATGTGTGTGATGTCCTTAGGTTAGTTAGGTTTAAGTAGTTCTAAGTTCTAGGGGACTGATGACCACAGATGTTAAGTCCCATAGTGCTCAGAACCATTTGAACCATTTGAAACAGATACCAACAGGTTGTTTTTGAACATTTTACTTAACTCCTTCTCATTCACAGCCTCACCCCAAATGATAGCGGGGAATCTTACTCCAACAGTACTTTTATGTAAATAATTAGTGACGTTCATAGCAAATGTCACTGACATTGCTACAGGTGTTCTTGAGTTGTACTTCAGTGTCACTCCATTTTCATTCTTACATCTGTGGGATGTAGGTGGTTCCTAACTCGACAGTGCTTCCTTCTAAATAGTAAATCCCCGATTATCTACGAGCAGAACTCCGCTGTATCAAACACTTACAAACTTCTGATTACTTTAGCAAATGAGTTAGTGTGTTAAATAATTGACATTAGGGATATAAGTCAGAAAGGCTTAGGAAAGGTTTGAAATTATGTGTAACGTTCATTAAAAATCGCTTAGTGCTCTCATCATCAAACACAGGGTGAGTATAACCCGCCTAATTTGTACTCCGTTTTTATAATCCTAGTTTGTTTCGCATCTAAGTATCTATGGTGTCATATCTCCTGAACTATGAGTCGTACGATCATTAACGAGGGCATGCTGAAAAGTAATGCCACCAAATTCTTATGTGAAATATTTAAAGCTTTCTAAATAAAACAAACGTTATTAACATTCTACATCATTATTCTTCATATTAACATATTTATTTTTTCAACATAGTCTACGACGAACGCATTTCTTCGAACGAGAGGCAAGTTTGTTGATACCGTCACTGAAGAAGTTTTGAATTTGCTGCCGGAACCACAATCTCACCTCTACTTGCACCGTTTCATAGCTATTAAATTAAAGTCCTCGAAGGTGCTCCTTATGTTTTGGAAATAAAGAGGAAACGAATGGGGCCAAGTCGGGACTGTATGAAGGACGACCTCTGACAGTGAACACAAGGGGGCGGCGGACTGTTGGTGATATCGCAGAGCTCGTGTATGGTCTGGCATTGTCATGTTGATGGAGGGAGTGCTCCATGTTTGGACGAACTCTTCCAGTTCGGAACTCTGTTACAGCATGCTGTTTCTCACGCATCGACATAGGTACGTTGCAGACCGCCATGTTGCACGCTAAAATTCGGAGCCCTCTAGCGGCACTGGGTTACAAACACGTACACGTGAAGAATACAGAATGAGATTTTCACTCTGCAGCGGAGTGTCCACTGATATGAAACTTCCTGGCAGATTAAAACTGTCTGCCGGACCGAGACTCGAACTCGGGACCTTTGCCTTTCGCGGGCAAGTGCTCTACCGTCTGAGCTACCCAAGCACGAGTCACGCTCTGTCCTCACAGCTTTACTTCTACCAGTACCTCGTCTCCTACCTTCCAAACTTTACAGAAGCTCTCCTGCGAACCTTGCAGAACTAGCACTCCTCAAAGGAAATGACATTGCGGAGACATGGCTTAGCCACAGCCTAGGGGATGCTTCCAGTTTTAATCTGCCAGGAAGTTTCATATCGGCGCATACTCCGCTGCAGAGTGAAAATCTCATTCTGGAAACATCCCCTCGGCTGTGGCTAAGCCATGTCTCTGCAATATCCTTTCTTTCAGGAGTGCTAGTTCTACAAGGTTTCGCAGGAGAGCTTCTGTAAAGTGTGGAAGGTTGGAGACGAGGTACTGGCAGAAGTATAGCTGTGAGGACGAGGCGTGAGTCGTGCTTGGGTAGCTCAGATGGTAGAGCAATTGCCCGCGAAAGGCAAAGGTCCCGAATTCGAGTCTCTGTCCGGCACACAGTTTTAATCTGCCAGGAAGTTTCATGAAGAATACAGATGAGAATGTTAATAAAGTTTTATTTAAAAGGCTTAACAGTTCTGATATAAAAAAAATTTGGAGGCATTACTTTTCAGCACGCCCTCATAATTTAGCTGATGCATTCTGTTGTACGTCTATATACGGCAATAAAACTGTGCTGTAAATAGAGTTCGTAGTAAAGAAGTAATAAATTATGTCATCATACTTGATGCGCCAGTTTTATTGGCTGAGCAGCGTAAAGTACTAAACGATAACCTTTTCCTTTTCATTATTTCGTGTGGGTGTCAGCGGGAGACTTTGGGAAGGTTTGAAAGTATGTGTTGTTTGGAAGTCGCAAATTCTCATATTCTGGAGGAATATAGTCTGGACACTTTCACGCGATGCGTTATGCTTATTTTTATTCTCACCCACACCCCTGTGAGAGGTGGTGTTCTTACCCCCACAGTGCTTCTTTCCGGATGTCAAGAGATACGTTTACCAAATATGATAGTTTAGGAGAAGATGTTGAACATACATATATATAGATATCTAAGGAGAGCGGTTGGACAAAAACATGGAATGTCCGCGAGAAATGCACGTTTGAACGTAAATGCAGATACTAGTCACGCCTGCAGGTTGCGCTGTTGTATTTGACCACGAACGGCACCAATGCATGGTTCTCAATACGTTGCAAGTGTCGGTCGTGGCCATAATGGTGTAATTGGGTGCATTGCGTCAGAAGTCAGTACGTTCGGAAGTTGTCAAACTGTTGGTGATCGTATGTGGGTGCTTCCGTAACCAAGGCAGCCGAAATGTATGGTATTCAAGAGGCACGCTATCGAAGATTAATATCCCACATAGGAAAAGCGAAGAAACGTTGTCCGCTAAGTCACAACGCGGACGGAAGTTTGTGTTAAACGGTCGCGATGGATGTGCAGTGAGGACTGTGACAAGAAACAAGAGGTCGACAGCTGCAGAAGTCGCTATAGAACTAAATGTTGCACTCGCGAACCCTGTCAGTACTAAAATCACACAAAGGGAGCTCCATACTCAGGGAACTGCAGGGAGAGCTGGAACTGCAAAACCACTCATCAGTGTGAGACCTGAGTTTCTCCTGGCGTGTACAGTTTTCAAACAACTTACCGGTATTCAGCCAGGTAATATTTTCAGCGACCACCGATATTTCGGCGGAAGTACACCCCGCCATTTTCAAGGCAAACTGCAACGGACAGGCTATGTACAGGCAAATTTAAAAACTCGGTCCTTAGACTGATGCATGAAAGATAGCACACAGTGAACACTAGTGCCACCAAAGATGACTAAAGTCAGAGATATCGATAGTGAGACTACGAACTAGCAGGTGAGGTAGCATTGACCCTATCCCTCCGTTTTTTGACAAGGGAGAGAGCAGGGTTCCAAACAGAGTTTAAACAAAAACTTCCATCCCTATTTACAAGGTTGCTCGCTCATTTAATCTCAACTGCCTCCTTAATAACACTGTCCCAATAGCTGGACGTACATGCCAATATCTCGGTGTCGTTATATATCATGGGGTGACCAGCATCCAAGAAATGTTCGGCAACAGCAGATCTACTTGGCTGCTGTAATCGTGTGTGCCGTTTATGCTCAGTACGTCGGTCCTCCACGGTCCTGATAGTTTGACCAATATATACGATGCCACAGCTACAAGGAATGCGATATGCACCCGCCTTAAGCAAACGAAGATCATCCTTAACAGAACCCAAAAGCACTTTAGTTTGAGATTGAAGTCGGAAAACTCATTTCACATCGTATTTCCGTAAAATACGACCTATCTTGTTGGAAGTGTTTCCTACGTAAGGCAAAAAGGCAGTAGACTTCGGTGTCGACTCAGAATTATCATCAGTCACCCGATGCACAGTTGGTCGATAGCGCAACGCACGTTCAATCTGTCTATCACTATAACCATTTTGACGAAACGTAACTTCAAGATGGGACAGCTCAGCTGGCAAAGTCTCAGCGTCAGAAACGACATGTGCCCTGTGTACCAAGGTACGAAGTACCCCTTCACGCAGAGCCGGATGGTGACAACTATTAGCCTGTAATTACAGATCGGTGTGAGTGCATTTCCTGTAAACCGCGTGTCCCACACGTCAAGAAAAGGATAGCAACCACCCTCTTTTACCTCCATTGTAAAACGAATTTTCAGGTGGATCGAGTTCAGATGTTCTAGAAAGGCTTTCAAATTCTCCCTACCATGAGGCCAAACAACAAAAGTATTGTCAACGTATCTCAAGAAACAGGCGGGTTTCAAAGGCGCCAACTCCAATGCACGTTCCTCAGAGTCTTACATTATCAAATTTACGATCACAGGAGACAACGGACTACCCATCGCAACTCCATCTGTCTGCTCGTAATACTGGTCATTGAATAAAAAGTAAGTGGATGTCAACACATGCCGAAAGAGATTAGTTAATTCAGCGCCAAACCTAAACTCAATTAACCTCAACGAATCAGACATAGGAACACGAGTGAAGAAGAGACCACATCGAAACTTACTAAAATATCAGTCATTCAACCGCAGTCCCTCCAAACGACGTAAGAAAACAGCTGAGGTCCTGATGTGATGTTCACACCGAGCAACTTGTGGACTCAACAGAAAAACAAGATGCTTGGCTCCACGATATGTCAAAGCACCGATATTACTCACTATAGGACCCTCATTAGTGATGCAAATATTGGTAACAGGTATATGTGGTACCGAGGCATAAAAAACCTTGACTTTGGAATAATGGAATAAAAGTCTTTTTGTTCGAATGAGTCTTGTGTTCAACCTCTGACCGATTTTATACCCCAAGAGAGAAGCATGGCGTGGGTTCCACGGTGATTTGGTGAGCCATATGGTGGTATTCGTCCCCCTCCACCTCCTCCTCCCGGCATGAACCATGGACCTTGCCGTTGGCAAGGAGGTTTGCATGTCTCAGCGATGTAGATAGCTGTACTGCAGGTGCAACCACAACCGAGGGGTATCTGTTGAGAGGCAAGACAAACGTGTGGTTCCTGAAGAGGGGCAGCGACCTTGTCAGTAGTTGGAGAGGCAACATTCTGGGTGATTGACCGATCTGGTCTTGTAACAGCAATGAAAACGGCATTGATGTCTTGTACTGGAAACGGCTGAAAGCAGGGGGGAACTACAGTCATAATTTTTCCCGAGATCATGCAGTTCTACTGTATGGTTAAGTGACGATGGTATCCTCTTGGGTAAAATACGAGTATTCCGGAGGTAAAATAGTCCCTCATTCGGATATCCGGGCCGAACCAACTCTGGATGATGTTATCCGGAGAAACAAAACGCGTTGTACGGATCGGATGGAATATCAGGTCCTTTAATCGGCAGGCAGGTAAGAAAATTTAAAAGGGGAAATCGATAGGTTAAAGCTAGATATAGTTGGAGTTCGTTAAGTTCTGTGGCAGGATGAACCGGACTTCTGGTCGGGCGAATATAGGGCAACAAGTAAAAAATCAAACAGGTGTAATTAGAAAGTAGGAAGGGGCGGATAATCTATTACTAACAGGATGTGAAAGCATTATTGTAGCCAAAGAAAGACACAAAGCCCAGACCCACCACAGTAGTACAAGCTTGTGTGCTAACTAGCTCCTCATATGATGATGAGATTGAAGAAATATAAGGTGAGAAAAAGGAAATTATTCAGATATTTAAGGGAGACAAAAATTTAATAGTCATGGGGGACTGGAATTCCGTAGTAGGACAAGGAAGTGAAGGCAAAATAGTAGATGAATATGGGCTGGGGAAATGGAATGGAAAAGGAAGCCGCCTGGTAGAATTTTGCACAGATTTAATCATCGCCAACACCTGTTTAAGAAACGTAAAATAAGGTTGTTTACGTGGAAGACACTGGAAAGTATCACATTCATTATATAATGTTAAGTCAGAGATTTCGGAACCAGGTTTTAAACGGTAAGACGTTTCCAGGGTTAATGTGGACTCTGACCATAATTTATTGGTTATTAACTGTAGATTAAAACCGAAGAAATTGCAAAAAGTAGGAATTTAAGAAGCTGGGACTTGCATAAACTGAAAGAACTAGAGGTTGTTCAGAGAGCATTAGGGAACAATTGACAAGAACAGTGGAAAGGAATACAGTAGAAGAAGAGCGGGTAACGCTGAGACAGAAAATAGTGATGGCAGCAGAGGATCAAATAGGTAAAAAGACGAGGGCGAAAAAATAAAAATGCAGTAAATGAAGCACGTGAAGGCGATTACAAACGTCTAAAAGCGAGGTTGACAGGAGGTGCAAAATTCCTAAGCAGGAATGGCTAGAGGCCAATGGAGGATTTAGAAGTACATATCACTAGGGAAATACAGATGCCACGTACAGTAAAATTAGACCTTCAGAGAAAAGAGAATGAATATTAAGAACACAGATTGAAAACCAGTCCTAAGGAAAGAAGAGAGACCTGAAGCGTGGAAAGAGCATATAGAGGATCTATATAAGGGAGATGCACTTGAGGGCAGTGTTATAGAAATGGAAGAAGATGCAGATGAAGAAGACGGACGAAGTGGCCGAGTGGTTCTAGGCGCTTCAGTCTGGAACCGAGCGACCGCAACGGTCGCAGGTTCGAATCCTGTCTCGGGCATGGATGCGTGTGATGTCCTTAGGTTAGTTAGGTTTAAGTAGTTCTAAGTTCTAGGGGACTGATGACCTCAGATGTTAAGTCCCATAGTGCTCAGAGCCATTTGAACCGTTTTTTGAGATGAAGATGAGACGGGAGATAAGACACCGCGCGAAGAATTGAAGAGCACTGAAAGGTCTAACTCAAAACAAGGCTCAGGGAGTAGACAACACTTTCTTAGAACTACTGATAGCCTTGGAGAGCCAGCCATGACAAAACTTTTCCATCTGGTGAGCAAGATGTATGAAACAGGTGAAATACTCTCAGACTTCAAGAGGAATATAATAATTCCAGTTCCAAAGAACGCAGGTGCTGTCAGGTGCGAAAACTGTCGAACTATCAATTTAATAAGTTATGGTTGCAAAATAATAACACGAATTCTTTACAGAACAATGGAAAAACTGGTAGAAATGCTCTCGAGGAAGATCAGTTTGGATTCCGGAGAAATGTAGGGAAACGCAAGGCAGTACTGACTCTACGACTGCTCATGGAAGAAACGTTAATCATTAGGTTTATATCATTTGTAGGCTTAGAGTAAGCTTTTTGACAATGTTGACTGGAATACTCACTCTGATATTCTTAGGGTAGCAGGGATGAAATACAGGGAGCGAAAGGCTATCTGCAACTTGTACAGAAACCATTCGGCAGTTATGAGTCGAGGAGCATGAAACGGAAAGCAGTGTTTGAGCAGAGAGTGAGGGTTGTAGCGTATTCCCGACGCTATTTGATCTGTACACTGAGTAAGCAGTAAAGGAAACATTTTGGGTAGGAATTAAAATCCAGGAAAAAGAAATAAAAGCTTTGTAATTCTGTCAGAGACAGCAAAGGACTTCGAAGAGCAGTTGAACGGAATGGACAGTGCCTTGAAAGGAAGATATAAGATGAACATCAACAAAATCCAAATGAGGATACTGGAATGTAGGCGAATTAAATCATGTGATGCTGAGGGATTAGATTAGGAAATGAGAAACTTAAAGTAGTAATTTTGTTTTGCTATTTGGCAGAAAAATACAGGGAGCGAGAGGAAGCAGAGAGGATATAAAATGTAGACTGGGAAGGCCAAGAAAATCGATTCTAAGAGAAATTTGTTAACATTGATTATAGATATAAGTGTCAGGAACGTTTTTTCTGAAAGTATTTGTATGGAGTGCAGCCATGAATAGAAGTGAAACATGGACGACCAACAGTTTAGACAGGAAGAGAATAGAAGCTTTTGAAATGTGATGCTACAGAATAATACTGAAAATTGATTAGACGTGTGGATCACGTAACTAATGAGGAGGTACTGAACATAATTGGGGAGAAAATGTGTCGCACAACCTGACCAGAAGAAGGGATCGGTTGGTAAGACACATTCTGACACATCAATTTAATACTGGAAGGAAGTATGGGGGGTAAAAATCTTACAGGAAGGCCAAGAGACCAAGAAGTGAATACAACAAGCAAATTCAGAAGGATGTAGGTTGCAATAGTTACTCGGAGATAAGAAGCTTGCACAGGACAGATTAGCATGGAGAGCTGCATCAGACCAGTCAGCATCATGGCATTCCCTGAATCCCATGATTACCCTGCAAGGTCGCATTACTTCCAAGGATTATGTGACCATTCTGGATGATCATGTCCACCCCATGGAATACTGTTCATTCCCCGATGGTGACGCTGATGTCCAAGACGACAGGACACCCTTTTACACAACTCGCATTGCCCGGGATTGCTTTTGTGAGTGCGAAGATGAACTGTCGCATCTCCCCTTGCCTAAGAGTCACCAGATCTTAATATTGTTGATCCTCTGTGGTCTACTTTGGAGAGCAGCGTTACCTGGATTTGACACTATTTTGCGGAAATAATAATATAAGATGCCCTTGAAAACCATACAGAACATACACTCCTGGAAATGGAAAAAAGAACACATTGACACCGGTGTGTCAGACCCACCATACTTGCTCCGGACACTGCGAGAGGGCTGTACAAGCAATGATCACACGCACGGCACAGCGGACACACCAGGAACCGCGGTGTTGGCCGTCAAATGGCGCTAGCTGCGCAGCATTTGTGCACCGCCGCCGTCAGTGTCAGCCAGTTTGCCGTGGCATACGGAGCTCCATCGCAGTCTTTAACACTGGTAGCATGCCGCGACAGCGTGGACGTGAACCGTATGTGCAGTTGACGGACTTTGAGCGAGGGCGTATAGTGGGCATGCGGGAGGCCGGGTGGACGTACCGCCGAATTGCTCAACACGTGGAGCGTGAGGTCTCCACAGTACATCGATGTTGTCGCCAGTGGTCGGCGGAAGGTGCACGTGCCCGTCGACCTGGGACTGGACCGCAGCGACGCACGGATGCACGCCAAGACCGTAGGATCCTACGCAGTGCCGTAGGGGACCGCACCGCCACTTCCCAGCAAATTAGTGACACTGTTGCTCCTGGGGTATCGGCGAGGACCATTCGCAACCGTCTCCATGAAGCTGGGCTACGGTCCCGCACACCGTTAGGCCGTCTTCCGCTCACGCCCCAACATCGTGCAGCCCGCCTCCAGTGGTGTCGCGACAGGCGTGAATGGAGGGACGAATGGAGACGTGTCGTCTTCAGCGATGAGAGTCGCTTCTGCCTTGGTGCCAATGATGGTCGTATGCGTGTTTGGCGCCGTGCAGGTGAGCGCCACAATCAGGACTGCATACGACCGAGGCACACAGGGCCAACACCCGGCATCATGGTGTGGGGAGCGATCTCCTACACTGGCCGTACACCACTGGTGATCGTCGAGGGGACACTGAATAGTGCACGGTACATCCAAACCGTCATCGAACCCATCGTTCTACCATTCCTAGACCGGCAAGGGAACTCGCTGTTCCAACAGGACAATGCACGTCCGCATGTATCCCGTGCCACCCAACGTGCTCTAGAAGGTGTAAGTCAACTACCCTGGCCAGCAAGATCTCCGGATCTGTCCCCCATTGAGCATGTTTGGGACTGGATGAAGCGTCGTCTCACGCGGTCTGCACGTCCAGCACGAACGCTGGTCCAACTGAGGCGCCAGGTGGAAATGGCATGGCAAGCCGTTCCACAGGACTACATCCAGCATCTCTACGATCGTCTCCATGGGAGAATAGCAGCCTGCATTGCTGCGAAAGGTGGATATACACTGTACTAGTGCCGACATTGTGCATGCTCTGTTGCCTGTGTCTATGTGCCTGTGGTTCTGTCAGTGTGATCATGTGATGTATCTGACCCCAGGAATGTGTCAATAAAGTTTCCCCTTCCTGGGACAATGAATTCACGGTGTTCTTATTTCAATTTCCAGGAGTGTATTTATATTTTCCGAGTTGACTAGAAACTGTTTTAAAGACCGATGGTTTTCTATGTTTTCCTCTACCGCATGAGGCATGGCAGTGTGGTGTTGTTTTGGCTTTTCCACATTTTTAACCAACCCATGTATGTACATACCACCATCAGTTTAATAAGACATAGATGCGTCTCATTCTTATTGCCTTCCCTTCTCCGTATTCCAGAAAATTAAACTGCGGCAGTGTTTATCACGACCGTGGCTACACGGCTACACATGTCATGACGCACACATAGGTTGCAAGAGGGCGCAGACTGTACAGAACGCAATTGTCAAAGAATTTACCAAAGGAATGTACTTACAGATATCTTACGATTGTGGTAAACAAGAACAGAATAACTGGAAGGGAAAAAAGAGAATTGCAAGTGAAAAAAATTATGATGGCTTAAAAGTTTATTAATATTCGTCGTCTTACATATATAACTGAGAATTTCATTCGTTGTTTCTGTTACTGTTACAACAAGAATAATAAGAAATAACTACGTAAGTAAGGAGTTAGAAACCGCCGAAACAAGTTTATCACTGTTCGCTGTTTGTTTCGTTGTCATCCACACAGGTTCCATAAAAGTTTTGTTTTATTTCTAGAGGTTCAGTTTGATTGTTCGAAGATAATATCCTTATGATCATTTCTATTTTACACGAACGTGCGTCCAGCTTTATTGTTCAGCGAAAGTCATATCTTTGCATTGAAACCTGACAACTTGACTGGAGGTCAAGACTGGCAGTACACTGACGCGAGCGACACTGCCGCGAACGGCGGCCGGCAGTCGTCACAAGCTGCACTGGAGGCGTCCTCTGCTGGGGTTGTAGCTGCAAGGCAGGTGCACCGTGCTCTCTGGCGCCCGCGACCCCTTCTGGAGCACAACCTCCGTGAAGCCGCGCTGCGCGTCCGCAATTCGCTGATGCACGCCCACCAGCGCGGCGAAGTTTTCGGCGTCGGCCACGTCACGAGCCAGCACGAGGACCGTGCAGTTGCTGGAGCGGCCGGCGCACACCGCCACCGACAAGAAGCGTTCGTCCGGTGACAGGTCCACCACCGTGTGCCCGAAGACGGCCACTGCAAAACAGACGAGCGGTGCAACACTTAAAGCTCTTCCATAGCGACGTAAGAAAGTACATTTAAAACAGCAGACAGAGACAGACCGTGGTTCAGGTCTAAAAAGTCGATTTTCTGTTTTCATCATATTTCGATAGATTAAGGTTTTATTTAATTACTCTGGAAAGGATTTCGCTGAAAAAAAAAATTTTATAGCATTTAAAGAGCATTTTCCTACCACGTGGGTTTATGTGTCACGCCCACTTTTCTGTCACCTACTGTCAACCCATCCACTGTCAACTCTAAGCCATATGAAGATGCCATTATTAGCAAAATAGCATGTGTAGGCCATGTTCAAAACCGTTTGGGAACAAATCTGAGAAAACTAACTGTTGATATGAGAGGAAAAAAATTAGAAGATGGAAAATTGTTGACCGGACACAGTCAGTTAACTAAACCTGAAATAGAAAACTTCCAGGTATACTTTGGGCAGGCAATTAGGAGAAATAAAGAAAATTTGGAGGCAATGAAGAGAGATGTTTGGGCCATATTCTTCCATAAGTCCTCTACTGATGGTAAGCCATGTCGTGGATTGTGTCCATCAGGAGAAAATTCGTGGTGCAAATACAATAGGGCTCAGGCAACTGGGGAATCTCATTCTCAACAGCATTCTCTACCTGCTGCTGTTATTACAGCAATTAAACCTATTTTGTGGTGCTACAGAAGAATGCCGAAGATTAGATGGGTAGATCACATAACTAATGAGGAGGTATTGAATAGAATTGGGGTGAAGAGGAGTTTGTTGCACAACTTGACCAGAAGAAGGGATCGGTTGGTAGGACATGTTCTGAGGCATCAAGGGATCACCAATTTAGTACTGGAGGGCAGCGGGGAGGGTAAAAATCGTAGAGGGAGACCAAGAGATGAATACACTAAGCAGATTCAGAAGGATGTAGGCTGCAGTAGGTACTGGGAGATGAAGAAGCTTGCACAGGGTAGAGTAGCACGGAGAGCTGCATCAAACCAGTCTCAGGACTGAAGACCACAACAACAACAAACCTATTTTCAGGGACGTGGTTCATCCTGACCTTCTAAGGAAATGTCTGCATAGGCAGACACAGAACCCAAATGAATGTTTCAACAGCATAATTTGGAACCGCCTTCCTAAAACTGTATTTGTAGGCACGCATACAATGAAACTATGGGTTCATGATGCTGTTATTACATTCAGTTGTTCTAATATTGGAAAGTGTTGGGTACTGAAAGAGCTGGGAATTAATCCTGGTGAAAATGTGATCACTGGGCTGCAACATTGCGATAAAATGAGGATAGCCGATGACGACTGGTCTGCATCTAATATGGCCAAGAAAGCAAGACAAACATCCAGGAAGGTGAAAAAGAAGCTGGAAGACCTGCTAGAGGCCAAAGAAGGGCCACCATATGCAGCAGGACAGTTTTAATTAATTGTAAGTAACAAATTTCAAAAGTTTTTTCTTTAAAGTCAATTTCCCGCAAACTAAAATTTTCAGTACATATTCCCCATTATATCACAAACTATCATAGATAAATGAATGAAATTTCCAGACACTCTGCACAACATAAAAAGCCACCTCTGGTATTACACTCATTAATATTCCCCCATTAGGAAGTTCACAAAAAAATATTTTCTGCACCCAAAACTTAATATTTTTTGTTAATAAATTTAATAAAGTATTTCTTAAAAATTATATATAAAGTCGATTTTAGTACAATTGACTCTATTAGCATCATGCAACATATAATAAAATATATTAAGGTCCTGCATCAAATTTTTTTTTAGAAATAGTCGAAATACTTGCCTAAATTAACGTGGGTTAGATGGGTAGGGTGTGGTCCCCTTAATACAAAATACTTTTCATTTGCCCATTTTGCATGGGCTTATGACCTGGCCCATAACACTGCGGCCTGGTAAAGGTGCTCGTTCCCAGTCTGATCAAACCTGCTGTGACCTAACTAACCTAAGGACGTCACACACACCAATGCCCGAGGCAGGATTCGTACCTGCGACCGTAGCGGTCGCGCGGTTCCAGACTGTAGCGCCTAGAACCGCTCGGCCACCCTGACCGGCATTTTTCGTTAGGTTTAAGTAGTTCTAAGTTCTAGGGGACTGATGGCCTCGTAAGTTAAGTCCCGTAGTGCTCAGAGCCATTTGAACCATTTTTTGAACCAGCTATGACCAAAAATCCGACACGATTCGTAAGTCCACAAGTAGAAGCTGCAAAGAACAGGATATTGAATAAAGGAGCTGTGGATTCTATTTACGTAAAAACAGACTGTAGAGATACACGAAATGACTTAGACAAAATTTCTAATTGGTACGATGAACGAAAAAATTAAATGACCGTATTGCATTGATGGCCGGTTGTCCCCACAAAGTTCGGCAGACGACTTGCAAGTCTTTTCAGTCGAAGCCAAACTGGGTGACTTGCATGTTGATGATGACCAAACTATGATGAAAACAACACAATATCCAGTACCGAGGCGGAAAAAAAATCTCCGATTCGGCCAGAAATCGAACCCACGCCCGCTGCATAGGAGGCAGACGCGATGAACACTCAGCTAAGGGGGCGAACGGTGTGAGTATGTCACGTTGCTCCAATGTAGGAGAATGTAAGTCATTGCGAATCACTAGGAAAAAACCGTCCTGTGACGATCGAATACAGTATAAGTAGGATGCAGCGTGACAGCCACTTCGATTAAATATACAGGCGTAACGTTGCAAAGCTATATAAAATGGAATGAGCACGTCAGGGTGATGGTTGAGAATGCGAATGCCCGACTACGTTTCACTGGCAGAATTTTGGGAAGATGTAGCTCATCCGTAAAAGAGACGGTGCATACAACGCGGTCCACTCTTGAGTATTGTTACAGTGTTTGCGATCCCCTCCAGGTCGGGTTAAAGAAAGCTATCGAAGCAATTCAGAGGCGGGCTGCTAGATCTGTTACCGGTGTTTTCGATCAGTACGCAAGTATTACGGAGATGGTAAGTGAACTCAAATTGCAATCTCTGGGAGGAAGAGGCGCGCGGGATTAGCCGAACAGTCTAGGGGGCTACAGTCATGGACTGTGCGGCAGGTCCTGGCGGAGGTTCGAGTCCTCCGTCGGGCATGGGTGTGTGTGTTTGTCCTTAGGATAATTTAGATTAAGTAGTGTGTAAGCTTAGGGGCCTGATGACCGTAGCAGTTAAGTCCCACAAGATTTCACACACATTTGAACATTTGGAGGAAGACGACGCTCTTTCCGCAAGACATTGCTGTGGAAATTTAGAGAACTGGCATCTGAGGTTGACTACAGAACGAATCTACTGCCGCCAACGTACATTCGCATGACAACCATGAAGAAAAGACGCGACAAATTTGGGCTCGTACATAGGCCTTTAGACAGTCGTCTTTCCCTCGCTCTGTTTCTGAGTGTAGTAGGAGAATAAATGACTAGTAGTGCTACGAGGTGCCCTCCGCCGCACACCCTACGGTGGTTTGCGGAGTATCTACGTAGAAGTAGATGTAGAACACCCCCTGCTTTACCACAAAATGTTCTACTTTCATTACTGCAAAAGTGCACATATCTTTACCAATGAAGATAGAAATCACTACCCCATTAATAAAGTGTGCAACAAATTATTTTTAAAACGGGTAGCGCTACATACTGCTTGCCCCAGTGAAACATTGGTCCTAGAGTGTGATAGGATGGATCCAATAATCTGCAATCCTTTTTAAGTACTCCAGTAACGATAATTGACCACGTTAATATTTGTCCCACAATTCCCCAGCAACACGATGATTTTCATGGTCACCTCTTTTTTTTTGTTTTAACAATACATTTTGTTAAAACGCAGAGACTTACAGACAACCATTCTTCATGCGCACTATTCGCAGGTGGAACAGGGCCAGAGGGATCAGATGGTGGTACCGAAAGTACCCTCCGCCACACACCATTAGATATCTTGAGGAGTATGATGTAGATGTAGATTTTGCATTCATTTTTCTTTTATAATGCATTGTGTTAAAGCACAGGTAAGCTTCACTTTGCAATTGCTTTAAAATCTCTGTAAACTCGTAGATAGAACGACGTGGTTTGTAGAAATTGTGTTTTAAATGTGGATGAAATCAATCCACGCTATTTGTAGTTCTGATTTCATTTCTTGGTTTACTGGCACAAAAATTATGGGGGAAAATTAGCATCTCTCCTTACATAGTTTTCAAGTACATAGTGATTGTGATTCTGTGCAATACTCTAGAACGCATCCCTGACTGTGTTTGGTGGTAGAAATCTTAAATCATACGTACATTTCAGAAACTTTCCGACTTTTCCTTGAAGACTGGTATACTCGGAACGAAGATTGTGAGACGTGTGTATTTCTCTTGTCTATCGTCAAACCACAATTTATGAAAGATGTTTATGTTTTATTAATAGGATTAAGTAGGAATAATTAATATTTATCATGTTGGAAATAATTGTGGTAGCAGGGAATGTCTGCACCAAAGTATTGTTGGCAGGAGAGAGCGCACATTCATATAATTTAAAAAAGGGCGGGAGAGACCTCGTATGGATACATTTTAAGAAAAGTGCGGGAAAGACCGCGCGTTGATACATTTTGTAATGGTAGCAGGAATTGTCTGCACCAGAAAGCATTGTTGGCGTGAGAGACCGCACTTTAGCGTTCGTAGGAAGTCAGTAGTAAGCGAGAAGTGAAGCGAGTCGGTAGCAGGTCTGAAGCAAGAGGTTGAGAGGAGCGATGTGCCTGCCAGCCACCAGCTATGATTTACAAGAGATTATAAACGGATGTACAGAGACATCAGCTAACTATTATCATAAGAGGAACTAATATTATTGAATTATTTTTTTGAGAAACTCAAGACTACTGAATGTATGTTTGCGCAATGCTAGTTGAAAGATTATTGTAAAAAGTAAGTCCCACTTGAACGTTTGTAAAATCATTTCATTCAGAATACAATTAATTTTTGCCAGAAATATTGCATTATTGATTATAATCCATCCCAAAAACCATCAACGTAAAAATTTGCAAAATGTTATTGTTGTAACGGCGACCGGAACGGTCACGGGGTAGTAGCAACGGAAACACGGCAGGACCCACGGAGTGGCCCGCGAACAACAACACAATGGGAGAGGACGTACACGACTAACAGAGGACCTTACGACACAACAAGAGCAGACAACAGAGTAACGAACCAAACGAGACAACCACGTCCACTGGAATAGAAACATGAAGTCAATACACTGTCTGAGACGATATGTCCTAAGACACAACGTGATGTTAGACTGCTGGCTGAGCTTTTTTTTTTTCTTTATTGTGATTTCATTCCCCTGCCCCATATGGGCAGGGGAGGGCTGTCAGCGGCACAATCCGCCGCTCTTCAGCTGAGTGACATGACAATTAAAACAAGAATAAAATGATACATACATAAGGAATAAGGAGATAAAAAAGGGGAACGTAAAACAGAGTAAGGGGAGAAAATGGAGGTAAAAATACACTGACATGTAGACATTCATGGGGGACAGTTAAAAAATTCACCAGAAAGTTAAAAAACACAGTTGGCGATTCTTAAAACACAGAGAACACACTGAATGCGCATGCACAGGTTAAAAGTTGGCCACAGTATTGAAAACACTCCGAAACAACACACTTAAAACCCACTTGGAGCACACACGACGAAGAATAAAACTACCAGGTGGGACCTGCCGAGGGAAAGGTCAGAGAGGAGGGAAAAGGAGTGGAGAGCATGGGGCAGCTGGGGAAGCGGAGGGATGAAGAGAGGAGGGGCAACCGTGGGTTCACGAAGAGGCAGGAGACATGTGGGGTGGGAGAGGAAAAGGGAAGACAGGGCAGGAGGGAGCGCAGAGACACTGAAAGGAGGCAAAAGAAATGGAGGGGGAGTAGGAGGGGAAAGCCGCTCAGAAGGAGGGAGGGGGAGGAGAGGGAGCCCTGAGGAGGAGGCAGGAAGAGGGGGTTAGAGTTGGTAGGAAGGGTAGATGTCAGGGCCAAGCTCATCATCCGGGAGGGGTAGACGGTGGAAGTTGTGTTGGGAAAGGAGATGGAGGGTGTGGAGATGGAGAGAGGGAGGGACACAACGGAAAAGGCGCGGCAACTGGTTGGGGGTGGAGAGGAAGGGAGACACCAGGGGGTGAGGGGGATCAAGATGGCGGACAATATATAGTGTGCGGATGTGTTCAAGGAAAAGGAAAAGGTGGGGGAAGGGGATGAGGTCATAGAGGATGTGCGTGGGGGACGGAAGGTGGATGCCGAAGGCAAGGCGGAGTGCAAGGCATTTGAGGATTTGGAGGGCAGAAATCCAAGCAACGCTGGCATAACAAAGAATGCGGCGGATCATGGATTTGTAGGTGTGAAGGATGGTGGAAGAATGCAGACCCCACGTCCGGCTGGACAGGAGTTTCAGGAGGCGGAGGCAGTTGGGAGCTTAGTTTTGGGTGGTAAGGAGATGGGGAGTCCAGGTGAGGTGGCGGTCGAGTGTGAGGCCGAGGTATTTGAGGGTAGGAGTGAGGTGGATAGGACGGCCATAAATGGTGAGGTAGAAATCATGGAGGCGGAAGGAGCAGGTGGTGCGGCCTATGATGATCGCCTGGGTCTTGGAGGGATTAACACGGAGGAACTACTGGTTGCACCAAGTGGTGAATTGGTCAAGGTGGGTTTGGAGGGTATGTTGGGACCGTTGAAGGGTAGGACAAAGGGCTAGGAAGGCGGTGTCATCAGCGAACTGGAGAAGATGAACAGGAGGGGGGGTTTGGGCATATCAGCAGTGTACAGGAGATAGAGGAGAGGGGAAAGGACAGAACCTTGGGGCATGCCAGCAGAGGTGTAGAAAGTACGGGAGCTGGAATTGTGGATAGTCACATAGTAGGGACGATGGGAGAGGAAGGAAGCAAGCAATGAGACAGATGAAGTTGATCGGGAGAGCATAGGTCTGGAATTTGAAGAGGAGCCCGGGATGCCAGACACGGCCATAGGCGTTCTGGAGATCAAGGGAAACAAAGATAGTGGAGCGACGGGGGTTAAGTTGCAGGGAAAGAAGATTGGTAAGGTTAAGGAGCTGGTCGTCGGCAGAGAAGGAAGGCCGGAAGCCACATTGGATAAGAGGAAGGAGGCGGTGCTGGTTAAGGTGGCGGTGAATACGGCGAGAGAGGATGGCCTCAAAGACCTTACTGAACACGGAGGTGAGGCAGATTGGACAATAGAAAGAGGTAGCAGAGGGGGGTTTGTTAGGTTTAGGGAACAGCAGGACATGGGAAGTCTTCCACAGGTCAGGGTAAAATCCAGTGGAGAGGAGGACATTGTACAGGGTAGCAAGGACAGACAGGAAGGATGGAGGGGATTCCTTGAGGTGACAGTAGGTGACGCCATCATAACCAGGGGCAGTGTTGCATTTGGAGCAGAGGACAAGTGTGATGTCTTGCGTGGTGATGGGAGTGTTGATGTCTGAGGGGGGTAACCGATCCAAATACTGTAAGCTAGGGGCGAGCGGGGACACAGAGGTGTCAGTTCAGTCAAGGACGGTGGTGAAGAGGGAGTAATAAAAATGGGGATCGTCAGGAATGGAGAAGACCTCAGATAGGTGGGAAGCAAAATGGTTAGCCTTACTGAGGTTGTCAGGAAAGGGTCGATCGTCATGGAGGATGGGGTAACGTGGGGTGGGATGGCTACCAGTAAGGTGGTGGAAGGCTGACCAGTACTTGGAGGAGTTGACAGGGAGGGTGGAGTTGAGGTGTGTGCATGTCTGGTGCCAGTCCCGGCGTTTCTTTGCTGTAAGGAGGTTCCGGATATGTTGCTGCAATTTCCGGTGGCGGGTTAGAGTATCCCGATCACGAGTGCGGAGGAAGGAGCAGTAGAGCCTGCGGGATTCACGCAGAAGGAGGACGGCCTGTGGAGGAAGCATAGGGCGGTGAGGGTGGATGAGTTTGGTAGGGACATGAGCCTACACTGCGTCAGTGATGGTCTTCTGAAGGAAGGAAGAGGCATGGGTGGTCATCAGGGTGGTGAAAGGTGAGGGGGTGGCTTTCGACCTGTAAGGCAATGGATTCCCGGTAGGCATCCCAATTGGCACGGTGGTAGTCATGGACAGACTTTGGAGGGGCTGGCGGAGCGCGAGGCAGGCGCTTAAGTACTCTATCGGGGGCGCCGCTATTGGCCGCTGGGACCACGTGTTCCACTGTGGCGCCCCCACACTAAAAGCGGGCCAGGAGGCGCGCGCCGCCACAGCTTACGGCGCGATGGTGCAGAGACCTCTATAGGTCTTCGACGTCCATGACTTCTGGCGCGGATTCAAATTCCGCGGCGCGCGGTACCAGAAAAAGTTTAACTATGAATTACGTAACTTCAGTCAAAATAATTAAAGAATAACGTCAGCTTTGCTATTAAGGAATAACGTCAGCTTTGGTAATAAATTGGTAATAAATACAGCCACTTATTATGACAGCCCACCAGCAGCTAATAGAGTATAATAAAACAGAGTAAGTATATTCATGTCGCAGTTCGATGTAGCAGTCAGATGGCGATTCAGTAACAGTAAAAAAAAGGTAAGGAACAGTTTTGGGTTACTGCAGGTAACGACTGAGTGCCACGACGACGACAAATTCTATGTTTCGTCGAAATAATCAGAAAATCTCTTTTAATAAGCAGCATTTAAATCTGTATGCGAAGACTGAGAAAGAGAATTAATTTCAAAGGGAAAATTTCATTTGTTATTATTAAGCAAGAGATAGAAATCCTAAGGGAAGGTTTCATAGGTTATTGTAGAAGGGAATGTTGCGTAACAAAAGAGATATAGATGAGGCGGGAAGGTTTCATGATCTGTTCGATTATCTTCCCATACCATGCCTGACATAAGTTAAAACTGCAGCCTTTAATGTTAACGCTTGGAAACACTTTCTGTGCCGCCACGTACAGTTCAACTACAGTATCTAAGATTAGTCTTCCAGGTTTAACATTGTTAGTGTACAGTCTACATCTACATCTACATCTAATTCCATACTCCGCAACCCATCTGACGGTGTGTGGCGGAGGGTACCTTGAGTGCCTCTATCGGTTCTCCCTCCTATTGCAGCCTCGTATTGTTCGTGGAAAGAAAGATTGACGGTATGCCTCTGTGTGGGCTCTAATCTCTCTGATTTTATCCTCATGGTCTCTTCGCGAGATATACATAGGAGGGAGCAATATACTGCTTGACTCGTCGGTGCAGGTATGTTCTCGAAACTTCAACAAAAGGCCGTACCGAGATACTGAGCATCTCTGTTGCAGAGTCTTCCATTGGAGTCTATCTATCATCTCCGTAACGCTTTCGCGATTACTAAATGATCCTCTAACGGAGCGCTTTATATTGCCTTTACGGGATTGATGATGGTTTACCCACGTACAGATGGGTCTAGGTTGGGTTGGAAGGTGACAGTTTGGTAGTCGTCCGGCAAAGAAAACAAATGCGAAAAAAAAGAGAAACATTCCACCTCCACACAAGTGCCTGTCTGCAGAACTATCACAAACTCGCCTACAGCTGGCAGGGTACGTCAGTTCAGAGGCCAGAGGACGGCTGCGGCACTTCCAACAGGAAAGGCACTGCGGCCTAACAAGGCTCACAACTACAGTTCAACACAAAAAAGTCTTGTTTTAGCATTGCTATGTGGGCGCTCTTGTAATCGTCCCCGTAAACCCCGATTCCTTAAAGAATCGAATTCCATGCATGAAACAGCTTCAAACGTTTGATTACTTCACAAATGAGATAACGTGTTAAACAGTCCCCCACCCCGCCCCCCCCCCCCCCAAAGGTCCCCTGCCAAAAATCTGGAAATCGTATGGTGCAAGACACTGACTTCCCTATCAGCATCAGCCAAGTCTGTTCGACGTAAGTCAAACTGCTGGCACTATTTCAGTACGGCTGGACGCTACACTGTATTTAATTAATTCGTCGCCAGAATTTCACGGGGATTTGTGTGCAGTTTAAACGTTGGCGCCACAAGAATCGTACTCTTCTGCGTACTCTGTAGTAAGTTCCCGCGCCATCCCTCTCCCACACTGTGACGCATCTGATATTCGTACCACGGCAGAACTCTTATCTGCAGGAATCATCACAATGCGACACCCTTGTTGCCCAATGGTATTAGCGTGGAACGACATGTGTAGTTTGCAGTCTGGAGTCCCTACATACAAAATATCACAGAAATTTTAACACTGAACTATTGGTTTTTGTATCGATATGAGACCCAATTTTTTGTTCTTGTTTGAGACAAAGTAAATGTTCATAGTGATGTGAAGAACTCGTGTTGAATTCCTAAAGCCTTCCTATTTTTTGCATTTTTTAAACTTCAACACTCACTACATTATAAACTTGAAATTCTGCGTTACAGGCTTTCAATTCAAAAATTGCTCTGATAAACCATTTTTACGGCTTACTTAACGACAAAACTTACACCAAACCACCGGTTCTACTTCGAGCTCTGTAGCTTCTAGACCTGGATCAGAATAACGGTGTGAGTGGCGGCTAGCTGTTTACAGGACAACTGCCATTGCAACAAGCAATCAGAGAATCAGCTGGCTCATTCCTTCCATTTTGTTCACTGTATCACATCGCTCTGCTACTTCAAGTGGAAGTTACTACATTCAGTTACAGACGATACTTCCTGCCGAGAAAGAAGCAACCGTGATTCGTCGTTCGCGTTGCTTCTTTTTGCAGCGTGTTTACTTTACGCGATACAATGGCCCTGCTGCAAAAGTGTACAGACAAGTGATGAGACTGTTGCCACCTCGCTAAGCAAACCCAATACTGGACGTTAACGGGCAGCTTGTGAATGTATCCAGAACGGAAACGCAGAGCTGCTGCCGCCGAAACATATTGTGTGCGTAGACAAACGTGAACCGAAAACACCGCCCCCTCCCAGGCTCGACAGTCAATCGCTTTGTTATTTTGGTTGAGGTACGAACACGGACCTGAATGGCTTATGCTTAGTACAGAATTACGGTACTGATGAGAGCTTTATCTTGCCTAAGACATTTCATGTTTCACTTCTTATTCTACAGTGCTTCAGGAATAGCTTCATTTCTTTCTCTCTAAATGGTATGACATAGTCATCAGTGCCGAACACATTCCCTTTGGTTTCTCTACACAAATTCGGTGATTTTTACGAAATGTCGCGAAATTTGTAATTTTTGCTTAGAAAAACGTTATTAATCTGACGATGGCAGTACACCAAAATGGTAACTGATAATTATTGAATACAGAAACTGCATTTTGACTTCTTACTTCCTCAAGGCTAACGTTCGTGTACGATCTGAAACTGACAGTTCGTTCCTCAATGTGACGTCAAAAACAGCACCGAAATTCGAAAAAATAACACTTAAATCATAAAAAAGCAGCGAAATCGACAATGCATAAGTGAAATTGATGAGAAATTAAACAGTCTGTGAATACCGTTCGATATGCATTAGAACGCTGACAAAGTTTTTGATAACACAGCGATATTGAAAACTTATCTTTTCCACTAATAAGGAATATTGTTACCGGCAATTAATATTAATATTTGCGGTATTTCTTTTTTTTTGCGAGTTTTCTGTCTAGCCTAAAGGAAGGCCAAAAGAAGTTAAAAGAGTTCGTTACTAATATATTTCTTAAGTTAATAGATATGTCGTTCTCAAATGTCCGGACGAATGCTTTTCAATTTATTCAAAGAAAGAGCTCCGCAAATTGTGCAAGTCAATAACGCGTTGGTCCACATCTGGCCCTTATGCTAGCATTTATTCCGCTCGGCATTGATATAGTTTTTGAATGACCTCCTGAGGGATATCGTGCCAAATTCTGTCCGATTGGAGAGGGTCCTGCCCATAATCCTCCAAACTTTACGTGCCGAAAAATTGCTGTACAGTACGAGAAACTATACTTCTAAAGGAGTCTTACAAGGAGAAAACCTCAGACACGGCCGAACGATTCGGCTCCTATTTGACAGGTTGTTTGTATACAACATAAAATGAGAGACTCTAAGGTTTCGGCTCAACCCCCCTCCGGTTTGGTGAAGACCACGCCTTAAGCTCATGAAGTGCAGTCGTCTCAGAATTAACAGGACCGATAGATAATTGAAAATTGAGAACTTTTATCTCCATATGTGTGGTCCGCAAACGCATATTTTCTGATAAATCGAGCAAAGAAACGATTACGACTGCCGCTTTTGTGTTCATAATGTAAACGCTGTCCAATGAAAGCGCCGCTATCGTAGCAACCATGGCATATGGCTGGACAGCAGGGAATCCTTGTTGATTCCTAGATATATTGTGCAGTTATTTTTTATTTGTTTTTTCTCGTATCGAAATTGGAAGGAATAGGAAGACTAATAAGGTAATCGATAAGGGATAATAATAAGGTAGGCAAATTATTTCTCCGATTCCTTGGAGTAGTAGAGAATTAAACTGTTAAACCTGGTTGTGTGAAAACAATTCCGGTTAATACAGCTGCGACTTCGTCCCTAGGGTCCAGAGACAGCCGGCTGCGTGATGCTTGTTTAGAGGGAGGCGCGATACAGGACTGTATTTGGAGGTTTCCAAATTGCAGCGTGCTTCTGGAAACGCAGCGGGAATTGCACGGCCGCGCTGATGCAACGACGATTTAGACCATAATCATCAACTTTCAGGACCAATTTTCCAGACGATGTTACCGTATGCGTGGTTGCATTAAAATTAATTCCCAAAAAATAAATATTTTTAAATGTAAACCAACACTTTTTTCCGTCAAATCTTCGGAAAAAATGATTTAGTTGGGTGAAAATCGCATTCATTTCATGTTCTTCATGCCACGAGTATTCTTGCTTCGAATGTTTATGTGAAAAGTGCCTTCCACGTAGTTGTTTGAAGTACAGTGACGCCACGTAACTGAGTTGGTGGAAGAGATGTTGTAAAACAAACAGGATTAAAAATCTAATTCTTTACTAGTCCAAGTCCTTTTAGAAATTTATTTGGTTACGTTCTCATTGTTCCTTATTGATTATCTTATTAATCCTCCTATTTCTACGAATTTCGATACGGGAAAAATAAAGAAATTACAGAACGCATTTGGAAATCGGACACAGTTTCTTCCCAAGGTTTCTAACAAAATACGCGTATGCGAATCCCACATATGAGGAAGAAAAATGCTCAGTTTCCTACAGATCCTGTCGCTTTTGAGTCGATTAAGCGTCACGAAGTTTGAGTTGTTTTCTCAAAACCGAAGGGTAGTTGACCTACAGTATCTCAGTCTTATTTTTAGTAGTACACAAGACACATGTCAAGTATGAACCGAATTGTCTGAGGCCTTCCCCTTGTTAGCCATCGGAGCGAAGGGTAAACATTATGTTGCATAAACGGATGATTTCCTCTCTGTGCAGCTCGGCATTACCGCTTTACAGCCGTTATAACACAGCACTACCCATAGCGAGCACTATTTTTCTGTAACGCGACTGGCTGTCTACTCACAAGAAGTAAAGTATTGAAAAGCACGGGATATGAAGCTGATTCCACATTTCTAGATTTCCGTAAGGCTTCTAACACCGAGTCTGCAAAATGGCTGCTAATCAATATGCTTGCCTACAAAATGTCACCTCAGGTAAGAGAATATACGAGTATTTGTGATTTCCTGCCACTAAATGGTCACAGTACACAGTAATCGTCGGGACTCGAAGAAGCATATTGCGCTTGTCGAGGAAGTGTGATAGGTCTGTTTCCACTTTTAATCTGTATAAATGGCTTAAGATACAGCAGTTTTTATATATTATTTGTAAATGATTCCGTAGTTTACCTACTAATGAAATCAACAGAAGAACAAAACAAGTTACAGTATGATTTAGACTAGATATCGGAGTCTTGCAAGTAATCGTAATTGACTCTGAATTAGGAAATAAAATGGAAATTTGTGGTAAGGTCTTATGGGACCAAACAGCGTGGTCATCGGTACTTAAGCCTACACACTACTCAATCTAACGCACGCTATGGACAATTCACACACCCTTGCCCGAGGGAGGACTCGAACCTCCGACGGGACGAACCGCACGGACCGTGACAAGGCGACTCAGGCCGCGCAGCTACCCTGCATGGCGATAAGGAAAAGTGTGAGGTTCTCCTCATAACACAGATTTAAAGGTTGTCGATTTTACTAACAGGAGCAGCGCAAATCGGTACGATCACATACGTGTTGTCGTAAGGTGAACCGACAACTGCGATTTGTTAGCAAAACGCTTACAAGATGCATGAAATCCACTAAAGAAACTGCTTACATTAATCTTGTCCGTCCACTTTAAGAGGACCGCCGCACAATATGACGTTGAGAAAAGATACTGAACAGGTTTAAAGGGGGCAGTTCCTTTTTTTGTTAACACGAATGAGAGAGAGAGAGACAGACAGAGAGAGAGAGAGAGAGAGAGAGAGAGTCTTCAGACGTGGTAAACGACTTTCAGTTATCAAAACAAAGACGCTTTCGTCGTAGCAAGATCTCACAGACGTTCAGTCAACAATTTCCTGTTCTCAGTGCCAAAGTATTTTGTTTGTTGCCTCCCACTTACCTACAGAGGAATGACCATCTCAACAAAATTGGCGAAATCAGAATACGCAAGAAAAAGCTTAGATCAGGGCAACAAGAGGAGTATTTTTATGCCGCACATAATACACTTAAAACTACAAAGAAGAGAAAAAGAGATGGACCAGTGGGAGAGAAGCATCGTGTGGCGGGAGTTTCAGATTGAAAATATTCAATTTATCAAAATTTTACATAAACAGATATTTTTCTACCGGTCGTGTGATACCCTCACTTCTTGGGCAACATTGGCACTAGATGTGGGCCGCAAGTGGTCCCGCGGGCCGGCGGGTTGGACGCCCCTGGTTTAGATGATCAGTTTTTCCTCGCGCTTTTCGTGAATAGAATGGTAGATAAGATGTTCGGAATTAATGTCTTGGAGTATCTTTGTATGGGGTGGTCAGAAACAGTCTGAAAAGTTCTTAAGGGTGTTACAGGGGAGACCGTTGTGAGAAATAATTAAGGAAAAAAAATCGATACGTTGCATCGTTTCCGAGTTATATACGATGACCTGATTGGCTATCTTCAACACTAAATTACTCGAAAACGTAGCAACGTATCGAATATTTTTCTTAACAATTATTTATCAGCATAACTTCCCCTGCAACACTCTTACAAGCTTTTCATACTGTTTCTGCCACCCTGTATGAACACCAAAGACGGACGCTAAGGCGTTGCTGCTCAATCCGGCCACTCTACCTTTCTGAAATTCTTGTCGTTAAAAATAATAAATGAATGTCCCATATGTGTGATGTCATTTACATGCACGCCCTATCGTCACGTATTTCACATAAACAAAAGTGTGTAGATATTTATTTCTAACTTCATTTAAAACAATGGGTTTTATGTGATAAACATGAAGGGTAGCAAGTCTGGACAATAGTAATCAAGTTCAAATGTAATGCTTGCTGCTTTAGCTAGGCAGAGATGAAAAGATTTGCACAGGAAAGACTAGAGAGGAGGGATGCGTCAAACACATATTGGGACTGATGACCAAAAAAGGAACACAACAAAATCAACAACAACACGAGGGCGGAAAACTTAGAATCAAAAGTTCAGAATATGATGAGGGTGAAGAGGCTACGAAGATAGTCGAGTTAGATTACCATGCTTTTGGTGTCAATAGCTTTGGATTAGCATCCAAAGTATACGATATAGACCAAGACTAGCTCATTTTCTGTAATGAGATGGTTGTGAACATATGTTCAAAACAATTCATGAATAAATAAAATCAAATGCTCGAAAGCGCTGATTACAAGTTTCAAGTCGCGTCTAAAGGCGGTCAAGTGATGTAAAGCACTGTACTCTGGACTTGCATCAAGCTAATATGGGCAATGATACAACATACAGATAGATTTATTTATTTTGGGGATGGACCAAACAGCGGGGTCATCGGTCCCGTCGGATTAGGGTAGCAAGTCGGCAGTGCTCTTTCAAAGGAACCATCCCGCTCTTTGCCTAAAGCGATTTAGGGAAATCATGTAAAACCGAAATCAAGATGGTTTGACACGGGTTTGAACCGTCGTCCTCTCGAATGCGAGTCCAGTGTGCTAACCACTGCGCCACCTCTCTCGATCCCCAGACAGACATACCGAATGTGTTCCTGGTCAGTGGTTTATCATATCGCGTTGGTTGTGGATGCGAAAGCTGGTACCACACAACGTACTGATTGTTCCACGTTCTGTGTGCTATGACCCCTGTGATGTACTTGACCTCCAGTTTTGAAGTTTTAATGAGCAGCAATTTGAATGAACAGTCTGCGCTCTTTTTGGCATGGTAACGTCTTTAAAATTGTTCCACTCCATGTCGTAACTATGTTAGAATTGTTGGAAAACTACATTCTCTATGCTGTAAATGTGTGCATATGTCATTCATATTCTCTATACAAAAACTGCTGCTCACCTCTCTCAATCCGCGTTATCACACCATTGAGGTAGGTAAAGTAACGTCACACTTCGACTGAGCACAGAATTAGCAGTACATCACTTTCAGAATGAGACAGACGTGCCGTTGCAACACTTGCATGAATGAAGAAGTTCCTGCGGTTAAAGGAATCGCTTAAGCATAAAGAACCAATAGTTTCTTAGTCTAAAGTGATAAACATCGTAAGACTCAAATTCACGAATTGAACGTGAAGCCAAAATAAACCAGCAAGATGTGCCAGGAGTAAACAAACACGGCTCGAAATAAGTGAGTCTGAAGAGTCGAACAAGCCTAAGATAATCTCTGCAGAGCGAATGAAAAAGGTGTAACTGGGGCGTTGACTGTGGTGAACCATCCGACAGCAAAGGGTGAGAGCGGTGCAGGCGAAGTATGCACAGAGCTGAGTCGACTCGTGGCCAAGAGGACAGGAAAGAAATGACGCCGAATAGGAGACAGCAGTTTAGTATCTGTCCCCAAGAAAGTAGTGAAATGTAACAAATAGCGAAAGTTTCTCATTATTTTAGGTACTGACTGGTTATGATTCATCCGAAAGAAATTTATTGTTACCTTCTACAGCATACATAACGCTACTCACCCACGAGTTTCAGAAAAGAATGAGTAAAAAAATTATTAACATAATGATCGATTTGACGTATGAAATAGTGACAGTGTGGCTGCAATGCTTCTAGAGATGGCGTGAGATGATGTGATTAATCGAAAAGCATATTAGCTATGATTAAATTGGCTGTCAGTTTCCTTGTTCCCCTAATGGACTAAAGATGTTAAACCTCACCTATGGTTGTGCATTTGTTCCGACAGCAGCCACCATCAGGCTCCGTCAGGTCTCGCTTGGATTCAGTATTCAATTGATAATACAAAGAGACGACTGGGGGAAACCACAGACTAAGGCAAAACTGACAGATCTGATAAAATGTCGCATGCATTGCCTCAGAGGAAAACATTACATGAGAGGTGGCATGTTATGAGGGATAACTGATAGAATACACAAATTAAGCTAAGATATTGGCGAGAACTAGTATTGCTGCAGGTCAAGACACAATAAAAATTAAACAGGCAACAAATTACGGACGTTGCGACAAACGGTCTAACCACCGAATTAAGAGAGAGTGCGCTGAGAGATACGTGAAGTACTAATAGTCATGAGAATTAAGGAGATTGCCAATGAATGGGCGGTTTAGATTGCTATTCCAGAAACACGATACTATCACCGTTCCTATGGTTCGGTGCACACGCTATTGCATGACTTCAGAACTATTACCGATTACCAAGTGGAAATCGATTACTAACCGTACTGTAGCGAGTCGCGCCATCGATGGCCACTGTCGATGTAACAAGCATGTACATCCGTGCATAATGGCGGCAATTCACTAGCTGACGATGGTCATGAACCTCCTCCATCATCACTTTTGTGAACGAAGACCCCAACGACACTGTAAAGCTCCGCCGGCACGGAGCCCAGTGATCAACCTAACAGGTTGTTCGGGCCTGTAAAGGCAGTGCGTGCGGTCCACAAAAACTGGTTCAAATGGCTCTGAGCACTATGGGACTTAACTTCTGAGGTCATCAGTCCCCTAGAACTTAGAACTACCTAAACCTAACTAACCTAAGGACATCACACACATCCATCCCCGAGGCAGGATTCGAACCTGCGACCGTAGCGGTCGCGCGGTTCCAGACAGAAGCGCCTAGAACCGGTCGGCCACTAAGGCCGGCGTGCGGTCCACAGATGGGAAGACCAGGAATAGCAAGTCCACAGCGAAACTGGCGGGCACCGTGTGTCCCTCCGTCGTTAGTGAAGGGCTGAAATTCAAACTAACGGCCGACTTGGCCTTCCAGAATTACAGCATATTGTACATATTTTATGTTAATTAAACCAGGCGTCAGAAAATTATCTCTTCACGAGCTATGAGTCCTGTGGTTAGGCAAGCCTACGGTCCCTAATTGCTGTGGGAAATTCATTTGATATAATTTAATTGGCATTAAATTAAATCTACTTTTAAACTTCTGAGACGATTAGCCCGTGACCTACATCAACTGACTTGTTGTTAAAGACAAATCTGAAGCTGTAATTAAAAGTATTCATTAAATTTTATGTGGGCACTGCCCCTTTGTCAGGAGGCTGGACTAGCTGCTACCCTGCTTCCACATGCTTTGTGCCTAGGTAGCACAATGTATTAGTGTTACAACAGGAATGATAATGTTGCTATGCATGATTGTCACATATATCTGTCGCAGAGAATGACGCATTTTTAATAGCAGACGCAGCGTATATGACATAGTGAATTAGCAGGTATAAAACTTATCAGATACTCACTCTTTTCCTCCCTCAGTTCATCGTCGAACACAGGGGTTGCAGGTAATTCCGTTTCCATAGCTGCAGCTGGCGTTATCACGTAGCCTTCTTCTGGCTTTGTAAACCACTCGACCGTCAGTACACCATTTTCATCGAGCCAAAAGTCGAACCACTCATATATGGTGTAATCTAAGACGTGATTCGGACCCCACTCTTCCACAACGTACCAGCGTCCAAGAACCTGTGGACAAATGTCGTTAGCTTCTGTGTTTGATGGATGGTATCATAAAATTTTATCTAGTTAGAAAGAACTACTGCAGCACGTAAAAAAAATATAAATATACCAATCCACTATTTTCAAAATTTTATATTCCTAAGTAAAAGAAGATTATAAAGAAAAATTACGTGAACGATAACGGGTACTATAATTGACAATAGTACACTGTATAGTCGAAATAATCAATAAATACAACACCATGAGAAAACTGAAGCCGGTGTGAAGTGAATTCAAGTTATTACTAATTTTCAAGTCGTATCATTACTTCTAACAACTATGAACCCAGTCATCTCGGCAATACCACAAGCATTTATTATCCCCTATCCACCTTAGAGACAACATAACGAAGGAATTAAATTTCCTTCCTGTGATGAACTTCCTTAGGAGCCACCAAATGATACAAGACTATACGATGATTGTCGGAAGTACAATCCAATGATAGAAAATAGATTTACGAGTGCCTATGAATGCCTAAGACTAGCAACCGCATTATCTGATGAAGACAGATAAGTTGTTGAAATATCCTACAGAAAACTGGTGTTATTAACGGTGTTGCAGACTTGGAAACATATATTCTGTAAACACTGCAAAAATCCTCCGACATGACACAATCCATGGACTCCATAGACGTAAAGATGACAAAAGTAGGCAGGAAATACTGATATATTGCAGATACATAATTCATATGCATACATTGTTAAAACCGATATCATACATTTCACAGGTACATCGAGTTTCGTATTCTGTTATCCATAATTTGTACTGCCTCGGTGCCAGTGATGACCGTGTGTTGGTTAGAAGCGGCCAGTTGCGTGATAGATACACGGGAGCTACATTTGGATTTATTGTCTGCAGTGCGATTTCGTATGACTGCAGGAGCACAGTCGAGATTACCTCACGCACCCTGACTGCAAAACTGTACGTCAGTCTGGCGATTCGACCCGTTGGGCTGCCATTCATCAACAGCAACCCAGGTTTTTTTTCCAACAGGATAACGCTATAACGCTCGCTCATGTACCGCTGTTGTAACCCAACATGTTCTACAGAGTGTCTACATGTTGCCTTGGCCTGCTCGATCACCATCAGTTATATAATGAAATGGTTACAACGAAATGTCGTGCCGGACCGGCAATCTCACCCGAATTTCTCACTTATCACGAGCGGTCACGTTACCACTAGGCTATCCGAACACTCCTTATGGCCAGACCCAAACTTATATATGTCATCAACCACGTGTCTACAATTTGCACACATACAATCATTATGTATATTTCCGTGCATGCATGTCCAAAGGAACATTGCAATGTATTTCTGAACAACAAACGCACTGCAATATCTTAATTTGAAGGTAGTTCTATGAACCTTCTGCCTGGCACTTAAGCTTAGTCATATAGATGTAGATCTTGATGGGTAGATCGAATAGCAGACGAGGAGTTACTGAATCGTAACGGTGCAAAAGAGAAATTTATGGCACAACTAGACTACTGGAAGGTATGAGTTGACAGGATACATCCTGAGGCATCAAAGAATTGGCAGTATCGTAATGGAAGGAAGTGGGGAGAAAAAAAAATTGTAGAGAGAGACCATGGCTTGAATACTGTAAACTGGCTGAAATGGATGTAGACTGCGATGTCTATGCATAGATGAAGGGGTTTACAAGGGATAGACTTGTGTTGAGAGCTGCATCAAACCAGTATTCGAGCTAAAGACAACAACAAATAACAACCTTTATTCATCTACGTTAATCTACCCATATTATCGAACCTGCTTTGGTATGTTTGTAGGATTTGATTCTTTATTCTTCCACTGGGCCTTCCTTAGTTTTTATACTTAGAAAATCGATATTCTGCTTTTTATCGTTGTTCTTCATATCCGTCTTAGCATATTTTCTCCTTCTCAAATTTTCTCTCTAAGTTACTCCACTCAGCAGTTCAACGTTTTCATAATTTGCAGTCTAAAAGGCATTTAATCTCCAATCTGTAGCATTGGTATCTGCCCCTGCTGTAAGGCGTGATCAAAAAGTTTCCGTTCGAAGGCCGTACAGTCCAGAAACTGTGTCCCAATCAGGGAAATTCGCTGTGAGCATCGGGGCAATCATCCCACATTACCACTGGGTTGAAGATAGCCGTTTGGTCAAACATGGTGTCCTGCTGGGTGAACAAGTTTGTACTGCTTGCTACACGCCCTCGTCCGACAGGAATCGTCGCCTCTTCAAGGCCTTTTTCAAGGGACCAAAGGCGAGATAACCGCGTGTGGGGAGATGAAGACTATAGGGTGGGTGCTCTAGTGTCCCCACTTAAGTTGGTGTTAACTTCTGCGTTACGATATTTGCAATATGGGAACGTGCTCTGTCACGAAGCAGCAGTGACCCTGCTCGCGCATCATTGCACGAAGGTGATTTTCGGCAGACATGCTGCTCCATTACACATTCTTCGTTCTCCGATGGATATCTACTGGTATTTATTTTTCAGCAGCCAAGAAGAGAATAACAGAACATTGGTCCTGTTTGGAGGCATTTGGTTATAACATCGCCATATTCAAAAGACTGATAACTCAGAAAAAAGTTGAAGTTTCCTCATTAACAGCAGGCACTTCACAAAGAAGTTGAATGCCATACTATTCCCTTGCCTACATGTCGATCGCATCAGAGTTACGCTACGTTGCGTATACGCTGCAGCAACGCACATAAATGAAAACTTTTTGATCGCCCCGAACTTAATTTTATTCCTTCTTGCCTCTTTGATGCATAATTTTAAATTTAATGGCCCTGCATTACTTTACACTTGGGTGACAAAATTCATGGGATAGCGGTATGTACGTACCCAGAGGTCGGTAATATCGCGTTCACAGTGTATGAAAGGGCATTGCATGGGCAGGGGTGTGATATGTACTCAGGTGATTGACGTGAAAACGTTTGCGACGTGATTATGGCCGCACGACGGAAATTAACAGACTTCGGACGCGGAATTGTAGCTACATCTAGACGCATGGGACATTCCATTCCGGAAATCGTTAGCGAATTCAATATTTTGAAACCCACAGTGTCAAGAGTGAGCCGAGAATACCAGATTTCAGGAGTTACCTCTCACCATAGACCTCGCAGTGGCTGACGGCCTTCACGTAACGACCGACAGCAGCCGCGTTTGCGTAGAGTTGTCAGTGCTAACGGACAAGCAACGTTGCTTAAAACAACCACAGAAATCAATGTGGGACGTCCGACGAATGTATCCGTTAGTATGGTGTGGCGAAATTCGGCTTTAATAGGCTATGACGGCAGGCAACCGACGCGAGTGCCTTTGTTAGCAGCACGACATAGCCTGCAGCACTTGTCCTGGACTCGTGACCATGTCGGTTGAACCCTAGACGACTGGAAAACCGTGGCCTCGTCAGATGATCCCGATTTCAGTTGGTAAGAGCTCACGGTAGAGTTGGAGTGTGGCGCAGACCCCAAGAAGCCATTGACCCATGTGAAGATGGTATCTGTTCTTTCGGACATGTCTTCGTATAAATAGGCTTACCGGCCACTGATCTTCTTCAGTGCGGATGCACTCACATTGCTCAAACTCTTACCGGAATCGGTAGATTGACTGCGCGAGTAATGAGTATAATGGCCAGGGGCACTACATTTGTAGTGTGTGGACAGTAAGTTGGAAATGTGGGTCTCACGAGGAGCGTGCCAGAGATAAGTCCCTGCAGTTCCACTATCCTCTACGTCCGCGATGGCTCAGCCGGATAGAGCATCTGCCATGTAAGCAGGACATCCCGGATTCGACTCCCGGTCGGGGTACACATTTTCAACTGTCCCCGTAAGCAGCTAATGGTCTGGATTTCATTGTAATTTCATATGTTGTCAACAAGACACTGTGAAAGCCGGTGGTGGCTCCATAATTGTGTTGGCTGTGTTTGCATGGAATGGACTGTGGACTGTAACCGCCGGTACAAATGAACCGACCATTGACTAGAAATGGTTATCTTCGGATACTTGGGACAATGCGCCGTGTCACCTGGTCACAATTGTTCGCGACTGTTTTGAAGAACGTTCCGGATAAATCGAACAAATGATTTGGCCACCCAGATCGCCCGACATGAATCCCGTCGAACATTTATGTGACATAAACGAGGGTCAGTTCGTGCACCGCCAACACTTTCGCATTGTGGACGACTGCAGAGGCAGCACGCACCAGTAATTCTGCAGGGGGCTTCCAACGACTTGTTAAGTCCATGCCACGTCGACTTGCTGCACTACGGCGGGGAAAAGGCGGTCCGACACAATGTCGGGAGGTATCTCATATCTTTTATCATCTCACTGCAGACCATTCGTGGCCTGGTCTTCGCTCTAGATTTTTGGCTGTTATTATTGGACGTGGTATTTGTAGATGTTGCAGATTATACTTTGTAATTTCTTTACATTGTGTTCAGCATACTCTACCATACTAACCCACATTATAATGTTGAGAGGCATGTGTAATCCACAACTTAAATTAATGTATCTTTGTTTTTCCTCAGTCTCTCTTTCTAGGGTAAGTAGGTCACATTTGCTTCTCCAGTAGCCATAATGTTCTTTAACCTGTGCATTTTCAATATCTTCTTTCGTCTCTATAAAGTTCTAGTGTTTAATTTACACACGTGAGACGTCGGATTATCCTCTGCCAGTCCCCGTGCATGGAAAAGAAAGAATGTAGGAGTTCTATAGCCGTCCTCTTTTTCAAAGGAACCATCCTCGCGTTTGCCTGGGAAATTAAGGGAAACCACGGAAGACCTTAATCTGGATGGCCGAACAGGGATTTGAACCGCCGTCTTCGCGAACCAGCCTATTAACCACTCTGCCACTTCGCTCAGTCCCTGGATAGCAAAACAAGCGTAACGATACACTTTCGCGAGTCCTTTTTTGCGTAGCAACTCAGCGAAGTTAACTTTTTTGTATTGTATTAGAACTGTGATCAGTTGACTATATTCGTCATTTGAAAATTTTATTTTGTAATTTAGGAGCAACTCAACGACGACCCTTTTTTGATTTGTTATTTTCGTAGCAAGTGTATCTCCCAGTGTAGGAGCCGGCTGGTGTGGCCGAGTGGTTCTAGGCGCTACAGTCTGGAACCGCGCGACCGCTTCGGTCGTAGGTTCGAATCCTGCCTCGGGCATGGATGTGTGTGATGTCCTTAGGTTAGTTAGGTTTAAGTAGTTCTAAGTTCTAGGGGACTGATGACCTCAGACGTTAAGTGCCGTAGTGCTCAGAGCCATTTTAACCATTTTGAACCAGTGTGGGAACGAAACAATTGTTTCCGACTTCTCAAATCACAATAGTAGTGATCTCACGACAAACAGAAAATGATTGTTGTAGCTTTTTTTATATACCTGCTACAGTGAACTACCTCAAGATGTCAGGCACATCCGGAGGTGATAAGACATATTCCCCAAAAGCTTTGTAAAATTAATATAAAGGACACCACATGGGAATCAGATTTTTGTATTTTATCGTATATAATCTAGTTCGAAGTTTTCTGATCGTCATTACTGTGCTACAGCAAGGTCAATTCCCTTCGAAAGGTCGCGTGGCTGTGTGCTAGAAGTTTCATCTACCATGTGCGTGGTCTCGGTTCGATTCCCGGCCTCGCCATAATATTAAAGAAAGATGCATGTTCCATGAACATTCCTATGAAGCTTAAAAGACATAAGGATGAAAAAAATTAATCTGTAATGTTTGTTTAATCTTTTATAGAACTTCAGTAATGTATATTTGCAATGAGAACTGGATATTTGTGTGCGATATTTAATCAGAAATAAGCAGACGTGCGTTTTTCATAAAAATAGTTGTTAGATACCTGTTAGAATATATTTCATGAATCTTTTATTCAAATGACTGAAGCGAGAGTCGAACCAGCGATTACTAGTCTCGAGCGCTACTGGTTTTTTCTATCTTTATTTGTTTTAAACTATACGGAACTGCTAATACGACAAGCACCCCTTTTTAAATATTTTCATTAGCCAGGAATCAAACCCAAACATGAATTGCGAGCATTCTACCACGCGGCCACATAAGCAGTCCAAAAAATACCGTCTTGTCGTAGCATATTAAGGACGGTCGGAAACTTCAATGTATTTCCTCGGGAACTTTTTAGGGTTGCGTCGAACTATTTCGAGGGATTAATATTTGAGTTCTGAGCTTCCAGATGTACACAAAATTACAAAAATCCGATATCCGTGTGGCCCCCTTATAAGTTGGTGATATGTATGCTTCTCAAAACCCACAAAAATACTAAAATTTTGTGATTATTATACTTCCCAAGCCTCTTGGAGAACTACTTTTGTCGTAATCATACCTCTAAGTCATTTACAACAACGTTATTTGGTGGGATGAATACTTACCACGGTCCTGAAAGCTATATATCACAACAGACAGAAATTACAGCTGGTGCAGAGGACTACTGGAAGATGTCAGCAGCGCACAGAAGTGGTACGACGTATTTACATAAACACAGCGAAGAAATACAGTTGGTGGTAAGCGTATCCCCTGCGGCCGCTGGAGAGTTAAAGAACCCATTTTTTAAATATGACTTCTGTTCATCATTGATGGAGTTGATTGACCTACGAAATGCTTATGTTGCCTGGGTCCAAGTAAGCATCAACATTCAAGTTGAAATGTGCAGACGATAAGAGTTTGAAGAGATGTGATGAGTAGGACCCAGAAAAATATTTCGTTATCTGTTTTGGATTCATGAGATTCTAGAGAAATAACGTTACTGAAGATAGTACAGCCCCCCACCCCCCCGTCCGGCTACGGAGCGACTTATGACGCAAGGTTACTGAGGTGGAGGAGGAGCAGCACATTAGTATTTCAACTAGGAGCACAAGCTCGGATTAGGGAAGGATTGAGAACGAAAGCGGCTGTGCACCATCCCTGCATTTTCCTGTAGTGATTCAGGGAAATCACGGAAAACCTAAATCAGGATGTCCGGTCGTGGTTTTGAACTGTCCTCCTCCAGAATGCGAGTCCAGTGTGCTAAGCACTGAGCGTTGTTACTACTCTACAGTGTCACCTCAGTTCCCATAACTGAGTTTGAAGTTTTCTTCCAAGCCGTAAACTGTTTCCTGATTGAGAGCGCTAAAGTGAGAGCACGGAGAAAATGGGTATACGAGAAATACACTCCTGGAAATGGAAAAAAGAACACATTGACACCGGTGTGTCAGACCCACCATACTTGCTCCGGACACTGCGAGAGGGCTGTACAAGCAATGATCACACGCACGGCACAGCAGACACACCAGGAACCGCGGTGTTGGCCGTCGAATGGCGCTAGCTGCGCAGCATTTGTGCACCGCCGCCGTCAGTGTCAGCCAGTTTGCCGTGGCATACGGAGCTCCATCGCAGTCTTTAACACTGGTAGCATGCCGCGACAGCGTGGACGTGAACCGTATGTGCAGTTGACGGACTTTGAGCGAGGGCGTATAGTAGGCATGCGGGAGGCCGGGTGGACGTACCGCCGAATTGCTCAACACGTGGGGCGTGAGGTCTCCACAGTACATCGATGTTGTCGCCAGTGGTCGGCAGAAGGTGCACGTGCCCGTCGACCTGGGACCGGACCGCAGCGACGCACGGATGCACGCCAAGACCGTAGGATCCTACGCAGTGCCGTAGGGGACCGCACCGCCACTTCCCAGCAAATTAGGGACACTGTTGCTCCTGGGGTATCGGCGAGGACCATTTGCAACCGTCTCCATGAAGCTGGGCTACGGTCCCGCACACCGTTAGGCCGTCTTCCGCTCACGCCCCAACATCATGCAGCCCGCCTCCAGTGGTGTCGCGACAGGCGTGAATGGAGGGACGAATGGAGACGTGTCGTCTTCAGCGATGAGAGTCGCTTCTGCCTTGGTGCCAATGATGGTCGTATGCGTGTTTGTCGCCGTGCAGGTGAGCGCCACAATCAGGACTGCATACGACCGAGGCACACAGGGCCAACACCCGGCATCATGGTGTGGGGAGCGATCTCCTACACTGGCCGTACACCACTGGTGATCGTCGAGGGGACACTGAATAGTGCACGGTACATCCAAACCGTCATCAAACCCATCGTTCTACCATTCCTAGACCGGCAAGGGAACTTGCTGTTCCAACAGGACAATGCACGTCCGCATGTATCCCGTGCCACCCAACGTGCTCTAGAAGGTGTAAGTCAACTACCCTGGCCAGCAAGATCTCCGGATCTGTCCCCCATTGAGCATGTTTGGGACTGGATGAAGCGTCGTCTCACGCGGTCTGCACGTCCAGCACGAACGCTGGTCCAACTGAGGCGCCAGGTGGAAATGGCATGGCAAGCCGTTCCACAGGACTACATCCAGCATCTCTACGATCGTCTCCATTGGAGAACAGCAGCCTGCATTGCTGCGAAAGGTGGATATACACTGTACTAGTGGCGACATTGTGCATGCTCTGTTGCCTGTGTCTATGTGCCTGTGTTTCTGTCAGTGTGATCATGTGATGTATCTGACCCCAGGAATGTGTCAATAAAGTTTCCCCTTCCTGGGACAATGAATTCACGGTGTTCTTATTTCAATTTCCAGGAGTGTATGTGCTTAGAAACCTGAACAAAAGTATCTGCAAAAAATGTAGGTGTTGAAGCGATAATGTGTAAGAATGGTATTGTGTATTGTCGAAACTATGAACTTAAAGATTGTTTGTATAGTTCTTCGTACCCATTTGGTGACTTGAGAATGGTACGGACGCGGCTGCGAGCAGTCTTGAGCGGGCCAGTTACAGCGCGCAGTAACCTTGTCCGGCGTTGAAGATTGTATCGTGTTAACGGTACATTCTGACGCACCGTTCGGCCTGCCCGATATGTACTGCACTGGAGCCCTACTACCTTCTGTCGTCGATGCCAGATACGCTATGCGCTTCTCACATTATAGTAGGTAGTGAATGGGGGATGTATGGGTGAAGCAGTTTTTTTTTCTCACAGTCATCTATCATATCGCACATAAGCACATTGATTATAGCAACAATCCGCTAGCCACATTCCGGTATGTGGCAGAGGGTACTTTGTGTACCACTCTCTCTTTCCTCTTTTCCTGTTGCAGTCACGAATATTTCCTGGCAAGAACGACTAGTGGCAAGTCTCCGTGTGGGCTCGAATCTCTCTGATTTTATCTTCATGCTCTTTTCGCAGGATATACATACGAAGAAGCAATTTATTGACTCTTCAAGCAACGTACGCTCTCGGAACCTTAACAGGCAACCACGTCGTGACACAGAACGCCTCTCATGCAGCACCTGCCACTGGAGTTGGCTGAGCATCTCCCGTGATGCTTTCATAGTTACTAAATGAACCTGTAATGAAACACGCTGCTCTTCTTTCGAGCTTTTCTGTTTCCTCCATTAATCCTATGGGGTACGGATTCCGGATTGCCTAGCAATACTCAAGTATTGGTCGAACGCGTGTTTTGTAAGAAACCTTTATTTATGGAGCACATCCTGAGGATTCTTCCAATGAATCTCAGTCTGGCATCTGCCTTCCCCCGATTACTTATGTGTGGTCGTTCTACTTTAAGTCACTCCGTATGTGTATTCCTAGATATTTTATGGAAATAATTGTTTTTAGCGGTTGTTCTGAAATAGCGTAATCATACAATAAGGAGCTTTATGCATACGAAATGTGTTACATTTGTTTATGTTTTTTGGTCAACCGGCACTCCCTGCGAAAAGCGTCGATCCTCTGCAGGCCCTCCTGCATATTAGGTATACCAATTCCCACAAAATGCAGTCTTTCTTGAATCCTGACGGCTTGGCGCGACAGTCATTGAGTAGATACTTCCTGTTTTGAGAATCATCCGATATAAAAATTAGGAAAACGCCGATGTGACGCACTATGTTGAAAAACGAGGCGGCGATGAACAAAGTAGCCACCGGTAAGCGTCGTTTAAAGCTGCAATATTACACACTGCAGAAATCTGAAAAACTGCTACAAGGCAAATAAGCGTCAGCGTTTCATTTATCTAATACATTTACAAAATCGGCGGAAAATGTGAACTAAACCACTGCACGACTCTACACACGCTATGGAATTCAATCACTGATGACGTTAAAACCTGGAAAGAAGAATGTCGAAGTGTTTGAGATGTGGTGTCAGAGAAGGACGCTGAAAATAAGATAAAAATGAGGAGGTTCTTCGCAGAATTTGGAAGAAAGAAATGTATAGAAAATATTAGCAGAAAGACAGTATGAGACGCCGCGTGCTAAGACGTCAGCGTATAACTGCACTACGGCTAGAAGAAGAAGAAGAAGAAGAAGAAGAAGAAGAAGAAGGCAAAAACTGTGGATGTGGATGAAGATGTAGATAGGAATACATCCAAAAAATATTGATATTAGGTGAAATTTGGACTCTGAAATAAAGATTTTTTAATGGCAGCCAGACGACTGAAGTTCCAAATAATGGACAGAGGAAGCTGTCTTGTGAACAGTCGTTCACGCAATTTCATGAACCGCATTTTTAGTAAACATTCTTAGGATTCCACAGATGCTAGCAATCATCCCGCCTAAGGAAGAACTAAATCTGCCACATTACTTCACATAAGGAGATATAAGCGCTTTTTTATGCTTATATCCGACGCAAATGGAATGAAAGTGTTTGAAATTGCTATAGCATACTTCATAATGCAATTCTATGACAACTATAAGTAGGGAAAACTATTACCTTTCCCCGTTATTTTTTCCTCCCTATTAGTCTCTCTAGGATCCCACGCATCCATCCGAGTCTACTTTTATTCATGGCAGTAGAACCACTGCTGTGTCGGTACGAGACGACACAATAGTGAAGGCACTGGCTGGTACTCATGAGTTTTAAGTGTAGCTTATTCCTGTCTCTACGTACAGGCATTCTTATTCAATTTTTTCCGATTTCCCCAGACCGACTGAAAAGCACAATGGCCGTATTAAGTTCTCTTCCTTGTCCTATCTGAGTTCGTTGTCAATCTCTTACCACCTGGTCGAAGAAGGTACATTCAGCATTAATCTTCCTGCCTTTTCGCCGAGTATTGGGTCATAGTGAAGATTATCCACTAACAGCAATTGAGACTGCAGTGCCAAATTTTTCACAGAGATAGAGAAGTTAGTGACATGACCCTGTGTTTATTATTTTCTTCAATGAGATTCAGGGCTACAAAGTAACGTTTCAGTCTGACCCACATCTCGTTTCTGGACATAATTATATACAACAGATCTCACTAATCCCTTACCCCGCAAGTATCACCTGCCAAAGGTTTCCTCGTCGTTGGAAATCTTATACAGGATGTCTCATAAGAGAGAAAACGCCACGGGTGATAACATAAGGGCACTGAAACAAGAGCGTTCCAACAAACGTGGTCTGCAAACGAGTTAATATGTGATGACGACCCATCATCTCAGTGTGATATATTTTCCCTTTAAGTATAAATGTATTTTCAAGTCCCTGTCTCAAATTTCACCCCCGACCTATCTGAACAACGTATACTACATCAGAACCTTGTATGATTTAATTTATTAGCAAAAGCCGCCGAAGACGTCCGTCATAGGGAGTCTCCCACACCCCACCAACGCCCTTGTCAAAGAGCAGACAGAGTTCAGGGCCACCTCTTTCCGTCGAGATGAGAAACATCCCCTAAAATGAGGAAGAATCTACGGTCGCAGGTTCGAATCCTGCCTCGCGCATGGATGTGTGTCATGTCCTTAGGTTAGTTCGGTTTACGTAATTCTAAGGGGACTGATGACCACGGCAGTTAAGTCCCATAGTGCTCAGAGCCATTTGAATCTCTTTTTTTTTTTATGAGTGCATTATATCGGAGCTCAGTGAATTCCAAAGTGGGAAAATTGTTGGCGTTGTCGTCGTAGGTGCTTCCTTAACCAAGTTAATCAAGGTGTTTGGTGTTTCAAGAGACACCGTATCGAAGATTTATGCCACGTACAGCGGAGGCGGGTGTTCTCGCGTAACCACAAGCGCCGACACGAAGGCGAAGAACGCAAGACCAGAGAAGGCGGCGAAACTACATCGGCCAATGGTGCGCGGAATAGGACAGCACCACGACAGGAGCGCCGCTCCTGCCAACCTCACAGCTCAGATCGGCTCATTATACGGATTTAGTGCTCAGTAGCGGACATTAGTGGAACGTGTTCGCGGAGCGTAGCATAGCATAGCAGAGACTGCTACAAGAACTTGATGTGTTCACATCGAGGTAATAGAATCTATCTCCTCTGCTTCAAAGACTATGTAAGCTAGCCGGTATCGATTTTATCTCGCGCTGGCTGGGTATATAGCGCATGTCTGAGTCAAGCAGTGGGGCGGGCGACCAGGAGGCGTAACTGTCGTGCGCTGCGGCTGGAGCACAGTGTGCGAGAGAGGCGAGTAACGGCCGGACTGCCTCGCTGTTAACACCGAACGTTGATCTGCTCTCCGGCCCTCAGACGTTGGTTATGGGGCTCCGTTTCCATCTGCTGGAGTTTCAGTCTCACCGATAATCTTTCTAGTGAGCATCATTCCAACGACAACTGTGGCTATCGCAAAAATTAAAAAATTGCGCTGGCTCGTTCGTCATATAAAAACTTTCTGAGTTCAGATTATGATACTGGTGCCGCTCATTACTTATCGTTAATTAATATTCGACTAAGCCGCGACATGCTAATTGGTTGCGAAAGATGCATTTTGGTTTTCGTATGTGTATATCAGTGAATGTTATTTTCATTAGTTAAAGAGAATGTGTAATTGTTAAGGTTTTTTACTCGTAATTAAGTTGCGGAGTTGTTTTCTTAATTGTATGGCCACTATTTTATTGTGTTTTATTTGCATGTTAAAGACTGCAACGTATGTATAAGGCCGTGGGTAGAAATGTTTCTAACAGCAGATTTCTGTGTGTTCTAGAAGACTTTCTTGTTCTGGTTTCAATGTTTATGTACCTTGGCCCGGAGAGTACGCGGGTCGTGTGGCTCCGTTCGGAGAGCAAGAAGGGCATGTGTCCAGAGCAGGACTGTAAAATTATAAATTGTATTTTCTTCCTATAATTTAGCACTCTTATTGAGCCATAATTGTCTGAGTAGCTTATGCTTAAATCTGTGGTAATTAAGCTTGCTGAAACTTTGCTTTGTTCAAGGTTTGCTAAGATAATGTTGAACGTCCAGAATGAGATTTTCACTCTGCAGCGGAGTGTGCGCTCATCTGAAACTTCCTGGCAGATTAAAACTGTGTTTCAATGTTGAACGTTCAATAATTTTATTAATTGGGTGAATATTTTTTTAATGCAGTTATGCTTGTGTCTTTTTAACGTTGAGTTTTTTAGTATATTTTATTTAAGGGAAAGGCAAACTTTAGCCTGGTTGTGAGGCGAGTTTCTTTCTGAGTTCACTTCGAAAGCCTTTGCTTAAATTTTTGGTGTTACTGAAATGGTTTAAAGAGAATTTGATAGTGATCGTATTTATTTCAAAATTTGTTTGCTGAAGGATAAAGAGTGTAATGAATGTAAATTGTACAGTATATTTTTTTTTAGTACCAAGGAATGTGAACATGTGCTGAGGAACTACACTATAATAAAATTTATTTTATGTGCAAACTTGGGCCTAGTCCTTCCTTAATCAAAAGTGAGAGCCTGTTCTAAAGATTTTAAGTCAACGCTACAGAACTGTTAGTAGTGATCCACAAACTGTGTGACAGACTTGCTCGTTTGGAAACAGCGAAGGAGATTTATGTTGTACGTCGCCCATTGTTTGCTACACCTTTGTAAATAAAAGTTAAATATTGTCAATTTGCTTTATAGAAATGAAACTACTGATGTAATTTGCTTGAACTGTTGTATTGCATTCCAAGACGCCGCATCCCTTAGGAACCCTGTATGCAACGAGTGTGCAGGACTCAACAACGGGGAAAAAGAGCATCCGCTAAGTCACAACGCAGACGAAAGTGTGTGTTGAGTCATCGTGACGGACGGTCATGAAGGAGATTGTGGCGAAAAACAAGACGACGACATCTGTCAACGTCACTGTATAACTGAATGTTGCACTCACTAAATATTTCATCAAAAAACGACACAAATTGAGCTCCAGAAGAAGGGAATTCCAGGGCAAGCTAGAGTTCCCGAACCACTCATCAAGTGATAAAGATGCCCGTAATAGGAAAAAGGCTCGAAGTCATCAATTCTGGACTGTGGAGCAGTGGGAGAATATCATTTCGTCGGATAAGTCTTGTTTCACACTCTTTTCACCTCCTGGCTGAGTTTACATCTCAATAATCAACTATGGCGGGGGTTCGGTGCTACGTCTACATACATACTCCGCAAACAAACTTATGCTCCATGGGTGATTTCCTCTCCTGTTCCGCTCGCAAACAGAGAGGGAAAAACGACTGTCTGAACGCCTCAGTACAGCTCTAATTTGTCGCATCTTATGTTCGTGGTTCTTACGCGAAATATTCGTTGGCGGCGGCAGAGTCGTTCCGCAGTCGCTCTCAAATGCCAGTGCTCTGCAAAATAGTTCCTTGCGGAAAGAGCATTGTCTTCCCGCTGGTGATTCCCATTTGAGTTCATAAAGTATCTCGATAATACTTGCTTGTTGATCGAATCTACTAGTAACAAATCTAGCAGCCCGCCTCTGAACTGCTTCCATATCTTCCTTTCGTCCTACCTGGCGGGGATACGAAACACTGTAACAATACTCCAGAATCGGTCGGACTAGCTACGTTTTCCCATAATTTTCCCAATAAAACACAGTCGGTTATTCACCTTCCCCACACCAACCTGACATTCTCATTCCATCTCATATCGTTTTGCAGCGTTACGCCTACATATCTAATAGGAGTAACTGTGTCAAAATACATCCTACTAATGCTGTATTCGAACACTAGACGGCTGTTTTCCCTCTCACCAGCATTAACTTACATTCTTCTACATTTAGAGCAAGCTGCCATTCATTACATTCACTATAAATTTCGTCTAAGTTATTTTGTGTATTGCGACAAACGACGACAACTTCCCGTTCATCACAGCTTCCCCGCCGGCCAGTGTGGCCGAGCGGTTCTAGGCGCTACAGTCTGGAACCGCGCGACCGCTACGGTCGCAGGTTCGAATCCTGCCTCGGGCATGGATGTGTGTGATGTCCTTTGGTTAGTTAGGTTTAAGTTCTAGGGGACTGTTGACCTCAGATGTTAAGTCCCACAGTGCTCAGAGCCATTTGAACCATTTTTGAACAGTGTCGCCGTAATTTGCCGTTCACTCTGCCCATCGGAGCATTTATGAATACAGAGAACAAAATCGACCCTGTCACATCTTCCTGGGGCATTCCTGACGATAACCTCGACCCTTATGAGTACTTGCCATCGAGGACCATGTACTTGGTTCTATTACTTTACAGGTCTTCTGGCCCTCACATGTGTTTGGACCTTCGGCAACAGTCTTCTGTGAGGCACCATGTCAAATGCGCTCCGGAAATTTAGGAATGTGAAATCTGCCTTTTGCCCTCCATCTGTGGTTTGTAGGACATCATGTAAGAAAAGGGTAAGCTGAGCTTTGTACGAGCGATACTTCCTAAATCCTTGCTGATTCGTAGACAGGGACTTTTGTTTTTAACAATAAAATAATCGAGCCGTTGTCCCATGTTCATAGTGGATCAACAGATATAGAAGCTTTTGTGTCTCAAGAAAATTGATTATATCCGAGCTCAGAATATGTTCCAGTATTCTGCAAAAAACCGATGTTACGGTTAGTGGTCTGTAATTCTGCAGATCGTTTCTTTTACCTTTTTTTTTTTTTTTTTGCATACAGCAGTCACTTGCACTTGTTTCCAGTCGCTTGCGACTTTTCGCTGGACGAGAGAATGGCGATAAATGCAGGCTCAAATGGTTCAAATGGCTCTGAGAACTACGGGACTCAACTTCTGATGTCATCAGTCCCCTAGAACGTAGAACTACTTAAATCTAACTAACCTAATGACAGCACACACATCCATGCCCGAGGCAGGATTCGAACCTGCGACCGTAGCGGTCGCGCGGTTCCAGACTGTAGCGCCTAGAACCGCTCGGCCACCCCGCCCGGCAAATGCAGGAACAGTAAGGGGCCAACGCCGCGAAGCACTCTCCGTAAAAGCGAACTGGGATTCCATCCGGACTCGGCGACTTACTTGTTTTCAGCTCTCTCAGTTGCTTCTCTGCGGCTCGGATAGCAATTTCTGCTTCGCCCACGCGGATTCCGTACGACAGCCACACAACTATATGTTTGTACGATCCTCTTGCGTGAATGACTTCTTAAACGTGAAATTTAAAACTCCAGGTTTTCTTTTTTCTGTCTTCTATTGCCATCCTAGATGAGTCTACGAGTGACTGGATAGAACCCTTCGACTCCTTTAGTGGTTTTACTTTTGACCAGACTTTTCTCGGGTTCAGTGCAACATCTTTCGCTAAGGTAAGACAGTGGAAGCTTTTGTAAGATTGGTGTATTGTTCTTACGGAGGCACGAATTTTTACTAACTTAGCCACAGGGCCCATGGGTGCTCTACAACGTAGCATTACTGCCAATGATTATGCGTCCGTTTTGGCTGATCAGGTTCACCCCACGGTGCAGGTTTTGCTCCCCAGTGGTGATCCTATGTTTCAAGACAACAGGCCCCCTGTTCACATCGTCCAGGACTGGATTTGTGAGCACGAGAAGAATTATTTCATCTCTCCTGCCGCTACAGTACCAGATCTCAGTACTATTTAACCTCTGCTGTTTGCTCTGGGGAGAAGGGTATGTGCTTCCTATTCACCTACATCACCTTTACCTGAGCTTGCCACTATTTTGCAGGAAGAATGGTAAAATATTTCCTTGAAAGTCATATACAACTTGAATTTATCCAACCGGAGGAGTTGTTTTGAATGCCAGCTGTTTTCCTACACCATATTAAGCATGGCGATGTATTGTCTTTCTGGAGTTTCCATACTTTTTGTCCACCCCCCTGTATTGTCTTTGTTGTTTTTGTAGTCTTCAGTACGAAGACTAGTTTGAAGCAGCTTTCCATGCTAATCCACCCCGTGCAAGCCCCTTCATCTCCGAGTAACTACTACAACCTTCATCCATCTGAGTCTGCTTACTGTATTCATTTCGTGATCTTCCTCTGAGAGAGCTGAAAAGAAATATGTCGCCGAGTCCTCGCCCCCCCCCCCCCCCGCCCGCTACGCGCACACACACCTCCCACCAATACTAAAGTGGTGATCCCTTCATGTCTCAGAATGAGTTCTACCAGCCTATCCCTTCTTCTAATCAGGTTGTGCCACGAATTTCTTTTCTCCCCAGTTCTGTTCAGTAGCTCCTCACTGATCTGACGGTCTAATCTGCAGCATTCTTCACTAGCAACACGTTTCTAAAGGTTCTATTCTCTTTTCGTCTCAACTGTATATCATCCATGTTTCAGTTCCATTCAAGGCTGCACTCCATGCAAATACTTTCGGAAAAGACTTCCTAACATTTACGGCTTTTCTTGCCGTTGTCAATCTACATTTTATATCCTACGTACATCAACTACTACTTTAAGTGTGTCGTTTCCTAATCGAATTCCCTCAGCATTAGGGAATTCGACTACATTCCATTATCATTGTCTCGCTTTTGTTGATATTGATCTTACATCCTCCTTTCAAGAAACTGCCGTTTCCGTTCATCTGCTCTTCGAAGTCCTTTGCTGTCTCTGACAGAATTACAATGTCATCGGTTAAACTCAAAATTTTTATTTCTTCTTCCCGAACTCTAATTCCGACTGCAAACTTTTCGTTTGTTTCCTTCACTGCTTGCTCAGTATACAGACGGAATAACATCGGTGACAGACTACAACGCTGACTCTCTTCTTAACCACTGCTTCCCTTTCATGCCCCGCGATTCTTATAACTGCGTTCTGGTTAGTGCACAAGTTGTAAATAGCCTTTCACTCCCTGTGTTTTACGCCTGCTACCCTCAGAGTTCCATAGAGAGTATTTCAGTCAAAACTATCAAAATCTTTTCTAAGTCTGCTAATGCTATAAAAGTAGGTTTGCCATTCCTTAACCTATCTTCTAAGATAAATCGCAGGGTTAGTAGGCCGCGCGGGATTAGCCTAGCGGTCTAAGGCGCTGCAGTCATGGACTGCGCGGTTGGTCGCAGCGGAGGTTCGAGTCCTCTACATCTACATCTACATTTATACTCCGCAAGCCACCGAACGGTGTGTGGCGGAGGGCACTTTACGTGCCACTGTCATTACCTCCCTTTCCTGTTCCAGTCGCGTATGGTTCGCGGGAAGAACGACTGTCTGAAGGCCTCTGTGCGCGCTCTAATCTCTCTAATTTTACATTCGTGATCTCCTCGGGAGGTATAAGTAGGGGGAAGCAATATATTCGATACCTCATCCAGAAACGCACCCTCTCGAAACCTGGCGAGCAAGCTACACCGCGATGCAGAGCGCCTCTCTTGCAGAGTCTGCCACTTGAGTTTGTTAAACATCTCCGTAACGCTATCATGGTTACCAAATAACCCTGTGACGAAACGCGCCGCTCTTCTTTGAATCTTCTCTATCTCCTCCGTCAACCCGATCTGGTACGGATCCCACACTGATGAGCAATACTCCTCCCTCGGGCATGGGTGTCTGTGTTTGTCCTTAAGATAATTTAGGTTAAGTAGTGTGTAATCTTAGGGACTAATGACCTTAGCAGTTAAGTCCCATAAGATTCCACACACATCTGAACTTTTTTTTTTTTTTTTTTTTTTTTGAACAGGGTAAGTATTGCCTATCGTCTTCCTATGTTTCTCCGAAATTGTAACCGATCTTCCCCGAGGTCGGCTTCTACCAGTTTTTTTCCATTCCTCTATAAAGAATTCGTGTTAGTGTTTTGCAACCGTGACATTCACACCTGTCAGTACCTGTCTTAACTCGCGGAAAATGAAAAGTAATAAAACGCGAAGCAGCAAATGCAGTACGACGTACCTGGTCGAGACTGATGACATACGTAAGCGGCGCGGCCAGTGGGTCCCACGCGACGTCGTCGTCGGCGCCGCTGGCGTCCGTGCTGTTGAGGGCGGCCCCTCGCGGGCCCAGCGGCAGCAGGTACAGCAGCGTCAGCCACGCCGCCAGCCGGACCAGTCGGCGCGCCGCGCTCTCCGCAGCGGCGCGCTGTACCACCCGCGCCGCAGCCTCTTCCTCTGGGCTGTCCTGCGGACCCAGACCACAGAACGGTGTACAGTAGCCAGAAAATGTGAGTCGCACTCCTGCTTGTGCATCTCTCTCACAACAATTACGTATTACACTGACAAAAGTCATCAGACAGCGATATGCACATATACAGATGGTGGTAGTATCGCGTACACAAGGTATAAATGGGCGGTGCATTGGCTCGTGTGTCTCCCCCCCCCCCCCCATCTGCCCTCGGCTGCGGTATATCACATTTGTGCCAATTTTTCAGTGCAGTGTTCAAGAAAATGTTCAGTGTTGTTCGTCTTTCCGAAGTGTTGCGAACAGAAACCATGCTGTCGCCGTGTTTTTTTAATTGTCTGTCTATTCTTTTACCTGCCTGCTTCATATGTATTTTATTAGCATCATCAACCCTTTGTTCCATGTTTTAAGTTCCACGATTTTCCGCCATTTTACCATTTAAGTCTCCGATTTTATCGCCTCCTTTTATTATTTTTTATCTTCATCTTTTTAAAACAAATTCTGTACGCTGAAGAGCGGCGTACTAAGTTACTGCCAGCCCGCCCCATTTGGGGGGATCGAAACTCAATAAGTAAAAAAAAAAAAAAAAAGCTGGTGTGTCATTTGTACTCACGTGATTCACGTGAAACAGTTCTCGAGGTGACTTTGGCCACACGATGGGAATTAACAGACTTTGAATTCGCCGTGGAATGGTAGCTGGAGCTAAACGCATGGGACATTCCATTTTTGAAATCTCTAGGGAATTCATTATTCCACTATCGATAGTGTCAAGACTGTACTCAGAATACCAATTTTCAGGCGTTACCTACATCAAGGAAAATGCAGTGGCCGACGGCCTTTATTTAACAGCCGAGAGGATCGGCGTTTTCACAGAGTTGTCAGCTCTATCAGACAAAAGCAAAGCTGCGTGAAATAACCGCAGAAATCAATGTGGGAAGTACGACGAACGTATCCGTCAGGACAGTGCGGCGAAATGTGGCGTTAATGGGCTATGGCAGCAGACAACTGACGCCTGTGCCTCTGCTAACGCCGGCCGGAGTGCCCCTGCGGTTCTAGGCGCTACAGTCTGGAGCCGAGCGACCGCTACGGTCGCAGGTTAGAATCCTGCCTCGGGCATGGATGTCTGTGATGTCCTTAGGTTAGTTAGGTTTAAGTAGTTCTAAGTTCTAGGCGACTGATGACCTCAGAAGTTAAGTCGCATAGTGCTCAGAGCCATTTGAACCATTTGAACCGCTGCTAACAGCATGACATCGCCTGCACAGCCTCTACTCGGCTCGTGACCATATCAGTTGGACATAGACGACCATTTCCGTTGGTAAGAGCTGATGGTAGGGTTCGAGAGTGGCGCAGACCCGACAAATCCATGGATCCAAGCCGTTAAGCTGTCAACAAGGCAGTGTGCAAAATTATGATGGTTCCATAACGTTATGGGTTGCGTTTACATAGTCCAACTGAAACGACCATTGACTGATAATGATTGTTACTTGGAGACCATTTGCAGCCATTCATGGACTTCATGTTCCCAATGTTGTGTTCCCGGGGCATAATTGTTAGCGATTGGTTTTAAGAACGTTCTGGACAATTCTACATCTACAGCTACATTGATACTCTGCAAATCACATTTAAGTGCCTGGCACAGGGTTCATCGAACCACCTTCACAATTCTCTATTATTCAAATCTCGTATAGCGCGCGGAAAGAACTAACACCTCTATCTTTCGGTACTAGCTCCGATTTCCCTTATTTTATCGTGGTGATCGTTTCTCCCTATGTAGGTCGGTGTCAACAAAATATTTTCGCATTCGGGGGAGAAAGTTGGTGATAGTAATTTCGTGAGAACATTTCGTCCCAACGAAAAACGCCTTTCTTTTAATGATGTCCAGCCCAAATCCTGTATCATTTCTGTGACACTCTCTCCCGTTTCTGTGACACTCTCTCCCATATTTTCCGATAATACAAAACGTGCTGCCCTTCTTTGAACTTTTTCGATATACTCCGTCAGTCCTATCTGGTAAGGATGCCACACCGCTCAGCAGTTTCTAAAAGCGGACGGACAAGCGTAGTGTAGGCAGTCTACTCAGTAGATCTGTTACATTTTCTAAGTGTCCTGCCAATAAAACTCAGTCTTTGGTTTTAGCCTTCCCCACAACGTTTTCGAGTGAAAGATCTGGCCACCCTGATCGCCCGACATGAATAGCATCGAAGTCTTATGAGATATAATCGGGAGGCCAGTTCGTGCACAACATCGTGTACCGACAACACTGCCGCAGTTATGGACGGCTCTGAAGGCGACGTGGCTCAATATTTCTGCAGCGGACTTCCAACGATCTGTCCAGTCGATGTCACGTCGCGTTGCTGCACTACGCCGGGCAAAAGGAGATCTGACACGATATTATCAGCTAGTCCTTGGCTTTTGTCATCTGAGAATGAGATGACGTCGATTTTTAATTGGAGTCGTCTGTTATTTTGAGTGTTGGAGAACGTAACTGAAAAAATATCAAAGTTATTTGATGACAACACCAGGGAACATGAAGGAATTGCATTTGCAACGTTCTGTGTTTTGGAGTATGTGCGCTATCCTACAGCAAAGAACCTCCTTCTACTAGAAAATAGCAAAACATTACCGAACTGTATGGGAGACAAAAGAACATATTCATAAATTACAGGCTAACATCCCGAATGCATACCGGTTGCAGAATTCGATTCCAATTACCACTTGAAAAAGGAAATTAAAAAACAGAAAAAGGGCATTCGCACAGCTCCCTCCTATCCCTCATGATATCTGGCAAGATGTACAAGTTGCGGGCTTTCCAACAATGATGAAATGAAATGAGGTGGCCCTCAACTACGTACTCTCTAACTCAGAGTTGCAATATTAAATGTTTTGGATGGTTTCGTTGTCTAGGGGCTGGGATGCGTAGTTGCCGCATTACAGGCCAAAAACCGCTGAGTCTACAGTATACGATAAGAATACACACATGAATCGAATAGTCGAAGGTTGCAGTCACTCAGCAGTTGCGAATTATGAATGTAACATATAGATTCATAAATGAAAAATTGCAATTAAATAAAATCTGCAGGTACTACATTAACGACTTTAAATGATGAGTATGATAGTAGAAGTACTTTTGATAATGTGTTATATTTCTGCAAAACACTTATTGATGTCGATGGTCCAGCAATTAAATAGAATATAAGTTGAATAACAGAGAAACAATAGATTCCCACTGCACGTAATTAGTTATGAACGACAACAAAGCTCGCGAGATATTCACTTATAAAAGCATACTATGTTTCACTGTAGAAACCTCGGAAATCTCACAAGTTCACAAGCCCGCACTCCGAAGTATTTCTATCTCTCGCGACCACGCGCAAACCGCTCCACAGTCCAAGTATTTGCCGCGACCGAGCGTCCGTCGCGCCGATACGTCCAGCACTCCCGTGTCCTGTGCCGTACCCTCCAGAACTACCCTGTCCTCTCTCAAAACGACGCTGTTCTCCCGCTTCCATCCAGTCTCCCCATTCACGAGCGCTGTGACTGGCTAGAGCGCTCGCGCTATGTCTTCAAGCTAACGCACCCACAAACATATTTAAGCACATGCGAAACACTGGATCTGCATTTAAATACTTGAAATTAAATAAATATTCCTACGGCTGGACCATAAGCACGCTCTAACATACATTATTAAATACACAAACAAATAAACATATCAAAAGAAAAGAAGCAAAAGGTAGGCCAGGACCCCAATGTCCGTGTGCTTTCTGAAACACAGTAAATATTTAACCAAATTCGTCATGATTAGTATACATCGGATATAAACAAAGACGTAGATGAATAAATATATTTATAAGCATGCTGCTACCGTTTTTTCGTGTAACTGTGGAGTACTTATGGCCTGATCGATAGTAATCGGCCACTTTGACCTCCAATAACTCATGTACTATTCTAGTTACATACCTGTAATTCATACAAATTTAGGTTTACACTAATAGTTTTCTAAAGACACGTAGATCGAAGAAATCGGATGAACCGTTTAGATTTTGGAATTCCGTTGCTGGGTGTTACTTGTATAATTTACCGTCAGATACTAAACTTTAAACTACTAAAGATATTGAAAACCTGATTACACCATCAGAATCGTCGTGCAAATAAAAGTAATGTACATGTTTCGTTTTGAGGTGTCACGTTTCATCTGTCTACTATTAATCTCTATACGAACTGTGAAATGTGTGCCATTAAGGTTTCACAAAGTCCGCCATCTTTGGCACTCCCGGTGTGTCTCCTTCATCAACATGGCATCACCATGGAACTCCCAGCCACACGGCTGGACCCCTCTTGCTTCGGCCAGCGTCCGGCACCACGTGGTCGGCCTGCCGAGCGGCCCGCGTCCGCCAAGCGTCCCGGGCGGCCACTGCTTCCTCAGAACTTTGAATATTTTCAGGGCGCGACGACCCGCCCGTTACCTCACAGTGCTGTTCGGAGAGTAAAGTCCGATCGTGGACGAAACAAAAACCACAGTGAAAATCTGGCAAAGCTTTGCACAGATATGTTGGGCAGTGTCTAATATTCCTGTCGATCGCGTCACATCGCTCTTTTTAGTTCTGATTGCACAGTGATTACCTAAAGATGCCGATAAAATAGTGTCTCCCGCCGAGTATGCGTGCCTGCCGAAAGATTTTGCCTGATTTCATGCAGCCCACATAACATAACTGTCATGCATTTTCTTCTTCATGCCAATTCTTGGCAGCACACTGCTGGGGCACCGAACTCGCTGCTGCAGCGTTTTCGATGGGAAGTGTTTGATGGCCCACCATACAGCCCGGACATGGTTCCATCTGATATTCAGTCCCTGCTCACGTGAACCGCTAGGTATAAAAACATAATTCTAACACAGACAACGACCTGCATACCAGCTTGGAAAATTGGCGGAAAGCACAAGCGGCTGCCTTCTGTGACGCTGCTATCGGAAAGTTGGTACAAAGCTACCACAAATGTCTAATTTGGAGCGCGACTGTGTAGACCTGTGGCTGGAAAGTGTAGCTAACTGTTGAAAATAAAATATTTTTTAGTTCCACACAGGTTTCCATTCCGTGAGCGATCGGACCTTAACTTCCGAATTGCTCTCGTAGGCGCTATATCACTCTGATGGTTGATGATTAATATGAGTGGGTGCTGAAAACTAATGCGTCCGAATTTTTGTGCCAAATCTCTTAAAGTTTTTAAATCAAACGAACTTTATTAGCATCCTATATCTTCATCTACATCTACATCTACATCTACATTTATACTCCGCAAGCCATCCAACGGTGTGTGGCGGAGGGCACTTTACGTGCCACTGTCATTATCTCCCTTTCCTGTTCCAGTCGCGTATGGTTCGCGGGAAGAACGACTGTCTGAAAGCCTCTGTGCGCGCTCTAATCTCTCTAATTTTACATTCGTGATGTCCTCGGGAGGTATAAGTAGGGGGAAGCAGTATATTCGATACCTCATCCAGAAACGCATCCTCTCGAAACCTGGCGAGCAAGCTACACCGCGATGCAGAGCGCCTCTCTTGCAGAGTCTGCCACTTGAGTTTGTTAAACATCTCCGTAACGCTATCACGGTTACCAAATAACCCTGTGACGAAACGCGCCGCTCTTCTTTGGATCTTCTCTATCTCCTCCGTCAACCCGATCTGGTACGGATCCCACACTGATGAGCAATACTCAAGTATAGGTCGAACGAGTGCTTTGTAAGCCACCTCCTTTGTTGATGGACTACATTTTCTAAGGACTCTCCCAATGAATCACAACCTGGTACCCGCCTTACCAACAATTAATTTTATATGATCATTCCACTTCAAATCGTTCCGCACGCATACTCCCAGATATTTTACAGAAGTAACTGCTACCAGTGTTTGTTCCGCTATCATATAATCATACAATAAAGGATCCTTCTTTCTATGTATTCGCAATACATTACATTTGTCTATATTAAGGGTCAGTTGCCACTCCCTGCACCAAGTGCCTATCCGCTGCAGATCTTCCTGCATTTCGCTACAATTTTCTTCATTCTCATGCCTATAAATTTGCAGCCCTGTGCCGCTAGAGGGCTGCGAATTGCAGCGTATAAGGTGGCAGGGAGTAATATAAAAATGTCCGTGCGTGAGGAGGAGCATGCTGTTACTACAGTACTTTCCAACCGCGAATACCTTAACGCATGCAGCACGCTCTCCTTCAAAATGACAATGGCAGACCACATGCGAGTACTGCGACATCTGCAACAATCTGATGGCTTGGGTTCACGGTCATCGATCATCTTTCATGCAACTTGGACTCACTCTGTCTTCATCCTTTTCCAAAACGTACATAATACCTCGAAGAGCTACATTTGATAGCGATGAAGCGGTGTAAGAACAGGTGAGGTTGTGGATCCGTCGACAATGTCAAACATTTTTCAGTATCGACATCAATAAGCTGATCTTCCATTGGAAGAAATGTGTTCGTCGCCAGGTTGACTATGTCGACAAATAAATGTGTAGAGAAGAACAATATAGACGTATAATTCAAAAATGGCTCTGAGCACTATGGGACTCAACTTCTGAGGTCATTAGTCCCCCAGAACTTAGAACTAGTTAAACCTAACTAACCTAAGGACATCACAAACATCCATGCCCGAGGCAGGATTCGAACCTGCGACCGGAGCGGTCTTGCGGTTCTAGACTGCAGCGCCTTTAACCGCACGGCCACTTCGACCGGCAATATAGACGTATAATGTTATAAAGCTTCCTTTAGCACTTTTCACCCAAAAAATTCGGGGACATTATTTTCCAGCATGCACTCATATTTTAGCATACGCAATACATTGGCAAGTAAGTCAATTGTTGTTTATAAAAAATTAATAACACTCTAACTGTATGCCAATTTTAATACACATTGTATTCAGTAGTCGTTGTTGGACAACTACAGTTGACGAAGCAGATGGTATCTCGCTTTTAGCTTTTCATATTGCAAGATTCCGCTTGAGAACGGGCTCTGTCAACTGTCTTGTTCAATAACAATCATGAATTGTTACTTTGGTTAGGTATCAAGAGGAGGAGTCGATTGTTTACAGCAATAGGAGCACTTTTATGTCATCCTCTGACCATTTTCTGCAAACTGACTCGATAACTATTTAAAATACTTGGTCGGTACTTCGAGGTAGGGTATGAAGTTGATGAGATGGTAGAGGACGCATATTGGAGAAGGTGAACGGATGCAGAAAGTAAGGCAGAGTGCAAGGATTTGGATGCATTGATAGGACTTAGGCAATAGGATAGGTCAGATGAAAGTTTCTTAGGTGTGGAGGAGAGTGCAGGAGTGCAAACCCCAAGATTGGCCAGCTAACAGATTTAGTCTACTGTCGGCATTCTGTTGAATGGTTAGCGGATGAGGTTTCCATGTTAGCTGACGATCAAGTATTACTCCGAGGTACTGCAGTGGAATAGTTAATTGGATAGGATGCTTATAGATGATGAAGTGGAAGTCATGAGGACAGGTCATTCTTGCTACAGTTACTGCCTGGATTTTAGGAGGGTTGATCTTCAGGAGCCATTGGTTACTCAAGGAGGTAAGCTGATTTAGGTGACTTTTAGAGGTCGTTGAGATTTATGAAGTGTAAGACAGAGGAAGAGGAAGCGCTGTCAGCAGCATACTGTACGAGGTGGATTGGCAAAGGAGGTATGGACATATCGGTAGTGTAGGAGAGGAGAGGAGAGGAGAGGAGAGGAGAGGAGAGGAGAGGAGAGGAGAGGAGAGGAGAGGAGAGGAGAGGAGAGGAGAGGGGAGGAGAGGAGAGGAGAGGAGAGGAGAGGGGTGGAGAGGAGAGGAGAGGAGAGGAGAGGAGAGGAGAGGAGAGGAGAGGAGAGGAGAGGAGAGGAGAGGAGAGGAGAGGAGAAAGAGTTCGGCAATGAAACACAGTTATAAAATTGACAAAATGAACTGCAACCATCAAAACGGTGCAATACAGGATACGAAATAAGAATGATACGGTACAAGAAATGCAATCTCTAACATAGTTGTGTGACGTATTATTTTGGATAGAAAATCATGCGAAACGGTGCAGCATCGCCTAGCGGTAGACAGGGCCCCAACACATCGCCTCCATCGGAGGGTTACCACACCATATAACTCCCTTGATCGTACCGAGACACGCTTCTGAGTTTTAGCAGCATGCACATTGCACATTTACTTTTATAACATATATTGATTTCCGTAATTATTGTGGTAATTCCTTAAACCACTGCAGCTCTAAGGGCAACATGAATAGCAGTGGCAGGTTGCTGTATTTCCAGTTTCACACGATGTACTCTCGCAAAATAAGGGAAAAGGAAATTCTAGCGTGACTTTTGGAAACAATTTTTTCTAATGCCGACTCAGACTGACAGTAGCAGTGAAAATGGAGATGATGTGTTAGCTGAAGACAGCGATCTCAATTTTCGAATGAAAAATAAGTGAAGTCTTGCATTATTTCAGGAGTGAGAGCAAAGAACAATGAGCAAAAAAAAAAAAAAGGTGAAACTGTTGTTTCAATTGAAAAAATGCAGCAGAATCAAAGCATCTACCAATACATAGCACCTCAAGACACTGCGTACACTGTAACACTGATATGGAACATTACAGAAGCAGAGGGAAGTAGCCCTATGATTAATTGCAGAAAGGAACTGCAATTTACCTTATCACCCAAGTAACGACATTTCATGAACAATGGCTCAAATGGCTCTGAGCACTATGGGACTCAACATCTTAGGTCATAAGTCCCCCAGAACTTAGAACTACTTAAACCTAACTAACCTAAGGACATCACACATACCCATGCCCGAGGCAGGATTCGAACCTGCGACCGTAGCAGTCCCGCGGTTCCGGACTGCAGCGCCAGAACCGCTAGACCACCGCGGCCGGCTTTCATGAACAATGGCTCCATTTGAAACCACTCCGTATGAGTTCACGTTTCTCTCGTTGTTCTGTCTCAATATATGTCTAATAACCCAATAGTAACAAGAAAATTAAAAAAAAGTTTATAAAAGTTCGAGACTGAAAGGGTTAACACTACTCAGTTCATACTTATATTTATGAGGCAGTCGCTAGACTTAACAATATTCAGTTCATAGATTTTATATAGGAGACAGTTCACACGTCATTGGAATACATACCACGTCAGAAAGACCTAGCAGTATTCAGTTCATACATTTACGTTAGAAAGATTCCACACGCTTTACAGTACAGGTACGTATCACACATTTTCATGTGAGAAAATATTCACATATGAAAATGTGACTTGTATGGACAGAACAAGAAACAAACTGTATAACAGCTACGCCGGCCGCGGTGGTCTAGCGGTTCTAGGCGCGCAGTCCGGAACCACGCGACTGCTACTGTCGCAGGTTCGAATCCTGCCTCGGGCATGGATGTGTGTGATGTCCTTAGGTTAGTTAGGTTTAAGTAGTTCTAAGTTCTGGGGGACTGATGACCACAGATGTTAAGTCCCATAGTGCTCAGCACCATTTTTTTGTATAACAGCTCATTCAGCCTATCCAGTACTCTCTCTCTACACCTTACAGCTGCACACACCTCGTCTACGAAGTAGCAAGTACATGTTCCTTAAAGTACGTCGTTTCTTAAAGTACTGATCAGGTTTTTAAGCATTTTAACAGATGATGCTCAAATTTCATTGTCAACATCCAAACTGTAATCATAAGTGTGCCGCAGTTAGCAACAGCACACTTAAATATGTACACAATACTACCATACCTTTAAAAAAAAACAAATAGCATGCAAAGCAAGTTGATGCACACATTGTTTGCAGCTAACTCGCGAGCATACATAGTATGCAAGATACGCTTGAAACCAAGTTTGATCCCACCTTGTGTTTTCTCGGACCAATATGCAATATTGTACATAAAGCGTATCATGTAGATGTCGCTGTCAACTCCGAGAGATCAATCCATTAATATGTTAGTGTGCGTTGGCAGACGGTAGCAGCTTCCGTGACTTACGCAGTGAAATCGCAACACAAAAGGTAGCGGTAACTGCAGCATTATCAATGCGCTTACGTCTCTCTCTCTCTCTTTCTCTCTCTCTCTCTCTCTCTCTCTCTCTCTCTCTGTGTGTGTGTGTGTGTGTGTGTGTGTATGTGTTTGTGTTTGTGGTCAGTTCTCCAACACCCGTACTAATTGTGATAGGATACATTACATCTTCGTGAAAATCATCTGCTCCCATCTCTGCAGAGTTCTGTTTTCCGACCACCAAGATATAGTTATCGATAAACTATGCTCAGTGAACAGTGTTGAACTAAACTAAAATACAGAATACTCTTTAAAAATATTTCAGGTTTTTCTTCAGACGTGGTACAGATTCTATGTGTTCCGTGTGTAGTAAGACCATCTGTAGAAATCAGAGGATTTTGCAAGCATGAGGCAATTTACATCCATAAGTGCATTGAAGACTTCACAGTCTTTGGCCATTCATTAAGCGTGAATCAAGCTCCACAATATGCAACCCATTCGTGTTTTGCAGACTGCATTTTTCTCAGCATAGTATGAAACTGAAATGAACTTGAAGACTTGAAGTTGCACTAGTCATGGACTTAAGTCCCCTAAAATTTCACATACTTTTTTTTTTTTTTTTTTTTTTTTTTTTGAAGTTGCACTTTACCTCAACATGAATCTTATACATCCATTTGCAGATTAAGAACCACACACGTTAATAATGTCCCGAAAGAATGAAGACGAATTTATATGACAATATTTAACCCATTTATAAAATGAAACAACTCATCTAAATAAGATCGTGACCAAGTTACTGAACTGAGACCCAGAAAGTTAAATCATCTGTTCGTGAAATCTGACTACTCAGACACCTTTCGTACCAATTTCTGATCTGCTCTCACGACTTGATTCATCCGCATCTATCACACAGCGACATCGCCCCAGTATCAGCTACGAGAAAAATAAATAATGAGTAGAAGTGCGTGCGTGTTTGTACTGGAATGTACAGTGAACATTTCGACCCTAATATATCTACATCCATACTATATATCTACATCCATACTCATGTGTGAGAGATCGTAATTTGTGTACCACTATCACTTCCCTCTTTCCTGTTCCAGTCGCGAATAGTTCTTGGGAACAACGATAGCTGGTAAGCCTCCGTATCAGCTCGAATCCCTCGAAATTTGTGCTCATGGTCTTTTCGCGAAGGGTACGTAGGAGGAAGCAGTCTACTGGTTGATTCTTCTTGTAACGTACACTCTCGGAACGCTCACACTAAACCTCACCATGATGTAGAACACCTCTCTTGCCGCGCCTGCCACTGTAGTTGACCCAGCATATCCGTGACGCTGTCGTACTTACTATACGAATCTGTAAAGAAACGCGTTGAACTTCGATGTTTTTATTTTCTCTATCAATCCTGTATGGTACCGGTCCACACTGACGAGCAATATTCAAGCATTGACTGAACGAGGATTTTTGCAGGCTACTTCCTTTGTTAATGGCCTACATTTTCCGAGGATTCTTCCACTGAATCTCGGTCTAGCATCTGTCTTACCCGTGATTAATTTTACGTGGTCGTTCCACTTTAAATTGCTCCGTACATATAGTCCTAGATATTTTGTAGAAGTAATTGTCTCTAGCGAATGTACTGCAATCGGTTTTTCTGCCTACGTCATTGCTTGTGTTGAGGGTCATTGCCATTCCCTGCACCAAGTGTCGATCGACTCCAAGTGTTCATGCACTTCCGCTACGGTTTTCTCACGTTGAGACTTCTCTGTATACAGCAGCATCATCCGTGAAAAGCACCTTGGAACTTCCTGCGTTATCTGCTAGGTCATTTATACATATTGCGAAAAGTAAACGTCCTATAATCACCGTTGGGGCACGTCCGAATTTACGAGGGTGTGGTGAAAAGTAATGCTTACGAACTTTTTATTACGTTCTCAATATCGGTTAAGGTACAATGTATCATGCGTATTACTCGGTCGACTTTCCCGCTTCGCTGACGCATGTTGCAACCCTCTGCCGCTAGGTGGCTCTGAATTGCAACGTATAACACGGTGGTGTGTAACGTAACTACGTTGGTGCGTGAGAAACGACTGTATCGACGTCAGTAATGTGCGACATTAGGTTATTCGTCCTCGTAATGAAGGAAAAAGGAAATGGTGGTGCTAACGTCAGCGTGTGTGAAACAGCTCGGAGTGGACGACCACATACAGCAACCGACAAGGCTCATCGGAATGGGGTTAATGAACTCATCAATGAAGTGTCGAATAACAAAGACACAACACTCAGATAAGTGTGGCACATCACGAGAGCGTGTACAGCCATTACTGCAGAAATGCGGTAGAGAAAACTGTGTGCACACATGATGCCTCGAATACTCACTCCTGATATTGAAAAAAAATGGCTCTGAGCACTATGGGACTCAACGTCTGAGGTCATTAGTCTCCTAGAACTTAGAACTAGTTAAACCTAACTAACCTAAGGACATCACACACATCCATGCCCGAGGCAGGATTCGAATCTGCGACCGTTTCGGTCTCGCGGTTCCAGACTGCAGCGCCTATAACCGCACGGCCACTTCGGCCGGCCCTAATATTGAAAAGAGGAGATGGTGTAAGATGGCAAGAACTATGCCCCTTACATGAAGTCATTACAGATCACCTAACTCATGTTGAGCGAACAGTAGTGCTGAACAAAAATGGCTGACAAGGCACAATGCATCTTGTAGAGGGTATAGTATGGACGTATTGGAATAATTAATGTTGCGTGATGTAAAGTAATTCACACGACATGAAAACTTCGTGGAAACACGTCGATTTACTGGAGGCTAGTTTATTCCAGGGAAGTATTCAGAGTTGAACGTGGCCGGCTGGAGAGCAGTGAAGGGAAGCAACAATAGGCACCTTAGGGCAGCTCAAGCTCTGAGAAAGCAGTAACGGGGCGTGGCCTCCAGCTGCCTTAAGATGAGTGACAGTGAGTGGGTGGTTGACCCCATGCTGGTGTACCGGGAAGCAGATGGAGAACTTGTACACCTGTTGATAAATGTCTGTCATCCCATTTTCAGTGAAACATGCGAGAAAGCCGCGAAAGCTATGATGGAACGGTCAACAGAGGCCAAAATATGTGTGTTCGTGACTATAGCAACTTCACGCTGAATTCACGGTCTGCAGAGTCTGAAGTAAATCAGGTGAAGAGCGACAGAATGAAATACGCCGGCCTCCAACGGGAACATAGGACCAAGGAATCTGAAGTACTCTCCTGGGAGTCAGAATTCCAGAAAAAATGGTGTTTTGTGCAGACGCTAACCTTGATGGATGGCCTGGAACAAGCTAAATAGCAGAAGTTGAGAGGAAGGGAAATTTTGTGGGAATTTGTTCACTTCCCAGAGCAGACATTGGTCGGCGCTGGAAAGCGACGCATAATTAACGCGAATGGCGCTGCAATTGGCGTAAGAGATTTTGCTGGAGGAAAAACCGAGGCGATGAGTGGACTGGCAGAAGTCTCGATAGAGGTCTTCCTTTGCCAGCTTGCCTAGAGTGCGGACGTGGCGTTCTTGACACAGCTTGCCTGAGAAAGAGTGAGCATCTCTGCAGTTTAGGACTTAGCAAATGGAACGATTGTGCTTGGAGATAGAAAGTTTTGGTTCAGCTATGTACTGAGCAAGATAGCTAGGAGAGAAAAGATGAGCGCACCATGAGGCCGGCCGACGTCCTCACAACGACGACGCCCCGCCACGCTGAATTCGGTGATATTGCACCCGCTCCAGCTTGAATTAGGCCATATTAATTTGTTGGATCATGTCGGCAAAGTTTCCACGAGGATTTCATGGGCCGTGTATTGGGGAATTATTCTCGCACTTCGCATTACGCCGGGGTCAGTCGATAGGAATTAATTTTGATTTATCGCGCTTTGCCCCACGTAAATGCAATTTATTACCACTGCCTGATAGGAGAGTCATGTAATGTGATGATTGAAGGTCGGGAGTTAAAATAAATTTGTGCTAATCGACTGCATCTGTTTTCAATCAAGTAGTTGAAATCCCAAGTCACTTTCTTAATTAATTTTATGTTCAACATTTGCATCTGGTGTTCAATAGCTGAATATAACATCAATGTGCAACCCTTTTTAATTAAAAGTGATCTATTCTGAATCAATTAATGTCAACACTGCCACCGCAGTTCAATCAGGAGTCACAGGGCCTTATTACTTTCTTTGCGTTATCTGATATTGCGGCAGTTTTGCACTCTCTGTTGCTGTTAGTCAATTATCTGGGGTGAACACACGCCAAAACCAGATAAGTGGCAGGCAGGGTGTTACAATTGGACAGCTCTTTTTGCGTGACAGTGATGGGTTCCATAACAACATTGTGACACATGATGAAAGCTTGGTCACTATTCTAACGCTGAAAACAAGGGAGTGTCACTCGAGCTCCGTCACAAATGATCACCGACAACAAGAAAGTTTAAGACCATGCCATCAGCAGACAAAAAAAAAAAAAAAACTCCGCCCGAACAGATCATCAACGGTGCCGACCGGTGGCCGTGTATTCCTCAGCCCACAGACGTGTCTAGATGCGGGTGTGGAGGGGCATGTAGTCAGTACACCCCTCTCCCGGCAGTATGTCAGTTTACGAGAACGGAGCCACTACTTCTCACTCAAGTAGCTCCTCAGTTTCCGTCACAAGGGCTGAGTGTACCTCGCTTGCCAATAGCACTCGGCAGACCGGATGGTCACCCACCCAAGTTCTAGCCCAGCGCAACAGCGCTTAACTTCGATGATCTGACGGGAACCGGTGTTACCACTGCGGCAAGACCGTTGGCATCAGCAGACAAAGTCATGCTCAAAATGTTCCGCGATGTTGGTGTGGTGCATTTGGAATTTGTGCCTAAATGCACCACCATAAATTCTGCAAGGTACTGCGAGATCCTCAGATAACTGAAAGCACAAATTCGAAGAATTTGTCCACGCAGGGAGTATCCTGGCAATTCCAGACCACACACGAATACCGTGACATCTGCAACAATCCGACGCCTTGTGTTCGTTGTCATCGATCATCTATCATACAGTCCCGAATTGGTCCCATACGATTTTCACCTGTTTTCAGAACTAAAAGAATACCTTAGAGGATTTCACTTTGATAATGATGAAGAGGTGCAAGCAGTTATGAGGTTGTGGCTCCGTCAATAAAGTCAAACATTCTACAACCTCGTTATCAACAAACTGGTCTCACCGGGAGAAACATGTTCGTCGCCAGGGTGACTACACTGAGAAATAAAGATGTATACATGAAAATACAGGTGTAGAACACCAATAAACTGTCTTTTATTTAAGAAACTTTACTTTTTAGCATGCCCTCGTACTTTTACGCCTGAAGACTTCTCTCCGTTGTTCTGTTCACTAGAAAGTCTTTAATTCAGTCACTCAGTTGGTCTGATATTTTGTACTTTCATATTTTCTTTATTATGTGGCGGCGCGGAACTATATCGAAAGCCTACCGGAAGCCAAGGAACAAGGCATCTACATGTTCGCTTGTATCTACTGCTTTTTGTCTCTTGGACGAACAGTGCTACCTGGGTTTCACAAGTGCGTTGTTTTCGGAGACCATGTTATCTGCTACAGAGGAGATTCCAACAGTAACACATGCCATAATGACGTCAATATCACCCTTTAACTGTTCTGCACGTGTTAAAGCGCGCCTTTGTACCTGTCCCTGTGTGCTCTGAACGTATTTACTATTTACGCTCGCCACCAGTCCTTCTACCTGGTACTCTGAACGTGTTTACGCGCGCCGCCGTAGTGGGACCTGTGTGCTCCTGACTTGGGGAAAGACATTAGCGCAGGTACGAGGATTAGGCGGCCTCAACGGCACGTCGACCCTGCTAGATGGATGCACGGCTGCAGCAGCCAAAGGGTTAAATGAGAAACGATACTTACAGATAATAATAAGGCTTCAGAAAGGGTTGAACGATAGCGTGGTTGCCAAGGAGAAGTTGTGTGCCCGGCAGGACTACGCATATTCAATAGTTCTGACCCGTGTGCTTTTGCGGTATGTTATCGAAATCGCTATGTAATCTCTTTGTCTATAGCTAAGCAACGGACTGTTTCGCGCCTCGCCACGGGATAGGCGTGCGCTCTGCCGTGCCGACTTAACGGCGGTGCCCATTAGTTCGCTCTCAGTCGTTGACCACAGACAGCTGGAGGATAGGTATCCAATGACAAGTGCTGGAATTTATGTGAGACATGGCCACTATAATCAAATCCCAAAACTGAATATCATTTTGACCGAGAAGTTGTGTTGTTAATCTCTCAGTTTACATGCCTGAGAAACATCTCGCTCCGATTTTGTGGAAGACGGCTTGGTATTCCGTCTGCTGTTTAGTATCTACAGAAATCACCGGAAAAGTGGAATGAGTGAGCCATATGGATTTGATTGGTGCGCACCTTGAAGTGTAAAGTGTACGAGCTGCTATTCAGTGCTCTTTTTAAGCTGTGTATTTAGTAAGTTAGGCTTGGAAGGAAGTCTACTTGTCACATTAAGTTACACTGACAAATTTTTGCCGTCACTATTATTTCTGTGTATTGGCTTTGTGCCCTGTTGATAACTGATGAATATTGTATGAGTTGCTCCTGTAACCTATTGTGTAATCAGCATAAACATGACTTTAATTTTTCTGTCGTAGTTTAAGCCATGAAAATGGAATTTTTCTTTATTGGTTAGGGTTAGTTGGTTCATTGTTCGGACGGGAATAAGTAAATTTAACAATTCACGTGACTTGCACTCAGGGATTGAAGATTTTACCACTTCTTTACTATTTTCAGAAATTAATTACTTGGTACAGTAACATTTATTATTAAAGATAAATTTTTGTAACGGTGATTGTAATAAGCAATACTGAGTCTCGGCTTTTGCAGTACTGTTTTAAAAGGTCAATTATTTTCAATCATTTAGCCACTTCAAATTCCACTAATGTCTTCTTACGAAAGAATTTTCACATCTTCTAATTACGTGCGTCGCTTTGCACAGAACGGAATATAGCTTCTTAAAAAGCAAAGTACGATGTCTTTAGAATTGCTGCACGTCTTTGCATTGCAGTGTGCAAGGTTTTCTTTCCTATGTAGCTTGCATGTTACTGCATTGCATATTCTAAGTTCATAACTTCGAGCGGCACCAATTTCCCGTCTCCACAGCTAAGCTAAGAGAATGAGCTAGGGCCAATTCTGCATTACACTCAAGGGGTAGTTACCTCATTCATTGTCAAGCATTGCATTTCTAAGTTCATTATCCGTTTAGTTTAGATATAGTTAATTTATATTTCATTTAATATGCAGACAGTTTAATTTTTTACAGTGCAGTGTTACAACCGCTTGCGTACTATTCAGTGTTAGGAAATTTATCCAGTCACATTGCGTACGTAAATTCACATGGGATTTCAGCGTAACATTTTGGTGATTCATTCCTTCAACATTTGTTCGGTAAACTTATGTAGCATTTTTTATTCTGTTAACTTTATCTTTTGGAATTGTAAGTCATGTATTGTGACGTCTCGCATTGCAGCACTGTTCGCACCTGCACAATACCTAGTTTGATAGGATAGTTTATTTAATTTATCGTCTTGGATTTCTAATTACTTTGGCAAGATTGGTTAAGAATACAAATATAAAATTTCAGTTTGGCGACCAATTTTTCAGACAGCGTTTCCGTAATTACACAACTTGTTTTGTTCCGGACAACAACAAAGACACTCGAGTATGAAGAAAACTAGTTCAGTTTACTCCAGTTTCAGTTTACAAATTAAACGTGAAGAAACTACAATTCAAATTTTACTTGTACACTCATTTATGGAACTAGCCTCAGTAATCTTAGTTTAAAATCAAGCTCTGTACATTAATAAAGGTTTGCCTATGTTCTGACATTTCTGTCTATCGAGTTTCAGCCCAGTTTATAATTTATCAGTATTAGTTGATCTCGCTTTGGTACTCAAGGTTAATTTTACTACTTGTTGAATCCAGTTGGCCGTAGTTCTTTAAAGTCCATTTATACATCGTTTACCGTTGTCCGTTTGTTTCAATTTTTTTTTATAGAGGTTCATTACCTGTTCTGATCTGATAACTAAATGTTGAGTTTATTATTGCGGAACTCTTGTTAACTGAAATGTTTTCATCCTTTTCAGTCCATGCTGTGCTTTATTTAGTTCATGTTGAAACAGAATCATCGAAACGATGTGACACTCAGTGGTTTGATATCTCAAGTTAAATTGTTCAACTTATTGTATCGTTTATTTGCTTGTATTCATTTGAGTTTCTCAGACAATACGGGTTAAAGAATTACATAATATCTTCTTCGAGTACTGTTTCAAAAATAAACTTATGTAAGTCTGCAGGCTTTCGTGGCCGTTGTCACTGAAGTTAAAATCTTCTGGGTTATTAGGAAGCGTCATATTTTTTTCTAAATTGGACGACGTTTCGTCCTCTCTGCTGGGATCTTCCTCAGGATCTTCCGGTGTCCACTACTGCTAGAATAAACTGTCTTTTCTGATACAAATGTTATGTTTTCGTGACCTGTCACCTTACCGACTTCAGCTCCTCGCTTGCTATAGTATCTCATGTTCAGACACAGCTTTTGGACAGAAGTGATTTCACAAAAAATGATACCAATTTTAAGTTATCAGACTACGTAGCTGAAGATGTACAACTCATTTATGAACTCCATGGACCTAGATGTCTTAGTGTCTAAGATATCAATCGAGTCCCTAGGATTTTTAAATCATTTCTAACAAATGTTGACTTAGTTCACTTGAGATATGCATCCACATCCATGCGAGCTAGCGCTTAACCTCAATACATTCGTCCTGATGTCAACGGTACATTAAACTCACATCCACACCAAACTCCTCATAAGCATTCCGCTTGGCAGCAGAACTACACATTGAGCGAAAAGCACTCTGGAGTCCTCGTTAGCAACGCATTTTTAAATGAATTATTAAATAAACACTAAAGACCGATTCGGTTTTTACTTCTTTGATACCCTGCCTTAAAAAAGAAAATGCGATCTCTTTACATTAAGTGCTTTGGGACTGTAAATCTAACTTCGAACAGAAAGACGACAAACATAACAATAGCACTACTCAACAGCCTCTAAGTTAAAATTAGCAATTTCATCTCTAACTAGAGTAAGGGGATAGATGATTATATTGCCAGTAATATACACGGTGGCCAATAAGAGCCGTAAAAACTTGTATGGATGTTGCAGGATAGGTTATGCTAAGCAATAACTGTTAAGAAACAATTCGGTGCGTTGAGCCGTATCCCAATTAATTACATTAAGTTAGTTACTCAATGACATGTTCGTAAGATCATTTGGACGACTCTTTTATCGAAATAATGTGGAACGAGTCAGTTTACAAAATTTTCTTTTAGTGGTTACCTGTTTTTAAGTAGACATTCGTCAATGGATTAGGAGTCGTCCAGTGTAAACGATCATAAATTACATTTACAACTTGTTCGCTCCCTGCCAGACAGTTTATGGTACTGGGCAAATGAAAAAAATGGTTCAAATGGTTCTGAGCACTATGCGACTTAACTTCTGAGGTCATCAGTCGCCTAGAACTTAGAACTAAGTAAACCTAACTAACCTAAGGACATCACACACATCCATGCCCAAGGCAGGATTCGAACCTGCGACCGTAGCGGTCGCTCGGCTCCAGATTGCAGCGCCCAGAACCGCACGGCCACTCCGGCCGGCACTGGGCAAATGATCAGAAATTTTTATTACTGCATATTGAACTCCTTTCTGAGCCACTGACAGCTCTAACAATGGGTAATAAAGGTCATTTTTCAAAGTTAGTTATTCAGCTGTTGCGCTAGGAAATTCAAGCGGTCTACCAGAGACAATGTCGCCGAACGCGTACTTCGTTTGGTTTCCTAAAGCCGAACAAGAAAGCAAAACAAAATGTGGACACAGGACAGTAGTAAGCATGGAACCAGAGACAAAGGCTCAGCAGAGTCGTGCGCTGTGGTCTACGCTACGAGAACAACTGCCAGTAACTGTATCTGGCGGGTCGCTTGAATTTTCGCGTGCAACCGCGTGATTGGCTAACTTCTGTTCGAATTAGCTCGGAAACTACGCTACGTATCGATTCTTTAACAATTATTTCTGAGCGCAATCTACACTGCAACACCGTTACAAGCTTTTTAGACAGTTTCTGATAACCCTGCATATGCCACAGAATGTCAACTAAGCCGAACACGCTACCAAGATTGTTGAGAAGCTACATTTTATCTTCACCACTGCATACATTTTAGTGGAAGGTTATAGGCGACAGTATTAACAACGATACATATTCATCTGAAGATGGCCCACTACTATAGGCCGAAACCGGTTATATTTTTAATAAATGCCTAAGCGATCAAGACAGTCTTTACTTAAGTTTACTTCATTGCTCCCAACAATGTCACTTACGAAGAAGACAAGTTTTGGCTAGTAAGGAGCATCTGAGCAAGTGGTAGATCTCAGACCCACCTATGTCTTTGCATTACCGCATTTGAGGGCTGGCACGGGTTTGAATTTGCGTCCTCGACGACCTGATTGGCTAACTTCAATGTCAAATAACTCGGAAACGGCACGACGAAAGAATTTTCTTCTCAACAATTATTTTCGGTATAATCAGGTAAATCGGTTGTAGTATCACTCAGCCACTGATGGAGAGGAGTGAATATTAATTCAGCTAAATCCTATCCACAATCAAGATACACTGAAGCGCCAAAGACACTGGTACAGGCATGCGTATTGAAAGAGAGATATTTAAACAGGCAGAATGCGGCGCTACGGTCGGAAACGCCTATATAAGACAACAAATGTTTGGCGCAGTTGTTAGATTGGTTGCTGCTGCTGCAATGGCAGGTTATCAAGATTTAAGTTAATTTCAACGTGGTGTTATAGTCGATGCACGAGCGATGGGACGCTCGTGTATCCTTGATGAGTGCACCTTACAAAGCTTTAAACTTCGCCTGGCCCCGTCAACACCGACAATGGATTCTTAATGACTGGAAACATGTTGCCTGGTCGGACGAGTCTCGTTTCAAATTGCATCGAGAGGTAGACGTGCAAAGGTATGGAGATAACGTCATGAATCCATGGACCTTGCATGTCATCAGGGGACTGTTCAAGCTGGTGGAGGTTCTGTAATGGTGTGGGACGTGTACAGTTGGAGTGATATGGGACCCTTGATACGTCTAGATACGACTCTGACAGGTGACACGTACGTAAGTATCCTGTCTCACCACCTGCATCCATTCACGTGCATTGTGCATTCCGACGGCCTTGGGCAATTCCAGTAGGAAAATGCGACACACGTCCAGAATTGCTACATAGTGGCTCCAGGAACACTCTTCTGAGTTTAAACACTTCCACCGGCCACCAAACTCGCCAGACATGAACGTTAGTGCCCATATCTAGGATGCCTTGCCTCCATCCCCTCGCACTCTTACGGATTTAAGGATAGCTCTGCAGGATTCGTGATATCAATTCCGTCCAGCACTACTTCAGACATTGAAATTACAATGAAATCCAGACCTTTAGCTGCTTACAGAAGTTGACAATGTGTGCCCCGACAGGACTCGAACCCTGGATCACCTGCTTACATGGCAGACGCTCTATCCGTCTGAGCCACCGAGGACACAAAGGATAGTGTGACTACAGGGATTTATCTCTGGCACGCTCCCCGTGAGACCCATATTTCTAACTTACTATCCATGCACTACATTTGTAGTGCCCCTGCCCATCATACCCATTATTCGCGGCAGTCAGTCTACTGATTCCCGTAATAGTTCGGGCAATGTGAGTGCATGCTCACTGAAGCAGATCACGGTCAGTAAACCCTATCTATATGAAGATGGCCCGCATCTCGTGGTCGTGCGGTAGCGTTCTCGCTTCCCACGCCCGGGTTCCCGGGTTCGATTCCCGGCGGCGTCTGGGATTTTCTCTGCCTCGTGATGGCTGGGTGTTGTGTGCTGTCCTTAGGTTAGTTAGGTTTAAGTAGTTCTAAGTTCTAGGGGACTTATGACCACAGCAGTTGAGTCCCATAGTACTCAGAGCCATTTGAACCATTTTTATATGAAGATGGTATCTGTTCCTTTTTACATGTCCGAAAGAACAGATACCATCTTCATATACTTATTTTCATACTTCAGACATTAGTCGATCCCATGCCAAGTCGTGTTGCGGCACTTCTGCGTGCTCGCGAGGGCTCTGTACGATATTAGAAGGGTGTACCAGTTTCTTTGGCTCTTCATTGTGTCATGTAACAATTAATTGATGAAAATGTAAATAATTACAACCATAGAATCTGATGCCAGTTTCCATAACTGAGAGTAATGTGGCTATACCTCAGTAGAGTTAACGCGTATTGCATGGAGAGATTAGGAAAATAATAATAACAGAGATATGAAGTTTGTAGAAACAAGCGATTTAATTTCCAAGATATCGTGGAAACCCCCTAGTCATTTTCATGATATGATGATAACGTCAGAGACACACTCGTCCAGATCTCTAAAGACCTCATCTGTGATAGTACACAGAAATCCTTAACGTTTCAGATCGCAAATGTGTGTAGCACTTCCGAAACTAAATGTTTTATTACTCACAATGTGGTGTTCACGGGGGACTGGATCATCTTCATGAATATCTGATAACACATCATACACACACTAGTCTCGAGCCCCAAAGACGTCGTCTGGTACAATTCATAACTTTCTTATGCAAAGTAAAAGCGCTTCTAGTGTTTTTGTGTGTGGATTTTACGTAAAGTACTTAAAATGGCCAGTCACATGAGGTTTTTGATACCAGTTGAGAATTTCTGCGAATTATTTTAATTGCAACTTTTTAATCGTTATAATAACACAAGATTGTTTGGAACACAGTCTACATTGAAGTGAAGAAGTCACGGTATATCTCATAATGTCGTGTCAGACCACCTTTCGCTCTGTGTAGTCCAGCAACTCGAGATGACAGGGACTCAACAAGTCGTTGGAAGTCCCTTGCAGAAACACTGAGCCAAGCTGCTCCTATCACCGTCCATAATTTCGAAAGTGTTGCCAGTGCGGTGTGTTGTGCACGAACTGACCTCTCGATTATGTCCCATAAATGTACGAAAGCATTCGTGTCGGGCGATCTGGGTGGCCAAAACATTGGCTCGAAGTGTCCAGAATATTCTTCAAACCAATAACGAACAGTTGGGGCCCGGTGACATGGCGCATTGCCATGAAGTCCATGAATGGCTGAAAATGGTCACTCAAGTATCCTAACATAAACATTTCTAGTCAATGGTCGGTTCAGTTGGATAAGAGGGCCATGTCCATGCTCCAATTATCATTCCGCGTTCAAACCATTTCACGTGAAACATCTGAGTAAACATAACAGCTCCGCCAACGTACTGCCATTTTATACGTTGTGTACGCGACGCTACCACATCTGTATTGTGCATATCGCTATCCTATGACTCTTTTCACCTCAGGGTAACACAAATATTATTTTCGAGGTGGTTTCCAACTACTCTCCAGCATCTTTGGTCAACTGATTGAAGTACCCCTGCCTCCTGTGCGAATGGGACAGTCGTGCAAGGACAAGCAACGGTCTCAGAAAATCTGTTGAAGTAGAACGCCATAGGCTGGAGGGGAAAACTTACTAGGTATTCGTTTCATTATGGAGGCCCTTAAAAAATACTCCTGTCTTCAGATCATGTAACACTAGCCATATGAAACAATTTATTAATGCGCTACCAAAAATGGTGACACTTTCAAGTGCGTGGAAAGCTACTAGAAGCTAAGTTGAAAGAAGGAATCTTCGTCGACTCTGACATTCGGAATCCAATCAGAGACGAAACTTCTGAAGACAGAATGAAAGGTCAGCTCGGATATCTTTTAAAGACGTTATCGACGACTTCCTTGACAACTACAGCTGATTAGGAGAACATAGTAAGAAACACCCTGGGTAACTTCAAAGTCTTGGACGCCTCGATGAGCTTGATGCTGCACTTCCTTAACTACCACATCAGTAATTCTCGAGAAGGTTTAGGTGCCGTGAGTAGGAACGGGTAGAAAAGATTCACCAAGACATTAAAAAAATCGAATGGAGGTATCAGGGGCTAGGAGGCGTCTGCGTGATGGATGACTATTGCCAGATGTTGCGCAGGGAGTGTCCTCAGGCAGTGCACAAAGAACAAAGGTAAAAAAGAAATGTGCTCAGGCAGTGCACACATATAAAGGTACAAAACGAAGCTTTTAGAAAGGATTTTAAATTTATGCCACGGTGTTATTAATGAATAACGTAATACTTCAAATGGTTCAAATGGCTCTGAGTACTATGGGCCTTAACTTCTGAGGTCATACTTCAAATGGTTCAAATGGCTCTGAGCACTATGGGCCTTAACTTCTGAGGTCATCAGTCCCCTAGAACTTAGAACTATTTAAACCTAACTAACCTAAGGACATTACACACATCCACGTCCGAGGCAGGATTCGAACCTGCGACCGTAGTGGTCGCGCGGTTCCAGACTGTAGCGCCTAGAACCGCTCGGCCACCCCGGCCGGCCGTAATAATTCAGCATAGTGTTAAGAGTGCCTTATTTTACCACATTTTTAATAAATTTTTGAATGTATGCGTTGTGTGAGTTGCCTGAATAATCACAACCACTTATGAAAAACCTTACATGAAAAATGAAAACCCTTACACTTTCTCACCTTAATCCGCAACGTCTTAGACCATGAATTTATGCAGCAATTGCGAAGAAAAATTATCCGTTATTCACTTTGATGAGGAGTTTTTTTTTTTTGGAGGGGGGGGGGGAGGGGGCTGGGTGATGATGATCAGTATCATCATCTTCTGAAGATCACACATACACACAGCCAGATCTCCAAGGACCTTACATGTAGCTGTGCGCAGAAATCAATAACTTGTAAGATTGCAAATGTATACAGCTTATCGCGAAACACAAACTGTTCATTACTCGCAGTGTGGTGGTGATGATGTGTGTTGAGAGGCTGGATCATCACCACTGTCATCTTATGATACATTACACACACACACACACACACACACACACACACACACACACACACACACACGTCCAGATCTCCAAAGACTTCGGTAGTAAAAGAACACATAGTCATCTTATGATACATTACACACACACACACACACACACACACACACACACACACACACACACGTCCAGATCTCCAAAGACTTCGGTAGTAAAAGAACACATAGCGAATGTACGCAAGACTTCCGAAAAATATTGTTCAATGTGCCAACGACGGTGATGACGTGTGTTGCTGGATGGGATATACAAAGCCTAATAGTTACACCTATTAGCCGTCGTCTGTCACGAGTAGTTTCAGCACCTAGGCTCATGCAGCGGTTCACGACGACAGATCTTATCGCGGCATACAGAGTTCAGCCTTATAGTGCGACTTCACAATGGGTTGAGGGTTCACCCATCACCGCTAGAGACCATTACCACCCATTACAGTAACGCTATAAAAGAACGAATATGAACACATCTGTACGCACAAACAAACGCAGAAGTGAAATATAGCACGACATACTCCCAAACTGAGGTTGTTGATGTGTGTTGCTGAAGTTGTTGAATCTCTTCAGGGCTGCGAATGATGTAATGACGCTCAAATTACGATCCAACCCGACAGATACCTGGTTCAGACCCGCTGTCTTTCAGATGGTACGCATAGACGAATGGCAACACTGCATAAATGACAGCTGTTCCTAGGGCGGGTTTTACATGTACATATAAGGCTCTTGCTTCAGGTCAGAACAATGCAACACACACTCACACACACACATTCCAAAGAAATCACCAAGACACACGATTAGCCGGGAACGCAAAATTCACTCTGAATCCAGCCCCAACTCTTTACAAATGTTGTAAATTCTACCCGATATTACAATTAGGAGAGCTTAGGAAAAATCTCACAAGGGGACCCTCAATACTGTAAATCACGGATTTTGATGCACTTCAACTGTGTTGTAGAGGCGCTTACCCTGAGTACCTAGCTATCCGGCTTCTTAGCGGCGGGCCTTGGTTTTTGAGAAATTCGATTTTGAAGTTCATTGAGTGCTTTGCATACTCGACACATTGCGTTTGTATGTATGAAGTCAGCGCAGCGTAGCGGTAGAGTTTCGTTGCAACCACACTGGAGGTACCGTGTTCGAATCCTGTTCGTGTACTTTTTTTTTTTTTTTTTTCAAAATCGACTGATCTTTCAATTTCGATTCAAAGAATATCAACAAACAGTGTAAGGTGTGCGAAATTATTAAGCTATATTAAGTTTTTAATTTTTTCAAATATTCATTCCGTTTGTGGTTCGCATCATCTTCTCCCAATTCATCATCTTCTGTGAAATCTATTGATTCACCATCAATAATGACATGTCTTTCTGCCAAGAGATCCTGTATTGCGATACATATCTCATCACCGATTGCAACGGAATTGGCAAAGATCACGCTAGGCGGTGTATTCGTTACGAGATTCAAATCGCGGAGTAGATTTTCGCCGTATTTAATGGCATTTGTAATTTCGCCTTCTGATTCTTCGTTCAACTCCTCTACTTGCGGAACTTCTTCTGGCTGCACTACTGCAGAAACACTTGGTTCTTCTGTTTCACAGAATGTTTCTAACAAACGGCGCTAGAAACGCTTTGCGAGCTACTGATGCTGCAGTTAGATGCGAACTTAAAGGAATACAACTCGCATCCTCATTGGCTAGGAGCTGGGGTTCCCGTTACGGCTAACGGTATTCATAGTAGAGGGGACGATAATGGTCTGAGGTCGATTTCAGGTAATACAAAAAGCGACCTGTTGTACGAACATTTGGAACTCCAACTGCGAACCACAAACGGAATGAATATTTGAACAAAATAATAACTGAATATATCTTTCTAACTTCGTACACCTTACACTATTTGTTGGTTTTCTTTGAAATAAAATTGAAAAATCGGATGGATTTTGAGAAAAAAAGGTACACTAACAGGATTCGCACACGGTACCTCCAGCACCATAGCCGTGAACCTTGACCGCTGTGCTACGCTGACGTACTCAGATCATATGTATTGACACTAGTATACAAAAGCCACAGTGAACTTCAAAATCGATTGTCTCAAAAACCAAGGCCCGTCGCTAAAAAACGGATAGCCAGGTACTCAGGGCTATACAACATATTTGAAGCGCTTCAAAATCCGTGATTTACAGTATGGAGGGTCCCCTTGTCAGCAAAAAATGCCAAATTACATCGTCTGAAGGTAGTTCTAAGTACCCTTTGCCAGATACCTAAATGTGAACTGCAGAGTAATATGTAGCTGTAAAAGTCAACCAGTTGTGAAATGATCCAGTTTAGGCCTCCCACCACTCCATATTGACGTGGAATATCCATAAATGACAGCAGCTCCTGGGGAGGGTTTTACATGTGCATATAAGCTCCCCCCCCCCACCCCCCACCCCCCAGTTTTTCCATCCAAGTAGTAAGTTTTCAAAAGCAGTGCTGCTATTCGTCAATGCGTACCATCTGACCGACAGCGGGTCTAAACCAGCTACCTGTCGGGTTGGATTGTAATTTGAGCGTCATTATATCATTCACAGCCCTGAAGAGATTCAACAACTGCAGCAACACACATCAACAACTTCAATTTGAGAGTATGTAGTGGTATACTTCATTCCTGCGTTTGTTTGTGTGTACAGATGTGTTCATATTCGCAAAATATTAATACTATTCTTGAATTACAATATTTAGAAATTGCGGGACGTGGCATGTCTTCGTCATCATCAACATCTGTGCCTCGTGTAGGGCTTCCAGGACGACGGCATCGGAGATCCGATCAATGATGTGAAACAATGGTTCAAGCATTCATATTTGGTGATGAACCACCAATATTTCTCCCTGAGGATTCAATACACGTACCATACATGAGTGTAAAAGCAGACTCCGCGACTGTTCACACAGTGAATAAAATTCTTCAACGTACGTGATCGTCTCGACAATACGTAAAATATATAAAATACCGTTTTTTACATATTGACAGTTCAGTCACATTTAGAATATCACACATAAATTTACCTAGAAAGTGGTGGAACACTAAACAAAATTATAATCTGTATGTGCTTAAAAATGTTGATACATTTGTTTAAAAATGTAGTCGTTAAAAAGTGATAAATGATAGCAGATGTTTTAAATATATTAATAGATTTTATGTTAATCGCAAAAGTCACTTTGCTGACCAGCATCTTGGCATTGATGAAGTAAGCTGGTCACGAGGGAAGAGGTCTCGTATGAGATCCGCCATCTGGTTGACGGTTGTACTGTTGGTTTGTTGTCAGCGCTGTAGCTCTCTTGGCTGCCTTCAAGTCTACATACTGTGTAAACAACTCTTTGGTTTGGTACGGCGTGTAAGTATGAAAAAGTGGTGATAGCGTATGTACTACTTTTCTTTAATGTTCTGAACCTCTAGGTACTCGTGAAAGTGAGGTGAGGACGGCATCATAAATGCAGTAAATTTTATTGTAGAATCATTTTGATATACTTGAGGCGTTCTCTGAATTTCACTGACCTATCTTTGAGGAAAAGTGTCAGAATTATGTGTAGGAACACCACAAGGTGCTTACATTCTTGAGAGTCAGTTGCTATGAAAAATTAGAACTTGAAACTGTTAGCGACAGCAACAACAGCGAAGTGTTTGATGCTATCTGCATGTTCTCGGGGAATATCTCCTGCAGGAAGAAGCGAAATGTAACACAGAAATTATGTGTAAATCCAGAAACCATATGTCACGAAGTAATCATTTGATTCACCCAACAGAAAGTAATTAACGGCGCTGCAGTAACGACAACTGAAATACTAAATCCTTCTAATGAGGGCAGCTGCCGCGACCGGTATATTTTACTTTTTCTTTTTCCCCTACAGGTAATATTTTACCGATAATAAAGTTGTTCTGATAAAACATATTTCTTGTTTACGAAGGAATTACCGGGGCAAACGTACTAACAAAATAAAACCTACTGATTTTGTAAGACGCTGTCTCTCGTACACAGGCTGTTTGAGGTGGAATGGTAAATATTTTGGGAGATGATAATATCGACTAAATAGAATTAAACATCCTATATAACGTGTGTCTAGAACTCAACGATAAAGTTCACAGTTGATTTTCATAAATTCTACCTCTGACTTCAACACGGTTCCAAATTATCTTGTCAACACCACTTGCAGCTCTTCTGAACTCACATCCGCGTTCTTTGATCAGGGCAGCAGTGTTGATAATCCGAAGGATCAGTTGGTGTCTTACGTTGTTCAAAATTTATTTACTCTAGGTAACACAAAGGTAAATTTCGTAAGAACCGATTCCGGCTCTTCTCTATTCCTCTCCCATTCATCTCCACTCGTTGGGCACGAAAGTTATCAAAACAGTCCTCGCTCAGTTTTCGTAAGCCGGCCGCTGTGGCCCAGCTGTTCTATGCGCTTCAGTCCGGAACCACGCTGCTGCTACGGTCACAGGTTCGAATCCTGCCTCGGGCGTGTATGTGTATGATGTCCTTAGGTTAGTTAGGTTTAAGTAGTTCTATGTCTAGGGGACTGGTGACCTCATACGTTAAATCCCATAGTGCTCAGAGCCATTTGAACCATCAGTCCTTGTAAACAACTGTATGGTTTTCTTTCTATACAGCCACCATGTCAGTACTGAAATACCTAATATTGTCAAATAAAATATTTTCAGATTCATGTATCATGGGATCATTTATCACCATGACTAAGCGGTCAAGTTATTATCAAGACTATTTTTGTGACACTTTAGTTTTTTAATATCAAAGCTACCTTCAAATCTATTTTTCACACAGCGTATTTAGCTATCACAATGAATTTCCTTGTTTTACACAGGCATTTTATATCTAATTTGAAGTGTAGGTTAATAATTATATCGCAATAATTCACTGAAGATACAGAGTAACGTAACATTTAAAGTCTAGAGACAGGAGTCGAACCCACTATTTCCACTGTACTAGGCAGTGACGATCCGGAATCATTGCTACCGTTTTACGAGGGCGGGTACGAGCGTAAGAAAGAAATTACTTTCCATCACGTCTTCTTCGTAGCCACAAAGTCCACTTATGGTATCTCTTTCATCACTTCACAGTTTCTGTAAAGCGGCAGAGAGGCGTTACAGTGATACATAACACAACTGAAAGCGACAATTTTTTGTAATAGAAGCCGACTGCTCTGAAAAACTGATGCCAATTTTTGATGAGCAATAGATATTATTATTTTAAACATTAGGTTTTTCAAGCAAACAATAATCGCAAAAATTGGAAATATTAGTGATATTATCAAACCAGTTTAAAATTGATGATTTTGAGATTATACCTGTAAACTAAAACATGGAACATAAAAATTAAATCATACGAGCGTGTTACATCGAATACTCCATTCTTCCTTTGATGCATTAATAATACGTTTATTACGATATTCGTGATTCATAAATCTAAGTTCATTGCGTTGTTCCGCTCTACGTACTCCAGTCTAAATTCACTCCAATTTTTCAAATTTCTTTTTTCATAATATAGGCCAACGCTTACCTTTTAAATGACGATATTTGCAGCAGTTCAACGCGTCTCGCCAAGTAAGAAGAACAAAGATCTTGTAAATTAATTTAAATGATTCTGTTGAGTACCTCGCACGACTAGTACGTGGAGAGATATCAAAGAAATTTAGGATGACTTCACCACTAGATACGTAATTTGTCAACCGGCTGTGGGATTCTACACCCCAAATGTGTAAATCACTGTCTATTGTGCAACGTAATGTATTTCATATTGTATCGAATATTCACGAGTGGAATATGGGAACAATATCTACAGGCGTCTGTGCAAGCTGATGGTTACTACTATGTGCATACAGTAAAAATACTTGAAAGTTCTGTACTAAACAATACGCGTCTTCTTTCTAGCGTCTACCATTTCGTATTATTCAACAAGTCTCTGGCAACTTTCTACTGCACAAACAAACGTTAGACCATTCGTGTACTCAATATATATTTTTTATATATTTACCCACTCTCTCGGAATTAGTGTGACCTTCTAAAATAGTCAGGAAGATAAGGATTTAATATACCGTTGACGATAAGGTCATTAGAGACAGGGTGCCGGCTGTGATTAGGGGAAGATGGGAGATCATCCTACCATTTGCCGTGAGCCTTTTTGGGGAAACCACGAAAAACGTAAATCTGTGTGGCTGGGAGCCCTCGCGAATGCTAGTCTAACGTCTTACCTACACCGAACATCTCCTTATGTTACGGATGAAATACTGGTAAACAGATTTAGGATTGCATTCATGGAATCTCCAGACGTTTGAGAACACAGAAATTCACAAGTTGATACCGCGAACACTTTTGCTACTTCTTTCGTTGACCGATACTAAAAGTATTGGAATATTCACCTACATAGCGCAGTATACGAAACAACGTGAATAAATGAAAGAAACAATCTTTCCTATTTCAGAGTCAATAACATTCGTGAGTAGTCTGGTGCTGAACATAGCGTCGTTTAAATCCTCTGAATGTTGAAGTTCCAGAAATAATTTCCATCTATCTTCAAATTCAAAACTGACTTCACTGACTTCACTGACTAGCGTATTAGCTTTTGCAAGTCCCATAAAGAAACTACCATTAAAATAAAAAGTCTGTTTTAGAATCAGTGTTATCTGTTATGTATAATTTACACGTGTTGTTGGGGCGATCTAATGTTGTAAGTTATAATATTATGAGCCAAGATCGCTTTACGTGAAATAGTTCATTTCATGGACCGTTTCGACCATAATTAGCAGTCGTCCTTGAATTCTCAGATCACCTAAAAAAATGTAATTACACATCAGCCTCCTCATAATTACATACCTGTCTCGCCGGTATACTGAGAACGCGCCTCAGTTAAATAATACAGCTCCACAATGGTTTTTCAAACATATACAACTTGTTAAATAAACTATCCAGTTATTATGCATTCCATTTAGTAAGTTTTATACATTTGGCAAACCAGTGTAGAGCTGTGTTATTATAATGGCAGCATGTTTTCATTTTTTCGACGAGACTGATGCGTAATTAAATTTCTGGGAGACCTGAGAATATGAGGAGACTGCTAGTTACTGTTGAAACTGGTCATGAAATAAACTCTTTCTCATCAAACGATCTTGCCTTTTAATGCTATAAATTACCTAATATACTTTAATTACAGTTAAAAGACAACCTGTTCACTTTAATGATGAACGCTAGGGTCATCTGCGTTGCTCTTACCTGTATCCGCCTGAGTTCGATAACATCGGAAACCATGGGTGCTCCGCTGGTACCTCGGGGCTCTCCGTCGGTCTTTCCAGGTCTTCTCATTTCTGCAGACACTTAACGACGCCAACACAAGCACACACACACACAGAGAGACGAAACAGTAGTAACAGAGGCTTTCACTGCGCCTGCAGGGGCTCGCACTAATCTCCGCGAACCGTTACTTCACTCTGCATTGTCATTGGCTAAGGATCCCATGACGTCATTACGCAGAGTGCGTTATCGCAATCGCCACTCTTCTCCTGTGTCAATAGTGACTAAGAATTCACAGTTCACATTCCTTTGTCTTGCCATTTATACGCGACCTATTGGACGACATAGGGTAGTAGGTACAGCCAGGAATATTGCTCACGATCTGTCGAAACTCAGTAAATGCAATGACTTATCAAACGTCAAATCAAATATTTTCAGATTCATGTATCATGGGATCATTTATCACCATGACTAAGCGGTCAAGTTATTATCAAGACTATTTTTGGGACACTTTAGTTTTTTAATATCAAAGGAAAAGCTCTAAGAATAATGATAACCAACCGCTGGTTCACTTCTTTTCAATGTTACATCAGGGTGTGCTACTTACTGTATATAAAACGAATTCTATAGGTCCGTACAGCTTTGACAATTTGTTTATATATTTTGACACATTTATATACTTTAACACATATAAACAAAATAGAAGTACGCATAATATAATATTAATCGTTTGCTTTACATTTTTACCGGATACATTCCTCAAGTCCGGCTTAAGATTTGTATCTTAGAAGAGTACAAATGTTACGAGAAATATTTTATTGAATTAAGAGTCTTTCCAGTTACACATAATTTTTGGGGTTCATTTTAATTTCTTTTTACTCAATTTTTGTCACTGCAGTACCATTTTCGGCATATATTTGTAGGTGTGAGCTCCCATAACACAGAAACACAGCGTCGTGAAATTTGAAGTTTTATTGGTGACTAAAAACATAGTTTGATGAATTCAAAGCCATTACGATGACCCTATAATCCTTTCCATGTGTTCATTACATCAATTACAACTATATATATGCCTGATACCGTATAACATGTGCATATTTTACGTCCATAAGTATGGTAACTTTGAACCTTTAGATACCGGGAACGCATAATCACATCGAAAAATGTTTGCAAGTGCCCCGAGAACATCATCTTAAGAAAATACTGCAAACATTTCGAGGATCTACAATGAAAAGAAATGGCATGAATGTCCTCTCCAACAATTGGTACCAAAAAATCATGGTTTTTGGGTGTATTTTGATAACGGACACAGATTTCCGAAAGTGGGAAATCGGTGTTTCTAGGTGGATATCGAAAGAACGCACAGGGAAAATTTGAGCCATCTGCTATGGTTAGTTATGTAAATAATTGCTGCCCGCGCTGCAAAAACAGCTAAAAATCGGTTTTGCGATTTTCTGCATACGTGCGATAACTTTAAGCCTCTGGATCTCGGTAACGGATAATGATATCGAAAAAAGTTTCGGAGTTCCACGAGAATGTAACCTTAAGAACACATGGCAGAAATTCTGACGATCTGTTACGGAGAGAAATTATAGATGTGGCTATGCTCACAATTGGTACTTTTCGTACCCAAAAAACCATGGGTTTTCGTTCTCCGGAACCGCCTTGAACAACTGTTCCTTTTAAAAACCGCCTAAGGTCCGCCCTAGATAACACCTAACGCAAAATAAATAACCGATTTGCACAATTTACCTTGGCAGGAGGAAGCATGTAATGTTTAAATTTTGACCCTGTTCTGCAGAATAGCTACAGCAAGCCTGTCCTTCCTATAGGTACACAAATGCTCCCTAGGTCAAGGGCTATCCAAAACACTGTACCCCTTATCTCTGTGATCAACAGAAACCGAGGTATGACCTCTTGAAAAATCATCTTTTCGCGTGCGGCGTTTTGGAACATATTGATAACTCTTCCCAATAATGCTCACTTTCTGTTGGGTGTACAAAAGACGGTGTTTACTCGATGCTTCTTCAATACGCATTCGATTTTTCCCGATGTTGCGCCAGTATACGGTATAAAGGCATTGATTAACTGTTCCTCAGTGGCTTCTTCCATCTTCACAGACTGTAATGTTGTGGTGGGGCGGAGAGCGCCCTTTTTTCGGAATACGGTTCTGAGGTGTTCCAGTTCCTGGAGCACACTCTCTGCGTCTGAAATGGTGCACACGCTGTGTACTAGAGTCTTTAGTACCCCATTGCTCTACGAAGGGTGGTGACAGCTCTCTACATGCAAATAAAGGTCAGTGTGTGTTTTCTTCCGATACACACCGTGGCCCAAGGTGCCATCAGCTCTTCTCTTGACCATTACGTCCAGGAATGGTAATTTTCCTTCTGCTTCGGAAGGAGTCATGTTTGATCGCCGAAATATTGTGCCCGTTGGACACCATGAACCAGCAGTACACCCGTGGATTGTTCGATCAACAAATGCGGCGGGAGAAACCGAAGAATCATATCGTTCCCTGTTAATTCACTTGTTGCACCAAACTGTTCATGAGATTGACAATCGAATCCCCAACAAAGAAATTACGGTAGTATTTCCTTGTTTGACATGACTAGCATTCATTCCATTTTGTAGAAATGACGTTTTATTTACTCTGTAGTACTTAATGACATAGTACCGAGTTGTTCCTAGGTCACAGTGAATATCTTCTGGAACGGAAACTCTGCTTACAGAGGTACCTCATCGCCATGTCCTGTTAGTTCTTAGAGAATGATCTCTTCACATCGCTAGAACGGAAATATTCCGAAATGATTCACTAGAATAAAATCTGAACTGCAAGAATATCTTTTAAATACACTGCTTCTTGGGGAAAATAAAGTAGGTCCGTTTTGAACTATACTTTTCCAGATTTCCTACTTTCATTACTACCAGTGCAAGAAAACAAGCCAGAACTACGGCGTACTTGCTCCACTTCACAAGACTGAAGGTATACAAGACGTAAAAATCTGTTGGCCTCTTAGTCTACTATCCTTCGCGTGCCACTTACTCACTAAAATTATGAGCATCGGAATGGAAAAAAATGGTGGATTTTAATCAAGCAAAGAAGAAAAAAATTTTAAAAATAGATATACTACAAACTTTCATTTTCCTACTTATGGACGAAAGTATATAACGGAGCTATGAGTACGAAATACTAAAGGTACTAAAAGCCCTTGAAAAACACGGGACATGTAACTGGTGGAAGCACACCGCAGAACTACACATCAGTGCTAGCTACAGCGATCACTGTATTTCACCAGGACCGAAAGAAACTAGCAATATAAATCAAAATAAACAACAGTGCAAAAACTCCCTCTAATGCGTTTGGAACAAAAAGTTTTTAAAGTAAAGATTTCATTATATCTGCAACGTAAAGTCTATAGTCAGGTTTCTCAACAAAGATTTCGATGTTTCTCCAACATAAAATCTACTATCTATGAGTATTGTCTGTTGTTACATATGGCAGTGAGGTAAGGACCTATTAATGAGAAAACTGTCTAGAAAATTAAGCTGCTTAGCAAACAATGGCGAAATATATGTTGGAATTTCTGGAAGAGACACGAAAATCTAATTTCAAATCGTGTGTGGTGGACAGCTCGGTAAATTCTAGAGTTCATTTTTAATTAATATCTAGCTGAATGTGTAGTACAAAAGACAAATTCTAAATTTTATCTGTTTTCTATTAACATGAGCGGTATCAGAGGCAAACACATGTGTTTTCACTAAATTAGTCCACTATAAACATCCATCATCTAGCCAAATACAAAAACGCGTATGAATAAGCAGGCGTAAATATTCGGTCATTTATCCCCATCGAATGGTAACTTAGTTAGGCAGTTCCTGTGATTTTGAATGAAAAAAGAAATAAATAAAACATTTCCCTTTTCATTTGAAACACTATCTCACAATACTTGTATGAAGGAAATGACGTGATCTCACTTGCTCATAGTAGCCGCTTTAGGTTTATTTTTACATTTTAGCCGATTTAAAGGTGCACAGAAATAGCATAGCACAGAAAACAGGACAAAATAACTGGACAGCTTGGCGTTGTAATACAGTATTCTCAAGGGGATCAGAAAGTTTCCACAATACTTTTCGTCTTGTTCTCTTAAGTAATCAGTATGGACTGTTCTTTCTTAAATGATAACTATTTTATTTTCGGATCGTAAGTGGGAGATACTTTTATCCCCTGTAGTCTTCACACAGTCATTTGAAGCCTTCACATCAAAGTTCCTCATCATGGATAAGAAATCATTAATTGATGCAACAATACTTTTTCCAGTATCTACTTATCGTATAGTTTATGGTTTAAATATTACGCAGCGGAACAGCTGTCTGCGACAGTGGTTGTACTTGGATATGTTTCAGTCTAAATTTAGACCATCTTCAGAAATTCCAATCATAATTGGTACACATACGATTTCCTATCTCGAATGGAACACTATAAGGGTATAGCACTCTTAGTAGCTCTTGGGCTGGAAGTGGTCGATTTGCTTTATAAGGATAACTGGAAGTCCTGCAATAATTTAACCAAATGTGATAACGAAATTAGTTATTAGCTGCGGAAGAAATTCTGTAGAGATAAGACATGCAGAGCACACTTAGGGATGGAAGTTATGTAGGAAGTGGATGACATTTAAGAATAGTCAAAAACGTTATATTCTAAAGATGCTGTATCGTTTTCGAGGTCGGTGACAATCCTGATTACATCTAACTCCACGTTAAGTCGAACATAACGTAGACTCTTCTCCAAATTTTTAGAAGCCAATAAAATGTTATTCGAACATTTGACAGCATTAAGCGTGCTAGAATCCCTTACATCACGCCGTTATGTTCTGATGAATAAGCGAGCGAAGCTAAGTTACTTCTCAATACCATTAGGATGGGGACGTTGTGAGCGGTGGTTTATGGAAACACTATAAGTTGCTACACCTCGAAGATAACGTGCTACAGACGCAAAATGTAACAGACAGGAAGAAGATGCTGTGATATGCAAGTGACTAGCTTTTCAGAGCATTCACACAAGGTTGGCGCCGGTGACGACACCTAAAACGTGCTGACATGAGGAAAGTTTTCAACCGATTTCTCATACACAAACAGCAGTTGACTGGCGTTGCCTGGTGAAACGTTGTTGTGATGCCACGTGTAAGGAGAAGAAATGCGTACCATCACGTTTGCGACTTTGATAAAGGTCGGATTGTTGCCTATCGCGATTGCGGCTTATCGTATCACGACATTTCTGCTCGCGTTGGTCGAGATACAATGACTGTTAGCAGAATATGGAATGGGTGGGTTCAGGAGGGTAATACGGAACGCCGTGCAGAATCCCAACAGCCTCGTATCACTAACAGTCGAGATGACAGGCATCTTATCCGCATGGCTGTAACGGATCGTGCAGCCAAGTCTCCATCCCTGAGTCAACAGATGAGGACGTTTGCAAGATAACAACCATCTGCACGAACAGTTCGACTACGTTTGCAGCAGCTCGGAGACCATGGCTGCGGTTACCCTTGATACTGCATCGCAGACAGGAGCGCCTGCGATGGTGTACTCAACGACGAACCTGGGTGCACGAATGGCAAAACGTCACTTTTTCGGATGAATCCAGGTTCTGTTTACAGCATCATGATGGTAGAATACGTGTTTGGCGACATCGTGGTGAAGGCACATTGGAAGCGTGTATTCGTCATCGCCATACTGGCGTATCACCCGGCATGAAGGTATGGGGTGCCATTGGTTACACGTCTCTGTCACCTGTAGTTCGGATTGACAACACTTTGAACAGTGGACGTTACATTTCAGATGTGTTACGACCCGTGGCTCTACCCTTCATTCGGTCCCTGCGAAACTCTACATTTCAGCAGGATAATGCACGACTGCATGTTGCAGGTCCTGTATGGGCCTTTCTGGATACAGAAAATGTTCGACTGCTGCCCTGGCTAGCACATTTTCCAGATCTCTCGCCAATTGAAAACGTCTGGTCAATGATGACCGAGCAACTGGCTCGTCACAATACGCCAGTCACTACACTTGATGAACCGTGGTAACGTGTTGAAGGTGCCTGGGCAGCTGTACCTGTACACGCCATCCAAGCTCTGTTTGACTCAATGCCCAGGCGTATCAAGGCCGTTATTACGGCCAGAGGTGGTTGTTGTGGGTACTGATTTCTGAGGATCTATGCACCGAAATTGCGTGAAAATGTAATCACATGTCAGTTCTAGTATAATATATTTGTCCAATGAATACCCGTTTATCATCTGCATTTCTTCTTGGTGTAGCAATTTTAATGGCCAGTAGTGTAGCATAAGTTAGTTCAACTTAGTTTAAGTAGTGTGCTGGCCTTTGTGGCCGAGCGGTTCTAGGCGCTTCAGTTCGGAACCGCGCTGCTGCTACAGTAACAGGTTCGAATCCTGCCTCGGGTAAGGATGTGTGTGATGTCCTTAGTTTAAGTTAGATTGAAGTAGTTCTAAAGGGACTGATGACCTCAGATGTTAAATCCCATAGAGCTTAGAGCCATTTGAACCATTTTTTTTAAGTAGTGTGTAAGTCTAGGGACCGACGACTTCAGCAGTTTGGTTCTTTAGGAATTCACACACACACACACACACTGGCAATCATGCTAAGCATAGCTGTTCACGATGTGACATTTATTTTATTTGACTTACGAGTTTGATTACTCATTTGAGTATGAGAAAACACCAAAACAGTTACTAGAGATTAATGAAGCACTGTTTTGAGATAACTGTCTGTTGCAGTCGATGTCGTTCTTCTTACATTCATAATATGAGTTTCCTTCGGAACTTCCTCTCTACCGACCGAGTTACCGAAACACGACTCACGCCCCGTCCTCACAGCTTTACTTCCGCTAGTACCTCGTGTCCTACCTTCCAAACTTCTACTACCTGGAGTAGCTCGGCTGGCCGAGCGCTTGCTCGCGAAAATCAAAGGACCCGATTTTGAGTCCCCGTCCGGCACACAGTTTTAATCTGCGAGGAAGTTTCATATTAGCGCACGCTACGTTGCAGAGTGAAAATTTCATTCTGGGAACATCCTCCAGTCTGTGAATAAGCAATGTCTCCGCAATATCCTTTCTTCCAGGAATACTAGTTCATCAAGTTTCGCAGGAGAAGTTCTGTGAAGTTTGCAAGGCAGGAGACGAGGCACGGAACTGTGAAGAGAAGCCGTGAGTCGTGCTTGGGTAGCTCAGATGATAGAGCACTTGCCAGGGAAAGGCAGAGGTTGAGAGTTCGAGTCTCAGTCCGGCATACACTTTCAGCCCGCCAGGAAGTTTCAGATAATCATATACTTCACTGAAGAGTGAAAATTTCGTTAAGGATTGCCTTCAATTGTACCACAACTTAACCGAAAGGGATCTCCACGCCCCTTTCTATATCTGTCGTCAGAAGTGTCTTGCCAGTTCCGTAAACTATGTTTGCTGAATATATCTTTGGGACCAATATCTGCTTCCTCGGAATCTCGTATTCTGCATACAGCGCTTCCTTAGAATCTCGTATTCTGCACACAGACAGAGGCAGAGAATACGTGGGTTGACTCTCTGTCTCACGTGCTTTCTCAGATTTACACCACATGTTCCCTTCTGCAGCTGGCCACAGTGAGTAGAACTCGTTGAGGAGACTCAGTACCAGCTCTAACACTCCCTTAAAAAGAATACAGTTCAGTGATAATCTTTCATGCACAACACCAGTCACACATTGTAACTATTACAATGACAAGATAGGTGTCACAATAAACGCATTGACATAGAAGTTATCTCTATGTGAAACGTTGCTATTAAATGAATGCGAGAGAGGTATTTAGTAGATTGATACCGCTGTCTCGTCATGTAGTACTTCTATTCTACAAACGTTGCTATTAAATGAATACGATTGAGGGATTTCTTAGATTGATACCACTGTCTCGTCGTGTAGTACTTCTATTACACCACATGTAACGAAACTCCTCTTCTCCCTTACATGCAACTGTGAAGGAGTCCTCGTTCCTTCCATCTCTCGGAGAGTCAGAAGAGCCCGTTTGTCTCTCGCCTGCCGCTGATTGCCACCCGATCCTTCCCCTTTCGGTTCTCATTGGAGACGAGGCACGGCGCCGCTGTCCTATATTCACCGAAGGTCCTGCCGCACACTCAGCACGTGCTGACGTAGCTACCAGCCTGCTGCAGACGATGGCACACCCCGGCGGCGCAAAGCGCTCCCTGTGTGCGTTAACTCCTTGCTCGGGCTGTTCCTTGCGCAGCTATGTGTTCCCACCCATGTAATTATTCCCGTGACTCGCTGCGCTTTCTTGCAGCGCGGTGTAATCTGACACGTTTTGGCGGCACTTTTTTCAAATCAAGTGATCGTTGCGATTGTAAGTTGTCAACAATTCGAAGCTTTTGGCAACGAGAATGTGTACTGTGTAAATAAGCACGTTGCAACTGATTTATGTTCACAATCTCATGCACGTTTTTACTGGAGGACGATACGCATACACAATACTTTTCGGAAAACACAAGGAGGAGGAGAAGGAGAAGGAGGAGGAGGAGGAGATTAGTGTTTAATGTCCCGTCGACCCGTCGAGAACGAGGTCAATAGAGCCGGAACACAAGCTCGGATTAGGGAAGGACTGAGAAGGAAATCGGACATAGTCTTTCAAAGGAACCGTCCTGGAATTTACCTTAAGCATTCAGGGAAATCATGAGAAACGTAAAGCTGGATGACCGTACACGGGACCCGTTGTCCTCCCGAATGCGAGTCCATTCTGCTAACCAGTACCTTACCTCGCTCGGTACGGGAAATACAGGGCTTGAGGAAATTCCCGATACAGACTTCTAGGACTTGAAGCGGGAAGTGAGTACATAATATTTTGAATAGCAACCCATGTCCGGACGACGGTTTCAGTTCGGATGTTACTCATCTACTTCTGCTTCAGGAACTGAATTAGGCGTGACACAACAAATCGAAAGGGAACATACCTATTGACAAGAGATTTCAGATCTATTCCGTATTTATGGATTTCGGGAAGCCTTTTGACACTGTACCACACAAGCATCTCGTAGTGAAATTGCGTGCTTATGGAATATCGTCTCAGTTATGTGACTGGATTTGTGATTTCCTCTCAGAGAGGTCACAGTTCGTAGTAATTGACGGAAAGTCATCGAGTAAAACAGAAGTGATTTCTGGCGTTTCCCAAGGTAGTGTTATAGGCCCTTTGCTGTTCCTTATCAATATAAACGATTTAGGAGACAATCCGAGCAGTCGTCTAGGTTGTTTGCAGGTGACGCTGTCGTTTATCGTCTAATAAAGTCATCAGAAGACCGAAACAAATTTAAAAAGGGTTTAGAAAAGATATCTGAATGGTGCGAAAATTGGCAGTTGATCTTAAATAACGAAAAGTGTGAGGTCATCCTCATGAGTGCTAAAAGGAATTCGTTAAACTTCAGTTACACGATAAATCAAGCTATACTAAAAGACGTGAATTCAACTAAATAACTAGGTATTACAATTACGAACAACTTAAATTGGAAGGAACACATAGAAAATGTTGTGGGGAAGGCTAACCAAAGACTGCGTTTTGTTGGCAGGACCTTGGAAAATGTAACAGATCTACTAAGGAGACTGCCTACACTACGCTTGTCCGTCCTCTTTTAGAATACTGCTGCGCGGTGTGGGATCCTTACCACATAGGACTGACGGAGTACATCGAAAAAGTCCAAAGAAACACAGCACGTCTTGTATTATCGCGAAATATGGGAGAGAGTGTCATAGAAATGATACAGGATATTGGCTGGACATCATTTAAAGAAAGGCGTTTTTCGTTGCGACGGAATATTCTCACGAAATTCCATTCACCAACTTTCTCCTCAGATGCGAAAATATTTTCTTGACACAGACCTACATAGGGAGAAACGATCACCACTATAAAATAAGGGAAATCAGAGGTCGTACGGAAAGACAGAGGTGTTCGCTTTTACCGCGCGCTATACGAGATTGGAATAAAAGAGAAATGTGAAGGTAGTTCGATGAACTCTCTGCCAGGCACTTAAAATCTGAGTTGGAGAGTATCCATGTAGATGTAGATAACGCAACATCCTTTTATCAGTTAAGTACATTTGTTTGTATTAACACGTGTTTATTTTATCCCAAAACAAAAAACAAAACAAAAGCTAGCATACTATACGTACGGGATGTTTAAATATTAATACAAACAAATGGTCTTAAATGATAAATGGATGTTTCGTTACGTTTCCTTTGGATTTGTCACCTAATACTACCTCAAGCCTAATTCAATTCCCGTAGCGGAAGTGGATGAGTTAAACACTGGACATGTGTTCCTATTCAAAATATTATGTACTCACTCGCCTGTGTAAGCCGTAGTTGTTTGTAACGGGAATTTCCGAAGACCCTGTAGATGTCTCAAGAATTTCTTTCCTTGAGTAATACATTTCAAAACTGGGTTTCTGAACAATATCTTGTAGGAATAGCAATGTTGGTTGGTACCCACATATGCATATGTGATCGTTGTTTCAGTGAGCCCACATGTGAAGTTACAAACTGTTCAGCATATTTGTTCGTCTCATTAATTATTAATATTAACAACCTATAGTCCAAAAAATTTCACGTGGACCCTTGCGGCTGCTGTAAAACTGTAAATGCACTTCGTGGAGCTTCCCGAACGTTGGCAACTGCGGACGCGAGCGCCGTTCGTCGAGCACGTAGCGCTGCACCGCCAGGCAGCCCGAACTCAGTTCGTCGAGCACGGTCGAACGGTTAAGGTTTGACGTCTGCTGAGCAGGCACCTTACATGCGTCACGGGTTCCCTGAAGTCTTCAGTTACTGCACCCTTTCGCAGTTCATTTAAGGTACAGACAATACTTGGATAACTGATTTCAATAGGCGCAACCACAGAGGTCAGAGCGACTACCAAATGTGCCAGTAGTCTTTCGTAAAAGGAAAAAAAAGGTCCACGTCATGTTGGAGGGTGGCCCTATTTTCAGCCGTTCTGCGCGTTCCCCTACACCAGCCACTGGCAGCCATTAATATTCATTCTCTTTCCGAGCGGCTAGCAGCGAGTTGCAGCTAGACAGCGAGAATCTCGCTCCTACATGCTGCACTGTTGCCGTACCTCGCGACATCCGAATTATTCTTTCAGCTGTCAGTTTTCTTTTGTTTTGTTTTTTTCCTTGTAGTTGTATAGGTGTGAATGTACATCTGCAAATTTTTAAGTGCGATTAAAAAAGAAAAAAAAAAGAGGCCAGGTGACGATAATAATGTGAAGTGCTTCACAAGCGGGTGAGGGGATTATTTACCGCATGTATAACTTTTTCAAACGTTAATTTGAAAGCAGATCTCCTACTGTTGACAGTTGATGACACAAGAACGGACTACAGAACCATGTGGTGTCGACAAGAGATCTGTAAAGAGAATTGTGGACGAAAGTGTCAGTGCTGTAGGAACCGCAGAAAAAGTTGGTTTCGTGTCGTCTGGAAAGCATCTAAATCGGAAGGAACCTGTAACACAAATGGATGGTTTTAACAAAAAATGGTTCAAATGGTTCTAAACACTATGGAACTTAACATCTGAGGTCATCAGTCCCCTAGACTTAGAACTACTTAAACCTAACTAACCTAAGGATATCACACACATCCATGCCCGAGGCAGGATTCGAACCTGCGACCGTAGCAGCAGCGCGGTTCCGGACTGAAGCGCCTAGAAAGGTTCGGCCACACCGGCCGGCGATGGTTTTAACAACGATATTTTAAAGTGCTCCATGTGAATGATGAGTGCCCGACATCACAAAAACGTGTTACAGTTATACCGCAGAAAAAGAGCTTCGTCAATGTTAAGAATTTTTAAAGACGTCGGTTCTCGACGTGTTAAGAAGTGAGGTTTTAGTTCAAAAAAGTGACGTAGGTGCAGCACGAACTACATCTCATATAAAGATTCACGGTAAAAGAGAAAGAGGTAGTTCAGTAGCGTATTACCTTGATGAAACATGGGCCAATTAGAATCATTCCAGGAAGATCTGCTGGAAAATGAGTGATTCTACTAGCAGTTTTAAGGTTTTCATAGGAATAGGTACTCGAATAATTATTCTGCATGCTGACTCTTCTTCTAGTTTTCTTTCTGAGAGTAAATTTGTATTTACGTGTAAGAAAAACAGCAGTGACTACCATTTGAAAATGAACGCTGTCAGTTTCGTGACGTGGTTCACAATTCTTGTCATACCTTGCTTCGAAGTCGGTCATTGCCAGTTATAAATCAACTGTTACAGAGAAAACACAAAGTACAAACAGCAGGAAAGCGGATATTTTTCCCTGCCTACCAGACTCGTGCCGATCTCCTGCAGCTCGTTAATTTACACAAGTCATGTGACAGAAAGTACGAACTTGACTTCCTTACACGTGAATGGGGTTACGCAGTTTTGCGTTTACTCACTTGTCACTGTCAGTGTTGCACTATGGAATTAATTTGGGCAAAGGATAAGGCTATATGGGAGGAAAAAAAATTCACGATAGCGTTCACTGAATCGCTTGTGCATGAGGCAATAGACAACATCCCACCTGTAGCGTGTACACATCTGTGCGACATGCTGAAAAGCATCAGAAAGAATAATTTGACAGGGAAGTGATGGTAGATATAAGCCTTGAACCTGTCATCGTAAATTTACAATCAGATTGTTCGGAAACAGACTCAAATAGAAATGACGGTGATATTACGACGTAGACTTTGGAAAAAAAGCAGTGGCGGCTCGTGACCAAAGAAGATGGTGGTGCACTTTGCTCACTAAGGAAAACATCAACAAAAGAGAGAAAATCAGTACACTGGTCATGTTTTTGTAATGCCTAATGTAAACAGACCACTTGCTCGTGTCACTCCTGCATCTACTAATAATAAAACCAAAAGGTGTACACAGAGAAAAGTATTACTTTTACAGAATAAAAGGAATTAAAATCAGCTGCAACTCTATGTACTCAAAAACTGCTAGACATGCCTTACTAACCTTTCTCAGCAGGACTGATGTTCACGCCGTTCGATTTTATCTCTGAATTTGGATGTGGTGGTGATCACTTGTACAGGAACTCTACTCTTCTTTCCTTCATATTTTCAAATCTTTCAATCACTCTTTGAGTGAAGTCTGCATTTCCTAAAACGTGGTCTCGTTCAATAGAGAGCATCGCGAGTGCTAATAGTCTTTCTTGCTCTATAGTATTCCGAAAGAAGGTTTTGATGTGTTTCAGCGAAGAAAAACAACGTTCTGCTTCTGATGTGGTCATTGTAATTGTAATTATCGCTTTCAGGAGCTTCACAGATTCGCTCAGTGTATAACAAAGATTATTTATTGTCTGTTATGTAATCCAGAAAACTAAAAGCTCCACACATTCTTTTGAACTCCTCTCTTCCAAAATAACAGAGAGTTCTGTTCGAAGTTTCTTTGCTTCCAAAAAAGACTAGTATTCAATAGCAGCTCTGAAAGAAGTTTCTGGAAAATTTGGAAGAGTAAGTAGCGAATTTTTCTAGTAGAAAGAGAGAGGCTGCAACTAGGTGTCCAGTGAACTGGAATCTTTCTTTTGCCTCGTAACTTATGACATCATATACTACTTTTGCCTCCCGCAGTAAATTACACATCGCTGCGCAATCTTCAGTTCTCCCTCTTTTATGGTACTCGCGTAAATTTGTTGAATTTTCACTCACTCCTTCCCTAATGTTCGCAATTTCACGTTCAAAAGCTGTCAGCTGATTTTGTGCGTAAGTTGGGTCAATATCCCTTTTTTTGTAGCTGGTTATACAAACTACCCACATGGATCATGATTTTATGAAAATGTGAAAGCGAAAAAATGAACTTTTCATCCTTCAGAATTGTTACTAAGCCACAGGCTTGCAGGATCGTGTTGTCATTACACAGTTTTTCTCCCTGGCTCATTTCATTCATGCACGTGATAATATCTTCCCTATATTCGAAAACGGTATTCACGCTCCTTGACTGAAAATTCCAACGAGTTGGCACTGAACGTGGCAGTCGTTTACAGACTATTTCGTCGAGAACTGCTGTTCTTTGAGGAGATGCTGAAAAGAAGCTGCAAAGTCCCTGAAGTTTAGTGAAGAATATTCGCACATTTTTTATTGACGGAAGCGGCTTTAAGCATAATGAGATTCAACTGGTGGGCATAACAATGAATGTATGAAGCATTGTAATACTTTTCCTTAACAAGAACCTGCACCCCACGTGACGAACCACTCAAGACTGCTGCACCATCATATGTTTGCGCTATTAGCTTATGTGAACAGTTCCCCAAATGATTATTTATCAGTTCAACAATGGACATTGCGAAAGACTGGGCATAATGCTTTTCTGGTGCTATGAAGTCCTAAAATCTTTCAACTGGAATTCCGTTATTGATGTACCTATATACTGTAACCATCCGAAAAACACAGGTTACGTCACTGCTTTCGTCAGCGATTACGGCCAAAAACTCGGCACCCTTAATTTTCTTTCTGATTTCCTCTTGGCAGACTTGAAGCATGCACTGGAGGAGTACATTCTGGATGGTTTTTGAGGTAACTTTGAAAACTAGCTTTCTCTAAATGCGGTTTTAACACATAGTCTAATTCTGCACTAAAATTAATCAAGGAAGGAAAAACACCAGGACTGGAAGATGATTCAGTCTCATCATATCCTTTAAGGGCAAGTTCCAAAGCACCACACAAATAAATACAGTTAATAATTAGATTCAATGTGTACCTATTATCGGTAACTTTTTGGTTGAGTAATGCCACGGACCTTCTGTACCCGCTGTATGATTGGGTAGCTATATTTACATTGCCTAGGACTTGCCATATTGCCGGGCGGTGTGGCCGAGCGGTTCTAGGCGCTTCCGTCTGGACCCGCGCGACCGTTACGGTCGCAGGTTCGAATCATGCCTTGGGCATGGATGTGTGTGATGTCCTTAGGGTAGTTAGATTTAAGTAGTTCTAAGTTCTAGGGGACTGATGACCTCAGATGTTGAGTCCCACACTACTCAGAGCCATTTGAATTTGTAGACTTGCCATATTCAAAACGTTATTTACATGGACTGAAGAAAGTTCGTGTTTTCTTATTTTGTCATGGAGGTGTTGAATGCCACTGACTCCGTGTTTAGATCATGAAAGATCTCCTCCAAATAATAAACAAGGAAAACAAAATAAGGCATTTTTCATGTCACAACCACACATTCATGCTGGTTGTACAACTCAGAGTTCAATTTCCTACTGATTTGGCGACTTTTCGTTTTAATGGTCTGCGAAATTGTTAAACAAAGCAGGAGTCGGCCTACCTAGCCTATTGATTTCTAATTTTTCTTCAAACTTCCGTGAACTGAAGGGTTCAGAGAGGAATGAAATTACCTGATTCATTGTTTCACATATTCACTTGTTATTTGAGCCTCAAAATTCACTGTAGCACACGCTAACACAACGCACAGGAAATAGTGCGCCCGCAGCTACACCTGAACTGGTAAGGTGGCACGAGAATGTCGCTTTGTTCGAAGACCCGATAGTTCCGTTTCCCTTCAGAAGAATTCAGGCCCTCTTCCTGCGGCTGGCAAGGTGGCCCGGGTGAGGTGTTTATACATACAAGGTCCGCATACGACTACAGTGTTGCCAAGCGCTGCACCCGCACCCCGCACCTTCTCTAAGGCCGGGGCCACACGAGCGGAATAGCTGCGGAACGTCAGACGCGCGGTAAATGACCGCACCGCTATGGCGCATGGGGCAGATGCAGCAGTCCACACGGGGCGGAACGTCTGCGGCTGCGGAATTTTGCCGCTTGCCAGCCGCATCGCCCATAGCGAGGCGGAAAACCCGCTGCGGCACACGCAGCGCTATGGGCCATGAGAATCAATTGGGCATTTCACACGGGCGGTGCGACAGGTGTGCGGAGAGGGCCAGCTGACAGCAGTCAGTGCTGAGAGCGGAGTAGAGTGGCCATTTGCAGCAGGCAGTTGCGTGCTCCGTTCCGTGTGACTACAAAGTGACTCCCACGATGTGCCCACTAGACATTGAGAAAATAGATATGGAGATTCTGATAATGGAAATGGAAAAAAGGCCTTGTATTTGGGATGTAAGGACCGAGGAATACAAAGACAGACATAAGAAGGATGCAGCATGGCATGAAATCTGCTGTGCATTATTCGATGATTTCGCAGATCATTCAAGCACAGAGAAAAAATCCGTTGGTAAGTTTTTCATCCACTTTTAGAATAATGGATTTGGAATCCATTGGGAATATTCTTCCACTCCTCCTCTGTCGGCCGAGGCAGACACTTGTCACACAGGCAGCCCCAAATCGCACAGCACACTTTCCTCACTATGTCACTGGCTGTTGACTTGCCTATTCTGTATGTATAGTGCAGATCAACTAAGTGACAACCAGTAGCCAAATACCTAAAACCAAAGATATAAATGTATAAAAATTACGTTTAATATTTAGTCATTATTTAATGATGTTAAAGATTTTAAAGTTACGTTAAATTTCCGTTTCCTTTTTTCTCCTTTGTAGGCCAGAAGGCACAACAAAAGTGGCGTAACATTAGGGACTATTATCGGAAATATGTAAGGAAAGTGAAGAAATCTGGTTCAAAAGCAGTAAGAATATTAAAATACGTGTACGCTGACCAGCTGGGGTTCTTGTCACCTTCATTTAAAGTTAATTGATGTTTCTTATCCTCAAAAGACAGATTTACATCTAACATTTCATTAATAAAGAAAAGAGAATTAAACTTGTTCGTTTATTGACCTAATAATTATCATTTTTTTAAAATTGAAATGAAAGTGTGAAAGTGTTGTTAAAATTAGTGATAGACTTTACTGGGTTTCTTTAATTTTAGCTGAGATAATTTTTGGCTGAGACAGGATACTTACACATTAGAATTCACTTACCTTAAAGTTATAGCAAGCATTTCCATTGAAGGTATAGCGAGTCTCATGTTCGTGTCTTGCTTCTGTAAAGCGTTTCTAAGCGTGTGATGTAATTCATCGAAGCTTGAGAAAGACATTCGGAAATAGTTAAAAAATTTCATTTCATCCTCTCGTAGATCGTTAAATATAACGTGAAACGCTCCTTGCAACAACCGACTACTCACCACTGGATGCACCCAGTACTTTCGGTGTATTTTTCTCTTTTTCAGTATTTTTAACCCTACGTATGCCACTACTGCACAGTGTCGAGCATCCATCGCGACTACCAGATTAAAAAAAAAAAAAAAAGAAGGAGAGAACAATTCAGTCTATTTGCTTGGCCTCCTCGCGGCTACGAAGCGAACTATCTTCATTCTAAGAACATTTCGCGCTGTACTAGAATGAAAAGTGTATTTTTTTCTCGTCTCTATTGTCATTTAATCGCAAGGTAAACAGTTACCAGGTCGACTTTACTTACTTTCTTAAAAATTGTGTTGATAATAGTTATTTAATGTTTCGTGAATGAAACAGTGTAGACAAGAAAAAATGACACATAAAGCAAATCATAGACGACATGCGGAAAATAAACGCGGCACAACTCTGCATTGTGAGCGAGAATACCCTCGAGCGTGGCGTGCCGTAGGCAGCTGCGGCCAAGCGCCAATATATATCACTCGATTACTCGAGACTGGAAAGAGATATGGCTCTCCTTCCAATGTTAAAAACAATTTCGATATCTTAGCTACAATTCGTACGCAGCATTATACGACCTCAAATGCACCAAACGCAAAGTAGCCAGCGACGACATTTTTTACTGCAAACTTTTCAAAATACGCGCTGTATTTTACTTAATTATGATGTATCACGATAACCATGGGCAGCAGCAGAAAGAAAACCAGTTCGTTATCAAGCTGTGATATCAGGCTATAACACGCGTAAAAATAATTTTTTTTCGTCGAATAGTTTCCTCACAATCGAATGAGAGAGATTGCGTAGACAGCCAGTCCGCGTTTGCAGCCACAGTACATCCCGCTGTCGCCGTCGGCACATTTCGTTCAACTCCGCTGCGTTCGGCGTTTGGAACCTGGGCCTTTCAAAAGAGATAAACGGCGCGCTACTTCTCCACTAGTATAGAACGCTCAGAAGGCAAACAAGTTGAACAAAATTGTTCCTTGGGGGTAGCGCAAACCTGCACAGGAACCGCCCTGAAAAAAAGTAATAACATTTCTTAGTTTTAAAGACTCGTGGTTTAAAAAAAAATGTCAACATATCAGTTACACACATAATAACAAGAACTTTGTAGCCTTCTTGATTATGACTTTGTGTCCTTTTAATTATGCAGGCTATAATGTTCAACACATTGCCCAAGGAGAAGTTAAGCTTCTCCCACCATGTTGTTAAAATCTTTCATTTTTCTGGCATGAACTGGATAAGGCCCTGAAATGACAGTAACTGTTAGTGGTCGAGATATAGGTGGTTTTCCATGTTATTGGTCATCATTCCCTGGAGTTATTCGCAGATGGTGGTTAATTGTTTGCTCGTTTAATGGATTATAAATGCGGGCTCTCACTGTAATGTCGACCGAGTTACTCTGCACTCATAATGCCTGATGACAGCGAAAATTATGTCAACACACTGACCATTTTTACGATAGTCTTTTCATTAGTCTTTCCTACCACTAATTCTTTTTTACGCGCAGTGATAACACTTAATTACAGTCAAATACATCAACACACACACGTTATACACATTTTTAAAAATTCTATTGAGCCGAAGCAGTTGTCAGCCAAATATAATGTTTTCGTTTGTTCAAATCAAATGTTCAAATGTGTATGAAATCTTTTGAGACTTAACTGCTAAGGTCATCAGTCCCTAAGCTTACACACTACCTAACCTAAATTATCCTAAGGACATACACACACACCCATGCCCGAGGGAGGACTCGATCCTCTGCCAGGACCAGCCGCACAGTCCATGACTGCAGCGCTTTTCGTTTGTGTTTGAAGTTAATTTTGTTGTGTATTAAATTATTAGTTACAATACAGTTCAAATCGCAATAAATAATAATTATTACATGTTGTTGCAATAATCTTGTCATTAGACAATTGTCATTTTGAGAAAAATTGTACTTCACTTCTTCACAAATCTGTCAGCTGTTCTCGCCTTCCGACATCACGCAATGTAAATCTGTGGAGCAGTGGGCGCCACAACGTCAAGGAGTAAATTAATATTTCTCTCATGGCGACTGATCGAAATTGGTTGTTATATTTACTATCCCCCTCATAATTTGAAAGTGTAATGCGATGTACCATAAGCGAATGAGCCTGACTGTTGTCCGCAGCAACGCAGTTCGGCAATGTGGACTTTGCCCGCTCTCTGCTGCCGCGCATGCGCTGTTCTCATCCCTCCACTGCTCCGCCTCTATGCACGGAAGCACCGTCTACGTGACGCGAGGTATAAAATGAACGATCGTCCTACTAACATCTACCATTTCCTCCATCCTAACAGTAACAAATACTTGTTGCGGCAATAACTGACTGTGTAAGGTTACGATTTTGTGTAAAAAGCGTGTCTGTGGATGGCGTGCTTTTAGATGAAAAAGAAGTCGACACAATTTCCTGAAGTAATAACAGACGAGCAGCAAAAGTCTTCCGAAAGAACTACAACATCCAGATTTTACGACGAATAGAATATTGCTGACTTTCCGCTGTGGTGTTAAGGTGCCGCGTACGTCAACCAAAGGGATCCTGCTGCGAAAGAAATGGTAACCCAGATCATCACTCCTGGTTATCATGGCGTATGGCGGGCGACACTCTGGTTGTATCCCACCGCTGTCCATGTCTGTAGACACGTCTTCTAATCATATAATGAAGAATTCACGACTGGATGGTACTGTTGTTGATAATTCTTCTGGGTCATATGGCCGCGGTCCATGGAATTCTTCTATTCCTAACGTTTCGACCAATACTACCTTGGACATCCTCAGAGGTATGGCTGGTCCTGCTGAGGCCTGCCGACTGCCGGCAGGACTCAGCAGGACCAGCCATACCTCTGAGGATGTCCAACGTAGTATTGGTCAAAACGTTAGGAATAGAAGAATTCCATGGACCACGGCCAGATGACCCGGAAGAATTATCAACAACAGACACGTCTTCGCTAGTCATCGGGGATCAGTTCGAAGCGAACCTCATTACTGAAGACAATTCTTCTGCAGTCAATGACATTCCACAGCGGTATGATAACAGTGTTATAGTAGACCACCGTACAGTCCGGCAGCCAGGAGCGACCGTCTGCGGTGTCATTTCATAGCAGGACTTCTTTGGTTATCAACCGTGGTACTCTTACAGCGCAGCTGTACGTCGAGGGTATTCTACGTGCCGTTTTGCTGCCCTTCGTGACGAGGCACCCAGGGCTTACATTTCAGCGAGATAATGCTCGCCCGCCACGGCGAACGTTTCTACTGCCTGTCTTCGTGCTTTCCAAACAGTTCCTTGGCAAGCAACGTCGCCGGATCTCTCAACGCGCCAGTTGGACAGAATTTGGCAGGATATCCCTCAGGAGGACATCCAACAACCCACAAATTCCAAGCCAAACAAAAGCTTGTATAAGGACCAGAGGTGGACCAATGCATTAATAACTCGCTCGGTTTGTGAAGCTCTTTCTCTCGAATTAAACATGTATATCACATTTACCGATTTCCTTGTCTTTTTTTATCTTTGAAAAGGCTGCGACGACTAATGAGTAACTTACAAGTATGTTAACAAACCTTTTTATTATAATAGTTGATATTAGTGGGGAAGAAGTGTCTTTTCGGATAGCACAAGGAGGAGGAGGAAGAGGAAGACATTAGCAGCAAGATTATTGATATTCGGTTACAAATTGATGAAATTTTTTCGCAAATCGCAACGGTTTTCCAAGTTCAATCTCCTCCTTGGTTTCGCCAAATCTGCATTCGCGTGGCTAAAGCCAGCTTCAGTCATATATGAAATTGCGAATAGAGGAAAGAGCAGGGAAGAAAGATTCAAATAAGTGAAAATTCTCAGTACTCAGTTCTCAGTGTTTTTGCTATTTAAATTTTTATCTCTTTTCAGGGTCACCTACTTGAAGCCTTTGACGAGGTTGTTTTCCACGGCAGTTTTACATGGCAGCTCTGCAGCACAATTAACGCTTTCAGCGTTCAACCAAGTAAGTTTTAAAGTTTTTCGAATTTACCCACCTCTTAGCGATATTAGACCATCTGTTCGCTAGTTTTACGTATTTGAGCTTTAATTATTTCCTTATTTCTCCGACTGATGATTCACTAACAGCGTGAAACCTGTACTTGTTATTAATAAAACACTTACACAAATGCAAAAGGTGCTGTTCGCACATCTGAATCATTTACCTACTGTTGCAGCATCTGGCATAATGGAATGGAATGGAATAGAATGTATACAAATAAGAAAGATTCAGCTTCTGCCCGAGCTTAAAATTTTGCCGGCAATATTGTTATCGCTCCACAATTCACTAATGTTTTTATTTTCAAACGCCTAACTTCGAGATCTGCACTTATTGCAACCAGTTCGAAGTCAGGTTCCCTACCTCCATTACCTATTTTAATGTCAAATGGAGTAGCAAACCATTCGGAAACATGCACCTTCACCAAGTCTTCGAAACTTGATTTGAAGTCTTTACTTGATTTATCAGTTTGTTTATGTCTCCAAATAACGACCAGAAATACACTATGTGATCAAAAGTACCCGGACACCTGGTTGAAAATGACTTACAATTTCGTGACACTCCCCAGGGGTAATGCTGGAATTCAGTATGGAGTTGGGCCACCCTTAGCCTTGAGGACAGCTTCCACTCTCGCAGGCATACATTCAATCAGGTGCTGGAAGGTTTCTTGGGGAAAGGCAACCCATTCTTCACGGACTGTTGCACTGAAGAAACGTTTCGATATCGGTCGGTGAGGCCTGGCACGAAGTCAGCGTTCCAGAACACCCCAAAGGTGTTCTTTAGGACTTAGTTCAGGACTCTGTGCAGGTCAGTACATTACAGGTACGTTATTGTCGTGTAACAACTCCGCCACATGCCGTGCTTTATGAACAGGTGCTCGATCGTTTTGAAAGATGCAGTTTTCATTCCCGAATTGCTCTTCAACAGTGGGAAGCAAGAAGGTGCTTAAAACATCAATGTAGGCCTAAAACCACATGGGGTGCAAGCCCCTCCACGGAAAACACGTCCACACCGTAACACCACCGCCTCCGAATTTTACTGTTGGCACTACACACGCTGGCAGATGTTCACCGGGCATTCACCATATCCACACCCTGCCATCGGACCGCCTCTTTGTGTACCGTGATTCGTCACTTTACACAACACTTTTCCACTGTTCAATCGTCCAGTGCTTACACTCATTACACCAAGCGAGACATCGCTTGGCATTTACCGGCGTGATGTGTGGCTTATGAGCAGCCGCTCGAGCATGAAATCCAAGTCTTCCCACCTCCCGCTTAACTGTCATAGTACTTGCAGTGGATCCTGATGCAGTTTGGAATTCCTGTCTGATGGTCTGGATACACGTCTGCCTATTACACATTACGACTCTCTTCAACTGTCGGCGGTCTCTGACAGTCAACAGAAGAGGTCGGCCTGTACGCTTTTACGCTGTACGTGTCCCTTCACGTTTTCACTTCACTGTCACATCGGAAACAGTGGACGTAGGGATGTTTAGCAGTGTGGAAATCTCGCGTACGGACGTATGACGCAAGCGATACCTAATCACCTGACGATATTCGAAGTCCGTGAGTTCCGCGGAGCGCCCCATTCTGCTCTCTCACGATGTTTAATTACTACTAAGGTCGCCGATATGGAGTACCTGGCAGCAGGTGGCAGCACAATGTACCTAATATGAAAAACGTATGTTTTTGGGGGTATCCGGATACTTTTGATCACATAGTGTATTTTTATTTTCCTTTAGTATTCGCAAGCTTGAAAAATAATTAAAATCGGATCGTGCCAGTGAAGATTCAAATAGCTTCATTTTTGCCTGAAAGGCCATTATGATTATTCGAGCTTTTATTTTTTCCTGCAAGCGCTCCTGTGCGTAATGAAATTTCGGATAAAGGTCTTCAAACAGAATAGATGATTCTTGCACTGTTTTCAGTCGTGTCATATTGATAGATCCATACTTCTAAAAAACTCCTTGGTTGAGTCGTAAAAGTTAATGAGCCTCTACAAACTATCACCTACTGGCAAGAACCTTACCACTGTGTGCAAAAGTAAGCAGTTGAAAGTTTGATCATTTTTTTCACATACCTTCGCAGACGTTAGGGAACTGAGAGGATGAACTTTAATTTTATTTATTGACCTCGTGCACACATAACTTCGCGACTCAGTTTTTTGGCTACAAGATATTGCCTGTACAGGACAGAGTGGACAGTACGCACTGTACGAAACTTTTTCTTCAGAAAGACGAAAAATCTTCCGTATCCAGCCTACCACAGCGGGTGTACCGTCAGTAGCTTCTGAAGCATTATTCCCGAAAGGAAGGTTGCACTTGATCAAGAATTGTCTCACCTTTCGAATCCATTTCAAGATATTGGGTTGGAGCATAACTTCACAGCGTTTTTCCATAAGGACAACAAATACACACAACGGAGACTTTAGTCATCAATATTACATTCTCCCTCACTATTTACAGTAGTCTGCCAACGTTGGGGTAACTTTTCGATTCCTCGACTGCAGAGACGTGATTTTGAGGCGAAGAATTCGTCGAGCGTCGTTCGGGGTGATTTTCATCCCTGAAGGTTGTTCCACAGAGAGAGGAAAAGGTGAAAATCTGAGGGCACAAAACTAGGTTAATAAGGTCGGTGCGGAATTTCCTAAACCAGTTCCTGTATAATATTTTTTGTCAGTCTAGCGGAATACGGGCGGATATTATGGTGGAGTACCATCACTTCAAGCATTCTCCCTGGTCGTTGTTCTTGGACAGCATCTGTAAGACGTCTCAGTTGTTGACAATAAATGTTAGCAGTGAAGAAACAATTCGTCGTACACCACACCGTTGCTGTTCAGTCAGTTGCGTAACACTATATCGTTTGTGGACGCGTGAAGGTCTTTGTATGGGGAGTTGCTGCTTTGTTTAGGCTGAACCATTCCTTGCGTTTCCTTATTTTAGCATAAAGGCGCCGTTTCTCGACACCAGTAACGGTTTAGGATAGGAATGGTCGGTTTCGGTTTTGTTCACGAGCCAATTGATGACGAGCAACCAGAGATGCACATTTGGCCACCAACTGATTTTTGTGATTTTGGCTTAAAGCATGTGGTACCCATTCACCCGATTTCTGAACCTTCCCCTTCCCCATTACATGAAAATGTCACATGATGGTGGAATGAAACATCACATTTGCCAGTTTTAGAGTACTGTGTGTTGGATAATTGTGGAGTAATGTGTCTAAAAGATTTTCATCAAACCCCGAAGGTCTTCCTGAACGTGGAATCACTAATATCAAAACGATCCTCCTTAACACGAGAAAATGATTTACTTGTCGTGCTCTGGCCAACGGCATGATCCCCATACACGGCGCAAATGTTTCTGGCCACGTCCGCTGCTGTCACCCGTCTACTGAACTCAACAGAAGAATATGTCGGAAATTAATAGATTTCTCCACTTGTACACCATTTTCTAGTGTCCATAGCCCCACTCACTGTATCCATATGAAAAAGGCAATACGTAAACTCAAATGGAAACTGCTATTACAAATAAAAAACGACAATCGATAAGCAAACCCATAGCAACCAGACTACCAATATGCAAAACAAAAAAGGTTCGAACTTATGCACAACCTAAAATTTGGCAAATAGAAACTCATCAACAGCGTCATTCGGGAATGCACATGTAACCTAAGCATGAGAAGATTTGAACTTCCTAAAGTTGGTTCGAAAAGCTGACTAGAAAACGTACAGTGCTGGAGCTCAGAGGTCAAACTACTTTCCACAGCACTGGCTATTTCCACAATATGTCGCTGCACAGTGTTTGCACTGAATGGGATGCATTTTAAAACCAGTTGAAACTCTTTCTTCATAACATTTCCAATTATATCTTCAATAGCTGGTGTTATAATCTCTTCACCAATAGTACACGGTTTGCCTTTCTTTGGTGTATTAAGAGATGCTGTAGATTGTTTTCAGTCGTCCTTCTCTATCAACACGTGCAGTTGACTTCCAATACGTATTTAAATTTGGCCGAACACTCACTTTCTCTTTCAGTACTCAGGCGGGAAAAAAGGAGTTGTGCGACATGAAATAGTGTTGGAAGGCATTTTTCCGCATCTGAAATAAGATATCTATTCAAATTTCGCGCCAGTCGCATAAGAGTGGCGCTAGTAGCGCCACTACGAGGAAGCAAATCAGGTTTGCTTTAAATACACGCTGTCACCAATAGCGAGCGTTAGTCACCTTTGAAACTGAATGTGATGAGCTGATGTTAGTCAAGAATGCCTTTAAAGGCGACAAACATGCCGTTATGGACACATCACGAGGTCGTGGAACAGGGATACGAGAAGCTGGATCTTTATTCTGCGATACTGCAGAAAAACTTGGCACTAATGTAGCCACTGTACGTGATTGCTGGCAGCGGTGGTCACGAGAATGTACTGTCGCAAGAACACCGGGTTCCCGACGGTCACGTGGCACTACCGAAGGGGAAGATCATCGTGTTCGGCGTATGGCCTGTGGCGCATCGCACTGCATCTGCAACAGCAATCTGAGCAGCAGCTGGCACCACAGCGACGTTACAAATTATTACAAATCGGTTACTTCAAGGACAGCTCCCAACCAGACGCCCTGTAGCATGTATTCCATTGACCTCAAATCATCACCTTTTGCGACTTCAGTCGTATCAAGCGAGGGCTCATTGGAGGGCAGGATAAAGGTTTGTTGTGTGCCCCCCTTCTAACAGCCGTGTACCGCAAGTCTCTAGAGGAACGGAAGGTTCCAAATGATTGGAAAAGAGCACAGGTAGTCCCAGTCTTCAAGAAGGGTCGTCGAGCAGATGCGCAAAACTATAGACCTATATCTCTGACGTCGATCTGTTGTAGAATTTTAGAACATGTTTTTTGCTCGAGTATCATGTCGTTTTTGGAAACTCAGAATCTACTATGTAGGAATCAACATGGATTCCGGAAACAGCGATCGTGTGAGACCCAACTCGCTCTATTTGTTCATGAGACCCAGAAAATATTAGATACAGGCTCCCAGGTAGATGCTATTTTTCTTGACTTCCGGAAGGCGTTCGATACAGTTCCGCACTGTCGCCTGATAAACAAAGTAAGAGCCTACGGAATATCAGACCAGCTGTGTGGCTGGATTGAAGAGTTTTTAGCAAACAGAACACAGCATGTTGTTCTCAACGGAGAGACGTCTACAGACGTTAAAGTAACCTCTGGCGTGCCACAGGGGAGTGTTATGGGACCATTGCTTTTCACAATATATATAAATGACCTAGTAGATAGTGTCGGAAGTTCCATGCGGCTTTTCGCGGATGATGCTGTAGTATACAGAGAAGTTGCAGCATTAGAAAATTGTAGCGAAATGCAGGAAGATCTGCAGCGGATAGGCACTTGGTGCAGGGAGTGGCAACTGACCCTTAACATAGACAAACGTAATGTATTGAGAATACATAGAAAGAAGGATCCTTTATTGTATGATTATATGATAGTGGAACAAACACTGGTAGCAGTTACTTCTGTAAAATATCTGGGAGTATGCGTGCGGAACGATTTGAAGTGGAATGATCATATAAAATTAATTGTTGGTAAGGCGGGTACCAGGTTGAGATTCATTGGGAGAGTCCTTAGAAAATGTAGCCCATCAACAAAGGAGGTGGCTTACAAAACACTCGTTCGACCTATACTTGAGTATTGCTCATCAGTGTGGGATCCGTACCAGATCGGGTTGACGGAAGAGATAGAGAAGATCCAAAGAAGAGCGGCGCGTTTCGTCACAGGGTTATTTGGTAACCGTGATAGCGTTACGGAGATGTTTAACGAACTCCAGTGGCAGACTCTGCAAGAGAGGCGCTCTGCATCGCGGTGTAGCTTGCTCGCCAGGTTTCGAGAGGGTGCGTTTCTGGATGAGGTATCGAATATATTGCTTCCCCCTACTTATACCTCCCGAGGAGATCACGAATGTAAAATTAGAGAGATTAGAGCGCGCACAGAGGCTTTCAGACAGTCGTCCTTCCCGCGAACCATACGCGACTGGAACAGGAAAGGGAGGTAATGACAGTGGCACGTAAAGTGCCCTCCGCCACACACCCTTGGGTGGCTTGCGGAGTATAAATGTAGATGTAGATGTGTTTCCTGACGAAAGCTGATTCTGCTTCGGTGCCAGTGATGGCTGTGTGTTGGTTAGAAGGTGGCCAGTCGAGGACCTGCAACCAGTCTGTCTGTGTACCAGGCACACGTGACCTACATCTGGAGATATGAGCTGGGGTAAGATTTCATATGATACCTGGAGCACTCTCGTGGTTATCCCGTGGCCCTTTGACTGCAAATCTGTACGTCAATCTGATGATTCGACCTATTGTGCTGCCTTTCATGAACAGCATTCCAAGGAGTGTTGTAACCCAACACGCTCTATAGAGTGCCGACATGTTGCCTTGATCTGCCAATCACCGTATCTGTCTCCAGTCGAGCACACATGGGACATCTTTGGACGGCAACTCCAGCGTCATTCAGGAACAGTATTTCCGTCACTGTATTGACCGACCAAATGCAACAGGCATGAAACTCCATCCCACAAACAGACATCCAGCACCTGTACAACGCGGTGCATGGACCTTTATATGCTTGCATTCAACAACCTGGCGGTTACACTGGTTATTATTGTAAAAGAATTTCACATCTGCAATGACTTATCTCACGCTTACGTTAACAAGTGATCTTGGAATGTTAATCATTTAAATATGTTACCTAGACAAAAGTATTCCCGAAATTTCATTACGCTACATTAATTATTTTCTGGTGTTTCAGTTTTGTACCGTCAGTGCATTTTTAAATACTAACAACCTTTGTTTCTTTTTCAGCACGGATCCTTTACAATCTTTCATTTTCGCCATGTTCATAGCATCATTGCTACAAGTTTTTTCATATAATAAAAGCATAGAAATAATTTCATTAGTAACCATGTTTCAGATACTTCTCTCAATATCGTCTGCTTTTCCACTTAGCATTGACATGATGTACATGAAATCAGATTTTTAATATAGAAAGCACGATACGTCAGCAACTCAACGGAACAACAGCAGTAGGAAACACAACAACTTACCGCACGACCTATAACGAACTGACTGGCCTTTCTCAGAGTGCAATGCTGCTCCTTTTGCTGACAATAGATAGTTAGAAATGGAAGTAATTATAATTATATTTTAAACCTTATCTGTTGAGCACAATTAGATAGGTAAAAGACAAAAAGAAAACTATCAACCATTTAACGATTTTCGATATATTACGATATTTTTATTGGAATATTCTGTTTTCTTTCCTAGACAGTTAATTGATTCTCTTTGGTATTAATCGATACCCTTTCGACCTACGCGTATTAATCGATTTCTAGTGAATACGTATCGACCACATTGGGTCACCTGATTTAAAAAGTCACCTGGTCCCATTTGCATATTGTCTGTCTAATTCCTTCTAGAACCACAAAAGTTTGATTTTCAGTTTTTCATGTAATTTTGACCTAACTTCAAAAATTTAAATGCTTTCGTAATCTACTTGTCAAGAAGTATAACGTTACGTTAAAATTTAACACAGTACTAAAGTTAAAAACTGTGTATATATCTAGAGGCAGCATAAGTCACAGTGCGCAGATTACCAAGACTATATTCATCCAAGATTTGAGAACGAGAGCTCTGAGCGACTTCCAACAAACTTTACACACAATTTCAACCTTTTCGGAACTTTTTCTCGCGAATACCCCTCACAAAACAATAAAAGGAGAAAAGTTTATCGCTTACTATATACATTTCCACTTTTCGTGAAGTAAAATTTCAGCATCAGGCATGACGTTTTAATGTGTTATGTCTTGACTACTAATTATATTCGCTGCCCTTTTGCAGATAGTATCTGCATATACTACTGAAGTGACGAAGAAACTTATTTCATTATATGACACATAGTTTAGGAACGAAACTAGCTGTTCAGAAAAATTTCAGTAGTTCTCAGTATTGGTTGTATATATATTTATAGACCAACAAAACTGTGTTGGAAGGTAGTGTTGTGTTGGCTGAAGAGCCAACACCGCGTTACTATTGGAGGCCGAAATGCACGCGTTTCAGCTCACGCAGACTGGCGTGAGGAGGGAAGGACTGTACTGACGTGATGTCTAGAACATGACAAGGAATTAGAATTCAGAAAGCTTTAATCCATTAGTGATGAACGTCGCTCTTGACGGTACATAATTCACAATATTATCTGTTCAGAAGACATAGTAACTGAATATGGCGCCTTGCTAGGTCGTAGCAAATGACGTAGCTGAAGGCTATGCTAAACTGTCGTCTCTGCAATTGAGAGCGTCTGTAGACAGTGAACCATCGCTAGCAAAGTCGGCTGTACAACTGGGGCGAGTGCTAGGGAGTCTGTCTAGACTAGACCTGCCGTGTGGCGGCGCTCGGTCTGCAGTCACTTACAGTGGCGACACGCGGATCCGACGTATACTAACGGACCGCGGCCGATTTAAACGCTACCACCTAGCAAGTGTGGTGTCTGGCGGTGACACCACAGGTAGTTCTCATTACACTCTACCACATACGGCCTACAATTACCAAATTAAAGTATTATTAAGTTGCAATTTTCTGACTTTCTAAATTTACTTTTTAAGACTAAAATAAAAAATTTTACACTATTCACCAAAACGTTCTTACATGAAGATATAATTGGGTCATTACTTTTTGGTTCACCAGTTATGGTTTTCACTGTTTCATTATTCATTGGTGAAAAATCCGAAACTAACAAAACTAACATAATTCGGGTTTTGCGTCTTCAGTCGTAAAAGTTTTACTTACTAACCTCAATTATTTAACAGGTTAACTCATTTGTGAACTAGTAAGACGTCTGAAGTTGATTTATACGTGGGAGTTCGATTCTTAAAGGAACTGGGGCTGGAGGTTTACCGGCACATCTATATACTGATTATGCATGTTGCTACTTTGGTTTGGCTACTACCTCTATACTATAAACTATTGACTGATATCAGTAGCAAACGAGTAGAAATTCTATGTGTGCGCTGAGGTCATCTCCTTCAAAGTCCTTCCTTGTGGAAGCCGACAAGACTCGCTGATTACAATATAGTAGATCCAGACAGCAACATTTTCACTTCAGAGATTAAGTCCATAACAGAATTTTTTATCGTACACTGTTATTGCCGACTTGGGGCCAAAACGCATCAAAAAATATGAAAGTCATCTTCAAGTCTGGTGAAATTCAGACAGTAATCCCCCGAATTACATTAAGGACGAAGTTTCTGTTCCACCATGTGATTACTATGTCCCTTAGCTGTAAGAATATTGTGGTGCAAGTTGTAAAACTACTCCGCAGGTCGTTCATTCCCGTCACACATTTCTAAATGGTGTCTCTAATGAATATCTGCGCCACGAAAAAATTTTTGTAGCTACTATTCCATCACAGTTGCTCTGAAGAAGTATGTTCTCCTTATATTGGTGTTATCAGGGAGTAACATTCAAATTTTATGTAGTTCTGATGTAAGTATTGCTTATTTAGGAAAATAATTTTGGAGATATACGTAGGCTCATAGCAAAAATTTAACTGAAACCATCAGAAACCGAACCAAACGATTCCACCTCGAATCGACATACACGTGGTTTTTGGGAATGCAAGCATTCTCCTCCTGATATATTCTTCCTACATTTCCATATGAATAGCAGCGTCGTCCTGAATGATTGCCCGCTACGTACACTGACGAATTCTTCCCAGATTTTCATCGTATCAGCAGCGGCGTCCAGGAACAAAGGAACTTTTTACTCATAATTTTCAGGCGAGGAACTAGGTACTTAACTGATAACGTGAGATATTTTACTCAGTACAACTTATTACGTATTCACGCGCGAAAGTGTACATGGGATGCGAGGCAGAGTTTCTCGGTGGGATTTCCGGAACGTACAAGTTTATCATAATGTGTGGGCTTTCTGTTACTTTTTATTGTTGAAATAATGCAGTTTGGACCTGCTGAGGAGATCAGTGACCTGTCTATCGGTTTAGATTATAACAAGTGAGATTTCTTCCACTCCATTGGAACATCTGGTACAGCAACCGTACTTAGAATATCTGAATTAAAAAGTCTTGTTTGCAACTTATTCTTTTATTAACAATGCGAGTCTAAATGTGAATAAGTAATTTTTCGGATCATAATGTTAAAAACCATAAAACGGCTCTGTTCTGCACTGAAGAACGTATCGAATAAGATGAAGCCGCAGAGACCAAGCCAAAAATAACTAACATAACGTCGTGCAACCGTGGAGTAGAACGCTACATAAATAATCTCATTGAACAAGTCATACCCTAATGAAGTCGCACCTGCAGGCCATAATGGTGCAATAGCAGAATCACACTCACATCAAAGTACGTATTTACATGTAACACACAGTGCTGCCGCAGTAACTTCACGGCAGGAGCAGCACACACTCGAGTAATGGAATGAGGCTTGCATGTAACGTCTGCGGAGGAAGCCTATAGATGACACACAAAGCAGTTATCTGACAGTCAGCATATTTAATGCACACAAGAGAGTCTAACAACGGTTGATTCGCTAAAATGAAATTAAGGGGCTACAGTTTTTAATCAGAACACAGTCATCCATAGCTCACTAGTGCGAACCAAGGCTATTATGATTCAGTGATGTTAGTTTTTAAATTTTTACATTCATTTGGTTACGCTCTTCTAACGGGTTCCATTTCGGTTTTATTAATTCCCTCCCCCAAATTATTCATTCCTAGACATTATATTTTTAAAGTTGAGTCGGGACTTGCTGTTTTAATAATTTGTTTTATCCACAAGTATAGGTATGATGCCCATCTTTGGTGGTTATCTTAAGGTTTTATTTAGTTACATCCGATTTTATTATTTTATGTACTTGGAGTAATTATATCTTAACAATTAAAATTAACAATTAAAATTATATCTTAACAATTAAGGAGAACTCATTTGCAGCACCCGTGGCCAAACACAAATGTGATGTATCACTCACTGGTACAGCTGAAATCAAACAATCCTATAAAAATTTAAAAAATATATTAAACCGTGTGTCACATAGCACATTCTAAATGCTCAGAACCCAGGTACCTGTGATACAACTTGAATGAGTTGTCAAAGAGAGAAGCAAGATAATTATAATAGATTAAGACATGATTCACTACAAACATGTAAAAAAAAAGGGAAAAAAACTAAGTTGTGCAGTGAAGCTCAACACATCAAAGGTACTCATTATCCGGCTATGTACAACTTACACGATAGAACGTATCAAACGCCAATTTTGCACCCCAAGAAGAAAAGTTACTACGAAAAGTTCTAAAATACCACATGCCTGCTGCTCATGCCCTAGAAGTTCTGACTGCACATCCACACTTCGCGAAACTGTTTCTCAGTTCGTATAAAGCAGCATGTGACCAGAATAGTGCTATAATCTAACTTTTATTGTGTCTCTAACTTCAAAGGCCACTATCTATCCGAGACACGCTTAATAACAATTCGATTAGTTGGACGCTTCCGTGAAGGTTCGCATCGCAGAGCTGTGGGAGTCTGGGATTGTCATCCTGCCGTATCGAGCGCAGCATTGGCTGCTGTTGGCCGCAATGGATAGAGGTAGTCACGCACACACGATACGCACGGGGAGCACAGCCGCCAGGAACATCTAGGACGGAGATTAACGGACAGAGCGATCAACGCCTGCAGACCCAGATACCACTACTGCATCGGCTGAGCGAGCACCGTACCCTGTGAGTGCCATTTCTACTGGCAGGCGCCCGTGCGGACCAGGATTAACTGCACGCCGACGACCGCTGCGACTGCTGTCTGTTAACACCGCAGTACACAGCCGCGTCGCCGGCCCGATGGATGTCGCGGACGACGATAGCGGAACCACACACAATAGCGACGTTCATTTTAGCTGCGCATTTATCGCAGAGAAACTCGTAAAAGGAAGCAGATGATGTCTCCTAGCTTTGATAGGACTCATAACGTGAAAAGCATAAATATTCCTTAATTCTGTGTGTTCTACGGGACGGCAGCGCAGACAAGAAATAAGCTGCACTTTACTACGCTCTTTATCATTTGTACTGCGAATTCCACTCGCGCTATAACTCGCATTTCTATTACACATGTGTTGTAAGGTATGTATGTAGAACTGTAAACGGATCCTAGCCGAGGCTCGACATACGTTACGTACCAAGAATAATGGAGATGTAACCCTTGTGCGCAATTTCTGATTAAGCCACCTCACAAAGATAATTATAAATTTAAAAATTACAGGGTCGCCACCAGCCCAAGCCCTTCCTAACAACTAAGAAAAGACCGAACTGAAAATTATCGGTTCAGTTAAATTAAGAATTTAATTATAAGAATGCAGTTTTTAAAGACACTAACAAGATGAACAGCATTGTATGTCGTATATCAATAAGCTTGTTTAATTAAATTGATTTTTCTCCCATTTTTGTTCATTACAAGCAAGCAAATTAACTTAAAAAATCTAGGAATATAAAGTTAATTTGAAAACCGCCATAAATGAGAAAGATAAAGGACGCAGAGTTTATCTTTTACGTAGCACATTTATTTCATTACTCAATTTAATGCGCATCCAATGAATACACATGACTGGTGCCTGAATGAAAAATTTAACTAAAAGATTCGCCAAAAATGGTAGAATAGCGCAATTAAAAAAGGATAAACACACAACAGGGAAGTGGAACATAGTAATTCAATCATTCCATCTACATACCCACGACAGAAATAGTTCAGAGAGATACCTATTACCTGAGTGGGGTACTGTCAAGTGGTGGGTGCCCCAGGGATCAGTGTTGGGGCCGCTCCTTTTCCTTATTTATATAAATGATATGCCCTCTGCCGGCCGAAGTGGCTGTGCGGTTAAAGGCGCTGCAGTCTGGAACCGCAAGACCGCTACGGTCGCAGGTTCGAATCCTGCCTCGGGCATGGATGTTTGTGATGTCCTTAGGTTAGTTAGGTTTAACTAGTTCTAAGTTCTAGGGGACTAATGACCTCAGCAGTTGAGTCCCATAGTGCTCAGAGCCATTTGATATGCCCTCTAGTATTACAGGTAACTCTAAAATATTTCTGTTTGCTGATCGCACTAGCTTGGTAGTAAAGGATGCTGTGTGCAACATGGGCTCAGTTTCAAATAGTGCAGTACATGACCTCTGCATAACTAACGTTAAATCACAGTAAGACTCAGTTTTTACAGTTTCTAACACTCAATTCAACAAAACCTGACGTTTTAATTTCACAGAACGAGCATTTGATTAGTGAAACTGGATAGTTCAAACTTCTAGGTGTTCAGATAGATAGTAAGCTGTCGTGGAACTCCCACGTTCAGGATCTTGTTGAACGACTTAATACTGCCATTTTTACTATTCGAAAGGTTTCAAAAGTGAGTGATACTTCGACACGAAAATTAGTCTACTTTGCTTATGTCGTATGGTATTATATTTTGGGGTAACTCTTCCCATTCTACAAGGATATTTTTGGCTCGGAAACTGGCGGTTCGGGCAAGTGAGTTCACGAACCTCTTGTCGACCTCTGTTCACGAATCTGGGTATTTTGACATTGGCCTCTCAATATGTATATTCCTTATTGTTGTTTCTTGTTACCAGTATTAATTTATTCCCAAGAATAAGCAGCTTTCACTCAGTTAGTACTCGGCAGAAATCAAACTTGCATTTGGATCGGACTTACTTAACTCTTGTGCAAAAAGGTGTTCCGTATACTGCTGCATTCATTTTCAATAAGCTGCCACTCGAATTCAAAAATCTTAGCAGTAATCCACGCGCTTTAAAATCGAAACTGTAGAGTTTCCTCATGGGTTACTCCTTCTATTCTGTCGAGGAGTTTCTTGAAAAATTAAGCTGATTCTTATGCTATTGCTGATAGCGTTTACTTAAACTTATGGACTGATTTTTTTCAGATTCATGAACATTTATTTTTATCTATTATTACTTTTATGTTGTAATTTCATGTATTGACACATTCCATGACCTTGGAGATTTGCTCCTCAATTTGGTCCTACGGAACTTGACGTGTAAATAAAATAAATAAAAATAAAATTATGCTCATGCACTAGCTTGGAAAGAGGTTTATCCGATTCGAAATGTTTGTATAGTAGATATATGACATGGAAATCACGCCTGCCACCTACGAACGGCCGAACTTCAGCACGTGGTAAACTCGATTACGAGTTAACTGTTCAGAAATTAGACATTAAACCAGGCGCAAATGTAAGAAATTTTAATGATGCAATAGCAGAATGATTTTGCCGTCACGAAATAAAATTAACTCGGCAAGGCAGAAACGCTCTCTAGGAGCTATGAACTGTACTCACCAACCGCTAGTTGCAGAGTGTCCTTTCTCTACCGAGCTTCGCCTAACTACCGGTGCAACGGAAACTACCAAAGGGGTAGGCTTCCGCCACCAACCTGACAGACAAACCAGCGTCGGACTAAAAGGGGTAAACCTCTCCGTTCAGGTACTGGGATCCTAAGTTGGTCATCCTGTGCTACCCTCCAAACGAGAACCAAACATTACCTGCTCCTAGTAGACGACAACCAACTCAGCGTCCCCCACAAAAAATAGTTCAAATGGCTCTGAGCACTATGGGACTTAACAGCTATGGTCATCAGTCCGCTAGAACTTAGAACTATTTAAACCTAACTAACCTAAGGACAGCACACAACACCCAGCCATCACGAGACAGAGAAAATCCCTGACCCCGCCGGGAATCGAACCCGGGAACCCGGGCGTGGGAAGCGAGAACGCTACCGCACGACCACGAGATGCGGGCAGCGTCCCCCACAAAAGAAACCCGAAACCACTCGTAAAAACACTCATTCAGTCACATTCACGCACACGTAGGGTAGGGTGAAGGGAAAAACGTAATAAATACAGGACATGATTTCATATGGAAAACAAAAAATCAAACATAATATCATTTAATAAGCCTTACTTTGATTGCTCAGTCTTTCTGGAGAGTTAATCAATTAAACCGCAATCAGGCGGTGGACTGAATAGGATGCACAGAATTGTGTGAAACAAGCGTCTATGAAACGACTCCACAGAGACGTTTCATCACGGCGAACCCCCCACCCCCAAAAAAAAGACTGTGCAGGGAACGTTATTGCCATGCTATGATGTGTTTGTATCATCCAAAATAGTATACACAATAAAACATTTTATCCGCAATCATATTTAATTAATGAAATTTAAAAGTTATAGTGAAAGTTAATTGTGGTACTAATTTACTGAATTAAAAATAGACCTCATTTGGTCAGCGAAAGGGACATTAATTTGTCTGCAAAGTACCACAACAGAATGATTATGCACAACATCATAAGAATAAATGACACACAGACATAATGTTGCGTAGTATACAGAAAATCATAGTAATAAACGTACACAATACATAGACTTAATGTTACACAGCATACGAAAATCGTAGAAATAAACATTGTAGAGTCATGAAAACAAGGTTCTGACATGTCACAAAAAAACTAGTATGGATCAAATCATCAGACATAAAACGCCACTATGGAACATGTGAACAACAAAATAATTCCTCTCAACGCTTCCGTAACATTAACATATCATGTTACAAAAAAGGGAAAGAAGGTATCTCGACTAATCGAGCTATAGCTATATATCTAAAAAAAACTTTGCATTTACACAAATATGTTGACGAGTTAATTAATCCAATCATTAAGATATTAAAATTCAAAAACATATAACTTTACAAAATTCATCATTTGAAATCTAGATCCTTTAAAAAAATCTCGTAAAAATGTACATCCAGTCATTTATAAAGGCACTCTGTCTTTCTTTGATTTGGCCTTTCGAGAATGATGAACATGACAAAAAAATGCTGGAAAATTTGCACATTCGTTTACAAAAACATCACCTGCCACACTGAAATTTGCACTGCACAATCACATTGCTGTATCCTTTTCGACACTTCCAAATTTTCACATTTACGTCGAGCTGGAGGCAACTTGTCGACCTAATTCGCACTGGTGTGTCCAATTGTCAATTTTGCCGACGATTTTATTGTTGTCCGTATTCAGAAACATCAGTGAGAACTCGCCCAGCTACTGTCGTCTCTGAGAAACGTCATGAGGCAATTTGTTGACGCAGCTTGCACTTGCAACGATTATATCATCCTCAGTACTCAGAATCTCAAACAAATCTCTTGTGGCTACTGCCGTCTCAGCGAAGAGGAACAGCCCATTCCAGAAAAAGTAGCCTAAATCTTTTTTTTTTCCATCCTCGTGACTCTATGCTGTTTAGGTCATGTTGTTACTCTGGCGCGAGAGCGACACTGACCGGCTCTTCTTTGTGCCACCCTCTGGTCTAGCATCAACTGCTCACAATCTATATCAAGTGACGTCGTGGTTGGATGACACCTCAGCAGCGTCCCACAATGCGACTCGAAACTGCGGATCCAACTCTTCCTGTCACGCTCATTTTTGTGGTTGAGCGACTATTCGTGGTTGTTAGGATGTCCTCGAGCAAGGATGACGCTAATTGGCTCTTCTGCACACCATCCTAGACAGCAGAGGACCTCAACCATTCCACATTTTCTCCGTCCTTCAATAACGCAGCGTGCTGGTGCAACTGTCAGTTTCTCAGGCACGCCCTTTTCCACACTGGGTTAGAAATCTAGTCAGCCCAGATGCCCACGTGGCTATGGTTTGGCAACTGGCCAGACCTTCTCTATCTCCAGTTCCGTCGGTTTCATCAGCGCCTGTCATCTGTTGTCCGTGTGGCCCCCGACCTGGCTGGTTGGTCCCGTTAGTGGCTGCCGCCGACACAGAGACCGCGTCTGGCAGATCCATCAGCCTGTGCGTGGTGAGGGAGTAGAAGGTAGGGATGGCTACCCACCCTTCCTTCTGTTGCGGCGGTGTCTCGTCAGCTTGCCCGAGCGCAAGTGTTTTCCGAGCACCGAGTGTTTCCCGTTCCCAGACTTTCACTGTTAACTGGCCGTGCCGTTCATCAGTGTGCTCCACCCAAACAATTCTGCACTGACAAATTGAACATACGGTAAACGATTTCCATTTCAAACTCCACCATTTCGCATTGTTTCTTAAAAAGCATGGTTAAAAGGATAAAACTAAACTGGTCTAGTAAGATTTCATAAAAAAAGGCATTTATCTAATTAATATTGGACTAAAAATTTCAACCGTAATTGCCAATTTATCGAAAATAAAATGGAATGACATAGAACTCTGACTAAATCCCAAATGCTTACTTGCACCAAAGGCAAGAAATAAAAAAAAAATTAGGACAAGAATAAAAAATTTATGTTCAAACAATTTTCTTAATCAGATATTCAGTAATCACTATGCAAAATTGTGTCTAGTGTTTGATGCACTGATCTTTTTTAAGCACTACTATGTTAAAAGAACAAAGTGAATTACTCAATGTAAATTATATAGGAGTGTTGTGCTCACACATCAAAGAAAACTTATTTGACTAATTCAATAAAAATAAAATATTCAAAAGAAATCAATATTCTGTGAATAATAAAGAAAATTACAACTGTTATCTCAAAATCTTGTGGATTTACTCCTTCGATTACACTTTTAAAGGTAACGATTACTTAAATCAGTTTAAATTATGATACCAGAAAGATTATTCGAGCTCCTTGAAAAGGGATTGTGATCACTTTTTTTTTTAGTAGGAAATAAGACAGCACAAGGAAAATAGGTTAGTGACATTCCAACACCTGTTAGCTGCTTTTAACTACATCCCACATAGAATCAAATATAAAATCTACTTGTTATCACAGCGGAACTCGTCCGCTAACCTAAAGCGGTACACTAGACGCTCGATACAGCGTACCACCACTATCCAGGTTTGTGGTGTGGTGTGTGTCTCTCTCTCTGGAGTTGGTAATACTAGTTTACGATATCGACTGAAATCGCTGACTGGCACCAACTCGAACATACATAAATGTCATACATTATTTCGCTGATAGGATCACATACACAAAACCTCATATCTGAAAAAAATCATTCTTATTACAACATACAATTATATTAAAGTCATTAATATTTTTAGAGCTACTTCACTCATTTTCTAATTTACGATTAACTGATGATTAGCATACTAGCGAAAAAATAAGTTTAAATTCGATACTTCTTGTCACCATGAACAGCAGTCTCCTGTCCTCTTTTCTTAGTACATGCAGAATTTGCTGCCACACAACCTGCTTCCGGGAGAGCTACCTTGAACATATACTTCAAATCAAAACAAAAAAATATAGATACAGTTACATTTTGTACGCAATACCTCTGTGTACGTCATTGCTTGACACAACACAACTGAAATAATATACAAATATCCTGCTGCTAAAGATTGCTTAAGACAAGTCAATTATTACGTCTCCTCAAAGGAAATACCTATTTATTAAGCGACAATAACTCATTCTCTAATACCTCTTTTCCAAAAACTTTTTCACATTCGATATGTGGTGCAACTCTTTTCATTTTCGGGTGCGTAGTCCTATTTCCACAACATTCGGATGTGAAATACGCGTCACTCGGTAAGGTCCACTGAACAGATTGAAAAGCTTTTTGCACACCCCTGTCCGCTTATTCGACAACTTGTGGGCCCTCACGAGCACTTCCTGCCCCAGTGTGAATTTTATTTCTCTAGTTCTCCTTTTATACGCTCTCACCGTGGCATCAGCCGCCTTTATAATGTTCTCCAGTGCGAGGTTTACCATAGCTCTGTGTCGTAACCTCGGTTCTGTTGGCCAAGGCACAGTCTCTTTAATCTTACTCAGTGGTTCAGTGTTTTGTAACACTAGGACAGGTGGCAGCTTCGACGAGGCATTGGGCAACTCAATTAGAAGATCTTGGAAGGTACTTAGGTGCGTATCCCACGACCGATGACTGCGACTACAAATAAACGACACAATTTGTTTATTTCCTTAATCGTTCGCTCACTCGAATTGGAGGCTGCGTGATATAAGGCTATAAAAATTGGCTTAATTTTCCTTCTCCTTATCGAACGTTTCCAAAGTCTTGATCTAAACTGCGGTCCGTTGTCTGAGATGACGCGCTTCACGGGACCAGCTTCTTTTAGGAAGTGGTTAGCAAAGGCTCCCGCCACCGTTCTTCCCGTGGCTCGTCGTAATGGTGTCAGGCACACAAATTTGGAGTGAGTTCGACCGCCACTAACACATACGCACAGCCTCTCTGAGAACGAACGAGAGGCCCTGGGAGATCGACAGCCGCGAGTTCCCTGAGCCTGCTAGGAACAATGGGATTTAGTAGTGCGGCATATGACACAGTGGGCGGTTTTACTCGCTGACAGGGCCTACAAACTATAATGACACGATGAATTCGCTTCAGCGTGTTATTGAAGTGGTAGGTCTCCCGCAGCTTTTCAAAGCACTTCCGTGCACCAGTGTGACCGTAGCTCAAGTGCACATACCATACCAGTTTGTTCACTAGTTCGTTGGGAATAGCTAATAGCCACCGGGCGTCGTTAAGTCCTCGCCTCTTAAGGGGCTCCGGAACGCCCTATACTTGCAATATTAAAATAACGCTTATAAATTACATCTTTCCTCACAAAGTATTTGAGGTAGGAAGTTGAACTTTTTTCAGATTATTTATTGGAATATGGGCTACAACTTAACACAGGGATTTTACAAAATGTTAGTTCAGTTATTAAAGATGATTTTTTTCAATTGTAATGAAAATTCACAACATTTTTTTGCAATTTTTTATTTATATATTCAAAAATATACAGTTTTTTGGAAAAAGACTGTGTTAAATTATGCAGAAGGTACTGTGTAACATTTACTGAAAGTATGAAACAAATATGTTTGGAAGATCCTTAGAAAACATGTAATTAGTATGAGAAAATAAAAGTTTTGCGAATCGAGCGACAAAGATTGGATTAACTTTTTAGTGCATTCCAGGTCCATAGGATGGATTATCTTCATCCTCTGCAAACTCCTCCTCCAGCTTCCTCTTCTTCCTCCTCCTGTTTGCTCTTGCTTGTATTTCTAGACTCTTTACAGCCCTGTCTGCAGCCCGAATGCGTTCCTTGTCTAAAGCAAGCATCGCTCGTACCATGTTAGAACCTATCTTCATTCCCATATTTCTAAATACCTTGCACCTTACAATGTTGCCATCCTTCAGAGGATTTCTAATAACTTTACTTTTACTCATTATTATACTTCAACAAAACAGAGACTCAAGAAACAGAATTAATTACGAATATTTTCGAGATAACGACAGAGTAAATAAACATGAAACAATCGACAATCACACCAGCGATATATATTGAACCATCACAGATTAGCCACAACACATACTTTATCTCAGATCACTAAAATGTACCTGATGAACACGGACGTTAATAATAACACCATTTGACAGCAGTTTAACAGCGCCACAGTGGGTCACGCACATGTAGAACACATTTCAAAAAAAATTTAAAAATAGTTGTAGTCTTCGGAATTGAATAAATTATATATCTATTAAAAGGTAATAGTCTGCAGATTCAGAAAACGCAAAAAAAGTAAAAATTGAACTTTTCATGATTTTGAGCCTTTCTGGAGCCCCTTAAACGAACACCATTCCGCACCAGGTAATGCTGTCGCAGCGCGGCATTGTTCCTGTCATCCCATTTCGCTTTAATGTCACACAACAATTCATCATTATCCTGCTCATGACTAATGCCACTCATCGAGGCATTGATATGGTTTTCAAATGCAACTCCCTCGATGTACATGATACTAAAATTATTCTCCCCTAGCCGGCCGGTGTGGCCGTGCGGTTCTAGGCGCTTCAGTCTGGAACCGCGTGACCGCTACGGTCGCAGGTTCGAATCCTGCCTCGGGCATGGATGTGTGTGATGTCCTTTGGTTAGTTAGGTTTAAGTAGTTGTAAGTTCTAGGGGACTGATGACCTCAGATGTTAAGTCCCATAGTACTCAGAGCTATTTAGCCGTTCTCCCCTAAATCACCTTCCTCTGTATTTTTGAGCACTATCGGAACACGTGACAGCGCGTCCGCAGTCACATTCATTTCTCCCGGAATGTATTCTATAGTGAACTGACACTATTGGAGCAAAAGGGTCCACCTGCCTAGTCTTCCCTGCCCAATTTTCGCTCTCATTAAAAATTGTAAGGCCCTGTGGTCAGTGAAAACACTCGTCTCTCGGCCGAACATGTAATAACGAAACATTTTGAAGGCCATACGATCGCCAGTGCCTCGAGCTCCGTTACCGAATAATTTCGCTCGTTGCGAGTGAGCACACGGCTGACGAACGAAATGGTTTTCCATTTCTTGGGGTCGTCTTCTCCTCCTGTTTGAAACACCACCGCCCCCAAACCATTAATCGAGCTGTCCGTCATTAAGCAAAAATCTCGATTCAAGTCAGGATGTGAAAGTAGGGGTGCGTTGATTAATGCTCTCTTTAAGCTATTAAATTCGTTATCTGTCTGGTGGTCCCATATACAGACGGTATTTTTACTTGTCAGTGAACACAGACGTGGCGTGGATGATAGCCTCACATTGATAAATCTTTTGTAAACGTTACAGAGCCCTAAAAATGCCATCAGTTGTCTTTTTGTTGTGGAAGTTGCACATTCGGCTACAGCCGCGATTTTATCTGGGTCGGGGCGGATTCCGTCGGCAGAGACAAAATATCCTAAACATTTAATGTCTTTGCGTCCGAATTATGTCTTTTCTAGGTTGACGGTTACCCCAGCCTCTGCAAAGGCGTCCAAAAGTCTGTTCAGGACCCAGTTATGCTCCTCCCAGGACTTTTCAGCGATTAAAATGTCATCGACATACATTGTAAATCGTGCTTTTAAATCATTGGGTAATATACAGTACAGAAAGCTGGCTGAAGCCAGAGATAAATTCTGCCGAAATTTTTACGAAGGCACAGACGGTGTTTAGAAAGGATAGATTGCATGAAACCGGTGGTGGCGTGTTTGTCGCTGTTAGTAGTAGTTTATCCTGTAGTGAAGTAGAAGTGGATAGTTCCTGTGAGTTATTATGGGTGGAGGTTACAATCAACAACCGAGCTAGCTTAATAATTGGCTCCTTTTACCGACCTCCCGACTCAGCAACATTAGTGGCAGAACAACTGAGAGAAAATTTGGAATACATTTCACATAAATTTTCTCAGCATGTTATAGTCTTAGGTGGAGATTTCAATTTACCAGATATAGACTGGGACACTCAGATGTTTAGGACGGGTGGTAGGGACAGAGCATCGAGTGACATTATACTGAGTGCACTATCCGAAAATTACCTCGAGCAATTAAACAGAGAACCGACTCGTGGAGATAACAAACAGACCCGAACTTTTCGACTCTGTAAGTGTAGAACAGGGAAACAGTGATCATAAGGCCGTTGCAGCATCCCTGAATATGGAAGTTAATAGGAATATAAAAAAAGGGAGGAAGGTTTATCTGTTTAGCAAGAGTAATAGAAGGCAGATTTCAGACTACCTAACAGATCATAGCGAAAATTTCTGTTCCGACACTGACAATGTTGAGTGTTTATGGAAAAAGTTCAAGGCAATCGTAAAATGCGTTTTAGACAGGTACGTGCCGAGTAATACTGTGAGGGACGGGAAAAACCCACCGTGGTTCAACAACAAAGTTAGGAAACTACTGCGAAAGCAAAGAGAGCTTCACTCCAAGTGTAAACGCAGCCAAAACCTCTCAGACAAACAGAAGCTAAACGATGTCAAAGTTAGCGTAAGGAGGGCTATGCGTGAAGCGTTCAGTGAATTCGAAAGTAAAATTCTATGTACTGACTTGACAGAAAATCCTAGGAAGTTCTGGTCTTACGTTAAATCAGTAAGTGGCTCGAAACAGCATATCCAGACACTCCGGGATGATGATGGCATTGAAACAGAGGATGACACGCGTAAAGCTGAAATACTAAACACCTTTTTCCAAAGCTGTTTCACAGAGGAAGACCGCACGGCAGTTCCTTCTCTAAATCCTCGCACAAACGAAAAAATGGCTGGCATCGAAATAAGAGTCCAAGGAATAGAAAAGCAACTGGAATCACTCAACAGAGGAAAGTCCACTGGACCTGACGGGATACCAATTCGATTCTACACAGAGTACGCGAAAGAACTTGCCCCCCTTCTAACAGCCGTGTACCGCAAGTCTCTAGAGGAACGGAAGGTTCCAAATGATTGGAAAAGAGCACAGGTAGTCCCAGTCTTCAAGAAGGGTCGTCGAGCAGATGCGCAAAACTATAGACCTATATCTCTGACGTCGATCTGTTGTAGAATTTTAGAACATGTTTTTTGCTCGCGTATCATGTCGTTTACGGAAACGCAGAATCTACTCCTTAGGAATCAACATGGATTCCGGAAACAGCGATCGTGTGAGACCCAACTCGCTTTATTTGTTCATGAGACCCAGAAAATCTTAGATACAGGCTCCCAGGTAGATGCTATTTTCCTTGACTTCCGGAAGGCATTCGATACAGTTCCGCACTGTCGCCTGATAAACAAAGTAAGAGCCTACGGAATATTAGACCAGCTGTGTGGCTGGATTGAAGAGTTTTTAGCAAACAGAACACAGCATGTTGTTATTAATGGAGAGACATCTACAGACGTTAAGGTAACCTCTGGCGTGCCACAGGGGAGTGTTATGGGACCATTGCTTTTCACAATATATATAAATGACCTAGTAGATAGTGTCGGAAGTTCCATGCGGCTTTTCGCGGATGATGCTGTAGTATACAGAGAAGTTGCAGCATTAGAAAATTGTAGCGAAATGTAGGAAGATCTGCAGCGGATAGGCACTTGGTGCAGGGAGTGGCAACTGACCCTTAACATAGATAAATGTAATGTATTGCGAATACATAGAAAGAAGGATCCTTTATTGTATGATTATATGATAGCGGAACAAACACTGGTAGCAGTTACTTCTGTAAAATATCTGGGTGTATGCGTGCGGAACGATTTGAAGTGGAATGATCACATAAAATTAATTGTTGGTAAGGCGGGTACCAGGTTGAGATTCATTGGGAGAGTCCTTAGAAAATGTAGTCCATCAACAAAGGAGGTGGCTTACAAAACACTCGTTCGACCTATACTTGAGTATTGCTCATCAGTGTGGGATCCGTACCAGATCAAGTTGACGGAGGATAAAGAGAAGATCCAAAGAAGGGCGGCGCGTTTCGTCACAGGGTTATTTGGTAAGCGTGATAGCGTTACGGAGATGTATAGCAAACTGAAGTGGCAGACTCTGCAAGAGAGGCGCTCTGCATCGCGGTGTAGCTTGCTCGCCAGGTTTCGAGAGGGTGCGTTTCTGGATGATGTATCGAATATATTGCTTCCCCCTACTTATACAGATCCCGAGGAGATCACGAATGTGAAATTAGAGAGATTCGAGCGCGCACGGAGGCTTTCAGACAGTCGTTCTTCCCGCGAACCGTACGCGACTGGAACAGAAAAGGGAGGTAATGACGGTGGCACGTAAAGTGCCCTCCGCCACACACCGTTGGGTGGCTTGCGGAGTATAAATGTAGATGTAGATGTAGATAATGTTCAGTCCTCTGATCAACGCAGCAAAAGATACGTTTAGCCCGAACGGAAGGCGGTGGAACTGGTAACAATTCCCATAACATAAGAACGAGTATATTGCCTGCAGGATTGATAGAGGACTATCTGCCAAAAGCTCTGTCGGAGGTCGATCGATGATAATATCTGAATACCATGGAAGCGTTGGAGAAGCTCGTCCAGGCTTTCTGGTCTGTCTGTTTCCGGCATTATTACGGTATTTATTTGACGGGAGTCTAACACTAAACGGACAGAATTATCCCGCTTTGTCACTACCAGTAAGGGCGAATTGTATGAGCGTCGTGTCGTCTCAACAATACCTTGTTCTAACATCTTTTTTAATTCCTTTTCTACACTCGCGTTGTACGCAAGTGGGATAGGGTACGGCTTCACGGAAAACGGTTGTGCTCACGTAGCCTGAACCTGTAATTGAAGCCCTTTATTGTGCCTGGTGCTTCTACAAACACGCTTGCATGGTTTATGATTTTCCGACGCAATTCTTCCCGGTCCCCACCCGCATTTCTGGGACAGGAAATCCTCTCTTTCAGAATACTGGCAAAAACTCCGTTGCGATGCGGTGCAAGCGGGAAATCTCAGGCAACTCACTTCACTTTCATTGCAGAGCATGTGCTCATCAAATATTAAACTGACGGGGTTACCTTTAACCTCCACCGTCATAAAACCTCCACAAACGTTGATTATTGCATTGTGTGCATACATAAAATCGGTCCCCAGAGCGACCGCCACCCGCATCAGGGGTACAATATAAAATTAAACTCAAATTCATAACCTCGACATTTGAAATTAATCCGAGCTCGCCGTTTGATCTCCACGCTTTTCCCGTGAATCGCTCCCCTTACTCTCGTCCCTCGCACAGGAAGAACAGGTCAATCTCCACTCTCCTCGCACTGCCTGAATGTGCCCTCACCAATAATTGAATACCGACTCCCTGTATCTAATATGCACTTTAATTGCAACTCTCTAACTGAGATAGTGACAACTGGTGTAATAAGTGGCACTTCACGGCCTGGAGCCTCTCGTAGTTAATCTTCCCGTATATCACCGTTTCTATGTACTTAATACTCATGTTAGTAGTCCTACTTGCAATTTCGTCCCGTTCCGCGCCGTCCAGCAGTCAAAGTTCCTGCCGCTCATTTTCGATACGAAGATTGTGTCGGGAGTTCGCAGGCCTAATTTCCACCCCAGGTGGCGGTCGCGCATCCGCATTTCTATCCTAGTTACGTTCTCTACGTAACTGGTTTCTGACCTCCTGATCTCGATTTACACCGTTTCCAGGGTTTGTATCACAATTTGCATGCGCCCTCTCATTTACAAAATGACGGTTCCTATTGAGTCTATTGCTCCAGTTATTCCCACGGTTAGGCCACCCGTTATTACTATTCCCATTTTGTCGATCATGGCCCCGTGATCGATTTCGGTCGCCTCCTCTCGATCTTTCTTGCTCGCGTCTTCTGCTGCGCCCCCTACTGGAGTCTTGCGCTTCCGCAGCACGGCGTTCTTCCGCATAATTAGAAGCGTACGCCTCTGAGTCATCTTCTAGTTCTTGCAGTATTCCTTTGAAAGCTTCCACATCATCTTTGCACCTTGCAGCAAGGATGATGTAGCGCATATGTGCTGGCAGTTTCGTTAGACAAATGGGTCATACAAGTATTGATTTGCCTGCCCCATGTGATCGAATAGACGAGCCGTGCTCGTGAAACCTGAGTTTCTCAGGGAGTGTATCAAAAACATCTTATGCTTTACCCTGTCCTGTGTAGCTTCCGACCAGTAAACCGAAAGGAAAGCTTGTTTAAACTCATGCACCGTGCCACAACTGCGCCCTACGGTTCTCATTCGCGCGGCGGTTTCCCTCGCTAGGAAACTACACATGAACTCCCTTTTTTGCTGGCAGCGCAAACTCAAATTGCTCTATGCAAGCGACGGGGTGGATTCCATCACTTGCGTTTTTAAATATGTCGAACTTTCTCAGCAAAAGAAAGTGCTTGAAATCGACTTCCTGCCTTTCTCTTCGTGGAGATCGTTCGCATGAGTTCCTTGTTCGCCCCCATGTATTTCCCGCGGGATCGTTATCGCTTGAGTCCCATCCGTCCTCATGCCCAGAGTCTCTCTCAGCACTTCCGTGCGCTTTATTTCGTTCGGCCACCCCTCGACCATGTTCTATACGTGTTTCGAAGTTCCCCACTCTTTCATTCAAATCATGGGTTACCCGCTTACTGTCGACGTATTGTCCTTGCTGAAACTTCAGCGAAGACCGCAGCTCTTCGGTATTCTCACTAATACCTGCTCCCGAACTGTTGCCTACCATTTCGACGATATTCGCAAGGTCATTTCTCAGGTCTTGGGTTTCAGAAGCATTTTCTTGTTTGTTTCGCTCCAGCTCTCGTTCGAGAGCACTAATCGCGCAGCTTTTCAGGTCCACTTTAATCTTAATAGCCTCCGGATACTGCGCGCTCGCTACCTGCGCCTTGGACAATAGCTCTGCGCGGTCCCGTTCGCACTGAGTTTCCAAAGCCTGGAATTTCTCGGTCATTATGCGTGCCCGTTGTTCGACCACCTTGTTAAGTCTGTTCGTTTTCAACCTGGCCGAGACGTTGCTCCACAACACTAACAGCTTTCCCTATTTCTATAGCTATTTCTTCTCGTAACATGGTCTGAAATTCTCTCAGATTTTTTACTACGTTATTCTCTAGTTTATCGAATCGCTTTTCTGTCGCCTCCAATCGCTTTTCAGTTTCCTTCGTAGATTTCAGTACCTCGTCGATTTTACGTAAATGCCCCATCATACTTGGCAAGAGCGCGCCCCTATCTACCAGCTCACTATTAAGCTGGCTATCGGTGGGTTCATTACTCTTATCGCGCGTACTTGATTTATTATGCTCCCTACCAAGATCCTCCGTGTCCTGTAATTTCCGACAATCCGGATCCGCACGATTTTCTACTTCTTCAGTTTGCTCACCTGAGTTCAACATCACGTTTTCTATGCGTTCTAAAGGTTCATTATTTACATTTGGCCCGATACTATTGTCGTCCTGATTATCACGACTGTTGTATTTCGCACGGCTTCGCGTATCCATAATTTTAAAATTCAAAATCCCCACAGTAAAAAAAAAGTTACGCGTCCACTGACCACGACAACACACGATTATTTTACTGTGCAAAAACCCAATTTGAAATGTGGCCTGTACTCAATTTTGTCACACGCAAAAAACCAATAACATATCAAAACGTCACACAAATTCAAAAAATAGACCATATACCTAAATACAATAGATAACAAACAACACTGTTCACGAAGTCGAGACAAACTCTTTGTCTCAAGCAACACAGAAGTTGTTTGAGCGCTGTAGAAAAATTTGCATATATTTAACGCACTGCTGAATCTAACTTGTATGTCAGAATTTCGCAGGTGTAGTGTATCCTAGGCTAGGGTCGGCCATATGTAAAGTATGTATGTAGAACTGTAAACGGATCCTAGCCTAGGCTCGACATACGTTACATACCAAGGATAATGGATACGTAACCCTTGTGTGCAATTTCTGGTTAAGCCACCTCACAAGGACAGTTGTAAATTTAAAAATTGCAGGGTCGCCACCAGCCCAAGCCCTTCCTAACAATTAAGAAAAGACCGAACTGGAAATTACCAGTTCAATTAAATTAAGAATTTAATTATAAGAATACCATTTTTAGAGACACTAACAAGATGAACAGCATTGTATGTCGTATATCAAAAAGCTTGTTTAATTAAATCGATTTTTTCTCCCATTTTTGTTCATCACAAGCAAGCAGATAAACTTTAAAAAATATGGGAATAGAAAATTAATTTGAAAACTGGCATAAATGAGAAAGATAAAGGACGCAGATTTTATCTTTTACGTAGCACATTTATTTCATTACTGAATTTGATGCGCATCCTATGAATACACATTACTGGTGTCTGAATGAAAAATTTAACTAAATAACTCGCCAAAAATGGTAGGATAGCGCAATTAAAAAAGGAAAAACACACAAAAGGGAGGTGTAACACAATAATTCAATCGTTCCATCTACATACCCACGACAGAAATAATTCAGAGAGATACCTATCACCATTATGCTCATGCACTAGCTTGGAAAGAGGTTTATGCGATTCGCAAGGTTTGTATAGTAGATATACGACATGGAATCCGCGCCTGCCGCTTAAGAACGGCCGAACTTCAGCACGTGGTAAACTTAATTACGAGTTAACTGTTCAGAAATTAGTCATTAAAGTAGGTACGAAAGTAGGAAATTTTAATGGTGCAATAGCAGAATGATTTTGCCGTCACGAATTAATATTAACTCGGCAATGCAGAAACCCTCTCTAGGAGCTACGAACTACACTCACCAACCGCTAGTTGCAGAGTGTCTTTTCTCCACCGAGCTTCGCGTGACTACCGGTGCAATGGAAGCTACCAGAGAGGTAGCCTTCCGCCACCAACCTGACAGACAAACCAACGTCGGACTAAAAGGGGTAAACCTCTCTGTCCAGGTACAGAGATCCTAAGCTCGTCATCCTGCGCTAACCTCCAAACGAGAACCAAACATCACCTGCTCCTAGCAGACGACAACCAACTCAGCGTCCCCCACAAAACCTGAAACCACTCGTAAAAACACTTATTCAGTCACATTCACGCCCACATAGGGTAGAGTGAAGAGAAAAAACGTAATAAATACAGGACACGATTTCTTATGGAACACAAAAAAATCAAACATAATATCATTTAATAAGCCTTACTTTGAATGCTCAGTCTTTCTGGGAGAGTTAATCAATTGAACCGCAATCATGGGGCGGACAGAATAGGATGCACAGAATCCTGTGAGACAAGCGTCTATGAAACGACTCCACAGAGACGTTTCAGTGTCACTTAACTCAGGATCTGTAACAGTGGCGTCTTTGTCACCTGCACATATATCCCCCTCTCCCTCAAGTCACCATACATCGTGTGGCAGGATACTTCTGGCTCCATTATATTTTTCTTCCTTTCTCGTTCCATTCATGGATAGCAAAAGGGAAAGCTCCTATGAGTTACAATTACTCAGATTTTCTCATCTTGACTTATTTCGCGAGACGTATGTGGGAGGAAGTACTATGTCTCACAGCCCTTCTTGCAGCGTACGCTGTCGACGTTTCAGCAGTAAACCTCTCAATGATGCATTGTATCATCTTACACTGGTGTTTGTTGAGCTTTTCCGTAATGCTTTCGCATCCAGTAAACGATCTCGTGGCGAAACGCACCGCTGTTGCTTCGATCTCGCTCCCTCTCCCACTAATCTTACTTGTTAATGGTCACAGACCGATGAACAATACGCAGAAAGTTGGCCAGTTCCGGGTAGGACCCGCGCTCTGAGGGTTCCGCACAAATTTAATAATGTTTACAGACAGTTCATCCAATCCGGAAATCGGGGATCTCGACGATTTTTGCGTGTTACCAGCATTGATTCTGGGAATGTATCGGTCCCGGGGATTACAAGACTTAGAGAATTTCTTAATTTCAATTTGGAGGTTGGATGGCAAATGGCGAAATATTTTTTCGTGTGATTATAATTAAAGATTAACAATTTTCGGATTTTTTCCTTTGCTTGTACCGCGAAACCTTGCTGCTTCCAACGACTGTACTTGCGAGTATCAAAATATGTGACGCAAATGGCCATATCTTTTGACTGTAACTAACTTTCTCACATCACCAAGGGAACAAAGACTTCCGTATGAAACATAAGTTTCACTTGATACATCTAGTTCCTGAGAAAAAGGGGTCTAACAGACAGAGGGATAGACAACAATTTGGATTATAAATGATGGAAGCAATTTTGTTTTCGTTTGATATAGTTACACATTAACAGTTTTCGGATTTTTTCCCCTCTATCTGCACTGTGAAACCGTACTTATTACCAAATTTCATGATACTATGTAAACGGGAAGTACACTACAGGTTTCGATGAGTGAGTTCACAAATACCAAAATACGTGAGATAAATGGCCGTGTCTTTTGATTGCTTTGACTGGGAGAAGCTTAAACTTTTTATATGACCAAGGGACCACAAACTTTAGTATGTGACGTAAATGTTAACTTGATATGTCTACCCGTTCCAGAGGGAAAGGGGTCTTAACAGACGCACAGAAAGACAGTCGGACAGTAGATGACAAAAAAACTAATAACAAATTAACAATTTTTAGAATTTCTAATTTTGGTTGCTAGTATCAAAACAGGCGACGTAAATGCCCGTATCTTTTGGTTACAATGGCGTAGAAGCTTATATTCATTACACGTCCAGGGGACTACAAACCACTGAGCGCGGTGGCGCAGTCATTAGCACACTGGACTCGCATTCTGGAGGACTACGGTTCAATCCCGCATCCGGCCATCCTTATTTATCTGCGATTTCCCTAAATCGCTCCTGGCAATTGCCGGGATGGATCCTTTGAAAGGGTACTGCCGACTTCCTTCCCCGTCCTTCCCTAATCCGATGAGAGCGATGACCTCGCTGTCGGGTATCCTACCCCAAAACACCCCAACCCAACAAAAGGAGGAGGAGGAGACTAGTAACCTTAGTACGTGAGAAAAATTTCAACTTGATACGTCTGCTCGTTTCTAAAAAAAGGATTTTTTACAGTTGGACTCAGATAGTCAACAAAGTGATCTTATTAGGGTTCCGTTTCTACCGACTGAGATACGGAACTCTAAAACTTAGTGAATGGAGTGTTTAGTTGTGACTGCTTTCCTAGATGAATTATATTTACCTAAGATTTTCCCAGTAATACTCAGCATGACGTCTTCTTTTCCTATACCTTTTTGGTGTTACGTACTTCAATTGGTAAAAAGGGATCACTCATAGGATCACTTAGTTCTCCTTCTGTCTATTTGTCTGACTGCTCGATTGTTCAAAAGCCTTTTTCTTAGAAACGAGCAGCGTATCAAGTTGCAATTTGTCTAACATTCTGCGTGGTGTCTGTTTGTTCTATATCGTGCCTCCCTACCACTTTCGCGCAACGACGCTCTGAGGTGTTTTTTAGGGAATTGACTAGTTTGATCCTGGGACCTGTTGCTGGTAAGGAGACGTCAGACCACACATGACATGTAGAATTCAGAAGAGTTCAATGAGACTAGCGATGATATAACCAAATACTTAATGATTTCAGCGTCAGCTCCACTGCACTCCCTGTAAGAGAATCTTAATACTAACTAAATTTAGTGGAATTGGTTCAAGGCTTTCCTATTTTTAGTTAGCTGGTAAAATAACGTCGAAAAAGAAGTTAAGTTTACCATTGGAAATTTTATTCTACTCACAAAACATTGTTTATAAATTGCACTATTGATAAAAGGAAATGTTTTAATACAGGATGGTAAAAACCAATTACGTTCAACAAAAATGTGAACGAATATTCCCTGAATGGGTTTCCAAGTTCTACAATGAATCAAAGGATGACCTATGCCATATCACATTTATAATCTTGGTTTAAATTAAGTTTCACAAAAGAGAAAACTATCAAAATGGTCTACTGTGACCTAAATTATCTTTAATTACTTATCTAACTTGACGTAAATTACAGTGGCTGATGTGGCTTCTCAATAACTACACTCCTGGAAATGGAAAGAAGAACACATTGACACCGGTGTGTCAGACCCACCATACTTGCACCGGACACTGCGAGAGGGCTGTACAAGCAATGATCACACGCACGGCACAGCGGACACACCAGGAACCGCGGTGTTGGCCGTCGAATGGCGCTAGCTGCGCAGCATTTGTGCACAGCCGCCGTCAGTGTCAGCCAGTTTACCGTGGCATACGGAGCTCCATCGCAGTCTTTAACACTGGTAGCATGCCGCGACAGCGTGGACGTGAACCGTATGTGCAGTTGACGGACTTTGAGCGAGGGCGTATAGTGGGCATGCGGGAGGCCGGGTGGACGTACCGCCGAATTGCTCAACACGTGGGGCGTGAGGTCTCCACAGTACATCGATGTTGTCGCCAGTGGTCGGCGGAAGGTGCACATGCCCGTCGACCTGGGACCGGACCGCAGCGACGCACGGATGCACGCCAAGACCGTAGGATCCTACGCAGTGCCGTAGGGGACCGCACCGCCACTTCCCAGCAAATTAGGGACACTGTTGCTCCTGGGGTATCGGCGAGGACCATTCGCAACCGTCTCCATGAAGCTGGGCTACGGTCCCGCACACCGTTAGGCCGTCTTCCACTCACGCCCCAACATCGTGCAGCCCGCCTCCAGTGGTGTCACGACGGGCGTGAATGGAGGGACGAATGGAGACGTGTCGCCTTCAGCGATGAGAGTCGCTTCTGCCTTGGTGCCAATGATGGTCGTATGCGTGTTTGGCGCCGTGCAGGTGAGCGCCACAATCTGGACTGCATACGACTGAGGCACACAGGGCCAACACCCGGCATCATGGTGTGGGGAGCGATCTCCTACACTGGCCGTACACCACTGGTGATCGTCGAGGGGACACTGAATAGTGCATGGTACATCCAAACCGTCATCGAACCCATCGTTCTACCATTCCTAGACCGGCAAGGGAACTTGCTGTTCCAACAGGACAATGCACGTCCGCATGTATCCCGTGCCACCCAACGTGCTCTAGAAGGTGTAAGTCAACTACCCTGGCCAGCAAGATCTCCGGATCTGTCCCCCATTGAGCATGTTTGGGACTGGATGAAGCGTCGTCTCACGCGGTCTGCACGTCCAGCACGAACGCTGGTCCCACTGAGGCGTTAGGTGGAAATGACATGGCAAGCCGTTCCACAGGACTACATCCAGCATCTCTACGATCGTCTCCATGAGAGAATAGCAGCCTGCATTGCTGCGAAAGGTGGATATACACTGTACTAGTGCCGACATTGTGCATGCTCTGTTGCCTGTGTCTATGTGCCTGTGGTTCTGTCAGTGTCTGTCCTTATTGTAGGGCCTTCCAGCTTAACACAGTTCTGCTCTTGGCTTCTGTTCTCGTTTCTCCCCTTGGAACTGCGTCTGTCTCACGGTGGGAAGGTATGAAATGCATTTAGGCATTCTTGTGTTAGTCTGTGGTATTACATTTGCTCTCTCATTACTCGTATTACTTTGGTTAATTTTATGTCACAATTTATTTGGAGCTATGTGACATACTACTGGATTTGCTTATCACGTCAGGGTTTTCATGGTTGTGTTGGATTTGCCTGACACCTTATGTATTACCACCCTTCGAACTTAATTTTTGCACTGAAAATAGGCAATGATCGAATCGTTGTCTAAGTCAGTCAAAAATTAATCCTTTATCTAAATTTTGTTGCCTACTGTTCAGCCATGTTATCCTGGTTCTATGCTAGTTTGTGTTACTAATTTATATTTTTAGATTCTTCCACATTATTCTCAAAATGTCAAGAGAAGAATATTTTTATGCTATTATTAATTTTTAATTATTTTCATTCTTTATTTAAGTGTGAAGTTTGTTTTTTAAGAAGTTTTTTATCGAAAGTGAGGAGTCTTTCACATCGATTTTCTTAGAAATATTGTTTTTATATATGTCGTAATTAAGTAAAATCTATTCCTAACAAATTTTCTAAATATCATGTAGAAGTAAAATGTTTTTGTTTCTAGATACTCATTTCAACATTGTTTCACTAACACATAAGAATTATTTCCAAGAATTGCTTTGACGAAGAAATATACACACATGAGTATTGAGATATTATCCTAACAAATGGTACAAATGTTAAAAAAAAGGGAAAACATCCAACAAGATAATTTTTTATTCTTTGTTTTTATAAGGAGAAAGTAAGTAAAATATAGTGTTTATTTTATTTTTATGAGGAGAAAATAAGTGGCATATAGTTTTAGTGTTTATTATGCCTTACTTTTGTTCTTTATATACTGTCCATTTCAGAACTAATGACTTATTTTTATCGATAGTCTATTTTTACTTAAGTCCATAGACAATGACTGTTATTTTGTAGTTTATCAGCTGTCTGGTGTGCTTAACTTATTTAGTTTTTCACACGTTTCTTTTGCACAATTCCTACATCACATAATTTGATTTCACACATTCCTATGAATGTTTAAGCATGAGGTTCGCAAATGTTTTTGCATGAAGGTGACGGACTTGCGTGAGATGGATGCGGGCAAGTATTCGATGTACAGCTTCGTTCGTCGTTCCTTGTTGGCTTTACAAGTGTGTGTTGCTGTTGTGGAGGTCCCATAATGGAATGGAGCTGTGAGTGCAGAATCTCGTGGTTTACTGGCTTTGTATGCGTGAAAGTTATCGTTATGTGTCGCTGAAAGCGGTCGTTTTTCATTGCAATACTTCGCAGACGACTAGTTTACAATAGGATAGGGATTTGGGAAGGTATGTCGTCTATTCTTCACCCATCTTCTTTCTTCGTCTCAATCTTGCGAATCTTCAACTTCTGTTCTTCCTGTTTTTTCTCTGCTTCTTACTTGCTTCTTGGTCCTTCTCTGGGCAGGATATGGAAATATTTATTGATAACTAGTCGCTTTGAAGTTCTCCTCTTAGTAACAGTTTGATAAATTGTTTGGGCATGTCATTTTTACTATGTGGAAGTTTTCTTCAGTTTCGTGCATTAGTGTGCTGTTTAATAGTGGTAGAGTGACTTTTACACATATTTTTTGCCAGTGGTGGCTTGTCCAAGTGGTCTTCTCATCGGGCCGTTTTTTGCTCGCTCTGCCGAGTCGGGGCGCTCGGAGACCCTTCCGGCGTTCGGCGTCCTGTCGTGTCTCTGCAGGGTTCCGCAACTGTGTGGTTCTGTGTTCCGTCCCAGCAGGGCTCCGCCTAGCGGGCAGATTTATTGCCCACTTCCGATACAAGAGCCCTCTGTTGGTCTCGCTGTCCTTTCCCCTCTCTCGATGCTTCTGCCTTGTAGGAAACGTGTCTTGCTAATTACGCCCTGTTCTTTCTTGATACTTCTCGCGTTGCAACTTGTGGGTCGTTGCATCTGGTCTCTGTTGGAGCTTTTACAATGGTTCTTACAAAAAGTCTTGCTTATAATCATCTAACATATGTTTTACGCCTTCTTAAAGGGCTTTACAAATTTAGACGCCCTTTACATGTTACACCTCTAAGATATTTTGAGTCTTAACTTCTACAAAAATCCTCAAATTCGTTTTTTTATTTTTTGTGTAGTGTCGTGGTGTATAGCATTTTAGTATTTCATGCTGTTAGACTATCTACGTTTTATCCCTTCACCTTAATCTATGGTACTATTGGTGTTATTTTTGTTTTTGTTTTTATTGAAACTACTTTCTTTTTCCCACCTTCCTCTCTCTTCATTCTTCTTTCTCCTGATGATCTTATCTGCAACATAATCTTCAAATATTGTGCTGATTATTTACCAGTAATAAAATTAATCTTCAAATTTTTTGATATGGCTCACATGGTGAAGTCCTAAGGTTTTGCCTGTTTTACTTCAAACTTGTACTGAAAGTGTTAAATACTGCCACTCTTAGTTAAAAGTACCTCTGCTTTATCTCATAAAATACCCTCTAATTCTCTTTTAGTGTGTTCCGAAATACCTTGAACTTCCTGCAATTTTTTGTCGATTTCTTTATAGACTTCTAACATGAGTTAAGGCGATTCCTCCCTTTGTGCATACCATTCTAATTCTTCATCCTCTTTATCTCGCGTTATTCTTAATTGTTTGTTTATAACTGGTATTTCTTCTAATTTTAGCTTTTGCTCAAAGAGAAGTGTGACATTCCCGAATGTTACACTACCTTTCCCCATATCTATTATCGCTCGTCTCTCATTTTAAAAAATCTGCAAATATAATCAAATCTACAGTTAGTTTAGGTATAATCACGAAGTTGGCTTCGATCTTTTGACCTTGGCACGAAAGAGTTAACCTTGTTTATCTTGTAACTTCCGCAGCATTGTTTCTAATAGGACCTCTTACTTTAATCTTACGTGTTTTCAGAACTGGCAATTCCTCATTGGCATTACACTGCATGAATAAATTTTCTGAGATCGCAGTCAGTTTACTTCCGCTATCAATTACAATATTGACTGTGATATGCTTTACCATGGCCTTCACAATTGGTTGAATTTGAAAGGGTTGGTTCTGTTCTTCTTCTTCTTGCATCAACGAATCCTCCACTGAATCATACATGTGTCTTTTTAGGAATTTCCCTTGTGAATTCGAACTTTCCGTAGGATAAGCTTCGACTGCTACTTCTCTCTCTTTTATTTCCTCTTCTCTATTTCTTCCTTCATTTACGCTTTCTTCAACATCCTCTACTTTTTTCTCATCCTCGTCTATCTTCTCCTTCTTCGTCGCTACTTCCACATAATCGCATCTAAATGCTCTAATTATCGCTTCATAACTTCCTTCATTATATATGTTGGGTTGTGTGCCCACTCGTAACTTATTTTCAACTTCTGTCGACTGTGCATTATCCTCATTGAATTCGCTTTCCATCTCAAATAGCTCTGCAATACTCATTACTTCGTCCTTTCCTCCTACATTCGTTGTGCATGCCTCTGGTATTTCATCTTCCTCGTCAGTATTCTCCCAATTAATTTCGTCCCAACACGATATTGTTATTTTCTTGTCTTCGTTTTCATCTGGTCCCTGCGGATTTGTTTCTTCCTTCTTCTCTTCTCGTGATAAGATTTTTACTTCTCTGTTCAAGGTGCTGCAATTGTCCTGGGTCGGTGCGTCATTCTCTTTGGCATGGGCGCTTAGCTGTCAAATCGAACGTTTATCGGGATTTGGTGGTCTTACCTCCACCTCTTCTATCTGTATTCTCTTTTCTTGTTCAGCTTGTTGATAGTGGTTTCTTTGTTGATAATTTGTCGGTCTATTGGTTCTCCAGTACCCGTTCCGGTTGTCGTTATTCCCTCTGTAATAGTTGTTGCCGTTCCTGGGTGAATTATAGTTATTGCCGTATTCTCTTCTAAATCCATAACCAGTTCTTTGTTGAAATCTATTGTCGTTTCTTGGTGTGAAGTTATCACATGGTTCGTAATTATTGTTTCTTCGTACTGTGTCTTGTGGATTCCACTGCTTTTTGCTTTCGTTTTCACGTGCGCTTCGTCTTTTTCTTGCGCCATCTTCCGAAAATATGAACTCTAGTTCCCTTAGAATACCTTTAAATGCTTCGACGTCATTGCCTCCGCGCCCTACTAATGATTGCTGGTATTTCAATGGTAGCTTCATCGCGCATAATTTAATCAACTGTCCGTCACTGTATGGTACATCTAAGCATTGATTTTTGTTTGCCATTAATTCGAAAAATTTCACGGGACTCTTCTCTCCTGAATTTTCAAAATATGGGTTATGTAATAATTCGTACTTCACTCTGTTCTGTCCTTCGCTGGACCAATATCGTGAGAGAAACTTCTCTCTGAAATCTTCGTACGATCGGCATGTCGCTGCAACATTCTGCATGGTTTCTGCGACTGTTCCTGACATGTGTGCACATATAAAGTCTAATTTGTGTGCTAGCGTCCAGTGTTCTGGTAATACTACTCGGAATTGATCAATAAAAGTTCGTGGATGTAATGAGTTTCCTTCTGGAAACTGTTGAAATTTTCTGAGTGTGAGGAAATGATCGTTGTCGTACTTCGTAATAGTTCCATATGAAATTCGCGATTCTTCGCTACTTTTGTTTCTGATCATTTCTCCCGTCGTTCTTTCCGGTTGTGGTAGACCCATTGGATATTGTCCACTGTAACTTTCGCCTACCCTTGCGTAGTATCGTTGGAGTGGTACGCAATAATTTTCTTCCATCGGTTGTGAACGTGTAGCTGAATGCATTGCACTGTACTCTTCGCGACCTGGCTTTCCATTGACAGGTATTGGTTCGGTATCTTGTCTGGCTAACCTTGCTGCTTCATTGCACGATCCAAACTGTCTTGAAACATACGTTTGTGGTTCCGCATGTGTTTGTGATGACGTTTGTTCATCAAGAATTTCGAAACGTGTTTGTTGCTGTGCAGGCTGTCTGATTTCACGTATGTTACTTTCCGCCTGTGACTGGAATCGCAAATGTGTAATATCTTCGTTAATTGCTTGTTTTTCCGGTGCTGTTACAGATACGGATGTGGTTGCAGACTCTGTGCTTGTTCGATCCTGTTCACTACGCTCTTCAATGGTTTGCAACAACTCTGTTCGCAATTTCTGAAATTGTCGCTTCGTTTGCCCTTCTATTTTGACTATGCGGTTATCATATCTTTTCAGCGCTGCTTTTGCGATACGTTTGTGTGACACACTGTTTTCAACAATTTCACGCGCTGTACTGCTGCTTGTCTAGTAATTACGTTTATCTGTTTCTCTAGTTTCTTGACTTTGCCCTGGCTGTTGTTACGTAATGTTTTGATCTCGTCCTGAGTGTCACTACGCAATGTTTGTACGTCCACTTGTACCTTGTCAATGTCTGTTCTCAATTGATTGTGACCTGTTACTAAGTTTCCTATCACTTCTCGAGATTCTTTTGCCTCGTCTTCAATACGAATTAGGTGTAACTGAATTTTTTTGTTTTGTTCTTTAATCTCACGCATTTGTCTCGTGGTTTCTGCATTTTGTTTCGTCATTTCTGCATTCTGAATTTTAATTTGGTTCGCAATTTCTTTATTTTGTCTTGTCATGGTTTCCGTCATTAATTGTAATAATTCTGCGAGATTGGTGGGTCCTATTGCGTTTTCTTCCGACGTCCTACGCTCTGTGTTTTCGCCCAAGTGTTGGTTTGCAACCGATTGCATTGAACTGTGCGGTGACACGTTTCTGCTCGAATTCCTTGTACTCTGTGGTGAGGGAGCTCTGATTACCTGTACTATGGGTTCTACGTATTCAAGACGCAAGTTATAATCCTCATCAACTGTCTCTCTACTTTCCTTCTCCTCTGTCGTATGCTGACTTACGTTTTCTATGCCTTGACGTACATTATCCTCGTTATGGTGCGTTGTATGTCCTATTTCTCGCGATACTGCATCTTCTGTTGTACTGTCCTCGATTCTCTATCCATTTTCATGCTGGGTCTCTACCTCAATTCGGTCAAGGTCTCGATCTGCCATTGCTAATCTTCCCGAATCCCTTATTTTCTGTTTTAAAAGCAATTCACGCGCCCTACTTCGAGTCAACATGCGCTCATACGATCTCACGCGTTTCATAAACATTTTGTTCACACGACTTGACAATCAATTCACTTACTTGTTGGGTCAGAACCAACTTGTCAACGATGTATCCGCCACCTGTGCGCTTTCATTGGAGAGAAAACTTAATTCTAACAATATCAAAATTCACAACTTAATTATGCTATTGTCTCTGCTAGAATGTCACACTTTTACTGAATACTCTCTTACTATCCATCGCTGCAGCTACTGTTTTCGACTATTTATAACGTTCCAAAAAAAATTTTATTACGAAAATTTTTCAACGGGATATTTTTCTGACCTAGTTAGGCATGTGCTGGACCTTCAATCATGGTATTTTACCATCCTGGCAGGGTCGCCATTTTCTAGCATTCTGCGTGGTGTCTGTTAGTTCTATATCGTGCCTCCCTACCACTTTCGCGCAACGACACTCTGAGCGTGTTTTTTAGGGAATTGACTAGTTTGAACCTGGGACCTGTTGCTGGTAAGGAGACGTCAGACCACACATGACATGTAGAATTCAGAAGAGTTCAGTGAGACTAGCGATGATATAACCAAATACTTAATGATTTCAGCGTCAGCTCCACTGCACTCCCTGTAAGAGAATCTTAATACTAACTAAATTTAGTGGAAGGGGTTCAAGGCTTTCCTATTTTTAGTTAGCTGGTAAAATAACGTCGAAAAAGCAGTTAAGTTTACCATTGGAAATTTTATTCTATTCACAAACATTGTTTATAAATTGCTCTATTGATAAAAGGAAATGTTTTAATACAGGATGGTAAAAACCAATTGCGTTCAACAAAAATGTGAACGAATATTCCCTGAATGGGTTTCCAAGTTCTACAATGGATCGAAGGATGACCTATGCCATATCACATCTATAATCTTGGTTTAAATTAAGTTTCACCAAAGAGAAAACTATCAAAATGGTCTACTGTGACCTAAATTATCTTTAATTACTTATCTAACTTGACGTAATTTACAGTGGCTGATGTGGCTTCTCAGTAACTATATAACAGAAAAATCATCGCGTTTCAGATTTTTACTTCGAGTGGCAAATGTGGACACCATGGGCTATAATTGACGATCGACACTAGTATTACGCAAAACCGGGGTGTAACAGATGAGACTTCTGCAGTTCTGAGTGAAGCTTTATGCGCAGTTATGCAGCATCGCGTGCTTTCATTACCTTGTCGATGTTTGTCAGCGGGCGGCGGGCAGCACAGCTCCACTCACTTCGTCGTCTCGGAAGCAACTCTCTCCTAACTTCTCCTTACTACCATTTACCGAGTGTTGGTTTAAAAAAAAACTATCTGGCTGTGTTTTCATCTGACCAATCAGGGTCTCAATGTTAACCTTAAGCTCCCCCTACAAAAATTCTGTCTATCCAATGAGAAACATCATACTTTTCGTGGTGGGGCAATGGTTTTAAAGTTTGCAACTTAACAGAGACACGAAAAAGTCTCACACTAAAACTAGCAGCTGGTGTGGTCCTTTTAATGTTATCGTAAGATCTATACTGTTCTTCTGGAGGGCTCTGTCTTTTAACATGGGCTGGGGGGTGGTCCTGACGTAACAGAGAAGCGAAAAAGTCTCACGCTAAAACTTGCGGTTGGGGTGTGGTTCTAGCGGTTACCTGGCGACGTGGGTGTCCGTCCCATATCGTAGGGCCTTCCAGCTTAACACGGTTCTGCTCTCGGCTTCTGTTCTCGTTTCTCCCCTCGGAACTGCGTCTGTCTCACGGTGGGAAGGTATGACATGCATTTAGGCATTCTTGTGTTAGTCTGTGGTATTCCATTTGCTCACTCATTACTCGTATTACTTTGGTTAATTTAATGTCACGATTTGTTCGGAGCTATGTGACATACTACTGGATTTGCTTATCATGTCAGGATTTTCATGGAAGTTGTTGGATTTGCCTGACACCTTACATTTGTTTCACATGTTTAGATCTATAGTCCCTTGTCGATGGATGAAAAAAAGTGAAGCTTCTAAGTAAATGCAGTCAAAAGATACGGCTATTTATGCCACATATTTTGATATTTGCAAACTCAGTCATCAAAACTTGTAGGGTACTTCCTATTGGAGTAGAATCATTAAATTTGTCAAAAAGCAAGGTTCCACGCTGTAACGAAAGGAAAAATCCGCAAATAGTTAATTTGAATTATATAAAACCAGATTTTTTTGTCATTTGTTATCAGACTGTGTCAGTCCCTTCGTCTGTTAAGACCCATTTTTCTCAAGATCGGGTAGACGTATCAAGTTGAAATTTATGTCACATTCTAAGGACTATGGTCCCTTGGCTTTATAATGAACTGTAGCTTCTAAGTCAATGGAGTCAAAAGATACGGCTATTTATGTAATTTATGTCGATACTCGCTAACTCATTCATTAAAACCTGCATGATACATCCTCTTGACGTAGACTCATGAAATGTCGCAAGAAGAATGGTTTCTCAGTCTAAGAAAAGGAAAAGAAGCAGAAAATAGTTATCTCAAGCTATATCGTACCGAAAAATGTTACTTTTAACATCTGTTAAGAGACTTCAAACATGAAATTAAAGCTTTGTCGAACGTCCTGAAATCCTTGGGACCGGTATCTCGCCAGTATCAATTTCCGTAACTGGCGAAAATCATCGAGATCCTCGATTCTCGGAATGCATGAACTGTATATACATACGTAATTTCGTACGGAAACCTCGGTGCACTAGTCCTACTCGCAACTGGACGTTTTTTTTTTTTTCGTGGTCATTTCACCAGGTCGCAGCGGATGGTTACTCCGTGGTATTTTACAGTAGTTACTGTTTGCAGTTATTAGTCACCAACGGTGTAATCGAATAGCGGTGGATCTCTTCTCATGCTTATGCGCAACACGTCACATGTACTTACGTTCAGCAGCCATTACCTGCACCTATCATCGATTCTCTCCAGGTCTCCCTGCATTTCGCTGCAGTCTTCTGTCGTTCCAGCCTTCCTACTGACTACAGTACCCTTTTCCACAAGCGAATAGCGAGTGGGGAGAATGATCGTCAGTAATCCTCTGGAGTGGCTCAAATTTTTCAAGGACGTATATGGGAGGAAGTAATATATTGTCTGACCTTTCCCGGAAAGTGTTCTTCTGAAATTTCAGTAGTAAACCTCTCCGTGATGCACAACGCCTCTCTTGTACGGTCTACCAACAGAGTTTGTTGAGCTTTTCGGTAACGCTCTCGTACCGACTAAACGATCTCGTGACGAAACGCGCTGTTCTTCGTTGTGTATTCTCTACCTCATCTATCAGTCTTATCTGGCAAGGATCATACTCAGAGGAAGCCACTCAGCCTGCAAGATCCGGGCAATCGCAGAGGGTGGATTACTGGTAGTTGGGAGCTCCAATGTTAGGCGCGTTATGGGGTCCTTGTGGACATGGCTGACAAGAAGGGTAAGAAAACCAATGTGCACTCCGTGTGCATACCGGGTGCAGTCATTCCAGACGTGGAAAGGGTCCTTCTGGATACCATGAAGAGCACAGGGTGCAGCCAACTGCATGTCGTTGCTCACGTCGGTACCAATGATGTGTGTCACTTTGGATCAGAAGAGATTCTCTCTGGTTTAGAGCGGCTTACAGAAGTGGTAAAGGCTGACAGTCTTGCTTTCAAGATAAAAGCAGAGCTGACCATTTGCAGCATAGTAGACAGGACAGATTGCGGACCTCTGGTACAGAGCCGAGTGGAGGGTCTGAATCAGAGGCTCAGACGGCTCTATCGTGTAGGCTGCAGATTCCTCGACTTGCGCCAAAGGGTCGTTGAGTTTCGGGTTCCGCTGAATAATTCCCCAGGGAAGCGTCATGGAACCTCTGCTGTTCCTGATCTATATAAATGACCTGGGTGACAATCTGAGCAGTTCTCTTAGGTTGTTCGCAGATGATGCTGTAATTTACCGTCTATTAAGGTCATCCGAAGGCCAGTATCAGTTGTAAAGCGATTTAGAAAAGATTGCTGTATGGTGTGGCAGGTGGCAGTTGACGCAAAATAACGAAAAGTGTGAGGTGATCCACATGAGTTCCAAAAGAAATCCGTTGAAATTCGATTACTCGATAAATAGTACAATTCTCAAGGCTGTCAATTCAACTAAGTACCTGGGTGTTAAAATTACGAACAACTGCAGTTGGAAAGACCACATAGATAATACTGTGGGGAAGGCGAGCCAAAGGTTGCGTTTCATTGGCAAGACACTTAGAAGATGCAACAAGTCCACTAAAGAGACAGCTTACACTACACTCGTTCGTCCTCTGTTAGAATATTGCTGCGCGCTGTGGGATCCTTGCCAGGTGGGATTGACGGGGGACATCGAAAGGGTGCAAAAAAGGGCAGCTCGTTTTGTATTATCACGTAATAGGGGAGAGAGTGTGGCAGATATGATACGCGAGTTGGGATGGAAGTCATTAAAGCAAAGGCGTTTTTCGTCGCGGCGAGATCTATTTACGAAATTTCAGTCACCAACTTTCTCTTCCGAATGCGAAGATCATTCCTACCTACATAGGTAGGAATGATCATCAATAAAATAAGAGAAATCAGAGCTCGAACAGAAAGGTTTTGGTGTTCGTTTTTCCCGCGCGCTGTTCTGGAGTGGAATGGTAGAGAGATAGTATGATTGTGGTTCGATGAACCCTCTGCCAAACACTTAAATGTGAATTGCAGAGTAATCATGTAGATGTAGATGTAGGTCAGGTGTCCACTATACGCAGGAGTTGGCTACACGGGTAGCAGGGACTGTGTGGCGTGGAATGGGCGGTTTTTTAGGTTAGAGGGTCTCGGGAAAACACAAGAAGGGCTTCAGTCACAAAGGATACAGGCTGAAGATAGGAAGAATGTAGATACGGGAACCACTGGTATAACAGTTGTAAATTGTCGTAGTTGTGTTGGGAAAGTACCAGAGCTCCAAGCGCTAATAGAAAGCATCGATGCTCAAATCGTTATAGGCACTGAAGGCTGGCTAAAGCCGGACATAAGCTCAGCCGAAATTTTTGCGAAGAACCTAACGGTGTTCCGATAGGATAGGCTAAACACGGTTGGCGGTGGCGTGTTTGTTGCTGTCAGAAGAAGCTTATCTCGTCGCCAAATTGAAGTAGAAACTTCCTGTGAGTTAGTATGGGCAGAGGCCATTGTTGGCAACCGGATTTCAAACACTACCCGACTCATACGATGATACACTCCTGGAAATGGAAAAAAGAACACATTGACACCGGTGTGTCTGACCCACCATACTTGCTCCGGACACTGCGAGAGGGCTGTACAAGCAATGATCACACGCACGGCACAGCGGACACACCAGGAACCGCGGTGTTGGCCGTCGAATGGCGCTAGCTGTGCAGCATTTGTGCACCGCCGCCGTCAGTGTCAGCCAGTTTGCCGTGGCATACGGAGCTCCATCGCAGTCTTTAACACTGGTAGCATGCCGCGACAGCGTGGACGTGAACCGTATGTGCAGTTGACGGACTTTGAGCGAGGGCGTATAGTGGGCATGCGGGAGGCCGGGTGGACGTACCGCCGAATTGCTCAACACGTGGGGCGTGAGGTCTCCACAGTACATCGATGTTGTCGCCAGTGGTCGGCGGAAGGTGCACGTGCCCGTCGACCTGGGACCGGACCGCAGCGACGCACGGATGCACGCCAAGACCGTAGGATCCTACGCAGTGCCGTAGGGGACCGCACCGCCACTTCCCAGCAAATTAGGGACACTGTTGCTCCTGGGGTATCGGCGAGGACCATTCGCAACCGTCTCCATGAAGCTGGGCTACGGTCCCGCACACCGTTAGGCCGTCTTCCGCTCACGCCCCAACATCGTGCAGCCCGCCTCCAGTGGTGTCGCGACAGGCGTGAATGGAGGGACGAATGGAGACGTGTCGTCTTCAGCGATGAGAGTCGCTTCTGCCTTGGTGCCAATGATGGTCGTATGCGTGTTTGGCGCCGTGCAGGTGAGCGCCACAATCAGGACTGCATACGACCGAGACACACAGGGCCAACACCCGGCATCATGGTGTGGGGAGCGATCTCCTACACTGGCCGTACACCACTGGTGGTCGTCGAGGGGACACTGAATAGTGCACGGTACATCCAAACCGTCATCGAACCCATCGTTCTACCATTCCTAGACCGGCAAGGGAACTTGCTGTTCCAACAGGACAATGCACGTCCGCATGTATCCCGTGCCACCCAACGTGCTCTAGAAGGTGTAAGTCAACTACCCTGGCCAGCAAGATCTCCGGATCTGTCCCCCATTGAGCATGTTTGGGACTGGATGAAGCGTCGTCTCACGCGGTCTGCACGTCCAGCACGAACGCTGGTCCAACTGAGGCGCCAGGTGGAAATGGCATGGCAAGCCGTTCCACAGGACTACATCCAGCATCTCTACGATCGTCTCCATGGGAGAATAGCAGCCTGCATTGCTGCGAAAGGTGGATATACACTGTACTAGTGCCGACATTGTGCATGCTCTGTTGCCTGTGTCTATGTGGCTGTGGTTCTGTCAGTGTGATCATGTGATGTATCTGACCCCAGGAATGTGTAAATAAAGTTTCCCCTTCCTGGGACAATGAATTCACGGTGTTCTTATTTCAATTTCCAGGAGTGTAGTTGGTGGTGACTTTAATTTACCCTCGACATGTTTGCGAAAATACATGTTTAATTCCGGAGGTACGCACATAATATCATCCGAAATCGTACTAAACGCATTCTCTGGAAATTGTTTCGAGCAGTTTGTTCATGAGCCCACGCGGTTAGTGAACGGTTGTGAAAACACACTTGACCTCTTAGCAACAAATAATCCTGTGTTAATAACGAGCATCAAAACCGATTCAGGGATTAGTGAACACAGAGTTGTCGTAGCGAGATTGAACAATGCAATCCCCAAATCCTCGAAAAATAAGCGAAAAATATACCTATTCAAAAAAGCAGATAAAAATTCACTTGACGCCTTCCTAAGAGACAATCTAGACTCATTTCAAATTTATAAAATAACTGTAGACCAGATGTGGCTTAAATTCAAAGAAATAGTATCGGCAGCAATTGAGAGATTTATGCCAAATAAATTAACAAACGACGGAGCTGATCTTCCTTGGTACACAAAACGGGTTAGAACACTGTTGCAGAAACAACGAAACAAACATGCCAAATTTAAACAGACGCAAAATCCCCAAGATTGGCGATCTTTTACAGAATCTCGAAATGTAGCACGGACTTCAATGCGAGATGCCTATAACAATTTCCACAACGAAACTGTGTCTCGAAACCTGGCAGAAAATCCAAAGAGATTCTGGTCGTATGTGAAGTATGTTAGCGGCAAGAAACAATCAACGCCTTCTCTGCGCGATAGCGATGGAGATACTATCGGAGACAGTGCTGCCAAAGCAGAGTTGCTAAACACAGCCTTCCGAAATGCCTTCACAAAAGAAGACGAAGTAAATATTCCAGAACTCGAATCGTGAACAGCTGCCAACGTAAGTAACGTAGAAGTAAATATCCTCGGAGTAGTGAAGGAACTTAAATCACTTAATAAAAGTAAGTCTTCTGGTCCAGACTGTATACCAATCATACTCCTTTCGGAGTATGCTGATGCAGTAGCTCCATACTTAACAATCATATACAACCGTTCGCTCGACGAAAGATCCGTACCCAAAGACTGGAAAGTTGCATAGGTCACACCAATATTCAAGAAAGATAGTAAGAGTAATCCACTAAATAACAGGTTTATATCGTTAACGTCGATATGCAACAGGATTTTAGAACATGCATTGAGTTCGAACGTTGTGAATTACCTCGAAGAAAACGTTCTATTGACACACAGTCAACATGGGTTTAGAAAACATCGTTCCTGTGAAACACAACTAGCTCTTTATTCACCTGAAGTGTTGAGTGCTATTGACAAGGGATTTCAGATCGATTCCGCATTTCTGAATTTCCAGAAGGCTTTTGACACTGTACCACACAAGCGGCTCTTAATGAAATTGCGTGCTTATGGAATATCGTCTCAGTTATGTGACTGGATTTGTGATTTCCTGTCAGAGAGGTCACGATTCGTAGTAATTGACGGAAAGTCATCGAGTAAAACAGAAGTGATTTCTGGCGTTTCCCAAGGTATTGTTATAGGCCCTTTGCTGTTCCTTGTGTACATAAACGACTTTGGAGACAATCTGAGCAGCCGTCTTCGGTTGTTTGCAGATGACGGTGTCGTTTATCGACTAATAAAATCATCAGAAGATCATAACAAATTGAAAAACGGTTTAGAAAAGATATCTGAATGTTGCCGAAAGTGGCACTTGACCCTAAATAACGAAATGGGTGAGGTCATCCACATGAGTGCTAAAAGGAATTCGTTAACCTTCGGATACACCAGAAATCATTCTAATCTAAAAGCCGTAAATCCAACTAAATACCTCGGTATTACAATTACGAACACCTTAAATTGGAAGGAACGCATAGAAAATGTTGTGAGGAAGGCTAACCAAAGACTGCGTTTTATTGGCAGGACACTTGGAAAATGTAACAGACCTATTAAGGAGACTGCCTACACTACGCTTGTCCGTCCTCTTTTAAAATACTGCTGCGCGGTGTGGGATCCTTACCAGGTAGGACTGCCGGAATACATCGAAAAAGTTCAATGAAAGGCAGCACGTTTTGTGTTGTGGCGAAATATGGGAGTGAGTGTCACAGAAATGATACGGGATTTGGGCTGGAAATCATAAAAAGAAGCGTTTTTCGTTGCGACGGAATCTTCTCACGAAATTTCATTCACCAACTTTCTCCTCCGAATACGAAAATATTTTGTTGACACCGACCTACATAGGGAGGAACGATCACCACGATAAAATAAGGGAAATCAGAGCTCGTACGGAAAGATATAGGTGTTCATTCTTCCCACGCGCTATACGAGATTGGAATAATAGAGAATTGCGAAGGTGGTTCGATGAACCCTCTGCCAGGCACTTGAATGTGATTTGCAGAGTATCCATGTAGATATTTGATTAACAATACTCAAGAGGGATGAGTTACTTTTCCTCAAGATTTTTGCTATGGATATCAGTTTGGCATCCGCTTTTCCTACTATTTGTTTTATGTGGTCATTCCACTTAAGGACGCTCTTGACAGTTATTCCTAGATTTTTTATGGTAGATACTATTTCCAGCAATTTCTCATGAGCAGTGCAGCTGTACAGTAGTGGTTTTCTATTCCTAGGTATGCGCAATATGTTACATTTATTTACATGCAGGGTCAACTGTCAGGGCCTGCACCACTCATCAATCCCAGCGGGTCATCCTGCAGAACGATATTGTCTTCTGGCATTGCTACTTTGTTATAGGCAACCGCATCATCTGTGAACGATTTTAAAGAGCGTCTGGCGCTTTCTACTAGATCATTTACATACTTTGTAAACAATAACGTCTCTATATCACTTCCTTGGGGTACTCCGGAAATTATCTTTACATCTGCCGATTTTGTTCCATTAAGAGCGACTTGTTGGCACTGGAATCGTCCTCAGAATTATACAAAATTTCATTCGCACATTTGTCCGGATCTTCGTTCTCTGTAGAAACATCTGAACGTCCAGCGGCAAAAACCTCGAAAGTATCTCAGATTCGTTACTTTCCTTCCGTTTTCCTAGTAGGCTCATCTCTAAAAGCAATACGAACTTCAAGATGGAAATATTAACTATCTGCAATATAAAAATACAATCAAAATTCTAAATAAGCAGAAACTAGACTAAGGCAGTCAAGATTGATAGACTGACTACAGGTATAAACACTTAAATAGACGAAGTACCGGGTTGACAAAATAAACACCACAACCACAACACATTACTAAGCCTAATAAAGTGTACGAAAACCGTTGGCATTCAAAACAGCTTCCAGCCGTCTCGGAACGAATAAATACACGTCCTGTATGGTTTTCAAGGGAATCTCATTCCATTCTTTCTGTGAAATACACTCCTGGAAATGGAAAAAAGAACACATTGACACCGGTGTGTCAGACCCACCATACTTGCTCCGGACACTGCGAGAGGGCTGTACAAGCAATGATCACACGCACGGCACAGCGGACACACCAGGAACCGCGGTGTTGGCCGTCGAATGGCGCTAGCTGCGCAGCATTTGTGCACCGCCGCCGTCAGTGTCAGCCAGTTTGCCGTGGCATACGGAGCTCCATCGCAGTCTTTAACACTGGTAGCATGCCGCGACAGCGTGGACGTGAACCGTATGTGCAGTTGACGGACTTTGAGCGAGGGCGTATAGAGGGCATGCGGGAGGCCGGGTGGACGTACCGCCGAATTGCTCAACACGTGGGGCGTGAGGTCTCCACAGTACATCGATGTTGTCGCCAGTGGTCGGCGGAAGGTGCACGTGCCCGTCGACCTGTGACCGGACCGCAGCGACGCACGGATGCACGCCAAGACCGTAGGATCCTACGCAGTGCCGTAGGGGACCGCACCGCCACTTCCCAGCAAATTAGGGACACTGTTGCTCCTGGGGTATCGGCGAGGACCATTCGCAACCGTCTCCATGAAGCTGGGCTACGGTCCCGCACACCGTTAGGCCGTCTTCCGCTCACGCCCCAACATCGTGCAGCCCGCCTCCAGTGGTGTCGCGACAGGCGTGAATGGAGGGACGAATGGAGACGTGTCGTCTTCAGCGATGAGAGTCGCTTCTGCCTTGGTGCCAATGATGGTCGTATGCGTGTTTGGCGCCGTGCAGGTGAGCGCCACAATCAGGACTGCATACGACCGAGGCACACAGGGCCAACACCCGGCATCATGGTGTGGGGAGCGATCTCCTACACTGGCCGTACACCACTGGTGATCGTCGAGGGGACACTGAATAGTGCACGGTACATCCAAACCGTCATCGAACCCATCGTTCTACCATTCCTAGACCGGCAAGGGAACTTGCTGTTCCAACAGGACAATGCACGTCCGCATGTATCCCGTGCCACCCAACGTGCTCTAGAAGGTGTAAGTCAACTACCCTGGCCAGCAAGATCTCCGGATCTGTCCCCCATTGAGCATGTTTGGGACTGGATGAAGCGTCGTCTCACGCGGTCTGCACGTTCAGCACGAACGCTGGTCCAACTGAGGCGCCAGGTGGAAATGGCATGGCAAGCCGTTCCACAGGACTACATCCAGCATCTCTACGATCGTCTCCATGGGCGAATAGCAGCCTGCATTGCTGCGAAAGGTGGATATACACTGTACTAGTGCCGACATTGTGCATGCTCTTTTGCCTGTGTCTATGTGCCTGTGGTTCTTCAGTGTGATCATGTGATGTATCTGACCCCAGGAATGTGTCAATAAAGTTTCCCCTTCCTGGGACAATGAATTTACGGTGTTCTTATTTCAATTTCCAGGAGTGTAGTTGCAAGTTCAGGTAACGATGATGCAAGTGAATAGCGACAAGCACCCTTCTCTCCAAATTAGACGACAGACGCTTAATAATATTGAATGTAGTGGTGAGGGAGATGCGACAGTTCATCCTCGTGCTCGCAAAACGGTGCGACTAGTGTGAAGAGGAGCCTTGTCGTCTTGGAACACAGCACCACCACTGGAAGGCAAATGTTGTACAATGGTCACATAATCCTTGGCAGTGACGTGTTCTTGCAGAGCAACCGTGGGGTCCACGGAATACCACGATATGGCTGCCAGAATCGTCTCCGAACGCCCGACATTTCCCATTTATGGGACATCAGTTAGACCAGAAGTTGAAAACATTGTGAAACAAGAGTCGTCCGACCAAATGATATTCTTCCATTGCTCTAAAGCCGATATTTTATAGCTTCGACGTCACGTATTCCTGTTGCTGGCAAAAAAAATGGTTCAAATGGCTCTGAGCACTATGCGACTTAGCATCTGAGGTCATCAGTCCCCTAGACTTAGAACTACCTAAACCTAACTAACCTAAGGACATCACTTACATCCATGCCCGAGGCAACATTCGAACCTGCGACTATAGCAGCAGCGCCTTGAACCGCTCGGCCACAGCGGCCGGCTGTTGCTGGCATTTGCATTTGGTTTCGGAATTGCACCTGACGCTGCAGTTCTCTACTTGTGAAGCCTCCTTTGTCTTCTGCTGCTGACAGGGTTCGCAAGTGCGATATTCAGTTCTGCAGCAGTCGTCCTCTTATTTTTCGTCGCAGTCCTCTTCAACGACCGTCCATCGCGACCACTCAACTCACACTTTCGTCCGTGTTGTGACGGATCATGATTTTCAGCTTTCCCCGTAGGACATATAAATCTTCGATACTGTCCTTCTTGTAACACCAACCACTTCGAAATGGAAATGAGCGTACGGCATCGTTGGCCGGGAAACGCCTTCCGGGGAAGTTCGGCCGCCAAGTACAAGTGGACGCCACATTGGGCCACATCCTCGCCCGTGATGAGAATGAAATGATAATGAGGACAACACAGCACCCACTCACCGAGCGGAGAAAATCTCGAACCTGCCCGAGAGTCGAACCCGGGAGGCGAGCACATTACTAGCCGACTAAGCAGGCTGCCTTTGATAAGGAAGCACCCGCCATACGAACACCAGTAACTTGCCCACATTCGAATGCACTGAACTCCGACGTAATGCACTCACGACTGCACGGAACACTGTTCTGACCATCACAGACACATGTAAGTCTCGGGGACGTTACACAGGTGCCGTTCGTGTTTAAATAGGACAGAGAAACCTGCACGCTTGGGTCGCGTCTGCATTTATGTTCAAGCATGCATTGCTCGCGGTGTTTCCTTATATTTGTCCTCCCGCTGTAGTTAAAGATAAAAAAAGAAAGAAACCAATGTCACAGCACATGGCTTCTAATGACAGGGTGTCGAGTTCTCTCGACATCCGCCCGTAATAGATTGCTTGCGAAATACACTCCTGGAAATTGAAATAAGAACACCGTGAATTCATTGTCCCAGGAAGGGGAAACTTTATTGACACATTCCTGGGGTCAGATACATCACATGATCACACTGGCAGAACCACAGGCACATAGACACAGGCAACAGAGCATGCACAATGTCGGCACTAGTACAGTGTATATCCACCTTTCGCAGCAATGCAGGCTGCTATTCTCCCATGGAGACGATCGTAGAGATGCTGGATGTAGTCCTGTGGAACGGCTTGCCATGCCATTTCCACCTGGCGCCTCAGTTGGACCAGCGTTCGTGCTGGACGTGCAGACCGCGTGAGACGACGCTTCATCCAGTCCCAAACATGCTCAATGGGGGACAGATCCGGAGATCTTGCTGGCCAGGGTAGTTGACTTACACCTTCTAGAGCACGTTGGGTGGCACGGGATACATGCGGACGTGCATTGTCCTGTTGGAACAGCAAGTTCCCTTGCCGGTCTAGGAATGGTAGAACGATGGGTTCGATGACGGTTTGGATGTACCGTGCACTATTCAGTAGCCCATCGACGATCACCAGTGGTGTACGGCCAGTGTAGGAGATCGCTCCCCACACCATGATGCCGGGTGTTGGCCCTGTGTGCCTCGGTCGTATGCAGTCCTGATTGTGGCGCTCACCTGCACGGCGCCAAACACGCATACGACCATCATTGGCACCAAGGCAGAAGCGACTCTCATCGCTGAAGACGACACGTCTCCATTCGTCCCTCCATTCACGCCTGTCGCGACACCACTGGAGGCGGGCTGCACGATGTTGGGGCGTGAGCGGAAGACGGCCTAACGGTGTGCGGGACCGTAGCCCAGCTTCATGGAGACGGTTGCGAATGGTCCTCGCCGATACCCCAGGAGCAACAGTGTCCCTAATTTGCTGGGAAGTGGCGGTGCGGTCCCCTACGGCACTGCGCAGGATCCTACGGTCTTGGCGTGCATCCGTGCGTCGCTGCGGTCCGGTCCCAGGTCGACGGGCACGTGCACCTTCCGCCGACCACTGGCGACAACATCGATGTACTGTGGAGACCTCACGCCCCACGTGTTGAGCAATTCGGCGGTACGTCCACCCGGCCTCCCGCATGCCCACTATACGCCCTCGCTCAAAGTCCGTCAACTGCACATACGGTTCACGTCCACGCTGTCGCGGCATGCTACCAGTGTTAAAGACTGCGATGGAGCTCCGTATGCCACGGCAAACTGGCTGACACTGACGGCGGCGGTGCACAAATGCTGCGCAGCTAGCGCCATTCGACGGCCAACACCGCGGTTCCTGGTGTGTCCGCTGTGCCGTGCGTGTGATCATTGCTTGTACAGCCTTCTCGTAGTGTCCGGAGCAAGTATGGTGGGTCTGACACACCGGTGTCAATGTGTTCTTTTTTCCATTTCCAGGAGTGTACAAGTAAACTCGGGATCCTTCCGCAATGTGATAATACAAACAGTCACTGCCCTATAACACACTACTGGCCATTAAAATTGCTACACCAAGAAGAAACGCAGATGATAAACGGGTATTCATTGGACAAATATATTATACTAGAACTGACATGTGATTACATTTTTACGAACTTTGGGTGCATATATCCTGAGAAGTCAGTACCCAGAACAACCACCTCTGGCCGTAATAACGGCCTTGATACGCCTGGGCATTGAGTGAAACAGAGCTTGGATGGCGTGTACAGGTACAGCTGCCCATGCAGCTTCAACACGATACCACAGTTCATCAAGGGTAACGACTGGCGTATTGTGACGAGCCAGTTTCTTGGCCACCATTGACCAGACGTTTTCAATTGGAGAGAGATCTGGAGAATGTGCTGGCCAGGGCAGCAGTCGAACATTTTCTGTATCCAGAAAGGCACGTACAGGACCTGCAACATGCGGTCGTGCATTATCCTGATGAAATGTAGGGTTCCGCAAGGATCGAATGAAGGGTAGAGCCACGGGTCGTAACAGATCTGAAATGTAACGTCCACTGTTCAAAGTGCCGTCAATGCGAACAAGAGATGACCGAGACGTGTAACCAATGGCACCCCATACCATCACGCCGGGTGATACGCCAGTATGGCGATGACGAATACACGCTTCCAAGTGCGTTCACCACGATGTCGCCCAACACGGATGCGACCATCATGATGCTGTAAACAGAACCTGGATTCATCCGAAAAAAAGACGTTTTACCATACGTGCACCCAGGTTCGTCGTTGAGTACACCATCGCAGGCGCTCCTGTCTGTGATACCTTACCGTAGGTGTCATGCAGTAACAAGGATGCGCGTAAGAGGAAGTCCATCTCAAGATGTAATTCAAGCAATGCAAATGGATTTTGCAACTGGTGCCATATATCAACTATTAATAATCTGAAAACCCTTTAAGATAGAGTAGTAGCGGAATTTATCTCGATTTCTCCTTTTTGTTGGCACCTGTCTTGAAAATTCAACATCAGCACGAACTTACCTGTACAGATGAAAAATGTAATTACTTTATCTCCTGTCCTTGTTTAAGCTCGCCATTTTCTCACTGATTTTAAACACAACTAGAATGAATGTAGAATTTCTCGAAAACGTGGTTCTCAGGCAAATTCATGTGAAGCCATGGAACATGTGTACCCTTAAGCTCAACAAAATCCAAGGGGGACGTCTAAATAAGATTGTAAAAATACCAAACTATGTTCAAACGTAACGTAATATTTGATATTCGAGTACAATATAACGTATTTCATGTGTACATACCATTCAGTGGACCATGTCCCTTTGCATTACCACTGGGTACAACAGACAAAAGAAAATCACTATGTATTGACAGTAATGTCTGAAACATAATTTCACGAGTGAAAGGGACATGAGATAAGCCACTGGATAACCTGGAAGTCACATAATGTACAAGCACGTAAATGCAGCACTATTGTGCAAACGAGAAACCATCTGTCCATAATTCAGCGAAGCCACAGAAATGTACCCATTTCATTACCACAACACAAAGCGTCTGTGCTGCTAAGTAGATCATTATAACCGGAGGAGGAAGAGCAGGACGACCATTTTTCTGTTAGCCACGAAGCCTCGCGAACCAATTCTGCATTCAAGCTTGTCTATTGGCTGACGCCCGTAGAAACCCGCTCGACTCAAATACGTCACTTACAATTTCCACCCAGAGATGTGCTACCACAGCAGACAAATAGGTGACCATATATTTTCAGGGAGACAATCACCTATCACCGTGCTCTTGAAGACACGACGTGAAAGGTTTTCTCGCAATTTCAGATTCCTTTCAATGTGCACAACTTTAGCCAACGTTTCTTTCGTAACTTTACAACAAATGCAATAGAAAAAGAACTACAATATTAATAATATAAATAATTCTTACAACTGCGAATTTCGATTTAATGTATGAACGTTACTGACTTGTTTTTCGCACAGTCGAAGAGAAAAACAACTCGAACAGAAAAATATACTTGTACAGTGGATTAGGATTGTTCAGTTTTGTTAATGACAGAGTAGCTCAGGGAAACAACAGCGCGTAGGATCGCGACAGTAACATTTACCATACTTTATTAAGACTATTTCTTAGATTTTTATTGAGAATCTCAAAGTTTGATCCCCAACGTTGTATCATGATTTTGCTTTCTCACGTATGGTACCACATTGTCGCTTCACCACACACTCAAAAAATCCACGTGATGGCACAGTTATCCATAGGCAAACATCGTTCCCACAAAGACAAAAAAAGTGCAACGTGCAAACTTAGAAGGATTTTACAACACTAGGTCATTAGAGTGATAAACTCTTCGCAAATATCCAAGAATGATTGCCTCTCGAAGTTGCGGGGTCCAAACAATACACATCGAACGTGCGACCCTAAATCGATCACGCGACTATGGTGGCGGGCGTTATGATCAATTATTTGTGATCGTCATTTTTATGTTTTCCGTCGTTCCCTTGGTTGCTCTAAGTTACACACCTCCACGAATTAATGGCAAAAAGGGAATTGTTCCCGTAGCGTACACATCAATCACATGGACTTTCACATGACGACAACACCGACAACGAGTGAGGTAGGTTGTCTCCTTTGTAATTACAAGTATTTTTGTAGCGCTCTTCTTTTGTCGTTGCTGTAGTTACTACCGTAAACTCATAATGTCCGCCACCAGTGTCGCGTGATCGATTTAGGATCGCACGTTCGATATGTATTGTTTGGACACCGCGACTTCGAGAGGCAATCGTTCTTGGAAATTACCAATTCTTCGGATCAGTTTCTTCTTACTGTCATTTTCAAAATATCCATTGTCCATTGTCCATTAAGGACGTTTGATTCTGGATTCAGTACCTTGATGGCAGCGGTAGACAGGAGCCAGTTGACATTGTGTGGTACATTATACCTCAAGTTCAACAACTGTAAAATCAAAATGCAAGGAGTGAGTTTCCGTCGATGATAAACGGATACCAAATGATAAATGTCCTCTTGCTCTCAGAATTCAGTAAGACGAAACAACCCTCGACGATCCACGTTAAAAGCGAAATTTTTACTTGGAGCTACCGTGACTTTCATCACTGGTGATGCGCAATATATTTAGTAACATGGTCGTTCGTGCTCCAGTTTTAACCACTACGGTCCGCCCACCTGCTTCCGAGATGATCATATCTTGTCAGTCACTCAAATATTCAGATCTGACTTCGAACTGAATGCTAGCTTGATATATTTTACGTTTTTGTAAGTTACACTGAAGTGGCCTCAGATGATAAATGGATGTCTGCTTCTCAGAGCTTGCCTTGCTGTCTGTCAAGTTCATAATGTTGTGTTGCTCCACAACAAAAGTCATTCCCACGATAAGATCAAGTAGCTGTAACAGCCATTATCTAATTCAGACAACAAGGCTTGATTGACACTTATGAGCCTTTCCTATGCTTGCTAGACCACTACAAGCAGAAGGCGTGAACTGGAGCAGTGCGCTACCTTTTCTTACTTTACCTACTCGTATAGTAGAATAACAGTTATTTAGAAAATAAAGAGAAGATAGAAACGCAGATGAAGGGTTTGATCACATCTCTACACCCAGTATCTGCAACCACTTGCGTATCGAAGATGTGACGCCTATAAAATGCTCGAAAAATGTCTGGATGTTTCAACCGAGGGTCTTCTTTCACCAGCTGTTTTTACTGTGCCGCGGTATAGAAACGATCACAGTAGTAGAAACAACAAAACCATTAGACACTATAGAGGCACAGTGACACGTAAGTGGAAAGCAACATAGCACAGCAGAAATCAGCACCTTCGTTCCCGTTAGTTGTCTTCAAGAAACAAAACATAAGCAAGAATCTGCTATATTAGTTCTATTGTGGAAGTACGTCATCCGACTTCACAGGTGGGACTATGCTAAGATAACCAGCGGGCGTAATCTTCTGTATTGGAAATGACGTCTGTCCAGATCACAGCGTTGAAATTCTCTCGATTCAAACCACACTACGTACAGCTACGAAGATGATGTGCTGTATAGAACTGACACATATACTATTTGTGGTCTGACGGGCTAGTGGTAGATAATAATGATACTAATAACGCATCTATCAAAGATCTACAAGGTTCGTGCGAATCACTACCACCAAAGACGATCTCATCCTCAATGGAAAATATTATGCCCTATAGGGCATACTGTCGTGCTCGGTAATACCGTATAAATATCTTTCCAATTGAAAACCACTACCAAACTGTGTAGAACCAGCTAATTGCAGTATGCTTCTCTGCCCTTTCAAATAATATTTATTTCACGTCGCACTGTTGGAGGTATAATATACTCTCTTGTTTACTTGACGATATTAATCAAAAGTAACTTCTGTACGTAGTAGCCACGCCACAACAATATCGTTGCATACTTTGAATACCAACTATTAATTCGTTTTAAAATTCTCACCCTCTCACTACAAAAAATAAATTAATTTTCTTTCAAGAATTTATCATCTTTCCCTTTAAGGAAACTACTGGAGCTAATTTCTCTCCTTTTTAGTTTATGACATGTGTAATAATTTCTCTCCTTGGAAACTAACAAATCTGAACTAATATTTCTGTTTCTTTGGGAATTAATATCTTTGATATCATTGCTTTTTATAACATTTCAGTCTTTTCTTCAGCTAATCTTTGACTTCCTTTTGCTTCTTTACTTTACGATATTGGAAAATTGTTCGTTCTCTGTAAGGCTGAACTTTACTTTTTAAATATCTTTGAATTTGGGTAAATAAGACTTGAGACAATATTTTTTTTAACAGAAGCTGTCCTGTCTTTATTGTTTGTTTTCTTTCATGAACGGGTACAATTCAGTTTCGATTTTATTAGATCCGACCAATGAAATAAATCCCTCTAAGCGGAAAAGTAAAAAAAAAAAGTAAACAAAAAACATGAGCGTTGCCACTATTTTTAAATTGGTTGAACTATAAAATAGACACAAAACTAATCCCAATTCAGACGCTGAGTTTCCTCAGACCCCCTACTAATGAAATTAATCAAAACACAGCACTCGCACGATAGGAAGGACAATTAGCGTGTCCTCAATACCAGTGGTTCTTGCTTGGTTGTTGAGGGTTCTACAGGAAAAGCTATTAGATTCGAGATCGTGCTTTCAAAACTCTTACTTAGATTTGTTCTCGCTACATCACGTATCTCCTAATTAACACAACACAGTCCGGTTATCTACATAGATATTTCCATATCTGCACTGTAATACATTGAGACACAAAATGAAGTCGCAAAACAATACTTAAGACAATATCACGAAGTCACCATTTCCATCTGCATGCTTTAATCCTCAAATACACTAATGCAACAACGCAGAGGCACTATTTCCTTAGTGCGTACTTTCTCCACCTTTAAATTCAAATCAAAAATTCTCTTGATAACGTCTCTTATCCACCACAACAAAATGGAGAATCTACAATCCAACCGAGATACGGATTGCCTACAAATGAGTCATTTTCAAGCAACACTTCGTTAAGTAACTGTTTTGGCATAAAATTACCATCCACGAGAGACCAATTCTGATCAACAATATACCACAGTCCCTACCGCTACCTCAGGCTAAATTCTAAGCTCCCACATAAATCGATCACTTGATGATTTTCGCCCCATAGAATGATATCAAAATTGGCGCACACTTCTTTCAAATAAGTCGATAACTATCTCATGGAATTCTCCTTAACGACTGTAGCGTTTGACTAAAACACTCCCGAGTCTAACCCCGATTCGGACTCAACTTATTCCGGCTATCAACCAACAATGAATAATGGAATTTATCATCGGACTAAACAAGAACCATTTATGGTGAACAAACATTGCACGCTAATTCTCTCTTTTAACAGTAGTTTGTTTTTCTTTGTGGTTGTTGTTGTAGTCTTGCGATGGCCAGCTGCACCTTAAATGTTATATTTGCCGCTAGCCGCAACTCTGCAGTCGTCCGAGCGGAGTAAACTAGCTGATTTTTGAGCGGATTCTGTTGCTCACTTAGTTTGAGAATAAATTAGAAATTGAAGTCATTCATAAAATCTAGTATCGTACTCTAAATTGACTACGGTATCACGAGACAGGGAAATTGTCTACGGTATCGTGAAACAGATGGCAAGTGAAGCTCTGGAACTGGTCACCTTGGTTGCGTCTTTCAAAATACCAAAGATTGCTACTGACGATGTTGACAACTATATTTCGAATTACCGATATTTTTTCAGAAAATATCGATGTGTAACTGACTTTTTCAATCCACCCACATATCGTTATACCGATATCAAAATGGCAATTCGAGTGCCGATATTTTTATTTTATATATACTTTTTTCAATTTTCTGCAAATATTTGAAATCGTTCTTCTGAAATTGTAGTAGAACATAATATTACTTCCACTGTGTGAAAGAGTCTTACTACTTTCTGAGCTTTCATCACGTCTTTCTCTTTGTGTGAAGCAAGTGTAGGTGGCACAAAGAAGTTAGATTGCACAGGTGTGTGTGTGGGGGGGGGGGGGGGGGATGGAGGGAGAGGGATGGCGGTTTGAATGTAATAACAAGATTTACGATGTAAAGAAATAGTATACCAGTTGCGGCAAAAAACAGTTTTTAAGGCAACTAACGTGCAATTTCTTTACATCGGCGTTCTTCAAAAACATTTGCTGAAAATATTCAACAAAATTTCTAAATGACAAGATTGGTAACGCTGATGTAATCGGCGCTCGGCGCTACCAACAGAAACTGCAACGTTTAATCTCACCGCGTAGTGTCGACACTACAACTGCTAGTTTGCAGGCGTTTTGGAAATGAATAAACTGGGAAATCAACATGAAGTATTCCGAACATATCCGATATGTGACGAACCCAACGACGGACCCATCGGATGCCTTTTATTGTGCCACATACGCAGTTAACATTGTTAGTAAAGTGGTTATCGTCAAGCTTGAACGTGCATCGTTTGCATTTCAGTTCCTGCTCTAAGGTGGCTAAGCAGGCTGCTGGCTTGTTGATGTAGAGAATATGTAATAATAAATAAATACTTAAATATGCAACTCGAAAAACGTCAATATATTTACAATGAGGATATTTGTATAGACTGGTACGACGGTATTATTTTCGCCGATATGTCTACATATCGATACATTTTTTCGAAATATCGGTGACCTATAGTTAAATTTGTCTAATATCGACATATCGGATTCTCGATATTTTAAAAAATACCAACAATCCAAATTTCTACAATGTGCCTACACGGTACTTAAAAGATACCTATGTCAGCCTGATAATCCCTACAAAAACGGGGAACTTAATAAAAAAGAAATAAAGATAAATGTCAGCATACGATAGCCTAACAATTCCTTAAATACTTATATGAGTATACTTGAGAAAAATACATTGTCATAAACAGAGGAACAATACGTAAAATATCCATTGTCGGTCACATGTCATAGTCTTTTGAATCAAGACGCTGTGATTAACGGGCGCTTAGACGTCGAAAGATACCTGGCATACTTTCCCCACCTCATCCTCTCCTCTGGATCTGCCGTTTTATGCCATTTACATTGCTCTTCTTCTGTTCACGGTTCTCTGAATTATATTTTCTACCTTATCTGTAACCGCTTTTAATTTTTACCTCATCCCCCTTTTTTCTCCATGTTGAAGTCATAATAAATATGTAAAACACTTAAAATATTATAGAAAAAACCTTTCAACCCTTATTTTGCAGCTGAATCATTGAGAGAATTGTTTATCCATTTTCGTTGTATTCCACACTGTATGCATTCTAACAACGTTGTTTATCATACAACTCTTACTTTTCGCTACGTTAAGTGAAAGTGCTTTCAAAACCGCCTGAGCTATAAAACATGGTCGTGGCATGTCGGAAAGCACGCCTACCCGATTTTCGACAGTAGCCTTTTTTTATGCACTACGGAGACGCCAAATTGGCAAGAGCAATTCATACACTTTTTTGAACAAATATGTCATTTATATGTATGTCACTAGGTGTCTTATGACCTTTCACTTCGTACAGCAGAAGCGACGACATTACTGTGGACAATGTAGTACTCATAATGGAAACTCCCCATCGCACCCCCTCAAGTTTAGTGATAAGACACCCCGTCAAAAACTGAACACAGATCGAGCATGAAAACAGGAAGAACGTGCGCTGAGCTGTGAAAAGAAAAGCAAAACAGAAACAGGAACACGAAGTGGAATTTAGAGGATACGTGAAGAGAACTGGCGTCGTGATTAAGTGGTTACGGTGTTGGACTGCCAAGTGGGCGAATGGTGCTTAAACATCCTTTGTGCCTTTTTTTCTTTTCGCTGTTCGCTTTATCACACACGGCATTAGTGACAATACGTGTGTCATATCTTTTGTACGACTGGTAACTTAGTGAGGTATGCGTCCTTGCCCAATATAGGTGTTGCTATGAATGTGAATGTGATCACTCCCAAGGAAATAATGAAAACATAATAGTTTGTCACCGAGTTTCACAATCACATGGTTTCTCTGTGCTCTGTCAAAACATATGTTTTTAAAGTTTTTGAAATTGCGTTCCGTTTTGGAAATTTTTGCTCTTGAATTCCTCTGTTGTAACTTAGTTCACATCCATTTATTTATTGTTTTCATTTCTGAGAGACTCCTATGAGGTATCTCGACTGCTCTCACTATTAATCACATTTACTCCCGACGGTAACATATCCTTACCACATGACTCATATTCTACAATCAGTGTATAGTACGACAACTCTCAAGACTACAGAAAGAGAACAAACATTTCAATGACAGGACGGACAATTCATACCGTTGTGGGGAAAAAAATTGATCGGCACTAAGGGGGTTTGAACACGGCACGCCTGTTTCGTAGTGCAGCACTGTGGGAACTCATCCACAATGTCGTTGTCGTTTTAGCCTGCCCTTTATTGCACTTCTTGTTCTTGGACCGTTCACTGTTTCTATTTTGCTTTTTTTTTCTCAGTTCAGTACACCTACTTCTTGTTTTCATGTTTGATCTGTGGTCAGTTTCACACTGGCTATCCACTGGGCCATTTTATCACTAAATCTGATATCGGCGGGAGGAGGGGGGCGATCGATGGGTAGTTTCCCTGGTCAGCTGCGCTAGTTGCTGCATCTCTTGCACCGCGCTCTCCCATCTGCTGAGGGAACGAGAAAAAGTGAACACTCTGCGAGTGGCATAACTTATTTCTGATTGCATAATTAATTTGAGAGTTACAACCTAAAACGTATTACACTGTAAACTTTTCATTTCTGTTTCACTGACTAGTGCATCAAACCTGGAAACCTGGCTCTGGTCTTAAAGATGTATTCCCGTAAAAAAAAAAAAAAAAAAAAAAAAAAAAAAAAAAAAAAAAAAAAAACACGTATAGAGAGTGTGATACGTGAAGCAAGACATCATGGATGAATTACACTGTGTAAAAAGTTGACCATGCCTGAAAATGCGAGGAGGTGGCTGGAGGTGCGGTAGCGGGGAGAGGGGCGGTGCTGGAAAGTTTTGCACGGGACGGCAAAAACCCTGGAGCTGACCCTGCTTCAACCGAGGAGTCTACAAAACCGTAGTGGTTAATAGAGGCAGCTTATTTTCTCTGTGTTAAGATATTCTTCGTCCCACAATACACTTGTGTACTTTTGTTGGTTGGTTCCTACATCATCACGTATTTCACCACATGGTAGGTTGGTGATTTAATCTCATTACAATTTACATCTGTATACACAGATCAGCCAGAACATTATGACCATCGACTTACCCGTCCAGGCGACTGCGGCGTCACCTGTCGAGCAATGGCTGATAGCCAGACAAACGGACGGTGCATGTAGTATCAGCGAGTAGAATGTGCGTAGAATGGGGAAGGCACGTGACCAACCTTAGTCTGACAGCGCAGATTGCAGTGGCCCGGACGCTCGGCACTAGCATTTCGAGAACTGCACGAGTTGTCGGGTGTTCGAGGAGTGCTGTGCTGAGTGTGCTCAACACGTGGCGAAACCAAAGTGAAACGATTTCCAGACGTCGTAGATTTTGGCGGCCACCCCTCATCTCTGATGTCGGACCCTTAAGGCAGGGCAGACTTGTAAAACAGAACAGGCGGCGAACTGTGGGGAACTAACATTACACTTTACTGGTGGACAGAATGCAAGTGGGCTTGAACACACAGTGCACCGAACACTCCTAACGATGGGCCCCCACAGCCGACGATCCACGCATGTGCCAGTTTTTATACCAAAAAATCGGGAACTACGACTCAAATGGGCATGTGACCATCGACACTGGACGTTGGCGCAGTGGCTGAGGTTGCATGGTCCGATCAATCCCGATACCTTCATTATGCCGATGGGGCAGCGCGAAACCGTTGTCTTCTAGAGGAAAAGCTCCTTGACACCTGTGCTGCTGGACGGAGACAAGCCGGTGGCTGCTGCATTGTGCTCTGGGGAACATTCATGTGGGCATCTGAGGGTCCAGTGGAGCTCATGCAAGGTACCACGACGTCCAAGGAATATCGTACACTGGTTGTAGACCACTTACAGCCCGTCATGACGATTATGTTTTCCGACGGCAGTGTCATTTTGAACAAGATAATGCACTACGTCACAAGACCAGGAGTGTGATGGAGTGGTTCGAGGAACATAGTAGCGAGTTATAATTGATGGGCTGGCCCCGCACTAGCCAGATCTGATGCCGATCGAACACATGTGAGATTTGATTGAATATTGCGTCAGAACTCATCGCACCCCTCCACGGAATTTCACGGGAATTATATGACTTGTGTGTGCAGATGTGGTGCCGACTCTCTCCAGCGACCTACCAAGGCCACAGTGCTTCCATGCCACGTCCCGTCTCCGCTGTTACCAGTGCCAAAAGTGGAAATACCGGCCATTAGGTAGGTGTTCATAATATGCTGGCTGATAAGTCACCGTGCAGTACATGGCGGAGTGCAGCTTGTACACTCTTTGACATAAAACTCGACCGGCGGCCGGCCGCTTCAGAGGCTAAGTCCGCGCCGATCGCGACATGGGACAAAAAAACTGGCCAACTCGCTAATTCTCGAAGTCCGGTTATCTGCACAATCTGGCAACACTGTAGACTGCGGCACTTCCTGGAGGAAAACTTGTCCCAAGATAGAGAGACTCTAGGCTGATTACGCCTGTGGTCTAGCGGTAGCGTGCGTTGTTTCTGTTCATAATGTCAGTGGATCGAGAGCAGCTGGCATAAAATATTTTTATAGCCTCTTCTGTCTGAATGCTGAAGACGTGAATGTAATGGTAGCGCAGATTCAATCTATTTCGCTTTGTGACACACTGATATCAAAATTTTATCTAGTAACGATTTTGCGGCAGATTTCCTGCAGACTGTCCTCCTCTGGACGCCGTATGCGGCAAAGCTCCGGGATCCATTTGCTGGCTACTGGCAGCGGCCGTGGCGACAGCAGCGGCGCTGCACTCCCCCGTTCTTTATCGAAAGCGCCTGCTACCGCTCATCGCTTTTGATGATTTAAAACGCTTTATTATTAAATATTGCTCCACAGAAAATTTCTACAATTTCCATTCACGCTCAAAAGCAACGGAGACAGACGCCCTGATTAGTAGGCGGGTAATCGGCAAGAGCTGAGTATGGCCCGAAATTAATTTTATAGACTGGGACGAAATTAAACCACCTCACTACATTCGATGAATTTATAAATGCTTCATACCTCGTTTCTTTTCCTTTCAAACTTAATTATTTGTGCAACTTTTGGTCAATGTTTGGATGTTTTCGTCAAGCCAGATTGAGCGTCTGTGGTGTAAAGTGTATTACAGTTCTTGTTTCATTCCTTATGGTAAGTCTATGCGATAAACTGTGTGAATACCTTGCAATGCATGCTCTGTAGCAGTGCAGGCACACTGCACATTTGGAGTTCCATGTATGGGTTCATGAAGTATTTATTGTTAATCGGAAGAAGTGATAGTTAAGGTCATCAGATTTAAACCAGAAAAATTTGTCGTTTTGAAGGTTTCAGAGAACGGAAAGGAATTGCTAACGCCGGTGTTAGAAAACGTCTACAGTTAAATGCTATTGCAAAAATTTAGAAGATGGGAACTATATTAATGAACATGTGCACTTCATAAACAACCTTCTGACATGTTAGACCTATATGACGAACAAAGCTCAAATTTATATCGTTGACAGTCGGTTTGAATCTTTTCAGGACCTATTTTACAGTGAAACACCTTGGAATTTGCAAAGCAGAAATCCATGATATTAACTTAATTTACTAAGTCGAAATCGGACGAAGATTGATGTTTAAAGGCATTCTTCAGATTCGCATAAGAAATTTTTACTAGCAGTTTGCAACTCCATTAATTAAAATGGAAAATAAAAGGTTGTAGTCAGCGGCTTCTACCGTGATTCGAACTTATAGTACGAGCACTGCAACGCACAAGGGAACCTCTGAGCTAACGACACACTGGCGGCCAGAGGCGGACTATAGTCACTGCGATGTTGCCTGAGCCTCAAAACGCAACCTTAAACACACAAACAGAGGAGGTGGAGATTACTGTTTTAACGTCCCGTCGACAACGATGTCATTAGAGACGGAGCACAAGCTCGGATTAGGGAAGGATGGGGAAGGAAATCGGCCGTGCCCTTCCTAAGGAACCATCCCGGCATTTGCCTGAAGCGATTTAGGGAAATCATTGAAAACCTAAATCAGGATGGCCGGGCGCGGGATTGCACCGTCGTCCTCCCGAATGCACACACAAACAGGTGTTACTTATGTGAAGAACGCCGTTCTTGGAGTCCAGAAATTAAATATACTTTCTAATTGTGTCATCTTGCAGTGGATTATATCGTACGAGTCTTCGATATGGAAAACGAATGTCAAGTGAATTTAGCGAGGTAACGCCGACCTACACCCGGAAGTAAATGCACTATCAGAATGTTGACAAATACTTGCTACGACGCTGTCATTTCTCGGTTCTCTGACGAGGCAGCTCTTCAGCGAAATGCTTGCCGTGATTCTCCGATACGGTTCTTCAGAGTGGAGACGCGCGCGCACGTTTGGTTTTTATGCGGCGTTCTCCCCTGATGGTTTCTGACGTCGCCTTGTGGGCTATGTATACATATGAGACATTCAATTATCATTAATCCAGAATGATACAAGTTTCAGCTTTCGGCGTGGAAGAAGGCTGTTGACGCCGACATTATATCATTTCAACGTAGGGAAAGCAAAACGGATCATTCAATGTTTCTCATTCAATATAAAGCATGTGAGATAAATTTCCGTAACGTTCATAATCATCTAAAAATACAAACGAAGTAAAACTACACCGGAAGCTTATTCGAATTGAATATAATGTAAGATACCAAACGCTTTGCACCTCGATGTCGAATTTGTCCACTTGCAATCGTTTGCAGCATGCACATAGAATGTCATGATTACCACGAGAATGAAGAAGTATGTTGGTAAGAATGGAAGCAAGAAGAGACGCAGTCAACAAATATTCTATTCCTCATGGCATTCATTTCATTTGACACGTAAGAAGAGGTAAAGCGGGAATTTACTTTCGTTAACACGAAAGATATGCCGCACATATTGATAACAAGGAAGTCTGCGTCTTCATACGTTTCCTCCTTGAAATCTGTATGCTCTATTATATACTAAGTAGCCCGATCATTGTTTCAGTAATGTTACCCTCTTGTTTGACCCCGTAACGATGAACAGATTCCAAATGCATGTCCCTGCGTGAAAGTAGCTGTTCGAACCCTTCCTGGGTTGTTTTTTTTGTGTTTTATTGCTTGGAATTCCTGAAGCAGACCACTGTGCCTTCCCCCCTCGTGGGTTAGGTCTCAAAACTAAACCGCTTTGTATCCAATGGCATAATTTATTCATACTGCATCAGCATAAGACTCTTGCGAGTGAGAGAATGACAATAACAATCGTAACAAGAACAAGCAAATAATGAATGACGTTTATTCCAACGCAGAACGAGAATGGCTTTAAATATAAAAATCTATATCTATATCCATATCTGTTGATCTTTGAGTTGGCACAATGCAAATATATTCTTAGCATTTAGTTACTGAATTTAGTTCTGGATGTTTGCAGAGAAAAGGAAAAGTCGGTACTTCTCGCTAGTGTAATATAATGTGAACCAGCAACTACCCTTTCCTTAGAACACGACTCAAGCAGGTCCTCAAGTAGGCACTGCTGCATTCTGTTCCCTGACATTGCTCTGATGACGGTTAATGCAGATAGTTCCGATTATGAAATACAAAACGTGTTGCAGGTTAGTTCCTAGGATAGTAACATTAAATTTGCGTTGTAGACGGCAAATGAACGTGACGACTATCCATATTACTCATCAATATAAAAAGACAATATTTTGGGAATTTAACAGGATTACTCAAAATGAATTCTGAAATTGGGTGACTGACCGCACAGGTGCTAAACGTCGTCAAGAGTATACGATGTCCTAATCGCATTAGGAATATGAAGATCGTCTTCGACAGCTCGCAACTTTCACATTGCTATCTCCACCCTACTCCAGAAAGCTCTCGGTGGAGTTGCACTACGTTGCCGATGTTATGGAAGGCCTTCAAACCGACAACAGACCACATATTGAAAAATACAAGCGAATTCTCTTGCAGCGTAAGCTTATTGTAACTAATCTAAAAATTATTGGAGAGGAACATTGTCCTATTCAAAAAAAGTAAAATGTTACACACTGTTGACGTCAAACGGACATTATCTATGTCCTTTCTTGTGTCCTACTCATCTATAATATCAAGTGTACTATGAAAATGATTATGTATAATGGATTATAAGGTAATGCCTTGATACCAGATGGTGGGGGCCGGCCGATGTGGCCGTGCGGTTCTAGGCGCTTCAGTCTGGAACCGCGTGACCGCTACGGTCGCAGGTTCGAATCCTGCCTCGGGCATGGATGTGTGTGATGTCCTTAGGTTAGTTAGGTTTAAGTAGTTCTAAGTGCTAGGGGACTGATGACCTTAGAAGTCAAGTCCCATAGTGCTCAGAGCCATTTGAACCATTTGAACTATTTAACACAAAATGACATTAAAAATTTAAGTTATTCACGAGCAGCTAGTTGAGAATATGTATGAACATTAAATGACACGACGAACCGTCTTGTTCTGCATATGGATTCAAACCCAGCTCATGCAGACTAAGCAAAGATTTCGTGACTGACGGAAACTAACAGTCATTCCTGATTTGGCATACAGAGAGTGATATACCTCGATTTGAGACAGTATCAGTTAGCAAATATCAACTTTAAATTGCATAACGCAAACATTTTTAACAGACGCGAATTTCTACCCAGCATCTATTGTCCCTGTTAACGAACTACGAGAGATGTTAAATATTGCTTCTTCACAAGTAACTTACTTGAAATGCCGTGAGGTAAAGCTGTGTGTTGGACACGGATTCGAACCCGGAACCTAATCGGATTGCTATCGAAGCACAGTCAAATGTGACATATCGGAATTTCGCGGCAGTAACTAGATGTTTTAACTGAAATGACGAGACGAAACATTAATGTTTTCCTTCCCAGGACTCCAACCCGGCACCTATCGCTGTTATATTCTAGAGAAAACTAACGTTAAATATGGGTTTGTTGCACCAGCAGTGACATGTGAGCATGTTTGAACTGAAATAATATGACGAAGAGTTCAGCGCTCACTGGGAATAGAGCCCCACACATATCGTTGTTGACTACACACAAAGAAACGTCAGCTACCGAATTTTTCTCCACCAGCTGCTCAGAATAGCATCTTGAACTTACAGTCATCTCGCAAATAGTTCTGTGTCTCACTGGGAGTTAAAAACGACAGATATCTTTAGTGTTGACAGCGAATGAAAATACATTAAAAATCAAAATTATTATCCACCAGCAGATAGGTGTTCTCATGCTAGAGCTTGATAATACATAATTAAATCTTTAGTGCCGGGCCAGGATTCGATCCCATTCACGCATAATATGTGAAGGTGTTGAGGAATCTGCAGTTTTGAACAAACAACAAATTGTAGCCGAGCTGTATTGCCACGAAGGGATCAAATTCCGCGTTAAGGGCGGTCTGAGTTGCATTCCCAGTTCAGAACCAATTTTATCGACATACAGAAGCTCAAATAAAAGATGGAATAAGTGTCCTGTGACCATACATAGCGTTTGTGTCGTCACTTGAAATAAATAACTAGTATAAGAAAGGTTGCTGGTGATAGAGTTTCTACATGTCGCCACTCCAGACTTTATTGTGGTTCAACCTACCGTCTACTTGGTAAAGAAGGAATATCATCTTTAATGTGAATTTTCAGACCACGCAGCCATTATATCTCCTTCACTTGGTGTAGCCAGGAGAGAATGGAATCTGTCTCTCCCTATCTAAAATCATTGACAGAAGTGAGAATCGAACCCAGACCATAGGTATAACAACCTACCATCCGTCCAACAGACCACGAAATCCTCTTCTCTGCGAGTCATTTTTCTATCGTAACGCAGTTGCGCCACACTGGATGAGAATTCTGACACACAGGCTCCCTGTAGTAATTTGCAGCATGTTCAGTAAATTCATTTACTTGGTTGACCGAATCACCATGAACTAGCTGCCTCGGCTACCCAGTGCATACATTCGACTATTTTGTAATCACAGAAATAAAATCACGTTACTGCCACCTACACACAACTGCCAACATTGTAGGATGCAGAAGTTTAAATAGGAAGTGTTCCTTTCCACTTGAGCTATTCTATTGCGCTATCTGTTACTAGAAAACGTCGTTCAGTCCAAAAGAAAAGCTGTAACTGTTTGTCTCTCAGATGTCAAGACCTGGCCATATGCATAATCTCACGGTGCTGTGGAATCCAAAAGTTCTGGAGGAATAGTTGCGTGTCAGCTTGTAGCATTGTCCCGCGTACAATTTGAGCGCTACAGCTCACCTGGAGAGCGACAAATTGAGGGACTTCTACGAATTGAGTATTAAAATCTTGACATTCGAAGTGTCTACGCCTTTTACGCGATCTGATTTCACTCTTTGCGTACCTTCCCTAGAGGACCTCATAAGATCGCCTAATCTGAAACAAAAATCATTTCCACTTCACACGTACTGTCCTGCCCGAGAAACTTCTTCTTCTGTGTAGTGCGACCTTAGGGAATGCCTCTTTATAAAGATTTAAGCATCTCATTTATTCAAAAATCTCATCGATGAAGCTTGTAGTAGGCTTGAGCTCGCTGCTTACAAACTTGTCAGTGGAAGAGACTGAAAACATTTTATATCAACTGTCTAACACAGGGCTGGCACAGCATGCCTCGCGAAACATTCCATTCCAGCGAATGCTTCCTCCTGCCCTTCTCCAACTCGACCAGTTCGGTGCTGTTACTGCCGCCCCCCCCCCCCCCCCCACCCCCGCCATGTTGCCTATCTGCAGCAATGTCTCAATGTCTGTCATCCTGTTTGGGTCGTGAGACATACATATTCCCTATGTGTAAGCGCCATAAGGCATAGACTACTAAAAGTTTGATTGTTACTTATTTCTTTCACATTCTTGCACGTACATTAATGAGATATTTAAATATTTAGGTTAGATGTATTCAATTTGATCCTGACCAGTTCTGTAATATTAACTTCAATTTCCGCTGTAAGAAAACGAAGCTGAAGTCCCAACGACTCATTGGTCACTGCATTATACTGAACAGATTTAATCCACTTTATTGAAGAAAATGTACTTTCACAAATGTGTGCTGATCGGAAGTAAGATTTTGTTTTAAGAGCAAAGTCTGCAAGTAACTTGTGACATCAGTTCAAAATCTGCAGCATCTCTTTCTGATCCGAATAGCTTGAACGGATCGTTTGGAAAATTGGAGACTTTTTCTTTAAGATTACTTCTAATACACAGGGCTACCTAATGTATAATAAAATGAAAAGTTAAACAATTTATTCCGTTTTTTTTCTTAACTGACCAATGAAGCCATTTTCTCTTCCATCATAGTTGGTACACCATCGGTGCAAATGGCAGAGTAGTTTTTAAAACATCAGCTTTCTGTACGTAACTTTTAACTGTGTTAAAATATCAAAACCTTTTGTTCTTAGCAACGGAACTAAAGCGAGTAACTCTTCATGCAAAGAAAAGTCGTTGTTTATTAGACGAATAATGATTAGTAGATGGCAAAGATCTGTTCGATCAGTACGCTCGTCCACACACAAAGAATAATACCGACAGTTTGCCACTAAATTGTTTAGTTTCTTTTTTATGCTTTGTCCCATATCAAAAACTCTGCCGATCGGTTCTAGGCACTACAGTCCGGAACCGCGCGACCGCTCCGGTCGCAGGTTCGAATTTTTCCTCGGGCATGGATGTGTGTGATGTCCTTAGGTTAGTTAGATTTAAGTAGTTCTCAGTTCTAGGGGACTGATGACCTCAGAAGTTAGGTCCCATAGTGCTCAGAGCCATTTGAACCATTTGAACTTGACAAGACAATTGTTTTGAAGTGTTCAGCAGCGTCATCGTAAGCGAATGCTTTTGCCATTTCTATTCCACATTCTCTTGCGAGTGCTGCATCGCTGAATATTTTTGAGTAGTTGATAATTTTGAACACACAGCATGCAATGCAGTTAAATTCTTTTCTTTAAGAGTTGAACTTTCCGGCAACTCATATCTTTCTTTAATTTCTCTACTAAAGCGTTATGAGATTAACATCCGTATGTTGTTTCATGGAGCGAAGAAAAATGTCGAGAAAGATTACTACCTGTATTTTGACTTACTCATTTTTACATATTAAACATTCCAGTTTTTTCATCGGAATTGTGTATATAAAGAAACACTTTATCTCCCATTCCTCACTGAAAACGCGATATTCAGTATTCCTTCGTTCCGACGTTCTTGAGAACTTTAATAGAAAGTATCCAAAGTAATAACCGCAATCAAACCCACAATAATAACCCAAGCAACAACCAAAATGACAACCACCAGAACCGTCGGAGGCTCGAGTCCTCCGTCGGGTATGGGTGTGTGAGATGTCGTTAGTGTAAGTTAGTTTAAGTAGTGTGTAAGCCTAGGCACCGATGACCTTAGCAGTCTGGTATCACAAATTTCCAGTTTACAACCTAACGACAGCGCAGTATTAATGAGAGTAAACGTGGACAAAGCACCGAGAGCAAGCGGACTAAGAAACAGCAATGCCTCTTGGAAGTCGGACAGCCAGTGAAGGTGTGAGAGCCCATACTTTCAGGAAACTGACTCAGACAGGCTGCCCTACTCCAGTGACGATAGAGAAACGAACCGTAAAGTTGCGGCGAGGTCCTGACGTCAACTCGCAAGTAGTGTTGTAATGCAAAGCAATAACTTTAGGATACTGGGTCGTCAGCCACTCTTTGCCAGGTCTGGTCTATGTAATAAGTTTCTTCAAGCTGAAAGCTAAATACTTGAGACTACGAATATAAGTTAACATCAATGATTCCAAAGTGCCGACTCTCTGATCAGTATTAACTACCTCAGACAATGGTACACGAACACGCAAGCGACTGTGGAAATGGAGAAAAAGTGTAGTATGTTACCTTTCCTCAATATGGAAATATACAGAACAGCAAACGTCACACATGACATATAATCAATAAAAAGTCCCTTGTTTCTAGCACATACTTCGATGCTACATCCAAACATCACACAAAATCATAGCATTCACTTGTACGTTTAACCAAGGTTCATCTGAACTGCAACGATACCAACTTGAAGCCAGAATTACCAAAGTTATGCCTCACCTTTGAGCCATGAGCTACGGAAATGCAAGCATTGCCGAATTTTTCACAATATCAAAACAAGAAAAAGAAACGATGGGACACCACAAAGCAAACTTTCCAGCCTTCCGAAATACCCTCGGGTGGAAAAAGGAAAAATTCTCTCCCAATAGCCAATCAGGTCAACTAAGTCAGAAATACTCAGGAATCCGCTTTGTAAGGCATATGTCTCTGGTTCATGAGGATAGCTTTCAGCAAGGATTAGCTTCTGTCATTGCTACGGTAACACGATCGACATACAACTAACTCGGACGGAAGGACAGTCAGTAACTGGTAGTTTACCAAAGTAAGTGTAGTGCAGCGCTCAAGCAGTCGTACGCCGTCAAAAGGAGGATAAAAGAAGATATCAAATTAGTTACAAAATAGACTGACTTGAAGTACGGCAATAGTTACAGGCGATTGGCATAACTGCCTACGTGCTGCGACAGTGATCACTGACTCACCAGGCGTAGCTGTTTACTGTGCTGCTCCCGCACACGTGATAGTAAACCATCTCAACAGCTATTGGGAGTCACGGAGCTGTGCCACACACTGTGAAACAACTACTCTCAAGGAGAAATTTTTACGTTTCGTTTCTTGTATATCGGTGAATAATGCAATGTGTGCGCAGTAAAATTACAATAGGACAATTCGAACTATACAGTAGTCCGATAAAATGAACATCTGCTGGAAGGACAGCGGAAAATTTCGAAACTACTGCAAAACTGATTAGTCTTTGGCACATTTGTTCTATAGCTCTTCCACTCCTTATCTAGAGAGGAGATTTAACACACGTGGTCACGATTAGGCTTCTGGTCATTTCTGGCAAGTACACAAGTAACTAAATCTGTTCCTTTGACTCACAAAGTGCCAAATGCTGCGCTCAACTGCAGACACACGTTTCGTTCGTTTGGGCTATGTGTATTACATGTGGTTACCACATCAGAAAGGTGAAAGAACACAACCGATTGAAACTCACAAACTATCCGTTCTTTGTTGCCGACCCTAGATGAGTGTATTCGTACTGAAGTCATGGAAGAGGAAAACAATTTATTTATTTAGCTAATCGTATGACTAGGGTCCTCCGTCGGGCAGACCATTCGCCGGGTGCCGGTCTTTCAATTTGACACAACTGTGGCGACCTGTAGTCGATGAGGATGATAGGATGATGATGAGGACAGCACAACACCCAGTCCCTGCGAGGAGAAAATTCCCCGACCCAACCGGGAATCGAACGCTGTCCCAGAGGATTGACAATCCGTCACGCTAATCATTCAGCTACCAGGGGCGGACAGGAAAACAATACTAGATAGGGACTCCAATGAATTTCTGCTGTTGGAAATCCCGAGCTTCGATACGTTTCCGGAAGAGAATTTGTAGGAGTAAAGACTGTACAGAAACGAAGAGGGTAGTAACAGAAGGGAGATTATTAAAAGATTCTGATAATTAGCGGAGAAAGACGGTGTCGGCTGCAAGGGCTCAGTTACAGATACGTTATACTCGTAGTCTGTATCTTCCTTAACACGGGAGCAAGTGGAGGAGTAGTACAGCTCACTAGAAATCTATAACCATTAGGGGGGAAAAAAGAAATGGTACAACACAGAAAAAAACTTGGGTGATGCTATACCTTTGTGCAACACGGTTCCATTTACAAATGACAGAAAATATAAACTGTTTCATTGAACGAATTTTGAGGTGAGAAAGGGCCCACAAAGAGAAGAACATGTAAGATACTACAAAATATTGCAATTGTGGTTCCAAGGTTTATGGATGCAGATCGGCCTCTATCATGGGAGAACCATCCCATATGTATGGCAATATATCGCTCCTAATACATGAAGAGACGGCAAGGCACCTGGGGAAAAATAAAATAGAAAGAACCAAGTTCTTGTAGTTTTAGATTTGGCAGAACTGCCCCTTATAAAGCCCTCTGCAGAACCCTTCATTTTTGGAGTTATTCTCCACCTCAGAAACAATCCATCAGGCCAATGGTGGTGCTGCGATGTTTCCGATAATCTGATTTGTAGATACTAAAGACCTCATTCCTTTAAAGGACGAAGCGCCATGTGTTCACAGTGTGATCCTCAACGCAGCTTGAAAAAATGTTGCTCTCTATAAAGGGAGAAAGCATACTACGTTCTCCTTTAACAGGAGTTTAAATGCACATAATGAGCCACAATTTAGTTCTAGCTCACTACATTACAAAAAGAAGACCACTCTTAGTGATTTCAACTTACAAAATTCGACTCCAGACAGCTTACATACCTCTAACTACAATAAACAAGGCGCGTTGCTAGAACTGGTTGTAGCGTTAGCGTTCGTTACATTTTTATTAATTTCTTGATCGTCAGGATGTATTCATATTCATTTCAGTGCTGCCAGAGGATTTCAGAGTTAACTATCATTATTTAGGTCATTCTCTGGATATATAATGCAGGCCCTTCTCCCTTGATATTATAACACAGACCATATTACTCTCATATTTCACGAAGAATGAGGATAGAATTTCTTTATAAAAACGCCATTTGTCATTCTTCACTGTTTAATAGCATGCGTGCTCTCATCGATGTACTAGAGAGATTCTGAGACAGATTTTAGACGACGTTGTGGCACTAACTGAAACGTATTAAAGACTGTCAGCAATTTGTGGAAAAACGAAAGTGTCTGAGTATAAGCGGGAGTGAGAAATGTGTGTCGGCGCTTTGGTGTTGCCTACCTGCCATGCTCATTAGCACAGATGGTCTGCCCAAGAGTAATATATACCTCATAATCAGAAATTCCTGGAAGTTCCTGGGGAGAAACTTGAGACAGAAACAGCAACAATCATAAGTCTGTCTACAACGTACAATTTTCGGACGGCAAGGAATGGAGTGCATTAAAATTAAATAGCAAACAAAGTAACTCTTGGCGAATGACGCAACCAGCAAAAAATACCTTTTTAATGTTTTATTTTAGAGCCAAAACCGGTTTCTGCCTATCAAGTTCATCTTCAGATGGTTAATATTTTCTGTTATATAGATGTTTTTTTCATCTGCTCCCACACACCAGCAGAATATTTGAGTATTTAGTACCGCCTCATGTTGTTTCATTAACAGAAACACGCTAAAGCACAACCAGTTATTTAGATATAATGTGAAACAGTTCTGCTCACTGACATAAGTTCCAGTATATGGTAATTTTTTCCATGTGGTTCTCAGTTACTGTGGCAAACTTCCTCATTTTCTTAATGTCAGTGCTGAGCATCGCACATTTGCTATACACTTGATGATATGTTTACAGTGCAAAGATTATCATTAACCAAAGATAAAAAAATATCATTCATTTCCTATTGACCAAGCAGGCAAAAAGACAAAGATTGTATGCAGAATGTGCAAAATGCAACATGTTAATAACAGAAAAAGGATTCATTCTAAGAATAATAGGACAAATTGTTTTTAGTGGGTCTCTCTCTTTCTTTATTACGTAAGCGTCAGCAGAAAACTTAACGAAATACTTAAAAGACAACTGATTGCATAATATAAATTACACATGAACACAAACACATTTATATATACAGACATTTTTTGATTATCATTACAGTGTGTAAGTTAGTTGCAGGGAATACAAAATTAAAAAATTGAATAGAGGAATGACAACAACACATTTACTCATCATCGTACTGTATATTTATACAATTTCATACTGAGGTTTGGAACAGCTGAATTTTTCTGCGTTGTGCCTGTTATGAAGCTACTTTGTTTTTGCTTTCTGTGAATGGGAAATTATTTAGAAACTGTTCATTGGCTAGCTACAGCTGCTCATTTAGAACGTATTGGGCTGTACTGAGGGTGTGATTATATATTTCTAGTTCCTCTAAGAGATCCATTTTTCTTGTCTTTGTTAGTGGTACGTACTATCTCCAAGTTGTCGTTAATGTTAGGAAAAGAGTGTCCATACTCCTTCTTGTGAGTGGCTATTGCAGATTTGTTTCAATTCTTTTAGTCTAAAGGTATCCATGTAATCATGATACTGTATACTACAGCTTTTGGCAGTCTGTCCAGGATAAAAGCTGGGGCAATTGTCACAAATAATCTTGTAAATTCCAGATTTGCTCCATCTAGGCTGGTGATGTTAGTGCCGTGGATAATGATATGTTGCACAGTCTTATTGGTGCAGAAGCTTATTAGATCTCCTGATCTTCAGAAAAGATTATCATTTTGGTAGCAGATTGTGCTTATGAGGGGAATGCATGCAAATAGGTCATCTTCCGCTACCAGTTGTGAATGTACTGCAGGTGATTTACTATCTTTAATTTTATTGTGTAGGTGGTCAATTATTTGTGGTTTATAGGCATTATTTTTAGCTACTGTTTCGGTTATATTGATTTCTTTCTCCTTGGCAGATGGAATAAGGGGAATTTTATGTATACAGTTCAATATGAATTTGAAATCGCCATTTCGTGGTATGTATGGTGGTCTGAAGAATTACTTACAATTACATCTGTGGTGGTAGGTTCTCTATGAATTTCAGAGGCATCCTTTCGATTCAACGTTTTTATTCTAAGATCAAGAAAACTGATACCCTCTTTTGTCCGATGTTCAAAAATGGACCTGATACTGGGGTGTGTCTTACTCGCTGCATCTGCAAATGATTCTGTTTCATCTATGGCGCCAGAGGACAAGATCAGTACATCATCAGTACACCTTTTGTAATGTTTCAGATTGTCTTTACAATGGGAACTAGCGTCAACAAATTTATTTTTCAAATGCGTAATACAAACGTCAACTAAAACGCCTGCAAGGGTGCTTCCCGTTGCTATGCCATCTGGCTGCATATACATTTTCTTGTTGAATGGGAAGTAGTTACGTGCTAGAATTAATTCTAACATCGCTGTGAGTTCGCGTTTCTCTGCCTTGTAGAGCTTTATTTTTTTTATTAAATTGCACTTAATTATTCCAGTAGTTTCCTGGACTGGTATATTTGTCCACTGGTTCGCAGTGTCTAGGGAGGTATATCTGGCACTACCTGGTATGTATACATCACTTACGTCAGTAACAAGTCGTTGGGAATTTCTGATAGAGAAGTTCTCTTCAAATATGTAAAAGTTGCTAAGGAAATCTTTAAGCTTCTTCAAGATGTGATATGCAAGACTGTACCTTGAACTAACAATAGGATGTGCTGGGCAATGAGGTTTATGAATCTCTGGGTGAGATCTTAGTTTTGGAGATATGGGATTCATGACTAAGTTATGTTGAACAGCATCTGATGAAAGGTAGTTGACATTTTTAATTAATTTCTGTAGCTTTGTCTGACGTTTGTGTGGAGCCAGTCTTCAGTTCTTTTGTTTTATTGCTAAGAAATAATTGTGAGGTTTTGTTGATGTAATCTTCTTCATACATAATTACTGCAGAGATATTTTTATCTGCAATAGCAAAAAGGGCTTTGCTATCTGTAATTTTTTAGTAATACTAGTGACAGTTTTTGAATCAGTCTTCCCAGAGTAGGGTGTTGATTGTAGATTTCCTGCAATAATTTATTTGGCTTCTGAAATTACAGTATTTTGTTCACTTGGTATTAGTTTGGCTTTGCAACATGCAAGTTTTCTTCTGACAACTAATTTAATGATTTGTTTGTCGTAAAGATTTTGGCAATGTTTTGTAGTTATAGTATTTTGTTCATCTTGGCTTATTCTGGCTGTCATGTCCCATTTTTGTGCTGATAAATAATTTATTGATGTTTTTGTCATTTAGTTTTGGGCTATGTTATGTCTGAGACCTTTATTTAGTAACAATTTCTGCTTCATCAAGAAAAATGCTGGTGGAGTTTAGCACTCTATTATAAAATTCAAGTTCTGGAGTGCTGAGGATGTCAGTGAGCTAATGGGTAAATTCTGAAGGAAGTGACTGGCTTTCTTTTTATGTCTCATGGAGATAATTAGCATTTCTTTGCTTCTCTATTACTATTATTTTAGAAGTGCATCATAGATAGGTATTTTATTAAATTCCAGACAGGTCTTGTTAAATTTCACCGCTTGTACTACCTTCATAATGTTATCTTTGCAGAGCTATTGCTGTTAACCTTAAAGCAGATACGGATTTCATTAAATTCCAGGCAGATCTTGTTAAACTATACAGCTTCTATTATCTTCATACTTGGTGGTTCTCAATGTATAAACAGGATGCAATGCCTGGCTTCGAGATTTCAATGATATTTTATCCATGTTGGATCTTGTGAAACATGTGGCCATCTGGCCACAAATGATAGTTGGTGGATGACACAACCAACCATAAACAATTTTTGGAGGTTTTATTTTAGTGCTGTAACCGCTTTTGGGCTACAATGGCAATCTTCAGTGGTTAATATTTTCAGTTACACAGATGTTTTGACCAACAGCAAGTCGTGTGCTCACACACTGCACAAGAACATTTGAGTATTTAGTGCCACATCATAAGTTGTTTCCTCTAATAAAGATACACCAAAGATCTTGCATTTATTTATGTACAATGCGAAAAAGTTGTGTTCACTTACATAAGTTCCAGCAGATGGAGATTTATTTTGTTGTAATCCATGTTGTTTTCAAGATATTTGTAGCTGGTTGCGTCATTCACCAGTTAATGGCTCCAGAGTTCACAAAATCCAACATGGATAAAATAACATTGAAATTGCTGAGCCAGGCATTCCAAACTGTTGATACATTAAAAAACTGCAAACTATACCTTGCAAAGATGGTACAAAGGATAAAGTTTAACAAGACCTGTCTAGCTTCTCCCTATCTACATTAAGGCTAACATTAAGAGCCAGAGTAACTCTACACAGATTTCCAAATCAAAATTCGAAATAATGCGTTAAAAACTCAAATAATATCCCTAGACAAGGAAAAAGACATACTAAATAATCAAATATGTAAACTGCATCTTGAACTCACTAACCAGATGTATCCTACAGACCTGATGCACATCTTATGTAATCAAGAAAATACATCTTATGTAACATTAATAGATAGATAACCAAAGAAAAGACAATTATCTTCAGGAGTAATAAAAAGAAAATTCAGTAACTTACTTCAAAATTAACACAGTATCTCACTGAAACCCCCAACACCAATTAATTTGAATTTTATGGAAGAGTGATTTTCTTTGATGAAGCTGAACTTGTTTCCTAAATAGAGGTCTCAGACATAAGATTGCACCAAAACTCAATGACAAAAACATCAGCGAATTAGTTATCAGAACAGAACTTGCATGTGGCGAAGCCAAACTAATACCATGTGAACAAAAACTGTGACTTCAAAAGTCAAATAAATTATTGCAGGAAATCTACAATCAACACACAATTCTGGGAAAACTGATTCCAAAATAGTCACTAGTATTAATAAAAACTTAAAGATAACAAAGCCCTTGTTGTTATTGCAGATAAAAATATCTCTGCAGTAATTATATATGAAGAAGATTACATCAACAAAACCTCACAATTATTTCTTAACAATAAGACAAAAGAACTGAAGACTGGCTCCACACAAGCGTCAGACAAAGCTACAGACGTTAATTAAAAATGTCAACTACCTTTCATCGGATACTGATATTCAACATAACTTAGTCATGAATCCCATATCTCCAAAACTAAGATTTCAACCAGAGATTCATAAACCTCATTATCCAGCACTTCCTATTGTTCGTTGAAGGTACAGTCTTGCATATTACATCTTGAAGAAGCTTAAAGATTTCCTTAGCAACTTTTACATATTTGAAGAGAACTCCTCTATCAGAAATTCCCAACGATATGTTACTAATGTAAGTGATATATCCATACCAGGTAGTGCCAGATATGCCTCCCTAGACACTGCGAACCAGTGGGCAAATATACCAGTCCAGGAAACTACTGGAATAATTAAGTGCAATTTAATAAAAAAAATAAAGCTCTACAAGGCAGAGAAACGCGAACTCACAGCGATGTTAGAATTAATTCTAGCACGTAACTACTTCCCATTCAACAAGAAAATGTATATGCAGCCAGATGGCATAGCAACGGGAAGCACCCTTGCAGGCGTTTTAGTTGACGTTTGTATTACGCATTTGAAAAATAAATTTGTCGACGCTAGTTCCCTTGTAAAGACAATCTGAAACATTATAAAAGGTGTACTGATGATGTACCGATCTTGTCCTCTGGCGTCATAGATGAAACAGAATCATTTGCAGATGCAGCGAGTAAGACACACCCCAGTATCAGATTCATTTTTGAACATCGGACAAAAGAGGGTATCAGTTTTCTTGATCTTAGAATAAAAACGTTGAATCGAAAGCATGCCTCTGAAATTCATAGAGAACCTACCACCACAGATGTAATTGTAAGAAATTCTTCAGACCACCATACATACCACAAAATGGCGATTTCAAATTCATATTAAACCGTATACATAAAATTCCCCTTATTCCATCTGCCAAGGAGAAAGAAATCAATATAACCGAAACAGTAGCTAAAAATAATGCCTATAAACCACAAATAATTGACCACCTATACAATAAAATTAAAGATAGTAAATCACCTGCATACATTCACAACTGGTAGCGGAAGATGACCTATTTGCATGCATTCCCCTCATAAGCACAATCTGCTACCAAAATAATAATCTTTTCTGAAGATCAGGAGATCTAATAAGTTTCTGCACCAATAAGACTGTGCAACATATCATTATCCACGGCACTAACATCACCAGCCTAGATGGAGCAAATCTGGAATTTACAAGATTATTTGTGACAATTGCCCCAGCTTTTATCCCGGACAGACTGCCAAAAGCTGTAGTATACAGTATCATGATTACATGGATACCTTTAGACTAAAAGAATTGAAACAAATCTGCAATAGCCACTCATGAGAATCAGTATGGACACTCTTTTCCTAACATTAACGACAACTTGGAGATAGTACATACCACTAACAAAGACAAGAAAAATGGACCTCTTAGAGGAACTAGAAATATATAATCACACCCTCAGTACAGCCCAATACGTTCTAAATGAGCAGCTGTAGCTAGCCAATGAACAGTTTCTAAATAATTTCCCACTCACAGAAGCAAAAACAAAGTAGCTTCATAACAGGCACAACGCAGAAAAATTCAGCTGTTCCAGACCTCAGTATGAAATTGTATAAATATACAGTACGATGATGAGTAAATGTGTTGTTGTCATTCCTCTATTCAATTTTTTAATTTTGTATTCCCTGCAACTAACTTACACACTGTAATGATAATCAAAAAATGTCTGTATATATAAATGTGTTTGTGTTCATGTGTAATTTATATTATGCAGTCAGTTGTCTTTTAAGTATTTCGTTAAGTTTTCTGCTGACGCTTACGAAATAAAGAAAGAGAGAGACCCACTAAAAACAATTTGTCCTATTATTCTTAGAATGAATCCTTTTTCTGTTATTAACATGTTGCATTTTGCACATTCTGCATACAATCTTTGTCTTTTTGCATGCTTGGTCAATAGGAAATGAATGATATTTTTTTATCTTTGGTTAATGATAATCTTTGCACTGTAAACATATCATCAAGTGTATAGCACATGTGCGATGCTCAGCACTGACGTGAAGAATATCATGAAATGTGCCTCATTAACTTATTTACAATATGAGTGCTGTGTGTAGCTCAACAAAATATACATCGACCTGGAATATCACGTGGACCACAACAAAACAAACCGCTATCTCCTGGAACTCACGTAGGTGAACACAACTACTTCGCATTATTGCTAAAAAAATATACAAGCACTTTAGCGTGTCTTTTTTATTAATGTAACCATTTATAATATAGCACTAAATACTCAGTTATTCTTGTGCAGCGTAGGAGGAGACAACATGCTGTTGATCAAAACCTCTATGTAACTGAAAATATCAACAATCTGAAGATAGGCTTGGAAGCCCGAAACTGGTTGTAGCACTAAAACTACACATTCAAAAAGTATTTGTGGTTTGTTGAGCGTTCACGAACTACCTTTAACGGCCGTTTAGTTCACAAGCCGCAGCATGTCTAAAATAGTAAAGAAAATTAATATATGAAGAGAAGAAATCAATAAGTACGTAAAAGCAAAGGTAAATCCAAATACAGAGGTTAGAGCTCAGCAGTAGCAGTAGGTATGTGTAATTATTTAAAATAATGACGATATTGTGGTTGACCAAAAAATTATACAAACGCTGAATCTTTAAAAAACAAACATGGCTGCTGGGCGTTGTAGTAAGTACAAAAAAGGTAACCAAAAGACTTTCTGGTAAGAACAAAAAACAGTAACCAAAATGAGACGAATAAGGACGTACTGTTGCAGCTTTTTTATCAGATCATGTCTTTCGTTCACACTGCTTAGTTTAAATATTTAAGTTCTTCTTTTTTTTTGGGGTGGGGGGTGCAAAACTGCTATGGTCATTAGCGCCCGATTTAAGTTCTGCCACATGGTATCATTCTTCCTCGGTGTCAAATGTTTATAATGACTACGTAGTCTTAGTACCATTCTTTGCTCAAGTCGCAATGAGAAGTTACAGCGATCAATATTAAAAGTCTCGTGAAGTGAGAACTTCAGCACTCTTCCGACAGGAGGCAATGATCAGAGTTATTTACCTCGATTATGTAGAACACAGTATTTCACACCCAGCTCTGTGTCCCTTGGCGAATTGTATAAACGGTTATAAGTCACTAATGAGGACTGTTAGAACAGCAGTGATGTTCTAGTGATAGGGGAGTTGTCTCTTGGAGCTGTACTTTATCTTGTTATTTCAGTTTCCTGTATTTTGATTGGTAACTGCAGTCTGGATATTGTAAGTCCTATACATGTGATTTACTCGTTGGGACTCACGATATAGATTTTTCAAGGGCTGGGAAAACGTTTTGAAACATAAATGTCACGTATCTAAACATCCTTAAATCTGGTCAACTTGAGTAACAAGACGCGATGTGCAAATGAAACTGAGCGATAAGGTGAGGATCACAGCTGTTTCTTGCAATTTACGAAAATTGGCCGTTATTTTTTAAAAAAGTGTTAAGTTTCAAATCGTTGTTGTGCCTTTTATTTGTAATATTCTTAGCTACAACTGTTTAGGATACACAAAGTTTTACTGAGAAAATTATGATACTGTGTATAAGATCGATATATAAAACATATCTGTGAAAATCCGCACTACAGAAAATGTAATGGTATAAATGTACAATTGTTCAGCTGATTCAACATTAAATTCCTCTGTCTCTGTTTCTATTTGTAGGAAAAAAGGAAATTTTGCAATAATCCTTTTCATGTTCTTGTTCCTGGGAATAGAATGTACGCCACCGACAGTTTATCGCCCGAAGTTCGTGCTCTTAAGGTAGTCTCTGTAGCATAGCACGTGGGAGGGCTTCGCCTCCGCGTAGAAACATGGGGCAACTGGGTCTAGCTTTAACCGTCTTGATATATTACATTTTTCTTCAAGAAGGGTGTAAAATTAATAATGACTTTAATAAACGAACACTGTTAACATCCAGTTCCTAGTTTGCTCTACCTACGAACAACGAAGTGTGTGATACTGTTGGACCACGGCATCAAATTTTAAAGATACAGATCTGCTGGGCAGTTCCAAGAAACTTGGAGTACAAGTGGCATTTTCGTCTACAAAATACATTTCTCGCTTACATATCTATTTTCTGCTTGACCTTTAGGAGAGATAAATTACAATTTAACAAAGTCTATTAGGACTACCATTATTAGCACTGTAACAAATTGGAAAATACTCTTAAGGGAACAAAAGTGAAATTATGTAAAGTTATTTATGAAAAACATATGAAAATTTAGTTCCATATTACAGATAGAACTATTCAGAGCTGAAGTTGTGAGTGATAGTGCTTTTGTCGTAAAATTCGCTGTCAGAAAATATAAGTGACACACCATTCCCCTGTTCTACTTAAATGTACAACTTTTTGACAGAGAACAAAATCTATACTGCAGTTAGCAGTAGTTAATTCCAACACAATAGGAGACACCGCTGTAACCACGTAACCTAAAACTTTCGATTATATTAGGAACCATTTCCTCCAGATTCAGTAAAATACATGAACAAATCAATTATCCTTATAACATTACGCCACAAGTTAATTATTTTACATTTTAGTTTACTGTAGCTCCAAGAATGTGGCAATTTTGGTGCTCAGAAATGTCATCAGTTTACTGTAGAGCAACCAGAGGCGGCGACGAGGAAGTGACCACCGTTTCCCCACTGTATCCTGAAACTACTGCTGGAAAGAATTTCCTCAGATCGTGATAGTGAGCATGTAACTGCTGTACATGCCCCATTTCTACTGTAAAGAAACGACGATTACCAAACACATGCTTACCGCCGACAAGAGTTAGCACAGGTGCTAACACTACCCCTAACTTACACGCCGCTACCGTTGGCGCACCACTGTAGCTGCGCCTGCTGCGTCGCTACAGTAGTCATGGATTTCAATGGTTAATGGGAAAGTGACGAAGAAAATGTTCTACTCGTATTTGCCTGAAGGCTTGCAACTACTACTGGCTGAGAACTTTGGCGACAGTACGATAGCGAAGGAAGCAGGCAGAAGCCTGGAGAAGATACCTGTCTCACTTGTCCTTCCATGTCACCTATTTCACTACTCCATTGCTATATTTGCAGTCGAAAACGAGCATCTGCTTCTCTTTGTCCCGCCGCTAAGCCGCATGGTCTTGAATCTCCCTTCATTCGCCAACACTGGCTCGTGACACTATAGTTTTTGCACTTGAGGGTCTCGATTGAAAATGCGTTAATGTCACTAAAATATAGTTTTACTAGAATAACACCGTAAAGATTTTGTTTCCTCAAGGATGTTTGTCGGTTTATGTAAGTTCATTTGAATAAGCATGAAAATATTACAGTCACATATTTCTGGCTTCACTGCTTTGCTATTGTCCTAAACTTCACTTTGGTAATTTATAATTCCGCATGACTTGAGTCTTTATCTGCCCTGTCATCTTACACCTGCAGTGTTGAGCAAGTTGGTTCTGACCCAGCTTCACCGCTGTAGAGCTGAAGATTCGTCCATCCAGCAGAATCTAGTTCCATCTTGTTCCTCAGCTGCGTCTGCTAAACCCATTCCACATATTTTTCATTGCATTCTCCGCCACCATTTCCTTTACGTTTGGCAGTTGTCAAGAAACTTCCATCAGGAAGTTCCGCGACATTTTTCTTTGATAAACATGCAGTTGTTTCGATTTGCATGTCGAACAAAATATCTGATGGCGTCAGCCCTCTGTCAATCTGTATACTTTCATTTTCCTTGGCTTTATATATGTGGTACTAAATTGTGAAATTAGAATCCAGCGGTGTAAGTTAGCAGACGACAGCATAAACGAGAAGTTCTAGCTGAGTGGCGTTAGACCCTTTCCAGTCGCGTCCCTCGATAGCAGTAGCTTCTGACAAGTAGGAAATCTCTCAGTTATTCCCACTACTAGCTTCTGTGACTGTCCGATTGTCCGGCTCGTCAGCTGTGAGTGTGTGCCCCCGCAGCTCGGATGCGTCGCATTTGCAGCGTGGCTGCCGTCGCCAGGTGTGCGGCAGGAGGCGGCCCTCAGAGGCGGTACTGCACGGCCTGCAGCTGCGTGTCGCGGTGGCGCGGCAGCTGCGCGCCGGCGCTGCACGCCTGCGGGTCCTTGGGGTAGCCGGCCTCGGTGTGGTTGAGGCGCGCGCGCGACAGCCGCCGGTGCACGTCCGTCATGTCGGCGCGCCGCGCCGCGTCGGCCACGTCGCGCGCCAGCACGGCCGCCGAGCACGACATGGCGTACCGCACGCACGTCGCCAGCGACAGGAAGCGCCCGTCCGGCGACAGGTCCACCACCGCGTAGCCCAGGTACACCGCTGCAGACAGGAAATCGTCGTGCTCTCATGTTGTTCGGTTGTCATTCGGAAAGTGGCATATTACTGATACTGTTCAGATGCGTAGTTGTGGTAGCACACTACTGGCCATTAAAATTGCTACACCAAGAAGAAATGCAGATGATAAACCGGTATTCATTGGACACATATATTATACTGGAACTGACATGTGATTACATTTTCACGCAATTTGGGTTCATAGATCCTGAGAAATCAGTACCCAGAACAACCACCTCTGGCCGTAATAACGGCCTTGGTACGCCTGGGCATTGAGTCAAACAGAGCTTGGATGGCGTGTACAGGTACAGCTGCCCAAGCAGCTTCAACACGATACCACAGTTCATCAAGAGCAGTGACTGGCGTATTGTGACGAGCCCGTTCCTCGGCCACCATTGACCAGACGTTTTCAGTTGGTGAGAGATCTGGAGAATGTGCTGGCAAGGGCAGCAGCCGAACATTTTCTGTATCCAGAAACCCCGTACAGGACCTGCAACATGCGGTCGTGCATTATCCTGATGAAATGTAGGGTTTCTTAGGGATCGAATGAAAGGTAGAGCCACGGGTCGTAACACACCTGAAATGTAACGTCCACTGTTCAAAGTGCTGTCAGCGCGAACAAGAGGTGAACGAGACGTGTCACCAATGGCACCCCATACCATCACGCCGGGTGATACGCCAGTATGGCGATGACGAATACACGCTTCCAATGTGCGTTCACCGCGATGTCGACAAACACAGATGCGACCATCATGATGCTGTAAACAGAACTTGGAGTCATCCGAAAAAATGAAGTTTTGCCATTCGTGCACCCAGGTTCGTGGTTGAGTACACCATCGCAGGCGCTCCTGTCCAAGGGTAACCGCAGCCATGGTCTCCGAGCTGATAGTCCACGCTGCTTCAAACGTAGTCGACCTGTTCGTGAAGATGGTTGTTGTCTTGCAAACGTCCCCATCTGTTGACTCCGGGATCGAGACGTGGCTGCACGATCCGTTACAGCCATGCGGATAAGATGCCTGTCATCTCGACTGCTAGTGATACGGGGTCGTTGCGATCCAGCACGGCGTTCCGTATTACCCTCCTGAACCCACCGATTCCATATTCTGCTAACAGTCATTGGATCTCGACCAACGAGAGCAGCAATGTCGCGATACGATAAACCGCAATCGCAATAGGCTACAATCCGACCTTTATCAAAGTCGGTAACGTGATGGTACGCATTTCTCCTCCTTACACGAGGCATCACAACAACGTTTCACCAGGCAACGCCGGTCAACTGCTGTTTGTGTATGAGAAATCGGTTGGTAACTTTCCTCACGTCAGCACGTTGTAGGTGTCGCCACCGACGCCAACCTTGTGTGAATGCTCTGAAAAGCTAATCATTTGCATATCACAGCATCTTCTTCCTGTCGGTTAAATTTCGCGTCTGTAGCATGTCATCTCCGTGGTGTAGCAATTTTAATAGCCAATAGTGTACTTTATGCTAGAGCACGTGTCAGCCGTGAGGAAGAGCTGACTGCTGACTAGTGCGGCCCCTAGATAGTCAATAACACTGCGCAATAATGCTGTTCAGTAAGTCCGACGTTCTCCCTAGACTGCCCAGTAGAGTTGTGGTATCGAATGTTGAGGATAAAGACTCTGCTACTGTGGTGACTGTTAAACTTTGTTGCAAGCAGACAAAAAAGTGTATGAAGACTTGGAACTCGGAGCGTCAAAGATCGCTCACGAAACTTGTTGAGTGAATTGAAGTTGGACGAAAGAAAATATTATCATAACTTTTTCATGTGTTAATGGCCCATCATACATAGGCACTTACCCCCAACCCCTCCCCTTGCAATCTGGAGCACGGTGTTTTGATTACGCCAAATCTCTCGTTTAGCGAAATGTAGCACTCTTTACGTGGCTCATTACGAGGCAGTACTACGCACTTAGCAATTGCTGTATAATCGTTTGTTGTTCTAAACATCGAAGTAATGAACGTGTGAATAATACTGAGTGAATAACCATCAGTTCTCTGAGATATAATGCTTCTTTGCGCCACCTATAAAATTTAGTTCTTGTGGCATGATACGTCTCAGAATTGTCCGCAGCTCGTGGTCGTGCGGTAGCGTTCTCGCTTCCCACGCCCGAGTTCCCGGTTTCGATTCCCGGCGGGGTCAGGGATTTTCTCTGCCTCGTGATGACTGGGTGTTGTGTGGTGTCCTTAGGTTAGTTAGGTTTAAGTAGTTCCAAGTTCTAGGGGACTGATGACCATAGATGTTAAGTCCCGTAGTGCTCAGAGCCATTTGAACCATTTGAACCGTCTCAGAATTGACCAACTCATTTACATCGATAATGGCAATGTTAGAGTCTTGCACACCCTCGCCCTCACCCCGGAAAAATATCTGTGGATGCCCATATCCACATCATCTAAAAACAAAACACTACAATGACAGACCCAATTTCCTCAAATCAGCGTTTATCTGTTACGCTACAGTACCTTGCCACTGATAGTTCACTTCTTTCGAAGGCTTTTAACTTACAAATATAGTTCCACCTTAAGGGATTTGAGACATAGTAACGGAAACGTATCGCCTTATGCAATAATACGTGCACTAAGGGATTATATTTGGGTAAGTAATGTATACACACACACATAAGTATCTGTATATACACTACTGGCCAGACGCGAAATTTAAACGACAAGAAGAAGATGCTGTGCTATGCTAATGATTAGCTATTCAGAGCATTCACACAAGGTTGGCGCCGGTGGCGACACCTACAAAGTGCAGACATGAGGAAAGTTTCCAACCGATTTCTCATACTCAAACAGCAGTTGACCGGCGTTGCCTGGTAAAACGTTGCTATGATGCCTCGAGTAAGGAGGAGAAATGCGTACCATCACGTTTCCGACTTTGATAAAGGTCGGATTGTAGCCTATTGCGATTGCGGTTTATCGTATAGCGACATTGCTGCTCACGTTGGTCGAGATCCAATGACTGTTAGCAGAATATGGAATCGATGGCTTCAGGAGGGTAATACGGAACGCCGTGCTGGATCCCAACGGCCTCATATCACTAGCAGTCGAGATGACATGCATCTTATCCGCATGGCTGTAACGGACCGTGCAGCCACGTCTCGATCCCGGAGTCGACAGATGGGGCCGTTTGCAAGACAACAACCATCAGCACGAACAGTTCGACGACGTTTACAGCAGCACGGACTATCAGCTCGGCCGGGCGTTGTGGCCGAGCGTTTCTAGGCGCTTCAGTCTGGAACCATTGACCGCATCGGTCGCAGGATCGAATCCTGCCTCGGGCTCAGATGTGCGTGATGTCGTTAGGTTAAGTAGGTTTAAGTAGTTCTAAGTTCTAGGGCACTGATGACCTCAGATGTTAAGTCCCATAGTGCTCAGAGCCATTTGAACCAAGCCTATCAGCTCGGAGGCCATGGCTGCGGTTACCCTTGGACAGGAGCGCCTGCGATGTTGTACTCAACGACGAACCTGGGTGCACGAATGGCAAAACTTCATTTTTTCGGATGAATCCACGTTCTGTTTACAGCATCATGATGGTCGCATCTGTGTTTCTCGACATCGCGGTGAACGCACATTGGAAGCGTGTATTCGCCATCGCCATACTGGCGTATCACCCTGCGTGATGGTATGGGGTGCCATTGGTGACACGTCTCGGTCACCTCTTGTTCGCTCTGACGGCACTTTGAACAGTGGACGTTACATTTCAGATGTGTTACTGCCCGTGGCTGTACCCTTCATTCGATCCCTAAGAAACCCTATATTTCAGCAGGATAATGCACGACCGCATGTTCCAGGTCCTGTACGGGCCCTTCTGGATTCAGAAAATGTTCGACTGCTGCCCTGGCCAGCACATTCTCCAGATCCCTCACCAACTGAAAACCTCTGGTGGATGGTTGCCAAGCAACTGGCTCGTTACAATACGCCAGTCACTACTCTTGATGAACTGTGGTATCGTGTTGAAGCTGCAGGGGCAGCTGTACCTGTACACGCCATCCAAGCTCTGTTTGACTCCTTGCCCAGGTGTATCAAGACCGTTATTACGGCCAGAGGTGGTTGTTCTGGGTACTTATTTCTCAGGATCTATGCACCCAAATTGCGTGAAAATGTAATCATATGTCTATTCTGGTGTAATATATTTGTCCAATGAATACCCGTTTATGATCTGCATTTCTTTGTGGTGTAGCAATTTTAATGGTCAGTAGTGTACTTCTTTTGAAAACCTTGCATTAATTAATTTTTTTAAAAAACTTCGTCGTTCGTGGGAGTTTAGCGTATTTTCTGAGCAACAATTCATACGATTCATTCGTAATTTCTGTTTTTCTACTCATCACCTTATACATACCACAGTACCGACAGTTATTTATACATTTCGATGAACTCCAATCAGAACGCTGTTTCGTCTTGCTTTGGACTCATTTTCAACACCACAACAAAACGCAAATGGAACGCACTGATTTCCACAGTCTGTTCCTCGAGAGAGCCTGGAAAGAATATTGTCAATACTGCTCGCAGACGGCAGGATATTTCCGGGCAGCGCAAAATATTTCAGCGTTTTTTGATGTTATCAATATTATTCCACAGCCTCATAAGCTCACCCCTAGATGTTCAATATTATTGTGTGTACCTTGGATATTTGAAAATAGTTTGAGATGGTGATTTACGAAAATCTGATAGTCCAGGAAGAGTTTATTTATGGCGCTGCCACGTCCAGGGATAGGCTTTATTATTGGCAAAACTGGTAAAGTTAACATTCTTATCAGGACATTTGAAAGTGCTTTTGTTGGAGATAGATTCTGAAACTTTAGAATTTGCTAATGGTTCAAATGGCTCTGAGCACTATAGGACTTAACTTCTGAGGTCATCAGTCCCATAAAAGTTAGAACTACGTAAACCTAACTAACCTAAGGACATCACACACATCCATGCCCAAGGCAGGACTCGAACCTGCGACCGCAGCGGTCGCGCGTTTCCTGACTGTGAATTTGCTCATTGCTTACCAGAAAATTTATATATATCTCAATGCTAATTGGATCAGTGTCATCATCAATCGAAGGCCTTTGCTTCCTAAGATTCACGTAGTTTCAAGAAGGCACTTTCGTTGGAGGAATCTAATACGAAAGCCCTCTTTGCGCCCACAGGTGGGGCAAGTGGCTATCATCTAGAACGAGGAGTTCGTCGCAAGCGCTTTTCGACACTCCCGTTTTGCAGACAAGTTACTGAGCCAGATGCCGTCACGGAACTTGCCACCTTCTTTCCTGCTGCGGTTTTCGGCCAGCTCTTCTCATTTGCCGCAGTCAACACTAGATGCGTTCATATCGCACTTTGCGCAATCCTTGAAGCGCAAAGCAGTCTTACAGGTATTTTCTTGACAAGTGCTATCTCACTATATATCTCACTATGCTATCTCACTACAAGAGATAGCATAGTTTCGCAGTGTTCAGACACATGGTCCCTCCATGGTATCCCTAGAATGTTTCGTTTTTCGTGTGCACAGCAGGTGAAAGGTGTTGAGCTTAGGTTGTCGTTTATCATATGATCCTTAGGGATAATACAAGAGGCTACTCAACATACATATTCCATATATGAGTATTTTTTTGTTCGCTGTCAGATGTTTGTGGTTCCATATTCTGAGAGGAGCTTCCCGAAAGTAATCGTTGCTTTGACATTTCTCTAGAGTGGCCTTCTGATACTATCGAGTCCAGATAACACAATTTTATGTCTACATTCAACAAGGAGCCATCCAGTCTTATAGCGGGCATATCCGCGTCTCCTTGCAGCGTAATCGCAGTCTTCTGTGCATCCTTAGATGATGAAACTAAGACCAATTACTATTATAATATTATACTGGTCTTTCATCCTTCCAATTCGTTCATATCTACAGGTCAGATCTACTCCAAAAAAAAGCAAACACCAACTCGAAGACTGCTTTGAACTATATAGTACTTTAATAGCATGCTCGTGTTGAAGGCAGTGTTGACTTTATTTCCTCCAACTTACGAATTGTTTCACTCAACTTTTATTGTGTTTATTTTAATGTTATTACTAGATTTATTATTAGTTTTATGTAGGTCTTCAGTGAATTACCGTTTTTGCTGATGTGGTTACTCGCAAAATTACTTTCATCAGCGAATGAAGTATGCGTAATTCCAGGAGAACGAGAGTCAAAGGCTGCACTAAAGTGTTACACTGCTGGTGATGAAAACCAACATAATCAATGTTAACTTAACGTCGTCTTATTTTTGACTTTGGAATTCTAAAATTCTCTGTGTGCTTGTAGTGTCACTACGATCTACTTTCAATCTGTAACGACAGCGGCAGCAATGGGATGTTAAATCATAAGCTTCACTCTGTTGGTGTTTCCACTTCGACCTCGTTTCGTTCGATTTCACGTCAAAAATGTGTGTTTAATGGAAACTAACCAATCTCTTCAACATATGTGGTGTCTGTTCTTTCGGACATGTCTGAAAGTCCAAACGCATTTTGAGATTGCTGGAAAATGGGCAAGAGACACTACATCTTTAGTGTGTGGATAAGTTGAGAATGTGGATCTTACAGGAAGAATGCTAGGGTAGTCGTGCAGTTGCGCTGACCACTGTATACGGATGGTGTAGATGCCAGTGCATCTGCATAATAATCAGGAGACCCGAGTTCGAATCCCAGTGTGGCACATATTTTCAACTTGCCTCATTGATACAAATCAATGCCACTGGCAGGTAATGTCTTTCATTGCTTTGCGTCTTCAGTCTCTTCTACTTCGTTAAACGCAGCTAAACATTGTGGAATGTGGCACCTTGAGTTTAGGTAGCGTACGTCCTTCAGCTTGAAAATATTATCTTTGTCGATTTATACATCAGAGTCACGAGCACTGACCATCTGTTTCAGACTTCTACATGCGCAGCTCAACTATAAACTCAAGTCAGTATCTTTCGATTTCATTGAAAATGCGATAAACGTACTGCTGACCATTAAAACAGTAACAGCAGCAAGGATACCAAAAATTGTGAAATTTTATTTATTGTGTGTACTGTCCAACTGAGCTTGGATTTATGATGGGTACGTCATTCCATGCTGCTTCAGCTCGGCGCCAGAGTTCATCAACCATAGTGGCTGGTGAGTGGATGTGCGCCAGTCTCTCGGCAACCCGTGAGCAGATGTTTTCAGTAGAAAAGAGCATCCTGGCTGGTACAACAGTCTAACACCTTGTACATAGAGGGAGATTAGGATAGGGCAGACAACATGCAATCTTGCATTATTTTGTTGAAAGATAACGTTATGGAGATCTAGAAGACACTGCGCATGCACAGAAATTTAGCGCTTGCTGTCCAAATTGGAGACTATTGGAACCAGTGGTGAACTGTGTACCTAACGGCAAACATACGATCACACGAGGTGCTGGGCCCGAATAAGGATAGCAACGGAAGGAAACTGGCACACCTTCGTTCTACTAGCAACCTCCGCATACTGACTTTTTCATCTTGAGACTGTAAGAAGAACCGGAAATCGTCTGAAAATACGACGTGGTGCCACTTCTGTGTCTATTTTGGTCGTTGAGAGTATCAGTCGGCCTCTCTCTTTTGCGACGTCAAGGGAAGCCACGACGGCCGGAATGCTGACGGTCTTACTCCATACGTTGTCACGATGTCAGTACAGATACTTCTCTTGCTGTAAACATGTCCGTTCCTTGACACAAGACGCATGGAGTGGCTGTCTCGTCCTGCATCTTCGAGCGAATTCTACGTCGTGTTAGGCTATAAGTGCAGATATTGTTATCATTTGTATCTTAATATGCACCCACGTCAGGGTGTTAACAATCTTCCCGCAAATACGTCAGTACCTGATGTTTTCTGCACAGTCGTAACTGCACCACTAAGTGGACTATGCCTGTTCGTTTGGCGTCCACACCTCCACACTTCAACACCTCTTGCCCAGAAGAAAATAAGCATTAATGGCTCGCTCTTGTCACATGTACTTGGAGATACTAATGAACCTGAAAACAGGCTTCTCCTAATTTCCTAGTCTTCAAATGAACTAAATACTGGTGGAATGCTGTTCAGAACACTGTCCTCACTCACCACTGAAGATATTCGCACTTACCCGCCTGAGACCCTGCACTTCCGTACTCTCGACCGCAACTCATGAGGGGCAGCTGCCTGAATGGCGTTGATTATGGCCCTCCTAAATGCATCGATTGCCTATTCACATGACACTTGTGCAATCTCGGACCAACTCAGGCGGCAATATCACGGAATGCTCAACAGCACACTCGATAGGCCACGATTCTGCCTCTGTCCAATTCCAACACGTGCCGGCAGATGTTTCTCCTCCTCACACGGCGCATAACACGGCCTTCTGACGAACAGCTGACATTTTAATCCGATTTTTAAATAAGAAGCCAGCTGCGTAATGTATCCTTCGACGCAGAATGTACTTGTCGTTATTGATAATTAGTTTGTGCGTTTGTGATGAAATGCTATCATCTGCATATTTAAGCGTTAGTAAGCTTCATACCACTTGAACGTACGCTGCATGGCGCCTTCATGGTGCTGTAATTTTAATTTTCACCAGTATAACCCGTGAACTTGAAACTTTCCTTGCAACCATCTTCTGAAATACAGTGTGCCATGGTTAAACATATAATAATAGAAAATACAATGACTTGAGGATTAATTGAGGTATTTATTGACGGTATGTTTCTACAAGTAAAGTAATACAAAACTTTTTTTACACATCTAATCCACCTCGATATGCGCACCATTAGTGACGCAACAGACATTAATCTGTATTCTACTTCTCTCCATGTGTTTTGCAGCATTGCAGACATAACATTTGGGATAGCTGCAAGAGTGCTATGGCAAAGATTTCGTATATCGCGAACTGATGTCTGCCACACTCGATTCTTTATAAACGCCCACAGAAAAAAAAGAAAGTGGCGTAATGTCTGGGCTTCTACGGGCCAAGCAATCGATGGACTACCTCTGTCAATCCAGCTATCTGACGAGGAACCGCTTGAATGCGAGGTCGCAAGTTCAATCTTCAGTACCGCTCATTTGAAAGTGTCGTGTTAACAAATATGACAGGAAAAATACTAGCTGCTAATAACTCACCATGTGCATAAGGAGGGTAACAGAAAATGTGTGTCCCGCGAGGTACAGAGATCAACCTCCTAAGGGATGTGTGTCTTACGCTTCACAAAATGGACATCGTCGACATTCAAGTAATGTTCAGAACAAACCATTAACTTGCACAATGAACACCGAATAAAGCAGGGCGCGCCATAGTGATCACAAACGTTTGCACCATCAAGATCGAAGGTATCCACTTTTAAATAATTCAATTAGAATAATATTGGTGTAACGGGGTGACGAGAACTGATGGAATGTGGTGGCATGCAACCCTATCCGAAATAGTCTGTCGTGGAGCTTATCGTGAAAATGATTATCCTTTAAGGTGTAGATGCAGATAGTGCTATAATATGTTAAAATCCACCATCCAGAGGCTGAATTTGTCCAGCGGTTCCAGGCCGTATAAACTGCAGTGTCACACACTTTTCACTTTTCAGGAACGTTTGTTTACTCTAAAGAAGTATGATTTTTATACGCAGACCAGGAATCAAGCAAAAACAAGTTATTTTGAGCAGCTATTGGCCAAAAGCACTTCTCATACCATAGCTGTAGTTCTCTTACACCCATTTTCCCACCCTTGCTCTTGCTGTCATGTAAATATTGCGTACGGCGTTTGTAAGATCACGCACACGAGAGAGAATCGTAGGGGGCAGAGCACCTCCCACTGCTCTCAATATAACAAATAACTTTCTACCCAATTTATCGTCCAGTTTAACAATCGGCATAATTGTATACGAATTCGTTATGGCATTGGGGTTAGCTGATCTTAATACGACTCAAATGGTACATCCAATTCCAGGGTTCCTTTCATAAGCAGCTCCTCTTCAAATCCCGACTGGTCGGGGTTGACAGTAAATTGCTTCCTGACCGACGGGATAAGTTTTTTTTTTATCTCATTTTGGGGCCGATTCCGCAGTTTGATCTGCACCGTCAAGTTGACGGTTTGTTTGAAATTTCTTTGTCTTACGTCTTCCAGTTCTGTAGCAATGTTTGAAGTTATGCAATCATCCACTGCTTCCCTTGAAATCACTGTAATTATGTCGCGAGCAATTTGGTAATTTCCAAGAATGATTGCCTATCGAAGTCACGGGGTCCAAAAGATACATATCGAACGTGCGATCGTAGATCGATCATGCGACTCTGGTGGCGGACGTTATGATCAATTATTTGTGATCGTCATTTTTATCTGTTTTCCGTCGTTCCCTTAGTTGTTCTAAGTTACAAACATCCGCGAATTATTTGTGAGTTGCTAGTGAAACCGAGACTATTTATGTCGGTAGTGAGTGGGATATCTGGTGTTCTTGACGTTTCTGTCGCGGATTCTATCACATGGAAAAATCTAATTCCATGCTTATCCCCCATAGAAAATTGTTCGAATTTTAGTCGCAAATATGGAGTACTACCGGACGACGAAAGGAGGGACTGTGTAGACTATGGTGGTGCGAGGTGTGTAAAACTTCGTAAGAACAGTTTAGATGCTGAAATACCGTTACAATTTCATTGCGGACAGTGCGGAAAACGAACGAGTATAAGGAAGAATACATGGTTCGACTCGTCCAAATTATCCATCCAGACCAGCGTAATGGCCTTTCACATGACGACAAAACCGACGACGACAAAGGTAAGTCGTCTCCTTTATAATTACGAGTATTTTTGTAACGCTCTTATTTTGTCGTTGCTGTAGTGACCATCGTAAACATACCCATAGCGCCCGCCACCAGAGTCCATGATCGATTTATGATCGCAAGTTCCATATGTATCGTTTGGACACCGCGACTTCGATGGGCAATCATTTTTCGAAATTAAATATCATAGTAGCTCACTATCACGCACATCCTGTAAATTGTATCGAGCGTCCTTGAAACGCTTTTTTAATAAGTCTGTCTTTTCCTCCCTGGAATATCCGTAGTTCTTCTTATGCAATACACGGTCCTATTGCTGCGGACTTATTCGAAATCTGTGAATAACTGTTTTTTTCCTTTACTGCGGATGATTTTCCAAGTACGTAATTACATTTAGTACCCGCTCCTTTGATAACGGTTGTCCTTCACTACGTTTCACTGGAGACGTTTCCTCGTCCGGCAACGATGATGAACTACATGTATCGACACCTGTTTCAATAAGCATCGTCACCACTCATGTACATTGTCCGCACAGTCGAGCTTATACGACACCACACATTCCATTGACTCATCTCAGATTTCATCTGCCACTTCTTTCTCACTTTGAGTAATCCCTTGGGTTCATTTATGACGAAATATCAACTTCGGCAACGCGTTTCTGCCGGCCGCGGTGGTCTAGCGGTTCTGGCGCTGCAGTCCGGAACCGCGGGACTGCTACGGTCGCAGGTTCGAATCCTGCCTCGGGCATGGGTGTGTGTGATGTCCTTAGGTTAGTTAGGTTTAAGTAGTTCTAAGTTCTAGGGGACTTATGACCTAAGATGTTGAGTCCCATAGTGCTCAGAACCATTTTTTTTAACCAACTTCGGCAATTGTTGGTGTGGATATAGTGCAATGTTTGCTCTGTTTATCGTTGCCATAGCTGCGGTTTGTATCAACACCACTAGAACTTTAGCACTGTTGTGAGTTACTCGTAGACTAAATAGTTCTCCTACGCTCCATATCCCCATGCTGTGCTCAACGCTGGACACCTCAAGTGCAGTCCCCAGTTGCCACTAGTAGTCAATATTTTGGTTACATTTTGACAATATGTGGGGGCTCGAAAGCCGTAAACATCATTGGCCTTTTGTGACCCCGCACTCAAGGGGTTCCTTGCGAGAACTCATGGTCCAAGAAATACCTCACAATGTTCGCATAAAAATGGTTCAAATGGCTCTGAGCACTATGGGACTCAACGTCTGAGGTCATCAGTCCCCTAGAACTTAGAACTACTTAAACCTAACTAACCTAAAGACATTACACACATCCATGCCCGAGGCAGGATTCGAACCTGCGACAGTAGCAGTCACGCGGTTCCGGACTGAAGTGCGTAGAACCGCAGGGCCACGGCGGCCGGCAGTGTTCGCATAATGTCATGGTGGGCCATCTTGTTGAAATATCAGGTAATGATAAAGTTGTGGCACAGTATACGAGTCTATGTATGTTGTAGGCTCTGCGAAGAAGAATGGGACTACAACCCTGTCCTTCAGCAATCCATACCACACATTCACTTTCGAGAGTCATTATGTGGGTTGAGTGAGGTATCATATGCGGCAATAGTGCATGTTTACCGTATCGGAAGTATGGAACGTAGCCTCGTCCGGGAAACAGTCGAAATAGAGGAATGAATGCCTCGTTTTCAGCCATTTTTGCCATGATTGTCTCCGTCGCAGCCTGTCCTCAGGTTTGATTTTGTGGAGAATCTGCAGTTTGCAGGTGCAGCCTTTCTATGGCCGACATCTTGCATTGTGAAATGAAGTAACTGTAGCTGCCTACTTGCTTGTCGGATTTACTCACGAGAGCTCCAGGAAGGACGTACGGATTAGTTCAGCAGTAGACTCTGGAACTGCGTGTTTGACGTGGCGGCCCGACATCGAAAGCAAAGTCGCAATTTCTCGATACCACTTGTCCCATTTTTTTATTGTTACATAAGTGAGAACACCGTTAGTTGCTTGCAGTCCTTACGTACGTCGAAAACGACGTTGCGCCAGTGTTAACAGACTTTAGCTCCTGCGAGAGGATGCACACAGAACACCTTGTGCTATGGAGTCAACGTAGCTAATGACGCTCTTTTACGTGGACAGAGCAGTTACGCGCATGCGAATGCGGTATCAACTGCTGGAAACACAGATAACATTTTGACTTACGATACGCGTAGGAGCAAACCGTCGATAAATATCGAAATTACGTCTCAATTTTATTACATATTCTATTGTTGTACACTGCCCACTCATATTAATGTGATCACCTGTCAGAAGCCTGAATAACCGCGTATTGGAGTGCTAACAGCAGCAGGACATGCGGAAAGGCAGTCAGTGAGATTGTGGAAGGTACCGACATGAATGTGGAGCCATGGTGACTCCCGTGCCGTGGCCAGCTGTGTAAGGCTTCTTGATTGAGGATCCATGATGCGAAGAGCTCATTCGAGATGGTCCCACCGACTCTCAATTGGGTGTAAAACAAAGCAGTTTGGTGGCGAGGAGGGTGCAGCAAACTTATCCTGGTGCTCTTGGAACCATACAAGCGCACTGCGAGCTGTTTGACACATTGCGTTGACCTGCTAGTAGATGCTATCGTGTCGACGAAAAAACTAACTGCATGTGAGGGCGGACATGGTCCTCAAACTTATGTTGATCCCAGGGAATACCCTCCAGCCTGGAAGCTTCCGACGATCGTTGCAGTGTGATTATTTTTAGATGCTTCACACTGTACGCATGAACAGCCGTCTGTCCGATGGAGCATAAAACGTGATTTATCTGTTTAAAAGGACATTTGTCACCACTCACTGGGCGTCCAGATGAAGTATTTGAGTGCAAATTCCAGCTTTCGTCGACGATGAACAGCGGTCACCATGGGTGCATAACTTTAAATGCGAACATTTTAGGTTAGGCTTTACCGTGACTGTTATCGACATTAAATGAAACAACAAGTTTACTGTTACCAGTCACCATCACCGGTGACTGGTAACAGTAAACTTGTTGTGTGCATAAACCAGGCACCTGCTGCAGAGGCGCATATGCACCTGTGTCCGCTGAACAGTCGTTGAGGAGACACTGTTAGTAGCCCTTTGGTTCATCTGGGCCATCAGTTGCTCAACTGTTACAGGTCTATTCGCTTATACACGTCTTCACAGACATCGTTCACTCGTGTCTTGTATGGCCTGTGGTGCAACCCAGTTGCCACGGCACCGTTCTTTTTTTTTTTTTTTTTTTTTTTTATAACATCATTTTTAATGCCTGGTATACTTCAACCAAGGCGGCACGAGAAAAGTTTACACACTTAGCCGTTTCGGAAATGCTTTTATCCTTAGCCCCAAAGCCAATGATCATGCCCTTTTGAACGTCGGCTAAATCACTCCTTTTCCACATTACGACAACAACTGCACTGTTAACATCGAACATCTGCGGTTCCCACATTAATGTGACTGGACCGTGTACGTTTACCCCGGACAACCTGTGTTTGCCAGCCTTTCTCAGCCCGTTGTTCAAGTACGTGAAGCTGTGGAAGCACTTCTGCCCAAGGACGGGGGAGGAGAACAGAAGGAGGCAGCGCGGATGGGAGAGGCGGCGAGCGCTCGTGTGGAGATACGTACCGGGCAGGTGCCAGACGCCGCCGTCCGTCACGGGGATGGCGGGCACCACGGCCTCCGTGCGGTCCTCGGAGCGCACGAACCACTGCACCGTCAGCGTGCCGTTCTCGTCGCGCCAGAAGTCGTACCAGTCGCACGTCGTGTCCGACGACAGCCGGACTGGCGCCACTTCCTCCACCAGGTACCATCGGCCGATGAGCTAGGGACAGAAACAGAGCGACTAGGTCGCTGCTCAGTTACATCTCCCGTACCACAAATTAGAAGCTACCTCTGTAATGATTAGTTAAATCACCGTCAGCACGCGGGCCGTGCTTTCGAACGTCAATGTTGAGCGCGCCAAGTTCAACGTGCTGCTGAGCGCTCAGAAACGATGCATACGTTAAGTCTGCCTCAGCGTTGTATACACGATCGCAACGCGCTCCAGCGGCACTAGTCGGTTGTGTCTGACTCCCCAGTTATAGTCCTTACGAAACTGACAGGTGTAAAACTCCTACGTCAGCTATATTGAAACGCACATTTCCACCCTTGTACGTATGCTAGTCATGTTGTTCTGTCTGCAGTACACATAAATAAAAATTTCCATATCCATGAACGTTATTAAAGTAAACGGTAAAGTAGGTATTAAAGTCCATGGAGAAGAAATAAAAACGTTGAGGTTCGCCGATGACACTCTAATTCTGTCAGAGACAGCAAAGGACTTGGTAGAGCTGTTGAACGGAATGGACAGTGTCTTGAAAGGAGGATATAAGATGAATATCAACAAATGCAAAACGAGGATAATGGAATGTAGTCGAATTAAGTCGGACGATGCTGAGGGAATTAGATTAGGAAATGAGACACTTAAAGTAGTAAAGGAGTTTTGCTATTTGGGGAGAAAAATAACTGATGATGGTCGAAGTAGAGAGGATATAAAATGTAGACTGGCTATGGCAAGGAAAGCGTTTCTGAAGAAGAGAAATTTGTTAACATCGAGTACAGATTTAAGTGTCAGGAAGTCGTTTCTGAAAGTATTTGTATGGAGTGTAGCCATGTATGGAAGTGAAACATGGACGATAAATAGTTTGGACAAGAAGAGAATAGAATCTTTCGAAATGTGGTGCTACAGAAGAATGATGAAGATGGGTAGATCACTTAAGTAATGAGGAGGTATAGAATAAAATTGGGGAGAAGAGGAGTTTGTGGCATAACTTGACAAGAAAAAGGGACCGGTTGGTAGGACATGTTCTGAGGCATCAAGGGATCAAAAATTTAGCATTTCAGGGCAGCGTGGAGGGTAAAAATCGTAGAGGGAGACCAAGAGATGAATACACTAAGCAGATTCAGAAGGATGTAGGTTGCAGTAGGTACTGGGAGATGAAGAAGCTTGCACAGGATCGAGTAGCATGGAGAGCTGCATCAAACCAGTCTCAGGACTGAAGACAACAACAACAACATCCATGAACAAGTTATAGGGCCAAAAGGAGATTACCATGTTCAGGCAGTCTGGACATCGGCTTGTAAAAGTTCAGTTACAAATAGTGCGACACAAATTACAATAGTTCTCCAAATAAGATTAATAGTAAAATGGGACTTAACATCTGTGGTCATCAGTCCCCTAGAACTTAGAACTACTTAAACCTAACTATCCTAAGGATATCACACACATCCATGCCCGAGGCAGCATTCGAACCTGCGATCGTAGCGGTCACGCGGTTCCAGACTGAAGCGCCTAGAACCGCACGGCCACACCAGCCGGCTGATTAATAGTATTTCATCATTATCATGTTTCAGTAAAACCCTGAGGTCGTTCTTTCGTGACCACTATTCCTAAAGTGCAAAATATCTTACTGCAAGTAGTGCAAGCTGTCTTGTAGATAAAGCCAACCGAACAAACTCACTACTTGGGAAGAGCGCACCCATAGCTACTTGTAAATAACATCGAATTTTACGGACCATACTTCCGTTAAAGTAGTAAGAAACTATCTGGGCCTATTATAAAACGTGAAATTTATTAAAAGGAGGTCTGGTTTCAGTGTGACGCGAACCACCAACACACCTCCTTTCAAATTATAGCTCTGCTGATCTACTCATTACACTACAACGACCGTGTATAGTTTGCGACGATACTTCCCATCTTACCATCTCCTGATAGCTTCATCGCAGATACGTTATTAATTGTCATTTAATTACAGTAAATTGTATCAAGAACAATGCGTTTTTGATGGCTCCTCAAAGTGCCGTTACCTTGAAACGGCATACTTTCATAATATTCAAGTTACAATTTTTTAACCACCAATAGGATGTTTCCCGTCATTTTATTGCAACAGATAATACAATTAACGACGGGTTTTCGAGAGATCCTCAGTTTCCTAGAGCTCAGAAAGGGCTTATATTTATATACACATGGGTTACAACTGAAAGCCAATATGGTGCCTCGCGGCTCTGTACTGAAGAGGGATGGCCTCATTTCTAATTTGCCTACTTTCCAACGCACGTTCAGAACGTCTCACATGCTAGATATTGCTCTGCACATTCGCAATGACAACAGCGGACCGTTAGAGACATGGGATTAGTAATCTTGATGTTGTATAGCTGCGAGTGAGAAAAGGCGTAAGTGTATGTGGCTCTGGCGTAGCAAATGAATATCTGTACAGCGCTTTCTTGTGGGCGCGAGAGGCACTGCAATTTCTAAATGCTACGGTACGTTGATGACTTTTATTGGTGCTCCGACAGCAATCAAAGAGAGAGCGGTGTTTGGCCACAGTAAATATAAGGAATCTTTGCAACTGGAGACGGGATATAACTGTACTGTTGCCGCCGAGCTATTATTTCGCGGTTGCAGCACTTCAGACTTTCAACTTTGTAAAACTCTTCAGAGTGTATTGAGTAGCATGAACAGTATAACCTTAATTTTACAGTATAACATTAATTTTAGTTTCGTAGTCGCTATTATTCCATTGTACCAAATTCTTGAACAGGGTCCATGGCCGATTATCCTAGGTTCCGAGTGTCCATTGTAAGTGAATTTCATTGAGCTAAATGTTCAAATTGTTGCTCATTGATTAAAGTCATTAAATAACTTTTGAATTACAACAACAACTAATTTTTGAAATCAGTACTTAAACAAACTATTGGAACCAGTGAATCTGCTAGATCAGAATATATTTTACTTCTTACTTAACAGTATGACTTAATTTTATGTGCTTTTGATAATTTTATGCGGTATTCCATGGGTGCCATGGTACTTCAAAATCATTAACGTTTAAATCTAGTAAGGTTCAGCGCTAACTTCAAGAGTTTAGAAAATTCTGTCTATCAAAATTCGTAACAGTAAAGATTATTGCTGAGGTCAAGCTACGTCATTATTATGTATCGTGTACTACTGTAATTCTTTCAATTTTCATTCCGTTCCTCATTATTTCCTTCAACTTAACTAAATATTTCGTGATGACTTGAATACAAAAGCCGGCCGGAGTGGCCGTGCGGTTCTAGGCGCTACAGACTGGAACCGCCCGACCGCTACGGTCGCAGGTTCGAATTCTGCCTCGGGCATGGATGTGTGTGATGTCCTTAGGTTAGTTAGGTTTAATTAGTTCTAAGTTCTAGGCGACTGATGACCTCAGAAGTTAAGTCGCATAGTGCTCAGAGCCATTTGAACCATTTTTTTTTTAATAGAAAACATCACTCCCGCGCAGGTGATGAATTACGTCATCAATATGTGCGTTACTCATTTTTACGTGAATTTGAGTCCGATTATAAGCAACTGAAGAATGGGCTGCAATTCCGCAAGAAACCGTCCAGCACCTGATTAAACGTATGCCTGCGAGAGTGGAAGCTGTCATCGTCTCTAAGGGTTGATAGCAGGTACAGTCATGGACAAACAGTTGAAGAGAAAAATCAGTGCAGTAGGTTGAAAATGTAGCACTCATAAATTTCAATCATGTGAATGTATCACTAGCTTCTCCTAATGAAATTTAGAAAATTATACATTCATTCAAAAATAAAAGCTCATCTGGCTTTCATGGTGTGTGTAAAGATTTGTTCCTCTGTAATAAGCTCTGTCTTACCTTAAATATGTAACGCGTCACTGACTCACTGCAGATTCCCAGAGACACTGAAATGTGTTGCTATAACACCCCTCTTTAAGAAAGGTGATAAGACAGATATCAATAGCTAATTTTTGAAAAGATGATGTATTCTGGAACAGCATCTCTCCTTAGTAACAATAATATGCTCAGCAAATCACAGTTTGAGTTTCAGAAGAGTTTCTCTACTGAGAATGCTTTTCACGTGTTCAACCACCAAATTTGACAACCATTAAGTAATGAAACAGCGCCACTTGGTATTTTCTGCAATCTACTTAAGTCATTTGACTGTGAGAATCACAGTTTTCTCATAGACTGATTGAAGTGGTAAGGGATTGATAGAATAGCCAACAAATGGATGATGTCATAGCCAACCAAAAGAATTCGGAACTTTGCACTTAGCAGTTCCACCAATATAGTCCGGGTACATAATTCCGACTGGGGAGAAATCACTTATGCGGTTTCCCAAGGCTCTCTCTTAAGTCCACTATTGTTCTTCACACATGTAAATGACCTTCCGTCTAAAATACATCAAACAGAATTAATTATATTTGCAGATGACACTTGTATTGTAATCAGTCCAAGCATACATGCAGAAAGAGAAAAAATGGTAAACATTAGGGGTACTACACAAATGATACGTTTAAGACAGTGAGGAAATAATAAATAGTGTGGGAACTTCCCACTGACGAGAATTTAAAGTGAAAAAAAACATTTTGGAACTCCTAGAACAACATAGTTTAGCCACATCGGCGCTTCAGGAAATCTTGGCGAGAGACAAATTAGTAAACTAACGTATTTCCCATGTTTTCAATCAGGAATATCATATGGAATACTGTCCTGAGGTAACTCATTTTTCAGGAAGGAAGTCTTCATAGTAGCCGAGCGGTTCTAGGCGCTTCAGTCCGGAACCGCGCTGCTGCTACGGTCGCAGGTTCGAATCCTGCCTCAGGCATGGATGTGTGTGATGTTCTTAGGTTAGTAAGGTTTAAGTACTTCTAAGTCTAGGGGACTGATGACCTCAGATGTTAAGTCCCATAGTGCTTAGAGCCTTTTGAACCATTTTGAAGTCTTCATAGCTCAAAAACGTGCTCTAAGAATAACGTGTGGTGCTCATGCGTGATCGTCTTGTAGACGTCTTTTTAAGGAGTTGGGCACTCTGACTACTGCTTCACAATGCATTTATTCCCTCATAAGGTTTACTGTGTGTAATTTACTACACTTCAATAGGAACACGGATGTACATAAGTGCAGTACCAGAAGGGAAAAATCACATTCGTTACACCACACTAAGATTGTCTTCAACACAAAAATGGGTGCATAATGCTGCAACAAAACTTCTTGCTCACTTACTCAGTGATATGAAACGTGTGACAGAGATAAAAGTAAAAATTTGAAACAAACTGGAGAAGTTCCTCCTAGCCGGCCGCGGTGGACTAGTGGTTCTAGGCGCGCAGTCCGGAACCGCGGGACTGCTACGGTCGCAGGTTCGAATCCTGCCTCGGGCATGGATGTGTGTGATGTCCTTAGGTTAGCTAGGTTTAAGTAGTTCTAAGTTCTAGGGGACTGATGACCTCAGTAGTTAAGTCCCATAGTGCTCAGAGCCATTTGAGCCATACTTAACCTAAATTATCCTAAGGACAAACACACACACACACCCATGCCCGAGGGAGGACTCGAACCTCCGGCGGGACCAGCCGCACAGCCCATGACTGCAGCGCCCCAGACCGCTCGGCTAATCCCGCGCGGCAAACTTACAGATTAATGAGCGATGCGAATGTAACGTGATTCGTTCCATGTCATTGCAATTTACCGTGCAAAAGGATCCACGGAACACGAAATTAACTACTCATCTTGTGAACGGGCGCCACAGCCTAGACAGAATGTCTTCTGCTGCTGGTCAGACTGGAAGCACATCCATACCAGTTAGCCCTCCGGCGAGCAACTGGGAATTGTTCCCTGCTAAACACATCTTGCAATTTTCTAGCATTCCTTGCCGTTTTCAGGATATTTGGTTTCCTCACTTCTTCATCTTCTGAATGTTAACTGAAGAAGCTTGAAATCGATATCCGCCCTTCAGCAATAAATGGTTGCAAGAGAGGCCATTGGAGGGTATCTGGGGCATACCTTTTCGAGGTTGAGGTCTGTGGCAGGGGAGACGAGCTCTCGCATCCACACGGAGGCCGGCTCGGGGCTGGCGAGCAGCCAGGCGCCTGGGGCGGCCGCCGACAGGCAGAGGGCCAGCAGCAGCAGCAGCGGCGCCGGCAGGCTGCTCCACATGCTGCTCCACCTACCAGCACGGGCGACGCCGCAAGGCACGGGAACGCGAGCTGCCCGCTCTCCCCGACTGGCTGCGCGCTGGTGGAGATCACGCCGTCTTCTTGCACCGAGGAACGTGCTACTCACTTCAAGAAACACTGCACTCAATACCGTTGTTACTAACACAAATGTGTATGAAATCATTCAGCTACCTAAAAGCTGATGTAATAGTAATTTAAGCTGTGACACTGAATCCCAGTGGTTTCTTTGTACGCTGTACTTACACAAGACACAAGGGTGAGTCAAATAAAAACCTCAAACTTTTTAAAAAAAATTATTTATTGTGCAGAAGTGGTACAAAGCTGTATCACTTTTCAACATAATCTCCCTCACGCTCAATGCAAGTCCTCCAGCGGTTACAAAGCGCATAAATTCCCTTAGAAAAAAATTCTTTTGGTAGTCTGTGCAACCACTCATGCACCGCGTGGCGTACCTCTTCATTAGATCGGAACTTCTTTCCTCCCATTGCTTCTCTGAGTGGTGCAAACACATGGAAATCCAGAATGAGATTTTCACTCTGCAGCGGAGTGTGCGCCGATATGAAACTTCCTCGCAGATTAAAACTGTGTGCCGGACCGCGACTCGAACTCGAGGCCTTTGCCTTTCGCGAGCAAGTGCTCTACCAACTGAGCTACCCAAGGACGACTCACGCCCCGTCCCCACGGCTTTACTTCTGCCAGTACCTCGTCTCCTACCTTCCAAACATCACAGAAGCTCTCCTGCGAACCTTGCAGAACTAGCACCGCTGAAAGTTTTAATCTGCCAGGAAGTTTCATATCAGCGCACACTCCGCTGCAGAGTGAAAATCTCATTCTGGAAACATCCCCCAGGCTGTGGCTAAGCCATGTCTCCGCAATATCCTTTCTTTCAGGAGTGCTAGTTCTGCAAGGTTCGCAGGAGAGCTTCTGTAAAGTTTGGAAAGTAGGAGACGAGGTACTGGCAGAAGTAAAGCTGTGAGTACCGGGCGTGAGTCGTGCTTGGGTAGCTCAGTTGGGAGAGCACTTGCCCGCGAAAGGCAAAGGTCCCGAGTTCGAGTCTCGGTCCGGCACACAGTTTTAATCTGCAAGCAAGTTTCACATGGAAATCACTTGGGGCAAGGTCTGGTGAGTATGGTGGATGAGGAAGACACTCAAAATGCAGGTCTGTGATTCTTGCAACTGTTGTAGGGCAGTGTGGAGCCTAGCATTATCGTTGCAAAACGACATCTACTTACAGCAGTCCAAGTCGCTTTGATTTGATTGCAGGCCGCAGATGAATTTTTAGGAGATCTGTGTAAGATGCACTGGTGACTGTGGTCACTCTAACATATAATGCTCCAAAATGACGCCTGTTTCGTCCCAAAAGAGAGTCAGCATAACCTACCCTGCTGATGGTTCTGTTCAATACTTCTTTGGTTTTGGTGATGACGAATGGCACCATTCCTTGCTCGCTCTCTTCATTTCTGGTTGGTGGAAGTGAACCCAGGTTTCATCCCCAGTAACGATTCTTGCAAGCAAGCCATCACCTTCTTGTTCAAAGCTCTGAAGAAGTTCTTCACAAGCATCAACACGTCGTTCTCTCATTTCAGGAGTCAGCTGCCTTGGCACCCATCTTGGAGAAACATTGTGAAACTGGAGCACATCTTGCACAATGTGGTGTGCTGACCCATGACTAATCTGTAAACATGCTGCAATGTCATTGAGTGTCACTCGGCGGTTTTCCTTCACTATGGCGTCAAGTGCTGCAATGTTCTGTGGAGTCACAACTCGTTGTGCCTGACCTGGACGAGGAGCATCTGCCACTGAAGTCACACCATTTTCGGACTTCCTACTCCATTCGTAGACTTGCTGCTGTGACAAACATGCATCACCGTACTGAATCTTCATTCGTCGATGAATTTCAATAGGTTTCACACCTTCACTACGCAGAAACCGAATAACAGAACGCTGTTCTTCCCTGGTGCAACCCGCAAGTTGGGCGGCCATCTTTGTACTGATACTGTGACGGTATGTGTGCATCTGCACTATGCTGCCACCTACAGGCCATTCTACACGCTGTTTGTAGCACGCTTATCAACTTACAGGATAACGGCGCGAAATTTCGATTTGTTATTACAAATTTAAGGTTTTCATTTGACTCACTCTCGTAGTACTCTATTTCCTTACTGACATATTTTTCCCAAAATATTCGAAAAAACTGTGTACTCAAAAGTTGTCGCATACGTAAGTGGATTGTGTATATCATGTTACTCTCTTAGAAAAACTCAAGTTTTATGGAGTTGGTTTGGATAATACTTGACAAACAGAACGGGAAATTTTGTGCTGAAAATTAATACAATTCCAGAAAGGTAGACAACTTTAATGAACAGGGTAAAATGACAAAGGAAGTCTCACGTGGTTCAATTTTGTATCCACTTCTGCCCCTTATATACATAGATGACCTTCCACGTAACATTCAGCAAGCAAAATTGCTACTTTTGCAGATAATACTAACGTTATAATAAATCCCATTTGAGCGAAAACAAGATAAGAGTTGGTAAATGATACTTTCCAAGAATTATTAAATAGTTCTCGGAAGAAGGATTCCCCCTAAATTTTGAAAAGCCACACTACTATCACTTCTGTACAACAACTGAGGTAGCACTTGATCAGGAGTCAGTAAATGGAGTAGAATGCTCCAAACGTTTTGGCGTACTTATTGATGAAAACTCGAGCTGGAAAAATCATATTACTAAGCTTCTCAAAAAATTAAGTTCAGCTAATTTTCTTCTTCGTGTAACTGCTAATCTTGAAACAAACGTATCAACCTGATAACGTATTTTGCGTATTCCCATTCAGTAATGTTTTCCAGCGTAATTTTCTGGTGTAACTCATTACTTAGAAAGAAAGTATTCATTGCACGTAACTGAGTAGTAATAATAATATGTGGTGTTTATGTAGATATCTCTTCAAGGAACTAGACATTTTAACTGCGGCGTCACAATACACATATTCGCTACTGAAATTCGTCATAAATAATCCATCACAATTTGAGAAGAACGGTGAATTTGACATCTAGAACACTACTGGGAAAAATGACCTTTACTACCCATTGTTAAACTTGTCAGTGGCTCAGAAACGAGTTCAATATTCAGCAATAAAAATTTTACATAATTTGGGCAATAATATATCCGAAAGGAAGCGAAGCAAGTTTTAAATATGATTTAAAATTATGTCCCTCATGTCATGGATCTAATTACGACTTATGTCCGCAGTGTGAAACAAAGAATAACGAATTCCCTTGTCCTCATATTTAAGTATATGTATGAATCAAAGAATAAAATTTGCAAATCGACAATTAGCCAAATGCCTTTATGTTACAAATCATTTTATCAATGTAGAAACAGTAGAAAAAACAAGGGTAAGTTAGATGGTACAACAATATAATAAAAAATTCGAATAAAATTAATCAAACAGAAAGTAACTACCAAAAACACCACTGGTATGGCCATATCATAAAAATGAAAAGCAGTAAAACAGCGAAAACCAATTTTCATAGATAAGGGGAAGCGATCAGACCGGCAAAATGTTGGCTAAAAATAGTGAAGACAAAAGCTGGGAGGAAAGACTTGAAGTACAAGGAATTCCACAAACAATAAATTTATGATGTTAATAAGAAATGACAAACATTTGTATCACACAGGATATTAATAACAAAAAATGTGATATAATAATATTAGACAATCACTTTAGGGATCACATGGAGCACAGTGATTACAGATGAGAATCATAATAAGGTAATGAAAGCAGAAAATAAAGTGAGGAGCTGGAAATAATACTTGAAGAACTATTATAGTTTACAGAAAAAATTAAACTAATTGCAAATGGGAACAATGCAGAAAGATGATCTGGAGAGTCCTTATTACTAAATTTTAAATGGCTTTGCATGAAATGGTGAAATTCTAGTGGCACTCTAGTTGATTTCAGGTCAAAGAACCGAGCAAAATAAAACACAATTGTGGGCAAAATTTGTGTAACTAAGTAAGTTCCAAAAGGTTTTGAAAAGAATGTAATTATTAAACTTCTGAAGTAAGCAAGTGGGGACAAGTTCGAAACTTACTATAGATCCAGCTTCTTCATAAGAATAAAAACACCCACACAAGTACTTTGTTGGAAGAGGAAGTTGAGGACCAGTTTGGTTATTTGTGCTAAGTTTTGGAGCAGCCAAACTTGACACTCTGCTTCCTTTAACTTGTGTATGAGGATATTATACCTTCAGTTTAAATGAAGTTTCTGTTTCTTCAATAATGATGTGGTAATTACCATGAACATACTTTGAAAGGAACACCCATACATTCCAATACCGTTCCCTATAAACCGACATGAAAAAGTATATTGTTGAGATGATGAATTATGTATGTTTTTCATGCCAGTGTTACAAGAACCACTAGAGATCTTCTGTTAAAGGTGTTGGTTATTTCTGTAATTTTTCATAAATGATTTGCGAACAATCTCTGACTAGTTGAAACGTCTGTAACATTCATTAAGAACTTTAACTAATTTTTTACAGCTGTTAAAAAAATATAGGAAAAAGTCCTTTTAGTCTCCAGCAGCTGGCGGAGCCATACTGGAAAAACAAAATGACATCTGTGCAAGACACTATGTACAAACAACATGCTGTAATTATATTCTTGCTACGCTTTTGGTGCAGTTGACAGAAGTACTGTTGTGCGATGGGTAAGGAGAGTTATAGCGTCAGGAATGAGAGAAACTGAGCATCACGACGGCCACACACGGAACATCCTGTCACAGCTACTGTTCCAAACATGACGAATCGTGTGAATGCCATTATTTGTGCGGACCAACCCGTCACAACTGTACAATTGTCCTTAAAACTATCGGTGAACGTTGGCATCTTGTACTATGATTGGAACTCTTCATGCAAAAGGGTGTTCAAGATGGAGACTTCGAATGCTCAAAGCGGACCACACGATTCAAACAAAAACAGTCCCATCTGATACGTTGGAGCTGTATGAGATCAATGAAAAGACCTATCTCTCGAAGATCGTTACACGTGATGGAGCCTGAGAGCATCACTTTGAGCTTCGAAAGTGTTCCTAGGTACATTACGTCTTCCCACCTCTCGCCATATGAATGCACCGAGGAACACTGTCAACATGATCGTTTTGGTGGTCCAGTTGCTATGGTATAGGGAGGCATAGTGTTACATGGGCGTACTTACCTCCAAATGTTTGAAAATGGTACACTCAATAGTCAGCGTTATTTCGACAGTGTACACCTTTTCCACGTGCGTCTTTTCAGGGTTGCACTAGGCCTGACTTCATTTCTATTGACGACAATGCGTAACGGCATCGTACGTACAGGTGGGGGACCTCTTGGAGCGAGAGGATACTCGACGAATTGACCGGTCTGCACTTTCCTCCGACTTAAATCACATCGAGCATGTGTCGGATGCCTTAGAGAGACTTTTGCAGCACGTTCACACGCACCACCAAAGAGCATTCAGCAGTTGTCAACCGCACTGGTGGAGTAATGGAACACCCTAACAAAAACCATTTACCAACCTTTTGGCCAGCATGAGGATATGTTGCAGAGCATTCATTGCTGTCCACGGTGATCACACACTCTATTAAGAACCTTGTCCTATCTTTTGCAATGTCCACTGACCACCATAAATACTGACTTCAGTCTAATTATTGTTTCTGAATAAAAGTCTCATTTCTGTTCGTCTCACTGCGTATTTCTTTCGGGTACTCTCTAGACAATACTGTAGCAGTTCTTTCTACGTGTCGTCCATCGAGCTATGTTACTTGGTATTAACACATATTGTGAAAGTTGCTTTCGTCCTGAAGCTATGACACTGATGCGTAAAACTGGAATTGCGCTCGATCTACTAAAGGTGTATGAAACTGACTACAGTTTCTGTTACATTACTATTAATAATATTTGAACAATATTTTAGGATTTAAATCAGAATTAAATAAAACAGAGAAGAAAATAATTAAATTTTGTTCTCTCTGCAAAATTGAAATCATTAAAATAGAATTTGAGTCATGGTACAAGTTCTTTGAAAAAGTGCTTAGCAAAATTGTAGTAACATCTATTAATCAAAATATCATAATGTCTGCTAGTCAAAATTCAGCTAAGTTTCATCCTATTGTATGGCTAACTTATCGTCTAATACACACTCTAAGATAAAAACAAATGGCGCACCAAGAAGGAATTATCCGAATGCAACGATCAAATGACGTACCTTGAAGGGATTATTCGATTGATATGTTGTATGTGTACAAAAAAACAAATGATTAAAATTTCAGAAGAATTACATAATTTATTCAAGAGTAAGAGCTTCACAAATTGACCGGTCATAACGCGTTGGTCTGCCTCTGACGCTTATGCAAGCAGCTGTTCGGCTTGGCAGTGATTGATAGAGTTGTTTGATGCCCTCCGGTATACTTCAGGGATGTCGTACCAAATTCTGTTCAATTGAAGCGTTAGATCGTCAAAGTCCCGATATGGTTTAAGGGCCCTTCCTATAATGATCCAGAAGTTCACAATTGCAGAAAGAGCCGGCGACTTTGTTGACTAAGTCAGCATTTAGAAAGTACGAAGACAGGCAGTGCATGCTCTCACCATGTGCAGGCAGGCATTATCTTGCTGAAAAGTAAGCCCAGGATGGTCTGACGTGGCAGGTAATAAAAAATGGTGTACAATATTCTTGATGTACCGCTGTGCTGCAAGGGTGCCACAGATGACAACCAAAGGGGTCCTGCTATGAAGTGAAGTGGCATCCCTCACTCTCAGGTGTTGTGCGACAGACATGTTGATACCTAACTGCTGTCTGGAATGTTTTCAAACACGTCTTCGGCCTGGAATCTCATTGACTGGAGTAAAATTGTCTTCAGTGATGAGTCCCATTTCGAACTGAGTCTCGATGACTAGCGCCCCATTTTGTTGGCCTTCATGGTAAGCCACCCTTGGCTTATATTTCAGCAAGACATTGCCTTTTCGCACACGGCGAGAGTTTATACTACTTCTCTCCGTGCTTGCCAATCCCTACCATGGCAAGCAACGTCGCTGTATTTCTCGCCAGTTGACACCATTTGAAGCCTTATGGGAAGGGCCCTCCAACCAGCTCGAGATTTTGACGATGTAAAGCACCAATTGGACAGAATTTGGCACGATGCCACTCACTAGGACATTAAACAATTCTGTCAATCGTGCCAAGCCGAACAACTGCTTGCATAAGAGTCAGAGGTGGATCAACGTTTTACTGACTTGCTCAATTCGTGGATCTCTTTCTCTTGAATAAATCATCCAATTTTTCTTAAATTCCTATCTTTTTTTTTTTGTCTGTACATGTACATCACAACTACCGATTTCTGTACCATTCACATATCACTTTCGTAGTGCATCGCTTTTTTTTTTTTTTTTTTGACTGTATTTCAGTCCATGCTCAGTAGCAGAATAAAAAGATTTACTGATGGTTTTAAAATGATGCAGAGAATTAGAATATGAAATAATTTTAAAGAAGTAAAGACTACCTGACAGTGCAATTGGCACGAAAAGTAGAAAATATTTTACGTTAATAACATATTGAACATAAAATTTAATTAAAAGTAAATATCCCAGCAAAAGAAAACGAATGTATAAATGCACAAAGTACTAACATTGATACTTGAATGCATTTTTTTTAATTAGTTCATTTATTAAATATTTTAATAATTTCAAACACTGAGACACTTAATATCTGGTTCTGTATGTGCTTTTAGGTTATGCGTTAGACTACCAGAAAGAATAAAATAGCAAAGCACCAATGATATACAAGGGACTATAGATCATATGAATGTTCCCATCCTTTCAAAAAACACAGATACTGTAATGTGTCAGAAGGAACCAAGTAAGTTGTCATACACTGAGTATAAGTAATTGTTTCATAGCTTAGTGGATAGTTTGATAATGAGCTTAGGCTTAAACTAGTCACCAAGTATTAAGAATCAACTTGTGTAATTTAACTTGCAATGTGTTAGCTTCAAGGATAGGATGTAAGCCAGATACGTGTCCAATCCGTGCAGTAGATTAACGACAGTTGCTCTGGTGCACTGTCCAGCCTGGCAATGACTGCAGTTTTTAGGCAGTTTTCCACGATCGTTTAGACAAATTATGGGGTGATCTCAAATCTCCTTATGAGAAATACGACACACAAAAATTTGAAATACGGTAACACATGGGAGAAAGATTGTAAGATTCACAGACAGACTGCGCACACGACTTTCCTGCGTTAGGTTAACTGATGACGTGGCGACAGCGAGGGCATCAGACCACAAAAGTTGAAAATAAATGAAAAATTGTAAAATCTTGAAAGCAAACGACCCCATACGACCGTACACACACTAGAAAAGAGGGAGACAGTAAATTTTATACACTATATTAAGTTTGAGAAATTTTGTGAATGATAGAGCCACATTTATTGAATGATGACCAAAAGCACATGGTATATCTAACTTTTTCATAATGTTGGGACAGTTTAAAAGAATCCAACGGATTTTATCCATGGATTCGATATTGTGAATGAGATGCGGATCAACCATTCCACGGCAGATAGGAAACAGAAATCAAAGCAGTAGGCGGAAGTCAGAGGCGCTGCAACAAAAAAACTAAAGTAAAAGCCAGTATTTTCTGAGACTCAAAAAGGAGTCTTTTTATTGAATATCTTGTATAGGATACAACAAATACAAGCGAATAGTAAGCAAGTCATCAGGACCAAGTAGATTAAAAGGTACTTAAAATCCAGGCTTCAAAAGAAGATTAAAGAATTAATTTTTGGTTAATTCAGTGTATACATAAATTCTGAAACTTGAACTTCCATGCCGGCCGATGTGGCCGTGCGGTTCTAGGCGCTTCAGTCTGGAACCGCGTGACCGCTACGGTAGCAGGTTCGAATCCTGCCTCGAGCATGGGTGTGTGTGATGTCCTTAGGTTAGTTAGGTTTAAGTAGTTCTAAGTTCTAGGGGACTGATGACCACAGATGTTAAGTCCCATAGTGCTCAGAGCCATTTCAACCTTTTTTTTTTTTTTTGAACTTCCATATATTTACACATGTAAAGAAACTGTTGAGGTGACAGTAGAGATGATGCAACTGTAGACAGTGCATAGCTAACCTTCGAAAATCACATTTGAGGAATGGAATCTAGTCACTGGAAAAATGTTGGACAAAGTTCACTCGTCCAAAACAGGGCAAAGTCGAAAAAAGAATTCACTTTTTTTTGCCTAAAATACACAGTCTTACACTCGCAGGAAAGAACATTTCGCCTCGACATCCTAAAATTCACCTCTATCAGTGGAGTTGTAAACTAGGTGAAATAAAGAAAGGAGGTCATACGGCACTGTATGACCTAAGACTTCATATCTCGCGAAAATTTCAGTATTGGTATAATACTTTCGTCGACTGTAATATAAGATCGCGTAAGAGGTATGTGCCCACTTTTGAATATTTTTAAACATTGAAACAATGCTAATATGGTCACTACAAAAATGTACAGGAATTGCAGGTATTGTAGTGGTTGATTTGTTCGATGAAGGTTTCCGATATAATCATCATCAGATAATCAAAATATGAACAGCATCTGCTAGTGAGTATCATGGAGTCATGTACCTTGAAGTTACATTACTGCATGTGAATCTCGTCTTCAGCTTCAAATCACATGAATCCTTTACTCAGATGATTAGCTGACGATCACTGTATCCAAGTGCAGCATTAAACAAATCTGTCACCAAAAAGCCTTTGACTCCTGTGTATTCTTTGTGGAATACGTACTAGTATTGTGTCAACGTTTTCGTTATTTTCCTTTTGTTAACAGATAGAGATAGATCTTTGGAGAGAAAAAATAATATTTCGTTTCGAAGACATAACACGCCTTTTAGCAACCACTGGTTTCTTTAGTACAGTACTTGTCACGTATTTCTTAAAAAACTTGACGCGTACCTTGGACCTTACTCGAATTCCGACCGAGAGAGGAATCCTTGGGTTTCACGTGAACGAAACGTGATGGCCTCACGTGCAGCGTCGGCGGCGGCGGCGGCAGTACGCAGGTGCCAGCGGACGCAGAGGTGGTGGCTCAGCTACCGGGCACGGAGTGACGGGAGCAGGCGTGGCGCGGGGCGGCAGCGGCACTCGGCCACCGCCAATTGGGCCGATTTGCCGCCGCCAGCTGCGTTGACGAGCTGCATCCGGCGGCTACCCAGCCGCCACTCACACGCCGTCTCCCCAGCAATGAACCCTCTCCCAGTGACCAGTCACCAGCTGCGCTTTACAAAACAAGAGAGGCGTAGAATGAAAGCTCGTTTTGTTGGAATGGTGCGCAAGTTCATAGCGCTTTTGTTTTGATGTTGGTATTCCGGTTTGGAGGGCAGCGTGGAGGGTAAAAATCGTAGAGGGAGACCAAGAGATGAATACACTAAGCAGATTCAGAAGGATGTAGGCTGCAGTAGGTACTGGGAGATGAAGAGGCTTGCACAGGATAGAGTAGCATGGAGAGCTGCATCAAACCAGTCTCAGAACTGAAGACCACAACAACAACAATTCCGGTTTCTATATGTTTATTTACCGATTGTCGTTTTTCTTTTGCAGTTCACTATTGCTATTTCAGTTTACATATTGCCACTTTGTCATCTGGACATAGTGAGTGGAGCCGTGGACGCTAGAAAATGGAGTGCCAAGTGGAGAAACCAGAACATATCCGACATATTCGTTTGTTTGAGTTCACTAGAGGAGGGGGGGGGGGGGGGGCAGCAGCAGCGGAGACAGCCAGAAACAGTTACGGCGTGTGTGAGGTTAATGCCACTGGACAGAGCACGGCACGAAATTGGTTTTCTGGTTTTAAGGAGGGGCGTTTTGACATTAGTGACTCTTCACATTCAGGAAGACTTTGGGGATTTGACGAAGATCGTTTAGACGCGTCAATCCACAATTATCCACGTCACTGTACTCGAAAACTGGCAAATGCGATGAACTGTGATCATCCAACCATCGTGCCACATTTGCATGCAATGAGGAAGGTTCAAAAATTGAGTGTGTTGGTACCTCATGCTCTAAGCCAAAATCACAAAAATCACCGGGTGACCCATATGTTAATCTCTGCTTCTTCGTCGTCAACTGGCTCTTCAACAACACCGACCATTCCTATCCTGTATCGTTACTGGTGACGAGAAATAGTGTCTTTATGCTAACGTAAGGAGAAGGAAGGAATCGTTGAGCCCAAACAAAGCATCCGCAAAAAGACTTGCGTGCATCCGCAAGACATAATGTTATTTATCTAGTGGGACAGCGGGTGTGTGATGTACTACTTATTGCTTCCCCGAGGTGTTATCACTGCTGACATTCACTGTCAGCAGCTGAGACGTCTTGCAGATGCGGTCCAAGAACAACGAACAGGAAGACTTCGCGAAGCGATGTTACTCCACGACAATGCCCGCCCACATTCTCCTACACTAAGAAAAACGCTATACTGGAGTTGGGTTGGGAAGTCATTCTGCACGCACTTTATTCATATGATCTTGCGCCCTCAAGTTTTCACCTTCATCACTCTTTATGGAACAGTCTACAAGGAACTTCCTTCCCGGACGAAAATGCGCTCCGAATGTGGCTCGACGATATCTTCGTCTCAAAACCACAATCGCGAAATCTAAAAGGATTGGAACACTGCTGTATATAGTGAAGGAGAATATGTTATTGATGACTAAAGTCTCTGTTATGTGTATCTGTTGTGTTTATTAAACTTATGGAAAAACGCTACAAAGTTATGCACCAAGCCAATATTATGACTATCCATTATATTATACGCGACTGCGGCCGGCCGATGTAGCCGAGCTGTTCTAGGCGCTTCAGTCTGGAAACGCGCGACCGCTGCAGTCGCAGGTTCGAATCCTCCCTCGGGCAAGGGTGTGTGTGATGTCCTTAGGTTAGTTAGGTTTAAGTAGTTCTAAGTTCTAGGGGACTGATGGCCTCAGAAGTTAAGTCCCATAGTGCTCACAGCCATTTGAACCGTACGTGACTGCGTTTTTATCGCAAACAGCACGAACACCGCTGGCAACGCTGCTATCTTTGCACGTGAGGCTATAAAATACTCTAAGAACAAGGCTACACAGCACTCTAAATTATAGTAAAGCGGAAATCAGCTGTAGCTACATGAAGCACCTGAAAACCAAATAATTACAACGGAGTGGGATGAAAAAGTTTTCATTGAAGTCAAAGACTAAATGGTGATCTTGAAAAGGCTGTAGCTTTTACTCTGAGATACGTTGTTGTGGTCTTCAGTCTGAAGACTGGTTTGATGCAGCTCTCCACACTACTCTACCCAAATAGCGAAGCGCATATACTAATTTACGTGTCTCATATTCTAATATAATTCCCTCAACATCACCTGATATAATTCGATGCCATTATTCTTGTTTTGCTTTCGTTGATGTTCAGTGTCCATTCCGCTCAGCTGTTTTTCCAAGTCCCGTGCTGTCTCTCACAGAACAACAATGTCATCACCAAAACTCAGAGTTTTTATTTCGTCTCCCTGGACTCCAACTCCATAATTTTCTTTGGTTTCCTTTACTGTTTGCTCAATGTACAGATTGAATAACATCGCGGATATGGTACAACCCTGTCTCAGTCACTGCTTCCCTTTCATGCCCCTCGACTTCTACAGCTCCTGTCTGGTTTTTGTACAAGTTGTAAATCTACAAATCCCATAAATGCAGGTTTGCCTTTCCTTAACCTCTCTTCTAAGATACGTCGTAGGGTCAACATTACCTAGATTGTTCCTACATTTGTCTGAAACTGATCTTCCCCGAGGTCGGCTTCTACCAGCTTTTCCGTTCTTCTCTACACAACTGGGTTTATATTGTTGTAACCTTAACTTAATAAACTGATAGTCTGGTAACACTCACACATGTTAGCATCTGCTTTCTTTGGAAATGGAATTATTATATTCTTCTTGAAGTCCGACGATATACAGGGTGTTACGAAAAGGTACGGACAAACTTTCAGGAAACATTCCTCACACACAAAGAAAGAAAGTATATTATGTGGACATGTGTCCGGAAACGCTTACTTTCCCTCTTAGAGCTCATTTTATTACTTCTCTTCAAATCACATTAATCATGGAATGGAAACACACAGCAACAGAACGTACCAGCGTGACTTCAACACTTTATTACAGGAAATGTTCAAAATGTCCTCCGTTAGCGAGGATACATGCATCCACCCTCCGTCGCATGGAATCCCTGATGCGCTGATGCAGCCCTGGAGAATGGCGTATTGTATCACAGCCGTCCACAATACGAGCACGAAGAGTCTCTACATTTGGTACCGGGGTTGCGTAGACAAGAGCTTTCAAATGCCCCCATAAATGAAAGTCAAGAGGGTTGAGGTCAGGAGAGCGTGGAGGCCATGGAATTGGTCCGCCTCTACCAATCCATCGGTCACCGAATCTATTGTTGAGGAGCGTACGAACACTTCGACTGAAATGTGCAGGAGCTCCATCGTGCATGAACCACATGTTGTGTCGTACTTGTAAAGGCACATGTTCTAGCAGCACAGGTAGAGTATCCCGTATGAAATCATGATAACGTGCTCCATTGAGCGTAGGTGGAAGAACATGGGGCCCAATCAAGACATCACCAACAATGCCTGCCCAAACGTTCACAGAAAATCTGTGTTGATGACGTGATTGCACAATTGCGTGCAGATTCTCGTCAGCCCACACATGTTGATTGTGAAAATTTACCATTTGATCACGGTGGAATGAAGCCTCATCCGTAAAGAGAACATTTGCAGTTGAAATGAGGATTGACTCAATGTTGGATGAACCATTCGCAGAAGTGTACCCGTGGAGGCCAATCGGCTGCTGATAGTGCCTGCACACGCTGTGCATGGTACGGAAACAACTGGTTCTCCCGTAGCACTCTCCATACAGTGACGTGGTCAACGTTACCTTGTACAGCAACAACTTCTCTGACGCTGACATTAGGGTTATCGTCAACTGCACGAAGAATTGCGTCGTCCATTGCAGGTCTCCTCGTCGTTCTAGGTCTTCCCCAGTCGCGAGTCAAAGGCTGGAATGTTCCGTGCCCCCTAAGACGGCGATCAATTGCTTCGAACGTCTTCCTGTCGGGACACCTTCGTTCTGGAAATCTGTCTCGATACAAACGTACAGCGCCACGGCTATTGCCCCGTGCTAATCCATACATCAAATGGGAATCTGCCAACTCCGCATTTGTAAACATTGCACTGACTGCAAAACCACGTTCGTGATGAACACTAACCTGTTGATGTTACGTACTGATGTGCTTGATGCTAGTACTGTAGAGCAATGAGTCGCATGTCAACACAAGCACCGAAGTCAACATTACCTTCCTTCAATTGGGCCAACTGGTGGTGATTCGAGGAAGTACAGTACATACTGACGAAACTAAAATGAGCTCTAACATGGAAATTAAGCGTTTCCGGACACATGTCCACATAACATCTTTTCTTTATTTGTGTGTGAGGAATGTTTCCTGAAAGTTTGGCCGTACCTTTTTGTAACACCCTGTATTACCTGTCTCATATATCTTGAACATTAGATCTACGAGTTTTGTCATGGGTATCTCGTCCAAGGCCATCAGTAGTTCTAGTGGAATGTCGTCTACTTCCGGGACACTGTTTCGATTTAGGTGTCCCAGTGCTCCGTCGAATTCTTCTCGCAGTATCATACTTCCCATCTAATCTTCATCCATGGCCTCTTCCACTTCTTTAACACTGCCCTCAAGTACATTCCCCTTGTATAGACCCTCTATATACTCGTTCCACTTTTCAGCTTTTACTTCTTTGGTTAAGATTGATTTTCCATCTGAGCTCTTGATATTCATACATCTACTTTTCTCCAGAGGCCTCCTTAATTTTCCATAAGGCGGTATCTATCTTTCTCCTAGTAATATGTGCTTCTGTATCCTTGCATTTGTCCTCTAGCCATTCCTGCTTAGCCATTTTGCACTTACTATCAGTCTTGTGTCTGACAATTAGTGTACTTGAATTAACCGCGTACATTGCAGCAAATGTCAACTGTCTGCGGATGAGCCTTATACATCCTAATCAACGCAGTGCTTTAAATGCGAACATGTTGGGCGCACAACCATGGAATGCAAATAGGAGCGCCCTTTGGTTTATGCCGTTTGGCTGCTCACAACGTTAATACCTCATGCATGGCTCCGTCTATGTGTCTGAATTCCACACAACAACGCCAGTGAAGTAGAGGATGTTCAGTCTTCATAGAAGAGAAAAGGACATAGAAAATCAAAGTTACCCAACGCATTTCTCACTCTAATATCATTCGTCTCAGTAATGAAGTAGCCTGAATCGAAGACCAATACTTGCAGTCAGACAATGAAAGCTGAAGGAAACTCGAAAATCTGCGCCTTTAAATGTACTACGAATCCTTACGGCTCGGAAAGAAATAAAAGTGTTGGTCGACTGCATTGCTGAGAAGTACAACGCACGCCCGCAGAAGGTCAAAAAATGAAGCAAAAATACAACCTTACCAACGTCTTCAACAGCTAAGCAAAGCACCAATAAAAAGGGGCTAAAATAGCCAGTACAAAATCCTTAGGCCATGCAACCTTAATTCTGTCTGATAGGTCAGACGGTCACAATTACGTATTTAGATTACCTGACTGAGACAGGTGGAAGGTTCCACACACTAACTACCCCCGACTCCTCACGCCCTTCTACCCGAAAGACCCCATTAGCAGCGAACTCTCCACCTCTGTGGAATGATACCGGAAGAGAAGAAGGAAAATTTCACACTTAAGATGGTTGCCACATTACAGTGGAACATCACTGAGCAAGTCTGGCGCAGTGGTTAGCACACTGGACTCGCATTCAGAGGACGAGGGTTCAATAACGCGTCCGGCCATCCTGATTTAGGTTTTCCGTGATTTCCCTAAATAGCTCCAGGCAAATGCCGGGATGGTTCCTTTTAAAGGGAAAGGCCGACTTCCTTCCCCGTCCTTCCCTAATCCGAAGAGACCTATGACCTCGCTGGTTGGTTTCTTCCCACAAACAACCCCAACCCCACAGTGGAACATCGTGGCTTCAAAACGTATGTGGAGGGACTGCGAGTTCAAAAACAGAGAAGGGCAATGTGTATATGCCTCCAAGAGGCACAATTTAAGTCTCCTGGCACCGCAGTGCTACATGGCTGCAGCCTATGCCAAAAGAATTCCCTTAGTGGAGAGAGATCTAAGTGAGGAGTGGCTGTTTTTTTTAAACAATGCATACGGCTTCTCTGCTCTCCTTCCCAACATCAGTCACCAGTACCCGCTATACACAGTGGGGCGTGCTGAAAAGTAATACCTCTCAATGTTTTATTCTGCCCTCCATGTCGGTTGAGGTATTACAGGGCATGCATATTCCTCGATCGACTTTCCCGCTGCTCTGACGCAAGTTGCAGCCCTCTGCAGGGCTCCGAATTATAGCGTGGTTTGGAACGTAACTGCGTCGGTGTGTGAGAAACAGCGCCGTATAATCGTGTTTCTAACCGCAGAAAACGTGACTCTACTTGAAATCCATAGAAGAATGAAAGCTGTGTACGGTGATGACTGTATTGATATCAGTAATGTGCGACGTCGGGCCTTTTCGAGTTCGTAATGAAGAAAACTGTGGTGCTAACCTCAGAGTGTGTAAAAGAGCTTACAGTACTTCAAAAACTTAAAGAACACCTTCGACGACTTCACTTTCATAGTGATGAAGCAGTTCAAGCAGAGGTGAGGCTCCGTCAACAAAGACAAACATTCTACCGTGACGTTATCAACAAACTGGCGTCTCACTGGGAGGAATGTATTCTCCGCAAAGATGACTATGTTGAGAATTGAATATGTAGACATGAAGAATCAAGATTCAGAGTATTAATAAAGTCTGTTTTATTTAAAAAGCCTTGAGAGTTGTCGCATAAAAAATTCAGAGGCATTACTTTTCAGCATCCTCTACTGTGCATCGTACGATAACAATATCTTCCTCGTAACTGCCTCACATAAAGTTCCAGGCTAAAAAAACTCCCACTGAAGTCATTCTGGAGCTCGCCCAAGAATTCCTCGTATGTGGAGATTTGGAACTACCCGGTAGGTTTCTTAAAGTAACTGCCCAGGGGTACAGCTGTTTATAGAGCTTCCTAATGTTTCCAAATACGTGTCAGTTCAAAAGGGGTAAAGTATAAAGATGATTGATACAACAAAGTTGTCACGGATTGTCTGTGTTTTACGTTAACAATATCTACGATTCTGGTTTGTGGTCTCTGATGTATTATTTGGACTCTTCGTCCACACATTGGTGCCAACGTTCGGTCAATACTGGCCAACAGTTAAGCGGCAACTCCCACACATTCAGCTGAATTCTTATAGAGCCAACATAAGCATGTGTGACGAACAGATCACAGCCGGTGCATGTGCGGGTTTTAACTAGAATAATTACATTCTGTCATAGCAAAACAAAAACCGAAAATATGAAAAATAAGACGTGAGCAATGACTGTAACACATAAATACAAATTGTCCAGTCTCAGGTGATCCATTATGTGACATTCAGAACTCAAAAAATTAATTAAATAAACAATGTTTGGAAAATTAAGTTTAGAGTCAGTCTTCGTGTGGTTTAATACGTCCTTACTATACGTAGGATAAGTTCAATGTTGAACAATTCCGAAATCAATTGGAGTTATGTATAGCCCACAAGTTTCAGAGAACAGCATGAACAGAAAAACGTTCTAAAATTTTTGTTTAAGTAGTATATAGCTTATGGTTAAATTTGTACCTGAATTTGAAATAAACTGTATGTTATGCGGATTAAATATGAAAACTCTGACTGAGAGACTAGACAGATTACGACATAACCCAACCAGCGAGTCGAATATACACTGTAGTTTTTGAGTGACCATAAGTTTACGAAATTAATGCTTAAGAAACTACTTAGCTAAAGTAGCTTTCTCCTGAATTAAGTTTACCATCCATTCCATGAGGTTTCGGAATCATGTTGACTTATTGCCAGCCGGAATATTGTGGCAAGAAGTCAACATGATCCGGATGCAATCCCGAAACCTCAGCGAATATTCAGTACGCCGGGAAAACTTCAAGAATCACAAGTTTATCATCTTTTCATTATACCGATTCAAATTTTGCAAATTATACCGATTCAAATTTTGCAAAATGACTACAATACCGATGAACAAAAGGATACCAAGATTTTATTTCATAGAATAATTTGCAGTTTTTTACTTTGCATACTAAAGGCTCCTATTATAATTTATAGCAAGTAACCATCTATTCATAGGAAGTTAACATGGCTTTCTGACTGTAAGCCATGGGAAAATATGTTTCATTCAGATCTCCAAACACGAACAAAAACATTTATTGGATTAACGTCTAATGCATCTTTTCAAAAACCGAATCACTTACTTTGTAATACTCATAGAAAAGAGACGTAATTCACCATCTCGTCCAACCAGCGACTAAGTTTTCAGTCATAACAAGAACTTACGACATTATGCTCCTGACGTTTCGGAAATGTTAAAACAAGATGCAAGTATGACTCAGGATTCTCCACCGTTACAGAATTATCGGAATATCATATGGATTAAGATCAATGACGAGAACAAGCTTTATTGCAAGGTAAACAAATAGATCAGCTTATACAAAGAAACAGCACAGTTACAGAGCCTACTAACAATGTCTACATTAATAATCAATCTTTTTTTATGATATGTGCGTGTATTTATACCCTGAACAGGTACGATTCCCAAAGAGATTCAGCAATTGTGTGTCTGTTTAGTTGTAATCCATCCTCAGTGACTTGCGATTTTTGTAATTCCTCATAGTTAAGAGTCCACAAATATATTTCTTGTTGGTAAAGTTCCAAAAACTCGAGTACTTTCATGCTATTCTACTGATTCTGAGACATTGTGTTATCATACATCCCATCTGGAACTGCAAGTGGCAAACAAACTCGTGTTTCGAAATAACAACCAAAATAAACAATGTTGGTTTATCGTTATTGGCCCAACGCCATTTAATGTTTGGTCGAAATACCGACAAGCGACGGAGCAGCACCAGCATTGGGACTAACTTTGGTACCAATACCATGTCATCGACCCATCCATTGGACAAACACTGTTGGCTCCAATGTTGGCCCCATTGTGTGGATCCGGCCTTATGTTCGCTTTTTGCCAGTGAGGTGCTTGTTAGTGGATACAGTGGTCCTTTGTTGTATTTTAATACGTTATATTTCTTAATTTTACTGCCGAATTCCGGGAATCGAGAGTTTTGACGGAAGCACTTGTTAGTGGCAAGCGAGGAGTCAGGGATTCTGCTTCCGTTAGTCATGCAGGGAGAAATACTCGCTAGAGAAACACGCCAGTTAACGGTATGTACCCTGACGCAACCACAGCTGTGCACACGTAAACTGACGCTTATCGCTGTCTTTCGGAACTGACTAAGAGTAAAGGTTGATAGTTTTTAAACAGATTTTTTAGTTCTCACATCGTTTATAGCAGTTTTAAAGCTGCTCCGCCATGCTATTTAGAGCCAATAAAATATTCGTTCAGGATCCAAGTTCTTTGAAACACTGCGTCATCCGTTTGAATAGTCTTTGGTCACAGATGCTAGTAACAACAAATACGCAGACGGGAACACGCTGTACAATCTTAGAAGAAAGAGGGACGATTGTCACGTGGTCTAAAACTATGACTGTGGTTTTTTGTTGAAGAAACATAATCTGTATCAGTCGCTTGGAAGAGACGTTAACGCTTCTGTTGCATCAAAAAGACACTTTTCATGATCTCTTGTAAGATGATACCCATGACTGCGACGCTCTCAAGCGCACCAGGCGTATATATGTCCTGATTCTGTACAGCTGCCAGCGCTTAAGCTGCAACCCTTGCCGATGATGTCCACAACTGGCCATGTTCCCGAGGGCAGTTTAAAAAAATCCATCGAAGATAACCCCTTTCCGTAAATTATTAACAAACACATATTTCTTAGTGGATACCTCGCAGGTGAAGTAAACTGCTAAGACACGAAAAGTATTCTCAGTGCTCGATATGGAGATCTGGAGATCGCAGTTGGATAGTCTAAGCTTACTATCGCGATAAAAAAAAAGTTAGGTCGTCTTGCCAGAAAACCTGTCAGACACTTTCATAGACTGCAGTTGACGTAATCATGCCCTTTACTCACTGGGTGCAAATTCTAACGCATATGGGCGTATAAAAAATACAAACATACCACGCGCATTCCCTGACTACACATACCGGCGCTCGGTAATTCAAACAGATCGGAAGTAATTATCGGGGGTTAGCATTTTGCAGTTAACGTTGTTTTTGGAGGATGATGTGCGGATGACACTTAACTGAGTAGATCAGAGGGAAACCTAATTCCAATGGTTTCACTCTTTTTTTATAGCAAAAAATATGGGCTATCGCATTTACGATGGGGAAGTTCGGCCACCGAGATGCAAATCTTTTCAATTGATGCCACACTGGGCAACTTGCGTGTCGATGATGATGAAATAATGATGTATGGAGAAAATCTCTGACCCGGCCGGAAATCGAACCCGGGCCCGCTGACCAGTCAGCTAAGGACGAGCAGCACTTCATGTTCATTCCCAACTGGCACGTCCTTGCGCAAATCCATGAGAGAATCGTAAGCGTACTGTGTTTTTTGTGAGCTGTCAGATCATTGGCTGAAGACTGTAGGACAACGAGGCTATCTATGAACTTACCACAATACTGAACGCGAATAACAGTTGTTTTCAATTTGGCATACATTCAGACTACACATTTATCCAATATAGAACCTTCAGGTTTCAGTAAGGTTACTCGATGTGTTTTCGATAGATGCAGTCAATCCAATTTTATCAGCAAATCCTTGACTGACAGTCTCAAATTAGAAAAAATGACCATTAAGTCGATGACAGTCCAAGCTTTCGAGACGCCTAATGTCACATCTGATTCAAGCCGCGTCGGTACACTAAACTTTTTCGTGACATTCAGCAACTTCTCAAGATTCAGATATATTTAGAAAGACACAAAAATTACAATTAGATGATCCCAGAAAAAAGTTGAATTTTCTAATCAGATTAATGATAAGAGCAGACCAGTATTAACTAACACTTAACCCCGCTGCACCAGTACGTATTTCTCCATCAGTTGTCCGCACAGCTTCGAAGGTTGGTTGGAACGTTACCGGCAGACTTTCATACATCTCCAAAAGCTATTCAACGGTGAACTTAGTCACCCTGAAAAAACCTTCGCAGTGTTTGGAACCTAGAAACTATTATAATAACCAATGGTTAAGCTCTCCCTATGAGTAAAAGAGATTCTCCACTACTGGAAGAGTTTCACTCATCACACACCATCGAGGCCGGGTGACGAATTGTTCACTTGCCCCGAAAGCAAATAGTCTTCATACTTAAAAACATTAGTAATGCCCATCATCGCTTCGTATCACCTAAAATAATACTTTAAAATATGATATTTTCAAGGCTGTGTACAAGGCCCAGATGTTAGACTACAGTAGATGGAGGATTGGAGTTTCACGTCCCATCGACAGCGCGGCTATTGGAGACGGTGCATTAGAGAGTGGGGAATGCAGAAATAACCCCCTCGGGAACATCACTTACAAGGAAACCAAGCGTACTCGTCATCACCGATTTCTACCAGCTTTCTGTTATGTGCAGGGATAGGCCAGAAATGAAAGTGAAAGAAGTAGGAGCTCCAGATAGTCGAGCGATTATAAAAAAGAATAAAGAATGGTAATCCTAGGGCCGTGAGTTCGAGTCGCTTAGGGAGACCTGTTTTTTTTTAAATGTTCCTCTTTTACGTTACTTACACTAGAAATAAACCACAGTAATGCTCGCTATGTGTATTTATTGATATTTTCACTAAAGGCGTGAAAAAGAAAGGCAAAGGAATATCTTGGCCTGCCAATAAATTTCCAAGAAATGATTGTACTTACAGCGTCCATGAGGAATCTGCAAATAACATTTCCAAGAAGGAATTGCAATTAAAGCGTTCGATTAGCCAGGTAAGTAGAGAATTCTCATTCGGGGGCATAAATCAAAATACTCTTTTTTAATTTTACGTATAACTGCCAACAGTCTACACATGCTTACAAGAGGATTTGTATTGGATCAACGATTTAAAAAACGGTGTAAGAGTGCGCGGTAAAATATAAAATGTCATCATTACGCAATTAAAATCTAGGAAACTTACAACAGGCTTACAGAAAAAAAAGAAAAAAATATGACTGGTGTGACGAAGCCATACATGCACGAGAACAAATTTCTTCTGTTAATTGAGACAACTACACGACAATATATTTCAAGATGCAGCATTCCCATCGTGCAGTATTAAAATGATTGCTCCCCTCCTCCCCCCTACTCCAAACGCAATCCACTAATGGATCCTCGCGGTATCTGTTTTTATGATCAGATAAAGAACATGATTAAAAAAGATTCAAAACTGTCTTTATCTCATCGAGAAAGGAAAAGAAATCACTTCCCGAGAAGATTGCAACAAAATACAGTCAATTGAACATCACCAACTATCCTCGGCAGTGTCTTGAGGGGTTTGCTGCCATACTGTGTGATGAGAGATAACCATTTTGAGGATGTAAATCAAGTTTGTTTCTCTACAGAAACTTTAAAACAACCATGTATTTGTAAAAATGTGGCGTTGATAACGTGAGCAAGATGTAAACGAAATTACCTCTTCCCTTGTCTTTACGACGAATGTCACCCCAGCAGGTGTAAATGCTAAACTTTAAAATAATAAAAGTAATTTTATATATGAAATTCTCTTGAACATCTGGCAGTCCCTATATTTGCAATGCCGCATTTTCCTTTGCCTTTCCTTTTCATGAAAATATTAATGAATACAGTATACTGAGCATTATTTCGGTTTACTTGCAGTGTCAGTAACGTAAAAAATTGGCCAAGTGCGAATAGGACTCACCCACTGATGGTTCCGTACAAATTTAAAAACGCATAAATATATGGTTCACCCATCCTGGGAAACATGAATCTCAACGATTTTTGCCTGTTATCGATGAATCCCAAGATCGCATCAAAATTTCGATAGTAGTTTGTCAGACTACATCTGTCGTACAAAAGAAGCGAGGAAGGGACTTCAGTTTATATGAGTAGAGACAGAAGACTGCATTTAAAAAATCTTATTTGCTTACTAGTACATGATTACAAATTACATTTTATGTTTGCATGCAGTAATGTTCGTATGTTAAGCATTTGATGGTAGATGAATGCAATGTATGTTCAAATGGCAAGAAGATATTTTTATGTGATATAACTAAAATTTAATAAGTTCCAGGTTTTTATTTTACTTGTACTGTAAGGTTGCAGTTTTTTTTATTGCTTGCTTATTCTTGAAGTGAGAACAATTGGGTGAGGAGAAATGACCAAGTTTAATGTCGCAATATTTCTAACCACATTACGTCTTTTCACACAGTTTTCAACTCGCCAACATAAAACAGCATGATGGATAACGCACCTTGCCATCATCAAAAGTGAAATAAGTTTATACACAACAATGTTAAATACGTATTAACTCTCTGAAAGAACATTAATCTTAAGCAAAACATTATGAATGTTTAATTGGATTTGGAAAGCCAGCTCCACAACGGCTTAGAGAAACCGAGCTGTGGGAGTTACGCCAGCGACCACTTAAAGGGGTGGAGGGAAAGAGGACAGCAACCCTGGGCCAGGTGATTCAAGCTGGAGAGCCACCTGTAGCGAGGGCATCGGGCAGAGAAGAAGCTTTAGAAAACTGTGTTTAGAAATTCCAACAGGAGATGAACAAAAGCAAGTGACTCATTTTCGTCCAGCGAGTGCAACACACGGAAAGGTCAATGTACTTTAGGTGTCTTCAAAGGAACCGTCCCGGCATTTGCCTGAAACGATTTAGGGAAATCACGGAAAACCTAAATCAGGATGGCTGGAGATGGGATTGAACCGTCGTCCTCCCGGTCCAGGACTAGGAAGGAGGAAACTACTGAAGTTTCGACGCAGTATGATAAAGGGACATTGCGACTGGTAGAGTGTGTTTCTACAAAATGAGAGGAATGCTCCTATTGGTCGAAAAAATCCGTGACGTGAAATAGGAACCCAAGTGGAGGGAGGCAGTTCTGCCATGAGAGGACAAGAGAGAAATTTAGTAGGGACTCTCCTCTGAACTGGCGTCAAGTGCAGAACGGAGCACTTAAAGCTCCGTACGATGCAGCGAAGAAATTGGTGTGGACACTGCGTTCACAGTGGCTGCACTCCAGCTAAAATTAGCTGTAGCAACGTTTAGCTCAAACTGTGGAGAAATGAACCAGCCAAATTAGTTAATTGTTCTTGCGAGAACTGAGAGGGCACTATAACATGCACGCTGATCCAACTATGCGCATGTATGTCGCCACACAATAAGACTAGGGCTGAGTAGATATTTCCTCGCATAATGAGAAACATAGGCAAAGTTTCTGCTGGAAAGTTCAGCAAAGGCCAGATTAGTTTTGTAGGAATTTCAGTGGGAGAGAGCGGCCTTGCAGACAGCAGCACATCGCAGCTTAAGGTAAATACCGTGTAAACTTTGTTGGTTCACCAGCTTGCGTCCACTGTAAACTCTAGCGGCCTTGGGTAATCTTCCGCTAAAATTTGTCACTTGACTAACCATCCACCGTAGACTTGATTGTCATCCTAAATAGTACCGAACTTTGAACTGGAATCGGACGATTTTCGTAGTACTGACCAACATCATAACGTATGTTTAGGAGCAATTTTGTAAAGAAACGTCCAATTAAACTTTCATAATATTCTGCTTAGGATTAATGTAAAGAAACTTCCAATTAAACATTCATAATGTTGTGCTTAAGATTAATGTTCTTTCAGAGAGTTAATATTTAACATCGTTGTGTATAAACTTATTTCACTTTTGATGATGGCAAGATGCGTTATCCATTGCGCTGCTTTTATGTTGGCGAGTTGAAAACTGTGTGAAAAGATGTAATGTGGTGAGAAATATTGCGACATTAAACTTGTCATTTCTCACCATACAGTTGTTCTCAATCCAAGAATAAGCAAGCAATAACAAAAAAAACACGACCTTACAAATGGCGACCCTGCCAGGATGGCAATTGGTCTGCCTGGTTGACAAGTAGTCAAATTAGTAATAAAAACAAATTTTTGAATTTTGAAAAAAATTGTTTATTGTTGTTTTGCGATGCTGTTATCCAATGTATGTAGTTGTATAGTGGAAAAATACAGTAAATGTGTCATCCAAAGTGTAGAAAGGTTGTATTGATTCGTAGAATCAAAGTATCATTGAGTAGAAGTAGATTGTGGCTGATCTGGCTGGTAAGCGTGAAGTTATTCACGGCGTTGTTGAGTTAGGGTGAAATTCCACAAACAGTGAACAGTGTTGCTAATGTTGTGTACATAGTTTAAGAAACTTTCTATGATTTTTTGGAAACGTGTAAGGTCCTATAACTTGATGTTGACGAGAGCGCAAGCTCGCGCAGTTCGAGAAAGACAGAGGTCAGCTAAACGATCGAAAATGACGGAAGAACGGAGAGTATCGCAGATAGGAGAAAGTCAAGATCTTGACAGGATAGAAATTCATGTAGAACAAAAGGTATCGAGTACAGATCACGAAACGGAATGTAGTGATAGTTCAGAGGGAATGGTAGCAGTTTCAAGATTGGTTTCACAGTCAGTGAATGCGCAAAAACAAACTAATGACGGATCTAGTGGGTCAGAAATAGAGTCAGAGGACGAGCGACTTCGGTATGTTGAACCGAATATAGTAATTTTGAACCAAACGGGACAGTTTCCAACAGAAAGAATGTGTGTAATTGCGTCCGCACTGTGCACGGAAGTCATTGAAACGCCACATGAAAGACACGAACGGGAAAATTTTCACCGAATAGTGGCAGGTGACGAGGGCCAAGAATCGGATAGTGTGTTTGCATTATTGAAGCAACTCACTATGGTCCTAAAACAAACGAGTGAGACAACAAATGCAAGGTTAGAAGATCTAAAGACCGAAACGGCAAAGCTAAAAACAGAGACAAGTGCTGCCTTAGGTAGTCTCCAATTTGAAACTTACGCGGGGTTAAAAAAAGTCCGCGAAGATCAGCAAAAATTACGAACAGAAGGCAATGAACAGTTCGCTGAAATCCGGAGAGAGGCGAGAGACTCACGCGAGCTGATACAAGTGTTAATGGCTGACCAGAAAAAGATGCGTTCTGACGTTGACCAGGTGCAGGATGCAGTGTGTAACGTTAATAAAATAGTGGATAAGTTAGCACGTAAGACGTCTGGTAAGACGCATCAAATATTGGAAGAGCTCAATGTCGGAAAACGTGTCACGCGAGCCGCATTAAAAAGATTTGACACACGCATTGAAAACATAGTCTCGAACAATCAGAAACAGTTTGAAGACCTTCGCATAGAATTGAAACAGTGTATCGAGAATCGTACAGAAAGTAGTAGCGAGACACCGGAATCGGTAGCATCATCCGACATAGTAATACACAGTAATCCAGAAAGGAAAAAGTCAGTTGTGCAATCTTCCGTAGCAGTAGCGGGAACACAAAAACGTCATGAAATTCCAGTCGTTTATTCACAAGAGGTTGCATTAGTAATCACCGAAGCGAAACAAAAACAGATAGTAAAGGAACAGTTAACTCAGGGGAGCGAAGTAGGTGATGTTCAGTCACACCACACATGGGAGCGAGAAACAGTAGACGCCCGCATTCCAGCAGAGCGGCAGCCGACCCTCCGAAAGTACGTGGGTGACGCGGGAGCGGAGCAAAATGCGGCGACACATGTACCAATTCCACAATGTCCGAATCACAGCACGACCGGTTACAGACCGCAAGCTAATGTGAATCTAATAGAAAGGCAAAACACGGAACCAGTAACGGGAAATGTAAACGAATCTTTCAATCCGATACATGAGGAACGGTACAGTGTAGGCAACTGCACACAACTGCGTAGATACGATGCTAAATGGGATATAAATATGTCAGCTCAAGACCCAAATGTGGTAGAACGAGTACAAGAAAATATGACACAAGTAAAAGAAACGGGTCATGTTGTGAAAACACAAACGCCGTATGGTGGAAGAGAAAAATTTGACAATGATCTCTTTTTGACAGTCAGAAAATTCCAACATTACAAAGAAAGCGGGAACGGCTTACATCCACGCACGTTGATAAATCAATTTCAGATCGTTTTACCAGAGCATTGGCCGCTTAGCAATAAACTTCACTTCATTTGTGGGCATATGGACGGAGCAATAGCGGAAACCATGCAAAGAGTAGTGGCGAACTGTCATTCATATGAACAATCTAAAACTGCATTCTTGGAGCGGTTCTGGTCGACAGAAAAACAAAACAGGATAAAGTATGAGTTGTTGCAGAAAGAGTTGTTGGAAAATTCCGGAGGAAAGAAACCCATTAGATTTTTCGAAGATATGACAAAGAAAAATCTGTGTTTAGATAATCCATACTGATACGGATGTGCACAATGAAGTTACCGTTACGTTATCAGCAATCATTGGTTAGTAGGGCTGGAGATAACATATAAGCATTTAAAGGAATGTTGTGAGAGCTTGACTTCACCTTCAGCGAAGATGACTCAAGAAAACAACGTACAAGCAGAGAAAACAGTAGTAGGGGGAGTAACAGTAACCGATCAGGTTTTAATAATAATTCCAACGGTGAGAATAACATAGGAAAAGGCAATGGTTTTGTAAGGAGTGGGGGAGGACAATAATAACTATGGTTTTGGTAACGCACAGAGAGCCGGCCGGTGTGGCCGTGCGGTTCTAGGGGCTTCAGTCTGGAACCGCGTGACCGCTACGGTCGCAGGTTCGAATCCTGCCTCGGGCATGAATGTGTGTGATGTCCTTAGGTTAGTTAGGTTTAAGTAGTTCTAAGTTCTAGGGGACTGATAACCACAGATGTTAAGTCCCATAGTGCTCAGAGCCATTTGAACCATTTTTGAACGCACAGAGGGCAAATAACATTTATAGTTTCGGGGGACCGAGGAATTATAATGGGGGATTTGGTCCTAGAAACTACGGTGATAACTATGATCGGAGATACAATTCCCTTGCAAACGAAGGCGGAAGGTTTAGAGGTTTTCAGCAGCCAAATCCAGGTTATTCAAGTGGAAGTGGAATGGCCAGAACGCAGAAAGGCTGGGAAAATCAAACTTCAGGGGGACAAAACATGCGAAAAGAACCGATAGAGGAAGTCGGGGAGAGGCCACCAAACCCAGGTCAAAGACAAAATTGACTAGATGAGCGGTACGAAGACCAATCACAAGTAATTCGATCGAATAATGAAGTTAAATGTATAATCAAACAAGTAAATAGACTTAGTTTTGATAAGCAAGATTTTAAAGTAGGATTAAGGGGAGATCGAATACAACACCAGCATGCTGGGATTCAATTTGACTGGGAATCGACCGAAGATGATGAGAAACGGTGAATAAAGACAGTAGGACAAAAATTGATGATGATGACCAACTGTAGAAGATGTTTATACGAAACAGAGAAAGTAATAGTATGCCATGAGGATAAAGCACCATTGATAACACCAATAGTGATACCTAGTTAGAAGAGAATGCCCACCAGTTACTAAAGTAAAACATAGACATTTTGTAATTTAGCACCAGGCGATGGGAAGGTTACAGCGTTGAAAGTGAAATTCTTTTATATATACAAAGATTAGACAAAAGATTAATTAAATAACATAAATTTCGTAAGGAGGTAAATTACTAATGATGATGAAAAGACAGGAAAGTAACAACTAATGTAACTCTTCTGCAAACGAAATGTGTTCTGGGGAAAGAATTGAACAGAAGAAGAAAAATACTGATCAGCATGTGGATAGTTTAACGAAATAGTAGTAGATCCTCTCTTAAAGACGTAGTGTGAAGGAGCAAGTTGATTTTTGTAGAAGAAAGAAGTGAAGAAGTAGGTAGGAAATAGATGATTAAGAGGGAAGAAGATAGGCATTTTAATTTTTGTTCCGTCGAGGACGGTGAACAAATAATTGAAGAGATATTTTGGGGAATACGTGAAACGTATAGGATTTGTGGAAGATACCACAATCTGATATAGAAATAGAAAGATGAGAGAAAGAAGAATAAGAAGTTGTTAGGAGGTAACTATTAGGAAAGGAGAATTGAAATACACTCCTGGAAATGGAAAAAAGAACACATTGACACCGGTGTGTCAGACCCACCATACTTGCTCCGGACACTGCGAGAGGGCTGTACAAGCAATGATCACACGCACGGCACAGCGGACACACCAGGAACCGCGGTGTTGGCCGTCGAATGGCACTAGCTGCGCAGCATTTGTGTACCGCCGCCGTCAGTGTCAGCCAGTTTGCCATGGCATACGGAGCTCCATCGCAGTCTTTTACACTGGTAGCATGCCGCGACAGCGTGGACGTGAACCGTATGTGCAGTTGACGGACTTTGAGCGAGGGCGTATAGTGGGCATGCGGGAGGCCGGGTGGACGTACCGCCGAATTGCTCAACACGTGGGGCGTGAGGTCTCCACAGTACATCGATGTTGTCGCCAGTGGTCGGCGGAAGGTGCACGTGCCCGTCGACCTGGGACCGGACCGCAGCGACGCACGGATGCACGCCAAGACCGTAGGATCCTACGCAGTGCCGTAGGGGACCGCACCGCCACTTCCCAGCAAATTAGGGACACTGTGGCTCCTGGGGTATCGGCGAGGACCATTCGCAACCGTCTCCATGAAGCTGGTCTACGGTCCCGCACACCGTTAGGCCGTCTTCCGCTCACGCCCCAACATCGTGCAGCCCGCCTCCAGTGGTGTCGCGACAGGCGTGAATGGAGGGACGAATGGAGACGTGTCGTCTTCAGCGATGAGAGTCGCTTCTGCCTTGGTGCCAATGATGGTCGTATTCGTGTTTGGCGCCGTGCAGGTGAGCGCCACAATCAGGACTGCATACGCCCGAGGCACACAGGGCCAACACCCGGCATCATGGTGTGGGGAGCGATCTCCTACACTGGCCGTACACCACTGGTGATCGTCGAGGGGACACTGAATAGTGCACGGTACATCCAAACCGTCATCGAACCCATCGTTCTACCATTCCTAGACCGGCAAGGGAACTTGCTGTTCCAACAGGACAATGCACGTCCGCATGTATCCCGTGCCACCCAACGTGCTCTAGAAGGTGTAAGTCAACTACCCTGGCCAGCAAGATCTCCGGATCTGTCCCCCATTGAGCATGTTTGGGACATGATGAAGCGTCGTCTCACGCGGTCTGCACGTCCAGCACGAGCGCTGGTCCAACTGAGGCGCCAGGTGGAAATGGCATGGCAAGCCGTTCCACAGGACTACATCCAGCATCTCTACGATCGTCTCCATGGGAGAACAGCAGCCTGCATTGCTGCGAAAGGTGGATATACACTGTACTAGTGCCGACATTGTGCATGCTCTGTTGCCTGTGTCTATGTGCCTGTGGTTCTGTCAGTGTGATCATGTGATGTATCTGACCCCAGGAATGTGTCAATAAAGTTTCCCCTTCCTGGGACAATGAATTCACGGTGTTCTTATTTCAATTTCCAGGAGTGTATTAAGATAAGCAAGAAACATTTTTTTTTCGTGGCAGGAGGTGGAACAGTAGGAGCCTAAGGTCACCCAGAAAAGATTCTATATGGACGAATACAATGAGGGAAGATAGGAATGTAAAAGTTTGCGATGGAAAAATTAGGAGGAAGGGATAAGTACGAAGTTAAAAACAATACAAAAGAACAATAGACGGTTTTTGAAGGACAAAAAATATAAAAATAAAAAAGTGTATTCTCAGTTTCTGTTACAGCTAAGGGCAAAAAGAAGAGATTGCAGAGAAAAAGACGCTGGAGTCGGAGTCAAGGTGCTAAGTTTTTAAAACAACATAATATACCTGTAGTTAGAAAAAAAAGAAAGGGTTACTTACAGATTAATCGTCATCACCATCAATCTCACTCTTGCTATCCATCGTGATGAGGTGAGGAAACCATGACCTTTATCTCATAGTAGAATGAAGTTAAATGAAAAAAAAGGGGGAAGCTAATTTTGATAGAATGAATGATACTTTTTGTAAAGTCATATAAAGACTTTGTTTCATGTTTGTAAAGTTGATAGTGTAAACTTGATAGTGGAAGCTAAGGATGTAAGGAAAGTAAGATTGTCACATGTTGGAGATGAAGTCGGCAGCCAAGGTGCAGTATCAATGCGGCCAGATCGACAACGAGAGCGGTTAGGCGTAAGAGGAAGGAACACTGAGTGTAACTGCCTGGTACGTCAGCTTACGAGATGACAAAAGAAGGGGCCTTGGTGGAAACGACGTTCCTAGATGATAACTCCTCTGTGGAAACGTTTGGAGAGATACAACGCAGCCTGAATGCAAGCAACGTGTACTCTGAAGTGAGCTTTATTCCTGCGAAAACCACCCAAAAGCTTACTAACAATGGTTTTGGCGAAAGTGTTCGTCACTTGGAACTTCTATCGCAAGCTATTCAAAGCTGCATAAGAAGGGAAAAAGAATGTCCACCGAACCGGAACGGAGGCGGAAATATTACGGCGAGGACGAGCAGAAGTTTAGATTCACCACAGGAAGAGGAAGAAACGCGTTCCTATAACTCAATGTGCAGAATAGCGGAAACTGTCATCAGACCATACGAAATTCATCATCTGCTTCACAATCCCTGACAACACATTGGACGGAGCAGGAAAAGGATGGAAGGCTGTTCAACTTATCTAGGTGAACAACCGATTACAATGAAGAATCGACAACAACTGTGATGAAGTCGCCATAAGAACGGATAAAAGATAACGATGTTAAACAGGTCTTCAATCCTAACTCCTGGTCCAGAGGAGAACGAAGACACAACTAAGAAGACAGCAAGAAGCACCAAGAACAGAAGACACAACGCAGAAGATTTGGAAGAAAGAAGAGCCTGGACCAGAAGAGATCCAGAAACCTTTTCAAATCCCTTCCTATAAAAGACCATTATTACATTTAACTATCAGCGAGAATATAATTTAACTGTTCTAACAGCATATATATTCAATGTTCTTTATGGCAGATTGCAACGCTTTCAGATGGAATACCAGAAAGATGGAAGAGAACAATTTAAAAAAAATGGTCCAAATGGCTCTGAGCACTATGGGACTTAACATCTATGGTCATCAGTCCCCTAGAACTTAGAACTACTTAAACCTAACTAACCTAAGGACATCACACAACACCCAGTCATCACGAGGCAGAGAAAATCCCTGACCCCGCCAGGAATCGAACCCGGGAACCCAGGCGCGGGAAGCGAGAATGCTACCGCACGACCACGATCTGCGGACAGAGAACAATTCGAATGGAAATCTACCGACAAAATGACCCACGGTGAATCGGCATAAGGATTCGACGAATGTGAGCGGACCTTTCTCGTTGCCGACCGTCATTCCGTTCTCGATGGGACCACGGCGAGGCACGGGCACCCGTCATGCCACACTCAACGGAAACGCAGCTAGACGCATACCAAGCGTCATACCATACTCAAAGGAGACACGGTGAGGCACACAGCCGACCGTCATTCCACGTTCGATGGAAACACGTCGAAACACTTGAAGAAAAAGTGAACTATAGTACAGATAGGAGAGAGAACTGTCTGTGACAGACTACTGGCTAGAAAAAAAAGGGACAATTAAATTCTTATCATATTTAAAGATGTGTTAATGTAAACTTTTCCTTGTGTTAGTGATAAAGTTTTATGAATGAAGTTCGCTTGCTCATTTTGACATGTAAATAAAATTTTCTTATATTGCAATTGTTTTCAACTTGTTTAAGTTAGTAAAAAATAATATTAACAATTTTGAGTGTAATGTGTACATAAAAATACATAGGATAAATAAACAAGAATGACTGTAGCTATTGTAGGATGTCAATGTAAATTTTGTAATATAAAAATTAGGTTTAGAAATTCAGTGTTTGTGAAAGTCAATGTTAATAATTTTTGTAAAGTCATGATGTGTAGAATTAAGATTTCTGGAGAATATAAATAGAGTCACAAATAGGATTATAGATGTAAAATCATGAGATAGGTTGAGAAACAGCTTATAAATTTAACTGTAAGAATTAAACATGTTTTCGATTATGAGTAATCCAAAAGAAAAAGTAACATTTTTTTATAAAATGGGGAAGATAATTTTAAATGAAGGTTTCCTTAACTTCAATACATATCCATCGTCTTTTAACATAAATTAACTGAATAAAATAGAACAGTCTCAAAATAAAAAGGACAATTTTCAAATGATACAAATTTATAAACATACGCACATTGTTTGAATTTCAGTAACAATTTTACTATAGTCAACTATCTTTAAAAGAAAAAATTTTTTTCACTAGTTCAATAGAATTGGACAAAAGGTCAGAAAATCAAGTGCGAGGTAAATAAAGGAGACTGAATAGAACCACTGCGTAAATTATACTAAAATTTAAGATAGGAAGTTGGTCAGTAGACATTTCAATTGCTACAGTCAACAGTTGAACCTATTTTGAATTGTCTTCAATCAGTTACTCAACCATTGATTGACCCAGTACATAATTGAAGACGGAAGGAGGAGGATATGCAAGGTGGCAGAATAATTGGTCAGATATGCACCTTACAAGAGACCTTGACAAATCGCAATGAGAAGGCGAAGATGACACCTAACATAAATCAACAGTTATGAGAACATTTGCCTATCAATATGTAATGCAAAAAGGGATGACAGTCAATCGATGGTAATTAACACACCATTCCTATACAATTCATATCTTTGAGCGGAAGGTAGAACAGGGAACGCGAGTCGAGTCGCTTTTGGATTTGGAAAGCCAGCTCCACAATGGCGTGTTAATTACCGTCGATTGACTGCCATCCCTTTTTGCATTACATATTGATAGGCAAATGTTCTCATAACTGTCGATTTATGTTAGCTGTCATCTTCACCTTCTCATTGCTATTTGTAGAGGTCTCATGTAAGGTGCGAATCTGACCATTTATTCTGCCACCTTACAGTACTGTTAAAACTTGCTTCCTGCCGAATTTCATGATTCTAGGACAACGGGGAAATACCTTAAAGGTTTTGATGAACGAGTCTGCGAGTATTAAAACATGTGACATGAATGGCTGAACCTTTTTATTGCTTTGACTTAGAAGCTTGAATTTTTTACACCGCCAAATGACCGAAGATTTTAATATGGGACAAAAATTTGAACTTGAGACGCCAACCACCTCCAGAGTGAAAGGGGTCGTGAAATACGGACAAACAGACGGATAAAAAAAAGACCAAAAATACTATTTTTCGTGTGATATAATTACAAATTAACGATGTTCGGATTTTTTCCGTTATCTGTACTGTGACACCTGGCTTCTTGCTGAATTTTATAATTCTGAGTCAATGGAATGCACCCTATGGGTTTTGATTAATGAGTTTTGGAGTATCAAAATTTGTGACAAAAATGGCTGTACCTTTTGACTGCATTGACTTAGAAGCTTAAAATTCTTACACCACCAAGGGACCATAGACCTTAGCATGTGACGTAAATTCGAACTTGGTATGGTAAACTGACAAATTTCTTGGTTCTAGGTCAACGGGATACACCTCATAGGTTTTGATGAGTACGTTTTCGAGTATCAAAATATGTTACATAAATGACCGTATTTTTTGATTGCACTGTCTTTGAAGCTTAAAATTTTTACGCTGCCAAGGGGCCATAGATCTCAATATGTGACAGAAATTTGTACTTCAGACTTCTACGCCATTCTGAGAAAAAGTGTTCTTAACTTAGTCGGATGGACAGACAGACGGACAACAAAACTATTATATAAGGGTTTCGTATTTACGGACTAAGGCACGGAACCTTAAAAAAAGAAAATGAAAGAAGAAGAATGGTTAGCCCCGAGGGCCTCGAACCCACGGACCTCGAATTACCGTATCCCAGAGGGACTCAAAATCAAAGCCCTCGAATTACCATTTTGTACAAAACATCGCTCATGCCTCGCGAAGCACCCGCCATAAATATTTTTTTTTTGTTTTTTTTGTTTTTTTTACAAACGATCGACCATCTGGATGTCCTACTTCTGACACTTGCATTTATCGCCAAGCCCTGTATATATCTTCCCATTCTTAGTGGGAAGGAACTGATGTGGAACTGTTAAATGGGGGATGGAAGTTAGCGGATCTTTGCAGCAACAGATTACTTCCTCATTCAATGCTTCAATGGTGTACTCGAGATTGGTCCCAACTTTAGACCCATAGTATCCGCAGTACTTGTGAGATTTCGTCTACATACCTACGCAGTCATTATGGATAGCTAATCATCCAGTGATTTCTTCCTCTTTCCCCTGATAAAGAAACCTTCAAAGCTCTCTGCCAGGTCATTAGTCGTTTGAAAAAATACACTGCAGCAAAAAAAATTAGCACATCCTTTTAAAGGTTTCTAATTTACTCAAGATATATTGTTGTAACAGCACATGTGGAATATATGAACTAATTACATTTAAGAGCAATACCAAAAGCGGTACTGAGATACTAGATGCTGAAACATCCATATCAGTACGTGCTATAGCGTCCAAAGGCGGCAATGAAGGTGCTGATACTGGCATCCAGTCGACCATAAAGATGGGGACTACTGTCCTGGGATACGTTATGCCATGGCTGCTCGACCTTTCCACAAATCCGGAAATCGCGCCGGCCAATAATGTTGCTCCACGTCTTGCACAGCACGTTGAGTTTCATGGACAGTTTGTGGGCGAGCATTATCCTTTTGGAGCAGCACATCAGCTTTCTGTTGCAACGGCAAAAGGACGCGTCTAATAACATTCTACACTTACCGAGCACTGGATAGCGGCGCCTCCAGGAGCACCGAAGATGAACGAGAGTTGTAGCTTATCGCATCCCAGATCATATGGTGTCGGGTGGGGCCACTGCGCCTTGGACGAATGTACTCCATGAACCGGCACTCACCAGGTCTACGTCGTACGTGCAAACGACCATCACTTGCATGCACGCAGAATTTGCTTTCATCGCTGAAGACCACGGCGCATCATTCCGTCTTCCAAGTGATCCTCTGACGACACCAGTGGAGCTGTATACGTCGATGCTATGGCGAGAGTGGAAGATGGGCTAGAGGTGTGCGCGCTCATAGTTCCACAGCTAATAACTGGTTCGCAACAGTTCGTGTTGATGCGTCTGCGCTCACAAACCCTCTTATCTGTGCTGTGGGAGCTGTACGATCTGCTACTGCTGCTCTTAGAATACGACCATCCTGGCCAGCGTCTGCGCTATGTGGACGTTCAGAACGTTGTCAATGGGTGTGAAGTTTTTCACGTGACCGCTGATACCAGCATCGTTGCACAACTGATGCAGCACGTCTAACTTGTGTGTGCAATTCTCCGGAAGGACTATCCCGCCACTCGGAAGGCCACAATTTGACTCCTTTAAAACCGCTCAGTTGGCTGTAGGAAGCGCGATTGCCTGTTTGCCTGTTTGCTTCACACGTTTGCATTGCCTTCTGGCTATGAGAATTCCCTGTTAAATGGTAGATACATATGGTGCTGTGACAGCTGTACGACTACGCTATCTGTTAGTGGACGACGGTGAATCTATTATCAGTACATCTACTATCCTCCAGGTGGCATACGCCGTCATCGGATCAAAATCGATGTCGTCTTTCCAGGTGTACTAATTTTTTTTCCAGCAGTATATATCGCGCTGAAAATTCAATATGTAAGGAAGAATACCATCATTATGGTGACAGCTTGATTTTTTTACAGGTGATAAAACGTTACGACTATAGCAAGTATGTTTGATCGATAGTAGTGACACGTGTAAGACTCGTTCGACCGATGCATTACATCAAATAATGAATATGGAACAAGTAATGAAGTGAATACAGAGAATAATACTTAATCTCATGTTAGTAAATTGTCGAAGTGTCTGTAGCAAGATCCCCGAGTTAATCTCCGAAATAAACAGTAGCAATGCCAATATTGTATTAGGTACTGAAAGCTGGTTGAAACCAGATATAAAAAGCAGTGAAATTTTGAACTCGGATTGGACAATGTTTAGGAAGCATAGGACCGATGCTATGGGAGGTGGTGTGTTCATTGCACTTAAAAGCTGTTTAAGCGCAGTTGAGATCGATACTGGGTCGGACTGTGAAATAGTCTGGATAAATCTGTCAATCAGACAAGGATTGACCATTGTATTAGGAAGTTTTTATAGACCACCAGTATATCCAAATTATCCATTAGTTATAGACCGAGACTTTAATCTAGCATCCATTGACTGGGAAAATTACACGTTTATAACAGGGGGTAGAAGTAAAGATTCGTGTGAAGTTATTCTAGGAGCTCTCTCAAAATACAACCTTGAGCAATTGATTAGAAAACCAACTCGAGATGGGAACATATTAGCTATCTTGGCGACAAACAGGCCTGATCTTTTTGAATAAGTTAATCTAGAAGAAGGTATTAGCGACCATGTTGTCGTTGTGGTTTCTATGTCAGTGGAAGTTGTAAAAAAAACAAAGAAACAGGGTAGAATTTTCTTGTTTGGGAAAGCAAATAAGAGTTTCATTAATGAATATCTTCATAGTCAGCTCCAAACATTCACCGTGGGACACAAAGATATTGAACATCTTTTGTCGGAATTTAAAGGTATTGTCCACCATGTGCTAGAGAAGTATGTGCCTAGCAAAAGTATAGGGGAGGGAAAGAATCCACATTGGTACAACAAACATATTAGGAAATTGCTGAGAAATCACAGAATTTTGCACAGTCGTTTGACAAACAGAAATTATGCGAAATGAAAGCAGCTATCAGAAGGACAATGAGAGATTCTTTTAACAAATTTGAAAGCAACATTTTATCTGCAGATTCTAAAAATAACTCCAAAAAATTTTGGTCGTACGTAAAATCTATGAACGCTACGAATAATTCAATACCTTCTCTTGCTGACAGTACGTGTAACGTAACTGATTATGATAAACAGAAGGCCGAAATTCTAAACCTAGCTTTCAAAAATTCGTTTACGGTAGAGGAGCGCAGCACCATTTCCCCTTTCAATTATCGAACAAACGAAATAATGGCTGACGTAGTGTTTAGTGTATCTGGGATTGTAAAACAGTTAAGATACTTAGACGCCAGGAAGGCATCTGGCCCAGACGGTATCCCCGTAAGATTTTATGGTGTTTATGCTACAAATATAGCACCATTCTTATCCATCATCTATCAGAGGTCATTGGAACAGCGGAAAATTCCACGGGACTGGAAGAAGGCCCAGGTCACAGCAATCTGTAAAAAGGGTAGAAAATCGGATGCACATAATTACCAGCCAATTTCACTGACATCGATTTGTTGTAGAATCATGGAACATATTTTGTGTTCTGAGAAGCTCATCTACAGAAACCAGCCCGGTTTTAGGAAACAGCGGTCATGCGAGACAAAGCTAGCCCTCTTTGTGCATGATATACAACAGGCTCTAGATACCGGCTCCCAGGTTGATGCCATATTTCTCGACTTTCGAAAGGCGTTCGACTCAGTTCCGCACTGTCGCTTGCTCCAAAAAGTGCGCGCATACTGTCTATCCGATGACATATGCGGTTGGATAGAAAGTTTTCTAACAGACAAGGAGCAGTATGTCGTCCTGAATGTGGTGACTTCAACAGAAACAAGCGTAATTTCAGGTGTGCCCCAGGGCAGCGTAATAGGTCCGTTGCTTTTTACGATTTGCATAAACGATCTGGTTGATGGTATTGACAGCAGCCTTAGACTGTTTGCCGATGATGCTGTAGTCTACAGGAAATTAGTATCACACGAAAGTTGTGAACAAATCACTGAGGATTTGCAGAAAATAAATGCGTGTAGTAATGACGCAGTTATCTCTCAATATTAGTAAGTGTAACCTACTGCGTACAACAAGGCGAAAATCCCCATTAATGTACGAGTACAAAATTAATGCCCAGTTTTTGGAAGCGATAACGTCCGTCAAGTATCTGGGTGTGACTATTGGAAATGATGTCAAATGGAATGATCAGATTACACAAGTAACAGGTAAGGCGTTACAAATCTCATAGAAAGTTTGAAGTGGAACACACTTGCAGATAGACGGCCCGCTCAACAGAAGGGGCTGCTCACTAAATTCCAAAATCGGAGCTTCACCGAGGATGTAGAGCATATATTATTACCACCAACTTTCAAATAGCGCAATGATCACCATTCCAAGATAGAGGAAATAAGAGGTCGTACTGAGGCGTTCAGACAGTCATTTTTCCGTCGCGCAATACGCGAGTGGAACAGAGGGCGGGGAGGGGGGGGGGGGGAATATGACTTTGGCGCGAATTGTGCCCTCCACCATACATTTCTTGCGGCTAGCGGAGTATATATATAGATGTAGATGTAGAAGTTATTTTTTTTATTTATGAATTTGGCCAGCTATGGACCGCATACAACTTAAGACTTATGGTGTTTCTTTTTCTTCCGTTCCTCCCAACTGCTCGTCTCTGTTCATCTGTCCACACTCTCTTGGGTCGAGGTTTTGGCTCATTTTCTTCATAGTTTGCGTTTTCTATAAGTAGCCTAAAGTGATTCCTGTCACGTATTATTTCTTCTGTAACACCTATTTTGTTGGCGTCTTTCTTTACTGGTTCTATCCATCCCACAGTTTTCTTCAGCTTACTAACGTAACTAAAAATTTTCTTTGTAATCCATGTTTCTTCCATTCTTTTTAAATGTCCATAAAATTTTAGCCGTCTCTTCCTCATTGTATCTGTGATCTTTTCTATATTTTTGTATAGGTCTTCATTTCTCCTTTTAATCCACCTATTTTCCTTGTTTTTCTCAGGACCTAGAATTTTTCTTAGTATTTTTATCTCTCTTTTTTCTAGTTCTCTTAATTCACCTTTCTTATTCAGTGTTAGGCATTCTGATCCATACGTTGCTTGTGTCCTAATAACTGAATTGTAATGTTTAATCTTCGCTTGTATGGATATTGATTTCTTATTGTAGTAGTTTTGTGTTAATTTACATGCAAATTCTAACTTTTTTATTCTTTCTTTATTTGTTGTGTTATCCAGTCCATTGGCTTGGATCCACTCCCCCAGGTATTTGAATCTATCAACTGTTTTAATTTTTCCACACTTCGTTTTCATGAAGTTTTATATATATATATATATATATATATACATTAAAATCTGTTTCTTCAAAATAATAATAGAATGAACGGAGGATGCTGCTCTGCCCTGATAGGTTCAGTAATATCTTCTGACTAGCCGTCTGATGCATGCCTGCACTGCATTGTTTACCCTTTACAATGTAAATGGCTAAAGAAAAAGAGAACGAGAATGTACTGTGTGACCTGGCGAGCCGCAGTTGTCGCTGTGGTGACCGACTGTGTTGACGACGCGACAGAAATCGATGGGCTGGTCCCGGCGGTGGCCGCTTTCGCTCGCAGGTGCGTGCCGACGCGGCTCTGCGCATGCTAGTCGCCTGTGCAGCTGAGCACCTCGAACGTCTCCTCCGAACGTCGTGATTGTAAGTACAGCTCCAAACTGATTGTGTGTAGATTGGAACGTTTTGTTCAAGTTATTTGCGCAATTAGTTGAGAGGACATTTTAAAGTGACATACATAAATTATACTATGAAACTGTCAAGTAATGATCTGTAAAGCGCTGAATATAAATCAGCCAGTCGCAGGGCTACCTCGGTCAGTAGATTTGCTCCTTCTACCCTTACGGGGGCTCCCTAAAGTTTCATAATATTTCCGTAATTTATGGACTTAGAGCCGGCCGGAGTGGCCGTGCGTTTCTTGGCGCTACAGTCTGGAACCGCGTGACCGCTACGGTCGCAGGTTCGAATCCTGCCTCGGGCATGGATGTGTGTGATGTCCTTAGCTTAGTTAGGTTTAAGTTGTTCTAAGTTCCAGGGGACTGATGACCACAGCAGTTAAGTCCCATAGTGCTCAGAGCCATTTTATGGACTTAGGCCTTTATGACTGGTGCCGTTAATATGTAATCTTTAATGTTTATACTGGTCTGATATGGCTCTATTTCATCCCAGCTTATTGACCTGAAGTTACACCGAACACCCTCAGAAATTTCATGCTCTTCGAGGTTATGTGACCATCGACCTCGAAAGCGCAGTTACTCTTTGAACACATATAGCTGAACTCCACGCGAAAGACTACATAGTTGTACAGACCCGCTGGCCTATCATCCGGTTAAGCAATTTATGTATTACATTCATTTTTAAAAGTGGAACATAACTGCGTAGATATTTTGAACAAATGGCCCTCCGACAACCAATAGGTGGGGGGTCATCCTGCTGCCGACAACGTCATCCACAAATAACTTGCAGTTTATGCAAACAGTTTTTAACTATTCTACATTTAACCTCAAAATCGACCCGTTGAAGGCACAGAAATTTATGTGCTTGATCTCTGCTACAGTCCTAAGAATGTTTCGGATAGAATACAAAGAAAGCTGTGTGCACGTGGCCGTACGCAATGCAGAGTAAACGTAGCCACAGCATAAATTCCTTTCCTGATGGGAAACACAATTTTTGTCATTGTGACACCAGAAATAATAGTTATTCAAGGTCAGTCAGTGTATGAATTTGATACTGTGAACTGGAACTATGAGCTTTGACAAAAGTGAAAACGTAAACGTCGAAGGATACAAGAAGACATCGAGACTGAAAAATGATGTTAAGTGTCAAGAACAGCACATAAAACGCCAACTGTTTCCTACTGCAAGTTAACTGTTCAGCTGTCGCGTATTACAGCTACAGGTACAACTTTTAATGCTTGCTTCGATGTTACTACTGCTGATTTTCGGCAGCCGACTGTTCTATTTAAGACCGCATTGGAGAATGCTAGAACGATTAATCGATGTACCGTTAACGAATATATCAAATTAACGATAAGCAGATCTTGAATGCGACTAATATCATGGATACACGAATAAAACACAGCGCCGGAACCTAGAAATATCTCTTGTGTGAATAATGGCTTTCGGCGCCAGTAAAGTTATATTTTAAATTGTTAACCGTAAGGTTGTAATTTTGACTCAGAACTATCAAAACTGGTACCATAGGACATCATTATTTACAATATTTATAGAACTAAAACCATACATCATAGTAATAAATTGTCCACTAGAGATTCATCGCGGGACACTTTACCTATATATAGTTTGCATGACTTTCGAGACATTTAGTCACACAGAACTGCTTTCAAAATTAGAATCGCACTACGTGTCATTGACATGCATGAAAAAAGAAACAGTCATGAAACACACACGTTATGAAATAAAATTACACATATAACATATTAAAGATCTATTTTACTAGCCGTATGAATCGTTGCCAGTTTAACTCTACTGGAGAATTAAGCTGACGATGAAAATTTCAATTTGCACGAAATAGTATGTGCTTCGGGAATAACTGGTTTGGTTTCTTATTTGTGCGACCGAGTCAGCTTCGAATTCTCAAGTGTGCCAATGTCTTTCACATTAGCATATCTGACTTCCTATAATAAATGTCAGTAAGGCCCAAATAATAACAATAATTCATAGCGATGTCAGAGAGATAGTCCTAATGATGGCTAAACAGACATACAATCAGACTCATCCGCACTCCCACAGTAAAAGTTGTAACTAACACACGAAGGGTATTAGTGGTAGAAAATAAAAGAATATGACATAATGTTTGAACAGAAATTAGTGAATATTCTCATTCAAAGACACTTACATTGATACAAGCATCTTAACAGATCGTGGCTAGAGGGAGAATAAGAGGGAAGTAACAAGTGAAGTATTTCGGACAAAAGATGGAGATTGCTCTACAACAATAAGTTGTTTTCTAAACTGATTACTCCAGACTTAGCCGCATTATGTTTCACATACATGAGTCTTTTCTTCATCACACATAACACATTTGTAGTCAGACTATTACATTTGATCTAAAAAAGTAGTTCTATTAAAACAAGGCGAAAAAGAGAAAATTAGTAATACGTTGTTGTAATCTGAAATCATCATTGCTCCAAAGAAGTCATCAGATGTGATGAGAGATTATAAATTATTGCTACTTAAATACATAGAGTAGAAATATCTATGGAGAGAGCATTCACATGCGCAGAATTGATTTTGTTTTGTCAATAATCATTGCAACTGTGGTCACGTGACGCGGACAAAGTATCTTTGTCCGCAATGCGTCCTATAAATTTTTTGTGTCATTATTATACTAGTACAGGCATATTCTGTTCGTTGGTCCTGTGTATTTGGTATAGAAGTTTTGTAGACACCATAACAATTTGCATTTGATACCTGGATCAAACTGGGCTCTTAGGTTTGAAGAGAAATATCTACGGGCGTCACGACACGGCACCGTTATGTCAGCCTGTATTTACGCTACACATTAGTTTGCTGAGCCCAAAAGGCGAAAGTGAGATTACGAGTCGCCATCTTTGATACAAAAAGTCAGTGTGTAGGGCCTAGTATCAGTATTGGGGAACTAACGACGACAAAGTTTATTAATAGCCAAAGCAAACTTCATAGCATCTTGTTCTTGGCCGCGGGTGAAACAACATTTTAAAACATCGACATTAATTTGCTAGGGAAAAAATATATGCGTACAAACACATCAAACAATAGCTGTAAAGGAATAAATGGAGCCCCGTTACCTTAAACATTTTTTTCTTGTATAACTAATAAAATCACAACCAATCGCATTTTCCTCCTTCATTAAAGGCATTTCACTTAAAATGTTATGTGATGAAAATTGCTTTGTCAGCTTATGTTCCAATTTATATACGATGTACGATAAATCGTACATTGTAGGTGGCCGCTCTGTTCTGCTATTGTTAAACCTAAATAATGTTTCGCATTCAGATATCTGACCTGGCTTGTGGTAAAAACACTCAGTGAAAAAAACATCGAAGTCGTCATGTAACATTTCCAGTTTGCGACGAAAGTAAAGCACAATAAGAAAATAAAGAGTACGAAGAAATAGAAGCACAAAATCTACTGGTACAGCATTAGTGTTTGCAGAAGACGCCACCGGAAAAACTTTCTTCTCGTGAAAGCTTGATGTGCCGTGGCGTGAGATGGCGCATGGTTCATTGACGACCTATGTGAATGCCGTCATTTGAAATGCATTGTTGAACGTGACTTTACATGGCGTGAGGTGACTTGATGGCCAGTGTGAATTGGCCTTAAACGACCAACGTCGTCCCAAGATCACGTGAGAATTCCAGCTTAATGTTGACAACATTTGCAGAACGCAATGCTCACTCCAGAGATATTTCTGATCTGTGCTTAACTGGTAGAACAGTGATGTATGCATCCCATACCTAACATAACAGCATTAGAGTAATGTAAGTACTTTTCTGCTGTAAACCTAGGTTTGATGTATATTGGTGACCGGTAGACACACAATGTATTAATGTTTGGTAGTAGTTGTCCAAATACTTTTGATCATATTCCGTTGGCAAGTGTAGATCACACAGTGTAGAATGTACATCTGAAAGGGGAGGAACTTCGTCAATGTTGGAGTGTTGTCTATTGCAAGTTTCAGAGGATTCTACTATGCAAACCAAAATTATTAATGTCCTCTTTCTGGCATTAATTTTATACAGATTACACTCTGCAAACAAAGACAGCGTCTTCGGGAGGGAAATGAAGTAACTGACTAGTTTACAAAATCACTTTTACACTAAGGTGACAACGTCGTGTGATAGCGATATGCACAATACAGATGGCGGTAGTATTGCGTACACGAGGTATAAGAGGGCAGTGCATTGGCAGAGCTGTCATTTGCACGTAGGTGGTTTATGTTAAATGGTTTCCAACGTTATTATGGCCGCACGGCCGGAATTTAAAAACTTTGAACTCGGCGTGGCAGTTAGGAGCTAGGTGCATGGAACATTTCATTTCAGAAGTCTTTAAGGAATTCAATGTTCCGAGGTCCACAGTGTCAAGATTGTGCCGAGAACGCCACATTTCAGGCATTACGTCTCACCTTGGACAACGCAATGGCCGACGGCCTTTACTTAACGACCGAGAGTAGCGGCGTTTGCGTAGAGTTGTCCGTGCTGACAGACTTGCAAAACTGCGTGAAAGATCCTATAAATCAATGTGGGAGGTACGACGAACGTATCCACTAGGACAGCACGGCGAAATGTGGCGTTAATGGGCTGTGGCAGCAGACGACCAGTGCGACTACCTTTGCTAACAGCACAACATCGCTTGCAGTGCCTTTCCTGGGCTCGTGACCAAAACGTTTGGACGCTAGACGACTGGAACCGTGGCCTGAACAGATGAGTCCAGATTTCAGTTGTTAAGCGCTGATGGTAGGATTCGTGTGTGGTGCAAACCCCAAGAAGCCCTGGACACAGGCTGTCAACAAGGCATTGTGCAAGAGGGTGGTGGCTTCATAATGGTGTGGGCTGTATTAACATGTTCGGGTATGTGATGACCACTTACAGCCATTCATGTACATCATGTTCCCCAAAAACGATGGAATTTTTACGGCTGACAGTACGCCACGTCATCAGGCCACAATTGTTCGCGACTGGCTTGAAGAACAGTCTGTACAATTCGAGTGAATGATTTGGCCTCCCAGATCGTCCGGCACGAATCCCATTGGACATTTATGGAACATAACTGAGAGGTCAGTTCGTACACAAAATCCTGCACTAGCAACACTTTCTCAATTGCAGATGGTTATAGACGCAGCATAGCTCAATCAGCATCACTGTCGTTTATACTGATGGCTCCAAACAGGAGACTTTCCTTGGCTGTTCTGTGGTGTTCCCTGATCATGTTACCCGGATTCGCCTCCCTGCTGAATATACCGTTTTCGCAGCGGAGCTCCACGCGATCCTGACGGCACTGGAGCAGATGCATCGTGTTCGGGGCGATCGATTTCTTCTCTGCTCCGATTCTCTTAGTGCCTTACAGTCGCTGCAGAACCTGTACCCGACTGAAGAGATGGTCCAGCTGATACATGACCAACTGTACTTGCTCCAACGGCGGGGTAAAGAGGTATCCTTCTGCTGGGTGCCTGGTCATGTCGGCATATGGGGCAATGAACAGGCTGATCGGGCTGCCAAGGAGGCCTGCAGAGAGCAGGATGTGGTCCAGTGTCCCATCCCCTTGCAGTCAGTCATCGCTGCACTCCACAGGAAGTGCATGGAGTTGTGGGAGGACGAATGGCTGGCGGTGACGGCCAATAAACTGCGGTTGGTAAAGTCAACCACTCGGCCGTGGCGTTCCTCCTGCCGGCTGCTCAGGCGGGAAGAGGTGGCGCTCACACGTCTTCGGATCGGGCACTGTCCTCTGACACATAGCTATTTATTACGGCGGGAGGATCCTCCGTTTTGTGATGCTTGTGGTGTGCACATTTCTGTCCGGCACATTTTAACAGACTGCATTTTATACCGTGATGCAAGGGCAGAAGCACAAGTTGATGGGGATCTGCCCTATGTTTTAGCTAACGATGAGACGTGTGTGTCTAGGGTTTTTAAGTTTTGTGATGCGTCTGGACTCTGGCCTAAACTTTTAGGCTGGAGGTTTTAGTGTATTGCAGAGTGGCTGACTCCTCCCTTTTTTCCTTGCGGTCAGCCAGCCATTTCCATCTGCTACATTGTTTTAGCACCCTGTTTCTTTCTGTCTGGTGTTCATCTGTCCTCTTCGTGTCTGTCGTATTCGTTACCGCATTTGTGTTCTTTTAGGGCCTGGGGGGGGGGGGGGGGGAGTATCCTTCCCCTAGGGGTTTTATCTGCTCCGCGCCTTAATGTCTCGCCTGTTTTTGGAATGGGGGACTGATGACCTTAGCTGTTTAGTCCCCCTTAAACATCCTAACAACCACCACAACCACCACAATATTTCTGCAGAGGACTTCCAACGACTTGTTGAGTCCATGCCACTTCGAGTCGCTGCACTGTGTAGGGCAAAGGGCGACCTGACACGATATCAGGAGGTACCCCGTGACTTTTGTCACCTCACTGGATTTATTTTCTCCTACATGCATCTCATGAAATGACGACAGTGGGAGAATAGAGTTAATATGGGTGTTACCAACATATGTTTCCACGGTAACAGGAACAGATGTTAAGTGATGGTAGCAGCGCAACGAAATGTAAATACAACTTTTCCTTACGTGGGGCTAGTAACAGAAAAGTTTAACCATTTCTAGTAAATGACTAAGAGACTAGTTATATAAAATTAGAAGAGTGCATGTCTTAAGACTAGTGTCTCTGGCTGGTCCCTGAACTGCCAGGTATGTTGACTTGAGAGAGAGGACCACCGTTCTTGCAGTTGCAAGGTTGGGAGTTAATGGTTTATATAGTTGTCCACACACACCCACGCGCGCGCTCGCGCGTTAATAGCAGTATGAGCCATAACGGACAGTAGCAGCGCTACGACGGACCAATGGCTCAACCAACAGAAGTATAGCGGATCCAGAAAGGAGCACATCGCAGTAGAGGAAGCAGCGGCAGTGGCACAGGTGTGCACGACCACAGGAGTTCTCTTCGCATTTTATTTGTTTAAAATAAAATGCGTACCTGTCATATTCCTATCACAATGGTGGTGATGGTAGCAGCACAGATGGATGGGGGAAATTTTTTACAGTGTAATTTAGCGATGTCCTGTGCGTGTGTGTGTGTGTACATTTTTCTCTCTATCAATGTTCCTACTTGGATTTCTGCTGTTATTTACATCTCTGCTGTAATCTTATACTGTAGCGCTCCTCTAAGGCAGCCTGATAGTCATGTATATAATCCCTCATATTTGACCTTTAGTCGTTTTTGTGTGATGCCAGAGATATGTATGCGTACACATTTTTATGTAAATAATACATCTCTTTGACCATTATATCACTTTATGACACGCTAAAGGTATTTAAGTGTACATAATTATCTTTCATTTTCAAATGAAATAATGCAGCTTCGTCCCATTTATGTGCATCGTTTTAATACCTCACAATAATTTATTGGAGAGAATAGGGAGTAGGTGTGGGAACATAGAGCACATTTGAGCATGTTCCATCATCTTCTATTTTTGACTGGGTGAAGATAGGGCAGAAGCATTTTAAATTTCCCTCTAGCAAAACTGGGCTAGTTTCACCATCTTGGATGATGATTGGTTGTTTCATTTTAATACTACACTGCGATTGTCTGGAGGGAGAAGGAGGGAGGAGAGGGCCAGAAGGGGAGAGCAGGTGAGGAGGAAGTGTGGCTTGATGACATCATGTGTTCAAGGTCATTGGTCCCTGTCGCTGAAGGTAGGTTACCCACACTAACACTTGCACTTTCCAAGGTCATTTAATTGCAACATAAGTTAGATAAAAACTTGATATACTACTAACATGTACTTCTAATTGTCTTCATTATAATTCATGAAGTAAAAAACTTTTCACACACTAACACAAATCTATGCCATGTACTTTATTTCCAACTGTCAGCAGTCAGTAAGTTTGATCAATGCCAATTTAATAAATCCTCTTTCACCCCTAGCAACAGTCACTGGTAGGATACTGAAAATACTGGGTGCAATGCAAAGTTCAGGAAACACAGGTTATAACCTCAGCTCATAAATTTCATTCAGAATAAATAGAACCTATTTGTATTCTGTTGTCTTTGTCAAATCCGAGAGGTAGCTGCGCACAGTGACTTAAACATTTGAATTTCTTTGGTGAGATGATCACTCAGACCATCAGGATACATTCTAATTAGTTTCTAAATTGTATTTATTCCGACAATAACTTCAAAAGTTGCAAAAATGATTCTCATTTCTTCATAGCGAAAATACAGGTGAGAAACAGTTTTGGCTTTGATTATGGCAAAACTTCTTTTTGAAACTGTTGTTCCTCGGTGTTATCTGGGAGTGTGTTAAGTGCTCCACAATTACCCGAATCAGATTTATCAAAGGAAATCTTCCGTTTCCTTCCTCTCTTTTTTGAAAAAAAAAACTGCTCGGTCCTAATTTAGTAGCCATTTTTTAGCTCTGCTTAAGGATTGAGGCCAGAGAGCTCTTACGTTCTTAACTACGGCATTGATATTTTTCATTTCAGTATCAGGAGAAATATCTTTTGACTGCAGAATCAAGCTTCTTACATTTATATGGTCCAAAATGTCCCCTCACACGTTCAGGAGACTCATTGTTTCAAACTTGGAGAAATAATTGATCAGCGCATTTACTTATGCTACCCCTTCTTGAGACTAACTGCACTGACTTTTTGTGTATTTCAAAGCTTTTATTACTTCTGATAATTGTTCAGCCTTAGGCTTCGCTGCCTCAATTCTTGCGCTCCATCTAGTTTTTCAGATAGGCCCTGAAGAGATCGATCGCCAGTGTTTTTAATAATCCTTCTAATCTCTGTGGGCTTCTACTAAAAAACTGTACAGCTGGTTCAGATGGTTCAAGAATGTACGTACTTTATTGTTTCTAGCACCATGTAACCTTACTAATTTCAGAGTATGAACTGCACGATGAGTAAATGTTGCCAGCGGATAAATGTCTCTAATTTTTGACTACACGCCTTTTATTTACCTTGTTATATTTGACCCATTACACAAAGCACTGACAACGACAATAAATCGGTTTCATGCTTGTTAAATACATCTATGGTAGCATTAGTAATTGCATCATCTCTCTTTTTCTGCATATGAAAATATTGCAGAAACACCTCATTAATTTTCCATTTATTTTCGTTTTTATGAAAAAATACCTGAAAATCAGAATGTTCTGTTCGGTTTTAGACACATCAGGATTAGCATTGCAAATAAATGAAGAAAAGCAGAACTTCTTGCCTTGATTCTAAAATGTTCTTTAATATATAATCCCTACATAAACATAGAAACTCACTGTGTGTTCTCCAAGATAAATAGTGCGCTATCTTTTCATGTTTCTCCCGATAGCTTTTGATATTAATGGTATCCCTTCTTAAAAATGGGCCATACGTAGCCAATAACTCGGCAAACCCCAAGAAAATACCATTATCTGGCGCCCTAATTGCTGACTACTTCGCCTAAAACGCAAATTTCGTGAGGTTAAAAAGACAGTAACATCTAAAATTCTTTTTAACGGCTCGCGTAATAAGTCTCTTTCTTTCAGCAATATCTTCAGGAACGTGGAACGCACAGTGTTATCCGCTTGCCTTTGTTCATAATCTATGCATGCTAAATAATTATTTTTGTGCGACAAACTATTCTCGCGACCAGTTGCTTTCGTGCAGTCAACCTAAATGTAACAGGCGTGTTGTGATCATTCTGCGCTAGTAAACATGGTCAACAGAAGGGCTTTTAACTGGCTGTCACTCCGCACTAACCAATTTCTTTGTCTATAAACTGTTGGACTACGCAAAGGTAAATATTTGAAAAACCCTTTCTAATAATTTTGTCTCTAAATGGATATGGCCATTGCCCAGCATCACTTTGATTCCAGCCACAGTCACTACATCCATCAGATTCAGACTTTTGTTCGCTTACCTCTTCTTCGTTAGGCGGCTAAATGCCTACGTCAGATGCTGTTAGGATTCAGACTTTTGTTCGCTCACCTCTTCTTCGTTAGGCGGCTAAATGCCTTCATCAGATGCTGTTAGTTTAGGTTTCTGCTCAGAACAAATCTCTGCTTCTGCTAACGCCGAAAGATTACACACATGCGACACTGGATTATCTTTTGGTAAAAATAGCCATCTATTAGTTGTTTTATTTTCTCTAGCTCTTTCACAAATTTTTCACAGCTCTAACGTTTTTCTTATCGCTTGTATGCACCAGATTTATATGCTATGCGTATAAACCCAACACTACCCTGGAAATAAATAATTAAAATACCTACTGAAATATGTTTGCACAAATAAGGAAAGCTTTAAATAATGGAGAAAATAGTATTAATAAATTATTTTTTAAAAATTTGTAACCTATCTCAAAATAAAAACAATATAAATAGGATTGCCTAACAGATTCACAGATACCTGTAGTACTTACAAAAGCAAAGAAGTCTCATTTTCGCAAAAACTACAACCTTCACACTGCTGTCACTCCTAATGTTCACTGAATTAATTAGAACAAGCACAGCTCTTATATCCGAAACACACTGCATGTAGAACACCAGCAAGCTGACGATAACGACCGAAAACCACACCCGTCAGTTTTGTTGCCAACGCCATTTTTATGATAGCAGCAAGTTTCTAAATCTCGGAAGGCCTATTAATGAAACAACGCTACCAGTATTCTTGTCACCAAAGGGGTTTTAGAAACTCGCTCAGTGCATAATTAAATGTATTTAATCTCTAAAGAAGTTATGATTGGCCTAATTATTGCTGACAAACCCGTCACACGCTGGACATGGGGATTTATCGTTTAATTTGGCGATAGCGCTGTTCGGTGATCACCACAGTTGATTACCAGTTTGCGTTCTGAAATTTATTTCGATAGTTAGAAGTAGATAGTTTATAAAGGTTGTCCAGTTTTTCTTGAGTCGTGTTAGAGGCCAGCATGGCGGACGATGTGGAAGCACTACAGTGACCGCAGGACGAAGAATGTTGTGCGGGAAACATCAACAGTGCTGACAATATGTGCAGATTGCGCAACATTCTGACAGCTTGCTGAGAAGGAAATGACGCATGCAAGTAACAATTTTTCGTAAAAGTACTTTAAAGCGACGTTCATATTCACGTGTGGTACTTATTTGTAGCAATGAAACTGATAGGAAATTAAATTGAGGCCACAGCTCAAGTCAAACAATAATCAGAATCATGCGTAATAGCTACTGCAGCGCCGATCAGTGCCGGCTTCCGTAGATTGGCAGCAACGTAAAGCGTCACGAAAACTTACAGTTCTGTCGACGAGTGCTTTGTGTTGCAAGGGGACACTGCCCACCAAAAATTGGACACGCTATAAAATCATGTTGTTACAGCGTTTTATTTTCTGTGATTTTAAATTTCTTAAATAACAAAAGCGTCGCTAGCAACATTGACCGTAAGTGCTTGTACGGTAGCTCAGTACAGTTCGGCGAAAACTTCGATCTTCAATAAAAACACAACTGAATAAAGGAGAAAAATACATGTAGAAAAATAATGTTTTCCCTCGCCCCACCCCCACCTTCACCCCCCAAAATCCCGGGGGCCTCCCACATTTATCTGTCAGATAAATAACGAAAAAAACACAACAGCGGTATTTTCGTTGCAGTATTCTCGTATATAACATTTTCCACAGGAAGCGTCACTGTGCCTTGTCGTATCCCATGACTGCTTCGACCAGTATCAGTATACCTACAGAATCCAGCACACAAAGACTATATCATAGCCACAGGAGACGAGATTAACACTTTCGCACTCTCGTCTTCATATGGTCTTGTAACAGAGCAATAGCGTCTGAACTTGGCGTTCCAAGACATGCACGTTTCATTAGAGATGCCCTTAATTAGCTAGTAAGACAGATCCATTTTATATCTGTGTGAGGCCAAGGCCTCATATGTGACATTTAGTCAAGTCAGTCATCTACATATTTGGTTTACCTTACTTTCCTTGTTTTTACTCGAACTAATCAAAGCGTATTTAATGCCTCTTGGAAATTCCTTATTAACCCCATTTTTCTAAAGAGACAGAGATGCCCTGCTTTCCGTTTGTGTCTTAATTTGGTTGATTTGTTCAACAGCCACATCTACACAGCCCAAAAACATAGCATATCATCTACAAAAGCAGAGTTGTAGGTTCATTTCTGTGTAGTGAAGCGTGACTCAGTTCCAGATCTTATTACTGCTCAGTTCTTTGCGCCATTCGCGGACTAGTTGCTCAAGAATCCGGCTGAACGGATATGAGAAACCAATTTCCTACCTCATGTTAATCGTACTTGCATTAAATTCCTTCCAGAATTTCATTTTTCATAAGATAACTCGAAAGCTAAGATTATGGCTACAGATTACTTATTGCTGGACTTGAGGTATGAGAGAGCTAGCTACTTTCAAATTCAATTGATGTTATGCACGCATGTTACAGGATTTTCCTTCCATCGTAGTCACAGCTGCTAACGATGCTCTCTGGCCGGTCGGACCAGGTGCGCAGCATGGTGCTGGCGTCCAGTAGGGCACCTCATCTCGCTGCCATCTCGGAGTGCGTCAGGACTGACGTCACTGTCGTCTCCTACAAGTATGACGCCGCCTCATTGGACCATATACTGCGTGAGTACGCGAAAACCAATATGGAAGTTAATGACAGAACAACGAGAAATACACAGTAGCAAAAAAAAAAAGAAAGACCAAAAAGGAGTTGTGCGACACAAACGAAAGCCGTTAGGCGTGTTTCTGCGTCTGAAAGATGATAGCTATTCAAATTTCGCGCCAGTCGCGTGAGAGTGGCGCTAGTAGCGCCACAGCGAGGATGCAAATCAGGTTTGCTTTAAATACACGTTCTAACGGCCATGAGCCTTAGTTACTTTTGACATTAGACGTGGTGAGTTGATTTTAGTCGAGAATGCGTTTAAGGCGACAAAAATGCCATTATCAACTCCCACTGAGTTTGAACGAGTTGTGTAATAGGGCTACGAGGAACTGGATGTTCCTTCTGCGATACTGCAGGAAGACTTGGCAAGAATGTAATCACTGCACACGACTGCTGCCAGCGGTGGTCACGAGAATACATGGTCGCAAGAAGACCGGGCTCCGGACGGCCATGTGTCACCACCGACAGGGTCGCGTCGTACTGCATCTGTAGCAACAATTTGAGCAGTAATTGACAGAAAAGTGACACAACCAGCTTTTATAAACCGATTACTTCTCGGAGCCAGATGCCCTGAACATGTATTCCACTGACCCTGAACCACCACCATTTGCGACATCAGTGGGCAGGGCGGAGGTCTGTTGTGTTTTTTGATGAAAGCTGGTTCTATTCCGGTGCCAGCGATGGCCGTGTGCTGCTTAAAGGAGGCCACTTGAGGACAAGCACTCAATCTGTCTGCATGCTAGACACACTGAACCTACACCTAGAGCTATGGTCTGGAGTGTGATTTCATATGACAGCAGGAGGACTCTCCTGATTATCCCACGCTCTCTGGTTGCAAAGCTGTTCGTCACTCTGGTGGTTCGACCTGTTCTGCTCCCACTCATGAACACCATTCCAGGGGGGTGTTTTCCAGCAGGATAACGCTCGCCCACATACCGCTGTTTAACCCAACATGCTCTACAGTGTCGACATGTTGCCTTGGCCTGCTCGATCACGAGATTTGTCTCCAATGGAGCAAATATGTGACATCAACGGACAACAACTCCAGCGTCATCGACAAAAAGCATTAACTGTGCATGTATTGACCCACCAAGTGCAGCAGGCATTGAACTCCATCCGACAAACTAACATCCGGCTGTACAACAGAACGGATGCACATTTGCATGCTTCTATTCAACATTGTGGCAGTTAGACCGGTTATTAGTGTACCAGCATTTCATATCTGCAATGGCTTTCCTTACGCTTACATTGACCTATCTTGCAATATCAATCACTTAAATACACTCCTGGAAATTGAAATAAGAACACCGTGAATTCATTGTCCCAGGAAGGGGAAACTTTATTGACACATTCCTGGGGTCAGACACATCACATGATCACACTGACAGAACCACAGGCACATAGACACAGGCAACAGAGCATGCACAATGTCGGCACTAGTACAGTGTATATCCACCTTTCGCAGCAATGCAGGCTGCTATTCTCCCATGGAGACGATCGTAGAGATGCTGGATGTAGTCCTGTGGAACGGCTTGCCATGCCATTTCCACCTGGCGCCTCAGTTGGACCAGCGTTCGTGCTGGACGTGCAGACCGCGTGAGACGACGCTTCATCCAGTCCCAAACATGCTCAATGGGGGACAGATCCGGAGATCTTGCTGGCCAGAGTAGTTGACTTACACCTTCTAGAGCACATTGGGTGGCACAGGATACATGCGGACGTGCATTGTCCTGTTGGAACAGCAAGTTCCCTTGCTGGTCTAGGAATGGTAGAACGATGGGTTCGATGACGGTTTGGATGTACCGTGCACTATTCAGTGTCCCCTCGACGATCACCAGTGGTGTACGGCCAGTGTAGGAGATCGCTCCCCACACCATGATGCCGGGTGTTGGCCCTGTGTGCCTCGGTCGTATGCAGTGCTGATTGTGGCGCTCACCTGCACGGCGCCAAACACGCATACGACCATCATTGGCACCAAGGCAGAAGCGACTCTCATCGCTGAAGACGACACGTCTCCATTCGTCCCTCCATTCACGCCTGTCGCGACACCACTGGAGGCGGGCTGCACGATGTTGGGACGTGAGCGGAAGACGGCCTAACGGTGTGCGGGACCGTAGCCCAGCTTCATGGAGACGGTTGCGAATGGTCCTCGCCGATACCCCAGGAGCAACAGTGTCCCTAATTTGCTGGGAAGTGGCGGTGCGGTCCCCTACGGCACTGCGTAGGATCCTACGGTCTTGGCGTGCATCCGTGCGTCGCTGCGGTCCGGTCCCAGGTCGACGGGCACGTGCACCTTCCGCCGACCACTGGCGACAACATCGATGTACTGTGGAGACCTCACGCCCCACGTGTTGAGCAATTCGGCGGTACGTCCACCCGGCCTCCCGCATGCCCACTATACGCCCTCGCTCAAAGTCCGTCAACAGCACATACGGTTCACGTCCACACTGTCGCGGCATGCTACCAGTGTTAAAGACTGCGATGGAGCTCCGTATGCCACGGCAAACTGGCTGACACTGACGGCGGCGGTGCACAAATGCTGCCCAGCTAGCGCCATTCGACGGCCAACACCGCGGTTCCTGGTGTGTCCACTGTGCCGTGCGTGTGATCATTGCTTGTACAGCCCTCTCGCAGTGTCCGGAGCAAGTATGGTGGGTCTGACACACCGGTGTCAATGTGTTCTTTTTTCCATTTCCAGGAGTGTATGTTACCTAGACAATTGTATTTCCCAAGTTTCATTAGTGTATATTAATTGTTTTTTCGTGTTGCGATTTTTGTCGCTAGTGTTTGTTAATACACACCACGACTCAAAACACAATTACGTTCGCAATTTGCGTGAGCTGCACAGTGAGCGCACTTGGCCCTTCACTTACACAGTAAGCTTGCCTTCAACCTAGCTCCGACCAGCTTGCTGCGGGCGGCCGCTTGAGCGCCAATGGGCTCGCATGACTCTTCGACGTTTTCGGTATCTTATGGCACGCACCCTACAGGACGTCGTCTCCATGAGCTGAATGAAAAGGGTGTAGTACTAGCTAGTGTGAGGTGTCAGTTGAGCACTAATGACGCTGTGAGAGCTGAACCCAGTGACCTATACAGTGAACAGATCGATACCCAAGAGACCAAGCGAATGAAAAAGTGAAGTCACGCAACGGATAACTAATTAAATATCTGAGTTAAACAAGGGCGGCCCAATTACACCTGAAATATGGGTACCAAAACTCACATAGATATACTGATAAAGGTTTTCATCAAATTATATCGTGAAATTCATGAAATTAAAGGTCACTATATCAAACTGATTTATTACTGTGTGCATTAATGTTATTCTAGCCACTGAATAAACAGTTCCTGTCCAGTTTCTGTGTTGTTTTGCGCTTTTTTTATGTGCAGCTTTTTGTCCTCGCTACGAATAGTGGCTTTACGAAGTATCCGACATTATATGCCCATTGCGTTCGCTTTGTTCGCTAGGGAAAGGGTTGAGATGGATTACATTCACTGACAGCAGCAGTTTCTGTCCGGTTTCAAACCAATGACAGTGTGTGACGCTCATCTTCAGTCCTTGTCGGTCAGGACTTTTTTACGACAACTGTTCTTACACCATATTAAATGGCAGCCAGTTCTGCACCATTCCTTGTAGACACGCTAGACATCTTGCGCTGATACACCCACCAACCCGACAACTTCATTCACGGCGTGGTCACGGACACGTTTAAACGCGATAGCTCCTTTCTGCCATTCTGTCACATCCCCACGTCGCCCCCGTTTACTGCAGTGACTCTGTACAACCGACTATTACGTACATACAGCCTCACTTCCTTGACTTACATCAGTGATGAAGGGACACGTGGCCACCTGGTGCTGGTTCTACACCATCAACATTGCTCCAAAGCGACCAGTATACTCTTCCAAGGACATGTCTAACAGTCTGTCTGGTCAGCTTGTTACACACATTTGTTAGGGTTCCCTTGCATCAGTTTCATTATCGCAACTTAAATCATTCGTCATTATTTTAACACTTAGGATTCTAGTCTTGTACGTAGCTGCCATTACATTTGAACTGGCTGAAATACACTGGTGTCCAAAATTGAAGCAATAAACCGAAATTTGGCAAGATTGCGTTTATTTTGCCACAAAACAGTATAACCAGGTGATAGTAAAGTAGAAACGGTATAAGGAATACTGAACGTAAATACACTCCTGGAAATGGAAAAAAGAACACATTGACACCGGTGTGTCAGACCCACCATACTTGCTCCGGACACTGCGAGAGGGCTGTACAAGCAATGATCACACGCACGGCACAGCGGACACACCAGGAACCGCGGTGTTGGCCGTCGAATGGCGCTAGCTGCGCAGCATTTGTGCACCGCCGCCGTCAGTGTCAGCCAGTTTGCCGTGGCATACGGAGCTCCATCGCAGTCTTTAACACTGGTAGCATGCCGCGACAGCGTGGACGTGAACCGTATGTGCAGTTGACGGACTTTGAGCGAGGGCGTATAGTGGGCATGCGGGAGGCCGGGTGGACGTACCGCCGAATTGCTCAACACGTGGGGCGTGAGGTCTCCACAGTACATCGATGTTGTCGCCAGTGGTCGGCGGAAGGTGCACGTGCCCGTCGACCTGGGACCGGACCGCAGCGACGCACGGATGCACGCCAAGACCGTAGGATCCTACGCAGTGCCGTAGGGGACCGCACCGCCACTTCCCAGCAAATTAGGGACACTGTTGCTCCTGGGGTATCGGCGAGGACCATTCGCAACCGTCTCCATGAAGCTGGGCTACGGTCCCGCACACCGTTACGCCGTCTTCCGCTCACGCCCCAACATCGTGCAGCCCGCCTCCAGTGGTGTCGCGACAGGCGTGAATGGAGGGACGAATGGAGACGTGTCGTCTTCAGCGATGAGAGTCGCTTCTGCCTTGGTGCCAATGATGGTCGTATGCGTGTTTGGCGCCGTGCAGGTGAGCGCCACAATCAGGACTGCATACGACCGAGGCACACAGGGCCAACACCCGGCATCATGGTGTGGGGAGCGATCTCCTACACTGGCCGTACACCACTGGTGATCGTCGAGGGGACACTGAATAGTGCACGGTACATCCAAACCGTCATCGAACCCATCGTTCTACCATTCCTAGACCGGCAAGGGAACTTGCTGTTCCAACAGGACAATGCACGTCCGCATGTATCCCGTGCCACCCAACGTGCTCTAGAAGGTGTAAGTCAACTACCCTGGCCAGCAAGATCTCCGGATCTGTCCCCCATTGAGCATGTTTGGGACTGGATGAAGCGTCGTCTCTCGCGGTCTGTACGTCCAGCACGAACGCTGGTCCAACTGAGGCGCCAGGTGGAAATGGCATGGCAAGCCGTTCCATAGGACTACATCCAGCATCTCTACGATCGTCTCCATGGGAGAATAGCAGCCTGCATTGCTGCGAAAGGTGGATATACACTGTACTAGTGCCGACATTGTGCATGCTCTGTTGCCTGTGTCTATGTGCCTGTGGTTCTGTCAGTGTGATCATGTGATGTATCTGACCCCAGGAATGTGTCAATAAAGTTTCCCCTTCCTGGGACAATGAATTCACGGTGTTCTTATTTCAATTTGCAGGAGTGTAGCTGCAACACGCATAACGGTAGACAAAAATGTTCCTCGTTTTTTCCAACTTGACGGATTTACACAAACATTCCGACAACTGGTTAATGCGTTCGGTATGAGGTGTGACCACTTCTGGCACCAATACTGGCCTGACAAGCGACAGAGCGTGCTGTGTATGTATGTCATGAATGTCATGTTGAGGCAATAACGCCAATTTTTCCTGCAGCGCTGCTCGCAAATCTTGGAGAGTGGTTGGTGGATGCTGACGTGATGCAACCCGTGTCCCTGGTGCGTCCCAGACGTGCTCTGTGGTATTCAAATCTGGAGAGGGAGCAGGCCACGCCATGCGTGCGGTATCTTCCGTTTCCGAGAAAACGTCAACTACGCGTACTCTATGAGGTCGAGTATTATCGTCCAGCAATGCGAAGTCTGGGCCCCCAGCACCTCGCAAAAACCGCACATGAGTTCCCAAGATCTCGTCACGATACCTGACAGCAATTAAACCTTGCCGATTTAAGAGTACAATTTCATGAAGATGTGTTCGAGTGGTCAACATAATCCCCGCTCACACCATTAGGGATCACACTCGGTATCAGTCTCTTTCCACAATGTCTCGGTCCCGAAATCGTGCACCACGATCCCTGCAGATGCGAATGCGTCGAGAATCATTGTCCAGACAAAATCGTGACTCATCGGTGAAAGAAACATTGGCCCGCTGTTCGACCGTCCAGGCGGCATGTTAATGGCTCCATTCTAGACGTTCCCTTCTATGGAGACGCGTCAGAGCAACGCATACAGTATGTCTCCGACAATAAAGGCCACTCTGCTGAAGTCTTCTGTACACCGTTTGCCTCGATACAACACTTCCAGTGGAAGCTGCGAGATCAGATGCCAGTTGCTGCGCAGTACTAAGGCGGTAACGTAGTGCCCTTAACAGCAAAATAACGTTCTCTCTTTCTGATGTTGCACGTGGTCGGCCCCGCCTTGGTCTTCGGGATACAGCTGAGATCTCTATAAAATGTCGCCACATCTGAAAAACAACAGAACGATTCACATTAAGCCACCGTGCCACATCAGTTTGCGATTTTCCTGTTTCCACTCTTCCCATAGCATTCCACCGCAGACAGCCCTGAAGGCGTCTTCTCTGTGCCGCACTGCACCATCTGTGACTGTGTACACAGCGATTGTGGATGTAGGACTACCCGGCAAACACTATCCCGGTTGATAGGTCACTTGACGTCATCGTCGGTGTGGTTGTCCGTTGACCAGAATGCCATCTTCCGTGCAGAACACGATCGTACGGACATCTGTTGACAATTCCTATGATTGTATCGTGAATTAGACATAGAATGGGGAAAAAGTGTATTTGATGATGTAATTTTGGACATCGGCATATGTCGTTTTTTGGAAGTAGTAACTCGTGTGTATAAATATATAGTTGTAATTTCAAAACTTTTTTAGGTTTATTATAATTTCTACTTTAAATATACATATTTTGGCATTGCTACTGTTAAATCTGAATTCACAAATGATATTTCAGTTTAAGTAATAATCACAGATAAAAACTGAGAAGGACTTCTGTTATTCAAATACTACCTCGGGAAGTAAACAGGGGATCTTTCTGTTTAAATTTCTTTTGAAGCCAGTTTAAATCTAAAGGAACACACAAAACACAAGAACAATGCAAAATTTTGCATTCGTTGTTGGTACAGTGTGATACAAATTGAAACACTACACTCACAGGAATCATATGGTTGAATTGATTCCTGATATAAAAACAGGCGAACTTTTCATACAAGCAGGTGAACCTTTCATAACAACAGTCTGCGATAACAACACGGTAAATGTGTAATTTGAATCATCATCAGGTTCAAAAATGGCTCTGAGCACTATGGGACTTAACATATATGGTCATCAGTCCCCTAGAACTTAGAACTACTTAAACCTAACCAACCTAAGGACATCACACAACACCCAGTCATCACGAGGCAGAGAAAATCCCACCATCAGGTATTTCTTTCTCATTATCTGCATAATAGGCAAGGACTCTGTAAATCATTTGCAATAGACGTTTCTTCTCTTTACTGCATATTTTGTACACAAAATCAATACAAGCGTACACAAAACACACGACACAGAGAGAACTTGAACATCACCTAACGTCTAAAAAACAGGAGACGATAAAAAATATTTAAAAACGACAAGTTTTTCCATCTATCAAAATCTATGAATCATGCGGATCTAACAGACGTTTGCGGGAGCCGTAAATATACGTTTGACACCGTGGAGAATTATCATAATTGGTGTGACGTAGTATTGTGTTCGCCGCATATTCCCATTGCCCGCAAGCGCCGTAATATTACGTCAGCCGCACGCTATAAGTGATATTTGCTCAGATAATGTACTAATGTTGGTCAAACTCGACTCATAGAAATCCATATGACATCTGTTCACCATAACGCTGAAGAACGAAATCGACGAAGCTGCAGAAAACTTCTAAAACTATTCTGTGGGACAAACACAATAGACAGTAAGGAATAATTATGTACGGTAACTATGTCTTTCAACATGGTATTCGACTGATATGTCTTTCAACTGAAACGTCTACAGCACACAATTTGTTCTACGTGTATTTTATTATTCTCTAACTTACAGGATTTTTTGTGATTGCTGCCACTCACTGCAATTCTTAAGGCGTGATTATCAAGTTGTTGTTGTTGCCTTGGTTTGATGCAGCTCTCCGTGCAACTCTATCCTGTGCAATCTCCCATACCTACTGCAGCTTACGTCCTTATGAATCTGCTTAGTCTATTCATCTCTTGGTCTCCCTCTACGATTTTTACCATCCACGCTGCCCTCCAGTACTAAATCGGTGATTCCTTGATGCCTCAGAACATGTCCTACCAATCTATCCCTACTTCTAGTCAAGTTGTGCCACAAACTCCTCGCCAAATCTATTCAATACCTCCTCATTAGTTATGTGATCTCCCATCTAATCTTCAGCATTCTTCTGTAGCATCACATTTCGAAAGCTTCTATTCTCTTCTTGTCTAAACTATTTACCGTCCATGTTTCACTTCCATACATGGCTACACTCCATACAAATACTTTCAGAAACGACTTCCTGACACTTAAATCTATACTCGATGTTAACAGATTTCTCTTCTTCAGAAACGCTTTCCTTCCCATTGCCAGTCTACATTTTACATCCTGTTTACTTCGACCATCATCAGTTATTTTGCTCCCCAAATAGCAAAACTCCTTTACTACTTTAAGTGTCTCATTTCCTAATCTAATTCCCTCAGCATCACCCGACTTAATTCGACTACATTCCATTACCCTCGTTTTGCTTTTGTTGATGTTCATCTTATATCCTCCTTTCAAGACACTGTCCATTCCGTTTAACTGCTCTTCCAACTCCTTTGCTCTCTCTGATAGAATTACAATGTCATCGGCGAACCTCAAAGTTTTTATTTCTTCTCCATGGATTTTAATACCTACTCCGAATTTTTCTTTTGTTTCCTTCACTGCTTGCTCAATATACAGATTGAATAACATCGGGGAGAGGCTACAACCCTGTTTCACTCCCTTCCCAACCACTGCTTGCCTTTCATGCCCCTCAACTCTTATAACTGCCATTTGGTTTCTATACAAATTGTAAATAGCCTTTCGCTCCCTATCTTTTACCCCTGCCACCTTCAGAATTTGAAAGAGAGTATTCCACTCAACATTGTCAAAAGCTTTCTCTAAGTCTACAAATGCTAGAAAAGTAGGTTTGCTTTGTCTTAATCTAGCTTCTAAGATAAGTCGTAGGGTCACTATTGCCTCACGTGTTCCAATATTTCTACGGAATCCAAACTGATCTTTCCCTAGGTCGGCTTCTACTAGTTTTTCCATTCATCTGTAAAGAATTCGCGTTAGTACTTTGCAGCCGTGACTTATTAAACTGATAGTTCGGAAATTTTTACATATGTCAACACCTGCTTTCTTTGGGATTGGAATTATTATATTCTTCTTGAAGTCTGAGAGTATTTCGCCTGTCTCATACATCTTGCTCACCAGATGGTAGAGTTTTGTCAGGACTGGCTCTCCCAAGGCCGTCAGTAGTTCTAATGGAATCTTGTCTAATCCCGGGGCCTTGTTTCAGCTTAGGTCTTTCAGTGCTCTGTCAAACTCTTCACGCAGTATCATATCTCCCATTTCATCTTCATCTACATCCTCTTCCATTTCCATAATATTGTTCTCAAGTACATCGCCCTTGCATAGACCCTCTATATACTCCTTCCACCTTTCTGCTTTCCCTTCTTTGCTTAGAACTGGGTTTCCATCTGAGCTCTTAATATTCATAGAAGTGGTTCTCTTTTCTCCAAAGGTCTCTTTAATTTTCCTGTAGGCAGTATCTATCTTACCCCTAGTGAGATAAGCCTCTACGTTCTTACGTTTATCCATTAGCCATCCCCGCTCAGCCATTTTGCACTTCCTGTCGATCTCATTTTTGAGACGTTTGTATTCCTTTTTGCCTGCTTCATTTACTGCATTTTTATATTTTCTCCTTTCATCAATTAAATTCAATATTTCTTCTGTTACCCAAGGATTTCTACTAGCCCTCGTCTTTTTACCTACTTGATCCTCTGCTGCCTTCACTACTTCATCCCTCAAAGCTACCCATTCTTCTTCTACTGTATTTCTTTCCCCCATTCCTGCCATTTGTTCCCTTACGCTTTCCCTGAAACTCTGTACAACCTCTGGTTTAGTCAATTTATCCAGGTCCCATCTCCTTAAATTCCCACCTTATAAGTATAAGCAGCTATTCAGACATGCGCTATTCAGGTTGTACGTCATTCTACCACATCACTCATATCCCCTGCCACTGGAAGCGTAAGAAAGATTCCAGTCATTTAGCGTCGTGTCTCTTGATTACGATTAGTCCACACCAGAAAATGAATCCGTGCAGGTATTTCGTGAAGTTTCTGATATGTACCTCCAAACAGACTCATTCCTTTAGTAATTCTATGGTTGACATACAGGGATTTGACAAAATCGTGGAAACATAAGAAACACAACTCATTATCAAGCCTAAAACGGTGTAGGAAAATGGTTAGTATTCAAAACGAGCTCCAGTCGTCTTGGAAAGGATAAATGCAGGTCCTGTATGGTTTTCATGGGAATCATATCATTCTTCCTGCAGAACAGGAGCAAGTTCAGGTGATAATGATAGAGGTGGTTTGCAGCCACACACACTTCTCTCCAAAGAGTGCTCCCTTCGCGTTGATTTGGTACTGACGGGAATGACAAAAACGACATTCAGTTCTGCAGTGACTTCTGCAGCTGACGTCCTCTTATTTTTGTCACAATCCTGCTCAATGACCGTCTGTCTCGATCACTTAACATGCATTTCCGTTCGCACTATGACTTAGCAGATGATGTTTTTCTGCTTTCCCTGCATAAGGCATAAATCTGTGATATGGTGCCTCTTGTAACACCAAATACTTTGGCTATCTTGGTGACGGAGGTACCCACCGTACGTGGACCAACGATTTGCCCACGTTAACGTAGCGAATGCACTGCAACTACACATAACATTGTTCTGACCACGGACATTGCACGGGTGCCACTTGTGGCCAAACACAATAGCGCAACCTGCAGGCTTGGCTAGCATCTGCATTTACTTTCTAGCATCCATTTCTAGCTGTTTTTCTGTATTTTTGTCCAACTCCTGTAACGTGTCTGTATCAAGCTTACGTAACGCCATGTATTTCCTTGTACAGAAATAACACTACACACGTGAATTCCGGTCTGTCTTCGTTGTTATCCCTCTTCGCAGCTGTTCTTGTGTAATCCATAAAATTCGCTTTATATTTCACACATACACTACCGGCCATTAGAATTGCCACACCACGAAGATGACGTGCTACAGACGCGAAATTTAACCGACAGGAAGAAGATGCTGTGATATGCAAATGATTAGCTTTTCAGAGCATTCACACAAGGTTGACGCCGGTGACGACACATACAACGTGCTGACATGAGGATAGTTTCCAACCGATTTCTCATACACAAACAGCAGTTGACCTGCGTTGCCTGGTGAAACGTTCTTGTGATGCCTCGTGTAAGGAGGAGAAATGCGTACCATCACGTTTCCGACTTTGATAAAGGTCGGATTGTAGCCTATCGCGATTGCGGTTTATCGTATCGCGACATTGCTGCTCGCGTTGGTCGAGATAATATGACTGTTAGCAGAATATGGAATCGGTGGGTTCAGGAGGGTAATACGGAACGCCTTGCTGGATCCCAAAGGCCTAATATCACTAGCAGTCGAGATGACAGGCATCTTATCTGCATGGCTGTAACGGATCGTACAGCCACGTCTCGATCCCTGAGTCAACAGATGGGGACGTCTGCAAGACAACAACCATCTGCAAGAACAGTTCGACGACGTTTGCAGCAGCATGGACTATCAGCTCGTTAACCATGGCTGCGGTTACCCTTGACGCTGCATCACAGACAGGAGCGCCTGCGATGGTGTGCTCAACGACGAACCTGGGTGCACGAATGGCAAAACGTCATTTTTTCGGATGAATCCAGGTTCTGTTTACAGCATCATGATGGTCGCATCCGTGCATCACCCGGCGTGATGGTATGGGGTGCCATTGCTTACACGTCTCGGTCACCTCTTGTTCGCATTGACGGCACTTTGAACAGTGGACGTTAAATTTCAGATGTGTTACGACCCGTGCCTCTACCCTTCATTCGATCCCTGCGAAACCCTACATTTCAGCAGGATAACGCACGACCGCATGTTGCAGGTCCTGTACGGGCCTTTCTGGATATAGAAAATGTTCGACTGCTGCCCTGGCCAGTACATTCTCCAGATCTCTCACCAATTGAAAGCCTCTGGTCAATGGTGGCCGAGCAACTGGCTCGTCACAATACGCCAGTCACTACTCTTGATGAACTGTGGTATCGTGTTGAAGCTGCATGGGTAGCTGTACCTGTACACGTCATCCAAGCTCTGTTTGACTCAATGCCCAGGCGTATCAAGGCCGTTATTACGGCCAGAGGTGGTTGTTGTGGGTACTGATTTCTGAGGATCTATGCACCCAAAGTGCGTGAAAATGTAATCACGTCAGTTCTAGTATAATATATATATGTCCAATGAATACCCGTTTATCATCTGCATTTCTTCTTGGTGTAGCAATTTTAATGGCCAGTTGTGTAGTTACAATAAAAGTGACATGTTTATGTTATCTATGCTTTTCCCACAGAACTAGTCCAAAGAAATCTTGGAAAAACACGAGTGGAGAGAATTGCAATGATGATGCACTGCTCAGAAACGGATATCTTCTTGTCCTCTGTTGGTGGGAAGGTATGTATTCTGGCTTCTCTTTAAACTTTATAAAAACTCTACTGTCCGAGCTGTTAATGGTACCTAAATGTATTAATTAGTTAGTTCTCAGCTGCTAAAACAGAATTTTTTTTCAACATATTTCCCTCAGGTAGACAGTGTAAAGTTCTAAGTAATGGCTTATCATTAAAAGTATCGAATATTGTGTTGCAAGCGAAGTAATTTGGCGATATCGTGAAATCAATAATCATAAGATAATCTTAGGGTTTCTTCTTCTTTTCTTGTCTGTGTTTGAATAAAAGATGAAGTGAGAGAAGTCCTGAAATCCGCAAGACATTGATACACATCGCAGTAAGAGAGATAAGAGAGCAATATGACTCCATTTGTAATAAAGTAATTATAATTTCTTCTTGATTAAAAGGTGTTGAGCGTAGTCGGCAATAAAGTTGATTCTGATGTCAGGATCTTCCTGAGACAGCTGATCACAATTCACATGGACAGAACAACAGGGCGTTGTCGACTCGATTTTCTCAATGCCGCTCCAGCACTGCATCCCAACGGTCTCTTCATGGCCAAACAGCTGGAAATTCTTCTTGGGGTGAGTTTCTTTTTTGTGTTTTGGTACAATTTGTATAAATGGATATTTATTTATTAGTTGGAACCACTTCCATGGCTGGAGCGTAATCTCGATATTGGCAGTGGAAGCATAGGAAGGGAGCTCCACCCAAGACATACGTCCGAAAAAAACCAACTTCATAAATCACTAGTTACTTGTTCCAAGATTATGATATGGAGCATCTACTACTACTACATCTACTACATTTATACTCCGCAGAATTCTTCTATGGTACAGAAAGAGTTGATAAGAAGAAAACTCCTTAATCTACATTTAAAAACTCAGACATTTTATTTCAATTAGTAGACTGTTAAAGAGTTTTATAGCTGCTTATTTAACCCCTTTCTATGTCAAAGTTAAACTCATCAGATCATTTTCCCTTCTAGTGTTGTACTTGTTATTATCTCTGTTACTCTCAAACTTACAATGGATTTTTGATAGCAAATTTCATAAGTGAATAATTGTACTGTGAGGCTGCGTTTAATATTCCCAGCTACTTAAAGAGATAAGCACAAGATGTACGGGTGTGAACTTCACACATAACTGTATGAATCATGTTTGTCTAAGCGAGGAGCTCTCCCAGAATATTGTCCCATAACACATCAACGAATGAACATTTGGACTATAGCATAAAATGATCGAACGCATGAAATAGTGGCTAGTGGGCTGCATGTCGGTTTTCTTATGAACTTCTCCGAGAATTTCTTCAAGTGTTTATCTGCACTTAGAAGTTGTCAAGAAAGCTACAACCCAACAATAAACCTATTTGTTCGTAGTGGGAATGTTTGTAAGCCTTCTCTCAAGCAGCTCCAGGCCTTCGTGACTCAGCAGTGGTCCCCTGCTCTCTGTCAGTCTTGAAACGGTCCAAGGTAAACACTTCAGTTAAACCGTAACTGGCCGGCTTTCGAACTAAGGTAGGAAGATTAGTCATTAGAGACGGAGCACAAGCTCGGAATGTTTCAGGAATAAGAAAGGAAAGCGGCCTTTCTCCTCCAAAGGAACCATTTCGGCATTTGTCTGGAGCGAGTTTAGGGAAATGACAGAAAACCTAAATCCAGATGGCGTACCGCTGATTTGACCTGTTGTCCTCTCGAATACGAGTCCAGTGTGCTAACCACTGCGCAACCTCACTTGATCTGGCGTCGAGAAAGGCTCATTATTTTCAGATATATCTGAAATAGAGCTCTTTTCACCCGAACGCCTGGCTGCAAGGGATGACAGTGGGGAGTGAACACGATGTGAGAATGAATGAGAAAAACTAATCCTTTACAATGCTAAGCTTGACAAATGTTGACATTCTTGCTTCTACAGTTAGAGCATTGACCTAGTGACACAGTCTACAAGACAACCAGCAGGTGATCAAAATTTTATTTTTATCTTTATTTACACGACAAGTTCCGTAGTACCAAATTGAGGAACAAATATCCAAGGTCATGGATCGTGTCAGTACATCAAATTACAACATAAAGGTAACAACAAATAAAAATAAAATGTTTATGAACCCAAAAAAAGTCAAGCCCTAAGTTTAAGTAAACGCAGTCAACAATATAACATGTGAATCAGCTTAATTTTTCAAGGACTCCTCAGCAGAATAGAAGGAGTGACCCACGAGGAAACTCTTCAGTTTCGGTTTGAAAGCGCCTGGACTAGTGCTAAGATTTTTGAATTCTGGTGGTGGCTTATTGAAGATGGATCCAGCAGCATGCTGCACACCTTTTTGCACAAGAGTTAAGGAAGTCCGATCCAAATGTAGTTGGATTTATGCCGAGAATTAGCTGAGTGAAAGCTGCTTGTTCTTGGGAATAAGCTGATATTGTTGACAAGAAACGACAGTAAAGACTGTATATATTGAGAGGCCAATGTCAAAGTACCCACACAAGTGAACAGGGGTTGACAAGAGGTCCGCGAACTTACACCACTTGCTGCTCGAACCGCTTGTTTCTGAGCCAAAAATATCCTTTTAGAAGGGGAAGAGTTACCCAAAATAAAATACCATACGACATAAGCGAATGAAAATAAGCAAAGTAGACTAATTTTCGTGTCGAACAATCACTTTCTTCAGATACCGCTGAATTGGTAAAAATGGCAGCATTAAATATTCGAACAAGATCTTGAACGTGGGCTTTCCACGGCAGTTTACTATCCATCTGAACACCTAGAAATTAGAACTGTTCAGTTTCACTAATCATATGCCCATTCTGAGAAATTAAAACGTCGGATTTTGTTTAATTGTGTGTTAAGGAGACTGTAAAAACTGAGTCTTACTGTGATTTAGCGTTAGTTTATTTTCTACGACTTATGTCATGAGGTGCGTTATTTGAAACCGAGCCAATGTTGCCCACAACACACTTTACTACCAAGCTAGTAACACAAGCAAACAGAAATATTTAAGAATTACCCATAATACTAGAGGGCTTATCATTTATATAAATAAGGAACAAGAGTGGCCCCAACACTGATCCTTGTCCCCCCACCCCCATTTGACCGTACCCCACTCAGGCCCCACATCACAGCCATTCTCAACACTGTGAATAATGACCTTTTGCTGTCTGTTGTTTAAGTAAGAGGTGAACCAATTGTCAGCTGCTCCCCGTATTCCTAATGGTCCAACTTCTGGAGCTATATTTTGTGATCAACACAATCAAACGCCTTAGTTAAATCAAAAAAATATGCCTGGCTCTCGAAACCTTTTGTTTAACCTATCCAGTACCTCACAGAGAAAAGAGAATATATCATTTTCATTTGTTAAACGACTTCTAAAGCCGAACTGTACATTTGATAGCAAATTATGTGATATAAAATGATCAATTATCCTTACATACACAGCCTTTTCAATAACTTTAGTAAACACTGATGGCATAGAAATATGTTAATTCACCAGCAATGCCCAGAAAATGATTTTTAAATACTGTGCATATATATGATTTATCAGTAACAGAAATATTTTTACTACGAACTGACTTCATATCGTCGATATTGTGCTTCTGACCAGACACTTCCTTCACAACTGACCATATGGTTTTAATTTTAATCTGTGAATTAGCTATTCTATTTCCGTACCGCATACCCTTTGCCTTCCTAATAAAATTTTTAAGTGTCTTGTAATAGTGTTTGTAATGGGCTACTGTAACTTGATTGTGACTACGTCTAACATTTTGATATAATTCCCACTTTGTTCTACATGATATCCTTATCCCACTAGTCATCCACCCAGGCTGCCTTTTACTGCCAGTAACCGGTTTAGAACGTTGTAATAAAAGCAACCCTCAAAGAGCATGAGAAATGTGTTAAGGAAAGCATTATTTTGTGATCCATTTTATAGGCGCTATAAACATCCTGCCACGCTTGTTCCTTCACGAGGTTTAAAACACTCTCTTTTGCCGTTGGATTAGCTTTCCTTCATAGTATGTAATTATATGTGACATTAGTTTGAGTACAAAAGCCTTTTAGTGTTGGAATGTCGTGTGATGAGGGCCTCCCGTCGGGTAGACCGTTCGCCTGGTGCAAGTCTTTCGATTTGACGCCACTTCGGCGACTTGCACCTCGATGGGGATGAAATGATGATGATTAGGACAACACAACACCCAGTCCCTGAGCAGAGAAAATCTCCGACCCAGCCGGGAATCGAACCCGGGCCCTTAGGACTGACAGTCTGCCGCGCTGACCACTCAGCTATCGGGGGCGGACCTTTTAGTGTTAAAATTTGTTCATCATAATCCACGCAAGCTTCATAATGTCGATACTATTGGTACACTAATCACCATATCTTATTGCATTCATTTCTTGTGCAAAATACACTCCTGGAAATGGAAAAAAGAACACATTGACACCGGTGTGTCAGACCCACCATACTTGCTCCGGACACTGCGAGAGGGCTGTACAAGCAATGATCACACGCACGGCACAGAGGACACACCAGGAACCGCGGTGTTGGCCGTCGAATGGAGCTAGCTGCGCAGCATTTGTGCTCCGCCGCCGTCAGTGTCAGCCAGTTTGCCGTGGCATACGGAGCTCCATCGCAGTCTTTAACACTGGTAGCATGCCGCGACAGCGTGGACGTGAACCGTATGTGCAGTTGACGGACTTTGAGCGAGGGCGTATAGTGGGCATGCGGGAGGCCGGGTGGACGTACCGCCGAATTGCTCAACACGTGGGGCGTGAGGTCTCCACAGTACATCGATGTTGTCGCCAGTGGTCGGCGGAAGGTGCACGTGCCCGTCGACCTGGGACCGGACCGCAGCGACGCACGGATGCACGCCAAGACCGTAGGATCCTACGCAGTGCCGTAGGGGACCGCACCGCCACTTCCCAGCAAATTAGGGACATTGTTGCTCCTGAGGTATCGGCGAGGACCATTCGCAACCGTCTCCATGAAGCTGGGCTACGGTCCCGCACACCGTTAGGCCGTCTTCCGCTCACGCCCCAACATCGTGCAGCCCGCCTCCAGTGGTGTCGCGACAGGCGTGAATGGAGGGACGAATGGAGACGTGTCGTCTTCAGCGATGAGAGTCGCTTCTGCCTTGGTGCCAATGATGGTCGTATGCGTGTTTGGCGCCGTGCAGGTGAGCGCCACAATCAGGACTGCATACGACCGAGGCACACAGGGCCAACACCCGGCTTCATGGTGTGGGGAGCGATCTCCTACACTGGCCGTACACCACTGGTGATCGTCGAGGGGACACTGAATAGTGCACGGTACATCCAAACCGTCATCGAACCCATCGTTCTACCATTCCTAGACCGGCAAGGGAATTTGCTGTTCCAACAGGACAATGCACGTCCGCATGTATCCCGTGCCACCCATCGTGCTCTAGAAGGTGTAAGTCAACTACCCTGGCCAGCAAGATCTCCGGATCTGTCCCCCATTGAGCATGTTTGGGACTGGATGAAGCGTCGTCTCACGCGGTCTGCACGTCCAGCACGAACGCTGGTCCAGCTGAGGCGCCAGGTGGAAATGGCATGGCAAGCCGTTCCACAGGACTACATCCAGCATCTCTACGATCGTCTCCATGGGCGAATAGCAGCCTGCATTGCTGCGAAGGGTGGATATACACTGTACTAGTGCCGACATTGTGCATGCTCTGTTGCCTGTGTCTATGTGCCTGTGGTTCTGTCAGTGTGATCATGTGATGTATCTGACCCCAGGAATGTGTCAATAAAGTTTCCCCTTCCTGGGACAATGAATTCACGGTGTTCTTATTTCAATTTCCAGGAGTGTATTTACATACGAAATGTAACTTTTCTTTATCTATTACCACGTTTCAGCTACTGCCATCGTCAGATATCAAAAAAGCTTAGGACTTATAAAGGAAACCTCTGTATTAGTACTAAATACTATACCCAATCCGCATTACTTCATTGACTAAGTCATTTCAATACGCGTTCTTCAAGTAGCAAGAATTCATCTTGCCTGGTCCGCTCCTCCCTCCGTATGACATGTTTTCGACACTCCGACATTTTTGTTTCAGGACTCTCGACAGCGTGCATGGCGTAATTGTGAAAGTTTTCGCTACATCCTTTTCTCTCACTCTAAATTCCACGGCCTTAGTAACATGATTCATTTCTGCGTGAACCAAACATTTGTATTTCTTTGAAGTCATTTTCACAGCTGATTTATGTACCTTCATACGTTATGCATTGTCGAGTTAACAATGGAGTTTCGTGAGGAGTTGAATGATGAAAGAAGTAAGGAAACCACTAAACAATTAGACTTACTGAATTAGATAGCCGCTAACTTCCATGTATTGTGTTTGCAAAGGTCTGTCATAACGATCGCCTCGATTTATTGAGTTTACCAAAACATATGATTTCTTCGATTTGTGGGGACAGTTGCGCACTCTTGACTTCTGCCTGCGTTGTATGTGCAGTGGCAGCGGATGTGTGACTGGGCGTGGGAGATGCCGGTGCTGTAGAGGACGGTGGTTGAGCAAAACATCTTCGGGCCTAACGTACAGCCCCGGCTCTGAAGGTGGCGATGGTGGGCAAACCGGGGGTTCTGATCCTGGCGCAATTTCAAGGGGGGCCAAATTCATATGTTTGAAGAAAAAGCACTTGTTTCACAAAGCGCTTAGAGTCCAGCGCACGTTGTTCTAACGAGTATTTATTTGATTTTGAAACACATCTCAGTGGTTTTGAAACACATCCTGAGCTGATTCCTGAAAGTATCCAAAGTTGATTTTTCATTACATGTTTAATGTACGTGACGTCTCTGACAGGGGAATCCTATTGCATTTAGAAAAAAAGTTCTATCCCGCAGAGAAAAGGGGACGGGGCTACATGAGTTAAGCCGAGTAAACCCGAAGGTTAGAACGTCAAGCGACGATCGCTGTCTATGTCGTTGACTGGCTGTGCGAATCATCAGCGTAATTATAATATTTAGCGAAATTCATAGAGCGAAACTACCGTAGTGGAAATAAATGATTAACAGGAATAACTAGTAAGACATATTGCATAGTACCTTAGCGTTGTAATAGTCCAGTTCTTCAGCAAACAAGCCGTATTACTAAATGATAAACATCCAAATAACATAGAGTGAAAGTCCACTGAATGCAGCGTTCCATCACATGTGGTTCGGAACAAAGGAAAATAAAGAAAATGTTAAAAGATCCTGGCTTGTTTATTCGAAAACAGAAAATGCAATTTACTATACTGTCTGCAAACTATACTCCAGCACTTCTACATCAGCTTTGTGTGCAGAGGGTCTTCAGAAAGTTATCTGAGCATGACGCGTCATAAACACACAAATGTTTTATCAAATGGAAAACCAGTCGGCAGCAAATGAAATTGTCTCAAGGCATCAATCGCAACACGAGAGATTAATTCACTCTGGGAAAGAAAAACGGAGACACATTTTACATGTTGTAATGGACACTATCATGTATCTTGCAACAAATGTATTCCTTTTCGAGGTTCTAAAGAAACACCGAGTGACATCGCTGAAAATTTTCCTCAGCCTAGCCAAAAAAATTTTCTTAATTTGATAACTATGCTCGTCAAATACAGTTCTACTCTCAAGGAGACCATGCAAAAAAAAAAAAAAAAAAAAAAAAAACAGATATGCTGTTTTTCAAAAACAATACAAAATGACATCATCGATATAGGGGAAAATCGGGAAAGAGTACGCACTTAGTATGTAACCGCTCATATATAGCAGTTGAGAAGCTTAAAACGAGGTTTTCTGATAGCAAATTATTGCTGGTTTATTTGGGAAAAGCATATATCAGTTACAGCTGCTTGACTTTTAACACAAACCTTAAATGTCAACATACGTAAGATACTGCTCGTTTGTAGTCTTAGCCGCATCGTCTGGTAAGATTAGGCGACATGTAGTCAAAGAGTACGCTGTAATCACAAGAAAATTAACCATGTCCTTCATAACTTGTAGACTTCACCACACCCTGGGCAATTCAAAACATCAGATCCCTCCGTGGATTTGGACCTTGTTGTTCCTGAAGATGATGACGCGGTTAAGTCCAGATTAGCCCTAGAGATTCTGCGTTATTGGTACTGGTATTTTGCCTCTTCTTGGTTTTGTCTGGTTTAGCTTGTTTATCGAAGGCTGCATTTTTCACTAAGTCCGCCCCAGTAGCTGAGTGGTCAGCGTGACGGATTGCCGTCCTCCGGGCCCGGGTTCGATTCCCGGCTGGGTCGGAGATTTTCTCCGCTCAGGGACTGGGTGTTGTGTTGTGTTCATCATCATTTCATCCCCATCCGGCGTGCAGGTCGCCCAATGTGGCGCCGAATGCAATAAGACCTGCGCCAAGGCGGCCGGACCTGCCCCGCGAGGGGCCTCCCGGCCAATGACGCCAAACGCTCATTTCCATTTCCATTTTTCACTAATTTTTTTGTACTTCTTTGTGTGATCGATCATGTTTCGGTAGCGGATAAATACTGGATAGGCCTACACCTGTTCGTACATCAGAGCCCTGAACTTCATTTGTGTTACTTTCTTGGTTTTTTCCTGGTGACTGCACAGACAAATCATCTGTCACTGAGGAGAAGCATTTGCCCGTGTCCTCCTGTTAAACTCCTTTGCCCTCTTGAGTTGTTGATGATTTGACTCTCCCTGTGATGTGTGAGGGAACAAGGTCCTGTACTGTGAAGACAACCGGATTGAGTGGAAATATTCCCGTTCACTCGAAGGATTTGTCAGGTATCTGCATTGCTGCTACTGTAAAATATGTAGCTCGCAACAAAGCACACTAATTCTGTCTGCCTAATTTCACAAATTGTTTCACTGTTTCTCGTGCCATGGTTTGTTCCTCACAGAACAGTGATTCTTTTGGCAAATAATTTTATTTTCTAAAGCACGCGTAGATAGCGCTTACTGCATACGATACACAACGATTACATAATTTGAAACAAAAACTTATATTTACTTCTACAACCTATACATCTAGCAGGGCTCTTCAAGATTACTTGTATTGGCGTCAATAAAGAACCAACAGATGAATGTTGTTTTTCGTTGTCGTTAAGTGTTGCGAATGTAGAGAAAATGCTGCTGCGAACTCATACCAGAAACGTAAGACAAATTTACACACCCGACCTTACCCTGATGGCAAACTAAGTTCGAAATACTATTACCACTGAGATCAAGGAGACTAACTACTTCACCATCATGTTTGACTGCACTCCATATGTATCTCACACAGAACAAATGAGCCTGGTAATTCGTTATAAGAGAACAGAAACTGAATGTGAAATAAAGGAAGCTTTATCGATTTCATAGAAGTAGACGGAAAGACTGGAGAATAGGAGTATTTCACACAGCGAATTCTAGAAAAACTAAAAGCTGATGTTTTGGACCTCGTGGACAATTTTACGATAATGGCTCTAATATGGCCGACATATATTACGAAGGCCAGTCCAGAGTTGTGGAAATAAACTAGCTGGCAGAGTTTGCACCGTGTCTAGCTCATTCTTTAAATCTTGTGGGCGTGCATTCAGCTTCATCGTAATCAGAAGCAGTTAGCCTATTTGGGCATCCAAAAAAATTTATTATTTGTTTGTTGGATCCACGATTTGGTGGTAAATAACGCAAAAGTGTACGAAAACCAACTTAAAAGGATGCAGTCAAACAAGACGTTCGGCTAAACACCTAGTTGTTACAGCTATATTAAATAATTTACCGTAAGTTGTCAAAGCTCTGTTAGAAACTGAAGAATCTTCTCTTGCCGCAGAGTCTACGCACGAAGCTGTTCATCTGCTACACTTGGTGACAGATTTTAAATTTATCTTCAACGTAACTATTCGGGCTATTATTCTTCGAGAGATTAATAGAGTGGACGTCGAAATACAAATACCACTGAAAAGATGAATGAAGTAAGTAATAGTGCCGGTGGTGTTGAGAAAGATCTGAAATCGTTAAAACTGAACAAAGCTCCAAGGCCCGATGGAATCCCTATCAGATTATATACCGAAATTGCGGCTGAGTTAGCCCCACTTCTAATTAGTTCCTAACTATAATCTATTGTAGGTCCCTCGCACAAAAAGTGCCCAGTTTTTGGAGAAGAGTACAGGTGACGCTTGTCTACAAGGAGCGTAGTAGAAGTGATCCACAAAACTAACGTCCAATATCCTTGACATCGATTTGTTGTAGAATATTAGAACATATTCTGAGCTCAGACATAATAAGGCAACGACAAAATGACCTCCTCAATGCCAACCAGCACGGATTCCGAAAACATCGATCATGTGAAACCCAACTCGCACTTTTCTCACATGAACTTTTCTCACATGACATACTGAAAGTTTCGGATCAAGACAGGCAGGCAGACGCAGCATTCCTTGATTTACGAATAGCGTTTGAGTCAGTGCTACACCTACGCTCATTGTCAAAAGTACGATCATAAGGGGTATCAAGTGAAATTCCTGACTGGATTGAGGACTTTTTGGTAGGGAGGACACAGCATGTTATCTTGGATGGTGAGTCATATTCAACGTAGAAGTAACTTCGGCTGTGTCCCACGGAAGTGTGTTGGGACCCTTGCTGTTCATGCTGTATATTAATGACCTCAGACTTTTTGCAGGTGATGTAATTATCTATGATGAAGAACTGCCTGAAACGAACTACACAAATATTCAGATCTTTATAAGATTTCAACATGGTGCAAAGATTGGCAAGTTATTTTAAATGTTCGGAAATATAAAAATGTGCACTTCAAAAAACGAAAAAAACGTAGTATTCTGGGACTGTAATATCAATGAGTCATTGCTGGAATCGACCAACTCGTAGAAATACCTGGGTGCGACACTTTGTAAGGATATGGAATGGATGATTGCATAGGCTCAGTCGTTGATAAAGCAGATGATAGACTTTGGTTTATTGGTAGAATACTGGGGAAATGCACTCAGTCTACAAAGGAGACTGCTTACAAATTAGTCGTGCAACCGGTTCTAGAATATTGCTCAATTGTATGGAATCCGTACCAGATAGAGTTAATAGGGGATATTAAGTGTATACAAAGACGGCCAGCAGTAATGGTCACAGGTTTCTTTAACCCATGGGAGAGTGAAATGAAGATACTGAGGGAACTGAACTGAAAAATTCTTGAAGATAGGCGTAAACTGTCCCGAGAAAGTCTATTAACAAAGTTTCAAAAACCGGTTTTAAATGATGACTCGAGGAATATACTACAGCCTCCTAGGTTTCACTCACATAGGGCAGGTAGGGATAAGATTAGAATAATTGTTGCACGATCAGAGGCATTCACACAATCATTCATCCCGCGCTCCATACGTGGATGGAATGGGAAGAAACCCTAATAATTGGTACAATGGGACGTAAGCTCTGCCATACACTTCACAGTAGTATGCAGAGTATAGATGTAGACGTACAAAAAAGAACATTATCATTCTGCGTTCCGTGGCGCCAATGCAAGACCTCAAGGTCTTGTTAAAGATCCTACAAGAATTGTGAGAAAAACCAACAGAACATTGGATCAAAGCAGCTACACGTGTATCAAAAAAAAGTTGGAAATCGAGCAAATTAGACTAGATTGGGCTGTTTCCCAAAGATGTAAAAGTAGTATTTGACAAAATATTAACACAGATTGAAAGAAGGGTAGAGAGCGCAAAGAGTCTATATGAAAATTTCGCCTCCCTCAGTGGTCGCGCGTTTTTACATATATCGACTGAGGATCTGCAGAAAAATGTAGCCGATCTAGCACGAAAATATTCTAAATACTTGAATGCCGTTGATTTTTGCCAGGAACTAGCCGTATTCAAAAAGCCAGTAACCAAACTTAATGAAACATCAAATGTATTCGACTTCTTACAACATCTGTGCAAGCATGACTCACAAGAAGCGTTTCCTAATGTTCGTATAACTTGAAGAATATGCTGCACATTATCGAAGATATTTGCGTGCTCTGAGCGAAGCTTCAGTAAACTGAAAATAATTATCTGGGCTTGCCATCCTAGCTACTGAAAATAAAACTGCCTACGAGACGAACTTCTATGAGCTAATAGATAATTTCGCAGAAAGGGAAGCACGCTGTGTAAAGCTGTAGGAAGATCAGAGATAAAAAATGCTGAGACCTAAAAACTGACGAAAAGTATACTGTCTTGCTTGTCTGTTGTCTTTACTGGTAGTATGTTCCCTGTATTTAATTTTATGGTATAAGGCGCAAATTTGTTGGAGGGCCCTTATAGTCCCGGTCACAAAAATTCCCACCCAATATATAATTGCGTGTTTTTCTAAATAACGCTCGAGAAGAGAGGGCGCCACATCAAGCTTCTTTCTCGCTTCAGAAAAACTGTAAATTCGGGGCTGCTTAAGTATGCCCGTTTGCACAGGTCGATGAACATGACTTTCTTTCCTTCCTCTTCCACCAGTAGAGACATCGTTCAGCCAGGCCGTTACATGGTCTGGTAGGGGCCCTGGTAAAGCAGCTGCGAGGCGGAGCAAAGTAGACCTGTTTCGCCGCGGTAGAGGCAGCTCCGAGTCGGAGCAAAATAAACCTGTTTCGCCGCAATCAGGCCTGTGGAAATGGGTGGGGGTGGGGGGCGCATTGAGGCTGCCAAGCGAAATTGCACAAACGCTTCTACGATGTGTATGAGAAAAGTAATGAGACTGATTTTTTTACCTAAGTTTTCATTTTTTTCAAACAACCTTGTCCTCCTCAAAGTAGTTTCCTCTGGCAGCTCTACACCCATGGGGTAGCTGTTCCTAGTGTTGGTAGGAGCACTCAAAGACTTCAAGTCCCAAAATGACGTCCTTCAAAGACATTTTTCGATTTAGAGAAAAGGAAAAGGTGCAAGGACTCAGATCAGGTGAGCTGTGGAACAACAGGAATGCTTTTTGAGGTCGGCCCCGTGACATGTGGCATTGTCACGATGCAGCATCCACTTGTATGCAGTGTCTGGTCTAATTTGCTTCATGCTTTTCCTGAGGAACAAATTCTTAATGCACTATCATCCTAATGTCAGAAAAGCAGGCAGCATTGTTCTGGTCTTTGACTTTCTCATTCGAGCTTTTTTCAGTTGAGGAGATGTCTCAGTGTTCCACTCTTCACTTTGCCACTTCGTCAGTCTGATCTCACAAGAACACACACACACGTTTGGCGTTTTCGTGGGTCCCTGAAGGTGAAGGTTTCCCTGAGAGAGGTTCATATTCAATGTGTTCTCGACTTTCCAAAAATGATTTCTGCCAAAGAAATACTTGAGCATTGGCTAATGAATTTTCCCCATGGACTTCTTTCAACTTTTCCAATGTCACTCTCACAGATCACTCAAATTTAACACAAAATTTGATGGCATAACGTTGCTCTAAATTCCACTGTTCCATTTTCGGAACGCAAAAGAAAAACGCAGCTGCACTGATGGCACTCTCAGAAAATCCCGTGATGGCTGAACGGAGCTGAAACTCGGACTGGACATGTGGAAGGGGTGTAGGGCCTACGTAGTCGTCTTTTCCTCACACACCTCACCATTTTCAAGATGGGTCGTGAAATAGACGCACAACCAATATTGCTGATGTCAATGTGAAACACAGCTTGCTCTGTTCATCCTGAAGATCTACAAGGCAGTAGATATCAGTACAAAGATTGATGCCTTGTTCCTTGACTTCCAGAAGGCGTTCAGTACAGTTCCGCACAGACGTCTGATGAACGAAATATGTTACGGAATAACAGTGCAGTTTTGAGTATGGATTGAAGAATTCCTGACAAATGGAACACGGCATATCGTTTGTACTGGAGAAGTAGCTTGAGGTGCAGGGGAACTCTGCCTATTATCGCACCTCAGCCTAATATCGCACCTTTCTAAATAACTGCTGGGCGGGAATAGCTTCATCAGATGTGAAACAGAAACCATTCAGTACTGTCTCATCTTTGGTTGGGTGTGCAGCGTCGTTCAGTTTGTGTAATTCTTCGAAAGTTTTGTGCACAGCAAAAGTTGGTAATTTCCAAGAATGATTGCCTATCGAAGTTGGAGCGCTCCAAACGATACACATCGAAGTTGCGATAGTAAATCAATTATGGAGGTCTCGTGGCGCGCGTTACGAGTATGTTTGAAGGTGTCACTAGAGAACGACAAAAGAAAAGCGTTAGAGAAGCACTGGTAAATTGAAAGGAGACGACTTACCTTAGTCGTCTTTGGTGTTATTGTCTTGTGACAGTCTGTGCGATGTAGAAGCTGCAGGAACGAGTCCTTTTTTCCATACCCGGGGTAATATGGCTTGCAGAGTGCAATCACGAATCCAGCACGACAGAAGAATTATGCTCGTCTCAATCGATAATTTAGAGGACTCTAACCACTTATTTTTCCTGATGCTGGTTCGCTTTCCACAAAGTCCGCAATGAAATTGCAATGGAGTGTCAGTGTCTGCACTTCTCTTACGCAGTTTCACAGACTTCGCAGCACCACAGCCAATACAGTCTCTCGTGTCGTCGTCGGGCAGAAGTCCATATTTCCGGGAAAAAGTCAAACATTTGTCTACACTGCGTATGCATGAAATGAGATTTCTCCATATGAGGCAATCCGCAAACGAACCTTGAGAAGCAGCACTCATTACACTCGCTATGAAGGGAAAATGTCACAATCAATTATGGCCGGAACGTAATGTACTGAAACTGAAGAAACAACGCAAGCAGAAAAAAATTCTATACAAACACTTTTTAATAAAGAGACAACTATTGCTGGCTGGAAATGGCTCCGCTCATTTATGTGGAGACACTTAGAGCTTAGTTTAAGAAAACCTCAACAAGCATCAGTGAGGATTTAGCAGGGAAAGTGTTCAGCAGTTTTTTGACGTTTACGAATCCCTTCTAGAAAAGATAAATTTTGACCCTAAGAGACTTTACAATTGTGATGAGACTGGTCTGACAGTTCTACAGCATAAGACAAATAAAGTTGTTGGATTGAAAGGTAAATGGAAAGTTGGCTCTGAATCCTCAGCATAGAGAGGATCATTAGTAACAGTTGTTACTTGCATGAGTGCGACCAGTCACTTTATACCTTCTTTATTTCTATTTCCACGAAAAAAAAATCGAAAGCCAGAGCTATTAGATGGGACAACGAATGGAAGCATGACTGTCTACCACAAATCAGGATGGATGTAATCTGAAAGTTTCCTTAAACGGTTTCTAGATCAGCTTTTAGAAAGTGTGAAACCTACCAAGGAAGACCCCTTCAACCTGGTCTTAGATGGCCTCTATTCACACATAAGAAACTTACCTTACTTGAGTCAACTAGGAAAAATGGTGTACACATCGTGAGGTTACCACCTCACTGTTGTCATAAGGTGCAACCTCTTGATGGAACATTTATGTTTCCCTTGAAAACTTAGATATGCACAGGAAATAGAAAACTGGTTGAAAAATCATATAGGTAGAGTGGTGAGTCATTTCCAGATTGCAAAGCTGTTTGCTGAAGCTTACAAAAAGTCAGCCACAGTAGCTACAGCAAACATGGTTTTAGAATAACTGAACAGAATCATTTTCCAAGACCATGAATTTTTAGTGGCTGACTATCATGTCCACTGGTCAACAAGACGACCCACTAGACTCTGTCCATCTTTCACCTTAAAATGACAGTTATCTGGCTGAAACAAGTCACATCAGGCAGGTAACTACTTGAGCCCCAGCCTGGACCTAGTGGCTCCCAACCACCTGTAAATAAGAGTGGTAAACACATTGTTTGAGGACAGACCAGGTGTGAAACATCCTCACCATCTGCAAATGACTGCAGTATTTTTCTGACGGATATAAGCCCCTTGCCACAACTGAAGGACCAAACTGTTCATTCGAAGAAAAGAGGATGACCAAGCTGCCCAGCAACTGTTCTGACAAGTACACTGTATAAAATGAAGCTCATTGAAGACATTTCTAAAAAAATTGAACAAAAATGTTGCAAAAACTATTTTTGCTGATAGATAAAACAAAAGTAATCAACTCACTGCAAAACATAAAAGGAAAAAAAATTATGCATGAAAAGAAAACTATTGTAATTAAGAAAAGGAATGTCTCACGTAGGCCATTATTGGAGACATCCTCAGAATCAGATGAAGATTCTGATAAACCACTGACAATGTCTGCAGATGATGAAAGTGAAAATGATTGTGAGCTTCATTTGACTGACAGGCCTGAAGAAAAATGGATAACTTGTACTAAATGTCACATGTGGTGTCATGAACAATGTTCTGGAGCTACTGACTATAAAACCTTTATTTGTCATTTCTGTTTGGAAGGATAAATTTCAACTTCTTATAATGTGAGCAGGGTATGACATTTTTATATGTGAAATTGCATGACAGCACTGTTTTTGTGCATGTAATTAAATATAATAATGTTCTAAAATTTTCAGTTAATTTATTTTCGCTCCTTAATTCTATTTTAAAATTGTTAGAGCTAGTATCTCTAATATCACACACGATGATATTAGGAGGACCCCTGATGCTATAGTAGGGATACTTTTTTCCAAACTGCCTAAACGTACTTGGTGTGGTTTTTTATTTTTGAATTGTTTATTTGATGAGACATTCACTTAATTATTTTGGATAAGGGGCAACAATAAACAGCTTACTTAAAAATTAAAAAAGCAACTTAATAAAAGTAATAACAGCAAAATTTTGCCCAGAAATAAAAATGGTTGTGATATTAGGTGTAGTTCCCCTACCCAAAGGGAGACTTATAGGACCATTACTGTTCACAATTTATATAAATGATCTAGTGGCTTGTGTCAGAAGCTCCATGAGTTAGTCTGTGGATGATGCAGTTGTATATAGAGAAGTCGCAACACTAGAAAATTGTTGTGAAAAGCAGGAAGACCTGAAGAGGGTCAACCACTTGGTGCAAGGAAGAGTGTAAATAAATGGAATGTATTGTACATAAATATTCAAGAAGACTGGTCATTCAGTGATTAGACAGTTGCTGATCAAAAACTGAAACGTCATATCCATTAAATATCTAGATGTACGCGTATGGGGCGATTACTCACTTAAAACTAATCATAGGTAATATAGTTGCCAAACCGAGTTCTTGACAGATCCTCAAGAAGTGTAGGAAACCTACTAAGCAGGTGTCATATAAAATCATCGGCAGACTGATACTTGAGTAGGTCTACTGCACTTCAGTCTGGGTCCTTTACCAGGTAGGATTAATAGAGAAAATGGCATATATTCTTTCTGACATGCTAATTATATATACATTCTCATAGCTGTCCACAAGAGGGGAGAGGGCAGCAAGAGGGGATACTTGCAACCCCCTTCTCTCCCTGGAATCAGGAGTACAGAGTTTTTATTCATATATTGACTGTATAACCATCAGTGTTCTGGGATAGAATAAGTTTCTTGTATCACCTATAAAATTTCATTCTTGAGGCATAACATATCTCAAAACTGTCTAACTTATGTACATAAAAAAAATTGTAATTTTAGAGACAGCCCCTCCCTGGATAAATTTCTGTGGATGCCCAGACTTAAAAACACACTTCAGTCTCCTGTGTCTATCTGTCAGCAGCAGAGATAGTGGAAGCTCTTTGTACTAACATCCTAATCATAACACAACAGGGGGTATTGTGTTAGGTAGCTAACTGCATGCAGATACTGGTCAATCTTCCTCTTACTTGTGTAAAACAGAATATCTGAATAAGGTAGCTTTCCATAACTCTTAATTTTTACAATAAACATGATGCTTCTGCTTTACTTTTTCTGCAGTGTAACCATATCTACTGAAACACCATCACAATTTCCTTTCTTGAGACATCTAATGGCTTTATACACCTCATCTGGGTTTACTTCTGGAATGACATTATTAACTGTCTCTACTTCTGATTCATCTTTTGGGCTGTATTAAATTTTAAATAAATTTTCCAATGGTTCTACAATGGGCCAGGCCGATATTTGTGCTCCCAGAGCATGCTCACACTCTATGAGCACAGCAGAGTCTGATCAGTGCTTTGGATTTCCCACCACTGCAGTGTTCTGAGCAGATGTCTGAGTGAGATGGTTGTATGCTGAAGACTGCACATGTGGGAAACTCTGAAAGACATGTTTGCAACACAATTCAACTGTTTCTAAGAGTGAAAATTGCTGTGTACATCTAAAAGCAGGTTTTCATCATGTATGTTTATTTTCAGCTTTTATTTTTCTGCAAATGCAGTAACTTTTATTATTTTATTAAATAAGTTCGTTTAAGGGTACTAATATGATGAACAGAGCTACAAAATGCTTTACATACAGGCATTTGACATTAAGTTGTGATGTTTATAAATTTACATACATTTTGATTTTATAATGAGTAATATACATACATCAATTCAAATCTAAATGTTGGTGGGACATGGTCAATTTAATAACAGAAAAAAAGGTTTGCAAACTTCTGTTGAACTGAACATTGCAATAATTGTTCTCATTCATCACTGAACAATGTGTCTGCTCCAATAGCTGAGCGGTCAGCATGACGGATTGATGTCCTACGGGCCTGGGTTCGATTCTCGGCTGGGATGGAGATTTTCTCCACTCAGGGATTGGGTGTTGTGTTGTCTTCATCAACATTTCATCCCCATCTGGCATTGAATGTGGCATTGAATGTAATAAGATCTGCACCAAGGTGACCAGACCTACACCGCAAGGGGCCTCCCGGTCAATGACATCAAACACTCATTTCCATTTCCATTGAACAATGTGGTCTTCACTTTTTATTTTTTAGACAAGTGCTTGGGTGCTGTAGTATTCCTAATGCAGAATGCAAATCTAATTTAACACAACTGGCGTCTGGGTACAGCCTCCATTTTCCTCTTCCTCCTCATCCCTCAGCACCACCTGCTCCCGTGCTTGGAGCAGTAGGCAGGAGTGTGGCCGAAGAGCTTGTACTCATGGATCACTGTTTGGGCAGATCTATTCTACAATTTTTTCTCCTTGCCATTCACCATTTTAATTGATAATGCTATTGATTTAAATTGTTTTATTTGTGAAATTTTCATTGTTTAAATAAATTTCCAGACAGATTTGTTTAATTCAGCATACTCAGCTGTGCTCTTCTCCTGTTACTGTTTCTTGAAACCCTCACTCTCTTTTATACTGCCTTGTTCCATTTTTTATTTTATTTTCTTTTTCTTTCTTCTTTATTCCAGTATCTTTTGCTGTTTGCCTGAATACCTTTCATCTATCTCTTTCTTTTATTGTCTAACATTCTGTACTATTTGCTTAGTTTTTTCTGTTATATCTCATCAAATAAATTCTCACAATGTAGATTTTAAGCTTTTTGCCTAGTGACTGTGGTTCCTTCTACTTTTATATAATTTTTCCCATACATATTATGAGTCTGTGATCAGTTTGAATTCATAAAGGGTTCTAGAACTGTTATCCCTTATACAGTTCCTTATTGTTTGATAAAATGTAGTCAGTTGCATTTTTAGTTCAATTTAGTCTTCACGGAGGTCATTTCCTATTTAGAATTACACACATCAAAAAAAGTTTTGCATCACCTTGGTTCTGAGAGTTCCGGAACCTGTACAGAAAATTGGAATAGAGATCAATGTAAACATCATTTCTGCCCTTTTTACTGCTCATGAAAACCACACGTTGCATGTTGTACCACCATACAGCGAGACCTTGAGAGGTGGTGGTCCAGTTTGCTGTACATACCGGTGCCTCTAATACCCAGTAGCACATCCTCTTGCATTGATGCATGCCTGTATCTTTCATGAATACTATTCACAAATTCATCAAGACACTGTTGGTCCAGCTTGTCCCACTCCTCCACGGCGATTTGGCGTAGGTCCCTCAGAGTTGTTGGTGGGTCATGCCATCCATAAACAGTCCTTTCCAGTCTATTCCAGGCATGTTCGATATGGTTCATGTCTGGAGAACATGCTGGTCACTCTAGTCAAGTGATGTTGTCACCCTGAAAGAAGGCATTCACAAGATGTGCACGATGGGGGCATGAACTGTCATCCATGCAGACAAATGCCTCACCAATATGCTGCTAATAAGGTTGCACTATTGGTCAGAGGATGGCATTCACGTATCGTACAGCCATTACGGCACCTTCCATGACCACCAGCAGCGTATGTTGGCCCCACATAATGCCACCCCAAAACGGCAGGGAACCTCCACCTTGCTGCTCTCCCTGGACAGTATATCTAATGCATTCAGCCTGACCGGGTTGCCTCCAAACACATCACTGACAATTGTCTGCTTGAAGGCGTATTTGACACTCATCGGTGAAGAGAACTTGATGTCAATCCTGAGCAGTCCATTCAGCATGTTGTTGGGCCCATCTGTACCATGCTGCATGGTGTCATGGTTGCAAAAATGGACCTTGCCATGGACGTCAGGAGTGAAGTTGTGCATCATGCAGCCTATTACATACAGTTTGAGCTGTAACATGACGTCCTGTGGCTGCACTAAAAGCATTATTCAACATGATGGTGTTGCTGTCAGGGTTCCTCTGAGCCATAATCCATAGGTTGCGGTCATCTGCTGTATTAGTAGCCCTTGGGTGGCCAGAATGAGGCATGTCATCGACAGTTCCTGTCTCTCTGTATCTCCTCCATGTCCAAGCAACATCGCTTTGCTTCACTCTGAGATGCCTGGACACTTACCTCATTGAGAGCCCTTCCTGGCACAAAATAACAATGCGGAATGCGGATGTGATCGAACCACGGTATTGACCCTTTAAGCATGGTTGAACCTCCTTCTTGTTGGAATGACTGGAACTGATCAGCTGTCGGACCTCCTCCATCTAATAGGTGCTGCTCATACGTGGTTGTTTACATCTTTGGGCGGGTTTGGTGACATCTCTGAACAGTCAAAGGGACTGTATCTGTGATACAATATCCACAGGCAATGTCTATCTTCAAGAGTTCTGGGAACTGTGGTGATGCAAAACTTTTTTTGATGTTGTATCTATAATTATCATCTTCTGTTAATCTTTTTGTATCACTTCTACTCCCTCACCAGAACCATCAGAATTCGAAAATAGCAGTGCACAGATCTGAATGATTTAGATGAAATGTATTTCATTTTTAAACAAATTGTCCTCTTCTGACTTTCTGGCTAATGAGTCTCTTTGGCTTCATTTCTTTTATCAAGCATCCTACCAGTCACTTGCATTCTTTCAGTATTTGTAATATCGTTTCTAATTTTCTTGCTTATGATGAAGCCTACTCATAAATTTACTCTCTGTTCTATTCCTGTGTAACAAATTACATGACCTGATTGTATTTCTATCCAGTATTCACATTTGGACCACACTTCTGATAACTCTGCTACGTCCCTTTGAAAAATGCTTCTTCTTTCTCCGTTACATCAAATGTCCATCATCATCTTGTAACTTCAATATATCTGATATCTTACTGTACTTATGTTTAATTTTACATAACTCCCCATCTCTTTCTCCAGTTCAGTCATAGGATTCAGGAACATACTACCGAGTAATTTGCCTCTGATCCCAGATCATGCTGCCTTCAAGAAATGATTAAAGCTTTTGCTTTTTCCTATTGTCTACTTTATCAGCACCTACCAGCTGGCTGTGTATTCTGAAACAGCAAACCAGTATCTCTGTCAAATTGTTGACACTCTCCTCTCTTTCCTCATCACGACCTCTTCCTTCATTTTCAGCCTACATTGCTTTATCTCACATTATCTCTTTTGTCAATTTTTCCCTGATATTTTGACAGGTCGCCAAATGAATCTTCTCTAGATCTGATTCTTCCAGTACTGTTGTCACATATTTCTGTTAATGCCACCTGACAGGAACATTCTGCTATGAAAAATGTACCTAACATGAAGTTATTAAGAGTCAAATTACTTTAGTGACTACATTCAGTTCTAAAGCTATTATTACTGTGTGTCCTAGTAATTCCTAGTAATACTGTTTTCAGTACAATGCTAACTGGAAAGACAATCTTTATGAATGAAACTTCCTGGCAGATTAAAACTGTGTGCCGGACTGAGACTCGAACTCGGGACCTTTTCCTTTCATGGGCAACTGCTCTACCAACTGAGCTACCCAAGCATGACTCCCGTCTTGTCCTCACAGCTTTACTTCTGCCAGTATCTCGTCTCATACCTTCCAAACTTTACAGAAGCTCTCCTGCGAACTTTGCAGAACTAGCACTCCTGAAAAAAATGATATTGCTGAGACATGGCTTAGCCACAGCCTGGGGGACGTTTCCAGAATGAGATTTTCACTCTGCAGCGGAGTGTGCGCTGATATGTGCACTGAACTGTAGCTCAGTTGGTAGAGCACTTGCCCGCGAAAGGTGAAGGTCCCAAGTTCGAGTCTCGGTCCAGCACATAGTTTTAATCTGCCAGGAAGTTTCATATCAGTGCACGCTCCGCTGCAGAGTAAAAATCTCAATCTTTATGAATATAAATGAATTTAATAGCTGCTACTTTTTTTCCCATGGTGTCTACTGACAATTACTGTTATCCATTTAACAGGTATCTTCAACACTTGAAGCTAGATAATCAGGCATTTATTATGAAGAATACTTAACAACATATCTTTTTATAACACTTGAATTCGTGTAAGTTTGCAGTTTGTTCCTTTATAATTTTATTAAATTGGAGCTCGTTGAAGACCTTTGTATATGAATATCACACAAAACACTAATAAAAAAAGACTAAGCCCACAACAAAATGGCCAGATGTGAGTAGGACTCATGCTCTGAGGGCTCCTTACAAACTTAATTATGTATATAGAAAGTACATCGCTTCCTTCATGTGGGAGACAGTTCATCCCTCCTCCCTTCATGTGGGAGATAGTTGACCCCCCCCCCCCCCCCTGCTCCCGCTCATTAATTTTGACGATCTTTGTCTCTTTGTCTTTGTCTGTTGTTGACATTGTTAATGGCAAGATATCAGCCCCAGGTATTCCAAGACTTTTTAAATTTTTTCTGCATTTTGCCAGATTTCATGATTCTAGGTCAATACAAAGGGGCAGGTTGGGATTAACTGAACCTCAGAGTTAATTGGACCACCACATTAATTAACAATTCAAGAGGGAATTTTTTTGTGCCATAAAATTGTTTCCTTAGATTTCATGTACATTTGACCTAATATGGCTGCTTTTTGTTGGCTAAATTTGCAGATATACATATATAATTGTGAAATCCATTGGAAAGAGTAATATTTTTTGAAATTTAGAAAATCCTCCTAAAATTTTAAATACTAGTAGTATACAATTTTGTTTGTTTGAGATAAATTCAGTGCTTATTGCTTTATGATACTGCGTGAAATATGAGCTGTGCTTGGAGCCATTTTCCTGCTATTTTGAAGATTTTTGATAAAGTGAAGGTAACTGGGCCAGTAAGTTTTGGGGTCAGGTGTACTGGTTCAGTTAACCCTAGAAAGTTGTTGATGAATGAGTATTATGAATAATTTCACAGGAACACCCACCAGTGCCCCCAGAATTACCATATAAGACATTGCAGCTCTCTGAGGGTAGCATCTCCTTTGACTTTTACTGTCTCCAACATCTTGAAAGGATTTAGTCTCATTGGTACTGAACCTTTCAATTCAAATGTATTTACAGACTGAGTTTTTTTGGTCATTACATGCAAAGGACAGCACATGACATACTGGAATAAGATGAAAGCAAACCTGCAGTTGACAATGTGATGCATCTTGAGCATCAAACAAGATCAGCAAACAGAAATTGCACATCCTGTGCAGGTTTGGACATAATCTAAGATTGGTGCAAGTAAAACTACAAGAGGTAGAAAGAAAGAAAATAAACTGTCCTTACCAGTGCATCAGTTAAACAACATCCAGACACAGCAGCAAATGACAGAAGATCAAAGCAGTTGCCAAAAAAGCATACATTCCATGAAGTAAAGCCTTCACTCAAATGCCAATTACTGGAAGAGACCAGCAACAGTTCTGAATATGCTGATCATGTCCAGTACATTGATTTCTGTAATACTGACTTTCACACAAGTGGTGATGAAAATGTTGAAACAGTGCAGAAGAGAACATTATTGTAGTCAAAATAAAGGGAGTGTTCACTGTTATATTGTTCAAGCCATTAAAATGTATGGTATTGTCTGTGAAGTAAAATTTTAAGAGAGCTGTTTCTACTCCAAAATTTGAAGCTGCAAAAGATGATGATATCTTGGTTGCTTCAAATGAAGTAGTAGTGAAACTGCAGAGTCCAATACATGGCACTAGGGCTCAAAATGAAAACATCTTCTGATTCTTCAGTTGCTCCTGGCATATTTCTTGCTCAAACAGTCCACATGTGTACTGTCGATCCATAGTGCCCAACGGGCACAATATTTCGGCGATCAGACATGTCATCATCATCAGGTGTGCTGACAAACTGAGCTCCTGAGGGTGGGTGGCTGTCTTAAATCCCTCCCCCTGCAAGGTGTTCTCTCCACAGTCTGTGTCCGCGGCTGCACATTGGTGGTCACTGAGATGCTGGTGTCGGCGTCTGTCATGGCATTGGTGTAATTGCCTCGTCCGCCCTGGTTGCACGTTCATTTTCTTGGTTGAGCTTTTTAATTAGACTCTATGCTGGTTCCCATGCCTTGCTGAGGTTATAGCCATCAAAGATCATTTGCAAGAACATCAGATACACACTCAACTTAGGTGCCCCAACAAATCGGTGGTCGCAGAGCACTGTTTGTCCGAAAATCACGAAATGGACTACCAACATACCAGGGTCTTGGCACAGACATCTAAATACTGGGACAGCATCGTTAGAGAGGCTGTCAAAATTCATACCAGGGATGGACTCCATCAACTGAGATACCTCTGCAAGGCATGGGAAACAGCATTGAGTCTAATTAAAGAGACGCTCAGCAAAGAAAACGAACGGGTGGCCAGGGCAGATGAGGTAATTCAACCGACGCCACCACAGACGCTGACGCCAGTGTCTCAGAAACTGCCATTGCATGGCTATGGGTGCAGACAATGGAGAGAACACCTCATAGGGGAGGGGATTTAAGACGGCCGCCGGCCCTCAGTAGCTCAGTTCATCAGTGCACCTGACAATGGCAACATGTCTGATCACCGAAATATTGTGCCTGTTGGACACTATGGACTGGCAGTACACCCATGGACAGTTTGAATGAAACATGATCTATTTCTAGACAGATATCACTAAATTAATTGTGCAGTAGCTTTGTTATTTCCATGATTTTTTCCATTAATATACTCACAAAGGTGTGTTTAGCATTGTTACTAATGTCATTCAATAAATTTTTATATTTAGGGTACTGTAATGCATATATTTAACCAAGAGGTCCAGTTAACCCTGACATATGGTCCAGTTAACCCAGCCACTGGGGTTAAATGGTCTAAAAATAGGGTCAAAATTCTTCTCCAGTTCTATAAAATCTGTGTGAGATACTGGAAAAAAGAAAGTGCCCATAGATTTTATATGGTTTTTTCCTCCAGAGCCAAGAATAATTAAAAAAAAACATTCTTTAAGTAAAATTTCAAGGGAAGAAAAACAAGTATAGTTAACGCCAATTTCCCCTATAGGTTTCGATGAGTGAGTTTGTGAGTATCAAAATATCTGACATAAATGGTCATATCTGTTTACTGCATTAACTTAGAAGCTTAAGTGTTTTACTTTGCCAAGTGATTGTAGACCTTATGAAGTGACATAAATGTCAAATTGAAACATGCACCCATTCCTGAGAAAAAGGGATTTTAATAGATGGACAGACAGACGGACACTCAGACAAACAATGACAAAAAATTTTTGCCTTTACATATGTCTGCTTGTGTCTGTATATGTGCGGATGGATATGTGTGTGTGTGCGAGTGTATACCTGTCCTTTTTTCCTCCTAAGGGAAGTCCTTCCGCTCCCGGGATTGGAATGACTCCTTACCCTCTCCCTTAAAACCCACATCCTTTGTTCTTTCCCTTTCCTTCCATCTTTCCTGATGAAACAACCGTTGGTTGTGAAAGCTTGAATTTTGTGTGTGTGTTTGTGTTTATTTGTGTGTCTATCTACATACCAACACTTTCGTTTGGTAAGTTACATCATCTTTGTTTTTAGATATATAAGTAACAGATCTAACATATTTTGCATTTTCTGTACACAGGTTCCTGTTGGTTTATATCGAGATTTTGATGGTGCTGATGATGTTAGCCAGATTTACTTTTTTGTTGATCAGCTAAAGCTGCGACTGCAGTCTGAGGAGAACAAGCTAGATGGTTATGAGAAACTTCGTGTGGTGGGCAAAGGTGAATGTTTACTTTATATTACTATTATTGTTCCTGATGTGAATCCATTGCATAGGCGAAAAACAAGAATGGAATCAAACAGTGTTTTGTTTCTTCAACAGTAGTTACATTTCCTTATAGTTATTGGCTATCCAGTTTTTTTTAGAGTTGGTATCAATGAAACTTCTACAAAATTATTTTACACTTAAGGGAGTGAAAAGTGACACACCATAAATACATTGACCAAATGCTGCCAAACTGATACTCTACGATTTCCATACCTATGAAATGTTTTGTTAAGATTTCATCCCAGAGAATGTACACATTCAGCTTATTGCAATCCTTAAGACTTGGAGAAAGGTTGAATCTTTGGTGTAGGAGACATGGGAACATCATGTAGGATGCAAATGGTTGGCTGTGGTGCTGTGACTGCAGAGCAAGTCTTGATGATGTGGACTCAAGACAATAGTGTGGCAGGAAGAACAGGCATGGATCCTTCCAGAAAGACTACACCAGAAGAATGTAGCACTGTTCAACTGTCATTGACAAATAGAACTGACAACATCTCAAATCCAAGCAGAGGTTTCAAGCAGAGAGTTATTGGGAACTGTTGGGAACAGTGTACTTGAAGCTGGGTTGAGACCTAGTGTTGCCATGCATTTGTAGTGATGCAGATTGACAAACAAAGCACTAACTAGAAGCATGTCTGAAATAGCTGTAACTGAATGGCTAACAAAGGACTAACTACAAGACAGTGTGAAATAGCTGTAACTGAAGGGCTTTGGTTTACTCTAGACTTGAATGATTCTCAATGTATTAGTGCATTATTTTGTTAGTCAAGCTGGGTCACTACATCAGCTTCCTTCTCCTACTTTTTTTAAAACCCCTAGCCCCAGGTACATCAGGGTGTTTTTTACAGCACAGCAAACCTATTTTCTGCCTGTGGGACAACTTTTTCCACCCGTCACTCATGCTGCCATGCAGTGGCTCATATAAGCTCCTACAGAGTGGACCACACATCTTAAAATTCAGTGCGGTGGATGAGATGAAATGGTTTCAGTCAAGTGGTTGGAGGTGGCACACTTGGACATGAAAGTGACTGGACACTGCTACAGGACCACCCATCACACTGCCAACTAGACAGCACAGTGCAGAGAAACACACGCAGACCAGCTGCCACCAGTGGGACCTCCCAGTGGTTCCAAAGACTACCAGATCTGGGTAAACTATAAAATACCAGCTGCCTGCCATACCTGAGGGTCCGAGTTTTAAAAATAAAGAAGGGAGGTAGTGCTGATGTATGGACACAGACCGACTAACAAAGGACTGTCTTTTGACAGTGTGAAATAACTGTAACTGAAGGACTCTGATTTACTCTAGACTGACACAATCCTCAGTGTGTTTGCGTATTATTTTGTCATGATGTATAGTGTTGTTATTGAAGGTTATAGTATATAAAAATTGTGTCCTACATGTATTTTACCACTGACACCATACCACAGACAACTCAGACTTATGTGGTGTAGAGCCACACTCAACTGGAACATTGAGTGGCATCTGTAGTCTTCATCATTGAGTCTTGCTTTGTTTGTAGTGGACAGATTGTGTTCAATGTGTCAGTAAACTACTTAGTAACAGGGATTTTCAAGACCCATACTTCTTCATATCGTGAAATCATGGTATAAGCAGCTGTTAAGTATGGTGAATATGACAACAGTACTGATTTGGTACTTTTTGAAGATGTGACTGAATGCTCACCAGTGTTGGGTAAGAATGGTAAATCCTGCTCTCACACCCTTCCTGACAACGGTGCTAAATGGCATATTCCAGCAAGGTAATTATAGATCCCCTACTGCAGTTGACATCACAGAAGCGTTGACATATGTACGAATCCTAAACTGACCAGCCTATTCCCCTGCATTGTCACTGGTAGAACATAACTGGAATGCTGTGAGAAGACATATATTTTTGTATAGACTTCAGCTAGCAATTTTCATGCACTGACAAAATATATGTTGGCAAGCATGGCAAGATATTTCTAAAATGACATTCAGAAGCTGTTTCATTTCATTGTACAGTGAATACAAGAATGTACACTGATGTTGATGTTGGACACCTGTTCAACATCAACATGGAATGAAAGTTTAATGGTAAATATCCAGCCGGTGCTTCGGAGTGTAGCACTTTCCATTTCTGTAAGTGTATATGTACATAATTCTTGATCTTTTAAGTGTTGCTTGTTGACTCATAGATTTTTCCAAAACTGACATACTGACTGTTAAATATCTATTTTATTTGCAACAGGAGCATTTGGCAGTGCGGTATTATATCGCAAGGTTGCTGATGATACATTGGTTGTTATGAAGGAAGTGAACATGACAGAATTAAATGCAGTAGAAAGACAAGCAGCTCTCAATGAAGTTCAAGTACTTTCCATGCTTCATCATCCAAATATTATCAGGTAGTAAAAAAAAGGATTTCATAGGCATGTGAAATGAAGTAGTAAATTGTTGATTGTGAAATCTTAAATAATGTAACTGAGATAACCAAAGACAGACATTACAGTATTTTTCTTATATGAACTGAACCTAACTGCTCAACATTTTAATATCAACATTTGACCATTATGGATAAATTGTTTATTATTACTTTTGCACCTAAACTACTAAAGATACTTGGGTATACAATTCACTTCTCATTGATGTCTATATTGCTCTTCAACCCTCTTTGGGGATTTAATAGCAGTAAATACCACAAAGCCATATATCAAAAACTCTAGATACATCCAACCAGGATATCAAACAGAAAAGCAATATTACAGTCCCCATGAAAAACCACCTTTCAAAATGGAAATAAATTACAGTTTTCCCTCTATCATCCAGCTTCATTGTCAGCAAACTGTTCTGACCCCACAGAAAACTTTATGTATAGGAGGATCATTGATCACTGTAATAATAAAAATATTCTTTGTAAAGTTCAGTTCAGATTTCAAAAAGGAACTTTAAATGAATGTGATCATTCTTGTTTGTTAAACAGCTTTGAGAAAGCATAGATAATAAATGTTGCAAGTTAGGATCTAAATCTTTTGAGGACATGAGTTTTACAGAGGGAAGCAAAGCATTATGGCTTCTGTTAGAAAACAAGAATGTGGCTTAGATCATGTTCACATGACCACGAACAGAAATAATACTAGTGTGGCATCTGCATCCCCCAACTAAGGTACCATGACTTGTGAAACATTACAGGGAACTGTGCTAGATACTTGACTAGTCCATAATTTATAAAATGATAGTATCTTTCAACACATTTAACTCTGTTCACAGATGGCAGGAAAAATGATGACTGGTGTTCTCTGTACAATGAACCTAATACTAACCCTATAATCATCAGATTTCCTAACAAGTTTGAATTCATTTTTGAATGTAGCTCTCCTAAGAAGATAATTAAATATAATACTGGCAAGTCATTAAAGAAGCCTTGGATTTGTACAAAATAGCCAGAACAATAATGACCCAGAAATACCTTCTTAGCACCATAACATGTTAAGAAAAGTTGTAAAAAAATTCAAGAGTATGGACATGTCATCTTAAACTGACAGATAAGATTACATAACTGAATATATGTGGAATAAAATTAATCTCACATCCCTGTACGAAATAACTAAGATCTTCAGGGGTCTAAAAAGTAAACATTCATAACTTCAACAAGACACTAAATAGGTGTAGCCCTATTATATGTAATGTTCTTAGTCACCAGTGTACTGCATGATTAGCTCTGGGCGTTAGGCCTCACTACAAAAAGGGTGACACCACACATGTCAGTAATTACTGCCTAGTGATACTCCTTACATAATTTCCTAAAATTTTTGATAGGATAATATACTCTAGTATTGTCATCCATCTGTGCAGTAATAGACTACTTAGCCGATCATAGTCTGGATTTCAAAAGAGCCATTCTACTGAGTCAGCTATTTATAATTTACTAAACACATAATGAAATCTTTAAATGGTAAAACATACAAACTGGGATTTTCTGTGATTTATTTATTTTGTCGATCATAATATTCTAGTGTGGAAGTTAAGTTTTTATGGAATATGTACTTCAGCAAATTTTTGGTTCAGTTTGTATATAGGAAACAGAATTCAGAAAGTTATCCTAGGCTGCTCAAGTAATATAAATAGGGATGCCTCAACATCTGCATGAGGAGGGATTGCAATTTCAAAAGAGCCATTCTACTGAGTCAGCTATTTATAATTTACTAAACACATAATGAAATCTTTAAATGGTAAGTTACTCCTTTATGTTAAAGATCTGCCTTTTATTTGAATCAGGAGGCAAAATTAGTCCTGTTTAGAGATGATACAAGCATTGTTGTGAAGCAAATCAAATAATTGTCAGCATAGAAAATAGTAAATTATGTTTTTGTGAAAGGTTTTGCACAAACAGGGTAGCTTTAAACACTGAAAAAACAAAGTTCATGCAGTTTTGTACCATCAAAAAATCCTGTCTCCTATTAATCTAGTGTATCAACAACAGATAATAAACAGTGTACAAAACTATAAAGTCTTAGGTTTACATGTTGATGAAAACTTAAATTAACGTGTAACAGATCTCCAAAAATTTTTAGATTTGGCTACTTTTACCATAAGAATAATTACCAATTTTGGGGATATGGAACTCATTAACATATTTTCATTAATTAAATTTTTATTGTGTAGTATTCTTGGGTAACTATTCATTGCACAAAAGAAAGTAATAAGAATTGTGTGTATAGAGGTAACAAACATCCATATTGTGGGTATCTCTTAAAGCATCTGGGATACTAACCATTGCCTCAACATACATTTATTCAACTATGAAGTTTGCTATTAACCCGTAACTGCTCTAGTGGGGTCCCAGAGAACCCCAGACGATAGAATACAATACACAGTACGTGAACGGAACAACAGATGGCACCTGTGTTCTTGGTAATCCTCAGTGAATTGCTGCCTTTTAACGCAGAGTGTTGAATGCGGTGTTTCCAGTATTATTGTGTGATATAAAGAAAAGAGGTCTCAGAATACCCCACCAGAGTATTAACGTAAGTTGTTTTTGACTATCTCAGTTAGTGTTTTACGCAACTGAAATCTTAGAGTACTTCGAAAACAGCACACTTTCCATGATAACATTAATTGTTAAGGTTATGTGAATATGAATGCATTATTTTTCAGAAGGCATCATTGAAGTCATTGACAGATGACGAGCTGGAAAGAATAGTGAAAGATCCTGCGTTTCTGCAATCTGATGAGGAAACCACAGCAGATGAGGATGAATTTATACTAAGTGATCATGTTTCCACCTCTGAAGTTACATCAGAAAGTAGTTATGAAGAATCAGATGAAGAGGCGTGTATTAGACCTTCCGCTGACAAATATTTTTTTGGAAAAAAGCAGTGCTATAAGTGGTCAAAAGAAGCTCCTCCTACAACTCGTACCTGTGCTCACAATATAGTTAGTCATCTTCCAGGTGGTAAACATAAAGCAAAAACGATTGATTCAACTGACATATTATCTGCTTGGGAACTGTTCATTAGTGAAGATTTATTGCAACTAATACCCACCAATACAAATGTCAAGATACATGACATGTCAAACAAATACAGAGCTCCTAAGCCAGCGTTCATAAAGCCGCTAGATGTAATAGAACTGAGAGCATTTCTGGGTCTGCTTTATTTATCTGGAGTAATGACACCCAATCACAAAAACGTTTCCAGAATGAGATTTTCACTCTGCAGCGGAGTGTGCACTGATATGAAACTTCCTGGCAGATTAAAACTGTGTGCCCGACCGAGACTCAAACTCGGGACCCCTCTTTCAGGAGTGCTAGTTCTGCAAGGTTCGCAGGAGAGCTTCTGTAAAGTTTGGAAGGTAGGAGATGAGGTACTGGCAGAAGTAAAGCTGTGAGTACTGGGCGTGAGTCGTGCTCCGGTAGCTCAGTTGGTAGAGCACTTGCCCGCGAAAGTCAAAGGTCCCGAGTTCGAGTCTCGGTCGGGCACACAGTTTTAATCTGCCAGGAAGTTTCATATCAGCGCACACTCCACTGCAGAGTGAAAATCTCATTCTGGAAACATCCCCCAGGCTGTGGCTAAGCCATGTCTCCGCAATATCCTCTCTTTCAGGAGTGCTAGTTCTGCAAGATTCGCAGGAGAGCTTCTGTAAAGTTTGGAAGGTAGGAGACGAGGTACTGGCAGAAGTAAAGCTGTGAGTACCAGGCGTGAGTCGTGCTCCGGTAGCTGAGATGGTAGAGCACTTGCCCGCGAAAGGCAAAGGTCCCGAGTTCGAGTCTCGGTCAGGCACACAGTTTTAATCTGCCAGGAAGTTTCATATCAGCGCACACTCCGCTGCAGAGTGAAAATCTCATTCTGGAAACATCCCCCAGGCTGTGGCTAAGCCATGTCTCCGTAATATCCTCTCTTTCAGGAGTGCTAGTTCTGCAAGGTTCGCAGGAGAGCTTCTGTAAAGTTTGGAAGGTAGGAGACGAGGTACTGGCAGAAGTAAAGCTGTGAGTACCGGGCGTGAGTCGTGCTCCGGTAGCTCAGTTGGTAGAGCACTTGCCCGCGAAAGGCAAAGGTCCCGAGTTCGAGTCTCGGTCGGGCACACAGTTTTAATCTGCCAGGAAGTTTCACAAAAATGTTGTTGGACTTTTTGATAATGATGGAACTGGTTGTGATGTGTTTCGAGCCACTGTGAGCGTTCAGAGATTTTTATTCATTTTGTCTTGTTTGCGATTCAATTGTGCTGCTACAAGAGATGCTAGGAAGGCTGATGACAGACTTGCAGCTGTTAGAGATGTGTGGGAACTCTTTATAGACAAATGTCAAAAGAATTATACTCCAGGAGCGTTCGTGACAATCGATGAAATTGTAGTACCCTTTCGTGGTAGGTGCAAATTTCGCATGTATATGCCCAAGAAGCCAGCCAAATATGGCCTCAAAGTTATGTGCCTTTGTGACTCATGAACATTCTATTTGTGCAATGCATTTGTTTACACAGGAAAAGGGACAAATAAAAGTACATTATCAATCCCAACACAGGACGTTTTGAAATTAACAACACCAACTAGGGAAACAATAGACATGTGACAGTAGACAATTGGTTCATGTCACTTGGACTCTGTGATCAACTAGAAGCCAAAAAGTTGACTGTCTTAGGCACTCCAAAGCAAAATAAACCGCAGATCCCAGAAGAATTCAAACCAAACAGATTGCGCCCGTAGAATCTGCATTATTTGGGCATAACGAAGGAAAGACAATTTGTTCTTATCTTCCTCAGAAAGGTCGACCTGTTGTGTTACTTTCATCTATGCATCATGATCAGAAAATTAGTACTCAACAGAAAAAACCTGAAATGATCATTGATTACAATGCCACAAAAGGAGGAGTGGACGCTCTGGACCAAATGTGCGCCAACTATTTGTTATCAAGGCGAACACGCAGATGGCCAATGTCTGTATTTTATGCCATTCTGAACATAGTAGGAGTCAATGCTGCTATCTTGCTTCAGTGCACCAAACAACTTGATGAAACAAATCATTTAAAAAGAAGAGAATTGCTAAAAAAGCTTGGAATGGACTTAGTAAAGCCCCATATACAATGTTGAGATGTCTGACCCCTTTCTTGTGAACTGAGAGATGTTGTTGTTAAACTTGGTGGTACTCCTCTTACTTCAACATCTTCAAAGCCAGGACCCACGAGGAAAGCAAGATGCTACATGTGCGCAAGAAATGTGGACAAGAAAACCAAAATAGTGTGTGAAAAATGCTCAAAACATGTTTGTCCCAACCACAGATTTTCAGTGTGCCAAAATTGTTTGTAATCATATCTCAAATATGTAAAAATGTTTATAATATTCAGTGATAAAAGTGCAATTCAGAATAAAATTTCCTTAAATTACAGTTTTGTTTTTCTTATTGGGGTCCTCCGAGACCCCACTAGAGTATTAGAGTATGAGCATTTCACTAGAGTAGTTAAGAGTTAAATATCTATCTGAGTTTGAGAGTAACAGAGGTATTTACAAGTACAGCAGTTGAAGGAAAAATGATCTGCATTACCCTTTAATTAGGCTAACTTGAGCACAGAAAGGGGTGAAATTACCAGCTACAAAACCCTTCAACAGTCTATCCATAGAAAAATAAAAAAATCTGCTCAAAAAGCAGTGTGAGGAAAACAGACATATAGAAAAGATATTACTTACGCAAGATTTCAGAACCAGTGGCTCCTTCTTCTGAAAGAAGGGTTGAAAGAAAAACTTCCGTTTTTTTCCTGCCAGGTAAGTCTCCCCCGACCCTGGGTTCTCTGTGACTTTTCTAAACTGTACCCCTTTTCCTAAGCCTCTCCAGTCCTTTTCCTTCACCCCTCTTCCTTCCCCTTCAACACTTCCATCAGAAGAAGGAACCAGTGGCTCCAAAAGTTTGCATACGTAATACCTTTTATATACATGTGATCTCCAGCCATTTCTTGCTGAGCAGATTTTTGTTATCTATTCAACTACATTATATTTTCAATAATTCATTGTTTTTTTGCTATACCATGGAAAAAATGTCTGACAGTTAGAAAGTGTAGTTTCAGATGTTGGTTTAAGATGTTTCTCCTTACCAACTCCTTCTGTACCACAGAGGAATACTTGAATACAGGTGATTTGTCATAATTAGTCATTATAAAAAACTAAATGGCTAGCATGTAACTATATAAAAATTATTTTTATGTATGACAATATTATGAAAAGGATAGATTGCTACCTCACCACATATTGTAGCGTTGAGTCACAGACAGGCACAACAAAAAGATTGCTAAACAAGTAAGCTCTTGACCAAAAGGCTTTCTTATGAAGTAGAAAACAAAGACACATGCATTCATATAAACACCACTGACATGAGCATGACCAATTTTTGTATGGCCTCATTAGCCAGAGACAGTTGTTATGTTTGTGTGAGTTGTGCTTGAGTGAATGTGTGTGATATTTTGTCCACCTCAGAAGAAGGCCCTTTGGCTGAAAGCTTAGTTGTTTAGCATCTTTTTGTTGGGCCTGTCTGTGATTCAACATCTCCACTATATGGTGAGTAGCAATTTATCCTTTTCATAATGCTGTCATTATTCCATCCTGGAAATTCCTTTTTTTTATTTTTATATATATTTTTAAGTTGTATACAAGTTTTTTTATGTTTGCTCTGTTGATATGTTCCACATCATAATGTTTATCATGAGGCTGATCTGTGGAATAAAGAACTAACTGACTAAATCTCTCTTCTCTGGTGGCCTGTAAGCCATAAGTTGTAAAATGTTTCCATCAGCTGCTGCTAGTAATGATGGGCAACTACTGTGAGATGTTGTTGTTGCGGTCTTCAGTCCTGAGACTGGTTTGATGCAGCTCTCTCTGCCACCCTATCCTGTGCAAGCTTCTTCATCTCCCAGTACTTACTGCAACCTACATCCTTCTGAATCTGCTTAGTGTATTCATCTCTTGGTCTCCCTCTACGATTTTTACCCTCCACACTGCCCTCCAGTGCTAAATGTGTGATCCCTTGATGCCTCAGAACATGTCCTACCAACCGATCCCTTCTTCTAGTCAAGATGTGTCATAAGCTCCTCTTCTTCCCAATTCTATTCAATACCTCCTCATTAGTTATGTGATCTACCCATCTAATCTTCATCATTCTTCTGTAGCATCACATTTCGAAAGCTTCTATTCTCTTCTTGTCTAAACTATTTATCATCCACGTTTCACTTCCATACATGGCTACACTCCATACAAATACTTTAAGAAACGACTTCCTGACACTTAAATCTATATTCGATGTTAACAAATTTCTATCTTCAGAAATGCTTTCCTTCCCATTGCCAGCCTACATTTTATATCTTCTCTACTTCGACCATCATCAGTTATTTTGCTCTCCAAATAGCAAAACTCTTTTACTACTTTAAGTGTTTCATTTCCTAATCTAATTCCCTCAGCATCACCCGACTTAATTCGACTACATTCCATTATCCTCATTTTGCGTTTGTTGATGTTCATCTTATACCCTCCTTTCAAGACACTGTCCATTCTGTTTAACTGCTCTTCCAACTCCTTTGCTCTCTCTGATAGAATTACAATGTCATCGGTGAACCTCAAAGTTTTTATTTCTTCTCCATGGATTTTAATACATACTCCAAATCTTTCTTTTGTTTCCTTTACTGCTTGCTCAATATACAGATTGAATAACATTGGGGAGAGGCTACAACCCTGTCTCACTCCCTTCCCAACCACTGCTTCCCCTTTCATGCCCCTCGACTCTTATAACTGCCATCTGCTTTCTGTACAAACTGTAAATAGCCTTTTGCTCCCTGTAAATTACCCCTGCCACCTTCAGAATTTGAAAGAGAGTATTCCACTCAACATTGTCAAAAGCTTTCTCTAAGTCTACAAATGCTAGAAATGTAGGTTTGCCTTTCCTTAATCTTTCTTCTAAGATAAGTCATAAGGTCAGTATTGCCTCACGTGTTCCAATGTTTCTACGGAATCCAAACTGATCTTTCCCGAGGTCGGCTTCTAACAGTTTTTCCATTCATGAGATAGACCATCAATATTTTGTTTCTCATAATAGCAAATGAATGTTCAAGTGACATCTCTATGGTGTATATCAATTTGCCAGGAAATTTACTTTGGTCATAACTATTATTATCGTAAGGTGACAATCTGCATTTGGTCTAAGCTTGAGAATATGCTTTGAGGTACATCTGCAGATTGAATTGTATTTTAACACCCATGATTCGATTGGAGATATAGATATCATGCTGTAGTGAACTACACTGAGAATACACACTTGCTGTTACCTCCAGCAGACAGATGGCTGCACCTAAAAATTTTCTGTGGTCAAAAGTATATTGAGAAAGATTCCCTGAAAAAATGCAAGTCATAAGGATTATGCAGGATTTTTTAAAGTGGTTTACATAACATTTGACCTGACCTTGACCAAAATCATATCTTTCTCATCATAATTCTAACTATAATAAAGCAATGAGAGATTATATCATATTACTGCATACCACACAGTTAAATTTGGTATCCACTGTTAGTAGTGTGTCTAAAAAATGGGCTAGCTGAAGAAGTGATGATAACTAGTGTTTTATTGTTGGCATATATTAGAATTAGTTTGCAGCAACCCTTAGAAATAACTGTGTTTTGTCAGCAGTATTTGTCGTTCTTAGTGTCTCTGATGATCACATCCAATGGCAGTCCATACCATCATGACTATCAAATATCCAATGCGGCATTCTAAAATGTATACTCTAAAAGCATCAGTTTCTCCATTATTTTGTTCTGTGTATTGGTATTAGTCACTTTAATTCAAGATTAAGGCAAACTGTGCAGGGATGCAAAAAATGGTTGGTCATTCAGTATTTTTCCCTTCGTTATCCATTTTAATGTCTTGTATCACATTAGTACGGTCTCCTCTTCTTCATAGTACAAAATTATGACAGCACGTTATGCCACTGTCAGTGCCTGTAATGTTTTTTGGAATCATACAACTCTACTATGATTGCACCACTATTAGTTAAAGAACTGTCAATTGGCAGAGCCATAACATCTCTTAGCACTACTATTTTAGAGAAATAGTTTGTGTCAATTGTTTCTAGCCTTCATCTGACCACTAAGACAGAATTAAAATTTCATAACTCTGCTGTTGCTGATCAAAACCCTATAGCAGTCTACTTGCATTCAGAGAAATACCGTAATCTGATCAGTGGACTGGACATGTACATTATTAATCTCCTACTAGCTCCTTATAACATGTTCAGCATTCTCAGTAATTAAAAAAGTTTTGGGGTAAGAGTTCATAGATACAAATGTCAAGAAGTCACTTAAAAGTCAATCAGCTTCCGCAGATATAATACAGTTCAAACCTCACCAAGACAGTTTCTTCGACCAGCTCATCTATCAATTAAATATGAATTCCCATGTGAAACTCAGTATTGCCCATTTGGGCTGAATCCATGTGCCCTTGACACTGAAAAACAAGACTGACAGAAAATTATCAGTACACTGAAGACGGTGCTGCCAAATCATGCAGACCTGTACTGAAAAGCCAAAGTTTATCTAAGGTATTTCAAAAGTGTCAGTAACAGCTCATATCCTGGGCCCATAAAATCTATCTCCTACCCTCTATGAGGGTCCTTACTGACTCCCTGAGATCAGCGCAAGTACAATAATTTCTCGAATATTTGAAGCCCTTTAGTTAGTCAGTATGGAGGTTGCAAAATAATTCTACAGTTTTACAGCCACAAATTATCTCTACGTTTTGGTTCCTTCTACAGCCAACAAATCTCACAGCCCTCTGCTCGTAGCTGCTGCTAGGGGTACTACTTCTAACCTAATTTTGGTAACTAATGACCTTGAAAGATTTCAGTGTATCATAGAAAATCTGTATACTGGCTGTGTCAAGGGCTAGCTACAAAACACCAACAAAATATACACTGTGCAAGAGAAGTCTCCGTTTGTGCCACAATTTGCTCAGCTTTGGGGAAAACCCCTTAACTCTAATATTGTGTACAAATGAGTTATTCCCACTTCCACCTAGCACAGCACATCTTTGTAATATCTACCACATGCATTTATAAATCTCAACAACTATTGTGATCTCTTGCATCATAATTTATGTATTTAAAATTACTCTCCACATTGAATCAAGATCTTATGAAAACTCATAAACATTCCTCACTGCCTTAGACAAGGTATATTACACTGAAATTAATTTGAGCACATGTGATATGATTGCTTCTTTTACAGATATTTGGGAAGTTTTGAACGTGAAGGCATTTTGATGATTGAAATGGAATATGCAGATGGTGGAACATTGGCTCAGATGCTCTCCCAGCGCACTGTTCATCTTAATGAGAGAGAAATAATTCTACTGTTTCAGCAGATTGTTAGTGCAATACAGTATATGCATCACCACAACATACTTCATAGGTAGTAAAGTGCATACATTTATCTTATAGCTAAAACATAATTGTAATAAAATCTCATATTTAGAATGCACCACTGTTACTTGATGCTCACAATGACTCTGCTCTTGGCCACAACCTGAAGGTGACCATTTATCTGGTTGGTGATCAGGCCCACATAACAGGCTGTACAAAAGCTGTAGAAGACCTAGTGGAAGATATAACTGCTTTCACAAGTGGCTTTGCCTCTGATCTAAAATGATAGGGCACGCCTTTCACATGATTGGGATAGGATGTGCCATTTGGGTGTAAAGAACAGGTTGCACATAAACCTCAATGGGTGTATGACTCATGTGGAAAAGAGCTGTAAATATGTGTGGCATCAGGATGGATCAGGATATGTCACTCATTGGGTGGGCAATGGAATACCACATTTGGAGTGGTAGAAGGACTCAGGGTAGAATGCCTCTCATTTCTGAGGGTCATGAAAAGTGTAGTGAAACCCCTCATTTAAATTTTTCAATGCATTAAAAATGTAAATCATGGGAAAATGTAAATAACAGAAAATGAATTTTTAATACTGTAACGTTGTTGTTGTTGTGGTCTTCAGTCCTGAGACTGGTTTGATTCAGCTCTCCATGCTACTCTATCCTGTGCAAGCTTCTTCATCTCTCAGTACCTACTGCAGCCTACATCCTTCTGAATCTGCTTAGTGTATTCATCTTTTGGTCTCCCTCTACGATTTTTACCCTCCAAGCTGCTCTCCAATACTAAATTGGTGATCCCTTGATGCCTCAGAACATGTCCTACCAACCGATCCCTTCTTCTAGTCAAGATGTGTCATAAGCTCCTCTTCTTCCCAATTCTATTCAATACCTCCTCATTAGTTATGTGATCTACCCATCTAATCTTCATCATTCTTCTGTAGCATCACATTTCGAAAGCTTCTATTCTCTTCTTGTCTAAACTATTTATCATCCGCGTTTCACTTCCATACATGGCTACACTCCATACAAATACTTTAAGAAACGACTTCCTGACACTTAAATCTATATTCGATGTTAACAAATTTCTCTTCTTTAGAAACGCTTTCCTTCCCATTGCCAGCCTACATTTTATATCTCCTCTACTTCGACTATCATCAGTTATTTTGCTCTCCAAATAGCAAAACTCTTTTACTACTTTAAGTGTTTCATTTCCTAATCTAATTCCCTCAGCATCACCCGACTTAATCTGACTACATTCCATTATCCTCGTTTTGCTTTTGTTGATGTTCATCTTATACCCTCCTTTCAAGACACTGTCCATTCTGTTTAACTGCTCTTCCAACTCCTTTGCTCTCTCTGATAGAATTACAATGTCATCGGTGAACCTCAAAGTTTTTATTTCTTCTCCATGCATTTTAATACCTACACCGAATTTTTCTTTTGTTTCCTTTACTGCTTGCTCAATATACAGATTGAATAACATAGGGGAGAGGCTACAACCCTGTCTCACTCCCTTCCCAACCACTGCTTCCCTTTCATGCCCCTCGACTCTTATAACTGCCATCTGCTTTCTGTACAAATTGTAAATAGCCTTTTGCTCCCTGTATTTTACCCCTGCCACCTTCAGAATTTGAAAGAGAGTATTCCACTCAACATTGTCAAAAGCTTTCTCTAAGTCTACAAATGCTAGAAATGTAGGTTTGCCTTTCCTTAATCTTTCTTCTAAGATAAGTCATAAGGTCAGTATTGCCTCACGTGTTCCAACATTTCTACAGAATCCAAATTGATCTTCCCCGAGGTCGGCTTCTACCAGTTTTTCCATTCGTCTGTAAAGTATTCGCATTAATATTTTGCAGCTGTGACTTATTAAACTGATAGTTCGGTAATTTTCACATTTGTCAACACCTGCTTTCTTTGGGATTGGTATTATTATATTCTTCTTGAAGTCTGAGGGTATTTCACCTGTCTCATACATCTTGCTCACCAGATGGTAGAGTTTTGTCAGGACTGGCTCTCCCAAGGCTGTCAGTAGTTCTAATGGAATGTTGTCTACTCTGGGGGCCTTGTTTCGACTCAGGTCTTTCAGTGCTCTGTCAAACTCTTCACGGAGTATCGTATCTCCCATTTCATCTTCATCTACATCCTCTACCATTTCCATAATATTGTCCTCAAGTACATCGCCCTTGTATAGACCCTCTATATACTCCTACCTTTCTGCTTTCCCTTCTTTGCTTAGAACTGGGTTTCCATCTGAGCTCTTGATATTCATACAAGTAGTTCTCTTTTCTCCAAAGGTCTCTTTAATTTTCCTGTAGGCAGTATCTATCTTACCCCTATTGAGATAAGCCTCTACATCCTTACATTTGTCCTCTAGCCATCCCTGCTTAGCCATTTTCCACTTCCTGTCTGTCTCATTTTTGAGACGTTTGTATTCCTTTTTGCCTGCTTCATTTACTGCATTTTTATATTATCTTCGTTCATCAATATTTCTTCTGTTACCCAAGGGTTTCTACTGGCCCTCATCCTTTTACCTATTTGATCTTCTGCTGCCTTCACTATTTCATCCCTCAAAGCTACCCATTCTTCTTCTACTGTATTTCTTTCCCCCATTCCTGTCAATTGTTCCCTTATGGTCTCCCTGAAACGCTGTACAACCTCTGGTTCTTTCAGTTTATCCAGGTCCCATCTCCTTAAATTCCCACCTTTTTGCAGTTTCTTCAGTTTTAATCTACAGTTCATAACCAATAGATTGTGGTCAGAGTCCACATCTGCACCTGGAAATGTCTTACAATTTAAAACCTGGTTCCTAAATCTCTGTCTTACCATTATATAATCTATCTGATACCTTTTAGTATTCCAGGGTTCTTCCATGTATACAAACTTCTTTCATGATTCTTGAACCAAGTTTTAGCTATGATTAAGTTATGCTCTGCACAAAATTCTACCAGGCAGCTTCCTCTTTCATTTCTTAGCCCCAATCCATATTCACCTATGTTTCCTTCTCTTCCTTTTCCTACTCTCGAATACCAGTCACCCATGACTATTAAATTTTCGTCCCCCTTCACTACCTGAACAATTTCTTTTTTCACATCATACATTTCATCAATTTCTCCATCATCTGCAGAGCTAGTTGGCATATAAACTTGTACTACTGTGGTAGGCGTGGGCTTCGTGTCTATCTTGGCCACAATAATGCGTTCACTATGCTTTTGTAGTAGCTTACCCATACTATTTTTTTTATTCATTGTTAAACCTACTCCTGCATTACCCCTATTTGATTTTGTATTTATAACCCTGTATTCACCTGACCAAAAGTCTTGTTCCTCCTCCCACCAAACTTCACTAATTCCCACTATATCTAACTTTAACCTATCCATTTCCCATTTTTAAATTTTCTAACCTACCTGCCCGATTAAAGGATCTGACATTCCATGCTCCGATCCGTAGAATGCCAGTTTTCTTTCTCCTGATAACGACGTCCTGTTGAGTAGTCGCCACCCGGAGATCCGAATGGGGGACTATTTTACCTCTGGAATATTTTACCCAAGAGGACACCCTTATCATTTAATCATGCAGTAACGCTGCATGCCCTCGGGAAAAATTACGGCCGTAGTTTCCCCTTGCTTTCAGCCATTCGCTGTACCACAACAGCAAGACCGTTTTGGTTAGTGTTACAAGGCCAGATCAGTCAATCATCCAGACCGTTGCCCCTGCAACTACTGAAAAGGCTGCTGCCCATTTTCAGGAACCACACATTTGTCTGGCCTCTCAACAGATACCCCTCCATTGTGCTTGCACCTACGGTGTGGCTATCTGTATCGTTGAGGCACGCGAGTAATCCATTTTATTAATTGTATTAGTCTTTAAATTCAAATTCTTGATTTTACATATGTTTGATATTTCCTGAATACGATGGTAGTTTTTACTTTTTTACCAAAAAATTCAGAACTGTGCTTTTTTTCGGTTTCTGGTGATTTTTTTCTATTTTATTATCTAGTTCATGAAGTTTTGATGTCTACCTCTGTAACATAAATATATTTTTCTAATATAATCACTAATGCATTTAGTAAAACTTTAGCAGAAGTCAAAAGCGGTTTAAGACATGGACATATGCTGCATTCACACGAAAGGTGTAAGAAAATTCAATGCTCAAACTGACAGATATGCTGATGGAGAAAACAAAAATAATTTGTTAAGCAGTCAGATGTCAGGAAAGTAAACTGAATGAGTGCAGAGTATCCAGTAGGTCACCAAGTGTGTTTGAGAATAGAACAGTGTTAAATACGTTTCTGTCCTTTATTGTTCTGATCATTATCACAATAAATGTTCGAAATGAGCACCACCTACTTCAGCAAAGAGGTATTACCAGATCAGCACATTCTGTATGTGTGTGGCTGCTGCAAGAATTATTGCAACTAATTTCTCTTATTAGTTCACCATGGTAGAGGAAAATACAGTTTCATGCAGTCCCAGAGAGAGAAGTCCAGCGGAGTTAAGTCCAGGGATCTAGCAGGTTGATGTACAGGTTGTACCCAATCTGCATTCTGTTTTTGAAAATACAGATTGATGCTGCACCTAGTGATTCTGTAAAACATGCCATGGCACCATCAAACAGAAATCACATCCTCCCTCTGATAGTGGTACCTCCTCCAGTAAAGCTGGCAATTGTTCGTTCAAGAACTGTCTGTATGTTAACCTCTTGGTGAAAAGGCAACATTTAGGGCCCATAAAAATAGTTGACGGTGATTCTAACCCACATGTTTACAATGCATTGTCTCTGATGACCTCAAGTAAATGTTGTTCATGGGTTTCAAGCCACCTGTATGTGCAAGTTGTGACAAGTGTACATGCTTTCTCATGTAAATTGAGCCTCATCCATAAACAGAACTACTGAAGGTGTTCGTTAGTCAGTTCTAGAAACCGGCATACAGACTCCACCAAGATGAATAATCATGTGGTTCCAGGGCTTATGTATTGGTAGAACAAACTTTTCACATAGCACATTCCGTATAAACTATGGTGAACATCAAACTCAGCTGCGATTGCTCAGTGCTTGCCTCAGACCTCTTCACAAATCATAACAGCATGTCTTCTTTGAAGCTAAGTGTGAAAACCATCCATTATCTGCCTGCATTCAGCCTGTGTATGATTAATATGCAAGTATTGTTGATTCAATAAAGGATTAAACTTCACGTGTAATAATGGAGACATCTTCTTGCACAGAAATATTCGTGTTACGTTCACTGAACTCTTGGACCATTGCTTCAGCTGCACCATAAACAAAAGCAGTGCTGCTGTTTTCTCCATGTGTAGTACTCCATGTTATGTATTATTTTATTTATTTATTTTTATTTTTTATTTATTTATTTATTTGGTCCTGTCGATTACATATTATACAGCCAGTGTACAAGTAATATAGGACAAGTCAATTGATGCAATTACAGTAGTACATTAACATTTATACATCACATTGCACAGACCTTGGTTTATTTTACAAGAACAATTACTTGCATGCAGTATTAAAGCCTGCATTATGCCAAAAACAGTTTAAGTGATTGTTTAAAATAGTAGAATACGTGACAGTGCATATTTTTATGCTATTGACATATATAAGGAAGTAAATTTTCTTCATGGTCATGGTTTGAATGAATACAAGTTTTAGAGCACAACATGTTGTTTACTGGGTCAACACAAACATCCAGACATCGCAACACTATTTACCTCGTATCAGCTTTGGTATAAAAATGTTTGAAGAACATACATTTTGAATATTTCCTCCACCCCATGGGTACTTACACATACCAAGTATGCTCAGTCAGTAAATGTTTCCAACATCTGGTTGCTTACCAAAATGTACTTGTTGTTGACTCCATTGTGATATCTGTCAGTCTGGGTGTTAACATTTTTGAACACCTTGTGTATGACACTAAACTGTAGACAAGAGGTACATCTATTACTTCAAATTGTAAAACTTGCTACACCATACAATAAAAATTATTTTATTAGAAAAATATGCAAAATCAAAGATAGCAGTTTGCAACAGGTGATGTTAACAGCTTATATAGTATGATGAAATCCACCAGAGAATTGAATTAGATAAATGTCATTATGTATCTAAAACGTAAGTACAAGGAAGGTAACTATGAGGAAACCATGGTTAACAGAACAAATACTTCAGTTGATTGACAAAAGAATGAAGCACAGTGGAATTTAGGAATAAAGAAACACAAGTCACTTAGGAATCAAATAAACAGGAATTGCAGAAAAGTTGAGGTGAAATAGTTGGAAGAAAAATATGAAGAAATCAAAAAAGAAGCTATTGTTAGAAGAACTAATTCAACATATTGAAAAGTTGAAACAATATTTGGTTAAATTAGAAAACAAGGGTAGTAACATAATGAGTGTAATGGGAATTCAACTGTGAAATGTAGAAGAAAGAGCAGATAGATGCGAGGAGTGCACTGATAGCTTCTATAAAGGCATGACATGACTGATGATGTGACAGAAGGAGAAATAGCAATCAATAGTGAAGAGGTAAAGGATCTAATATTAGAATCACAATTTAAAAGAGCTTTGGAAGACTTAAAATCAAATAAAGCAGAAGGGATATATAACCCTCAGAATTTCTCAAATCATTGTAGGAAGTGGCAGCAAGATGACTATCCATGTTGATGTGGAGAATGTATGTGACTGGCAATATACCAACAGTCTTTTGGAAAAAAACTGCCATCCACACAGTTCCAAAAATTGGGAAAGCTGACATGTATGAGACTTTTTGCTCAATCTGCTTGACAGCTCTTGCATCCAAACTGCTGAGTAGAATGATATGTAGAAGAATAGAAAAGAAAACTGAGGTTCTCTTACCTGATGATCAGTTTGGCTTTAGGAAATATAAAAGCACCAGAAACACAGTTCTGATGTTGCAGTTTATAATGGAAGCAACAGTGAAGAAAAATCAAGACACATTCATAGGATTTGTCAAACTGGTAAAAGCATTTGACAATGTAAAATAATGCAAGAAGTTCAAAATTTTGAGGAAAATAGGGGTAAGCTGTAGGGAAAGACAAGTGATGTACCATATATACAAGAACTAAGAGGAAGCAATACGAGCTCATATTAAAAAGTGTGTAATACAGGGATTTAGTCTTTCACCCCTACTGTGGAGTGGGATTACAATTCAAGGTGAAAGGATATCAGTGATGAGATTAGCTGATGACATTGCTATCTTCAGAGAAAGTGAACAATAATTACAGAATCTGTTGAATGGAATGAACAGTCTAATGAGTACAGACTATGGACTGAGATTAAATCAAAGAAAGCCAAAAGTAGCAGAAATTAGAATACTGAGAAACTTAACATCAGAATTGGTGACCACGAAGTAGATCAAGTTAAGAAATTCTGCTACCTAGGCAGTAAAATAATGAATAATGGACAGAGAAAAGAGGGCATAAAAAGCAGACTAGCACTGGCAAAAAGGAAATTCATCATCAAGAGAAGTCTGCTAGTAGCAAACACAGGTTTTAATTTGAGGAAGAAATTTCTGAGAATATATGTTTGAAGCACAACATTGTATGGACCATGGGAAAACCAGAACAGAAGAGAACCAAAGCATTTGAGATATTGCACTACAGAAGAATGTTGAAAATTAGGTGGACTGATGAAGTAAGGAATGAGGAGGTTCCCCACGGAATCAGTGAGGAAAGGAATAAATGGGAAACACTACCAAGAAGAAGGGCCAGATGATGTAACAGCTGTTACTACATTAGGGAATTGTTTTCATGGTACTAGTGGGAGCTGTAAAGTGTAAAAACTGTAGAGGAAGACAGAGATTCAAATATAGCCATCAAATAATGAAGGATGCAGGTTTCAAGCATTACTTTGAGTTCAAAAGATTGGCGCAGGAGAGGAATTTGGGGCACACTGCATCAGACCAGTTAGAAGACTGATCACTCTCTCTCACTCACACACACACACACACACACACACACACACACACACACACACACACACACACACACACACACAAGGAAAAAAGAAAGAGAAGATGATGGATGATGATGAACAGAGTCTAACCAACACCACAGAAATAGGACAGTCTTCAAAAGGACCATGGGAAGTGTGTGACAATTATTATTGTAAATTTGTAAATGTTGTTTAACTCACAGAAATTGAGGCTGTACTGTGCTGTGCTGTTACTTCCCAAAATAATCAATGCCTCAGAAATATCTAAATATTCTAAAAAACTTTGTTCCATGCACAATTTAATAACATCTCCCTACAATCAAAGTTATTGCATTTTGCATATAATTTCCCAACAAATCCCATATATTTTCTGCAAGGGGCAGCAAATCTAATTTGTATATTACCCAGGAGATGCACTACCAGAGCTTGTTGCTAGGAGACAAGAACTGTTCCAGCTTGTAATATTTCTACTGATTCAGAGCGAGGGATCTGAGCTCCCAAGAATGTTACCTGTGTAATGTTTGTAAACATTATTTGTTTTCCCCTGCCATGCCTGCATTATTTTATGATAAGTACACCTTTTTTCATGAACATTGTTTCTTTAAGAGTAGATAGTATGAAATTTATGATTACATTACTGTATAAGAAAATGCAGATTAACATTATGAACATAGAAAGTTTAAAAGGATTGATAAAGAGTGTTGTAAATGGCTGGAAAATGTTAACTATGGGAACATGAAAGTAGGGCTTTTACTGCAGTTGGAGCCCTGGTAAATTCTTCTGGTCCAGGGTAATATTGCATAACGAGATAGGAAGGGATGGTGCTCCTTTGTGCTGATTCATGGAAGTGGTTATCAGCAGTGATTAGTAGGGATACAGATGGCAATGGGCTGGTGCTGGTTGAGGTATAATGAAAGAAGTGGTTTCTCTTCAATGTGGAAAATTAGGCTGCAGACGATGGGTTGAGGGCATTGGTCAAAGAAAGCAAGATTATTTTTGTGGATTTGCAGTAACTAGCTACAATTGGGTGTTCAGTATGTTTAGGACAGTGGATTTTGCTACACATTAGAAGGAAAATTTGTGGGGGTATACTTGAGGGTAAGGAAAAATATGGATTTAGGGGACAGGATGTGGGCTGGACCTAAGGATTTCAATAGGGATAGGAGGTTATGCTGGGCATCTGAGATTAAATCACTAGGACAGGGTTTGTGAATAAAAGTTATTGTTCATCATAAAGAGTGTTGCATTTGAAAGAAATATAACTTTAAAAAATAATATCACAAATGAATAAATGGTCAACAGGAACCTTAACAGGTCAGAATATAAAACATACATAAACACAGTGTAGGAATCTGAAACATCTCTTTAACATGGAAACTTCCATCACAAATAGAATGTGGGTGAACCTAATGTAAGTTGGATTATATCGCAAGAGAGGCTATAGAAAATCAAATATTTTGTGTAATGGACACATAGCATTTAGGGTAGTAATGGGGCAGGTGGAGGCTGGTCAGAGTGTCACAGTTGAATAAGAAGTGGAAAGCAACAAATAATGAATGTATGCTGACATGAATAAAATACACTTTTTGTGTGTCCATATCCTGGAATTAGCTTCCATATAAAGGCAGAAAATAAGAGCATGAAAGTCATACCAATGTTGCAGGATTTGGAAATTATAGATATTTGTAGGAAGTCACTGTATTGAAAAATTATAAAACGTCACCATCTCTAGATTTCAGTTGCTATTTAAAGACTGTGTAAATATTTGAAATAGTAATTACTACTAATAAAACACTTACACTCATTTCAGAAACATTTTGATGTGTATAGTGACAAATAAAAAGATCACCTTTCCAAACTCCATACTTACATCTGAGACTCACCTGGAAGCCATACTGACTTATTATATTTCTCAAGTAATTCATACACTGTGATTCCATATCTGATCAAAATTTTACTTCGAGACAGCTTTGGCTACACACTATCATATCTTCAGAATTTCCAATCTTAAAGTGGGCTAGTGCCTGTGAACAACAAAGTTCAGTGGCAGGAAGAACAGAACATTTGGTCAATTGAATACAGGGTTATAAATACAAAGTCATGTAGGGATAATGTGGGAGTGGGTTTAATAATGAATAAGAAAATAGAAATGCAGGTAAGCTACTATGAAAAGCGTATTGAATGCATCATCATACCCAAAATAGACATGAAGCCCACACCTGCCACAGTAGCATGAGCTCATATGCCAACTAGCTCCACAGATGATAGAGATTCGAGAGATATGTGATGAGACTAAAGTAATTGTGCAGGTAGTTAAGGGAGACAAAATTTAATTGTGATGGAGGACTGGAATTCAATAGTAGTAAAAGGAAGAGAAGAAAAAATAGCAGGTGAATATCGATTGGGGGAAAGGAACAAAAGAGGAAGCCATCACGTGGAATTTTGCACAGAGCATAATTTAATCAGTTAATTTAAGAATCATGAAAGAAGGTTGTATACATGGAAGAGACCTGGAAACATCTGAAGGTCTCAGATTGATTATATAATGGTTAGACAGAGATTTCAGAATCAGTTTTTAAATTGTAAGACATCTCCAGTGGTAGACATGGATTCTGACCACAATTTATTTGATGTGAACTGTAGGCTAAGAAAAAAAAATGTGGGAAATTAAGGAGATAGTAGCTGGGTAACTTATGAAAAGCAGAGGTTGCTGAGAGTTTCAGAAGGAGCATTAGGCAACATTGGCAGAACAGAGGAAAGGAATACAGTAGACGATGAATGGGTAGCTGTAAGAGATGAAATAGTGAAGGCAGCAAGGGATCAAATAAGTAAAATTCAAGGCCTAGTAGAATTCCTTGGATAACACCAAAGATATCAAATTTAACTGACTAAATTTAAAATGCAGCAAATGAAGTAGATGAAAGGGAATACATACTTCAAAAAACTGAGATTGACAGGAAGTGGAAATTGGATAAGTAGAAATGGTTGGAGGACAAATGTAAGGATTTAGAAGCATATTTAACTACAGGAAATTCAAGAGACTGCCTACAGGAAAATTAAAGCAACTTTTGGAGAAAAGAGAAGCAGATGCATGAATATCAAGAGCACGGATGGGAAAACAGTACTGCACAAAGAAGGGAAAGCTCAAAGGTGGAAGGAGTATATAGAGGGTAAATACAAGGGAGATGAACTTGAAGGCTATATTATAGAGATGGAAGAGGATATAGATGAAGATGAGAAAGGAGATATGATACTGTGTGAAGAATTTGACAGAGCTGCTGATAGCCTTGGGGGAGCCAGCCATGATGGAACTTTTCCACCTGTTGTACAAGTTGTAGGAGACATGCAAAGTACCCTCAGACTTCAAGAAGAATGTCATAATTCCAATTCCAAAGAAAGAAATTCATGACAGGTGTGAAAATTAACAAACAATTGGTTTAATAAGTCATGGCTTTAAAATACTAACATCAATTCTTTACAGAATGGAAAAACTGGTAGAAGCCGACCTCAGGGAAGGTCAGTCTGGATCCCAGAGAAATGTAGGAACCTAAATACGGGGAGAAAAAGGCTATTTACAACTTGTGTAGAAACCAGATGGTAGTTGTAGGAGTCGAGGGGCATGAAATGGAAGCAGTGGTTGAGAATGGAGTGAGACAAGGTTGTAGCCTATCCCCAATCTTATTTAGTCTGTATATTGGGTAAGCAGTAAAGGAAATCAAAGAAAAATTTGGAGTAAGAGTTGAAATATAGGGAGAAGAAATAAAAACTCTGAGGTTTGATGATATTTTTATACTGCCAGAGACAGCAAAAGACTTGGAAGAACAATGGAATGGAATGGACAGTGCCTTGAAAGGAGAGTATAAGATGAACATCAACAAAAACTGAACAAGAATAATGGAATGTAGTAAAATTAAATCAGGTGATAGTAAGGCAATCAGATTAGGACATGAGTCACTTAAAGTGGTGGTAAGTTTTTTATTTGGGCAGCTAAATAACTGATGACAGCTGAGGTAGAGAGGATATAAAATATGGACTGGCAAAGGCAAAAAAAGTGTTTCTGAAGAAGAGAAATTTGTTAACATCAAAGACAGACTAAAATGTTAGGAAGTCTTTTCTGAAGGTATTTGTCTGGAGTCTAGCCATCCATGGAGGTGAAATATGGACAATAAACAGTTTAGACAAGAAGAGAAGACAAGCTTTTGAAATGTAGTGCTGAATGCTGAAGATTAGATAGGTATACCACATAACTAATGAAGAGGTACTGAATAGAATTGGGGAGACAAGAAATTTGTGGCACAGCTGGACTAAAGAAGGGTACTTTGATAGGACACATTCTTAGTCACCAAGCGATCACCAATTTAGTACTGGAAGACTATGGGGGGGGGGGGGGGAGTAAAAATTGTAGAGGGAGACTAAGAGATATATACAGTAAGCAGATTCAGAAGAATGCTGGTTGTAGTAGGTACTCAGAGATGGAGAGGCTTGCGCAGGGTATAGTAGCATGGAGAGCTGGACTGGAGACCACACCAACAACAACTTCTGACTACCCACACATTTGAAACTATGTTGATAAATCTGTGATGTTATGATATTACCATTAACATGGAAACACACTGACCTTACACTATGCTAAAAAAGAAAAATACTGTACACTATTTTCATTAGCAGCAGTCACATAATAGAGGGGACTTCTTCAAAAGGGGGATTACCTCAAATACTGTTAGCATACATATACTGAGAATCTATAAATGCAACTAATACTTTGAAATAACACTTAAGGGGCATAATATGATAATGATAATATAAAAAACAGAATAAGAAAAACAAGCTTTCATCATACAGAGAAGACATGAAGTGTTTCGATAAGTACATAAAGAAGAAATTTCACATTGGAACTAATTGTGTTAAGCTTGTCATTATCTCATAAAACATTCACACACAAGGGTACACACACACACACACACACACACACACACACACACACACACACACACACACATATTGAGAAAGAGAGAGGGGGGGGGGGTTACCAAAGAAAAATCACCAGACAACAGTATGTTTTCAGAAGTTGTTGTTTTATTTAGATGACCAGTTTCAGCGTCTCATTAATACCATCTTCAGGCCACTGCATGTTAAAATCGACTAGTGCACGTGTTGTAAAAAGATATATCACAGTTGACAGTTAAAGAAAATGAAACCTAATTGTAGAAGCCCATAAAACCTACAAAATGCAATATGCAGCATTAAGAAGAGTAACTGTGCACACAAAGCACAAGAAATTAAAATATTTATGCATACTGGTTAGCACTGAAAGTTACTAATTTGTAATGTGACATAACAGAATTCTAGTAGAACATGCCAAACATTTGGAAAAAATGATGAAATAGACAATATACAAAATCAGAAGCACAAATGAATAAAGCCTGTCTAGTTTTTTCCCTTTTTCATTCTTTTCTACTTTATTTATTATTTACTATTTATAAATATTTTTTGTTCAAAAAGCCTTCATAATTCTTGCAGGTGAGAAACACCCTAGTTCTCAGGAAAACCTATCCTCACCCCAGTAAAAATGTTAATGTAACCCATGGAGTAAACAATAATGTGCATATCTGTTGCCTAAGTATTATCAACTCTAGTGATGTAGCAGAATTAGTTGTCACCATATCAAAAAACACAACCAGAGGCAAAACCTCAATGGTTGACAAATTACTAAGAAAATAATGGTAAGCAAAAATCTTGCAAGGAATACTCAAGTAACACCTAGAGGGGATAATATTATATACCAAAGGAAAAAATAAAAATATATGATCTAGTGTTCCTTAAACATCAATTAATCAGTGTGAAAATACTAGGGTGGAACAAACAAGGACCCCAAATACCATATTGACCATGTAGAGTCTTCCAAAAATCTCAGGAGACTATATAATTACTATTCCTTTGGTAATACAAGGTATCATAACATCTACCTATTTATATACTGACAAAAACCATCCAACTAGGAGCTAACATATACCAAGCTGTATGACAAAAGGTAGCTTTGAGACAGGAAAGGTTTAAAGTTGGTGAGTGTGCAAAATCAGCAAGACTACAAAGTATAAGCTCACTAATTAAGGAACATACTGGCGAAAAAAGGAGCAGTATTTGTCAGTGAAAAAAGAATTTTTACATGACCTCATACCGTAAACCAGTCATGGAAATGGACCAATAGTATCTGCCTGCCAATTAATTGATGTTTAAGGGACGCCAAGTCATATATTTTTACTTTTTGATTTGGTATATAGTATTATCCCCCTACGTATTTTGTGAGTATTCCTCACAATATTTTTGCTTGCTGTTGTTCACTTAATAATTTGTCAGGTATTGAGTTTTGCCTCTGGTTGCATTTTATGATATCGTGACAAGTAATTCTCATATATCAGTAATGGTGATTGTAGTAACACTGTTCATGTTTACGTCGCACTTCACTTAGCGTAGACCGGGACTGTGTCCTAGGCATGCCCGATGTTAACTGACTGGGCCTGGCCTGTGCTGCTGGAGTTGTTGTTGTTATGCCGGCAGAGGTCACGTCCGAATTCTCGTGTGCCCTCTGGTGGACGGGACTCTACTTGCGGCAACTACCGTCCATGACGCGCTGTGCCAATGTGCGCCTCCCGCGATCTTTCTGGTGGCTACTGCACTCCTCCTCCTTTGGGGGCTGAAGCCACTGTGATCCACTGCATCGGAAAGTGGAGCGTCAGGCAGGAGCGATGACCTCTACATCCATTGGATGGCTGGAGTCGAGGGGATCTGCCAACCCTCGAGCTGGAACCTTCAAATACGGCTTGAAGTGACCCACACGAAGAGGCCCCCGTCGTCCCACAACCGGAGCCCGGGACAGAACGGGCGACAAGCTGTCGAACTCCGGATCCTGTTCCACCTCAGGAGGGGCAAGACCCAGCGGCGGGGACGAAGGGGAAGGGACGACCAAAGATGAACCAGCCTCCTGAGAAACCGGGCCTGCTATGGGGGCCGGCTCTCGCTGGGGCATCTCAAATGATGGCGATGCCGGTGCTGGAGCTACTGGAGGCTGCCAAGGCTGAGAACCATCGCAGTGCAGCAGAGTCACAGCGGGGAGAGGAGGTAATGTCCCCTGTGAAACCAACACAGTTGCCGGCAATGGGGAAGCTGGTGTCCGAGAGGTCAGAGGGTGGGTACCCGAATGTGGACGTAGCTGATTTTGGTGATGACGTACCACCTGGTCGCCCGCCTGCAGGGTATAGAGCCGGCGGCCATTTCGGTGCAGGACTACCGCCGGTATCCAACGTGGATTGCGATCAAACCCACGGGCCTAGACCGACATACCCAGTGGAAAGCCAGGTACTCCGTTTTGTGAAGACTGGCGAGGACCAGGCCAGAGGAGGTGCAGCAGAGTCCTAGGTTGCCGCCCATGGAGGAGCTTGTAACCTCCCCCTCACTTATCGACCTTAATGACAGTGAAAAATTAAACCGCGTGTACCTAATGGAAATTTGCGAAAAGCAATCGTCACCGAAGTTAATCTGTCGGTAAAGAGGGAGGAAAGGGTTACATCTAAATGAAAGGAAAAATGCAAATGAAACTGGTGGAAATTAATTTTGAAAAGGGGTTAAGTTAATAAAGGAAGTAAATGTGCGGCCGTTACGTTAATCAACTAGCAGTAATTAGATATTTGAGATTTGGGGGAAATTACGGTCGCCAGTCCTAAGGACAATTACTATAGTAACTGAAAAAGAAAGGTTATTACACATATAATTAGCACTAGAAGTGTGGCAACTGAAGGTTGACACGTGTAGTGTGAAAACAATGTTTGTCAGAAGTAATCAATTTCGCTACACTCTGACTTAATTTAGCAAAAGAATTAATAAAACCGGAAAATCAAAAGTTAATTTAGTGACTGAAGTTAATAGTGAGCTTTCTTTCTCAAGCACATCGAAATTCAGTAAAATATGGTTAGTCTTGGACTACCTCAACAATCATTTCAAAAGCTACTTGAATCTACACAATTTAGAAAGAAGAGATTTAACTTTGAACTTGAATTAAATGATTCTGAACAATTAACAATAGTAAAATTTAGTACGTACCAAGCTGAGCTGCAGTCACAGGTAAGCTAAAATACGGTAACAAAACTCGCACTCTTAATTCGTGCTTGTGTAATCTAAATATTGTAGCCAGCTATAAATACTTTATCTGAACGTTGAAATTAAAGCAGTGAAAACGAATTAGCTATATTACTTTAATGCTGGCGTTTGAATTTCAACGACACTCGGGTTCATTTCGGAAAAGGAAGGGACCCTGCTTGGTAATGCAATTGGGACAATGAGCAACAAAGGTTCATGCTACGTTGCTGTAATTTTGCGAGGCAACAATTTTAAAAGTTTGAAAAGCTGAGGTCTGCCATACAGTTCTAAAACTTTACGTGCTTCCAGTCTTCCTTGTTGGTTGATTGAAGGTTTGATGCCGTCGATCAAGGAGGTGGCGACAGTCACTCATTGTCGGCCGTCGCTGTTGCAGAAGCTGGATGTTGGCGCGCCGTCTTCTCGACACGGTCACCAGACGAAACGGGCTCTTGATGTGCGCCAGCTAATGTTTCCCGTCCGTGACACCATGTCAGAAACTATCATCGCAAGTCGAGCGCAATTACATGCTGCCAAAGCCCAAAAGCGCGGCAACACGCGGGAGCTTCACACAACACTCCTGCTCCACTCGCTACTCCAGCCAGACTCCCTCTGCTCAGCCCATGCTCCACGCGGCAGAGTTAACACTACCAAAGATCCTAAACCCTCTGGTTCTCCACACGACCTATCGACGTATTCGTTCGATAACATAGTTTTCCCTAGGCAAGACCCAGCGTAAAAATACAAATAATATTTACAAAACAAACCAATTATACATCGACATAAATGCATAAATATATATATATATAAACAGTAAAACCATTACAATATATAAAGAGACAGAATGTCATATCTTGAGGTAACAAAGCAAGGAAAAAAAATAATAGTACAATAGATGGAAATAGGAGGATATGCATTTCCGGCGTTGCAAGCTCGGCGGGGCTGCGTTCTCCTATTGGTGTGGTCCGGTATGCCATCAAGAAAAATGTCAATGCTTCCTCCGCAGGAAATTCGTGCACATACTTTTTCATCTGCGTCTTAAATGTGCACACCATGCGCTCGGCTTCCCCATTCGATTGTGAATGGAAGGGGGGAGAGCAAACATGCCGAATACCGAAGCGCCTACAAAAACCCTGGAAGGTCTGCGAAATAAACTGTGGTCCATTGTCCGAGAAAAGATTTTTGCTAGTGCCTGGATTGCAACTTCTGAAGTGGTTGTGGAGCAGTGAACCACATATGGGAATCGGGAATAAGCATCAATGACAATGAGCCGAAAGCCATTGAGAAACGGGCCCGCAAAATCGATGTGAACACGTTCCCATGCTTGGGTTGCCGGCGGTCATGAAGAGAACGCTGCCCTGGGAGATGCTTGTTGGCTCGCACACTGGGAACAGGTGGCCACCAAGTGCTCAATTTCTCTGTCAATACCGGGCCAGTACATATGTCTGCGAGCCAAGGTTTTAGTATGGGAAACACCCCAGTGCCCCGCATGTAATAACGTGAGGACCTCCCTTCGTAAACTTGCAGGAACAACCATGGGAGGAGCTGTATCATCGGTAGCCAGAAGGAGAACTCCTTCCAAGACCAAGAGGCGGTCTCGTAGAAGAAAATAATTATGAAGAGGCTCCGAGGCCCGGCCCGGAGGGCGTGATGACCACCCCTGCTGAATGAGGCGAACTACTTGCCGAATAACCAGGTCAGCTGCCGTTTCCCTGGCGACTCAAGAACTAGTGATCGGAAAGCCATCAACTGCTTGGCGGGACGCCACATCCAAATGAAAACACATAATCTCCTCTTGATCGAACATAGGATCCGGGCCCACCGGAAGACGGGAAAGAGCGTCGGCATTGGCTTGCTGTCCTGTAGGGCGAAAATGAATGTCATAATGGTACTTAGAGAGGAACAAGGCCCAGCACTGTAGTCTGTGGGCCGCCCTATCTGGAATCTGAGAGGCGGGGCCAAATAACGATATTAACGGCTTATGGTCAGTGATTAACTGAAACTTCGTGCCATACAAGAAAGGGTGAAACTTGGTAACAGCGTAGACAATGGCCAAAGCCTCTTTTTCCACCTGGGAGTAATGGGCCTGCGCGGGACTAAGCGTTTTAGACGCAAACGCCAGTGGTTGCTCGGAACCATCTGCGTTGCGATGGGCCAGGACCGCCCCCACCCCATACTGCGAAGCATCTATAGCCAGGACCAATGGCTTATGGGGATCAAAAGTAGCCAAACAAGGGGCTGACGTGAGGAAGCCCTTCAACGAGGTGAATGCTCGCTCACATGCAGGCGACCAATCAAAAGGAACACCCTTGTGCAGAAGGCAGTACAGGGGGTGGGCGATAGTGGAAGCCCTGGGAATGAACCGGTGGTAATAGGCTATCTTGCCTAAAAAAGCTTGTAATTCTTTCAGCGAAGCGGGCTGAGGAAGGTTGACGATACCTTGGACCAAACTTCCTAGTGGCTGGATGCCGTGCCGAGAGATGGTGTAGTCCACATACTCAATGGACGGTTGGAAGAAGGTTGACTTATGCAGGTTGCAACGCAAGGCCACAGACCTGAATTTGAGAAAGAGGGTGCGAAGTTTGTGCAAGTGTTCCTTCGTGCTGTGGCCTGTGACAGTTATGTCATCCAGGTAATTAATACAATGAGGGATTGTCGATGTGACATGCTCAAGATAACGCTGGAATATCGCCGGGGCACTGGATATTCCAAAGGCCAACTGCTGGTATTGGTAAAGGCCAAACGGGGTGTTGACGACCGCCAGCCTTTTGGAGTCCTCATCAAGTGGTATCTGATGATAAGCCTCTGACAGATCGATTTTCGAAAAATATTGGCCTCCCTCCATGGCAGAGAACAATTCATCAGCACGAGGCAAAGGATAGGTGTCCTCCACCAATTGGGAATTAATGGTGACCTTGAAATCGCCACAAAGACGTAATTTTCCCGAGGGCTTCCTTACAATAATAAGGGGCGAAGCCCACTCACTGGAAGAAATGGGAAGAACGACCACTAGGGCTGTCAGCCAGTCTAGCTCTTCCTTTACCTGAGGGCAAAGAGCCAAGGGGATCTGCCTCGCGCGTAGAAAACGCGGGCGAGCCGACGCCTTCAACGTTAAGTGAGCTTCAAAATCTGAAACACGCCCCAGGCCCTCCTCAAAAATATCTGGGAAGTCTGAGATCAAAGATTCCAATGATTGATAGGGAACGTCTTTGGAAACCAACTGTATGGTGTCAGCGATAGAAAAACCGAAAGCTTGAAGGGCATCCAGGCCAAAATGGTTAGCGGAGCTCGCATCACTGACAACAATAAAAGTAATAGGCCGAGTGACTGATTCCGTCACATCGGTAGTGAATTGACCCAGTAGGGGAATGAACTGTTTACCATAACTGCGTAGACGCCGGTAAACTGGCGCCAATGGGGGCAATCCAAGGTCGGAATAAGTTTTTGCATTCAACAACGAAACTGCCGTGCCCGTATCTACTTGCAGTTGTAACCGGCGCGACTGAACCGACACCTCGATAAAGAGTTTGCATGCCGATGCGTCGGGAGCCTGGCCCAATGAAACTTCCTGAATGTCAACGTCCATGTCCTCTGTGCCTGCTTCCTTCGATTCTTTTGAGGCTGAGCAGCAAACTTTAGCAATGCGACCTTTTTTATCACATTTGCAACAAACGGCCCAACGCTGGGGGCACTCTGACTGATCATGATGTATTTAGCACGACGCATTGGATGGCAACAGGGGCCGGCGGCTGGAATTCTGTTTACGCGCCGTGCGGGAGCGGCCGTAACGGCCGGATTGTACCGCTCGCACGTCGTCCACCCCGGACACCATGGACGCGGCCGCGCCACCCTGAACCTCCGCGACGTCGCACCACGCTTCCAGCTGTTGACCTGCTGCGTGAGAGACTTCATACAATTGAGCAATGGACAGGACTTCCTTGAGGGAAGGGTCTTCTAACTGCAGGGCCCGTAGCCGGACCTCCCTATCAGGGGCCGAACGAACAATGACGTCGCGTACCATAACGTGGGCATACGACTCTCGCGACTGCGCCGTGACAAAATGACACTTGCGACTAAGACCATGCAGGGTAGCGGCCCACGCCCGGTAATACTGATGGGGCTGTTTCTTGCATTGATAGAACTCGACCCTAGCCACCACAACATGCGTGCGGCGGTGATAATAGGAAGACAGCAATGAACACAATGCGTCAAAAGACAAGGACGAGGGTTCCTGCAATGGCGCTAGCTGCCGCAAAACTTGATACAGTGAGGGAGATATCCAAGACAAGAAGAGAGCATGACATACCTCCGCATTGGCAACATGAAACGCCTGGAAATACTGCCGAAGGCGATGTTCATATGCGTCCCAATCCTCCGCCGTCTCGTCATACGGGGGAAAGGGAGGAGGGAACTGCGCCGGAGCAGACGGCGTGGAGAGCAACGCCGGAAGCACTTGTTTCATGGTGGCCATGAGCTCCGTCTGCTGCGCAACCAAAACCCGCACCAAATCCTCCATGCCGTGGAGAAGCTGCGAAACCGGAACAATGACGCAACACGCGAAAGAACGACCCTACTCGTCGCCAATTGTGTAGTAACACTGTTCACGTTTACGTCGCACTTCACTTAGCGTAGACCGGGACTGTGTCCTAGGCATGCCCGATGTTAACTGACTGGGCCCGACTCATGCTGCTGGAGTTGTTGTTGTTATGCCGGCAGAGGTCGCGTCTGAATTCTCGCGTACCCTCTGGTGGACGGGACTCTACCTGAGGCAACTACCGTCCGTGACACGCCGTGCCAATGTGCGCCTCCTGTGATCTTTCTGGTGGCTACTGCAGTGATAATACTTAGGCAATATTAAATTAAAAGGAAGGTCAGCATTGGTCTTAATATTGATGTTTTATTGATAGCAAAATGAATTTAATGTGTACAGCACCGAAGATGATCACTATGTGATCGAAAATCGATTTTGTTATCAATAAAAGATCAATATTATGACCAACGCTGACCTTCCTTTTAATTTAATTCATTTCATTCATTCATTCATTCATTTATTGGTCCATTTGATTCTTTACATACTTAAACAGTACATTGAATATAGGACAAGTCAAAATTGCGAAAGGAGCAGAAACACACATACACACACACACACACACAGATGAAATTAATTACAGATAACAATCATAAATTACAAGTGACATATATAGCAATTTGAATTAATCCATTATTACATAATCATTGTTTACAAGGCTATTTTTTGTAATTTAAAAATTCTTTTACAGAGTAAAAACATTTTTCCACTAGAAATGACTTAACATTATGTTTAAAAAATTTTATGTTGCTGTGATTTTAAATCACTGGGTAGGCTGTTATATAGCTGAACTGTTATCTGTGATACACTTTTTTGGTACAGTGCTGTTCTACACTGTGACATGTGGATATCATTTGTGTTTCTTGTGTTGTGACTGTGTATATGCTTATTTTGTTGAAGATGTCCAGTTTGGTTTAAAAGATACTCATTTGCGAACAGGATACATTCATATATGTAAAGGCTTGATAGGCTCATTATTTTCATCTGGATGAAATGTGGTCTACATGTTTCCAGTTTTCTTAGGTTGCAGATAGCCCTGATTGCTCTTTTCTGTGTCCTAAAGATCTTTATGCTGGTGGCCTAATATATATGGTTGTTGTGCACACAGCACTCCATGGAGTCGCCAATCACTTAGGCAATAGATATGCACACTATTGTGCACACCACAGGTTACATCATGATGTTTTAATTGGAATGAGGATAGATTTCTCTAAGAACTAGGGTGTTCCTCACCTACAAGAATTATAAATAATTGTACACAACAGATTTAGAAAACAAAAATAATTCATAGTAAAAAACGAAATAAAATAAAAAAGGAAAGAAAAGGAAGAAACTAGACAAGCTTTATTTGTTTGTGCTTCTTAATTTGTACAATCTATTCCTTTTTTTAAAAAAAAAAAAAAAAAAAGTTTGGCTTGTTCTATTATATATGGTAACTCTGTGATGTCAAATTGCTTAGTTTTGATGCTAATCAGTATGTGTACATATTCTGCTTTGATATACTTTGTGTGCAAAGGTACTCTTCTTAACACTGCATATTGCATTTTGTAGGTTTTTAAGAACTTTTGTTATTATGTTTCATTTTCTGTAATGTCAACTGTCATATACTTGATATAAACAACATGTATAATTGTTGTTTTTAACATACAATGGCCTGAAGATGGTGTTAATGAGGTGCAAAACTGGTTGCCTAAATAAAGTAACAACTTCTGAAAACATATGGCTGTCCGGTGATTTTTCTTTGGTAAATATCTGACCAGGTACTGTCCCACATCCAAGATGGAGCAATAGAGATTGACATAGAAGAAGTGATGCAAGGAATTGATCTGGATCATGAAGAGGCGTAGACAGGGGTAAAGGAGAACACAACAAAGAAGCCTCTTTTTCATTACATGATACAGCAGCAGGCTGAGAAAACTGAGAAAGATCTTCCTTTATAACTTTTATTATGTTTCATTTTCTCCTAAATTGAGGAATACCCACTGTCCTTTCTTTCCTATTCTCCTTCATCCACTCCCCACTAGCTTCAATATGTTGGTTGTCACTTTGTGCCACACAGATTATATCCATGTGGAAAACCAAGATGCAGACTTTCTTGTACAAGAGAGGACCCAGAAGTAAGCAGGATCCCTATTGCAAGAATGTAATAGTTTTGACAAAAAGTTATTGTTAACACATTGCTCTATCATTTGTACAGAGAGTTTTTATAGTGTCAAGGAATACTTAAGTCACCAGCATTCAATATACAATAGCTTATTTCCTTCATCGTAATGACGCAAAATGCTCATTAAAAACTAAATTGTATTCATCTGTTATTCTAATTTAGCATATTATGAATGTTGTTACACATATGGTTTCATGTTATATGTAATAATATTTTATTTATATACATATAATTGCAAATCTTTTCATATCCTATTTTCTATGTAAGGCAATGTATGACAAATCCTCTATCATTTTTGTAATGATGAGATACAAGGATGCTAAATAAATAAATAAAAATAAATAAATAAATAAATGGGTGCTCAACTGATTAAAAAAATAGTGTGTAGTGAAGGCATAAAGCACAAGATCCCATTACTACCACCCCTCTGCCTATTGGTAAGAAAATCTAGTTACTTTTGGGCACTCTTCATGTGGATGAAATGTGGTACACATTCAGTTGTACTCATTTCACTGGTATATCCTGTAGGCTGAATGCAGGGCTACTTGTGAAACCTAATGTCTCACAAATGAATGTCACTGTAACAACTGCATGACCTTTTATGCTTGTAATTATGACCACTGACCAACTGTCCACTCGTATAAATGACCACTGATAAAATATAACAAGAGCAAATTTGATCACCCAGTTGAGAGTAACTTGCTCAACATAACTAGGTGCAGTCAGATAGCTTCTTCACATCTTGTGGACTCTGCACCTTCTCCTTTCCACTATTTCTTCTCTGCATTCTAATGATGAAACTGTCTATTCAAAACTTTTCTTTTGCCCCACAGTCCTCTTGCTCTCAACTTCTGTTAACTTCTATTCTCCATCTACCTCCACATCTAGTCTTATTGCATTTCCAGTACCATACTTCATGATTTGCTGTCTGGTACTCTTCCCCGTCATATTGGTATGCCCATAGGCCTGCAAACCACGTTTTTTCACTGTTCATCTTCTAACAGCTGCTCACACATTGTTTGTTGTTTAAATTAGTTATTGGCTCTTTATCCCCTTCATGGCGAAAGTTCCTTAGAGTGGTGGTGCTCGTAAAAAAAAAAAAAAAAAAAAAAAAAAATGTGAGAAACAGCTTGCTTAGGTACAGTTACAGTTATGTAGTCTGTTTCTCAGGTTGTTATTTGCTGTAGGGCACCACCACATGAAAGGACTTTTGCAATAAGGGGAATAAAGAGACAACAACAAATGTGTATGTAAACATGAACAACCATCTGAAGACAAACTTGTCAGTTTAAAACCAGCGATTATGCCATTTGTGTAAATAAATAGTATTAGTATGGGTGGCTGGTTGCCGTTTCCTTCTTTGCAAGAATCCACCCAAAATTATTTTGTATTTGTAGAGAGAAATACAATATTCATTTCACTGCAATTGTTTCTACAGAGACTTAAAAACTGCAAATGTTTTCCTCACAAAGGATAACATAATAAAAGTTGGTGACTTTGGCATTTCAAAAATGATGTCAACTCGAGGACAAGCTCATACTGTTGTTGGAACACCATACTACATCAGCCCAGAAATGGTAAGTATAGTCAAATCATATTGCAAACCTCCTAAAAAATTTAACTTCAGCAAATATTCAGTTATACGACATTTTTGGGGTGTAAACTGCAAGTTATTCACTTTTTCCATTCATTAGTAGTGGCTCAATATTCTCAAGTTTCCCTTCATTGCATAAAAAGTATCCACTGCAAAGAAATATGCAATAAGAACAATACTCTTAGGTATCCATACGTAAATTTCTTGTAAAAAGATGGAATGATCTTCATGGTATGTCTATTGTTTTGTAAAGTTTGGTGTCAAATGTTGTAGTTGTTCAGTGTTTTTTTTAACCAGTAATATTCATAAATATATTATTAGCAGAGAAGAATATGTATTCTATGCCCACTGGTCTTAGAATGACACAGGAAGGAGATAAATTTACTGTCATTTAATGCTTCGACTAGTAACCCAATGTAAACTAAAATCACATTTTCTTAGCTATTCATTCTGCATCATAGAAAGATTCCTTAACAGCTGATTTTATCTGTTGGTCCTGTATATTTACACCACCACAGTATACTAGGTATTGGAAAATTTAAATATATTAGTACTGTAAATGCCTACATAATTTATCTGAATAATACTTTAGTGATATATGTGATGCAGTTTAAAATGAGTAATACACACGGTGTCTAGTTTAAGTTCCAGTTTCAAAATTCTGTAGAAAGAAAATCACTCCTCAGAATGACAACAAATTTGAACAGCATATTATTGAAACAAAAGGGGGGACAGGGGTGAAGTGACCTATAGATGATTCTGTAAGCATCAGAATATAACACCAACAGGTGTGCAGCAAACAGCTGTTCCTCAGTTTGTGTCCAAGGTCCCCAACATTACTCTCTCCATGATGGATTGCATGTTATTCATAAGGCTTTTTTGCAAGAATGTTGACTGTATGCCTGTAGACCCGCAGAAGTTCTGGAAACTGAAGGGTATGAAAAAAGTTACTGGTCCAATGTCTGCTAAGAGTCTGGAGAAAATGGTTACAAACTTCAAACAGACGGGTTCTTTTGAAGTGCAATGTGGCAGAGAGGGGACAGCAGTTGATCTGATTTTTGTCAAAGATGCAGGAAGGGTCAAGCAGTGGTGTGCAAACATGCAGTGCACAGTCAATTGCCTTAGTGTGGGACATGCCTGGGAGCACAGCGCATAAATTCCTATGAAACATCCTGCATTGCTATCCATAAAAAATCACCCATGTTCCAGAGTTGCTTCCTGCTGACCTACCAGTAAGACAAATGTTCACTTTGATCTTTCTTGTTCACATGGAAGTGGACAATGAACGGCCATTCTATGGACAGATGAAGCCCATTTCTATCTCTAAGGACATGTCAACTTGCAGAAATGCAGAATATGGGCAATGGAAAAGCCACATGCACATCAACTGGTACTACTTCATTTTGCGAAAGCTGTGGGTCCTGTTACTTGTACTATCATTGGCAAACAATATGAGAGTATTTTTCACACAAACTTCATTCAAACCCCTCAACAGTATGGTTGTGTGGCTAGGGTCATTTTTATGCAACATGACACTCTTCTGCACATTACACTGCCAGTGAAGCAGCTGCTGGAGTGGCGTTTTGGAAATGCTAGAATTATCAGCCATCATATCTCTACAGCCTGGCCATCCAGAAACACCTTTTATAATCCATGTGACTTCTGGCTGTGGAGCTATCTGAAAAATATTGCGTTCAGTGATCCTATTACAAATGTAGCTGAATTGAAGGAATGCATCGCACAACAGCCTGGTCAGTAATTAATACTGTTAAAGGTGAAGTCAGAAACTTTGACAAGACAGTCCAAATACCAGCAGATACATTCAATAAATATTTTGTAAGCTGTGCTGATGATATCAAAAAGCTGATCAGTAAACCCAATGTAACATGTATAGATTATCTGAAGAGAGCAAACCTAAATCATAATAGGGCCAGATCATCGTTGAAACACTTCAAACAGATATGCCAACATGAAGTTCTTAAAATAGTCAAAGAAATGAAAAATTCATACAGTACAGATATTTTTAATATGTCAAACAATCTATTGAAAGAAATCATACATTACATTGCAGCACCATTAACATATTCTATAAACCTGTGTCTCATAGAAGGGTTTTTTCCTGATCCTCTCAAACTATCCAAGGTAACTCCAGTCTTTAAGAAGGGTGTCAAATCATATCCTGCAAACTACAGACCAATTTCACTAATTCCAGTATTAGGAAAAGTCTTTGAAGGCATAATATATAAGCAGATGTATGAGTACCTAGAACTAAATGGTATGTTAAGTGCATCACAGTTTGGTTACAGAAAAGGAAGGTCAGCTATACATGCCATAGAGCTCTTAGTCAGAGACATTCTAACAGCATTTGAGGACCATGCGCACGCACAGGTAACCTTATGTGATCTGAGCAAAGCTTTTGACTGTGTTGACCACTCACTTCTGCTCTCTAAACTTGAGTACTATGGAATATGTGATAAAAGTTTAAAACTCATCAAATCATACCTCAATAAAAGGAAGCAGGTGGTGAGTTCAGGAAGTCATCTGTCAAACATACTCGAGGTTCATCACAGTGTGCCACAGGGATCTAAATTGGGACCACTTCTTTTCCTTGTACACATAAATGACTTACCAGGAAATATAGACGTAAAGACATATATGTATGCAGATGACACAACTTTTCTATCTGTAAGCCATGTACTTGATAACCTTGTAAGTGATATGAAATTGGCAAAAGAAAATGCAACATCATGGTTTAATGCCAATGGTCTGCTATTAAATGAGGAAAAGACCCAGAATATGTGGTTCAGTCTATCAAAGACTACAAACACAGAAAAACAAAAGGCAAAGTTTTTAGGTATTGTACTGGACAACAGTCTAACTTGGAACTCTCATGTTGATCACATAGTGGTTAGGTTGTCAAGAGTTATATATTTGTTGAAGAGACTGATGTGTTGTGTGACATTTGAGTATGTAAGGACAGCGTACTTTGCCTTTTTTTCAATCTGTTTTAAGGTATGGGTTAATACTCTGGGGAAACAGCAGAAAAATAAATGAAATTATGGTGATCCAAAAGAAAGCAATCAGAGTAATGGCTAAGGTGGATAATAGAACACATTGTAAACCATTGTTCATTAAATATAGAATTTTAACAATAATTAATTTATATATTCTTGACAGTGCTAACTACATACTTGCTGAACTACCTAATTTAAGTGTAACAAATGAAAGGCATGGCTACTATACAAGAAGGTGTACTTCTCTGCTGTTGCCACAAAATAGATTAGCTAAAACTAACAATGGTCATAAGTATATGGCAATTAAAATATATAACAAATTGTCTAAAAATGGGTCAATCAAGCCTGACAAATTATTTAAAGACAATGTTCATAACTTGTTGTTAACTAATCCATTCTATTCATTAGAAGAATTTTTAGAAATGCCCAATATCAACTTAAATATGTAAAAATTTATTTTATAAAATTAATAGGTTAAGTGAACTGACAAAGTCTATTGCATGTAATAATGCTGAATGACTAACAAAGAATCTGAATCTGAATCTGAATCTGAATGCATTCTGAACATGACCCCCGAGACACTCTGATCTGTTGTGGAACATACTGTTTTTTGATTTCAACTTGTGACAAAAAACAGCACAGAGTGTTGAAGGTGTCTTGCACCTGTCTCATGGCAATTGGAAAATAATTTCATTTTGGTTTTTGTGCGGTTTTTGGCCCCAGGACAATTCAAAACTGATGACATCTCACTTTTTATTTATTTTTTGGTCACAGGAAAATTGAAAACCAGTGTCAGTTTGATTTTTATACAGTTCTTGGCCTTAGAACATTTAAAAACTGATTTTCCCATCCAATATGGTATGACCTTACCATGGTACATCAGATTACTTAACTAACAGAGACAGAACTGTTGCTTGCCAAACTTGTGCAGTCATGCACATTGAACAGAATGGATCATGTAATATGCAACTCATACCAACCAAAGTCACCATATTGCAGTTCATCTGTAATTTACAGCCAACCCCAATTATTTTAAGATGCTTAAAGCACCATCTATTGGTAAATATTGGTAAAATTTTCATTTTTTTTTTTTGACATTTCCCCCTATGTCAATAAAATGCTGTTCAAATTTGACATCATTCTGAGCAGTGGTTATCTTTGTGCACCATTCTGAAACTGGAACTCTAGTTATGGACACCCAATATACTGTATGTATAAATTAAAATTTCCTCTGTCCAGCCTAATGTGCAGAATGTCAAACAGGATAACAAAAGTTTTATAAATTCTCTCTTCTGACCACACCTGTACCAATTAAAATACCTTTTTCTATACCAAAACCCGAATTTATTAACATTTTCTGACTTCCTGAATAATACATGCTACTTATGTGTACATACTGCACCTTTCAAAAATTATTACAGCAAGTATAAAGTGATCTACATTGTAAAATGTGAATGTATGATTAAACATGAGAAAAGCTAGGCCTAGTAGAAAAGATGAAACTTAAAAGTTTTTTACGGTAAGTGATATCAGCTGGCATTGCTTCCTCCTGCTCTTTAATGGACTGCAGCACCACCATAGCCATCTTGGATCCTTCCAGATACGTGATGACATGTCTTCTGTCACCTAATTTACCTCCTCCTTTTGTGTTATTTCCTCCTATATCACCATTTCCAAGTTATTGTCAGTTAGCTCATCAACTTTGTCATTCGCCATCCATTCTGTGACATCCTCTGCATCAACATCCTCACAGCCTGGTAGATTTTCGAGCAGTGAAATGATATCATGGTTTCGATGTTCTACTTCTGTTTCACATGTGGATTCAAAGTTAAAATGTCCACCTTCAAGATCTCGAAGAATTTCCTAAGACCTTACAAGTGATATGTTCTCTTCCCATGCTTTGGCCAACCACCTTATGATATCCAGCAAGTCAGTTCTTTTCAGAATGGTTACAAAGTCTTCATTATTATCAATCACAGAATATCAATAATTGAAGATGATAATGGAGACATTTCTTCTTTAGCATTTCAAAGATACCCTGGTCCATCGACTAGCAAAGAGCAGTCACATTGGTGGTAAAAATAATGCTTTGATATCTCCATCGGTGAGTTTGTCACTAGCACAATGCAAAGGTGCCTTATCAAGAAGCAGCAAAGCTTTCCTCAGAAAACTGTTGTCTCTGAAACGTTTCTCTACAGCCAGAACAAATTCATTTTGCAGCCAGGTTTTAAAGATTTCTGAATTCATTCACACTTTCTTTTGATGACTGTAATGTAGGGGCAGTTATTGCTGATTTTTCAGATTTTTGGAAGTTCTAGTCTCCTGTGGTTTCCATATTAATATAAGCCAAAGCTAGTAGTTGCCATTTACTTTAATGCAAGCAAATATAGTAATTCATTTCTTACTTTTCTTTGTAGTCGAGTGCCACAGCTTCCTTTCTTGAAGCAAACATTTTCATAGAGGGCATCTTTTAATTTAATCCACTCTCCTTGCAACTCATCAGATATTCCCTCATCATTTAATTTCAAACTATAGTCTTCAAACAGTGGTACAGCCTCTTTGTCAGCAGATAAAGCCTCTCCACTAATGGTAATCTGGTGAATACCAAATCGTTTTTCCCACTGAGCCAACCGACCATGATGGCAGTAAATTCTGTATCTTCTCCTTCTATTTGTTACTGAAATTGTAATGCTTTTTCCTGAAATATCAGCTCAGTAATGGGTGAACCTTTTCCTCTAAAATGTTCATGCTACAAAAATAAGGCTTCCTAAACTTCTTTATATGAGGGTTATCCCAAAAGTAAGATCTCCTATTTTTTATAAGTATATACAACTGTTTATTTCTACAATGGTTTACATCAGTTTACAGCTTGAATATTTAGCTATTTTTTGACATATGTAATCACCATTTCTGTCGATGTGAGTGGGTGATTATGTTCCACTGAAACTGTTGTGGGAGAGCAATGGTTTGCTGAGCGATATGTGGGCAAGCGTTGTCATGGAGAATGTGTACACCTTTGCTCAACATTCCTCTTCTCCAGTTCTGAATTGCCTGTTTGAGCTTCTTCTGAGTCTCACCATACCTGTCAGCATTAATTGTGGTCCCAGCGATTCAGCTCCGACAACGAGGTGAAAGAAGAGGTTCATAACTTTCTGAACAGCATGGCAGCGAGCTAGTATGACATGGGCATACAAAAACTGCCACAGCGTCTACAAAAATGCATCAACAGAATTGGTGGTTATGTCAAAAAATAGCTAAATGTTCAAGCTGTAAACTTATGTAAACCATTGTAAAAATAAACAGGTCTATGTACTTATAAAAAATAGGTGACCTTACTTTTGGGATTACCCTCATACTTAGCTTTCAAAGTGGTCTTCCTTACTTTTATCCTACTTTCACTAGCTTGCATAGCACACCACTTTACAATTTCTGCTCAGTGTTTCTTCTTATCTCCAAAAGTACTTTTTCCTGCCCATAGCGCCAAAGCAATAGTTTCAGCTACTACCTCAGAATTCAGTCACATATAGCACATATCTTCTGATCCATAGTCACTATAAGTTTTTTTTCATTTATCACTAATTTTGGACTGTTTAATTAAAACACAAAGATCACACAAAACAATAATTTATCAATGCACACATTTTGGACATCTGATATGCAACGGAAGAAACAAAGAATACTGGATTGCCGACTGTGCTGATTTCTATGTGTGTTCACTTGCGAGCTCTGGAAGAGAACTTCTAAGTACCATTTGTTGAAGAGGGTTCTGGTAATTTATCCAATATTAAAAATACAGTATGTACCTTATAACTGTTTCTCCAGATGTGCTACACAACAAACACAAAATATGCATGAAATATTTTGAAAGGCCACACAGCATTGTGGCCACTACCAACTTGATAAAGCTTTGAAAAGGACAGTACATAGAGTAAATTAATCCTCATTTTATTACAGAGAAATTTTATTATGATATTGATTAAATAGGGTGAATTATGTAGGCCAAATAGTACGGAGGCAGGATAAGCACAATCCACAACTTTGTTGTGGTACATTGCAGGATATTGCTGTTTCAGCCCCTTCAGTTTTATGAACTTCGGACAGGTGGTGGCGCTAATGGAGCCTTCAGAATGACAACAGTAATGTAGGTGTATTCCAAGCAGGAAACTGTCATTTTGCAGGAACTAAAGCACCACAGATATTCATAGGTGCTTGCAGATGTGTATGGACATCTGACAGTGAACAAAAGCATGGTGAATCATTGGACAAGGCATCTGCCAACACTGCAACAAGGTCACACAAACCCACCCACTCTCCAATGTGCCAGCTGGCCACAAACAATGTTGTAACATGCTGACGCTCTCATTTAAGGTGATCAGTGGATCACAACCAGATACCTCACTGCACAACTGGATGCCTCTGTTGGTTGTGCTCACAGGCTTGTCCACCAGTGTGTGTCCACTGGGTTCCTCACCACTTAACAGAAGACCTTAAAGAGGATGTTTCTTGTCAAACATTATTACAGGTGGTGAAACAGTGGTTCATCACTTCAAACCAGGAACAAAACAGCAAACCGTGGAGTGATATCACACCAGCTCTCCTCTGAAGAAAAGATTCAGAGCTGCATCTTCAGCTGGTAAAGCATCCTCAGCTGGCAGTCATGACAATGGTCTTCTGGGACTCTGTAGAACTTTTGCTATTTGATGTCCTTGCTCATGCTGCAACAGACAATGCCAGGCCTCACACAAGTTTGCTGAGCCAAGAGAAGCTCACAAAACGTCATGGGAATGTTCTTCCTCATCCACCCTACAGTCCAAATCTCTTGTCTTCGAACTTCCATCTGTTTAGTGCAATGAAGAATGTACTCCACAGGAAGCAGTACATGGATGATGGGAAGGTTATTTGATGCAGCAAGTCATTGGCTCCAACATCAACCAGTAGAGTAATACCATGCAGGCACACAGACACCCACTTTAAGATTATGTCGAGAAATAGGGTTTTGCAGCCAAAAGGCTGGGGAATAATATGATATACTGGAAACCTGAATAAAACCAACTTGCTGTCAAAAAAGTGTTGTTTTACTTATTGTATGCCTCTCATACACTGAAGCACCAAAGAAAATGGTACGGTTATGCATATTCAAACACAGAGATATGTAAACAGGCAGAATATGGTGCTGTAGTCAGCAATGCCTATATAAGACAACAAGTGTCTGGTGCAATTGTTAGGCTGGTTACTGCTGCTACAATGACAGGTTATCAAGATTTTAGTGAGTTTGAATGTGGTATTATAGTTGACACATGAGCGATGGCACACAGCATCTCTGAGGTAGCATTGAAGTGGGGATTTTCCTGTATGCTCGTTTCATGAGTAAAACATCAAACCCCTGACATCACCGCAGCCAGAAAAAGATCCTGCAAGAATGGGGCCAATGACAACTGAAGATGTGACAAAGTAAGTTGAGACATTTTTACTGTCTTTCTTGTTTTGTCATCTGCCTCCTTAAATTCATTTTCATTTTTGTCTAATTACCATTACCATACATGAGTATATTCTGCATTTTCATAAAAGAGAAATAAAGCACCAGATCTAATTTTGTGCTTAGTTTTTTGTATGTAATTAATTTCCTACTTTATTTTGACTATGCCTAGTTAATATCACTTGTTATAGGGTGAAACCAGTAATTGTTTCATGACTTAAATTCTATTGTTGACTCATAAACAAATATAAGTTCTGTAGTAATTATAAACATTTGGAAGAAGAATTACTAGGATTCTTTGAGTATTTATTTGGCTCTATTCGAAAATATTTTAGCAAAGCCAGCCATTAATTAATTCCAAAATAATTATCAGATATGTCAAAAGCATTGTTTTTATAACTATATCCATTAATTTAATTATTTAAGCAAATAATTTGGCCTAACCTTTGTGATAGAAGAAACTGTTAAAGAGGAAGAATTTTTCGATGTATTCAGTTAATTGAATGAGTTATGTTTTAATTGTAATTTCCATAAATTAAACATCAAACAATGTATAGTTTTAGTGATTATTATTTTGAGGCTATATAAAGGCCTGATTTTTGCTCCTGAGACAGTCCGTCTACTTATGTACTGTTTCAAGTGGATTTAGTGTCCGCCCCTGGTAGCTGAGTGGTCAGCGTGACAGAGTGTCAATCCAAAGGGCCCGGGTTCGATTCCCGGCTGGATCGGATATTTCTCTGCTCAGGGACTGGGTGTTGTGTTGTCCTAATCATCGTCATTTCATGCCCATCAACGCTCAAGTTGCCAAAGTGGTGTTAAATCAAAAGACTTGCACCCGGAGAACGGTCTACCCGACAGGAGGCCCCAGCCACACTACATTTATTTAGTGGAATTAGTGTAACACAATAGGCCGTGTGTTAAAACAATGACAGTGTCTGTTCAATTTATTTGAGAAATAGTGTCACAAGTACCTTATTATTCTGAAAGAACTGTGAACAGTGTGGTTAGGTATTTACTGCTCATAGATGTTCAACAGCAAACTATTGTAGCAGTATGTTGATGTTTGTCTGCAACTTATTAATGAAGCTTAACATTTACCAATAGTGAATTGGCCATATAACTGTGTAATATCATGGGGTGAAAGTAAAGAACTGTGAAACACAACTGTGGAACTGTTGGCTGCATCATTTACGGTAGACAGTGTTGAACTCCCCCCTCCCCATTTTTCAGCCAGTATAACAGTGCAGTATGTCGACCGACACTGAGGACTATCAATGAAGAAATAAAGCAGGCGAACGTCACAAAGAGAATCGTTCAACATGACAGAAGTGCAACTCTTCTGCAGATCGCTGCAGATTTCAGTGCTAGGCCATCAACAAGTGTCTGCATGTGAACCATTCAATGAAATATCATCAATATGGGCTTTTGGAGCTGAAGGCCCACTCATGTTCCATTGATGACTGCATGGCACAAAGCTCTACACCTTGCCTGGGTCTGTCAACACCAACAATGCGCTGTTCATGACTGCAAACATGTTTCCTGGTTGGCTGAGTCTCATTTCAAATTGTATTGAGCGAATGGACGTGTACTTATGGAGACAAAGTCATGAATCCATGGACCCTGTATGTCAACAGGGGACTGTTCAGGCTCATGGAGGCTCTGTAATGGTGTGGGGTGTGGGCAGTTGGAATGGTTGGGACCCCTGGTATGTCTAGATATGACTCTGACAGGTAATGCATACATAAGCATAGCGTCTGGTCACATGCATCCATTCTTGTCCATTGTGCATTCCAACAGATTTGGACAATTCCAGCAGGACATGTCCAGAATTGCTTCAGAGTGGCTCCAGAAACACTCTTCTGAGTTTAAACACTTCAGCTGGCCACTAAACTCGGAGACATTAACATTATTGAGCATATCTGAGATGCCTTGCAATGTGCTATTCAGAAGAGATCTCCACCCCTCATACTCTTTTGAATTTATGGGCAACCCTGTAGGATTCTTGGTGTCAATCCCCTCCAGCACTACTTCAGATGTTAGTCGAGTCGATACCATTTCATGTTGTGGCTCTTCTGCCTGCTCGTGGCATCCTACACAATATTAGAATGATGTACCAGTTTCTTTGGTTCTTCAGTATATATAATGATATGGACATGGCAATCTGTAATTATCATATGGTCAAAATTGGCCAATAGTGATGAAAAAACATTTTATTCAAATAAGATAGCTTCAATGGGGGCAACAACATATTCCATTAGAGCTTTATGGTCTAGATTGCTTTTATGGTCTCAGTTAATTTGTTAAAGGTTCTAAGTCCATGTGAAATGATTTCTTGTCGCACAGATAGGTTTTACTAATGATTGTGTGTTACATTTGTTCAGTCTGGTATTATGTTTATGAATATCACATTTCTTTCAGGCTTTCTGTCTGGTCAGGTAGATATGGCTCAATCAAAACAATAGTTTATTAAAGTATGTGATACAGGATGGAAGAAAACCTCAGTAGGAGAAGGAACTGAGCTTTACCCTTTCAAAGGCATCATCCTGGCATTCATCTTAAGCAATTTAAGGAAATCATAAAAGAACCTAAATCTGAATGGCTGGGCAGAGAGTCAACTGCAATCGTCCTGAATATAGGTCCGGTCTTGTACCACTGCACTGTCTTTCTGAGCTGTGTGATAACTGAAAATGGACTTCAGGAAATGCCGTGAAGACACATTTACATGACTCCCTAATTTTACTTTAATTAACTATTGTAATGTCCTTTTTTAGGATTATAAATATCCTGGTGAGTACAAGACAGTCTTCACAAAATATTATTCCATGCATTAGTTTGAAGTTAATGCAAGCAGAATGAACTGTTTCCATACCAGTGAAAGATTCCAGAGCTCTTAGGACACAACACTTAACTTCACTTACATTTGACTGCTGCTACTATTCTGTGAGTGGTCTCCTTTACTCCTCAATCATTCACCAATTATTTAAATACTCATTTAAAATCATTTTCTGGCATTATACTGAGGTTGTTTCTGAGCTTCTTTGCAATGATTCATGATTAGTTGAAACAACATGTTTTAGGATCTATTCGTATAATAAAGAATATTTTTAAATTAAACTTTTATTCAGCTTACAAGTGGCTAATACTCAATTCACACTTGTCCCAGATAGGTGGCTTCGTTTTGTAATTTGGCTTTCAGAATGTTCCTCAAATGCCCATGACACACTCTTCTCATTGTCATCGGTGACACTGACCTTTTGTTCTTCAAAACAGATTTTAATCTTGGTGACAAGAAAACACTATTTGTAGTGACATTTGAGAACTACGAGGATTTAGGAGAGGGCAGTAATCTAATTTTTTGCACAAATCTTGAGATGTAACACAGTTGACTGAGCAGGCTGATTGTTATGACAATGAAAACATACGTTGTCTTACCTTGACTATAGTCTCAGTGCATTTTGTAATGCAACGTTCTCAAACATAGCAATGTTGGTTAGCTGTTTTAACAGTACAGTTCTGTAGAGATTGAGAAAAAAAACTGGAGCTATCACTCTGACATTGGTTCAAGACTGTTACACTTTTCCTGTTATGGAAATCCTTTCACCATCCATAACATGACTGAGTTTCTGTCTCAATATCTTAGACATAAACCACACATTCATTTTCTTTGCATGATTTTAAGTCTTTTTTATCTTGTTTAAGGGATTTCTTATAAACAGTCTGCTAAGTCTCGTAACAGTTGAGTGCATTGAGAACACAGCCTAATTAAACAATTTATAACAGTTTTATTAAAAAGAACATAAACCAAAATACTCCTCCTTTGGAGTACATTTAGTCATTGCAGGTTTGTGACAGTTCATAGTTGGCACTGAATTTATTAAAGTCCAACTTAAGCTGAAGGTTGTAATGATGAAACAATCGAAGTTAATCTGAACTTGATTGCAGAACAAAGTAACATAATGAAGGTCAATATCCGATACCAAGTTCCTGGGTATCTCTAATGATGTAGAGACCAAGTACCAGTGATGGCGAAGGCAGACACCGGTGGCTCTGTTGTTTGGTGGTGGCTGTCATGGCATGGCACCATACATAATAAAGGTTCCATTTTGAGGCTCTGAAAAACTACAGATGCAGTTGATGCCTGGCCAAGACCTTGATAGAAGATGCCTTGGAGTAGCTCTGTGCCACCCTTAATGTCCAGGCCACATAGACATGCCAGAGCAACTCTTTGCGATTATGTCATCCACAGAGGCAAACAGGTTGAGCTCTACTGTCTGTTGATGTAATCCCTTTGAGGTTAGGACACTTGTTATACCATTGCTGTGAGAAGGGTTGCCTGTCTGTAGACCATACAGCCTGTACACAGTACAGGGCTATTACAAATGATTGAAGCGATTTCATAAATTTACTGTAGCTCCATTCATTGACATATGGTCACGACACACTACAGATACGTAGAAAAACTCATAAAGTTTTGTTCGGCTGAAGCTGCACTTCAGGTTTCTGGCGCCAGAGTGCTCAAGAGCGGAGTGAGACAAAATGGCGACAGGAGCCGAGAAAGCGTATGTCGTGCTTGAAATGCACTCACATCAGTCAGTCATAACAGTGCAACGACACTTCAGGGCGAAGTTCAACAAAGATCCACCAACTGCTAACTCCATTCGGCGATGGTATGCGCAGTTTAAAGCTTCTGGATGCCTCTGGAAATCAACGGGTCGGCCTGCAGTGAGCGAAGAAACGGTTGAACGCGTGCGGGCAAGTTTCACGCGTAGCCCGCGGAAGTCGACAAATAAAGCAAGCAGGGAGCTAAATGTACCACAGCCGATGGTTTGGAAAATCTTACAGAAAAGGCTAAAGCAGAAGCCTTACCATTTACAATTGCTAGAAGCCCTGACACCCAATGACAAAGTCAAACGCTTTGAATTTTCGGCGCGGTTGCAACAGCTCGTGGAAGAGGATGCGTTCAGTGTGAAACTGGTTTTCAGTGATGAAGCAACATTTTTTCTTAATGGTGAAGTGAACAGACACAATGTGCGAATCTGGGCGGTAGAGACTCCTCACGCATTCGTGCAGCAAATTTGCAATTCACCAAAAGTTAACGTCTTTTGTGCAATCTCACGGTTTAAAGTTTACGGCCCCTTTTTCTTCTGCGAAAAAACGTTACAGGACACGTGTATCTGGATCATGCTACAACTGGAGACCCACAGCACCGACTTCATCTTTCAACAGGATGGTGCTCCACCGCACTTCCATCATGATGTTCGGCATTTCTTAAACAGGAGATTGGAAAACAGATGGATCGGTCGTGGTGGAGATCATGATCAGCAATTCATGTCATGTCCTCCACGCTCTCCTGACTTAACCCCATGCGATTTCTTTCTGTGGGGTTATGTAAAAGATTCAGTGTTTAAACCTCCTCTACCAAGAAACGTGTCAGAACTGCGAGCTCGCATCAACGATGCTTTCGAACTCATTGATGGGGACATGCTGCACCGAGTGTGGGAGGAACTTGATTATCGGCTTGATGTCTGCCGAATCACTAAAGGGGCACATATCGAACATTTGTGAATGCCTAAAAAACTTTTTGAGTTTTTGTATGTGTGTGCAAAGCATTGTGAAAATATCTCAAATAATAAAGTTATTGTAGAGCTGTGAAATCGCTTCAATCATTTGTAATAACCCTGTATATATCCCCCTCTCCAAGGATGAGAGGTGTAGCAAATCTTAACATCTGAAGAATCTGGCACTTCTTTGTTGGCCGCCTGTGGAGTGGAGACCTCGGCAGGGTGATGTTGATTTCCATTGGACTTGGTGTCTGGAATGATGCTGGGCTGTGCTTGCCAGAGGACAGAGGGTGTGGACCCTGTTGTTGCAGCACTTTTGCTGTGTTGTTCCAGGTTCTGAGAGGAGGGACATCCAATTCTGGAACAAGAAGTTGTAGGTTTCTTTGCAGTTACCTTCCTTGTGTCCATATCTGACTGTCCAACATGTGTGATTGCCCTTTTTAGAGATTTCCATTCCCCCTCAGCTGAACTGCCTACTCTGGTGTTACTCATCATAGAATCCACATCCTTAGTGAACTTCAATTGTGCCTCATCATTCCTCAGTATTTCAGTACCCTACTTCCTTCCACATTGATAATTTCAGATGATTCTCTTAAACTTCAGTCTACTCTTCATAATTATTAAATTGTGATCTGATATGTGCCTAGGTAAGCCTTACAATTCAATATCTGAATTCAATATCTCTGTCTGACCATGCTATTGTTGATATTACCTTATATTCATCTGTCCAGAAGTTCTTTCCATTTCACTTCACTCATCTCTAATACATCTATACTGAGTCTTTCTGATTGCCTTTTCAGGTTTTCTGGCTTTCTTACTGTGTTCATTTGTCCAACATTTCATGCTTTGACTCATAGAATGTTATCCCATTTTTTTCTCATGGTCACTTCCACCTTGGCAGTCCCCTCCCAGAGATCCAAAAGCCAGACTAATCTGGAATCTTTTGCCAGTGGTAAAATGACACTTTTCAATTGCAGGCTACATATCCTGTGGATGCACATTGTGTCTTTAATGCAGTGTTTTCCATTGCCTTCTGCATCCTCATGCCATTGATCATTGTTATTTGATTCACCTTTTATGGACCATTTCAAACCCCTAAGGGAAGAGAGTGCCCTGAACCTTTGTACACTCCTCTGACCTCTTTGACAAGACCATTGGCAGAGCAAGAGCAACAACTTATGCTGGAAATTTAGGGCCTCCATTGCTGCTGATTTTGATTCAAAATTTGAGCAGTGGCTGGGTTCCAAGCTGGGACGCAGGATGTTTTGATTAATAGTCAAAGATGCTACCTGTAGACCATGGTTTCAACTCAATAACTGATTGATTGATCTCAGGGGAGGGGACCAAACAGTGAGGTCATCATTCCCATCAGATTAGGGAAGGATGGGGAAGGAAGTTGGATGTGCCCTTTCAAAGGGGTCATCCCAGTATTTGCCTCAAGCGATTTAAGGAAATCATGGAAAACCTAAATCAGAATGGTCGGACGCGGTCTTGAACCATCATCCTCATATAGGAGCCTTAATTCTCATCCTATAAATTATCTTTCAGTGTGTAATGTGCATGCACACAAGGCTGCCTTATTTGTTTGTTGGTTTTGACCTAATGAACCCATACTATGACCCAAATCAAACGACAATTTTGTCTATGAAGAACCTCACTGTTGCCACAATATTCATCATGAGACAATCCACAGCTGAGTTAAATACTGTATTGTGAAGTGCAGTGCCATATGGATACAACAGAGTACTTACGTAACTGCACAGACCTAAATATGATCGAGTATTGGTTGAAAATAGTCATATCACACAGTGACAAAATAAACAACAATTAATTTTAAAGAAGAGTTTTTTATATATAACTTTGTGTCTAATGGAAGATATGTCTCTCAGCCTGTAGTTACTTGTCTATTTTACCCATTTTCCCACCTTCCCTGCACAGGAATGGCTGTAGAACTTTTGAGTCTAAAAAGAGATCCATTTGTTGATAATTATGGTAATGACATTATTATATTTTAGGCATATAACTTCTGCATAATTGCATGAATGTAATCAGTGTCTGCTTAATAGATTTTTAGCTCCCTTCTTGCTTCTGTGTCTTTCCTGCAAAGGCAGTATAGTATCAATAGGACTGGCAGAACTGAAAGATTACTTAGATTTTCGCTGTCATATGTTAATGTTGTGGTTGTACATGTGTTACTATTTTCACCACTTTCTCTTTATTTGTTTTCAGATTGTTTGATAAGCTATTTTTGTAATCATCCTACTACATTCTTTAACCAAGTCCCAGTGGTTTCAGATAAATGTATAAGGCCTTTAACAAAAAGCTATATTAATGGATGTGTGTGTTGTATGTATGTGAATATGTGTGGTTGTGTAAAGGGAAACTAAAATACAGCTAAATTTATTCAAATAATTAAAAAACAAGCCCATGTGTAGTTAAAAAATGGTGGCATATTCACACTGAAGCACTGTAAAGGACTGTCAAACCTGTAGTAGCACTTTTTATCAAAACTTAAAAGTGTGTGAAATATGACTACGAGTTCTGCTGTTGATGTCATCACTCCTATCATCATCAACAATTTGGCATGCACTACTTGATGAAGAATTCATCCAGACTTTGCCTTGATTACAGTTTTCAAAAATAAAGATCCATGCTGTTCCTGCAGGTTTTCTAATTATATCTATCAAGCTTCTATCAGGTCTTTGTGTTGATCTTTTATTATCTCTTGAAATCCAGCAGAGAACTGGCTGGCTACATGTCTGGCTTATCTTCATTTTGTTCTGATTACAGTCATAAATATGTTTTCTACTCCAGCTCGTTTTCCTGTACCTCCCAATAAATTTAACATGTATTCACCCATAGCTCACTGAGAAATCCTCATTTTGAAAGGTTGTGCTTTAAGTCTGTATCTCATTGTCATCAGTCATACCTGATAATACATGTACCAGAGTCACTAAAATCTTAGTTTTAAAACTGTCTATTTTACAAACTACCTTTTGTGCTATTTTTCCTCATCTGTTTATTTCTTTTACCATCTATTTAAGTATTGCCCTCAAGTGACCTAAACCAAATGTTAATCAACTAGTCCTATTATTTCACTGTTCATTTGTACTAGGTATTTTCTGATGTGCTCATATACAATATTATGATTTCATTGTAACTGATTTTCAGACCTACTTTCAGACTGCACTAATAAGTTACATGAAGTTAATCTGCACCAGATGTAAACAGTGTTATGCCAAAACAATAGGATGGCAATGTGTTAGGCCAGAAATGAAGTTTTCCCTTGTAACCTTCATGGATTGTAGATTTTTCTAAATTATTTTTGCTTTGATCAGTTCAAAACTCTAAAGTTATTTGTGTAAGATATAAGTGCTAGACAGTAGAGAAAAGAACAGCAATTGATCACAAAATCTGTTGTTTTATTACAGCAGATCTAGATTTCAATTCCTACACAGTGATCTTCAGTGCATAAAGCAACAGTTGACATTAGTCCGAAATGTCACATAATAAAAAATATTTGTTGGTGTAGAACATGCAGATATGCTCTAAACCAACCAGTATTGTTTGTTATATGTCACTTTGGACTAATGTCAACTTTTGCTGATGTAATACTTGCAGTCTATATCTGCTGTAACATTTTGCAGTTGATTGCTGTTATTTCCTCCATCGTCTATATTGAAAGTTCACTGTGCACAAGGGGATCACATGGATTCCAGTCAGATTAATATAACTGCTAGTTCTACTTGTGAAGTCCTCTCTATCATCATCAACAATGATTTGGTATCCACTACTGGATAAATGGCCTGTCCATAGTTTGTCTTTCATTGCAGTCTGCTTATATGACGTGTGAATAAATTACCCTATGGTTTACTACACAGGTGAAATTGTGGCCTCCATAATCACTAAGCAGATTAAAATTTTCAAAGAACAGGTGGCCACAATTTCAATGAAGATTACACCTAAAGAAAGATCATGGTATTCAGTGAATCTTCACCATTATAAAATCACTTATGTCATGTTGTGAGTCTTGAGCTTTACAGCATATATTCAGGAATGCAAAGAAACTTAGAAGATGGCTAATGCAGACTGGCAAGTTTGCTGATGTTGTGATACATCTCTGACCTAGATTATTATTGAGGTAATATTATACAGATGGATACAGAAATAATGAAAATTTGCTCTGTTGTGTTATTGGACATTAGTTTTTTTTTTCTTTTTTTCTATGATGGTATAATTTAATTTTTAAGTGAAAACTCTTAAAGCTTTTTAAATCAAAAAAGTTATTAGCATTCTAAATCTTTATTTTTCATGTCTGCATATTTGCAGCCCTCTGCCACTAGATGGCTTTGAATTGTAGCATGTAACATGGCAGTGTGCAACATAACTATATCATCTGTTACCAAAACTTAAAGTACATCTTTGAGGATTACACTTTGATATTGATGAAGCAGTGCAAGAAGAGGTAAGGTTGTGGCTTCATCAACAAAGTCAAATATTCTATAGCAACAATACAAACCAATTTGTCTTTTGCTGGGAGAAATGTATTCATTGCAAGTGTGATTATGCTGAGAAATAAAAATGTAGACATTGAAGTATAACATGAGATTCTCCAGAACAAAATGTTACACTGTTATCCTCTTAGGCCAACAGAAGATGCTTGTGAAAGCAGAAAACATATTTTATGTAGTTTGTACATAGCAAACAAACAACTGTGTGTTATTTATGTTGATATGTACAGAAATAAGGAACGAATTGTGGACACAAGACATCAGCAAAGTGCGAAGGACTATTTGAGGTGATGTCATAAGATTTGCTGTATATATTCTACTCAAGTTAATGTGAGATCTGTTCAACCAGTTGTGTAGTGGTTTTATTTGAGCAACAAACTACAGAAGAGTTCTTTCAAAGGTGGTTACATCATTTCAGTAATGGTGAGTTGACATAGTTATGAGCTCTCTTACAGCCCTTGTCCACCTGCAGGTGATGAAGAAGTTTGCACAGTATAATTAGTGGAACTGAGTAGCAGGTCCAAGCTTGAAGAAAATACAACAAGCAACTATCATGACTGAAAAAGGTAATGTTTATTACATTGCAGTGACAGGTCAGTTGAGAATTGAGAGCTCAGTTACAACCCATAATAAGACAATCCTACATTGTACTACTTTAACATGAAGAATAAAGATGTAGAATGTTTATGACAATATTATGAAAGGAATAGGTTGCCATTTGCCACATAGTGGAGATGTTGAGTCACACATAGGCACAAAAAAGATTGTCATACATTTAAGTTTTTGGCTAAAAAGTCCTTCTTCCATGTTAGACAACATACATGTACATACCTATGCAAATGCAACTTACATTCATATGACCACTGTCTCTGGCTGCGACAGCCTCAGTAGAAGGAAGAAGGCCTTTTTGGCTGAGAGCTTACTTGTTTGACAATCTTTTTGTTGTGCCTGTCTGTGACTCAACATCACCACTCTATGCTGAGTAGCTATCAGTCCTTTTCTTAATACTGTCATTATTACATCCCGGATTTTCTATTGTTTGAGGTAGAATGTTAATAACATTTGTTCTGTTTAAAAAGCTTCAACAGCTTTCACATAAAGAAATTCAGGGACATTACTTTTCAGTACACCCATGTAGACTATATGACATGTGATGTGTATATTTTGAGAATTTAATCCTTTACATTTGTTATATTAGAGGTCACATTGACCAGTCCCTCCATCCTTGCTGTTGCGTGAAAGCAACACTCAGTAATATAATCCAGCCATGGCTCATCATCCATACACAATAGCTAGAATTTAGTAGACCATACATATGGACTGTTCAGTACTCATTATGTATTTATTACTAATAAACTGATAAACTGTTCCTTGATTTTGCAGTGTGAAGGCAAACAGTATGGACAGAAGTCTGACATTTGGGCTCTTGGCTGCATATTATATGAAATGGCATGCCTACAGAAAACATTTGAAGGTTCAAATCTACCAGCACTTGTCAACAAAATCATGAAGGTAAAACTAACTATTCACATACAACAAAATAATTCTTCAATCACTTCTCCTTTTAAAAACAGTTTCTTGTAAAGAATGTGAACTTACAGCAGATAATGATAAGTCCTAAATTTACACATTATGATTGACTATGACTGTAGGTAGTCTAAAGAATATGAAGACATGTGTTTGTGTGTGTGTGTGTGTGTGTGTGTGTGTGTGTGTGTGTGATGTAAGCAGGTTTTCACTATGAATATTGTTTATAATGGGGTCAGCTCAAAGAACAGATGTAAAAGCAGAAAAAAAATTGGCAGACTCTTCTATACATGAAATGATTAGTATTAGAGTATCAAGTGTCAGAGCAAATGATAGAGCCAGAAATAACGTATTGAATTTTTGTTATTTTACGAGAGATATTAGTTTCTTGAAAAGGTATGTATGAATGTTGATCAGAGACTAGCCTTAAAAGCTTAACACTTCCAGGAAACTCTGAGGCTGCATTGTGCCACAATAATGCTGAATTTAGTTTCCTCTTAGGCAATCAATTCTTTGATGTTTACTACATGAGGAATTAATTCTGTGTAAAATTGTTGGCTCAGATCACACTAGGAAATATCATCAGTTCTTTTTTCTGTTTACTTTGCCAGCTGTACATTAAAAGGAGAACCTTTGATCTTTTAAATATTGTACTGACTCTTTCAGTCACATCCTCATAAGGAGCATGCAAATGATTTATAAAGCTGTAGTTAGCTCTGCAGGTAGTACATTAGTATTCATGAAATAAAACATTATGTGACACTATTTAACTGTCGATGAACAAAATATCAGACATTATGTGAGAGTCATCCTTCTAGACCTTCTTCCTTTTCTGTGGATGTTGTCATCCTTTCTATTTCATCTATACCTTTCAAACATCACCTGAAGTAGAGTCAGATACATCAAAACTATAAGACATCTTTACGTCAAAGAAAAGCCCACTCCTAGAAGCAGATACAGAAGGGAAAGTGAGTACATTCACGAAACACTGCCAAGCAGTTATTTGTGTGTGTGTGTGTGTGTGTGTGTGTGTGTGTGTGTGTGTGTGTGTGTGGCTCACATTAGCTCACATATGACAACAGTATTCTAATCATTTTTCAGAAAAGTGACATTTAATGACATAATAAAATATCCAAAATTTCTTTTTCTTTGTGAGTATGTTGGAAACTAAATGCTGCCAATTGGTCCCTTTAACGTATCTTCACACAATAAAAGCCTTCATTACAAAATTTCTTTAGTTCATATTTTGGAATTTGCATGTTCATATTAAGGTTCACCTGTGTCAAAAGTGTATACACTTAATGTTAGAACTTCAAGTTTAACACATATATTTCGGAACGACACAACAACACATATAAGTCACAGAGTAAGTTGACAAGTAAGACATGTGTACACGTTAGCATTAGAATAAGCACTGAGTCCCAGTCTAGCGGCCACTGCTTGGCTGGCCGCTTAGGTGGCGCAGCTGCTGCATGGCTGGCAGACAGCGCCACACGTAGAGGACGCGCGTAATTGCGTGGCGGTACTTTGAATGATCGGCGAGTCACAACACTTAATACATCTTATTTAAAATGAAAAAGTAATAACGTTCTTTCAAATTGATCTGGACCAAAGAACTTGCTTCTGAACAATACCTAGAAGCAAATGCAAAGTAGAATGGAATGTTATCAGGTGATAAATTTCCCAGACCCCCAAATATTTTATGAAAACAGTGAATGTTGTCTAAATCCACAAGTATAGACTGATTCTGGCTCTCAAATTAGGTAATTAGAAAAAAACTGTCCTAATATTGGCTACACACAATGCATTATAGGAGGAGTATTGCTTGAATAGCAATATCTTTTGTAGCATATCCTTATATTCCAGTACCAGTCTCCCTGTTAATATATCTTTCCATTACTTTCTAATCTGTCTCTAAACACTCATGTCTTCATCATGACAGTCAGTTGTATGGACAAGGTTTTTTGTCAGTGATAAGCTGAGATGACAAGCTACACATTATGTAGACAGTCAAGTTATCATTTTCTGTCTTTTTAGGGGCAATTTCAGCCTATCCCATCAGGTTATTCTGCAGGCTTTCGACAGCTAGTTCATGATCTTTTACAAAGAGATCCAGTGTTTCGACCATCAGCTGCTGAGATATTAGAGTCCAGACTACCCCCATTACTGGACAATGCTCTCAACACAGCATCAGCAGTAAACGTCTCAAGCAGGTACAATTTATTAATACACAGATGCAGATTTTCTGTGGTCCTCTTATTATGTTTAAACTATTTAGCATTTGTTATTCAACTTTGATATTAATCTTATAAGTTTGAATCACCTCATAAAGAAGTAAGATGGTAACTGTGGTACATATTGTGCTCCTGGATAACCTTGTGGAAAGTTAACTCTGCAGTATCAAATAATCAAAAATTGTGTTGAGATGTTTCACTGAATAAACGTTTTTTGAAGATTGCTAAAAATCAGCAATAAAAACATGACAGTTCAAGAATACTCTTATTGTAAAAGCAGTTAATGCATTGCCTGATGAAAAACGTGAAGCATCCAGAAGGGGAGGAGGAAAGGAAATGAAATTTCAAGGGGTTGAGAGAATGTTTGATGTAATTTAAAGGTTACAAAGTTGAGTCAGATTTGTGAAGAACTTGGAAATATAAACCCACTTAACAGTATGATATTGCATGCCACCCTGGCACAGATGCATGTGCTGATTCATTTGGGAAAGATGTCATAAGACCATTATATCCTCTTCTGAGGTAAGCTGGCCCACACCTGTTGCAACTGGTCCTTGGTATCTTGGATGCTGGTGCTGGGACAGAGTTGACATTTGAGCTAGTCTCACATCTGTTCTATTTTGTACAGATCTGGGGATCTTGCTGGCCATGGGAGCACCTCAACACTATGCAGACAGATCATGGAGATGCATGCCTTGTTTGGACAAACATTGTCCTGTTGAAAAGATGGTGCCATGATACTGTCACACAAGACGTAACACTTGAGGATGCTGGATGACTTTGACATACTATTATGTCATCAGAGTTCCCTCAATCATTACTAGCCATGAGCAGAAGTCATACTCGATAACTCCCCACAGCATAACACTAGGAGTAACACTGCTATGTCTCTCCAAAACACTGCAAGAATGGAAGATGCCCCAGGTTGCCACCATATTCACCAATAATGATCCCTCAGGATAGTGCAGAACTGAAATCCAATGCTAACACAATACGAAGCCATTCATTAGCAGCCCATGCTGCCTGGCCAATGCACAACTCCAAATCCAACTGTTTGTGTAGTGGTGTTAATGGCACCCTATGCATGGAATGGTAACACCCTAGTCCAGCTGCCATTAATCTCTAACCAATGGTGCAGGATGACACAGACAGTTACAAGGAGTGGACACTATTGTTCTCGGATGGCAGGTACAGATATGAAGAGGCTACAATGTGTTTTGTGCGCAATACAGTGACCCATTCTTGTGGTGGTTAGATGTGGTCGAGTGGAACATTTTCAATGAGTATGCCTGCCCTCACATTCCCATGCTGTCCAACATTCAGCTGATGTCAAATCTAAATGCCAAACAAATGCAAAATATGAATGGGAGACTTAGTAGATGGAATGAGAAGGAAAAACTTTTTCCTTCTCATTCTTTCTGGTAAGTCTCCCCTGACCCAGGGTTCTGGATGACTTTTTTGACCTGTATTCCTTTCCCTAAACTGCTCCAGTCCTTTTCCTTCACCTCTCTTCCTTCCACTTTAACTCTTCTTCTAGAAGGGGCCACTGGTTCCAAAAGTTTGTAAAAGTTAAATCCTTTTGTGTGTGTGTTCCCCTGACACCGGTTGGTGAGTAGATTTTTTATCTATCCATTTACATTATATATCTAAAAACAAAGATGATGAGACTCACCAAACAAAAGCACTGGCAGGTCGATAGACACACAAACAAACACAAACATACACACAAAATTCTAGCTTTCGCAACCAACGGCTGCTTCGTCAGGAAAGAGGGAAGGACAGGGAAAGACGAAAGGATGTGGGTTTTAAGGGAGAGGGTAAGGAGTCATTCCAATCCCGGGAGCGGAAAGACCTACCTTAGGGGGAAAAAAAGGACGGGTATACACACGCACACACACACACACACACACATATCCATCCACACATATACAGACACAAGCAGACATATTAAAAGGCAAAGAGTTTGGGCAGAGATGTCAGTCGAGGCAGAAGTGCAGAGGCAAAGATGTTGTTGAATGATAGGTGAGGTATGAGTGGCGGCAAATTGAAATTAGCGGAGATTGAGGCCTGGTGGATAACAGGAAGAGAGGATATATTGAAGGGCAAGTTCCCATCTCCAGAGTTCGGATAGGTTGGTGTTAGTGAGCACATCTTGGCACAGTGTTACGCCGTCCGTGTTATCTGGATACTTCCCACTAACACCAACCTATCCGAACTCCGGAGATGGGAACTTGCCCTTCAATATATCCTCTCTTCCCGTTATCCACCAGGCCTCAATCTCCGCTAATTTCAAGTTGCCGCCACTCATACCTCACCTATCATTCAACAACATCTTTGCCTCTGCACTTCTGCCTCAACTGACATCTCTGCCCAAACTCTTTGCCTTTTAATATGTCTGCTTGTGTCTGTATATGTGTGGATGGATATGTGTGTGTGTGCGAGTGTATACCCATCCTTTTTTCCCCCTAAGGTAAGTCTTTCCGCTCCCAGGATTGGAATGACTCCTTACCCTCTCCCTTCAAACCCACATCCTTTCGTCTTTCCCTGTCCTTCCCTCTTTCCTGACGAAGCAGCCGTTGGTTGTGAAAGCTAGAATTTTGTGTGTATGTTTGTGTTTGTTTGTGTGTCTATCGACCTGCCAGCGCTTTTGTTTGGTAAGTCTCATCATCTTTGTTTTTAGATATATTTTTCCTACGTGGAATGTTTCCCTCTATTATATTTATATCATTTACATTATATTATCAGTAATTGATTATTTTCTTTGTTAAAACAAAATTATTGTTATTTTAATATGATTACAGTCTGTAAACAGCATTGTAACTGAACTTTATGATACCCGTACTTAATGAGTCTTCAATTAGTATAATTTCTTTTAATGTGAAGCCAAAAGATTATCTGGCTCAAACATATTGAGGAAATCTAGAAGTGTACAGTTTGCAACTAAGATTGTGGTTTATGTCTTTTGTATTCAGTTAGTGTAATTTCTTTCAGTGTGAAGCCAAAGGATTATATGGCTCAAACACATTGAGGAAACTTAGAAGCATACAGTTTGCAACTGCGATTGTGGTTTATGTCTTTTGACATGCAAAGGAATGGTTTGCATTGATTTCTTCAATTGGTGTGCAACAACAAATTTCTACAAATTTAATTTTGACTACATAATCTAACTGCACTAAATGTCATGGATACTGTGATTCACAGATTTATTGTTTAATCATTTTCATGCAGTGTAGTGGTGCATTACCAGTCATAAAAAAACTTCATTTGCACTTATATTTAATTTGTTTAAAAATACAGTTACATCAAGAGTCAATTGTTGTGTCAAACTAAAGAGTGTTCAATACCTGATTAATTTTTACCTGAAAGATATTAGTTTGATAATGTTATGCTTGATGAGTGTGTTAACATAAATATTGGTTAAATGCTGTAGAGCACTTATAATGTTTTATTTTTCTGTTTGTGCTCCCAAAATGAAGCAGCAACAAGAAACATCAAAGGTATGGAATTTGCAATTGCTAAATACAATGTAATACTCACTCTTGAATTTAGAAAAACAAGCTTTTTAAAGATCTTGTTTGATGGAAGTACAGTTATTATGAATATTCTGATAACCAAGATAAATGTACCTGTGGAAGTGAGACAGTTGGTTATTATTAGTGTTATCATTAGTATTCATTGGAGCTGAGTAATTCCTGGAGCAGTGAAACAGTATTGTCAGAGTTAGATGTATATTCTAGGGCCAGTCTTGTTTTTTTTATGCTGGCAAGTTGCAAGTTAATATTTCCAAGGGATTTTTATTTAAGACCCCTAATAATCATGGCTCACTGAGTCAACCTAGATAAAAACTTGAACTTAGAACTCAAACTGCATTTCCTTATTCAAACTTTTTTAGAAAAGCATGCTAACACTAGGTGTATTTTCTGGAGCACTGAATTATGCTGTAGTAACATCCATTTACATAAGTAGAGCTGAGCAAATAATCTCTAACCCTACATCCATTGCCATCTTTCCCATTTTTCAAAACTTTTTGAGATCTTAGCTTATCAAAGAATAGTGAGCCACGTTTCTGACTGTAACCTTTTAAGAACTACTCTGTAATGGCTCATCAACAGAGAAAGCAATAAATAATCACACAAACTTCATTGTGGTGGAATGAAACAAGAATCACTGTTCTGTAGGAATTTTCCATGACCTCGTCTAGGTCATGAAATTCTGCAAGAGAATCTAAAAGACTATGGCGTAAAAGGAATTCACCTTCTATGGATGGTGTCATGTACAAGGGGCACTCAAAAAGTAATGCAACACATTTCTTTTGCTTGACTAATTTCTGTTGAAAAAATATGAAATTTGCTGTGGGACATCATGGAATATACCTGAATGAGATTTTCACTCTGCAGCAGAGTGCGCACTGACATGAAACTTCCTGGCAGATTAAAACTGTGTGCTGGACTGAGCCTTGAACTCGGGACCTTTGCCTTTCACGGGCAAGTGCTCTACCATCTGAGCTACCCAAGCATGACTCACGCCCCGTCCTCACAGCTTTACTTCTGCCAGTAAAAGACAAAGGTCCCGAGTTCGAGTCTTGGTCCGGCACACAGTTTTAATCTGCCAGGAAATTTCATGGAATATTCCTGTTTCAGTTCCTATTTCTGTAAGTTCTGATAGGTGGTAGCACTATATGTAGCCTTTAAAATGACATTTCAAGGAGAGAGCTGACACTGAGTTTGTTTTGGAGAAAACTAGAACACCACAGATATTCATACATGCTTGTGGAATATCTACAGAGACCTGGCAGTGAACAAAAGGATGGTGAGTCATTGGCGAGGCGTCTGTCGTCATCACAACTAGGTCATGCAAACCTGTCTGATCTCCACCATACTGTACACAGCTGTTATTCCTTTAGTGTTGGAATGTATGGAAACTCTCATTCGAGGTGTTCAATGGATCAGAATCAAACACCTTGTTGCACAGCTGGACATCTCTGTTGGTAGTGCTCACAAGACTTCATTGGACTGTTGTTCCTCATCCACCCTACAGCCCAGATCTTGCACCTTACGACTTCTATCTGTTTGCCCCAGTGAAGAATGCTCTCTGCAGGAAACAGTAAATGAATGATGGGGAGGTTATCGATGCAACAAGACATTGGTTCTAACATCGACCAGCAGAAGGGTGCCATGCAGGCATCCAGGGCCTCCCAGTAAGGTGGTATAAGGCCATTGCATTTAACAGAGATTATGTTGACAAATAGGGTTTTGTAGCCAAAAGAGAGGGGAATAGCATGGCTTGTTGAAATTCTGAATACAATAAACCTTCTTTCAGTAAAGAAAAATAAAATTGTATTGCATTACCGAATGCCTCTCACATTAAGAACAGAAAACAGAGGAAAAGAAAAGGGGGGAAAGTGCTGTTCTGGCCAGAGAGGGCCACTCTGGCCCAACAAACCACCATGCCACCCTCAGCCAATGGCATTATCAAAATGTGGTGTGGAGCAGCATGTGGTCAGCACACCTCTCTCCTGGCTGTTGTTGTGTTAACAGACCTCATGCCAGCTCCTCAGCTGGCACCATGAGACTGAATTCACTCCTTTGCAGTTCTCCCACCAAGTAAAAACTGCTGACCATACTGGGATATCTGACAGAATTTTCTCAGATGTTGTGATCACTTTTTTCAGATTTAGCCAAAGATTATAGGCATGTGAATAATATCTTTTATTTCATAACTTGCCAGATATTTTGAGTTGAAGATATAATTTTAGATCACTGAACCAAAAAAGTGACATCTCTATTCACATTACTAACATAAAAAGATGTAGTTTGTACATACTATTGAAATATTCTTATCATTTAACATCAAAGTACTCTACCTTAAAATAACTAAGTGGATAAATATCATTCATTTTAAGATTTGTGTACTTAAGGCACAACAAGTTTTCAAACTCACCAAATCAGTTACTGGTGTATCAAGCCTGGCAGTTTTAGAATCTTCTCTGCTCTTGGAAAAATTTTTTTAGATGCCCGTGAGTATATGAGAAAACTTTTCAACGTCCTGTTCAAACTGTTGTCACTGGAATTAAATATCAATAGTTGCTGATAGCAATGACAAATCATACTTCAAACCAGATGCTCTTCACACTAAGGTAATTCTTAACTTGAAACATGATGCTTTATAATGAAATGAGTAGAAAAGTAACCAAAACTGGAATATTCAGTGCTGATCTATGAACCATGAATGTTCAAATAGGGATCTGTATTTATATTTTTATAAAATTAAGGAACCCATCTCTGTGTATTTGTAAATGACAAGTTCACAGCTATGTGAAAAATCTCACACATATTTCACCCATACAGGCATGGAATAGAAACTGCACCTGAAGGCTGAGAACCCATACACAGCAACAAATGTTACTGAAGTTGGTAAACTTGCTGCACGTATCGTCAATTGGACTACAAACATTAGAACAGTTTATCAGCCTTTTTCACCTTTCCATAAGCAACTCTACAGTCCGTTGTTTCCAAATCAGAGTAATAAAGTAATTTTTAATGAAATTACATTTAAAATTTCTTTCCATCAACAAATACAGTAATTCCTCGAGTCTTACACAATTCTCTGACTTTTCCAGTAAATTCAGTTTCCCTGGAAATTGTAGGTCTACTAGACAAGTCAGCACTTTGTTTACCACCTTACTCATCTGCTCAAGAAGAAAGGTCAATGGCTCTGAATATATTTTCATGTTTTGTTAGGTTTTAGCAATTTATATTGCAGAATAATGAAATAGCAGACTGTTACAGCATTTATTCTGTAAAATACAGGTGTCTGCTCAGAGCTCAAAGAATTTATGCAGCTTGCCTGTTCTTCAAATAGCAGGTGTTTCTGAGCATGGGAAAGAGACATATATGGAGGCATCTTCCTTCAAATGCAAAATGATTATTAATGGAAACTACCTTTTCATTTTAGTTTGTTGTTTGTTCCAGAGTTATATGCCCAATATCACATTACAATACTAGACGTGTCAGTATATCACTAAATCAATTTCTCTTTCTGGAGCTTCAGTGAACATATATTAGCCATCTATCTAATTGGACAGTAGCTTATATCTCCTGTGATCCTGACACGTGGAAATTAATTCTTGCTTCATCAGTGGAGGAAAGAACCATATACATTTTATATTGCTAAAATTAATGTTAGTAAGCGTTTCTGTGCCTGTATATGAACTGTGTCTTGTTTCTCTTGCATATGTTTGGTCTAAACATAGCTAAGGAGCAGTGACAGGCCTCCGAAATACAAGACTTGACTTCACAAGTGCTTTCAGTGGGCTCGGTTTCAAGTGCTTCATCCAATGAACCTCATCTCAGATTGTCTGAGATGACACTGAAATCAAGAAAATGTATGTGACAACAACACCCAAACTACTGTCCATTTGCTAAAGCTTGTTCATCAGGTTCATAACCTCTTCAAAGAAGAGCTTTTATTACCAGTTTCTCAGGTGACTACATCTGTGTATAAATACACTCTGAGAAAGAAAGAAAAAAGAAGAAGAAGAAGATTGCATCATGGAGAAATCCAAATAGGATGGAAATCAGTAGATGTAGTGTACATGTACAGACAAACCAATGATTATAATTTCGGAACAATTTACTGTTTGCTGATTTATTGGAGACAAAGAGCTTCACAAATTGAGCAAGTTAATCACATGTTGGTCCATCTCTGGCCCTTAACCAAGCAATTATTTGCATGCATGTCAATTGACAGAGTTGTTGGATACCCTCCTGAGGGATATCATGCCAAATTCTGTCCAGTTGGCACATTAGATCATCAGAATTCCGAGATGGTTGGAGGACACTGCCCATAATGCTTCAAATGTTCTTGATTCACGAGAAATCTGGCAACCTAGGTGGCCATGGCAGGGATTAGAAAGTGTGAAGACAGTGATAGAAGTCTTTCCATGTGTGGGCAGGTATTATCTTGTTGAAATGTGGATCCAGGATGACTTGCCCTGAAGGGCAACAAAATGGGGCATAGAATATTGCCAGTGGACTATTGCAACTGAAAGGCTGCCATGGATGACAACCAGACAAGCCCTGCTATGAAATGAAATGGAACCCCAGACCATCATTCCTCATAGTTGAGCCATATGGAAAACCATGCTGGGCTTACATTTCAACAAGATAAAGCCTGCCCACACATGGCTAGCGTTTCTACTGCTTGTCTTTATACTTTTCAAACCCTATTGGCCAACAAGATTGAGAACATTTGGACCATTATGGGCATTGCCCTCCAACCATCTTGGGATTTTAATGATCCAATGTGCCAGTTGCACAGAATTTGGCACAATATCCCTCAGGAGGGCATCTGAAGCTCTTTCTCTCAAATAAATCATTCAATTTTTTGTAATAGAAATCATTTGTTTGTCTCTAAATGTATGTCACATCTATTTATTTCTGCTACGTTTTCATAATTCCTTTGTGGTCAGTCTTTTCCTTTTTTTCTTTTTAGTGTATATTCAGCAAATCTTTGCCTCTTGCATAATGTTCATAAGTTACGTAAGTAACTGGTGGATAGGTAGTGATTGTAGCAGTGGTTACAGTAAAGAAGTAATGTTTTGGTACAACTCCAGTGAAGTTTAGATATTTAATAAACTTTTGTGGAATGCAGAAAGTAATTGGTTTTAACTGGGTTACAACAGTCTAGATTGCAATAACATTTTGTTAATGACAGGTTTCGACTTCCTGTAGATGTCATCTTCAGAAAATGACCAACCAGTTGTGATCTGAGCTGTTATTTTAAGCAAGTTGTGTCACCACATCAGTGTTATTTCTCTGGACCAGGCCTGAATTTATAAATGATTTTACCAGAAAATAACCTTTCATATCCAAAAATCAGTAATATGAGAGAATAAGTGTTTTATGAATATGTAACACTATTTAACAAAATCCTAGTTGTAATTGTTAAACTAGGTGGCACAATAGTAAGACACTTAACTTCCATTGTTCAAAGCCCCATCCTAAAATTATGCTGTTTTCTGTGATTTCCTAAATCTCTTTAGGTGAGTGTCAGGATGGTTCCTTTGAAAGGATGTGGCTGACTTTCTTCTTCATCCTTCCCCAACCTGAGTTTCTGCTCCATTTATGATAGCCTTATTGTTGAGGGAGATTAAACCATAATTTTTCTTCTTTGCTATTTGGATTCTAGAAGTAGTACTGGAAGTTACAACACATGATGTTCAAATATTCTTTACAATCCAATCCACTCTCCTCCACTCACACACACACACACACACACACACACACACACACACACACACACATTAATGCATATATGCACATTAATGGATATACGCACACCTCAGTTTGCAAAACACACGCTCAAATCTAGCAAGCAATGAGTGAGTAGGGTCAGTTTTATTGAAAGGTAACTATTTAGTTTCCTCTTGTGTTATATTTTATTACAGTGTAATCTGCCTTTGTTGAAAACAAATGCCCTTCACCATCACTTTCTGGTAGAGGCTGTTGCAGAATTTGTATTTATTGCATGGTGATATTTTGCAATATTTATTACAATAGTCTCGGTTGCAATTTGTCACACTTGATAATTAATTTTGATCACAATAATGGTTATCTTCAGATCTAAAAATAAAATGAAATATGACATTAATAAATAACTGTTCTGTAGATAACACAGATGATTAATCACAGGTTGTTAGAAGTCTATTTTTTTTTTTTTTAAAAAAAAGAACATATTCATAAGCTGTATCATAAAAGGGATAGCACTGCAATACATATGGATGGCATCTGAGGTGCATTTACTGTTTGTGTACATCAGGCTCAGTCTGCCTGCAACTACACTGTGACTCAACCATACTGCCAGCAAGTGCAGTGAATTGCTTAACTTTTCTTCTGCCAACAGACACCACAGCTGAGATGGAGAGCTACTGCTTATTAGTCCATCTAAGTATATTGCCGAAACTCTTGAAATATGCTGAATTCTTGAAGTCACACTGGAGAGTGAGTATTATATTTGATTGTTTCAGGTGGAATCCATATATTTCAAGTTCCTCGAGATGTTCAGAAAACATCCCTTAGGTGCCATGTGTAAAAATCAAGATGTGTCTGTCAGTACTAATGAGTGTTTAGAATGAATGCCATATGCTGTTCCATTATTTTGTAGTGACATGTTCTTTAAATCATTTTACTGATGATGGAATTCTCTTGTATAAAATATTTTGGAGGTAAAATAGTCTATTTGGACCTTTGGGCAGGGAGTACGTAGCTGGATGCTGTCATCAGAAAATAAAAACTTACACTCTACAGGTGTGAGTATGATCATTTACATCCCTCAGTTTGGTACATAGATTAGAGAATTTAAAACGAGATATGGATATGTTGAAGGTAGATATAGTGAGGATTAGTGAAATGCAGTGCAGGAAGAAAGGGACTTGTGGTAATGTGAATACAGATTTACAAACACAAAATCAGGTAAGTATAACACAGAAATAGGTCTAACAATGAATAAGAAAATAGTAATGTGGGTAAATTAATATGAATAATGTAATGAATAGATTAACACAGCCAAAATAGACAGGAAGCCAAAACTCACAACAGTAGCAAAAGTTTAAATACCAACTACCTCCACAGATGGAAAGAATGTATGACGACATAAAGGAAACTAACAGTGTAAGGGAAAGGTAAATTACTACTTATCCTTAAGATGACACATTAAGTTGCAGACAGGCACAGCTAAAAGACACTTACACATTCACAAACTCATTCATTCACATAAGCAAGCACACCTCACATGCACAAGACTGCCATCTCTGGCAGCTTAGAATTCTGGTACCAGTTGCTGGAGATGGAGGTCATGTGTCCATGAGGTGTGCTTGCTTGTGTGAATGAATACGTGTGAGTTTCTTTTTCTGGCAAAGGCTGTGGCCAAAGGGGCTGATGTTTAAGTGCCTTTTAGTTGTGACTGTCTGCTATGTAATGTCATCTTTATGGTAAGCTGCAGTCTATCTTTTCTTTACATTACTGATATTCCAACTTGGAATTTTCATTGTTCCACAAAGGAAATTATTCAGAAGTTAAAGGAGACAAAAATTTAATTGTGACAGGGAACTGAAATTCAATAGTATGAAAAGGAAGAGAAGAAAAAAATCATAGGAGAACATTGACTTAGAGAAGAGAATGAAGGGGAAGATGATTGGTAGAATTTTACAAAGAGTATAATTCACCATTGCTAATCCTAAGTTTAAGAATAATGATAGAAAGATGTTTATGTGGATGACATCAGATAGAGTATGTAATGGTAAAACAGGGATTTCAAAACCAGATTTTACACAGCAAAACATTTCTAGAGACAGATGTGGAATCTGTCCATAATTTATTGAGTGTGGACTCCAAAATAAAACTGAAGAAACTGCAGAAAGGTAGAAAATTAAGATGAACTGGGTAGACTGTAAGAACTAGAGGTTGTTGATAGTTTCAAAGGTAATGTGGTGGACTTGAGTGTTAATATTTGTAAATTATACCTCTGAACTTTGTTTACAGTCTTATTACTAAGAAACTGTTATCGTCTCTGATCTTGTTCACATCTACAATGTGTTGAGTGTTCGTTACACATATAAATACATCATTTCTGGTCGTTTATGGACCTTGTGCCATAAACCATATTGGTGACCTCGGAATGATTAATAAGAGACAGAATGCATTTGTGGTTAGTGAAGTGTAAAAATGATCGTCAACACCAACAATGCAAATCCAACGCCCACATCAGTACGGAATGAAATGGATATTGCTCATGTTTCAGTGAAGATTACACCTGTCTGGAAGAAAAACATAAAGGTATGGTTCCTTCAAGTTGAAGCACAGTTTACCGCATTGGGTATCACTAGCAAAACAATTCAATCATGTTGTTGCGTCACTGGAAGCAGATGTTGGAGAATTAATTTCCGACTTTTTGACTCAACCATTATCTACCATTCCATTCACAGAGCTTAAAACAAGACTAATTCAGGAATTTCAAGAGTCAGAAAAGAGAAATGTAACAAAATTATTTAATGAAGAGGAATTAGGTGAAAAAAAGCCAACTCAGCTCTTACATGAGATGCGAACCTTAGCTGGTATGCAGGTCAAGGATGATTTTTTGAGAACCATATTTATGGAGCAGCTTCCTGTCACCACACGTTCTATACTAGCTACAAGTAAAGATGATCTTGACACCACAGCCACTATGGCTGACAAAATTGTCAAATTTTCACAAACAACATCAAATATATGTGCTCAGACCTTGCAGACATCATCTGCTATTGCAGTCAGTAAAGTAAATGATACCAGTAATGATAGAATCTCAAAACTAAAAACGCAGATTGCTGAATTAACCTCAACAATCAGAGAATTGAAAACACTGTCATGTTCAAGAGGCAGCTCATGTTCATCTTGCTCCTCACCAAGTAGATCGTGAGACTGGTCACGGTCAGACCAGTGTTTTAATCCTAATGGAGCACTACGTTGGTATCACTTTAAATATCGCCACAGGCCAAAGAAATGTTAGAGCCCATGCTCGTTTCAACCATCTCCCACCCAAAATTCCAACAAACAGTCAAACTCAAATGCTCCACACTAGCAGTGGCAGGTGATCGGAGCCATCTTTCACGCTGTCTATTTCTCACAGCAGAAGTAGCGGAAGTCGTTACTTAATTGACACTGGAGCTGATATTTCTCTGATTCTACCTTCGAATAGTGATTGCTGAAAGAAAATATATCATAAACTTTATGTTGCAAATGGCACTGATATATTTACAGAGAGTGTCTATTATTACTCAGTTTGGGTTTACGGCGCAACTTCACATGGAGTTTCATAATTGCAGATGTGCAATCTCCGATTATTGGAGCCGACTTCATTCACCATTATAATCTTTTATTAGACCTCAAGAACAGATGACTCATTCACTTGGTAATGTCAGCAGGAACATCCGGCACATTGATTCAGGTCTCGGGCATAGAAACAGTTCATGTAATGCCACCAGATCAAAAATATGCTGCCATTCTAAAGAAATTTCCCAACTTTCTTCAAGAAGACATCCATTTTGACCTCCCAGATACCACTGTTTTTCATATGATTGTCACAGAAGGACATACTGCAGCAGCAAAGGCATGATGACTACCACCAGCTAAACTTTAAGCAGCTAAACCAGAGTTCCAGCAGACGATTAATATGAAAATCTGCCAGCCATCAAAGAGCACCTGGACAGGCCCCCTTCACTTAGTTCTAAAGAAAGACAAATCCTGGGGGCCTTGCAGAGACTACTGTACTCTCAATAAAATCACCAAGCCGGACAGGTATCCTATTCGTAATCTTCAAGATTTTAACAACCAACTATATGGAAAACAAATACTTTTGAAAATAGATCTGGTCAGAGCTTATCATCACATCCCTGTATGTCCAGATGATGCACCTAAGACCACGGTGATAACTACATTTGGTTTGTTTGAGTTTTTGTAACTTTCATGTGGACTCTGAAACGCAGCACAAACTTTTCACAGGTATATTGGCAATATACTGAGAGACCTCGATTTCGTGTACTGTTATATAGATGACATTCTAGTGGCATCACAAGATGAGGAAGAGCACAAGAAGCATCTTCAATTGCTTTTCGAATGGCTCAGTAAATTCAACATCAGAATCAATCAGAAAAAATGCATTTTTGGTTCAATAGAAGTACCTTTCCTGTGATATGTGGTAACTGCAGACGGAATTAGACCAGATCGAGTACAAACCATTGTTGATTATCTGCTACCTACAACAATAAAAGAACTGCACAGATTTCTTGGCCTTATCAATTTTTACTGAAGAGCACTACCAAATTCAGCCAGTAAACAAGCAGAGCTTTTCCACCTACTCCATGGGACTAAGAAGAATAACAGAAAAATTAATTGGACAGAAAATCTTCGACAAACCTTCACTGACCTAAAAAATAGCTTGGCCACTTCAGCACTTCTGGCTCATACATCTTCAAATCTACCTCTAATTTTATTGGTTGACACCTCAGATTATGCTATTGGTGCATCTTTACAACAAATCCAAGTCAATAATCTGCAGCCATTAGCATTCTTCTCCAAGAAACTGACAAATACAGAGAGGAATTACTCAACCTATGAGAGAGAACTCCTCGCTGCCTACTCAGCAGTGAAGCACTTTCAGTACATGCTTGAAGGATGTGATTTTCCAATTTATACTGACTACAAGCCATTCACCTTCATGTTCAAGCAACATTTGGACAAAGCTTCTCCATGTTGGATCCGACACATTAGTTTCGTCAGACAGTTCACCACAGACATATGTTGCACTACGAGGAAGGGGAAACCTCGCAGCTGACACTTGTTCACAAATTGCTTCAATCAGTATACCTCCAACTGTTACCATGGAATGAATTGTGGAAAGCCAATGATGTGACGAAGAGCTTCCACACATCAAGAATACCATATCCCTTGCACTTGAAACAATAATGTTGCCAAATGGTAAAGAACTTGTTTGTGACATAGCTGGAGATATGATTCGTTCATATGTACATCAACAACTACAAAAAGCAATTTTTAACTCGCTACACAATCTAGCTCACCCTGGTGTTCAAGCAACCATTAATTTGTTTAGAAAGCACTTCATTTGGCCATCACCAAACAAAGACATGAAGGCCTAGACTTTATCATGTATTCCTTGTCAATGAAGTAAAGTCTGGAGACAAACCAATAGCACAGTGGGACATTATCCTCAAATGACAACAAGATTCAGTCACATTAACATGGACATAGTTGGGCCCCTATCTCCTTTACAAGGATATCACTATTTACTAACAATTATTGATCATTTTTTCTGATGCCCAGAAGCAGTTCCATTAGCTGACATCACAGCAAAAGCAGTTTCATTTGCCATAGTCTCAACACGGATATCTCATTTTGGCATGCCTCATATCATAACTACAGATCACAGAAGGAAGTTTGAATGTCAACTTTTCAAATGTCTCACAAGCACACTGGGCACCTGCAGCATATGGAAAAATTGAATTATGGCATCGTCAGTTAAAATTTGCTTTGGAAGGACAGATGTCTGAAAATTAGGTTTCAAAGCTTTCTCTGGTCCTGTTAGTGCTTCACTCCTACATAATCTCATAAATCAATACCTCACAAGTGGAAATGACTTATGGTTCAGCAATTAGCTTACCAGGAGCATTTCTCAATCAACAGAAATTATTAACTGACATCCCAACCTTCGTCTTCAGATTGAAGGAACAAATGAGGAGCCTAAGACCAGTTGCAACAGAACATCACAACCACAAGAAGATCTTTATTCACCCACAACTGACGAAAAGCAAGTTTGCCTTTGTTCAACATGATGCTGTCAGAACACACTTCAGCGAACATATGATGGGCCGTATCTAGTCCTGTCTCGCGATGACAAGCACTTCAAGGTGGAGATTCTAACAGGAAAACAAACTATTAGCACTGACTTATTGAAATTGGCCTTCCTTCTGACAGACTATTCATCAGACAACATGGAAGACAGCAGGAGACACCACTCTGGATATTCCATCACATTCCATTCCAAAGACTGTCAACCTCCAGAAGACAACAGACAGCAATCAAGCTAGTGTGCCTTCACCACAGAACACCAGATCAAGTTGACAGGTTACCTTCCCTCAAAAATACATTGACTCTGTCACTGTGGAGGGAGTGTGTGGCAGACTCAACTGTTAATATTTGTAAATTATATCTCTGAACTTTGTTTACATTCTTATTACTTAGAAACTGTTATCATCTCTGATCTTGCTCACATCTACAATGTTTTGAGTTTCATTAAACATATAAATACATAATTTCTTGCGTTTTATGGACCTTCTACCATAAACCATAGTCGTATTAGGCACTGGTTGACTGAAACAGGGGAAAGGAGTAAAACAAAGATGAATGAGTAGCTTTGAGAGATGAGATAGGGAAGCAGCAAAGGATCAAATAGGCAAAAAGCCAAAGCTAAGCAGTGGGTAACATGCTGGAATTGAATATAATTCACAAAACTGGAAAATATAAAATTGCAGAAAATGAGGCAGACAAATGGGAATATAAATGCCTAAAAATGAGACTGTCAGAAAGTGCAACTTAGCAAACCAGGAATGAATAGACAACAAATGCAAGGGTATAGAAGAATGCATGACTAGGGGAAAGATAGATGTTACCCAGTGGAAAATTAGAGATCTTTGGAGAAAAGAAAAGCAGCAGCATGAATATCATTAGCTCTAATATGTCAGTTCCAAGCAATGAAGGTAAGCTTGAAGGGTGGGAGGTACATATAGGAGATAGAAACTAACTTGAAGACAGTGTTATAGAGAGGGGAGAGGAAGTAGATGACGATGGGTTGGGAGATATAACACAGCAAGAGCAATTTGACAGAGCAGTAAAAGATCTAAATTGAAACAAGGCACCTGTAGTAGGCCCTATTCCCTCAGAATTATTGTGATTCCTGGAGGAACATACCATTGAAAAATTATTCCTTATACACACATCAAAAAAAGTTTTGCATCACCCTGGTTCCCAGAAGTCCTGAAGATAAATGTTGACTGTGAATATTGTATCACAGACACAGTCTCTTTGGCTGTTCAGAGATGTCACTAAACCCACACAAATATGTAAAAAACCATGCACGAGCAGCACCTACTAGATGGAGGGGTCTGACAGCCAGTCATTCCACCAGGAAGGAGGTACGTGGCTCATGTTGTCTGTAGTTCAACCATGCCTAGACGGTCAATACCGCAGATTGATCATGTCCACATTGTTACTTTGTGCCAGGAAGGGCTCTCAACAAGGGAAGTGTCCAGGCATCTCGGAGTGAAACAAAGTGATGTTGTTTGAACATGGAAGAGATACAGAGAGAGAGGAACTGTCAATGACATGCCTCACTCAGTCTGACCAAGGGGTACTACTGCAGTGCATGACCATTACCTATGGATGATGGGTCGGATGAACACTGACAGCAATGCCACCATGTTGAATAATGCTTTTCGTGCAGCCACAGGATGTTGTGTTGTGGCTCAAACTGAGCGCAATAGGCTGCATGATGTGCAACTTCACTCCCGACGTCCACAGTGAGGTCCATTTTTCCAACCACAACACCATGTGGCACGTTACAAATGGGCCAAACAACATGCCAAATGGACCACTCAGGACTGGCATCCTGTTCTCTTCACTGATGAGTGTCACATATGCCTTCAATCAGACAATCATTGGAGACATGTTTGGAGGCAACCCAGTCAGGATGACATACTGTCCAGTGAGTGCAGCAAGGTTGAGGTTCCTTGCTGTTTTGGGGTGGCATTATGTGAGGCCAACGTACGCCGCTGATGGTCATGGAAGGTGCCATAACCACTGTACGATATGTGTATGCCATCCTCCGACCGATAGTGCAACCATATCCACAGCATGTTGGCGGTACAGTCGTCTTCATGAACAACAATTCACACCCCCATTGTGCACATCTTGGGAATGACTTCCTTCAGGATAATGACATCACTTGACTAGAGTGGCCAGCATGTTCTCCAGCCATGAACACCATCAAACATGCCTGGGATAGATTGAAAAGGGCTGTTTATGGATGACAAGACCCACCAACCATTCTGAGGGATCTATGCTAAATCACTGTTGAGGAGTGGGACAATCTGGATCAATGGTTCCTTGACGAACTTATGGATAGTATGCCAGGCATGCATCAATGCAAGAGGACATGCTACTGGGTATTAGAGGCACTGGTGTGTACAGCAATCTGGACCAGCACCTTTGAAGGTCTCAGTGTATGGTGGTACAACATGCTATGTGTGGTTTTCATGAGCAATAACAAGTGTGGAAATGATGTTTATATTGATTTCTATTCCAGTTTTCTGTACAGGTTCTCTTGAAACCGAGGTGATGCAAAACGTTTTTGATGTGTGTAGTATGAAAGCTTTTTGAGAAAGGCTGAATACCCTCAGTTCCCAAGAACAATGTAATTATCCCATTTCCAAAGGAAGCAAGTGCAGGCAGGTGTGAATATAAGTAAATTATCAGTTGAATATGTCATGACTGCAAAATACTGACATGAGTTTCATACAGAAATTGATCTCAGAGAAGACCAGTTTAGGTTCCCAAGAAATGGATGAACTTTAGTGGCTATACTGACCCTACAAATTCTCTTAGAAGACTGGCTGAAGAAGGCAAATTTATGTTTATAGCATTTGTAGATTTAAATAAAGCTCCTAACAATGGATGAGTGGCAGCATTAAAAGACAAGGAGTGAATGAGTATTCACAGCCCATATAGAAACCACACTGCAGTTATAATGGTAGAAAGATATGAAAGGTTGAGAAAGGATTGAGACAAGGTTGTAACCCTTCCCCAATGTTATTCAATTTGTACAGTGAGCAAACTGTAAATGAAACAAAGGACACATATGGAAAAAAATTAAAGCTGAGGGGAAAGAAATGAGTCTTTGAGGTTTGTCAGTGAGATGGTAACTCTATCAGAGACAGCAAAAGGTCTCAGATGAGCAGTTGAACAGAATTATTGTGTCCTGAAAAATGTTATAAGATGAACATCACCGAAAGTGAAACAAGAATACTGGGATGTATTTGAATTAAATCAGGTCATGCTGAGGGACTAAGAGTAGAAAATGAAGCACTAAAAGTTTTTTGAGCTTCACTTTCCCCTGCCCTTTTTCCTTAACCCAGAATTTAATCAGTTAATGTTTCCACAATCATGTATGCACAGAATCTCTGCCTATGACAGTTTTAGTACCCATTAACTAATTTGTTTCAGATCAGTCTTGTATGACCTGAGAGTATTTGAAGATAATATTGCCATTACTCCAATTCAGTTGCCACCAAGAAGTCACATAAAAGAAGTTGCCTGCAGTAACACACATTTCATTGTGCTTACCTCAGGTGATCATTACTTCATTACATACAACTGCATGAAAGTATAAAACATGTTTATTTTTCAAAATACACAGTATCTTTCAATAACACTATAAATTTTCTGTAAATCAACATTTTACATCAAACCCTTCTCATTTCTAATTGAAAGCTTTGAAATATTTTTATCTTCACTACATGGAATAGAACTGACTTATCACAATTTATTTAAACATCACGTGATGCCATTTCCAGATGTAACATACACTGTAAATCAAGTTCTATAGGCAAATAATGATAATATGAAAATACAGTTCATACCTGTAATGTCTATGTTAAAAAAAAAATGAATGCTGCTAAAAGCACCAATCATTTTTAGAATTAAGATTTTTTTGAATGTGTGATGACACTTGACTAGACATTAACTCATTTCTTACAGAGAGTAAATTGTAGCTGATGTTGACAAATCCTTATGCTATGATTCATAATTTTTTGTTGTATTATAAATTGTGTGAAATTTGTTCAGATGTTGATCTAATTATACTGCATAAAATTTCTAAAATACAAGATGGAAAAGGCAACTGATGGAATTACAATAAAATGCAAGACACAGAACTCAGTGAAAAAAATTATAGCACACTTCTTTCTGGATTGATAATGAATTGTGGTACTTTACGTTTTTAAAACCTGATCAATCCATAAATGTGAACAGATACTACAAGTCCCTCAAGACATTAAAGAAAGAAGAGTGGAAAGCTTTTAGAGGATGTCTGCTTGTTGCATTATAAAACTTGGTGTAATACTGCATGCAAAACATTTGAAGTATTTATTGGAATGTTCTGAATCATCCTGCCCATACTCTGGAACTAGTATCAAATAACTCACTTCCTGTCAGCATTTTGAAGGAGAACATGGATGTGAAATATTTTTCAATAAATAATAATTTAGCAGGTCAAGCATTACTCTGAAAGAAGTTGTTAGCAGGGATGTATGCTGTAAGCACTTGGCTGATACCCTGCTCCTTTCAGGCTTGGAGCTTAATAGTGACTGTGTGGAAAATTAGTGGTATACGAAATGTATAATAAGCCATGTACGAGGTGCGGCTAGAAAAAAACCAGACTGATGCTCGAAAAAACATTTATTTACAATTATTTACAATTTCATGTTATCTCCTTCAATGTACTCTCCTCCTCGGTCTCTACACCGCTCCATAGGAATTTTCCAGTGTTCATAGCAATGCTGCAGATCATTTTCGGTAAGTCCATACATTACTTCCGTTGCTTTTTCTTTTACTGCTTCAACAGTCTCAAATCTAGTTCCTTTCAAAGCTGACTTGACTTTAGGGAAAAGAAAAAAGTCACAGGGGGCCAAATCAGGTGAGTAGGGTGGATGATCTAAGATGGGAATGTTGTGTTTTGCCAAAAACGTCTTCACTGACAACGCACTGTGAGCTGGGGCATTGTCTTGGTGAAGGATCCATGACTTTTTTCTCCACAAATCGTTCCGTTTTCTCCGTACTTGCTCACGTAGGGTAGCCAAGACGCTAATGTAGTAATGCTGATTCACTGTTTGTCCCTCTGGTACCCAATCAAAGTGCACAATCCCTTTGATGTAAAAAAAAAAAAATCATCATTGCCTTGAATTTCGATTTTGACATTCGTGCTTTTTTTTGTCGTGGAGAACCAGGAGTTTTCCAATGCATCGATTGGTGTTTAGTTTCAGGATCGTAAGTAAAAAACCATGATTCATCGCAAGTAATAACATTTTGTAAGAAGGTGGGATCACTTTCAATGTTTTCTAGGATGTCAGAACAAATCATTCTTCGGCGTTCCTTCTGTTCAATTGTGAGACACTTTGGAACCATTTTTGAACACACTTTGTTCATGTTGAAACTTTCATGAAGAATCTGCCTAACACTTTCCTTGTCAACTCCTGTTAACTCGGACACTGCTCTGATTGTTAAACGGCGATCTTGTCGAACAAGTTTACCAATTTTTTCAATGTTTGCATCAGTTTTTGCTGACAATGGTCTGCCAGTGCGAGTGTCATCACTGGTGTCTTCACGGCCATCTTTAAATTGTTTAAACCACTCAAACACTTGTGTTCGCGATAAACAATCATCGCCGTACACTTGTTGTAACATTACAAACGTTTCACTTGCAGATTTTCCTAGTTTGAAACAAAATTTGATGTTAACACGCTGTTCTTTCTGTACACTCAACATTTTCCGATACACAGACAAAACGTCAACTACTTAAAACAGACGCCATGGGCAGACTGAGTGCAGGAGGCAGATGAAACTCGAGCAGTAGGCGGAGCGAGAGTCACGTAACAGGCCACGCGACTTTCAGCCTTATTGCATTCGTTTTATTGTTTCACCAGTACTAGTCCGGTTTTTTTCTAGCCACACCTTGTATACTTTATGAATACATATGCACTTAGCTGACTGCATAGTAGGCAGGAAAGAAATACCCATCATATGATGACCTGTGTGAATCATGGTCACTTGGAGCTTAGGTGTCTTAAACTTTTACTGTCTGCAAGTATTGGAATATAGCTGTCATCTAATATGGGTGGTGTCTCAAAAATTTGTTTCTATTTAAATTGAATGGATCTTGTTTGAATCCATCTTTGGCCACCAACTAATAGCTTTACTCATCAGCTAGTACCCATGGATAGTTGAATGGAAGCAGTAATGTCATGGCCATTATAAATACTGTAGTTTTGTCTGTGCAGATGCCCTCTATAATGTGATCCAGACAAATAGTTTTCCACAGTGTAGTGTACAATGACCTGACCGATGTGCTATTATCATCATTAGTTTGATGTATGTTTGCTGTTAATGAGTGAAAACCATCAAAAAATTTCAAAAACGGTCACAAACTACACCTTGCATCTGTTTGGTCTACAAGATCAACTGTCTTTAGTACAACCTACCTACTAAAAGTACTTGTACACCCATTATATGATCATTGGTGGTAGTTCATGATACTTATCTTAACTTCAAACTTTCTCTTGATACTCACAGAAAGTACTTCATAATGTAAGATTATTTTTATATGGTCTTCAGTCACCAGATATTGTTTCAGTAGCCTTATTACTTAATGTGGTTTGTCTTTCATGATTTCTAAAATCATTTACACACCCCCATGAACCATGGACCTTGCTGTTGGTGGGGAGGCTTGTGTGCCTCGCTGATACAGATGGCTGTACCATAGGTGCAACCACAATGGAGGGATATCTGTTGAGAGGCCAGACAAATGTGTGGTTCCTGAAGAGGGGCACCAGCCTTTTCAGTAGTTGCAGGAGCAACAGTCTGGATGATTGACTGATCTGGCCTTGTAACACTTACCAAAACGGCCTTGCTGTGCTGGTACTGTGTACGGCTGAAAGCAAGGGGAAACTACAGCCATAATTTTTCCCAAGGGCATGCAGCTTTACTGTATGGTTAAATGATGATGGCGTCCTCTTGGGTAAATATTCCATAGGTAAAATAGTCCCCCATTCAGATCTCCGGGAGGGGACTACTCAAGAGGACGTCGTTATCAGGAGAAAGAAAACTGGTGTTCTATGGATTGGAGCATGGAATGCCAGATCCTTAATCGGGTAGGTAGGTTAGAAAATTTAAAATGGGAAATGGATAAGTTAAAGTTAGATATAGTGGGAAATAGTGAAGTTCGGTGGCAGGAGGAACAAGACTTTTGGCCAGGTGAATACAGGGTTATAAATACAAAATCAAATAGGGGTAATGCAGGAGTAGGTTTAATAATAAATAAAAAAATAAGAGTGCAAGTAAGCTACTACAAACAACATAGTGAACGCATTTATGTGGCCAAGATAGACACAAAGCCCATGCCTATTACTGTAGTACAAGTTTATATGCCAACTAGCTCTGTAGATGATGAAGGAATTGATAAAATGTATGATGAGATAAAAGGAATTATTCAGGTAGTGAAGGAAGACAATAATTTAATAGTCATGAGTGACTGGAACTCGAGAGGAGGAAAAGGGAGAGAAGGAAACATAGTAGGTGAATATGGACTGGGGGTAAGAAATGAAAGAGGAAGCCGTCTGGTAGAATTTTGCACAGAGCATACCTTAATCATAGCTAACACTTGGTTCAAGAATCATAAAAGAAGGTTGTATACATGGAAGAATCCTGGAGATACTGACAGGTTTCAGATAGATTATATAATGGCAAGACAGAGATTCAGGAATCAGGTTTTAAATTGTAAGCCTTTTCCATGGGCAGATGTGGGCTCTGGTCACAATCTATTGGTTATGAACTGTAGATTAAAACTAAAGAAACTGCAAAAAGGTGAGAATTTGAGGAGATGGGACCTGGATAAACTGAAAGAACCAGAGGTTGTAGAGAGCTTCAGGGAGAGCATTAGGGAACGATTGACAAGAATGGGGGAAAGAAATACAGTAGAAGAAGGATGGGTAGCTTTCAGAGACAAAATAGTGAAGGTAGCAGAGGATCAAGTAGGTAAAAAGACGAGGGCTAATAGAAATCCTTGGGTAACAGAAGAGATATTGATTTAATTGATGAAAGGAGAAAATTGACAGGAAGTGCAAAATAGCTAAGCAGGGACAGCTAGAGGACAAATGTAACGATGTAGAGGCTTATCTCACCAGGAGTAAGATAGATACTGCGTACAGGAAAATTAAAGAGACCTTTGGAGAAAAGAGAGCCACTTGTATGAATATCAAGAGCTCAGATGGAAACCCAGTTCTAAGCAAAGAAGGGAAAGCAGAAAGATGGGAGGAGTATATAGAGGGTCTATACAAGAGTGATGTACTTGAGGACAATATTATGGAAATGGAAGAGGATGTAGATGAAGATGAAATGGGAGATATGATACTCCGTGAAGAGTTTGACAGAGCACTGAAAGACCTGTATCAAAACAAGGCCCCAGGAGTAGACAACATTCCATTAGAACTACTGACGGCCTTGGGAGAGCCAGTCCTGACAAAACTCTACCATTTGGTGAGCAGGATGTATGAGACAGGCGAAATACCCTCAGACTACCAGAAGAATATAATAATTCCAATCCCAAAGTAAGCAGGTGTTGACAGATGTGAAAATTGCTGAACATTTGTAGACTTAGAGAAAACTTTTGACAATGTTGACTGGAATACTCTCTTTCAAATTCTGAAGTTTGCAGGGAGTGAAAGGCTATTTACAATTTGTATAGAAATCAGATGGCAGTTATAAGAGTCGAGGGGCATCAAAGAAAGGGAAGCAGTGGTTGGGAAGGGAGTGAGACAGGGTTGTAGCCTCTACCCGATGTTATTCAATCTGTATATTGACCAAGCAGTAAAGGAAACAAAAGAAAAATTCAGAGTAAGTATTAAAATCCATGGAGAAGAAATAAAAACTTTGAGTTTCACTGATGACATTGTAATTCTGTCAGAGACAGCAAAGGACTTGGAAGAGCAGCTGAACGGAATGGACAGTGTCATGAAAGGAGGATATAAGATGAACAACAAGAAAACAAAATGAGGATAATGGAATGTAGTCAAATTAAGTCGTGTGATGCTGAAGGAATTAGGTTAGGAAATGAGACACTTAAAGTAGTAAAGGAGTTTTGCTATTTGGGAAGCAAAATAAATGATGATGGTCGAAGTAGAGAAGATATAAAATGTTAACATCAAGTATAAATTTAAGTGTCAGGAAGTCATTCCTGAAAGTATTTGTATGGAGTGTAGCCATGTATGGAAGTGAAACATGGACAATAAATAGTTTGGACATGAAGAGAATAGAAGCTTTTGAAATGTGGTGCTACAGAAGAATGCTGAAGATTAGATGGGTAGATCACATAATTAATGAGGAGGTATTGAATAGAATTGGGGAGAAGAGGAGTTTGTGGCACAACTTGACTAGAAGAAGGGATCAGTTGGTAGGACATGTTCTGAGGCATCAAGGGATCACAAATTTAGCATTGGAGGGCAGCGTGGAGGGTAAAAATTGTAGAGGTAGAGCAAGAGATGAATACACTAAGCAGATTCAGAAGGATGTAGGTTGCAGTAAGTACTGGGAGATGAAGAAGCTTGCACAGGATAGAGTAGCATGGAGAGCTGCATCAAACCAGTCTCAGGACTGAAGACCACAACAACAACAAAATCATTTAAGAAAAAATCAAACAATAGACAATCCAGGATGTAATGTAATTATATTTTGAAAAGGATAGCTGATACTCACCATATAGTGGAGATGCTGAGTCACAGATATACACAACAAAAGTACTGTCACAAAACAAGTTTTCGACCAACAAGGTTTTTGTCAAAAATAGATGACAGACACACACATACACTCAAGCAAATACAAACACATTTGACCACAGCCTCTGGCAGCTGAAGCCATGCTACATGCAGCAGCAGCAGCAGCAGCAGCAGTGCATGATGGAGGAGGAGGCAACTGGGTGGGGGTTAGGAGGAGGCTGGGGTGGGAAGGATAGTGAGCTAGGATCAGGGGACAATGAAGTGCTCCTGGGCAGCATGCAGGGATGAGGTGGAGAGAGGGTATGGCTGCTAAGTGCAGTCAGGAGGTTAGATGGAGGGTGGCAGACAGGTGGGGGAAGGGAGGGCAGCGTAAAAGGAGAGAAGTAAAAAGACTGGGTGTGTTGGTGGAATAGAGGGCTATATAGTGCTAGAATGGGAACAGGGGAGGGGAGGACAATCACTGACGAAGGTTGAGACCAGGACAGTTATGGGCACATAGGATATATTGCAGAGAGACTTCCCACCTGTGCAATTCAGAAAAACTTATATTGGTGGGAGGGATCCCCATGGCACAGACTGTAAGGCAGTCATTGAAATGAAGAGTGTCATGTTTGGAGGCATGTTCAGCAACAAGGTGGTCCAGTTGTGCACCTGCATGGCACCATCCTATGCCAACCTATTCACAGGCCATCTAGAGGAATCTTTCCTAAACACCCAGAATCCCAGACCCCTCACCTGGTTCATATTTGTTGATGACATCTTTGAAAACTGGATTGAGGATGAGGACATCCTATCGACATTCCTTCAGAACCTCAACAGCTTCTCACCCATTCACTTCACCTGGTCCAATGCAGCCCAGAAAGCCACTTTCCTAGATGCTGGCCTCCAACTCAAAGATGGCTATATCAGTACCTCTGTCCATATCAGACCTACTAATCACCAGCAAAACCTCTACCTTGACAGCTGCCACCCGTTCCCCACCAAGAAGTCCCTTCCATACAGCCTAGCCACCCATGGTCATTGCATCTGCAGTGACAAGCAGTCCCTCTTGAAAAATACTGATGGTCCCACTGAGGCCTTTATAGACCATAATTATCCTCCCAGCATTGTGCAAAAACAAATTCCTGTGCCTTATCTTTCCAGTCAGCCACCATCTCTCAGAGTCTCACTGTCCAGTCACAGAGGAGCATTCCCCTCCTAACTCAGTACCACCCAGGTCTGGAACAACTGAATTACGTTCTCTGCCAGGGTTTTGACTACCTCTCATCATGCCCTGAGATGAGAAATGTTCTGTCCACTATCCTTCCCTCCCCTCCCACTGTGGAATTCTGCCATCCACTGAACCTATACAATATACTCCCCATCCCCACACAACCCCTGCTCCCAACCCCTTACCTCATGGCTCATTTCCCTGTAATAGGCCTAGATGCAAGACCTGTCCCATACATTCTCCCACCACCACCTACTCCAGTCTAGTCACAAACATCACCTATCCCATCAAAGGCAGGGCTACTTGTGAAACCAGCCATATGATCTACAAGCTAAGTTGCAACAACTGTGCTACATTCAATGTGGGCATGACATCCAACAAGCTGTCTGTCTGAAAGAATGGCCACCGACAAACTGTGGCTAAGAAACAACTGGATCATCCTGTTGCTGAGCATGCCTCCAAACATGACGTTCTTCGTTTCAATGACTGCTTCAAAGCCTGTGCCATATGGATCCTTCCCATCAACACCAGCTATTCGGAACTGCACAGGTGGTAACACTGCAATATATCCTAAATTTGCATAACTGTCCTGTCCTCAACCATCATTAGTCATTTTCCTCACCCATCAAGCCCCTCCCCTGTTCCCATTCTAGCACTATACAACCCTCTGTTCCACCAATGCATCCAGTCTTTTTACATCTCTCCTTCTCCAATACCCCTCTCCCCCCCCCCTCCAAACCTTTCCCCTACCCACCATCTAACCTCCCGACTGCACCTAGCTGCCATACCCTCTACACCTCATCCCTGCACGCTCCCCAGCAGCACTTCACTATCCCCCCCTGGGATAGCTACTGCTATCACTCCCCTCCCCACACCAGCATCCTCCTTACCCCCACCCAGTTGCCTCTTCCATCGTGCACTGCTGCTGCTGATCTTAGTGTGGCTTCAGCTGCCAGAGGCTGTGGTCATGTGTGTGTGAGTTGCATTTGCATGAGTTGCATTTGCATGAGTGTAAGTGTGTGTCTGTTGTCTATGTCTGACAAAGGCCTAGTTGGCCAAAAGCTTATTTTTTGACAATCATGTAAGGAAATGGTGATCAAATGATTATTCAAGATATAACACCAAACAATCAGATGATATGCACATAATCTTGAAGATGTTCATAATCCTGAAGGTGTTCATGGTAGATAAGTGTGAGAATTATCACACATTTGGCTTAGTATAACAACAGTGTAAATTCCTGGATTGATATATTAGGCTTTTCACTGAAATTGAGAATATTGTGGTTGACAATCAGTCTGGCTGGCTCCAAAGAGGCTATTTTTACATTGTGTCTGACAATGGAGACGATATTGAAGAAAAATCAAGACACCTTCATAGGGATCTGCTGACCTAAAAAGAGCTTTTGGCAACTTAAAATGGTGCAAGATATTTGAAAATTTCAGGAAAATAAGTATAAGCTATAGGGAAATGCAGGTAATATTCAGTATTTACAAGAACCATGAGAAAACAATGGGAAGGGAATGTTGATCCTATTGTACAATTAATCACAAAAAACAGTATTTTAAATTTGAAAATATTATTTGGAAACTTCCATTTGTTATAGGACAAAAATCACAAACCCAAACAAAACATTTGATAGCTAGACCCCCATTCCTCTGTACATCTCAAAATGTCATTTGTTTTCAAAGAAAAATAAAGCCAACACAAGGAAGAACTGTTTAAAGAACTGTAGTTTATGAATGTAAATGTAACCCTCATCATCCCACCCCTCAGTACCTATGTCAATTATAAGGCTCATTCAGTAAGTACTGCAACACATTTTTTTCTAAAATCAGGTCTACTGGTCAATGTAAGAGCCAACATCTTGCTGCTCCATAACCTCCATATCATGCAAGTCAGTGGAGTGATTTCTTCATTATGCCAAATAGATGGAAAATGGAAGGAATGAGATCTGGCTGTAGGTTGGATGACAGACAAAAGGCCAGTGAAGTTTTGTGAACTCCTCTCAGGTGTGCAGACTTGTGTGAGGCCTTGTATTATCATGGAGAAGGAGCTGTTTGTTTGCATTTTTGTGGTGATGAATATGCTGAAATAGTTTCTTCAATTTACTGAGGGTAGCACAGTATACTTCAGAGTTGATTGTTGCACCATGAGGGAGGCCATTGAACAGAATAACCCCTACAGAGTCCCAGAAGACCTTTGCCATGGCTTTACCAGCTGAGGGTGCAGCTTTGAACTTTTTCTTAGGAGGCGAGGAGGCATGACATCACTCTATGGATTACTGTTTTGTTTCCAGTTCAAAGTGATGGATGCACGTTTCACAGCCTCTGATAGTGTTTGACAAAAAACTATCATGACCAGCTATATAACATGCAAGCAATTCTGGACAGATGTTTCTTCATTGCTCTTTATTGTCTTCTTTTAGGCAGTGAGGAACCCAGCAGGTACACACCTTTGAGTACCACAGCTAATGAGTGTTCCAGAGACATTCAATTGAGCATCAAGGTGTTTGATTGTGATCCATTGATCACCTTGAATGAGAGTGTCTGCATGATCCAACATAGCAGAAGTCACAGCTATGTGTGGTTGGCCAGCATGTGGAAGATCAGGTTTGCATGACTTTGTTGCAATGATGATAGATGACTTGCCCAATGACTTACTGAGCTTTTGTTCACTGCCAAGTCTCCATAGACATTCTGCAAGTGCCTATGAATATTTTTGATGCTCTGGTTTTCAGGCAAAAGAAACTCAAAGACAGCCCTCTGCTTGGACTGCACCTCCATTACAGATGCCATTTTGAAGGCTACGTATAGTGCCACCACCTATCAGAACTTCATGAAATTATATGGGCTAAAACAGGAATATTCCACTTAGTCTCACAACATATTCTGCATTTTTCAACTGAAATTGGCCGAGAAAAAAGATGTGTTATGTTACTTATTGAACACCCTTGTACTTGCACTTTTTGGGGAATTTCACAACTTGACCTAATCAGATAACTTTGTTTGGTGAGACTCTTGGAGTGGTGGGTAACTCATTTACAGATGAGGTGCTTTGTAGGCTATCCTGTAACCACTGGTGTTTGAATTCACTAGGATATAGGCAGTTAGCAATCTGTCAAGTGAGATGTTAGTTGGCACATCCTTAATGCTTAGAGTGAAATATTTTGTTTGTCACTTCAGGAATTCATAGGAGCCCTCATATGGAAGCACTAGTTTGACTTTAACTTAATCATTTCTCACAAATACATGAGTCATATTACACAGATCTTCACTAACGAATGTTGTTTTCTTTGCCTTCTGAATGGTGTAATTGATCCATATGTTGACGTAACTGAGAACTGAATGGTGTTAGATCTACTTCTTGTTTGTTTTCCAACCTCACCATGAAATCACCAAGAAATGTTACAGTTGTGCCATACAACAACTCAGGAGCTATTGAGTTATATCTTCTCTCACACAGCAACACAGTCGTAGGATAGTTTTAGCAATGACATGACTCCGTTTATTTCTACCATGTGCTCTGATGGCTGCCTTCAGTGACTCTAGATGATGTGTGGTAATTTAGAACCACAAATCTTAGCTAGTGCAAAGAACAGCTCTGATTGGAACAGTGTTCATTTGTCAGTCACTATTTGGTTAGCTGCTCCAAACCTAGTGATTCAGGAGCTACAAAGCTCTCGTGCCATGGCTGCTACTCAAGCATCATGCAGTGGAATGACTTCTGCCCAGTTACTGAACCAATTGATGCTCATTGAACAGTATATGAAATCATCTGAGGGAGGCAGTAGATTGGTCAGGTTAATGTTTACAATGTTTACCACCTTAAATCATCCATCTGTGCCTGGAAACTGGCCAATAGCAGATTTAGTAATTGTGTCTAGCCACATTGTTCTTTTGGCATGGTATGCACAATTCTACTCTGCAAACCACCCCAAATTACATGGAAGAGGGTACATTTCATTGTACCAGTTATTAAGGTTTCTTCCCATTACATTCACATATGGCGCATGGGAAGAACGATTGTTTGAATACCTCTGTGGGTGCTGTAATTATTCTAATCTTGTACTGATGATCCCTATGTGGGTGACATGTAGGAGGTTATAATATATTCATAGAGTCATAATTTAAAACCAGTTCTTGAAATTTGTTAGTAGACTTATCCAGATGGTTTATGTCTATCTTCAAGAGCCTTCCAATTCAGTTTCCACAACATCACTGCAACACTCTCCCATAGGTTGAACAAACCTGTGATCATCTGTGGTAAATTTCTCTGTGTAAGTTCAGTATCCCCTGTCAGTCCTTTTGGTACAGGTCTCACTCACTTCAGCAATATTCTAGAACTGTTCCCATGAGTGATTTGTAAGTAATATACTTTGTACACTGATTGCATTTCCTAAGTATTCTACCAATAAACCAAAGTCTACCACCTGCTTCACTCACAACTAAGTCTACATGATTATTCCATTTCATATCCCTACAATGTGTTACACCCAGGTGTTTGTATGAGTTGGCTGATTCCAGCTGTGGCATTGCTATTATAATCATAGGACACTACATTTTTTCGTGGAGTGCATGGTCTTACATTTCTGGATATTTAAAGCAAGTTACTAATCTTTCCACCATTCTGAAATCATATGAAGATCTGTCTGAATATTTATGCAGCTTCTTTCTGACAGTACTTCATCACAGATAGCTGCATCATCTGCAAAAAGTCTGAGGCTACTTTTACTATTGTCCTCAAGGTCTATATACAAATTGAACAGCAAGAGTCCAAACACAGTTTCCTGTAGGGTGTGCCACTGCCAGGGTCTAAACACAGTTCCCTGTGGCACACCCAAAGTTACTTCTACATACAACAATGATTCTGTATCCCAGATAACACGCTGTGTCCTACCTACCAAAAAGTCTTCAATCCAGTCACAAATTTCACTTGATACCCCAGATGATCAAACTTTTGATAGTAAGCGTAGGTATGGTACTGAGTCGAATGCTTTTCAGAACTCAAGACATACAGCATCACCTGACTGCATTGATCCAAAACTTTCAGTATGTCTTGTGAGAAAGGCAGGTGTTGGGTTTCACAGGATCAAAGTTGTTGGAATCCATGCTGGTTAGCATTGAGGAGGTAATTCTGTTCAAGATACCTCACTATGCTTGAGCTACGAATATGTTGTAAGATTCCACAGCAAATCAGTGTCAAGGATACTGAATGGTAGTTTTGTGGATCATTTCTCCTACTCTACTTGAACATGGGTGTGAACTGTGTGTTTCTTTTTATGAGAACTGGGCATGGTTTTTCGTTTGTGGGATCTACGATAGCTTATAGATAGGAGAGGGGCTAACTCAACCACAGGTTCAGTAAAGAATCTGAAATGAATTCCAGGGGGCCTGGAGCTTTGTCCTGTTTTAATTATTTCAGCTGTTTCTCAACACCACTGACATTAATATATATTTCATTCATCTTTTCATTGGTACAAATATTAAATTTGAACAATTCTTCTGTGTTTTCTTTCGTAAAGGAATATTTGAAAACAGAGTTAAGCATTTCAGTTTTTGCTTTGCTACTCTCAGTTTCAGTTCCTGTCTCATTTTCTAGGATATGGACACTAACTTTGGTGCCACTACAGACTTTACACACAGCCAGAATTTCTTTGGGTTCTGTGAAAGATCGCTTGGCAATATTCTGCTCTGGCAGTTTTCAGTGGTACGAGGATTAAATTGGGGCAATTCTCCTCGGTTTTCCTTTGTAAAGGAACATTTGGAAGCAGATTTAAGCATTTCAGCTTTTGCCTTGCTACCATCAGTTTCAGTTCCTGTCTTATTTGCTAAGGATGAACACTAACTTTGGTATCACTAATAGCCTTTACACATATCTAGAATTTCTTTGAATTTTGTGAAAGATCATTTGACAGTTTTCTGCTATGGAAGTTACTGGAAGCTTATTATGTAGTACTATCTGCTTTTTTAGAAGTTTCTTTATAGTGACTGTGTACCATGGTGGGCCCCTCACACTATGAGCTGTTCTACTGGGTATATTTCTACCCAATCCATGATCAAGTATTCTTTTAAACTTGAGCTGTAGTACCTCTAAATGCTCCTGTACTGTGCTGAAAGTTTCAAGTTCTGCTTTGAGGTAGAACCCTACTGATTTTTTAAACTATATTACTGGATATATATATCTTTCTGCTAGTTAGAGTTGCCCTTCATACTTCGTTAATCATTGTTGCCACAACCACATCATGATCACTGATACCCTTTATGATGTGGACATCCTCTAAATGGTCAGATCTATTTGTTGCCATTGGATCCAATATATTTCCATTATGAGTGGGGTACCAAACTATCTGCTCTGGATAGTTTTCAGAGAAGGCATTTATTAATGTTTCACAGGATGTCTTATCATGCCCACCACTAACAAAACTGTAATTCTGCCTGTTGATAGATGGATGATTAAAGTCTCCACCAATGATTACACTATGATTGGAGAACTTATGTACATGCAAAAAGGTGGGAATTTAAGGAGATGGGACCTGGATAAACTGAAAGAACCAGAGGTTGTACAGAGTTTTAGGGAGAGCATAAGGGAACAATTGACAGGAATGGGGGAAAGAAATACAGTAGAAGAAGAATGGGTAGCTTTGAGGGATGAAGTAGTGAAGGCAGCAGAGGATCAAGTAGGTAAAAAGACCAGGGCTCTTAGAAATCCTTGGGTAACAGAAGAAATATTGAATTTAATTGATGAAAGGAGAAAATATAAAAATGCAGTTAATGAAGCAGGCAAAAAGGAATACAAACGTCTCAAAAATGAGATCGACAGGAAGTGCAAAATGGCTAAGCAGGGATGGCTAGAGGACAAATGTAAGGATGTAGAGGCTTATCTCACTAGGGGTAAGATAGATACTGCCTACAGGAAAATTAAAGAGACCTTTGGAGATAAGAGAACCACTTGTATGAACATCAAGAGCTCAGATGGAAACCCAGTTCTAAGCAAAGAAGGGAAAGCAGAAAGGTGGAAGGAGTATATAGAGGGTCTATACAAGGGCGATGTACTTGAGGACAATACTATGGAAATGGAAGAGGATGTAGATGAAGATGAAATGGGAGATACAATACTGCGTGAAGAGTTTGACAGAGCACTGAAAGACCTGAGTCGAAACAAGTCCCCCAGAGTAGACAACATTCAATTGGAACTACTGACGGCCTTGGGAGAGCCAGTCCTGACAAAACTCTACCATCTGGTGAGCAAGATGTATGAAACAGGCGAAATACCCTCAGACTTCAAGAAGAATATAATAATTCCAATCCCAAAGAAAGCAGGTGTTGACAGATGTGAAAATTACCGAACTATCAGTTTAATAAGCCACAGCTGCAAAATACTAACACGAATTCTTTACAGACGAATGGAAAAACTAGTAGAAGCCGACCTCGGGGAAGATCAGTTTGGATTCAGTAGAAATACTGGATCACGTGAGGCAATACTGACCTTACGACATATCTTAGAAGATAGATTAAGGAAAGGCAAACCTACGTTTCTAGCATTTGTAGACTTAGAGAAAGCTTTTGACAATGTTGACTGGAATACTCTCTTTCAAATTCTAAAGGTGGTAGGGGCAAAATACAGGGAGCGAAAGGCTATTTACAATTTGTACAGAAACCAGATGGCAGTTATAAGAGTCGAGGGACATGAAAGGGAAGCAGTGGTTGGGTAGGGAGTGAGACAGGGTTGTAGCCTCTCCCATATGTTATTCAATCTGTATACTGAGCAAGCAGTAAAGGAAACAAAAGAAAAATTCGGTGTAGGTATTAAAATGCATGGAGAAGAAATAAAAACCTTGAGGTTTGCCGATGACATTGTAATTCTGTCAGAGACAGCAAAGGACCTGGAAGAGCAGTTGAACGGAATGGACAGTGTCTTGAAAGGAGGATATAAGATGAACATCAACAAAAGCAAAACGAGGATAATGGAATGTAGTCGAATTAAGTCGGGTGATGCTGAGGGAATTAGATTAGGAAATGAGACACTTAAAGTAGTAAAGGAGTTTTGCTATTTGGGGAGCAAAATAACTTATGATGGTCGAAGTAGAGAGGATATAAAATGTAGACTGGCAATGGCAAGGAAAGCATTTCTGAAGAAGAGAAATTTGTTAACATCGAGTATAGATTTAAGTGTCAGGAAGTCATTTCTGAAAGTATTTGTATGGAGTGTAGCCATGTATGGAAGTGAAACATGGACGGTAAATAGTTTGGACAAGAAGAGAATAGAAACTTTCGAAATGTGGTGCTACAGAAGAATGCTGAAGATTAGATGGGTAGATCACATAACTAATGAGGAAGTATTGAACAGGATTGGGGAGAAGAGAAGTTTGTGGCACAACTTGACCAGAAGAAGGGATCGGTTGGTAGGACATGTTCTGAGGCATCAAGGGGTCACCAATTTAGTATTGGAGGGCAGCGTGGAGGGTAAAAATCATAGGGGGAGACCAAGAGATGAATACACTAAGCAGATTCAGAAGGATGTAGGTTGCAGTAGGTACTGGGAGATGAAGAAGCTTGCACAGGATAGAGTAGCATGGAGAGCTGCATCAAACCAGTCTCAGGACTGAAGACCACAACAACAACATGCACATGCAAAGTGAGGTTTTTCCTATGGTATTTTATTACATTAGGAGACAGGTCTGATGGGTGATAGAAGGATGCAATTACAATTTTATGCCCACCCCTGATACAGAATCTAACCCAAACAGTCTCACATATAGCTTCAATTTCTATTTCAGTGGATTCAAATTTCTTGTTTACTGTGACAAATACATCAACTCCATTTACCATTAGCCTAGCCCTTCGACATATACTTAAATGTTCTCCAAATTCTAGCTGGTATCAATTTCATGTTTCAATCAACTTTATGGTCCTAGTATTATGTGAGCTTCTCTGCTTTTCACAAGTGCTTCAAACTCTGGCACTTTGTTTTGAATGCTTTGGCAGCTAACCGCTGTGATTTTAACACTCTCACCTGTGGGAAGCATTTCTTGTGGTCTTACACTGATACTTTTGGGTTTCCAGGAAGTCATAGCTAGCTCATCACAGAACTTCCAAAGTTTCTGGTTCAGTCATTCCATTTGACTGAGAACCAATGGGTCATGATCAGTTCTGGGGACAATGTTGCAAACTGTGAGCTTCACTTAAACTCAGTGCACAAGGCTGGTCTTCTCAATCTTCTCTGCCAGCCACTCGACTGATACAAGTATGACCACAGAAGCCAGGAGTCAGGCACCATTTGTTCCAACAAGCATTGATTTGCTTGCACCCCGTCCCCTCAATGATTGCTGGAGTAGCCTCTTCAACATGTTGGCTGAGGCCCTCAGGCATACACACTGAGTGCACGTGGTGCCCTTGCCTGTCTCTTGCTGCCATTTCCCTTAGGGGTACCATTGTTCACTGTACATTTGAACTGCTGATGATTAATAGACTCCTACCCTTTTGCATTTGCCTCCTCTTGACACCAGACCACAGAGGCTTCCCTGAAACAGGTGAAGTGAGTCTCACTGGTTCAGTTTCAGTTTCAATGAAGGACAACACCTCCAAATTGTTCGTCAGGCAGGTTGGTATGACACCCTGAGTCCTCTCTGGTCCCAGTCCACCCTATACAAAATACAGCAGGTTGGTGTGACACCCTGAGTCCTCCCTGGTCCCTGTCCACCCTATAGAGAATACCTAGCTCTACCACTCAAATGCTACTCGCGGTCAAGTGGATGAGTAGCAACATATCCATACTTTCTGCAGTGGAGACACAATATACAGAAAAAGATAGTACTTGAGGTACCTCTAGTACCACAGATATACAACACTTAAAAGCTCTTCCAACATGTTAATTTGCAGCAGCTGCCAATTTTTTGAGGGTAGCCAGGGTGATTTCCAGCAGTTTATGAATGTCAAACAAGGCTGCATTTTGGCTGGTGCAATGGACAGTGACCAAATAACTTTAAAATAAGCCTGCTGATTGGCTTTTATATCTATTGAGCTACAAAAATTACTAATTCCCTATAAGAATTGTATCAAATACACAAAATGAGATTTCTATTCAGGCAACAGAAAAATCTGTGGTAAAAGTTACTAATTTCCTAAAACTTTTTGGTGTCAATCGCAGTTATTAGGAAACAAAAATAGAGTTAATTTATGATAAATATAGATCATATACAGGTGTTCATTTGACCTCAAGACATTGAAATAGCTTGACAACTACAAACTGGATAAAAAAAAAGTTATAATTTCAATTTGTCTAATTTGGGGAACATCCAATGATACCACACTCAACCCCCACCCCACCCCATGTGTGAGTGGCAGGGGGAAACTTCAAAGTCTTCACTGAATTATGATTCTACGGAAAAATCTGTATGTGTTTTGTTTGAAATAATTTTCTTCATTTCACTACAGATGGCACTGTAATTGGAGGAATAGAAATGGGTACACAAACATAATTTATGACATGCTACTCATGACACAGCTCTTGGATATCCAATAGCACTTGGGACCCCACCTTGATGCTGTGAGGGTAGGACAGGCCAGTATTACATAACTTTTAATTGGAAACCACATTCACAACATTGTATTCCTCTGATATATCAAACAGAGTACTATTTGACATGCCACCATGGCCATGCAGTGAACTGCCACATATCATAACAGGCAAAACACTGTGATTGGAGCTCATGTACCATGCAGATGTAGAACAGATAGCAGCTCTGAACATTACAGCACTTGCACAGTATTTATTGCTTGCCCACCCACCTATTATTTGGAGAACAGACTTGCAAGTGAATGATGAATGTTGCAATCACAGAAGAAAAAATTGAAATGATCCTGATTTACGGAGAATGTAGGAGAAATGTTGAGGCTGCTATTACCTTGTATACTGAGTGTTTTCCAGAGAAAGCTCACTTTCATTCTTTCTTTTACAAGGTTGCAAATGCCTTTATGTTTGAGGACAGTGAACACACCAGCAAAAGGAAATGAGCAAACATGTTGCAGGAGCAGATAACGAAATAGCCATACTATCGGCATGCCACCACAACCCATGGATAAGCACCTGACAATTATACCATTATTCTGGTATGTCCATAGGTAGTATTGACACAATACTGCATCTTAATAAGTATCATTCATAACACATGTCAATGCATCAAGAACTTCATAGCACTGATTTCCTTAACTCTCAGTTAAGGTTTGTGAATGGCCATGTCAACAAATGCAAAGGACCACCATGTTCTTTGCCAAGGTATTATTTTGCTATGATGCTACACTCACAAATCATGGTAGTGTTAACCAGTGTAATGTTTATTTCTAGAGTGTAGGCAATCCTCACTGTTTACAGCAAGTTGATCATCAATGTCCTTGGTCAGTTAGCAAATGGGGTGGCATCATGGGGAACAACCTCATTGGTCCATATTTTATTGATGGCACATAGAATGGACACAAATATTGAACGTTTTTGAAACAGGAACTACCATATAACTGCAGGATATTGCCCTAGATGTTTGACAAAGTATATGGTTTCGACACGACAGTTGTCCAGTGTGGTATCCAGTTGCAGTGCGGTATCCAATTAAAGCACTGGAGATGTTAGACTGTGTTTACACTGGTTGGTGGGTAGGCAGAGCTGGCCCTTTAACTGGCCTACTAGGTAACTGGATTTGTTATCACTCGATTTCCTTCTGTGGGGATATTTAAAAGATAAAGTGTACCAGCAAGTGCAGACAGGCCATGAAGACACGGTTGCCTGCATCAGAAACGCCTATACTGACATTCCCACAGATATGCTTCTGTCCTGTGTTCGGTCATTTGAAAAGTGGATCATTAAGTGTATTGAAGTTGGCAGTACTATGTTTGAACACTAACTCTAATTCGAAAAGTAAAGTAGTGTTTCCCTCAGGTCACACCCATAGTGGTGAGTCAAGTAGTCCCCTGTTTGATACATCAGAAGAATTCAACATTATGAATGAGGTTTCAAATTAGAAGTTATGACATATTGACCTGTCCTACCCTCGCAGCATGGAGATGGGGCCCATGGGCCACTGGGTATTTGAGGGCTATTGGGTAGAATATTATAAATTACAATTGTGTCCCCCTTTCTGTTTCTCCTATTACAGCGCCATCTTTGGTGAAATGAAGAAAATGCTCCATACAAAACGTATGTAGACTGTGCTGCAGAATTGTAATCAGCTGTAAAAAATGGGGGTTCCCACTGAAGATTTCAAAGTTGCCCCCTGCCACCCATGAACGGCAGTACAAATAGTCACAGGTTTGTTTGACTCATGGTAGAGTGTCACTGAGATCCTGAAAAAACCTGGACTGGCAGCTGTTTGACAGTAGATGTTAACTGTCCTTTGAAAGCCTACTTACAAAGTCTAAAAAACTATCTCAAGTGAGGATTCTATGAACATACTACAATCCCCTATATATCACTACCATTGGGAGTTTAGACTAATCACAGCCTGGGAGGGGCATTCAGTACATAATATAACACATTTTTTCTTAAAGCAGGTTTATTTATTCAGGATTCCTATACACCATATTATTCCCCACTCTTTTGGCTGCAAAGCCAACAACCTTACCACAGTGGTAACACCGTTTCCCAACAGGTCACCAAAGTTAAGCACTGATGGGCTTGGCTAGAACTTGGATTGGTAACCGTCCAGTCTGCCAAGCACTGTTGGCAAGCAGGCAAGCAGGGTGCACTCAGCCCTTATGAGGCCAATTGAGGAGGTACTTGGTTGGTAAGTACTGGCTCCGGTCATGAAAAATGGCAACAGCTGGGAGAGCAATGTGCTGACCACATGCCCCTCCATATCCACACCTGATGTTGCCTGTGGGTTGAGGATGACATTGTGGTTAGACGGTACCATTCGGCCTTGAAGGTCTGTTTGGACAGAGTTTAGCTTTAGTTTTCGACTACAAAATCCTATTTTTAAACTTAAGCTCCATTCAGTGCGATGAACTTACACTATCTTATTGGGATGGCCTATATGAACACATGATACCACTCTATTCGTTGACATCAGAACCAGCATCTTGCTCCCCATGATCCAAGCACAGCTTCCCATGTAGAACGTCCTTCTTTGGGCCAAACAGATGGAAGTCAAGAAGTGTGAGATCCAGGTTGTAGAGGGGGATGAAAAAGAAATGTCCAGTGAAGTTTTATGAGGTCCCCTCAGGTGTGCAGACTTGTGTGAGGCCTTGCACTGTCATAGAGAAGAAGAAATTTGTTTATATTTTTTTAGAGATGGAAACACTGAAGTAGTTCCTTCAGTTTCCTGAGAGTAGCACAATTCACTTCAGCATTGATCATTGCACCATGAGGGAGGACATCAAACAGAATAAACCTTTCAGAGTCCCAGAAGACTGTCGTCATGTCTTTACTGGCTAAGAGTGCAGCTTTGAACTTTTTCTTTGGAGGACAGGTGGTGTGGGCACCACTCCATGGATCGCTGTTTTGTGTCCACTTTGAAGTAATGAACCCACATTTCAGCACCAGTGACAGAGTTCAACATATAATTGTCATGATCAGCCTTGTAATTGGTGAGCAGTTCTACACAGATAGCCTGTCGTTGCTCTTTACAATCTTCTGCTGGCAGCGAGGAACCCAGCGGGCACACACCTTGAGTACCCTAACTGGTGGATGAGTGTGCCAGCACCACCACCAGAGACATCCATCTGAACAGTAAGGTGTTTGATTGTGATCCATCAATCACCTCAAATGAGACTTTCTGCACATTCCAATATTACAGGAGTCACAGTTGTGTACAGCCGGCTGACATGCAGGAGATCGGACAGGTGGGCGCAACCTTGTTGCGATGATGACAGATGCCTCACCCAATGACTCACCTTGGTTTTGTTCACTGCCAAGTCTCCATAGACGTTCTGCAAGCACTTACGAATATCTGCAGTGTGCTGATATTCCACCAAAAGAAACCCAATGACAGCTCTCTGCTTGGGATGCACCTCTGATACAGACTCCATTTTGAAGACGACTTTTATTGCTGCCTCCTATTGGGACTTCATGAAACTGTAGGGGATGAAGTGGAAATACTTCACAATGTGCCACAATAAATTCTGAATTTTTCAACTTAATTTTGAAGAAAAAAAAAATGTTGCATCACTTATTGAACGTCCCTCATAATGCACTCCAATGCACATGGAATACCAGATACCAGGGGACGTATACTTTGCCTTGACTTCATAGTAGTTTTTCAGAATATAGATGTAGCTCTCAAAGTTAACACTCTTTTAACATGAACTATACATGATTTCATCTTTAGTGTGTCTTAAATGACATATTCCATTATTTAATTTTCTTGTTTCTGTCATGTTTTAGGCAATTTCTTTTTTTATTTATTTTCTAGAGCTTGTTGTTTACACATGGGGTGAAGGAAAGAAAGGACAACTTGGCCATGGTGATACAGAGCTGTGGAAGTCACAGCCAGAACCAGTTGAGGCTCTTAAAGGAAAGTCCGTACACAGGTATGTGAATGTTTTTGTGAACTCTGAGATCTTATTTTTGACAAAGCTGTTTATGCTGAAAATATGTTACTTGTAACTGTCATATTCATTTTCAGGTGTCACAAGTATGATTTCTTCCACCTCTCATGATCCTATCTTCCTTATATGAGAAAAAACATATCTCCTGACCTTTGAATGTAAACACATGCTTTTGCTACTGTACCATTTCTACAGTGTCATTTCATCCATGGACCATGATAAAGAAGTAACTTCTACCAAACATAGTATGTCTATCACCAACGTGATTTGCTTGAAAGCAGCATGTTTGTTTCATAAAGCTGGCACTTACACAGCTCACTCATGCTCAACAATGATGCTGCATCACTATAGTATTGTAGGATCTAAAAGAGTGGTAATGGGATGCTGTAGTGAACTTGCTATTTGAAGAAAGCTTCTGATTTTTGCCAACTGAGGACTGGAGCAATACATGACAGTGGAGGAAGCAAGCAAATAAGGTGGAGGAGATGCATAGCTCACGTGCCCCTCCGGCCAGTACTTTTGCTGGTCCCAAGTTTTGATTGATATGATCTGCTGTGTGATAGAAAATAATTCACAAATATGCCCTCTGTGGCTGATTAATAATATTACAGGATAGGATACATATTGCATAAAAACTGTATGAGACATGGGTGTCATATCTTGCACTTATAATAAAACTCTCATCTTGAGTGCAAATATTTCTTTTATTTCTTTCATCCTTAAGTGTTTCATAGGATTTTGTCCTTTTAAAAATGGTGTAATGCCAAAACACATAAGAATGAAAGAAGTAAAATAAATACCTGTGGTCAAGTCGATAGTTTTACTGTAATTACAAGAGTTGTTAGTCACTGTGCTTGTAGACAGTTACATTCTGTTCGTGTAATACAACAACATAATTTTTCACAGTAATATTCATAAATAAACTCTTCTTTACTGCATCCAGTAAAAGAAAGCCTTTTTCTTGCCGTTTCTGGAATTTATAAAATACCTTGTAAATATGGTAGCATTTACATTGGTCAGTTAATATGAACACTCCAGAGAACACTGACACCGCACTAAATACTGTGGTTCCAACAAATATGCTGTTTCTGAATGTGGTCTCACAAACAAACATAAGATTATGTTTAATGAAATGGAAATATTATCTCATGCGCCTACCTACAGGGATTCCATTATCAAAGAAGCTGTTGAGATCAGATTGTGTAACAATGTCTTTAACTGGGATTCTGGCTGCACAATTATTGCTGTAAAGTACTAGAAACTGAAAGGCTACAGAGACACTGACTGAGTGATCCACCATATAATGAAATCAGCATTGCTACCAATGTTGTTCAGACACAAATGTTGATGATCTCTGGTAACATATGGAAGTTACGTAAGTTTGCGATGTTTTCATGACATAATTCTGCTAACTAAATAAATTATATAAAGACCAACTGAAATCTGATGATGAAACCAGAGGAAACTGTCAAAAGTTTAGGATTGAAGTTCAATCTGACATGGCAAGAATGTCATGAAGAATTTATTCTGTTCAGGTAAACTGAATCGTCATGCAAACAAATGTGTGCTCTGCCACCAGCCATCAACTGCATTGCTCAAGCCTCTGGTGTCATAAGACCATTGTAAGTAGTCCTGACATATGTATTAGGTATTTGGTTATTATTCTAGTGTTAATGAAACTCTGACATGTACTACTGCATTGAAAATCTTAAAATTCTTTGCTAATCACTTCACTACATGTTTAACCAATTAATTTTTGTATCAGATCTCATTGTACATTCAGTTTTTCTGTGTATCTTTTTTATTGCACTTACATATAAAGTTAAAATTTATCAGTATACATAGAAAAAATTACAGAAAGCTAATTTTTCATGGGAAGAGAGGGCACAGTTTTGGCAGTTCTACCAGAAGCACAGGAGCTTCTCCCTGTGATTCTGACTAGATTGGGAACTGAACCTGAAATTTAGCTTTAGTAGAGAATCCTCTAATAGATGACACATCCTAGCAAGCTTCTCAGAACAACCAAAAGTTTCAGTGTACATGTTGTTTCCTACACTTCAAAGCTCAGTACATGAGCTTCTGCTAACAACATATAACTAGGGTCAGAAGTTATGGAAGGGAATTATCCAAAGCTGCCTGCAGAGTGGATTCTCTCACTCTGCAGTGGATTGGATGTAGGCCAGATTTAAACACACAAGTCAATCAATGATGCTAAAATAGCTCATATGGTGCAATGAGCATAACAAGCAAGTGTCCAAACTCAACTACATGGTACTACATGGTTTAGGTGATAGCTGAACAGGAATGCAACTGGTTCACTGCAAAAATATTAAGTATCAGTATTACCAAGACTCATGTATACAGTTTCAAACAAACAGAAAAGACCAGGTAGCACCAGAATCAGAGATTCATGGCCCTACAGTAAATGAAAAACAGTGTGTAAACTTTCTTGGTGTACGACTGGATAACAAGTTAAAATTGAGTCAACACATAAATAAACTAATCAGTTAACTCAATTCAGTACATTTTGCTGTTAGAAGTATCAGCATTATGGCCTTAAGACAAGTATGTTGGTTTATTTTGAATTTTTCACTCTCAACTGTCTAAATGAGTCATCTTCCAGGGACAATGCACCTGAAGTAAATGATGTATTTATGCAGAAGCAATCTAAGCATTAATAATATTGCCTCACAGAGATCTCATTAAGGATCTTGGAAATTTACACTTTGTTCCCAGTAAATTTGGTACTTGATAGTATTTATTACTAGTGATAAAAATCTACTTCAGTTTCACTGTGATTTGCACGGTGAGTTACAAAAAAAGACACAAAATTATTTTCAAGTAAACTTTGTTACTTTCTCTAGAGTTCCAAGTAAATTTATACTCTCTCATTCAATCTCCCATCTGACACTTATAAAGAACATTGAAAATTAAAAACATATCAGTACCTCTATAGCCACTTCTTACACGTATTATTTAACTGTCTTGATCAAGAATTTAAATTCCTGTTATTCTACATGGCCTATAGCAATGTTGGTTGCAAATTTACATTGCAAGTAGGGATGTAATGCAGATATGCCTCTTAGTTACAAATCTTGATAGCTACTTTATTTGAGAAACAGCAATGTAAATCAGTAAATGCTAAGCCATATTTGACACAATGACACAGCTTTTTGTGAAAGTGCTGTGCTCTTTTTTTTAATGAAAGTGGACATATTTCTCAAAATAAATATTTTTTTCTAAACCCTTTAGTCTTCTTTGTAATGTTTCTAATCATATTTTTAAAGATTTTGGCTGCACAGCAAGATTTTGTACTGCAGACAGCCCACCTCTGACTCATATGGGATGAGGGATGTAAAATAACAATCAAGAAAAAAAGAAGTCTGTCTGCAATGCTCCAAAGATGGTTGAATGATTCACAGCCAACATATCTGAATACCATAAAGTTTGGTTACGGGTGAATTCTCTTAATTTTATGGAACAATTAACATGCTGTGGGAACAGGATTCTTATATATTTAGAAATTTTATGTCATCAACAAATTTGAAGTTTTTGTCTTTTTTTTTCAAGGGGAAGTGGTAGTATTGATTTTGATGTAGTTTCCATAGCTGAAGTTGTTTCAGAAGCTATTAAAAATGTTTTTGCACTAGAGTTGATAGCATTTATGTTAATGGATACTTCACTGCATCTCTGTGTTTCCAGGGGTAATGGCTTGGCTGAGCACTAAATTGTGCTGACAGTTTGTAATCAATTTACTTAAAATACTGTGAATTCCTTTCATGTCTATCTTACTTTAAAATAATATAGCTTACTGGTACTTTGTTAAACCTTCACAAGTACTTTTAGCAAAGAAGTGATTAATGATATACAACACAGATCATACAAAGTATTATTCAGTTTGTTTCATTATATAATCTAGAATGTAACTGAAATTACAGGAAAATTCTTTTAGGGTCAATTATATAAAATGATTTGCACAAAAATGAATTATAATCAAGCTTAAATCTGAAATCTGCATTGTGCTAAAATTACTATCAGATTATTTTGGTGTGAAGTAGGATCAAATATGACTAGCAAAATTTCACAGATTGAGTCAAAACTCATACACTGTTGAAACTGGAAATAACTTTTTCAATCTGTAAAGCTAGGTTAAGGATAACATTGACACTGTCAGTAATTAGTGCAGATAGTGAATACTGCCATAAGAGCACATGCAGAGGACTCCTAATTGATGTAAAAATGTTTAAAGGCATTTCATGGATACTTAGTGGCAGAGTGAGAAAGGGAATTTTCAACTGTTTACAGTGAACAGTCTCATATATGTAGTTTGAAATGACAGCAGTAAATAATGACTGAATCTCTCTTACAACAATTGTATCTAGAAATGAATACCAGTATCTATATAGTTTCTATTAAATTTTTAACTACCAAACATGTGCTTAAATTGCTAAGAAACTGGAAATAACTTTTTCAGTCTGTAAAGCTAGGTTAAGAAGAACATTGGAACTGTCAGCAATTAGTGCAGACAGTAAATACAGCCATAAGAGCACACCTAGATGGAGAGAAATAGTAAGCATGTACCCTTTATTTCAATAGTGAACACCTGTTCATTGGCTGTTTCCTAAAAAGATGTCTCTCAGTTGATCAGTGGTTACATGCTGGACTATGATACTGTAGGGTTGGGGCTGAAATGCGGCTCACAGTTAACATTTCTTTCACTTACCACTTCTTTTATGTTTGAAAATGTTCACTAATGTGCAAAATGCCAAGTATTGTTGTGGTTTGGCAACAAAAGTTAAACTATTGGTCCCTACACATCTGCATGGGTAAGTATATTCACAGATCTGGAGAAGGCAATGGCACACCACCTCAAAAATGACTATGCCCAGTAAATCATTGTGGTAGTCAAACCAAGACCAATGCAATCACAATGACTCTTAATGTCTGGCTGCAAATGGTCCAGAAAATAATGTTCCTGTGACACCTCCATCTTATTATGAGCCTGCAATGCCTCCAAAACTAGTTAAAGGAGTAATAAATTGTACCAAATTAAAAAAAAAAAAAAGCTGACTGCATCTCAAATATAAATAAACCACAAATTTAAAACATTCACAATGGGTATAATGATAATTTGACTTTACTTTTTATCCTGCTACTATTTATAATATTTTGACTGACCTTATCTTAAGATGTCCCCACTGGACTTGGTAACTTGAAGGAAGGAAGATTTCCATTTCCACCTGTGACTGTACATTATGATGGCCTGAAATGGTGAGCTTCAAAACTGACACAGTGTGTGTTTTGAGTTGTATATGCTATAATGTTTTCAAGGGATGATTTTCTGTCACGAAGTTCTCCAATGGAGACATTTATCAAGAAAGCAAGATGTACCATGAACTTTAATCCCTTGTGCTAGAGTCAGGAGTTTCTCAAATTTGCTGATATGTGAACTGCAGTTTTAATTACAAAACAAGTATACAGGGACAGTTTTCATAATGATCCTTTATGAAAGTTTGTAATTGTATTCTGGGCTACGACTCTGATTTTTAGCTACTATTTACCAGTAGTAATGGTATAACAACTCAAGTGTCCTTAAGTATCTCTCCCTGACAGCACAAATGTTCATCCAGTCTTACAAAGTGGTGTATGTGAAATGTGCTTCTAAGAGAAAAATGAGCCATAAGCCTAGCTAAACTACCAATTGTACCCGAAGGAATTTTACACATTGCATTTCATTTAATAGAGGACCATAAATCACTAATTCTGGTGCTACCAGGTCTTTTCTGTTTATTTCAAACTGTATACATGATTCTTTGTAATACTGATACTCACACTATTTGCAGTGAACCAGTTGCATTCCTTTTCAGCTATCATCTGAGGTATGTAGGGTGAGGCTGAGTTTGGACACTTTTTTATTATGCTTGTTTTACTGGCAAAAAATTTTTAAACTGTCTCAGTTTTTTATTTATGTTTTTATGTTACTTTACAGGAGTTTTCCAATCCTTCATTTATTATTATTATTATTATTTTATTCTGACTTTGGTTGTGGGAGGAACTGCTCTCTGGCACTCGCAAACTTCCCATTGACGTTATGTACTGCTACTAATTTTTCTTTTGAATACCTTGCATCACACTTTTGATTTAAAAAATTATCCCAAGATGAAGTATCTAGGCAACAGATATTTACCTTCACAAGTCACATGCATCTCTGCTACTTTTCCTCCCATTTCTTTCTTTTCCTCACACTGCTACACAGTAACAACCCTTTAATATGGAAGTTTGTCTTTTAGTACAGGTATAGTAATTCTTCTTAAATTTTATGCAAAGTTGCTCATCTCTATCATAATATTGTTACATTCCATCCTGGATTTTCCTTAGTTTCAATAAAGGAGAGATAAGTATGTAGACAAATTTAATACTTAGGTACTGCTGATGATCTTGAACACTTTCATTACAGAGTTGGAGCAGGAGATGGCTACAGTGTATTTGTAAGTGACTCTGGAATGCTAATGACATGTGGAGATGGCACATTTGGTTGTTTGGGTCATGGTGACTGGAATAATTGCTTGCGACCAAAGCTTGTTGGTACGTAGTATAATCCATATGTAATTTCAGTAGAAAACTCTGATGGTTACATCTCACTGAACATGTCAGCAAGCACTGTTATATATTGCAGGATGGCTGTGTTCAGATCTGCTACTTGTAACTCTAAAAAATCCCAGTAATCTACTTCACCTGTGCATATTTCTCAACCAAATGATTCAGAGATAATTCTTTTCTGTCTTTAATAATGTAGGAAAAGACATGTCAAGTTGCAGACAGACACAATTAAAAGACACTTACATATAAAGTGTTTGGCCACAGCCTTCATCAGTAAAAGAGAGACAACACACCATTTGCTTACACACAAGCAAGGAAACCTCATGCACACACAACTGTCAATTCCAGCATCTTGGGTCAGCATTCCATTTCGAGATGCTGGAATTGGCAGTTGCTGTGCAGTGCTTGCTTGTGTCTGTGAATAATGTGCGCATCTCTCTTTTACTGATAAAGGCTGTGGGTGAAATCTTTATGTAAGTGTCTTTTAATTGTGCCTGTCTGCAACTTGACATGTCTTCTTTATGGTAAGTAGCAATCTGTCTTTTCCAACACTGTTGATATTCCTATGTGGAGTTTCCATTGTTTGACTTTTCTATCATTGTTTGATTGATACATTTGTATGAACAAACAGCATTTTTTTTTTGTTCTATGTGATACAGCCAGAACAACATGTAACTTTTCTTATAAGCACTGCCACATGAACAAGACTGCCCAAAGATACCCATGGAGTGAATACACAGTAACGACTTCTGTTTAGAAAAAGTGACAAAAAGCAGATTTCAGAGTACCTGTTGGCTCAACACAAAAGTTTTGTCTCAAGTACTGATAGTGTTGAGGATCAGTGGACAAAGTTCAAAACCATCGTACAATATGCGTTAGTTGAGTATGTGCCAAGCAAGATCGTAAGAGATGGAAAAGAGCCACCGTGGTTCAACAACCGAGTTAGAAAACTGCTGCGGAAGCAAAGGGAACTTCACAGCAAACATAAACATAGCCAAAGCCTCGCAGACAAACAAAAATTACGCGAAGCGAAATGTAGTGTGAAGAGAGCTATGCGAGAGGCGTTCAATGAATTCGAAAGTAAAGTTCTATGTACTGACTTGGCAGAAAATCCTAAGAAATTTTGGTCTTATGTCAAAGCGGTAGGTGGATCAAAACAAAATGTCCAGACACTCTGTGACCAAAATGATACTGAAACAGACGATGACAGACTAAAGGCAGAGATACTAAATGTCTTTTTCCAAAGTTGTTTCACAGAGGAAGATTGCACTGTAGTTCCTTCTCTAGATTGTCGCACAGATGACAAAATGGTAGATATCGAAATAGACGACAGAGGGATAGAGAAACAATTAAAATCGCTCAAAAGAGGAAAGGCCTCTGGACCTGATGGGATACCAGTTCAATTTTACACAGAGTACGCGAAGGAACTTGCCCCCCTTCTTGCAGCGGTGTACCGTAGGTCTCTAGAAGAGCGTAGCATTCCAAAGGATTGGAAAAGGGCACAGGTCATCCCCGTTTTCAAGAAGGGACGTGGAACAGATGTGCAGAACTATAGACCTATATCTCTAACGTCGATCAGTTGTAGAATTTTGGAACATGTATTGTGTTCGAGTATAATGACTTTTCTGGAGACTAGAAATCTACTCTGTAGGAATCAGCATGGGTTTCAAAAAAGACGGTCATGTGAAACCCAGCTCGCGCTATTCGTCCACGAGACTCAGAGGGCCATAGACACGAGTTCACAGGTAGATGCCGTGTTTCTTGACTTCCGCAAGGCGTTTGATACAGTTCCCCACAGTCGTTTATTGAACAAAGTAAGAGCATATGGACTATCAGACCAATTGTGTGATTGGATTGAGGAGTTCCTAGATAACAGGACGCAGCATGTTATTCTCAATGGAGAGAAGTCTTCCGAAGTAAGAGTGATTTCAGGTGTGCCTCAGGGGAGTGTCATAGGACCGTTGCTGTTCACAATATACATAAATGACCTGGTGGATGACATCGGAAGTTCACTGAGGCTTTTTGCAGATGATGCTGTGGTGTATCGAGAGGTGGTAACAATGGAAAATTGTACTGAAATGCAGGAGGATCTGCAGCGAATTGACGCATGGTGCAGGGAATGGCAACTGAATCTCAATGTAGACAAGTGTAATGTGCTGCGGATACACAGAAAGATAGATCCTTTATCATTTAGCTACAAAATAGCAGGTCAGCAACTGGAAGCAGTTAATACCATAAATTATCTGGGAGTACGCATTAGGAGTGATTTAAAATGGAATGATCATATAATGTTGATTGTCGGTAAAGCAGATGCCAGACTGAGATTCATTGGAAGAATCCTAAGGAAATGCAATCCGAAAACAAAGGAAGTAGGTTACAGTACGCTTGTTCGCCCACTGCTTGAATATTGCTCAGCAGTGTGGGATCCGTACCAGATAGGGTTGATACAAGACATAGAGAAGATCCAACGGAGAGCAGCGCGCTTCGTTACAGGATCATTTAGTAATCGCGAAAGCGTTACGGAGATGATAGATAAACTCCAGTGGAAGACTCTGCAGGAGAGACGCTCAGTAGCTCGGTACGGGCTTTTGTCAAAGTTTCGAGAACATACCTTCACCGAAGAGTCAAGCAGTATATTGCTCCCTCCTACGTATATCTCACGAAGAGACCATGAGGATAAAATCAGAGAGATTAGAGCCCACACAGAGGCATACCGACAATCCTTCTTTCCACGAACAATACGAGACTGGAATAGAAGGGAGAACCGATAGAGGTACTGAAGGTACCCTCCGCCATACACCGTCAGGTGGCTTGCGGAGTATGGATGTAGATGTAGATGTAGATGTAGACTTCAGCAATACACACTTCCTTAGGAAGTACAAAAGAGAGGATATACCTTTTTATCAAAAGGAATATTCATTCAAGAAAACTATAAAATAAAGATATAGAACTGCTGACAAGTACTTATCTTGTGGAGGTGAAATTTCTATTCTAGGATTTAACAGCCCTTTCCTCAGGGAGGAGGAAGAGGTAGGTTGGGGAAGGTTGAAAAGGAAATGCCTACCAGCATTCAATCCCCAAAATAAGAAGGACCAACCTATTGTGGGGGCAAAGGGAAATTAAGATCTCTTTACTAAAGTTAGCACAGTGCTTACCCCTGTACTACCTGTGACTAACGTCTCTGACACCTCCCACCCCTTTTCAACTTTTTTTCAACTGATGAGACCCAGTCATTTTGGAGTCACTGTTACCTGCCCTTATTTTGTAAGCTTCTCTAACCCATCCATCTCTCCTCCCTGAGGAAGGAACTGTCAGTTCCAAAAGCTTGGGTGGCGTATTTTCTATTCCGTCTGTTGATTGTGCTGAAATGTTGTCTCCTGAAGGTAAGTATGGTCAGTAACTCTGTCTCATAATTTAATTGTATATACACATTTCCAGAGAGCCAACTATGAATGTCAGAACTGAAAAATGTGGTCATGTGCATAATACACTGCTGGCCATTAAAAATTTCAAACACCATAAAGATGACATACAAGATGTGTGAAATTGGCATGATGTGTGATACATGCCTTGATATGCAAATGATTAGTGTTGCAGTACACTCACACAAAACTGGTATTATTAACACCATATACTTTTTGTGTATAAGGATAGATTATACAGCAGTTTTCACATTCAGAACTTCCATTTGAATCATGGTCGTTTGTGAGGAGATTGTGTTATGCCTTATGTAAGAAGGAGAAATGTTTACCAACATGTTAGAATTTGAAAGCGACAGGATCATGGTGTGTCAGGACTGTGCTTTATTGTTCCACAAAATTGCTGATTGAGTTGGGCAGGATCCCTCACTGTCATGCAAAAATGGAATTGGGTTCAGGAGGACCATACTCAACACCATGCAGGGTCTCAACAGCCCCATGCATCTAGCAACTGAGAGGACAGGCCAGCTGTTTGCTTGGCTATTCAGGATTGTACAGTCATTTTATATAACTTGAGTTAATAAATACGATTGTCTGCAGCAACAAAAGCATCCACGTGTAAAGTGTGACTATATGTGGAACAACACAGACTATCAAAATGGCAATCCATTCACACAGCAGCAGAGAGAGGTACCCTGACAGTGATGTGCCCAATGGCAATACTGGATGCAGGAATGGCACCATGTCATCACTTCAGGTATGTCCCAGTTCTGTGTAGAGCCTCAAAGTAGACAGCACCTTTATGTGGGGGCTTCAAGGTACTATGTTATAGCCATGACAAATCATCAACAGTGGGAATTATAACGTCTGAAGAGCAAAAATCAATTGAGGCCAGAAGACAAGCTAGAACATCAGTTGAGCATATAATCAAGAGTTCAAATGAAAAGAGATTTCCCTAAACATGCAAATGTCTAAGCGGCCAAATATCCACATGTCAAGCTGCTAAGCTAGTAAATGCATAACTAACACGAGTCAGTGGCTGCCTTAACTTGGCACCTAAGGAACAAGTAGCTGTCTATAGAACACACGATGTGGGTACCACATGTCGACAGCCATTGTATCCAGAGTGCTGGCTGCCGACATCATTGGTTGCGCGTCCTCCATTGCCATGGCATTATTGGCAGGTGTGGATACCAAATCCATCTCCTCTTTAGTGGGCACATAAGGGCAAAAGAGCCCAGGTCTATGTCTTAAATGTCTGAGGAGGGAAGAGGGAGAAACTGAAAGCACAGCCAGCAGTTCAAAGTGTAGTAACTGTTCTTTGTCGTGTTCAAGGGACTGCAGAGGTGGCATTGGATTGAGTGGTTCAAGCTCTATTGGTTGCTCCACCTGCAGTGTGGAAGAGGAATGTGATGTGATCTTAATCATTTTCAGGGTGCAGGGGTCCTGTTGCCTCATATTTGAGGGAAATGGGGGGAAGGGGGGGGGGGACTGATGTTATCCATACAAAGTGATGACCTGAAGGTGGCTTCTGAAGTGGTGGCAAATTATGCTCCTGTAATGGCCGTAATTGATTTCTGTGTCTCATGCACCTATTGTCCCTAACTGTAACCTCAAATAGCTGGCAACCCCTGTACTGGACTGTCACCCCTGCTGTCCATCCCAGTTGACGTCAATACATGTGGACCCAAACCAACACACCCTTCCAGAAATGAGGCATACAATGGAACTGCTGAAGGTGGGGGGTAGGACACAAAAGATTAAATAACCTATGGGGCTGTTGTCCATGCAGGAGCTATGCTGGGCTACACCCAATTACCATGATGGTGGGTACATGGCTAAGAAGTGTGAAAGAGCCTCCTCTTCTGGCATAGTTTGCACTGCCTTTCTAATTTGGGTCTTACAAGACTGGACCAGCTGCTCTGCCATGCTGGATACCATTGAAACTACATAAGGCCTGAAATTCTGACATCGTTAACTGGGAGCCATTGTTAGAGACCAAGGTGACTGGTACATCATCTATGGCAAAAATAGTTGTGAGCACTCTGTGCTTGTGGGTATCCATGCTGTATATGGGAAGTTTGACAGGCATCCACCAGTATCAACCACATCTCCCCAAGAAAGGGACTGGCAAAAGTCCTCTTGTACTCTATTCTATAGCTAAGCTGGTTGAGACCACAACAAAACTTTCTGGAGAGGGTTCGCTTGGCTCTGTGGACAGATATGACACTGCACATCTGATATGGGTGCTTATTGCAGGCCAATATACATGCTACTTTCATGTGAGACACTCCCAGTGAGAAGAATGCAACAAGTGAAGGATGCATGGTTGAAGTCACAGAAATACTACCGTTCTCCATTGTAAGCAACATTACTCCCTGATGTACATTGAGCTGGAATTTTTACTGAAATAAGATCAAAAATTAGGATGGGCATCCTTAAGAGGATGTACAGACCATCCTGAACAAACTACTTTAGCAGTGCTGCACAACACTGGGTTGTGACTTGTGGATACCACTGCTTCCTTGGTGATGATGGAAAAATCATGCAGAATCATTTGTAATGCATCATTAAACACAAAATAAACTATAAAACCTCATTTTGGGATCCATGAGCAACCTGGACAACACATCACTGGTCACATGCTGTGTGGTGGGCCAAAAATGTATACCATAAAAATAATTGGTAATAAATAGCACCCAATGCTGCAGTCCTTGAGCTGGCTTATTAGAGAAGCCAGCCGTATGGCTGAACAATGATACCAACAGTTAATCATTCATTACTAAGTGAAATTTTGAGCCAGACAGGAAAATGTGAAACTTCTTTAACATCAAAGACTATGGCCACTGCCTCTTCCCTGTTTGGGAGTAATTCTTTTGGGCAGCTGAGAGGGTCTTATATGCAAAAGCAATCAGCTGTTCTGACCTGTCCACATTTTTGTGGGGCAGTATGGCACTGATCCCATACTGTGATGCATCAGTAGCCTGTGTTAGGCTTTTCTTGAGACCAAATAGTAAAGCAAGGACCGGTGAGTAACCAAAGTTTTAACTGCGTAAAAGCATGCTGAAAAATGTTGGACCAAACAAATTTTACACCTTTCTTACAAAACTGATTCAGAGGTTGTGAGACCCCTGATGCATCTGGTATCAATTTGTTGTAATTTACCTTGACAAGGAATTACTGCAGCTCCTTTAAAGTTCCAAGGGGCAGGCAGTTCATCAGTTGCTGCAACATGGTCATCAAGTAGTTTAATGCCTTCCCTATTTAAGACATGCGCTAAATACTTGACACCAGTTGTAAAAAAAGTACACTTTTCCAACTTACAATGCAAACCACTATCCTTCACTGCCTGAAACAATGACAGTAAGTTTTGTTGATATTCTTCTGGGTGGCATCTGTGACTATTAAATCATCCAGGTAAGTTGCACACTTTGGGAATGGCAAACTTTCTGCTCAGTAAAATGCTGAAAAATTCCTGGAGCTGATGCAACACAAAAAGATAACTTGGTAAATTTTTAGAGGCCAAATGGTGTATTAATAATGAGCACCTGCTGTGACTTACTATCAAGGGCCAACTGCTGATAGGCATCTCGCAAATCAGTCTTTGAAAAATAGTGTCCACCAGCCAGCTGCATAAATAAGTCCTCAATGCAAGGAATTGTATAAACCTCCACTTCACTCTGGGTATTAATTGCAGTTTTGAATTTGTCACACAGGTGAATTGCCCCTCAGGGTTTTTTAACCGCAACTAATGGCATTGCTCACTGACTTGATGCTACAAGCAAAATAACCTCTAAGCCCTGGAGTTTGTCTAATTCAGCTCTCATGCCAAATGTCAAGTATGGCAAAACTTAGGGGGCGTGGAAGGATTAAGTTGAATATTGGTCAGGAAATCTCTTGCTTTACCCAATGTTGGCTCAAACAGCTGTTTATGGAGCTGCAAAAGCAACTCAAGGCCATGAAAAGGAATGGCTGAAGACACTAAATTATTGTGATCAGTAATTTAGAAATCATGATATAAAAGAATCCAGCCCAAAAGTATTCAACACCGAGGTGGAATTGGATACTAATAATGTTACTTGGCTTCTCACATTTTTATTTTTTACCCTGCAACTGGTTGATCTCTAAACAGCATATGTTGGTGGCTATAGAAGATCACTGTTTTGGAAACTGCTTGTGACCTATTGATCCCCAGATACGTAGCCACAATGATCAACAAGCTGCAGCCCCAATATCAAGCTGAAACTCAACAGATCATCCCAAAATAAACAATTGCAACTCAAGCACATGAGCCATCTGCCAGATGTGAGCTTGATGTGGAAAGCACATTAATAGAAAACTGGTCAACATTGCGAACAGGACATTGCATAGCACAAATGGTAGCAATATGGCCACTGTGGTTGTTTTTGTACCAAAATTAATTTAAATGCAGACATTTTCACCACTTATGTTAGATGAGGTAACTGGAGAAAGCCCTAGAATCTAAGGAACTGCCCAATGCTGAGAGAGGATGAGCATTACTGTCTGCTACAGAAGTCCAAGAATTGCAATGACCACTGTGCAGTTTGCAAGAAAATCAGTCTGTCAGCAGAGAAATCTGATTTCTGGCATCCACTGTATTAAGGTGCTTAACAGGGCATGGTGAGACCACTTCTTAACAACTAAAGGTGACCCAGGCACATCAGACCCCGGGAATGAGACCCTGCTGTGTTACCTGACAATGTGCTGTGGGAATAACTACAATACACTTCCGCTACTTGGCATTCATCAACAAAAGCTTCCTGAGCCACTGCAGATAGCTCATATTACCATACTAACTGTGTCACATCAGCTAGAGAAGGGTCAGACAACTCTAAGACCTTCACTTGAAATGACTTACCTGGAGCCAAGTGAATCTCCATAAGGTATGCCAAACTGACTACAATTGAACTTACAATCACCAAACAAACTCTGGAATTCCACTATCCATTCCATGTATAACTCATTAACCTGCTTTCATTGCTGATTTAACTGAAGCCACACTACCACAACATGTGATTTATGCTCAAAACATGCAGCCAAGGCCATACACAACTCATCAAATTTCAGTGAAGCGAAGTCCGCAGCATACAAAGCTTTTGTACCTAATTATAAAGAAAGAAACTCAAAGAGAGTAGGTGTGCATTCATATTTACTGGTTGAATCACTTTTTTTACCTTGTGGAAGAGTGAGAATTGTCTCAGGTAGCTGCCCCATCTCTGTGTACCAACAGCAAAAGGTGCAAAAGCCAGAGGGAGCAAAAGGTCCAAAAATCAGAGGGGGCTGGAATCAGTGGCATTTGTTGCCATGGTTGCACTCATGAATATCTGCAGATGCTCAGCATGTAATTGCTACTGCTGCTGTTGCTGTTGTTGCAATTGCAGCTGTTGCTACCATAAATCCGTAAATAAGTCCTCCATTATGATGCAACCCAACCAATAACTGCATGAGTCAGACTCATCATCACTTTACTATATCTTAGGAATGCCAAGCTCTCAGCAAATTATAATGCCCAAAGAGAGAGAAAAAAAAAAAAAAACAATCAAGACCAAAAACACAAGTGAGAATGTCAGCTGTTCATGTAATCAAGAGCTAAACAAGAAGACATTCACTTTAAGATACAAATGATTAAGTGACTGAATATCCACATGTCAAGCTAGTAAACATATGACTGACTTGAGTCAATGCCCCGTTCTTGGTGTCTCAGAAACCAGATGCTGTCTCCAGTACACACGATGGAGGAGGCATTTCCTATTGACAGCCATCATATCCAGTTTGTTGGCTGATGACATCGTAGGTTCCTCCATTGCCATGGCATTATTGGCAGGCACAGATACTAAAGAAATAGAACAAATGTTACTAGATCGTATTCTTCACTGTCACACAGAATCAGCAGACTGAATGTTCCTCATGCATCCTGAACTGTGTCAATACAGTGAGTGCTCATGTTGCCTTTGCTTGCACAGCCTCCATATCTCTCGCTAATTGAAAACATCTGCTCATGGGTTGCCATGAGACTGGCAAGACCCCACTTACCTAACCAGGTTAGAGCCATTATTGGAAGGTACATGTATTAAATTTCTCTCCCTGTGTACCAACAAGTACCTACAGATTTTGTCATGTATTCTTCCTGCTATATAGTACCATGCACAATAAGCAACTTTTCATTTTTGCTATATTTCTTGGTGTTACAATTTTAATGACCAGCAGTGTATGTGTGTATGATATAATTACTGACTCCGGAAAGGCAATTATGCCAGTTATTTCAATGGTAGTTAAATGTGGAAGACAGGTAACTTGTGAGTGCATCACAAGAAAAGTAATGAAACAGCCTTACAGAATATCATAACGTAAGGCTATCTAAAGTCAGATATAAAAAAGTTTCTTTTATTGTACAAAAATCACTTAGTTTGAAAATATTACTTGATGGGCTCCTGTACAACAAAAGTTTTAATTGTCATCCAATGGATCACAATTAAGCACTAACCAGTAGCAGGCTATGATCTTGTTTTGTGGCAGTAAAGCTTCTTATTGACTATTAATTTGTCAAGTGTCACCTAAAATCAATTCAGCAATGACCCTACAACTCTATAATTTTCATTGTGTCTTAGGTAGCTGCACATATGAACAGCTCTGATGTTAGAATTGTAACACTTTGCAAAGAATACAGCAAAATACTGAAGCAAGTAATCAAAACAACGAAGCAGCTTTATTATGAGGAAAAGATTATTACATCAGGCAACACAATAAAAACTGTGTGGGGTATGGTGAAGACAGAGATAGGCGGTGCCAAAAAGGAAGAGGAACAGATAGCTCCAAAAATAAATGAGACTTTGGTAACAAGTACTAGTAGTGTTGCAAACCTCTTAAACAAGAACTTCATTTCTGTTACTGGCAGCTTGGGGTTATAAGGTTTGGTGATAGGACAATGGAGTACCTGAGAACAGTCTTCAAAAATAGCTTCAGTAAAATGGAAATGACACTCACATCTCCCAAAGAAGTAGCATTCATCATAAAATCCTTAAAATCTAAGTATTCCAGTGGGTATGATAATATATCAATGAAGTTATTAAATAGTGCTGCTATGAGTTCAGTTCTATCTTAAGTTATTTGTGTAATCAATCTCTTATCAGTGGAACATTTCCAGACTGGCTAAAATATGCTGAAGTTAAGCCTCTTTACAAGGAGGGGGATAAAGAGATACCAACAAACAGTCAACCAATTTCACTTCAGCTGTCTTTCTCAAAAATATTTGAAAAGATTGAGTTCAAGCGTCTCCTTAAGCACCTGACTGCAAATAGCATATTGTCCAAGTCACAGTTTGGATTTCTGAAGGATTCTGATATAGAGAAAGCTTTTTACACTTGCAGTGAGAATGTCTTAATTCATTAGATAATAAATTAGAGGCTACTGGCATTTTCTGTGACCTGTCACAAGCATTTGAAAGTGTAAACCACAGCATTCTCTTACGTAAATTAGAATATTATGGTGTCACCGGCAATGCTGCAAAATGGTTTGATTCTTATCTGTCTAATAGGAAACAAAGGGTGTCATTGTGAAATACCTGTGCAGTAAGCAGTCTGTCTTCATCTGACTGGGAATTAAGTACATATGGTGTTCCTCAAGGTTCCATCTTGGGTCTATCGCTTTTTCTTGTGTACATTAATGACCTCTCATCTGTTACATTGTCATATGCTAAGTTTGTTTTGTTTGCATATGATACAAACATTGCAATAAGTAGCAAGTCAGGTACAGATTTAGAAATAGCTGCTATTCAAATTTTCACTGACATTAATAAGTGTTTAATAAGTGTTTAATTCACTGTCATTAAACTTCGAGAAGACCTGCTATATGCAGTTCAGAACCTGTAAGAGATTTCCTTCCAGAATGAGTATAACATATGAAGACATGCAGTTCAAAGAGGTTGACAGTGTTAAATTTCTGGTCTTACAACTTGATAAAAAATTCAGTTGGGAAGGGAATAGCACAGAATTGCTTAAGTGCCTCAACAAGTCTGTATTTGCTGCGAGAATGATGTCAGATGTAGGAGATATAAATATAAAAAAACTTGCATACTTTGCTTACTTTCATTCTATTATGTCATATGGGATCATATTCTGGAGCAACTCATCAAACTGAGCAAAAGTTTTTAGGGTGCAAAAGTGTGTGATAAGAATCATTTGTGGTGTAAATTCAAGAACATCTTGTAGAAACCTGTTCAATGAACTTTGTATTCTAACCACTGCTTCTCAGGATATTTGTTCCTTAATGAAATTTGTTGCAGGTAATACACCTCTATTCCCAACCAATAGCTCAATACATTGTATCAATTCTAGGAATAAGAGCAATCTACATAAAGAACTAAAATCACTTACCTTGGTCTAAAAAGGGGTCCAATATTCAGGAACACACATTTTCAATAAATTGCCAGCATCCATTATAAACTTGGTTTCAGATAAAGCACTGTTTAAACAGAGTCTGAAAGACTTTTTGATAGGCAATGCCTTCTACACCATAGATGAGTATCTTAACAGAGACTGTTAAGCCAGCTTAAGTAAAAAAATCTGTTAGATTTTAGTTTTGACAAAACTTGGTCTCAACAGCCAGGATTAGGTATTTTGTGTATGATAAATTTATTAATAGTGAAGATCAGTATTTCATTCTGACAGTGTGTTAGTTCTGTAAATATTAGCTGTTCCAGTTTACTGCATTGTATTAACCTATTTGACTACCTCCTGACAAATGACCAGGGTAGTACTATATACAAATGTTTCATGTTTTTATGTTATACTTTCTGACATGTTCCACATCCACAAGAATAATCTCATTTTTTGGGTCTATGAAATGAAAACTGAATCTAACCTAATCTAATCTAATCTGTGGTCATATCTGGATCATTCCAGTGATTGGCAGAGAATGTTGTGCAGATTAATCTGGTTCACATGGTTTCAATCAAAATCAAATAAGGGTAATGCAGGAATAGGTTTAATAATGAACAGGAAAATAGGAATTCAGGTAAGCTACTACAAACAGTATAGTGAATGCATTATTGTGGCCAAGATAGATACGAAGACCATGCCTACCCCAGTAGTACAAGTTTATATGCCAACTAGCTCCACAGATGATGAAGAGATTGATGAAATGTATGATGAGATAAAAGAAATTATTCAGATAGTGAAGGGAGATGAAAATTTAATAGTCATGGGTGACTGGAATTCGATAGTAGGAAAAGGGAGAGAAGGGAACGTAGTAGGTGAATATGGATTGGCGGGAAGAAATGAAAGAGGAAGCCGCCTGGTAGAATTTTGAACAGAGCATAACTTAATCATAGCTAACACTTGGTTCAAGAATCATAAAAGAAGGTTGTATACATGGAAGAATCCTGGAGATACTGACAGGTTTCAGATAGATTATATAATGGTAAGACAGAGATTCAGGAATCAGGTTTTAAATTGTAAGACTTTTCCATGGGCAGATGTGGGCTCTGGCCACAATCTATTGGTTATGAACTGTAGATTAAAACTAAAGAAACTGCAAAAAGGTGGGAATTTGAGGAGATGTGACCTGGATAAACTGAAAGAACCAGAGGTTGTAGAGAGCTTCAGTGAGAGTATTAGGGAACGATTGACAAGAATGGGGGAAAGAAATACAGTAGAAGAAGGATGGGTAGCTTTCAGAGACAAAATAGTGAAGGTAGCAGATTATCAAGTAGGTAAAAAGACGAGAGCTAATAGAAATCCTTGGCTAACAGAAGAGATATTGAATTTAATTGATGAAAGGAGAAAATCGACAGGAAGTGCAAAATGGCTAAACAGGAATGGCTAGATGACAAACATAAGGATGTAGAGGCTTATCTCACTAGGGGTAAGACAGATACTGCCTATAGGAAAATTAAAGAGACCTTTGGAGAAAAGAGAACCCCTTGCATGGATATCAAGAGCTCACATGGAAACCCAGTTCTAAGCAAAGAAGGGAAAGCAGAAAGGTGGAAGGAGTATATAGAGGGTCTATACAAGGGCGATGTTCTTAAGGACAATATTATAGAAATGGAAGAGAATGTAGATGAAGATGAAATGGGAGATATGATATTGTGTGAAGAGTTTGACAGAGCACTGAAAGACCTGTGTCAAAACAAGGCCCCGGGAGTAGATAACATTCCATTAGAACTACTGATGGCCTTGGGAGAGCCAGTCCTGACAAAACTCTACCATCTTGTGAGCAAGATGTATGAGACAGGCGAAATACCCTCAGACTTCAAGAAGAATATAATAATTCCAATCCCCAAGAAAGCAGGTGCTGACAGATGTGAAAATTACTGAACTATCAGTTTAATAAACCACTGCTGCAAAATACTATCACGAATTCTTTACAGATGAATGGAAAACTGGTAGTAGCCGACCTCAAGGAAGATCAGTTTGGATTCAGTAGAAATGTAGGAACATGTGAGGCAATACTGACCCTACGATTTATCTTAGAAAATAGATTAAGGAAAGGCAAACCTACGTTTCTAGCATTTGTAGACTTATAGAAAGCTTTTGACAATGTTGACTGGAATACTCTCTTTCAAATCCCGAAGGTGGCAAGGGTAAAATACAAAGAGCGAAAGGCTATTTGCAATTTGTACAGAAACCAAATGGCAGTTATAAGAGTTGGGGCACATGAAAGGGAAGCAGTGGTTGGGAAGGGAGTGGGACGGGGTTGTGGCCTCTCTCTGATGTTATTCAATCTGCATATTCAGCAAACAGTAAAGGAAACAAAAGAAAAATTTGGAGTAGGGATTAAAATCCATGGAGAAGAAATAAAAACTTTGAGGTTTGTCGATGACATTGTAATTCTGCCAGAGACAGCATAGGATCTGGAGGAGCAGCTGAACGGAATGGCCATGGTCTTGAAAGGCTAAAATGAACATCAACAAAATCAAAATGAGAATAATGGAATGTAGTCGAATTGAATCGGGTGATGCTAAGGGATTTAGATTAGGAAATGAGACGCTTAAAGTAGTAAATGAGTATTGCTATCTGGGGAACAAAATAACTGATGATGGTTGAAGTAGAGAGGACATAAAATGTCGACTGATAATGGCAAGGAAAGCATTTCCAAAGAAGAGAAATTTGTTAACATCGAGTATAGATTTAAGTGTCAGGAAGTCGTTTCTGAAAGTATTTGTATGGAGCGTAGCTATGTATGGAAGTGAAACATGGACAATAAATAGTTTAGACAAGAAGAGAATAGAAGCTTTCGAAATGTGGTGCTACAGAAGAATGCTGAAGATTAGATGGGTAGATCATATAAGTAATGAGGAGGTATTGAATAGAATTGGAGAGAAGAGAAATTTGTTGCACAACTTGACTAGAAGAAGGGATTGGTTGATAGGACATATTCTGAGGCATCAAGGAATCACCAGTTTAGTATTGGAGGGCAGTGTGGAGGGTAAAGATCGTAGAGGGAGACCAAGAGATGAATACACTAAACAGATTCAGAAGGATGTAGGTTGCAGTAGGTACTGGGAGATGAATAACCTTGCACAGGATAGAATAGCATGGAGAGCTGCATCAAACCAGTTGCTGGACTGAAGACCACAACAACAACAACAATGTGGTTGCAACAAATTTCATAATCTGCAGAATTGTCTCAAGAACTGGCTCCCTGTTTCTAGTTGAAAGGAAGACATGAACCAAGGACTTTGACAGTTCTGTTCTGTGGCTAGCTAAGCTGTGCTCTCTGAGGTTTCTGCCACAAGGTTGATGACTGTAGGATCCTCGTAAATGGGTCAGGTGTGCACTTCACATCAGATGCTGCTTCCCAAGTAACTGCCTGGTCATGGGCAGTGAACAACATCTTTTTTTTTGATTAAGTGACCCTCCATCCTTTCCAGATAACAAACCAGTAGGAAACCTGGAAATTAATTGTTGTATTATTTGCAACAAAGCACTAGAGCTTGAAGCACCCCTAGAAGCTGTGGAACTCACGTAATACCATGTACAGAAAGCTGATTAAAACCTAGAACTAATAGCAGTGAGATTTTTGGAGAAAATCAAAGAGTATATTGAAATGTTAGGCTAATGGGAAATGGAGGTGATATATTTGTCTCAGTAGACAAAAAACTCAAATCCATTGAGATACAAATGAAGCTGCATGCAAGATTGTTTTGGGAAGACTCATTATCAGGGGTAGCCATAAACGTATTTATAACTGGCTCCTTCTACCAACCACCATACTTGTCATGATGTTCACCTTCTTTGTTTCTTTGTTTGTTGTCCTCAGTGTCAATGTACTAGTTGAAAAATTAGGGGGTGGAAGTGTAGTATTGCCTACAGTAAATTATGTAGCCAACTGGTGCACATTTGCGTTTCACAGTTCTTTACTTTCACTTATCACGACCACCCAATAATATACAGTTATATGGTGAGAGCACTATTGTTTAACCTTCGATAAGCCCCATTAATAGGTTTCAGCCAAACATCCACATACTGCTACAATAGTTTATTATTGAACATATCTGAGCAGTAAAGACCTAACCAAATAGTTCACAGTTCTTGAAGAATTGGAAGTTATGTATGGAGCAGACACTGTCATTTTTTAACACATGGCCTAATTGTGTAGCACTTATTTCACATTTAAGTTGAAGCATTGTTGTTGTTCTAACCAACACAGGTTTCTTGTCTGTTACTTGGCTAAAGACTGACTGTCTTGGGATCAATATCGTCACAATAATAGGTGCTAAAACTACACATTTTTCAAAGTTAAATTTACAGAAATTACAATTAAAACTTAACTCATTAAATTAACTGAATATATTGAAATATTCTATCTTTTTAACAGTTTCTTTTACTACAAGGGTTAAGCCGAATTATTTGTTTAAAACATGAAACTAACATATATCATTATGCAAACAATACTTTTGACAAAGCTGTTAATTATTTTGGAATTAATTAAGGGCGGGCATTGTTAACATGTTTTACAATAGAGCCAAATAGATCCTTTAAGAATACTATTAGTTGTTCCTCCAAATATTTATAATTAGTACAGAATTTATATTTGTTTATTTGCCAACAATAGAATTTAAGTTACGAAACAATCACTGATTTCACCCTATAACAAAAGTATTAACTAGGAATAGTCAAAATAAATTAGAAAAATCACTTACATACATAAAACTAAGCACAAAATTAGATCTGGTGTTATATTCTTTAAAAATGAGGGACAACCTTTCTCTTTTATGAAAATGCATATTATACTCACATATGTTAATGGTAATTAATTCAAAAATGAATTTTAAGGAGGCAGATGACAAAACAAAATAGGATGTAAAAATATTCCAGCTTGCTTCATCACAGACTCACTCACAGATGTAACCAAAAGCTTGAAAGAAATCTTCAGTTCACTAGTACTACATTAAGTTGTACAATGCACAGTCATCATTGGAGGAGACTTCAGCCATGTGACAATCAACTGGGGTAAATACAGATCATCATTAAATGTCTTCTCTGACAACTTTTGTATGGATATGATATGGAACGATTGCTTTGCTTAGTTGTAGATAACCAGATGGCAGACTTTGGTTCATCAGGAGCATACTTGGGAACTGCAGCCAGTCTACAAACGAGATCGTTTACAAAACACTTATGCATTCCATCATAGAATATTGTTAAAGTTTGGAGATCAATACCAAATAGGACCAACGTGGGTGCTGAATGTACACTGAAGTGACAAAGTCATGGGATAGCAATATGTACACATTCAGATGGCAGTAGTATTGCATGTGCAAGGTATAAGATGGCAAATGCATTGGCAGAGCTGTCATTTGTAATCTGGTAATTCCTGCGAAAGGTTTCCAATGTTATTATGACTCCACAGTGGGAATTAACAGACTTTGAACACAGAATGGTAGTTGAAGCTAGACACATGGGACATCCTATTTTGTAAATCATTACAGAATTCAGTATTCCAAGATTCAAGGTAGCAAGACTGTGCCAAGAATCAAATTTCAGGTACTGCCTCTCACCACAAATTACACAGTGGCTAATGGCCCTCATTTAATGACCAATAGTAGTGGAATTTGTATAGAGTTGTCAGTGTTAACAGACAAACAACACTGTGTGTAGTAACCACAGAAATCTATGTGTGACAAATGACAAATGTATCACTTTGGACAGTGTGGCAAAATTTGGTGTCATTGGACTATGACCAATGTGAGTGCTTTTGTTAACATCAGTCAATTGCAATGCCTCTCCTGGGCCCAAGACCATATTTGTTGGGCCCTGGTCGAGTGGAAATCCACGGCCTCGTGAGATGAGTCCCAATTCCAGTCGGTAGGATTTGAGTGTGGCATAGACCCCCTGATGCCATGAACCAAGCCGGCCGGAGTGGCCGTGTGGTTCTAGGCGCTGCAGTTTGGAGCTGTGTGACCGCTATGGTCACAGGTTCGAATCCTGCCTCGAGCATGGATGTGTGTGATGTCCTTAGGTTAGTTAGGTTTAATTAATTCTAAGTTCTAGGCAACTGATGACCTCAGAAGTTAAGTCGCATAGTGCTCAGAGCCATTTGAAGCATTTGAACCAAGCCATGAACCAAAGTTGTCAACGAGGCACTGAGAAAGCTGGTGGTGGCTCCCTAATGATGTGGACTGTGTTTATATAGAATAGACTGGGTCTTCTGGTCCAACTGAACTGATCATTGACTGGAAATGGTTATGTTCAGCTGCTTTAGGGCCATTCACAGCATACAAATGTAGAAATTTTATAGATGACAATGCACCATGTCACTAGGCCACAATTCTTCATAATTGGTTTGAAGAACAACCTGGGCATTTTGAGCCAATGATCTGGCCACTCAGACGACCTGACATGAATCCCATCGAACGTTTATGGGACATAATCAAGAGGTCAGTTCATGCTCAAAATGTTGCACAGGAAAAACTTATGCAATTATGGTCAGCTATAAAGGTAGCATGGCTCAATATTTCTGGAGGGAACTTCCAACAACTTGTTGAATACATGCTATATTGAGTTCCTGCACACCACGCAAAGGGAGTTCCAATATGATATTAGGAGGTGCACTATGACTTTTGACATCTCATTGTATACAAAGAACATGATGGTCACAGGTTAAAGGAACTGCCAAACAACCAGAGATACATGCAAACTATGCCATGAAAGCCTAGTTAGCAAGTTTCAAGAACCAACTTCTACGTATCTACATCTACATCTATACTCTGCAAACCACTGTGAGGTGCACAGCAGAGGGGACATCTCATTACACCAGGTATTGGGTTTTCTTCCTGTTCTGTTCATGTATGGAGTGCAGGAGGAATGATTGTTTGATTGCCTCTAAGCATCCTGTAGTTATTCTAATCTTATTTTCATGATCCCCCTGTGAATGATACATAGGGGACTGTAGTATATCCCTAGAGTAATCATTTACAGCCATTTCTTGAAACTTTGTAAATAGGCTTTCTCAGGATAGTTTATGTCTTTCTTCAAGAGTCTGGCAGTTCAGTTCCTTCAGTATATCTGTGACACTCTCCCAACAAACCTGTAACCATTAATGCTGCCCTTGTCTGTATACTTTCAGTATCCCCTATCAGACCTATGTGGTACAAGATCCTTACACTTGAGCAATGTTCTAGAAGCAGTCACATTAGAGATTTGTTAGCAATCTCTTTTGCAGGCTGGTTGCACTTTCCTGACATTCCATTGATAAACCAAAGTCTACCACCTACTTTACCCACAACTGAATGTATGTGATCATTCAATTTCATATCACTACAAAGTGCTACATCCAGGTTCTTGCGAGAGTTGGCCAATTCCAACAGTGATTCATTGATATTATGGTCATAGGATACGGTATTTTTTCATTTTGTGAAATGCAAAATTTTACATTTCTGAACATTTAGAGCAAATTGCCAATCTCTGCACCACACTGGATTCTTATCAAGATCTGACTGAATATTTCTGCAACTTCTCTCAGGTGATACTTCATTAAGGATAACTGCATCATCTGCAAAAAGCCTGATTTTTGAACAGCAGGGGTCCCAGCACACTTCCCTGTGGCACACCCAAAGTTACTTCTAAATCTGACAGTGACTCTCCATCCAAGATAATATGCTGTGTCTTCCCTACCAAAAAGTCCTGAATCCAGTCACCAATTTCACTTGATACCCCATATGATCATACTTTAGACAATAAGCATAGGTGTGGTACTGAGTCAAATGCTTTATGGAAATCAAGCAACACTGTACCCGCCTGGTTGCCATGATCCAAAGCTTTCAGTATCTCATGTGAGAAAACTGCAAGTTGGGTTTCATATCATCGATGTTTTCAAAATCCATGCTGGTTGGCATTGAGGAGGTCATCTTGTTCAAGATTCCTCATTATGTTTGAACTCAGAATGTGTTCTAAAATTCTATGACAAACCAATGTCAAGGATACTGGATGGTATTTTTGTGGATCACTTCTACTATCCTTCTTCTAGACCTGTATATTACTTGTTACTTGAAAGTTTGCTTTCATGTACACAGTAATAATATGTTATGTAGAATCATTTAAATCTCTATTTTTTATCAATTATCGTATTTTCATATGACAGTTTACACAACAGAAAACACTGAAGTACCTATCACTTGCATATTATTATTGTTGATTGTAAGTTACACAAATTTTGATATATAAAGTCAGCATAGAACAAAGTATTGAAATTATTAATCATAGGTGTTAACTGATTAATCATAAATTGTATGTTGTTGCAAATAATGCAAAATTACAAGTTACGAGCTCAAATTATATTTATGTACCAGTTTCTTGATTAAAAGTATAGATTGAATAGTGTACTAAATAATATAAGGCAATTATATTTCATGATTTAGCCATAGAACTTTGAAAAGACATTTCCAAAACTAGCCATTGCTAAATTAAATGTAGATGATACCTTTATCATCGGCTTTAAAAATGCAAAATTATTTGGAATAAGTACTGAGTCTCAGCTGAAAAGGTGTGAACATGCAAAAATACTGACAAACAGAATGTCATCAGAATGTTACATGCTTAGAGTCCTGTCATTAGAGTGTGACAGATAATGTCTTTTAGTAGCATATTATTCACATGTACAATTCACTCTGAGTTGTGGAATTCTTTTATGGGAACAAAAGCAAAACGTGTGATCCCAGTTTTCAAACTACAGAAAAGGGGAATAATTATAATGACCACAAATAGTAATTGAGCTCACTGTAAAAATATATTCAAAAGACAGGGGATGTTAACCACTTCATATGAATACATAAAAAATACTGTAACATTGATCATTACTGCTCAGACAGCTCTGTCTATAGGCATGAAACAAGATCTAGACTGAACTTACATTCACCACTATAAATTTAAAACTCAGAACACCAATTTCTAGCAAAGAATAAAACTATTGAATAAGTCACTCAAAGTAATGAAAGAAATTATTAAAGAAATCTGTTTAGAAATGCAGTTAAAAAGTACCTTTTGGGCAATACATTCATTACAGTGAAAGATTATTTAGAAAAAATAATTAGTGGTTTGGCAAAAAAAGTAATATAACTAAATAATAACAATAAAACATCTATCATCACACTTTCACAAATTTTCAAACTTATTCTCAAAACCCTGCAAGATATAATACTAGCATCTTCTTCTCTTTCTGTGCTCAACATCTCACTCATTACAGAGGAATGCTGACTCAGTTTTCAAGGCTAGTAAATGGGAAGTTGTGGTACACAAAATGGAAAAAAAAACTTTTTCATTATGGTCATGATATCAGCTAATAGCATGTGTAGTGTTACGTTATGGAATGATGTGTGTGGGATTTGGTATGACTAGAGTGAGTAATGAATGAATAGTGTAACACTGAAGGAATTGTGTAGCACTAGCCTTTTTCATTATTAAATAATTTCTTAGCAGGACAGTACTGCACACTAATGATAAACCAACTGAGATTGTGCTGTTTTAAACAGACTGGCCTTGTATGGGAGGATAGAGACTCATATCTCCATCTGGCCATCCTGATTTAGATCTTCTGTGGCTTCCCTAAATTATTTCAAGCAAATGCCAGAATGGAACATTATAATGAAAAGGAAAGTTGCTACTCACCATATAGCGGAGATGCTGAGTTGCAGGTAGGCACAACAAAAAGACTCTCACAGTTAGCTTTCAGCCATTAAGGCCTTTTTCAACAATAGACAACACACACACACACACACACACACACACACACACGCACGCGCGCGCACGCACGCACGCACGCAAACGCTCGAAGCTGTGTGTGCAAGTTGCATTTGCCTGATTGTGTGTGTGTGTGTGTGTGTGTGTGTGTGTGTGTGTGTGTGTGTGTGTGTGTGTGTGTGTGTGTGTTGTGTGTTTTATGTGTGTTTGTTGTCTATTGTTGACAAAGTCCTTAATGGCCGAAAGCTTTAATTGTGAGAGTCTTTTTGTTGTGCCCATCTGCAACTCAGCATCTCTGCTATGTGGTGAGTAGCAACTTTCCTCTTCATAGTAATGTTACATTCCATACTGGATTTTCCATTGTTTGAGAAATGCCAAAATGGTTTGTATTATAAGGACCTGGCGAACTACTTGCCCCATCTTTGTCTAACTAGAACTGTAAGTATATAAATGACTGTACAAATAATCTTATTTTTTGTGTTCTTAAATTGTAATTCCATGTGTCCAATATACTTTGTAAAAGTGATCCATAGATGAATAGAACTACTACCACCACTACTACTGCTGCTGTTGCAATTACTGTATGCCACTGTGATCTCTTGGGAAGAAGGTTGTAACCAACAAGTGAAAAAATTTAGTTATTGACTGGCAGTAGACATATGCTCCCACACCGTCTTAAAATAAGGAGCAAACTGTTTTCACAATTGTGGGTTCATTGAACTGACACACTCAAAAGAAGTGTGAGGTGGAGAGGAAAAAAATAGAAACAGAGCAGACAATTTATTTTGAGACCACATGAGTGCTGTAAACTAAACACATTCTGTATATCTATATCTATATCTACATCTACACTCTTCAAGCATCCTTGTGGTGTGCGACAGAGTGTATTTCCAGTACCACTTGTTTTCTCCCTTCTCTGTTTCATTATTAAAATGTACCTGAGAAGAATGACTGTTGATGAGCTCTAATTTTCTCTGATTTTTTTCATTGTAACCACTCCACCAGACACAGGTGGAAGAAAGTTATAATACAATGCCTGACTCTTTTTGGACATACAGTCTTGAAATTTCAAGAGTAAACCTCTCCATGATGCATAACATCCCTCTTGTAGCACCTGCCACTGGGAGTTTGGTGAGCATCTCTGCAACACTCTTGCAGTAACTAAATGATCCCATGACAATGGCCTTTCAGTATCTCTTCAGTTAGTTGCTCTTGGTAAGGGTCAATGGCCAATGAAGAATACTCAAGAATCAGTTGAACAAGTATTTTCTAAGCAGCTTCTTTTGTGGATGAACTGCATTTGCTTAAGATTTCCCCAATGACGCTCAGACTGGCACCTGCTTTTCCTATAGTTGGTGTTATATTGTAATTCCACTTTAGGTTGCTCTGGGAGCAGTGGAATAAGTAAGGTTTTACCTGAATACCCCTCCCCCCCCCCAGTCCCTCCCACAAATAAATTTTGGGGAACTTTGTTTACTATGAGGGTGGTTTGAAAAGTTCTTGGAACAGAGTAGAAAAAAAGTACTTACATCACTGAAACATTAAAAAGTACTTACATCACTGAAACATTTGTTTTTTACTTTTGAGGGTAGCCTCCTTGTAGATTAATGCAATTGGTCCAATGATGTTCCAGTACCTTGACCCCATCTCAAAAATGAGTTTCCTGCAGGCCTGCAAAATAGTTGCCAACTCCGGCTATCAATTCTTTATTTGAAGTGAATCTTCATCCACCAACAAAAATTTCCAGTTTTGGGAAGAGATGGAAGTCTGATGGAGCCATATCAAGTGAATGCGGTGGGTGTGGCAACAATTCATACCTTAGTTCATGTAATTTTGCCATGACGATGGTGCACGATTTTGATCCAGCATTAAGAGTCGTGGCACCCATTTTGCAGATAATTTTTTCATTTCTAATTCTTCAGTTAAAATGTGATATACCCTTTTAGATGACACCTGGCAAGCATGGGAAATTTCATGCACTTGCATTCGGCAACCCTCCATGACCATTTTGTGCACTTTTGCAATGATTTCTGGAGTAGTGACATATCTTGGCTGACCACTGCATGAATCATCATCCAAGCTCTCCCAACCAAATTTAAATTCGTTTGTCCACTTGGCAACAGTTGAATATGAAGGAGCAGAGTCCCCCAGTGTATTCTGGAAATCAGCATTAATGTCCTTTGTTTTCATATCTTTCTTTACAAAGTACTTAATCACTGCTCAGATCTTGATTTTTTTTCCATCTTCACAAATCAGTACACGGGAACAACAGCTGCCACAGCTCTCTTCCAAGAGCACTGAGGGGGCACGTGTTTACAGGCAATAGTCGATTGAATATCACGTGAATAACTCATTGTGCTAGTGCTGACCTCCCGTGGTGACTCCAAGAACTTTTATAACTGCCATTGTATTAAACCTTTACAGAACAAATATGAAAACAGTAGATATCCACACACTATAATTCAAGTTACAAATGAAATAAAACCACCATCAGGAGCACTCCTTGTAGAACAAACAATGCCCTCAATTTTGTAAAGTGATGCTACATGCTAAAGCAAATATGTCTTTCAAATTCTCCTACACTTATCACTCAAAAATTTTTCAGTAACGCCATCCAAGTTAAAAGAATGACAAGTTTCATGTACAAAACTACTAAAGCATGCACTTTGGACTTGGACAATGAGTTTCGAAGAAACGTTTTCATTAGTTTCAAGTTAGAACATGATCTTTCCACTGTAGCAAAAGAAAAATCATCCTTAAAAATGAGAAAATGCCAATAGCCAGATAAATCATTTTCTTCTATCATTCCACAGACAATGGTGAAGATTAATTCTCCTGCAGTAGTTGATTTACTGACTCAATTACCAAAAATTAGCTTCAAAAAATTCACCACCAACCTTTACATGAAAATCATGTGCTACCAAGAATGATTATAATGTGGTTTACTCTGGTGCCCAAATCTTTCATGCCGTATTTGAAGAGTATCAGTAGCTCCTTTTACAACAAAAGACTTTTCTTCATTAATCACCTCCACTGCAAAATTTTTTTTCCATTATGCAGATGACACATTTGCAATCTGACCTCATGGAAGGGACAAACTCCTTGACATCCTTACATATTTGAACTCCATACATCCCAACATCAAATTCACAATGGAGAAAAAAGCAGGAGGAAGATTACCATTACTGGACATCATGGTCAAGAAAAGATCTGATGGCATCCTGGGGCACAGTGTGTATCAAAAGAAAACATGCACTGACCTGTATTTGCATGCAGACAGCTGCCACCAGCCTTTGCAGAGGACTGAGGTACTCAAAACACTAGTACATAAGGTGCGCACCGTTTCAGATACAGAGAGTCTGCCCCAGAAGCTGGAACTCCTCAGAACTGAATTCTGAAAAATCAGATACCCACAATGGTTCACTCTCCACCCCACAACAGTACAAGCAGTGGGGATGGATGAAGTCATGAAGGAAGAGGCAGCCACTGCCTTTATACAATATGCTGGTGCACTATCAGGAAAAATTGGATGCATATCAAAGAAGTATCAAGTAAGAACTGTCTTTCACCTATCCAATAATACATAAGCATTATTGGCAAGCGTTGAAGATGATCTAGGTTTGCAGAAGGCTGGCATTATTCTGGGAAGACGTATATTGGACAGATAGCATGCGCCATTGAAAATCATTGGTGAGAACACCAGAGGTACACTCGATTGATGTATCCCAACAAGTTAGCAGTTGCAGAGCATGCAATGGAGTACTAGTGTACCATGATCTTGGCACAGACTTTCAAATAATGGAACAACATAGTTAGAGAGGCCATAGAAAGTTGCACCAGGGACAATCTCATCAACTGACATTGCAGTTGTAGTCTTAGTAAGGCTTGGGAACCAGCACTGAGTTTAATTAAGAAGACTTTCAGTGAACAAAGTGATCTGGCAACCATGGCGGACAGAGAACTTACATCACACACACGATATGGCTGTGTGTGCGAGTGTATACCTGTCCTTTTTTCCCCCTAAGGTAAGTCTTTCCGCTCCCGGGATTGGAATGACTCCTTACCCTCTCCCTTAAAACCCAAATCCTTTCGTCTTTCCCTCTCCTTCCCTCTTTCCTGATGAGGCAACCATTGGTTGCGAAAGCTTGAATTTTGTGTGTATGTTTGTGTTTGTTTGTGTGTCTATCGACCTGCCAGCGCTTTTGTTTGGTAAGTCTCATCATCTTTCTTTATATATATATATATATATATATATATATATATATATATATATATATATATATATATATATATATATATATATATATAGAGGGAAACATTCCACGTGGGAAAAATATATTTAAAAAGAAAGATGATGAGACTTACCCAACAAAAGCGCTGGCAGGTCGATAGACACACAAATAAACACAAACATACACACAAAACTCTAGCTTTCGCAACCAACGGTTGCCTCGTCAGGAAAGAGGGAAGGAGAAGGAAAGACAAAAGGATTGGGTTTTAAGGGAGAGGGTAAGGAGTCATTCCAATCCCGGGAGCGGAAAGACTTACCTTAGGGGGAAAAAAGGACAGGTTTACACTCGCACACACACACATATCCATCCACACATACACAGACACAAGCAGACATCTCTGCCCAAACTCTTTGCCTTTACAAATGTCTGCTTGTGTCTGTGTATGTGTGGATGGATATGTGTGTGTGTGCGAGTGTAAACCTGTCCTTTTTTCCCCCTAAGGTAAGTCTTTCCGCTCCCGGGATTGGAATGACTCCTTACCCTCTCCCTTAAAACCCAATCCTTTTGTCTTTCCTTCTCCTTCCCTCTTTCCTGACGAGGCAACCGTTGGTTGCGAAAGCTAGAGTTTTGTGTGTATGTTTGTGTTTATTTGTGTGTCTATCGACCTGCCAGCGCTTTTGTTGGGTAAGTCTATATATATATATATATATATATATATATATATATATATATATATATTTGGAGGTGAATCAGATATCTCACCAAAAAATCTTTTGTGGGCTTAATGTTGATGATATTTTCACAGCTGATAACACTGCAGAATCACCACAGTTAGTACAATTCCTGGATAAATGACCTTTACCTTTGCATTTAAAACACACTAATCATGTTCTGCAGGCTTTTGAAATAAATCCACTTGTACCACAGGAAAAACACTTCTTCACACCTTGTTTACTTGAATTTGGCCCTTTTTGTGCACTAACCATTTTATTTTTACCTCATAGCTGGGATCATTTATTTACTTTTGATTTTCAAATCATTGCAGTTGCTAGATTGGTTTCATTTATTCCTTATATCCACAACTCATAATTCAGACATATTTTCAGCAATTTAAGCCATGTTTTGTTGTCTTGTACTGGTTTACTTAACATAGACATCTTTGTTTAAACTTCATCAAATTTTGCTAAATACCTTGCATAGAACATGACCATTGAAACCATTTCCATTCAGTATTATGAAATTTATGTTGTCACAAGTTGATATTTTCTGCAAACTGTCATTGACACGGTGCAGTTTTTCACATGTACTGCATCTTTTGTAGTTTCACATGTGGCAATGCAAAGTACTGGCTTTGTATCTAGTGACAAAACAATACCTTATTTGCTTTGGAATTTACTTTTGTCCAAGTGGCTAGTTTTACAACATAATATTCAACATTTGCTCCTAGTTTGATTAAAATACCACTTACCTCATCACAATCTGCATCACATTTCAAAATAACCTTCACGAGAATATGCCAGATTGCCCAGTTCTCTTCATCAACTAATTTTTCAACTTGTTGTTTTTCTTCTGTCATGATTTTCTTCTTATTCACACACAGCAACTACAATATTTTTGCTCTTCTTTGTCTCCTTTTAAACTCACAAAGATGTCCTATGACTTCATAAGCTGTCCACAATAATATAATATAACATCATAAGCTGTCTACTTGAAGTCATGGTTTCTTAGAGCATTGTATTTAACTATACATCTCAATTATTCATCAAATTAAATTTAGCAGCACCACACACATCTGTTACCAGGTCAGGAATACAAAAGACATCATGTTACTCTTAGCAACACCACAGCAACACAGATATTGGTTACACACACACACACATATATATAATAAAATAAGAAATGGTTATTTATATAATCTTCAACACAAATGATTTTCATTGTGCACTACTCTGAGCTGCACCCTCCTCAACTGAGACCAGGGAGTCAGTTCCCCCTCTAGAAATTTAATAAACAAATCAGGCTTGGCCAAAGGTAATTGAAACACTGCACAACCAGTCTTTACATCATGCTGTCCCAAGAAGTTAAACAAACTGGTTCACCCAGTTTCTGACAAAAGGCTGGATCAGCTTGCATCTCAGGCATCATAGCTGCAGGTACCTGTCCATGAAAAGTGGCTTTGTAGGCCAATTCCTCCTCCTGTAGCCAACCATCCTGCGGAGATTTTTGGCAGCCATACCTGCAACAGCACAGGAACGCAAAGACGCAAATTCTCAGAACTTTTATTCTATTCTGTAGCTATACCTGTAGTAGCCACCAGAAAGATCGCGAGAGGCGCACATTGGCACGGCGCGTCATGGACGGTAGTTGCCGCAAGTAGAGTCCCGTCCACCAGAGGGCACGCGAGAATTCGGACGCGCCCTCTGCCGGCGTAACAACACGAACAACAACAACAACTCTGGCAGGACAGGCGGAGCACAGTCAGTCAACATTGGGCATGCCTAGGACACAGTCCCGGTCTACGCTAAGTGAAGTGCGACGTAACGTGAACAGTGTTACTAAAATACCACACACAATAATAAACAACCCAGTCTGTTACTGTTGATATGGTAGATTTTGCAGCAGCAGTAGGCTTAGGAGTGGAAGTGAGTGGGGAGAACTTACATCAGTGCTATCACAGAGGTTGACTCTAGTGTCTCTCCGACCGCTGACATGTGGGGGTGGACCGTGCAGGGAGCGGGTCACAGGGAGAGTCCCGTCCACCAGAGGGCACGCGAGAATTCGGACGCGCCCTCTGCCGGCGTAACAACACGAACAACAACAACAACTCTGGCAGGACAGGCGGAGCACAGTAGGAGGCTCACCTTGTGAATGCAAATATATTTTAGTGATCAACACAACTTTATTGTCAAACACAACTGAACTCCAACATGAATTTCTTTACACACAAGAAAACTCTATAAGGAAACAGTAATAAAATAAGAATAAGGTATGCACATGGGCTGAATTTTAGGCTGCAAAATCTTAAAATAAATAAAGAAAATAAATAAAAGGGAGCAACATGTTCAATAACTTAATATCATGAAATCTGCACTGCACTAAAAATGTTTTGTAATATGTGAATTGAAATTTGTATGATGCATCATAAGATGGCACATTCAGGCAATTCAGTATCGAAACAACATAGCAGAAAAGCAGAGCACTGTCAAATATGAGTGCTTTGCATGCAGAGTCCTTAATCCAGGACACTCAGCACAAGGTACAGTCACTCCCTGGGCACTCCAACCACAGACCTCTAAGGCACCAGGGTAACACAGGGCAGACCATCATCCACACAGTCAGTGCTGCTATCTCTGTGTTGTCTTCCCAATAAACCGAGAGCCAACAAGCATCTATCTTGTACTGTTGCTTCAAATGCCCTGCAAGTTTTACTGCTGTTGGCTACACTGCACACTGTCATTCTGGTCGCTAGCCCATCAACAAGGTGGCACTAGCAGCAGGCACCCCTGATGACTCTTGCACCATCTTACCCACAGTGAGAAAACTCCTGCAGCTTTGGTGCCACCTGCTGAGCAGGGCACGTTCTCAACTGCGCCATGGTAGTCATGGAAAATTTTCTCTTCTTCTTTGTTGTTCTTTGATAGCCACTATTCTTCCCATCTGTTATCTCAGTCTAGATTATCATTTACTGTCTGTCACTCCATCAGTGTCTGATTCCTATTTCTGTATTTTTCCTGCATTGTGCTTGTACATAGTTTTTTCATTCTCTTTTACCTCATTTCCTTTAAGCTTTGCTCTTATCTTTTTTGCCTCTGCATTACATCTGATTTTTCAGAGCAGTAACTTTTCAGCAGCTCATTGCAAAGCAGCTTTCAGTGGCTCCTAGCACAAATGATTTTCATGTCTCCTTCATGATATAATTAGTCCATATTGTGTCACAATAACTGGTTAATTCTGCCTAAAACAATAACCCACATCAATAATATCTAGGAATTTGCAGCTTGACTTTAGCCCATTATTAAAATGATTTTTATTTTCTGCAAAAACACAGTCTCAGGATAATAATCTGCTATAGTTGAAACAAGTTATGTGAAATTATTTTTGTGTCAGAAAAAACTCATTTTAACAGTTATAACAATTACAGTTGTCTGATAAAAATGGTATATTTCATAAAATGTTGGATCATTGTTAGTTCATACTGATTTCATGTATCTTGCACCTTTCCTCTTCCAGTGTTTCAAGATGCTTTATGTCTCATTGTGACATGTACACTGAGGTGACAAAAGTCATGGGATATCAATATTCAATGGAAGTAGTATAGCATACACAAGGTATAAAAAGGCAGTGTATTGGCGGAGCTGTAATTGTACTCAGGTGATTCATATAGCACCGGCACAGCAGCTCAGCGTGTTCAGTCAGAGAGCTGGTTGGCCTCTGTAATAAAAAACTGAGTGGAAGGATCAACAAACGAACTTGAACAGATGTCATGTGACATCTGCAACGACCAAACACAATGATAAAAAAAATAGCCACATGACAGGAATTAACAGACTTTGAATGAAGCATGGTAGTTAGAACTAGTTTTAGGGGACATTCTATTTTGGAAATTTTTTAAGGGACCCAATATTCTGAGATCCACAGTGTCAAGAGTGCGCTGAGGATGCAAAATTTCAGGCATTGCCTCTCACCATGGACAGTGCAGTGACAAACAGCCTTCACTTAATGAGCAAGAGCAGCATCATTTGTGTAGAGATGTTATTACCAACAGACAAGCTACACTGCATCAGATAACCATAAAACTCAATGTGGGATGTACAGTGAGCATATTTGTTAGGACAGTGCAGCAAAATTTGGCATTAATGGGCTATGGCAGCAGAATCGCAAGTACCTTTACTAACAGTATGAAATCACCTGCAATGCCTCTCCTGAGCTCATGACAATATCAGTTGGACCTTAGACAACTGAAAAACAGTGGAGTGGTCAGCTGAATCCTGGTTTCAGTTGGTAAGCACTGATAGATGGTGCAGACCCGGTAAGCCATGGACCCAAGTTGTCAACTAGGTACTGTGACAGCTGACAGTGGCTCCATAATGATGTGGACTGTGTTTACATTGAATGGACTGGGTCGTCTGGTCAAAGTGATCTGACTGTCAACTGAAAATGGTTTTGTTTGGCTACTTGGAGACCATTTGCAGCCATTCACAGACTTCCTGTTCCCAAACAATGATGGAATTTTTGTGGATAACAATGTTTCATATCACCAGGCTACAATTGCCCGCATTTAGTTTGAAGAACATTCTGGGAAATCAAATGAATAATTTGGCCACCCAGATCACCCGAAATGAATCCATCAAACATTTATTGGACATAATTGAGAGGTCAGTTTGTGCACAAAATCCTCCACATGCAATACTTTCACAATTATGGATGGCTATAGAGGCAGCATGGCTCAATATTCCTGCAAGTGACTTCCAAGGACTTGTTGAATCAATGTCCCATTGAGTTGCTGCACTATATCAGCAAAAGGAGGTCCAACATGTTATTAGGAGGTATGCCATACCTTTTGTCACTTCATTGTTATTCTGTCCTTTCTTTTCTATGCTCTCCGTTTTTATCCTGATGAAGGAATTTACAAATTTATGAAAACCAAAAGCTGAACTGTATTTTTAAGTTGAAACAGCTATCAACCCTTTCTTTGTTTTCATGGCTGGTAAGTTATAGGTTCTCTTCTCTCAAATATTGTATGAATGTTACATAAATACATATGAGACTGTCTCATTATATATGCTGAAAGCAGAGTGAATAAATGTGTTGCATCTGTAAACTAAATCACATTCAAGAGTTCATAATAAATTACTGTGCCTATCAGTGAAACTCAGAAGTATCCAATTAATTAACCAGGTTAATAATCACTAATTCATCTTATATATGTATATTATATATATATATTAAGTTATAATAGAAGGAAACATTCCACAAAGGAAAAATATATCTAAAAACAAAGATGATGTGACTTACCAAATGAAAGTGCTGGCAGGTCGACAGACACACAAACGAACACAAACATACACACAAAATTCAAGCTTTCGCAACAAACTGTTGCCTCATCAGGAAAGAGGGAAGGAGAGGGAAAGACGAAAGGATGTGGGATTTAAGGGAGAGGGTAAGGAGTCATTCCAGTCCCGGGAGCGAAAAGACTTACCTTAGGGGGAAAAAAGGACGGGTACACACTCGCACACACACACATATCCATCCACACATATACAGACACAAGCAGACATATTTTGTGTGTATGTTTGTGTTCGTTTGTGTGTCTGTCGACCTGCCAGCACTTTCATTTGGTAAGTCACATCATCTTTGTTTTTAGGTGTATATTAAGTTACATAGATCAATAACAGTAATGGGAAATCTGTGGTAGAACATAAAAAATGCAGGTAGTGAACACATCACCACATTTAAAGTTTCTTACTCTAAAGAGGAGTGGCAGTTCTATAACTTGGCGACAATCGCATTTACTTTTTATGTAGTCTAAATCACTCATTGCTTCATCTAAATGTGAATGATTGTCAGATACAGTACCTGTTTCACCAACACTGTTTACTACTTTATTTGAAAAGTTGCCTTCAAAGGACATAAATGACTCACAAATTTATATTTACAAGGACTATCCAGAAACTAATAGATATTTTGGTCCATTTGAGTGGTGGGTGGGGCTACAGCTGCCATCTTGGTGCCATAATGATCCTATTCTCAATATACATCCAGTGGTGGTAACAAGTTGTTTGTGCTCTGCTGCTTTGCTTTCTGTGATGTGTTAAAATGTCTACTGCAATAGAAAATCCTGTCACTTGTAAGGTGCTTTCTGTGACTAGGTTTTTGTTGGCAAAAAATTGCAAACCAAGCGAAATATGTTGAACACATACGACATTACGGTGGATGACACAGAACAAGCATCAGGGAAAACTTAGGACAAAAGTTTTGCTTTTTCACAACAATGCTGTCCATACATGGCCAATCATACCTGAGAGCTCCTACGGGGGATAGGTGGTGTTTGATTATCCACCATACAGCATCGATCTGGTGCCAAGAGACTGTTGCTTCTTCCCAGCAATGAAGACATAGCTCACTACACATCATTTTGATATTGACACCAAACTGCATGCCAGAATAATCAGTGGTTGCATTTGCAGGCAGTAGATTTATACATAGATGGTATTGAGAAACATGTGACATGATATGATAAATGCCTCAATTTGAATGGTGATGGTGTAAAAAAGTAGCTTAAGAGTGTACCTTTAAAATGTATGTAATAAAATTTTCTTTTTCCTTTCATTAATTTTTTTTAAATTTAGAAAAGGCTGTTACTTTGTGGATAACACTTGTATTATGCCCCTTTCAAGTGTTGTAGGTATATATAATGAGTATGATCATACTAGGACATTCAAAATATTGACTCTCATTATCCATCATAGTAGGTGGATGTACAAATGGTCATGAGCTCATTCAAATTGTAAGTTAGTTTGTTGGAGGAAACATATTAACTGCATGACAATATGGTAATAATAATAGTGAAGGCCATTATTGCAATTTGGCATTAGATGAACACTCAGACACTTGCACATGCTTGTTCTTATTTTTGGGATGACAATGTCAACTGCTTGTATTCAGATACATCATGACGGTTCATGACGTACTTTCTCACTTACTGACCTCTAATAAGCTGTGCGTATTTGTAAGAATAAGTCAACTCCTTGAAGAAATGCAGTTTAAGTGAAGTCTACCATATATTGAGCCTGTTTTCCAGTTGCACCAGACACTGGTGGAAGATCATAGCAGTGATCACATCTTCTAACACTTAAAACTGAGCAAAAGAGACAATTCACGTATGGGAGAAATGTTATAGAAGTTGATGAACTATCTGAAGAGTCCTTTGTTTTATGCAAGTGAGATTTGGACACAGAAAACTCCTTTTGCTGACCCTCAGGATCATTCCCCCCATGTCTGTCAGGGTAGAGGCATCTATAGCCTCCCTGGCTTTTTGACACATTTCACATTCTCTACTATTTCATATTATCATTCAGTTCTGTATCCAAGTAGAGGTACATGGGGTAGAAGTCTTTAGTAAACCAAAAAATACATCATTCTCCATGACAGTCATACTGTAATTAGGAGAAATACGTGATATTGCTGGTGCTGCACAAGGCTGAAAGCAATGGGTAACTACAGCCATAATATTTCCCAAGGACATGCAGCTCTACTGTATGGTATGCATAAAATATTCCAGAGGTAAAACAATCCCCCATTCAAATCTCTGAGTGGAGACTATTCAGGAGGATGTCATCTTCAGGTAAAACAAAACTGGGATTCTATGGTCAAAGTGTAGAACATTAGATCCCTTAAACAGGCAGGTATGTTAAAAAATTTAAGAAGGGAAATGGATAGGTTGAAGTTAGATATTGTGGGAACTAGTGAAGTTTGGTGGCAGGAAGAACAGGACGTTGTCAGGTGAATACAGGGTTATAAATACGAAGTCAAATATGGGTAATGCAGGTGTGGGTTTAATAACGAATAAGAAAATAGGAATGCGCTAAGCTACTATGAACAATATATGGAATGTAGTGACTACATTATCATAGCCAAGATAGACACAAAGCCCATGCCTACCAGTGGAAATGGCTAGAGGACAAATGTAAGGATTTAGAAGCATATTTCACTAAGGAATAGATAGATACCACCCATAGAAAAGTTAAAGAGGCCTTTGGGGAAAAGAGAAGCAGTTGTATGAATATCAAGAGCTCAGATGGAAAACCAGTCCTAAGCAAAGAAGGGGAAGCTGAAAGGTGGAAGGAGAATATAGAGGGTCTTTACAAGGGAGATGATCTTGAAAGTAGTACTATAGAAAGGGAAGTAGACATAGATAAAGATGAGATGGGAAATATGATACTGTGAGAATAATTTAACAAAGTTCTGAATGATCTAGGTTAAAACAAGGCCCCTGGAGGAGACGACATTCCATCGAACTACTGATAGCCTTTGGAGAGCCAGCCATGACAAAACTCTTCCATCTGTTGCACAATATGTATGAAACAGGTGAAATACCTCAAACTTCAAGAAGAATGTGGTAATTCCAGTTCCAAAGAAAGCTGTTGCTCACGTGTGTGAAAATTACCAAACTATCAGTTTAATAAGTCATGGTTGCAAGATACTAACACAAATTCTTTACAGAAGAATGGAAAATTTGGTACAAGCAGACCTTTGGGAAGATCAGTTTTGATTCTGGAGAAATACAGAAACACACAAGGCAATATCAACCTTCTGACTTATCTTAGAAGATATCTTAAGGAAAGGCAAACCTACATTTCTAGCATTTGTAGACTTGGAGAAAGCTTTTGACAATGTTGAGTGGAATACTCCTTTGAAATCCTGAAGGTAGCATCAGTAAAATACAGGGAGAAAAAGACTATTTACAACTTGTACAGGAATGAGAGGGCAGTAATAAGAGTCAAGGGGTGTGAAAGGGAAGCAGTGGTTGAGAAGGGAGTGAGATAGGGTTTTAGTCTATCTGTGATGTTGTTCAGTTTATATACTAAACAAGTAGTAAAGGAGACCAAAGAAAAATTTGGAGAAGGAATTAAAGTTCAGGGAGAAGAAATAAAAACTTTGAGGTTTCTCAGTGACATGGCAATTCTGTCAGAGACAGAAAAGGATTTGGAAGAGCAGTTGAATGGAACTGACACTGTTTTGAAAGGAGGATATAAGATGAACAGCAACAAAAGTGGAACAAAGATAATGTAATGTAGTCAAATTAAATCAGGTGATGCTAAGGGAATCAGATGAGGAAACAAGTCTCTTGAAGTAGTAGATAAGTTTTGCTGTTTGGGAAGCGAAATAACTGATGGTGGCTGAAGTAGAGGTGATGTAAAATGTAGGTTGGCTATGGTAAGAGAAGCATTTCTGAGGAAGAGAAATCTGTTAATATCAAAGTATAGATTTATGTATTAGGAAGTCTTTTCTGAAGGTATTCGTCTGGAGTGTAGCACTGTATGGAAGTGAAACATGGACGATAAACAGTTTATATAAAAATAGAATAGAGGCTTTCAGAATGTGACACTACAGAAGAATGCTGAAGATTAGGTGGGTCAATCACATAACTAATGAGGAAGTACTGAACAGAATTGGGGAGACAAGAAACTTGTGGCACAGCTTGATCAAAAGAAGGGATCAGTTGACTGGACACATTCTGAGACTTTGAGGGATCACCAGATTAGAATTGGAGGGAGGTGTGGAGGGGGTAAAAATCATAGAGGGAGACAAGGAGATGAATACAATAAGCAGAGCCAGAAAGATGTAGTTTGCGGCAGTTACATGGTGATGAAGAGGCTTGCACAGGATAAAGTAACATGCCGAGCTGCGTCAAACCAGTCTTTGGACAGAAGACCACAATAGCAACATGGTATTATTTCAAGATATATGATCATCTCATCCTTCCCAAGGTATGTACAGGCATAGAAAATCTGCAATATATTCCTCTCTGGTGGATGGATGGATGGATGGAGAGGCTTGAATGGGCGCATGACGGCTAGGTCTTCAGCGCCCCCTCAGTAACAGATTGACACGGGTGTCAAGAAAATACTCAGAACAGTAAGATAAAACAGAACGTAAAACACAGGTAACAAGGTTGGAAAAATATGTGCCTACCCACACCAAAACATGGGACGAAGCATGCCGTCAGCAGTAAAACATGGGCAACACAAGAAAAAAGTGGTAGAGGGAGCTAAAACAATGTAGCATATGGAAGTGGTTGGCTGACCACAAGCAAAAAGGGAGGAGCCAGCCACTTTGCAATACACTAAAACCTCAAGCCTAAAAGTTCAGGCCAGAGTCCAGACACATTGCAAATCTTTAAAACCCTAGACACACATGTCTCATCATTAGCTAAAACACAGGGCAGATTCCCAGCAACTTGTGCTTCTGCCCTTGCATCACTGTATAAAATGCAGTCTGTTAAAATGTGCCAGACAGAGATGTGCACACCACAAACGTCACAAAATGGGGGATCCTCCCCCCGTAATAGAAAACTATGTGTGAGAGGACAGTGCCCAATCTAAAGGCATATGAGGGTCACTTCCTCCCACCTGAGCAACCAGCAGGAGGAACGCCATGGCCGAGTTGTTGTCTTCACCAACCGCAATTTATTGGCCATCACCACCAGCCAGTCTTCCTCCCACAACTCCATGCACTTCTTGTGGAGTGCAGAAATGACACACTGCAAGGGAATAGGGCACTGGATCACATCCTGCTCTCTGCAGGCCACCTTGGCAGCCTGATCGGCCTGTTCATTGCCCCATATACCTACATGACCAGGCACCCAGCAGAAGGACACCTCCTTACCCTGCCATTGGAGCAAGTACAGTTGGTCATATATCAGCTGGACCATCTCCTCAGTTGGGTAGAGATTCTGCAATGATTGTAAGGCACTAAGAGAATCGTAGCAGAGGAGAAATTGATTGCCCCAAACATGATTCATCTGCTCCAGTGCCTTCAGGATCGCGTGGAGCAGGAGAGGCAATCCTGTGCACGAATCCCATAGGGCCGCATCGCTTGTTGCCAGTTATGAAATAGCTGTGCCACAGGAAGCTGAGCAACGGTATGGTATGCAGGTGTGTATGATGTGGACAAAGTTTTATACGCCTGATGCACCGTAAGTAGCCGCCGCCACATATGAAGTGGCAGTTCACCAGCCTCTGCACAGAGGCTAGTTCTGAATGCCCCAGTGGCCAACCGAAGCCCAACATCTTTAAGTAAGAAGGCCTTGCAGACCCATACACTGTGCACCCATAATCGAGCCAAGATCACACAAACGCCCTGTAAAACTGGAGCAGACAAGTCCTGTCGGCTCCCCATGTACTGTGGCTAAGACATTTTAAAATACTTAAAGCCTTAAGTGACCGTCATTTCAGGTCTTAAAGAGGAGGTAACCACGTAAGCTTCAAGTCAAAAATGAGCCCCAGAAATCTCACAGTGTCTTTAAAGGTAAGGACAGTGTCCCTCATCCTCAATGCAGGAAAGGTTAAATTCGAATGAGAATGGTGGAAAAGAACACACACAGACTTCTCGGTGGAACACTTAAAACCACTCTTCTGTGTCCAGTCATCCAAACATCTAAGAGTAAGTTGCAACTGACGCGTTGTTGTTGCAAGGCTTTAAGAAGAGCAAAACAAAGAGAAATCATCCACAAACAAGGAATACTGGACAGGACTTTTCACTATAGAGGTAATGTTATTAATAGCTATGGAAAAGGGAGTCACACTGAGGGACACTGTTCTCCTGCTCAAAGCAGTCAGACAGGACGTCACCAATTCGGTATCTAAAATATTGTGGCAAGAGGAAAGACTGAATAAAAAGAGGAAGACAACCATGAAAATCCCCTCCAGGGTGAGACGCCTCCAAGTGGTATTGTAGGCCTTCTCGATGTCAAAAAATACACCTAGAAAGTGATGACGGCATAGGAAAACTTGTTGTATAGCCACTTCCAGGAGGGCGAGGTTATCGAAGGTGGAATGAAACCTCCTGAACCCACACTGAAAGTGACTAAGGAGTTGCTGGGATTCTAACATCCAGACAAGGTGGCGGTTGACCATCTGCTCCAAGGTCTTTCCCATGCAGCTTGTGAGGGCAACACTATGGTAGCTACTCGGGCTCATGCGGTCTTTCCCAGGTCTTAAAAAAGGAATTAAAACTGCCTCATGCCATGAGTCAGGAAAGTGACCTGACGCCCAAATGGCATTAAAAAGTGTGAGGAGGATTTCTTTGTTGTGCCTTGTGAGGTGCTGTAGCATACTGTAGTGGATCCTGTCGTGACCAGGGGATGTGTCACGAGCTGCAGACAATGCAGACTCCAGCTCCCACATAGAGAATGGGCAGTTGTAAACTTCATTAGAGGTGGACTGGAAGTCCAGACTACACCTCTCAGCAACTGCTCTATGGCACTGGAAACACGGATCCTGACTGGTTGTTGCAGTAACCATGGTAAAATACTCTGCCATAGTCTGGGCAATGTCTTGCGGATCCATATGGAGAGTGCCATTATTCATTACAGAAGCCATGGGGCACCTCCCTCCTCTCCCAGAAATTCTCCTGATGGTCTCCCACACAACAGAACTTTTGGTGGAATGATTAATGGTGTTCAGGAACTGTTGCCATGACCTCTTCTTGCTCTCTTGAATAATGCGGTGACATTTTTCCCCCACCACCCAAAAGGCTGCAACATTCTCAGCAGTTGGCTGACCCTGGAACCTACGCAGAGCCCCACGTCTGGTCCTGATTGCAGAGTGGCATTTGGCACTGCACCAAGGGACAGGTTGCCTCTTTTGGTGGCCTGTGGACTGTGGAATGGATGCTGCAGTTGCGTGGTGGACCGTTTTGGTAATATGATCAACTCACACCTCAAAATTCTCACAGTGTTCAAACCGGACCAACTGGCTATAAAGTGTCCAGTCAGCCCCACTGAGCTCCCATAGTGGTGGTCTCCTTTCAGGGCCCATGCCATCTGGCAGATGAATCCAGATTGGGAAGTGATCACTGCCATGCAAGTCAGTGACCACTTCCCATTGAGCACTGGCGGCAAGAGCTGGAGAGAAAAGCAAGAGATCAATGGCAGAGAACGACCCAGTCACTGTGCAGAAGTGAGTGCTCTGTCCTGCATTACGCAAGTAGGCACATGATGACAGGAGAAGCCTCTCAATTGCTCTACCCCTGGGACAGGTAATTGCAGAGCCCCAAAGCACATTGTGAGCATTAAAATCGCCACAAATAAGAAGGTCGGTGAGGGCCACTTCATCAAGTGCATGATGCGGGGGCAAGTAAAGAGAACACACAGTCAATGGATGATACACGTGCACGGACACAGCGACGGCTTGTAAACTCGTCGTAAGCAAGAGGGGCGAGGAGTGGTAGTCCGTCCTGATGATAATACCTATGCCTCCTCTAACTCTCTCTCCATGCAGGTCATCCTTTTTGTGGAGTGTATAGCCTCGTAGATCAGGGGAGTAAGATGGATGGAAATAAGTCTCCTGGAGACACAGACACAGAGGTCTACCCTGAGGGAGTAGACGAAGTTCTTCCACATGCGTTGTGAACCCCTGCAAGTTCCACTGAAGTATGGGAGCCATCTATGATGGGGGTAGCACCTTCATCCTGTCTCTCTGATGTAGTGGGGAGACCGCAGCAGGTGGAGGGGCAATCGTAGGGCAAGATGATTGCCCCACACATATGTCATACTCCATCAGCTCTGGGGATGAGTCAAATGAAGCCTCACATAAAACAACATCTGCATGGTCAGATGGTTTACCACGTGATTTGACCCGATGTTACTGCTGTATAGGAGCTTTTTGCAGTTTGGTGGGCTTTGGGGAAGCCGAAGTGGGAGTGGTAATGGCTGTATTGGGCTTAGGAACAGCCTCAGCTGTTGGAGGTGCCAGGGGCTGGCCCGAGTTTGCCACTGTACCTTTGTCTGCCATTCGAGTAGGGGCGACAGGCTCTGAAACATTGTCTGTGTTGCAAGTGCACTGACATCTGCAGGTGTTAGTGCCAACACTCACCACCTTTGTCTGTGTAGAGGCACTTTTGGTGTAGGCTTCTGAACCACGGATGCAAAAGATGTAGCAAATGTGGGAGGTTGCATCAACTTGTAGATCTTTTCAGCCTCATCATAGGGGATACTCTTGGTTGTTTTTATTTCCTGGAGTTTGGGTTCCTCTAAAAATATTCGGCAGTCCCTACTCCATACAGGGTGGTTACCAGAGAAATTTATACAGGTGCCTGGAGACGAGCAACTAACTCCTCCATGAGCAGCCTTACCACAGTTGCCACAAGTTGCTTCGCCTTTACACCCTAAGATGGTATGCCCAAAATGCTGGCATTTAAAACAGCGCATTGGGGTTGGGAAATAAGGTCTCACACTAAGGCGAAGGAAGCCAGCTTTAACATGTTCAGGAAGTTTCGTGCTACTGAAGGTCAGAATAAAGGAGTTGGATTTGACAAGATTGCCATCAACCCTCTTCATGATATGTTGGACATCAACGATACCTTCTGGAGCCCCCTCACGTTGCAGTTCTTCCTTGGGAATGTCAACTAGATCCCGGCATGTCACAACACTTTTGCTATAATTCAAGGTGCTGTGCAGTTCAGTGTCTATGGCATACTCCCCAAGGCATTTAGCAGATTGGAAGTTAGTTGCTTGCTGGGAAGTGGAAGTTTCCACTAGCAAGGTCCCATTACGTAAGTGCTTCACTGATTTTAAGGAACCACAGACCACCTCCAAACCATTTTGTATATAGAAGGGCGAAACCTTCTCGAAACTACTCTCCTTCCATTTCACAATGAGAAACAAGAAGTGCCGGAGTCAGTGGGACTGACTGCACGAGCCCTCTTACGAGAGTGGGTGTTAGAACCTTCCAGCGGCCCACCCTTTCTGCTGGGAGGAAGAAAAGAGGATTTTGAAGGATCCATCTTGGTCCCACGAGCAGCTAGGGAACTAGAAGTCCATCTAGGGAGCCCCACATGCCTAGGTAAGCCTTATACAACTGAGGTGCGGCAAGTTCCCCAGAGGTTGCCCGCTAACAACTGTTCCACCTCAACAGCCATGCATATTATCAGCACGCAGCACACCTTGAGATTGAGGGGTTGTTTACAGAAGTTTATTCCATCCTCACGATCCGGGCAGTCAAGCCAAGATCCCCATTCCCCAAGACTCACAATGTTCCACTGCCGCACCGCACGGTGGTCACTGAAGTATGCTCAGAGCTTACGGTGAATGGGGACTGGCGGTGCTTACCAGTCCCCAGCTCGCCAAGCCCATACCCGGCAACTGAATGCCAAGCCCCTGAGGGCTCCTCTCTGGTATCTGGGACCTTAAGACGAAGGGTGTTTGATACCAAACTCGCCATGTTGGCCTTTTGTTTCCTTGGCCTGCTCTGCTATACTGGATAATGAAACATGACCACTAAATAAATGCATGGAATCTACACTTTACCAAATAAAATGGTTCTCTTTATGAAGGTATGCCAAATAAAATGGTTCTCTTTATGAAGATACCAATTCAAAATTATATTTTAACCAACCTATTGGGAAACTAAAATTATCAGAGGTTTAATTAAAAACTTATACTAATAATTGTTATGTCATATATTAATTAGATATGCCAGTCTGTCACATCTTCACATGTCCACCTGGCATGATGGATATTAAGAATCAATACTTTGAATGTGATTATGTGATCTCACTGATTTTGTACATGTCAGCACACTTGAAACTGGCCTATAAGATTGAAACGAGTTAGTTTTGCATATGCACTGAATAACACATTATGGACAAGGAAAATTGTTGACAGGTTATCATTTCCAACAATATTTTAACTAATTTACAAGCTCTATATATATCCTTTGTAAAAAATGAAATTTTTGTTTCCATTTAACTATGTTCTCTGCTGTAGTGGCTATAACTGTTGTTGCTGCTGTGCAGGTTGCATATTTTATTGCCACAAATGCTAATAAACTTTTCATTATTTTTTTAGAGAATCTGCTAAGTGTTGATGTCATCATGCTAGCTTCTGCTGCTCAGCATGTTGTGATCCTCAGTGCAGATGGTGATTTATTCTCATGGGGAAGAGGTGATGGTGGAAGACTCGGCATTGGAACTGAGGACGATCAGTTTGTATCAATATTTAATTGACCATTTCTTCTTCTGTTAAAATGTAGCATTTTGTCTACCGTGTTCTCATTGCATATAAAGCAGTTGTTGATATCTTCATATTTCATAATGACTGAGCAACTGTCAAACTTCCACAGGAGCCATGCCCAAATTTTTGGAGTCGATTTTTGAGAAAACACAGGCTTCAGAAGTATTGTCAGTTGTCCATTTGTTACAAAGAAAAAATATATAACATTGATATGGCACAGGTTAGCGGGTGAGAGGAGTGGTCAGATACTGGCCCTTAAATATCAGCAACTTAGTGTAAACAATATTTATCATACAATTCAAAAATTTCTTACATCAAGACATTAATCACACTAGCTTGTGGGAACAGTGCTAAATTACTGTAGGCCCAGACCATAGAACTTCAAGTCCACAAAAGTTCCAGAGTTCAGATGTGATGTGTGTATCCTTAAATAAAATGGGCATTTAATCCAAAAGCATTAAAAGGTACAATTTAGGAAAATGTGATGTATGTCACCTTGGAGAAATGAAAGACTTTACTTAGACTGAAACAAAAGATATAATATAAACATGATGCATGTCACCTTTAAGAAAACAAAAATTAACTTGGATAAAATCCAAAGATATAATGCAGCTTAGATGTGATGTATGCCACTATTAAGAAAACAGAAATTTACCTAACATAATCAGGAGACATAATATAGCTTGTACGTGATATATATACCACTAAAAAAAAAAAAAAAAAAAAAAACAAAAAAAAAAAAAAAAAAAACAACGTTTATTTACTTAATGGAACCCGAAGATACTGTATAATATACTGTAGATGTCATCCCAGGATTAAGAAAATACAACACATTTAATTAAAACAACCCCAAATTATATGCTAACTGGATATGAAGTGCAGCACCCTTAAGGGAAGCAAGTATTCTTTTGCTAATACAATTTACATGCATGTCACATGCAGAAAATTACATAACACTGTTTCAATAGGATGGAATAACATATCTGTAGCAGCCAGTGCTAGTTATGAAAGATGTGACTCCAAGTTGGGCCAAAAATAACTCTACAATACAAGATAATCACAAAAGCAATCTATCAAAATTTTTCAATAACCACCACTCCACACTGGAGGCTTAGCAATAGAGGCTTGATATCAATTACTGAAGTGATGTAACCAAATAACAGGGAGTAGATTTGTGATTAAGGCATAAGTTTAAATTATGGCAGTAAGAATGCCTACTGCTGAGATGATATTAGTTAGCCTTAAAACAAGATACCGAATCCTCAAGATAATGATATTGGCAGAATCTAAATTACTCACTGGGTCAATTACATGTAACCCACAACAACCGATAAGTAAGCACTTTAATTGTAGTTGACAATACCAATCATGAGACAACATGTTGCTATACAAGGCAGAATGGTGTGAGTGGTACACAAATTTAAACAGAGCCAATGACCAGCCATTGCCTGGCCTCAACTAACTTCCATTAACTTACAAGTGGGCTTCTGCACATATATTAGAGGACATAGCATATTACTGTAATTAAGTAAAAGATAAGGAATGGCATACAGACACCATGGGAACAAAGTATTGACATCAGTAGACACAGTCCTGTGTGAATTTATGGTCACTGCAGTTGCCTCTGAACATGAACTGACTTCATGCAAATGACAGGCACATATATCTTGTACAGATCAGTGACTCATGTGCCCTCAGACAGCCTAATAGTGTCAGTTAGACACAGTCACAAAATATCTCAACACCAACAATGGCAATTAAGAAACACCATCAAGGCCAAAATTAAATTCAAACTTTATTTGACTGGTGTTATACAAGAGATACTGGAGAGATAAGATTTGACTCATCTACATTATTGAGCACTACTTGCACATAAATTGTGTGTCTCAGAATATCTGACAAAACACACTCACACACACACACACACACACACACACACACACACATACGCGCGCGCACAAGCACAGGCACACTATATAAATCACAAGGTTCAATAACCACTATATAGGCAGATGCACTTACACTAGGTGTACTACCCTACTGTGACACTGGTAGTGAATAGGAATGCAGGTGTATCCACAGGCTTGATAACTACATGTTTCCAAAAGTGAGCTTCTTATAAGCCTTTCATTTCCACAACTGTGGCAGTAAATAGCTAGATATACCAAATGTTCTGTGAATACTAACAGAAGTACAGGTATCTCAAATCCATTCCATACAAACACTAGCTACTGCCACCAGTATCCATCAGCAAAGTTCATTACAACAGCCCTTCAGAGCTACTCAGCATACACTGTCTCTCCATGCTACTCATGCAGGCCCTTCCAACCTCTCTCTTCACTAACGACATGACCTCCAGTGGTCAGACCACTGCCAAAGATGCTGCTATGCTGGTTATACCAAAACACATGACTAAATAATTGATATACCCACTGGACGACACAGATATATTTCATTTATCTTACATACAGTACAATTTATTCCTCTCTTTTACAAATAAGGAAATTAATCATGTTTTGTCAACCTCTGCTCACCAAGAGTTGACACTCTTGTAGTGGTTAATAAAAAAAAAAAAAAAAAAAAAGAAAAGAGAGGATAAAAGAAAAGAAAAGGTTGAAAATGTGGGAAGAAATTGTATGCGAAAATGGTTTTTTTTTTTTTTTTAAATAGTTAATGACCGTGAAAAAGGGAAAGAATGAAAAGCAAATTGGACTTCGTATTACAGAAAAGTTATCAGACTTCATGATTCGGAAGGGCTATTGCTGGGGTGGTTCTTGTGGCGTTTCTGAGCAAAAGTCAAACCAATTTCCACTACAAAAATTATTTGAAAAAAGACAGAGAATAACAAATGTAACTAACAGGGGGAAATGGCGTAGATAACAGTTCATCCTTTACCAGGTTAACATGTCTTCTTTCGTGCGGCGTCCAGGTCTTCAAAAATCTCCTTCATTTCTGCGTGAAAAGTCTGCTCTGAAATCTTGCAATAAGTTTCATTGTCCAGGGATTTCTAATGTATCCAAAATCGTCTTGATATTAAATGCAATTTATTTTAGTTGATCCTCTCCATCCTCCGAATTTCCTAACAACTTCCACAATGTCTACACATTAATAAGTTTTTTCGTCTTAATCAGATCACATCTGCATTAAGCTTCCACTCTCGAGAGACAATAAAGAAACAGATAGAAAAACAAAAAAAGTTACAATTTTAGTATTTTCTCTGTCGTCGAGTGCTCATACTGCTGCGACAGTATAATTTTTATCTGAGGGAACGAGTGTAGCGTGGCAAAATTCAAAGTCCCGCTACACTCTCCATACACTAAGTTCTGCCTCCATACATCTTACATACACCTTAAGCTCCCCAAGTTTACCCTATACACCAAACACTAATACCCCAAAAATTCTTATAAACTTCAGACGAAATTAGACATATATACATACATTTGTACACACCTATTAAATTCTTTTTTCTATGAATAATCACAGCTCTGTCATGTTTTGTAGCCCCAGTAATTTTGCCAATACAGGAAACACATTTGGGTGTGGACATTCAGAAGAGGGTTTTTTTTATTTCTCCATTGACTTTAATAGATTTTTCACCAAGCTACAGTCCCAGATCTTGTACATAATAATCTTATAACTCCCATCCTATCACTTTTTTCTTTCATTTATCATCTTCTCTGTACAAGTCTTCACTGCATCCTCTCTTTTTACTGTGGTTACCCGTTGACCTGGTGGAAATCCACCACCTCAATGAGAAACAACTTCAGCTTGCTTCCTGTCATTCATTCTAATGGTGAGTACCCTGCAAGCATTACTCTTAACTCTATTTGATGTGCCTTCAAATGATCTGACAAGCTCCAACCACTTAGAATGTTTGTTATTTAAATACATTCTACACAGGCAGCTAATTTGTTGTATATAGTACTCACACAGGTTACATGTTGGATGGTATACTGATATATTTATGTGTTTGATACCTTGATTATTCATGAAATCATTCTACACTCTATATGTAAATTGTGATCCGTTGTCAGACAATAGCCTCTCTGGCTAGAAATCCTTTTCCAGTATGAAAATAAGAGTTTTCCTGCTGGCTTTCTATATTGAATACAGTTTCATAAACTTTGAAAACAAATCAATAACCATAAATATATACTTCATACCACCTCAACCATTTGGGAGTGGCCCAAAATTGTTTACAGCCAATAGCTCACTAACATTGCTACGGATGGTACCTTGAATTTCCTCCTGATGTGAGGTAGGGCAATGTCTCTCCCACTTACATTTGTCACAAGTGGCCAACTGAGCACACACCCATCTTGCTAGTTTTTTTATGTGCGCATACTCCTCAATGATTTCTACACTCTTTTGCAGAAAATGAGGTAGAGAGGGCGAGCAATGATGGATGCCCCGGGAATGAACTCAGAAAAGCCTGCAGTTCTTGCAACAAAAAGGGATGCAGCAGGTCTGTAGCAGCTCTGACAAGACTCTCCATGGTTTGGATGACATGCTGTGGGATGGTGTGGCCCAAATACTCAACAGATGGTTGGAAAAATTTAGACTTTGGCAGATTACAGTGCAGACTCACAGGTGCCCTGAGATTGTGCAGGTGGTCACTCATAATACGTCTGGTAATGACAACGTCATACACGTAGTTGAAACAGTGCAGAGTAATGGACATGACGTCTTCCAGATAGTGATGAAAAATTGTGGGGCACTTGCCACCCAAAACAAAAGCCGTTGGTATTGATACAGGCCAAAAGATGTATTAAGAACTGTGATACACTTGGACACCTCATCCAGAGGTAACTGGTGACAAGGGATGTGTCCTGTTCAGTAGAGGAAATGGGAAATGCCTATACACTTTTGATCCTAACAAACCACTGACAGTACAAAGTGGGGGCAGCCCTTGCCCATTGGAATGCAGATAGCTCAGAGCAGCCACTGGCATTTGCATCCAAAACTCTCAGTTCAGCAAATATCCACTAATCCAGGGCGAGAAGATGGCTCTGGCCATTCTGTATGCTGTCACCAAATTTCATGTTTTCTTGTATTGTGTGAAATTCTAACTACCATATTTACTCGAATCTAAGCCACACTCGAATCTAAGCCGCACCTGAAAAATGAGACTCGAAATAAAGGAAAAAAATATTTCCCGAATCTAAGCCGCACCTGAAATTTGAGACTCGAAATTCAAGGGGAGAGAAAAGTTTTAGGCCGCACCTCCAAATCGAAACAAAGTTGGTCCATTGTAATATGAGACACAATTTAGGTCGAATGAAAGACGATACAGCTACAGTAGTTTGGTTCGAGTCGTAAGCTTAGCAGTTAAGCTTTACCAGGTAGCCATTGGTATGCGTCAGGCGCTCCGTCCGTATTTATACGGGTACCCTTCCTTTTTCACGTGCTTCATCTGGTTTGAATCGATTGCTTATTTTGCTTTGATCTGATAAGTGCCTTTTTTTTTTTGTTATGGGTGTTTACGTCACTCTAAGCTGAAAATGCATTACTGTACTGTGTCATGCATTGTTTGTCTCATTCTGATAGTGCGTGTTTACGGCCTGTTGCCGCTCGCGGCATGACTTGCTTTTGTACGCGCTACCGCCGCTTAAAAAAAAAAGAGGAATCATCTCATTAGCGAAACAATGGCAAGAGACTATTTGTTGTTACTTACACTGCTGCTTTCTTTGATAATGATCAACAAGAACCAAATAATAGACTGCGTATGATAGAACATGTTCCGAACGAGAGTTAGGCGCAAATTTTTCTCCGTTTGAAAATCTTTGTGGCTGCTTCTTTAGTACATCAAATTCTGCACAGAAATTAGTCATCTTGCATTTAAAATCTAGTCAGTTGCCGTGTTTCATTTCTGACTATATCACTATTAGACATAACAATAATATGAATATAAACATGATACGATACGTATATTCTTCCGCGTTTGCTGTTGTCTCACTCTAGTTTCGTAGTTTATTAGGCAGACAGGATTTAAATGAGATAGCAGCTAACACGAAAGAATACATGGCAAAATGTTTATATTCGTATTATTCTTATGGTGAAGAGAATACTGCATGTGATTCACATTTCATCAGGTTCCTATTAGCAACCATCTCTTCTCACAGGTAGGAAAAAACTCGGAACGTAGAGTTGGCCATATTGACAAACATCCGTAACAGTTTTGCCAGTCGGATTTTCATAGTACATTGAAATTCTGCTACATTCGAAGATGAACAATACGGAATTTGTATTTACTTCGTTGGATAATGTATGAAAATGCAGTGGTCGAAACTCGGGGTGGAGAAAAAAAAAGGTTTTGGTGCCAGTATTTGTCTTTGTGCCCACAAAGCATGCTTGTGTAGCGCTACATATATTCGACGGCAGAAGTTAGCTGTGGCGGCACCTACCAACATTTTTCAGAACTTCTGCTTGCTTTGCACTCGATTCTAAGCCGCAGGCGGTTTTTGGGATTACAGAAACCGGAAAAAAAGTGCAGCTTAGATTCGAGTAAATACAGTAATTCTCAACCTCAAGCCATTAATTTTGTTAGTTAGTTGATCTGCCCAGGTTCCTAGTAACGGAGCCCACATGTTGCAGCAGGGAGCGTTGCTCCTCTCCAAATACAACTATGACATTCACTTTCTTTTCGATGGGTGTTATGCCAGCGCAGACACCTTATCCCAGATGCCTGTTGACCTAGACCCCAAGTTTAATCAAGAAGTGCTCATGTGTTTTCATTTGGATGTCTCCTCCCACCAAATAGTCGATGGGTTTCTGATCATTGGTACCCAAGTTGCCAAGGCAACAGCACCTGTCTCTGTCCTCAAGCAGGTAGTTTGCCTTGACCAGCAGATTCGGTTTTTCCATCTTCTGGGCCATGTTTCCAATCCCCATCATTACAGCTTTGTCTTGTGCCATTTTCTCTTGGTCTGAGATGGTGTCCTCCTCTCCACAGTCTGTGCAGCTGCCATGGTGGTTATTCTCAGAAGTTCGCACTGTGAGGTCTTTCAGCTGTTACATGAGGGTCACTGGGGTGTTTCCTAGCTTGCAGCATTGACTGGGAGCTGGTTCATTTGTTTGCTGTATGTCCCCAGTGTGCTAGTCAACTGGCAGTTCCCAAGGCTTCATTCCACCTAAGGCCTCAAGCAACTCAGCCCTGGGAACACATCCATGTGGATTTTGTGGGTCTGTTTCTGAATGTGTTTTGGATGATCATCATTGATGTGTTTTTGCAACTACCATTGGTGTTTCAGTGCTCCTTAGCCACTACTGAAGTCACTACTCAGGCTCTCTCAAAAATGTTTTCTGTCAAAGATCTCACTGTTACTCTCATTTCTGATAACAGACCTTAGTTCCTGTCTCAGGTGTTTCATGATTTTAGCATGTGGTCGGGCATTCGACATGTTCACTCCCTTTCCTTTCAGCCCCAATCTAACAGTGAAGCAGTGTGCATGGTTCAAACCTTACAACCCAGATGAATAAATATCTGCAGGACTTCCCCATTGAGAAGTACTACAGTTTTTTCTGGTGGCTTACTAGATGATGCTTATTGGTTCCCATAGCCCTGCTGAACTTCTCCACAGGTGTCAACTGAGGACACTGCTCCATATCCTCCATCCAGGATCTTGCACACCATCTTCTTCCACTGTGAAGAGTTTTCCTCTAGGTATAGCACTTTGGGTGCGTTGTTTTGGTTGACACCCCCACTGTTTGCCAGCAGTCATCATGTGTCAGAATGGCCATTGTGTCTTCACCATCCAGAATGGAGAACAAAAGTTCCAGTGCAGTGCCAACAAAAGCAGTTCTGCATCTGGATGGGCACTTACCTCCTCTCTCGTGCTCACCACATCACCAACTGCTGTGCCCCTGTTGCTGGTTGTTGCCTATCTGCTGGTGTTCCAGCCTCCTCTTCTGTGTGTGTTAGAACCTCCACCCAATGAGCTTATGACTTTGCAGCCCTCAGCAGCAGCTCCAGTGGCCCTCCAGACAGCGGGCATGCCCCTTGCCAGTTCAATGTCTCCTGCACAGCCTCAGCCTGTGGTGGAGTTGCCTCCACCTTCCACACTGCCGCTGGACATCGCCTTGGATCCCGGCTTCTATTGCCCATTGCCGATGCTGTTGTCTAGTGCTTCAAGGCATGGGTGTCAGGGTACTCCTCATGCAAGCCACTTTCACCCATATTCTAAGCTCTCTAGTGACTGGGAGTTGCTCTCCCCTCTCGTGTCTGAAACCTCCAAAGGCTGCCATTGATGGATGTGTGTGCAATTCTCCTCTGTGCATTCTACTGGCTGACTGACAGCTTATAGGCTCAGCCAGCCTTGCCCTCAGTTACATGTTGACATTTCAACTAGGATTATCAGACCAGTAGTGTAGCCACTCTGCCACAAGCATCTTTTGTAACAAGTTATTTCTAAATGTAAAAACCGGTGGGTCTGTCATTGTCTCTGTGTGCTTGTTAGAATATACATATGTGACTTTGTCTGCTGTTCTTTGCAATAGTGTATGTAAACTGATGAAGGTTATTAGTGGTTATCATTTGTATTTCTTAAAAAAAATTGTTTTCTCTGTGTTATCACTGTCTTCAATATCTGGTTACTGAAGCTTACGTGTTATCAGTAGTATTACTTAAAACAATTGTTTTTCTGTATCAACAATATATCTGTCAGTGATTTTGTTTATTCTGTATAAAACTTGCAACATGACATGTCTGATAAATCAAACTAACCTAATTAAGCAATAAATTGGAAATAATGACCAGTTCAAACTAAAATTAAAAACATACCTCTTTAGTCATTCCTTTGGAAAATTATCTGATTATCCAGACTTAAGATTTGACAAGTTCTGTCAGCTACATACTAATTAGTGGTAAATACATGGCCTACATCTAAATTTGTATGAAGATCTTCCACATTCTTCTACTCAGAATTGAAAGTTTTGTACTGACAGATCACAGTTTCTAAACACTTTGCCATCACATTCTTTACAGAGAAATGTATTTCTGTCTTACACTTTTTGTTCAACAGAAGTGATCAAGAATACTGTAATATCCTCTGGATCACTGTTCCCTATTTCTGTATTCATTGAATTAAAAAGTTTTGGGGCCCTCTTATTGCAAGTAGCATGTTCCCCTTGTAGGTGAGTTGTTTCACCAACTACTCAAGATAATTTTCAGAAAACAGGTTTTGCACAATGTCACAAGATTCTTAGCCCCTCCTTCCCATTCTTAACTTGTGCTTTATTCAGTCTAAAAATGGAAATTTGAAATCTCCTCCTACATCTATGGCATGAATAAAACACTTGTACACAATATTTTTCAAACTTTTACCAAAGAATTTCTTCATCACATCAGTATTTGATGTGAATAAATTGAAGGAAAATCAAATTACTGTTTCGTGTTTGTCACTTATGTTTGACTAGATTATCGTACATTCCAACTTTGTATTATTATGGAGCTATAACAATAAATACACTGTCACAATTTATGTCTAGCTCATGTTTGCAGTATGTATCCTGCTCAGAATTTAATATTTCATTACTATTTATTTCTGGTGTCATGCAATTCATTTTTCCAGGTGTTAAGTTCACATTGTTACTGTTAATTAGTGAGAATGATTTTGAGAATTTACCCTGAATTCTTTGACAGTAGGTATAATGTTTTATCTATGGCTAGTTTCCACATCTTTACAATTGACCCATTCATGGCTCTGTAGTTACAACGTATAGCTATTTCATGCATATACAAAGATGTTTCTCCTACTGAAACATCCTCATGTGCACACCATATATAAACTCCTACTTTTTCCATTTTTCCCCAGTGCAATTATTCTGTTTAGTGTTGTATACAATCTGCTTTACAGATACTCCAACCCTTCACTTTGCTGAAACTACTCCAGTAAACAGAAGTCATTCATGCCCCTATGCCCCCTAAAACACCATTGAATTTATGTGCTCATTCTACATCAATCTGGTTTATATCACCACTCATGAAATAAGGAACAGATGCAGAGCAGTGGATAGCCACAAAGCAAATATGGAAAACACAGACACAGTCACCCAGACTCTCTCTCTCTCTCTCTCTCTCTCTCTCTCTCTCTGACACACACACATGTATGTTGGTGCTTGCATGGTAAAACAAAATGTAAGAGAAAGTACAGGTGAGGATTTACAGTAGGGAAAAGAGAAAAGAAGTATGGCAGTGTATGTGCCAGCTAAAATGAGAAGGAAGAAAGGAACAACGGGAATAACAGGCTTATATGAGGGGCTGGAAGTGGAATGAAGTGAGAATAGGAGTGTGGGGAGGCATGGAGGATGGTGACTAGGTAAAACTGTGTGCCAAACTGAGACTCTAACTCAGAAACTTTGGCTTTCTGAAAACAAATCCCTGTGGTATAGCTCAGCCATTTCTCCATGATAACCATTCTTCCAGGAGTGCTAGCCCCATAAGGTATGCAAGGAGAACATTTATGAAGGCTGGGGAGAGGTATTGGTGGGAGCTGTGAGGGAAAATCATGAGTCATGCCTGAATAGGTCAGCCAGTACAGCATTTTCTCGTGATAAGCAATTTTGAGACCTGGTTGAACAAATGCTTTTAATCTGCTAAGAAGTTTAAAATCTGTGCACACACCACTGAAGACTGAAAATTCATTCTGGGAACATATGGATGTGCATCAGTTTAGCAGAGCAGGCAGCCACTGACTAACATACAAAAACGCTAGCTTTTCAAGAAAAGTGATACTTTACAAAGGTTTGTGAGGAGAGGGGGGAAGGTACATCCTGAGATTCAGGCTAAGGGAGGTACAGTAGGACAAGATGAAAAGATTCACCAGTGGGATTACAGCAATTCACAAAAAGTGTAAGAGAAGAAAATATTTTGATAAGGAAATGATGAAACGCATATAAAAAATATAAAGTGGAAGGGAAGGCCAAAATCCAAGAAAAAAGACATCAACAGAAACTACTAAACACTATTGATACAAGCAGGGAAACTAGCAGTGCAGGCAAACAACAGACTATAGCATAAAGGCAGCATGGTGGGAAAAGAGATATGAGGTGAAAAGTAAAGTAAAGTAAAGTAGACAGCTGACAGACAGAAAAACTTAAGCTTGAAGCCATAAGAATGATGGCAACCACCATGATGTAAGATGGGTTTCCACTTATGAAGTAAGTGAAGTAAATATTGGACAATGCTATTGCACTGCAGATTAAACTTGCAAAATCTTATTGTTCCATTGATAACAAGTGTTCCTTCATCTCTATTAATGGTTTAGCACTCCCATGCCTACACAGAAAACTAAATGGAGGTTGTGTGGAAAGTGCTATGTCAGATGAAACTGCTACAGCAAGAACAAACATTATTCATGGAGCATAGTACTTCATGGAGAAACATGTAAGATACAATGTATAGGTTGTGTGTAACATTGAACACATTGACTGGACAACAGTAATACAGGTTACAAAATAGGCCAAACACTCCTTTGTGATCACTTAAATAAAACTGTTTCTTGGCGGCTCATCAGAGCATGCCAGGGGGCTGACCTAGGTGGCCTCTATAAGGAGGCCTGTGAACAGTATGGACGTGTGATCTCCGAAATCGCATGCATCATAAGTGAAGGTACATCACTCCTCCCTTCCAGGGGTAGAATACCATATACATAAAAACACTAAGCACAGAAAAATACATGGTACAGGAAAATGTGTGGTAGAGAAGAAATGTATACTACAGAAAAAGCACTGGTACACTATCTGGTCAAAAGTATCCGGACACCTGCAAAAAACATATGTTTTTCGTATTAGGTGCATTGTGCTGCCACCTATTGCTAAGTACTCCATATCAGCAACCCCAGTAGTAATTACACATTGTGAGAAAGCAGAATGGTGCACTCCGTGGAACTCACGGACTTCGAACGTTGGCAGGTGATTGGGTGTCACTTGTGTCATATGTCTGTACATGAGAGTTCCACACTCCTAACCATCCCTAGGTCCACTGTTTCCAATGCAGTAGTGAAGTGGAAACATGAAGGGATACGCACAGCACGAAAGCGTACAGGCCAACCTTGTCTGTTGACTGGTAGAGACTGCAGACAGTTGAAGAAGGTCGTAATGCGTAATAGGGAGACATATATCCAGACCATCACACAGGAATTCCATGCTGCATCAGGATCCACTGCAAGTACTGACAGTTAGGCAGCAGGTGAGAAAACTTGGATTTCATGGTCAGGCAGCTGCTCATAAGCCACACATCACACCAGTAAATGCTAAACGACACCTCACTTGGTGTAAGGAGCATAAACATTGGACAATTGAACAGTGGAAAAATGTTATGTGGAGTGACAAATTATGGTGCACAATGTGGCAATCCGATGGCAGGGTGCGGGTATGGCGAATGTCTGGTGAACGTCATCTGCCAGCATGTGTAGAGCCAATAGTAAAATTCAGAGGCGGCAGTGTTATGGTATGGCTGTGTTTTTCATGGAGGGGGCTTGCACCACTTGTTGTTTTGTGTGGCACTGTCACAGCACAGGCCTACACTGATGTTTTAAGCACCTTCTTGCTTCTCACTCTTGAAGAGCAATTCAGGGATGGAAATTGCATCTTTCAACACAATCGAGCACCTGTTCATAATGTACGGCCTGTGGTGTAGTGGTTACATGACAATAACATCCCTGTAATCGACTGGCCTGTACAGAGTCCTGACATGAATCCTATAGAGCACCTTTGGGATGTTTTGGAATGCTGACTTTGTACCAGGCTTCATTGACTGACATCGATACCTCTCCTCAGTGCAGCACTCCATGAAGAATGGGCTGCCATTCCCCAGGAAACCTTCAAGCGCCTGATTGAACGTATGCCTGCGAGAGTGGAAGCTGTCATTAAGTCTAAGAGAGGGCCAACACCATTCTGAATTCCAGCATTACCGACGGAGGGTGCCACAAACTTGTAAGTCATTTTCAGCCAGGTGTGCGGATACTTTTGATCACATCCGATAAAACACTGGTACTGAAAAAGTATTGGTACCGATAAAGCCCTGGAGCACTGGTACCAGAAACACACTGGAACCATGGGGAAAAAAAACACTGATCTCACAAGGCACTGAGAAAACATTGATGACTGCACTGATGTCCATTTCATTGCTTGATGATGGTGACTACTGCAGAATGTCACAGGCAGACAGTGGCGATTAGGGGCAGAAGTGATGAGGGGGCAGTTAGGTGCTCCTCCACCCTCTCGTAAGAGACTGTAGGGCAGGACTGGGGACAGCATCTCCATAGCAAGCGACATCCTTGTCAAGGTCAGTGGTCAGTGCCGGAGGTGTCAGTGAGTGTGTCAGTGTTGATAGTCACACAGGACACAGCAATGGAGGCGGCAGTGGGTGCAGCGTCAGGTGCAGTAGGGGCTGCACCAGCAATGGCAGTCTAGGAGGGGGGCCAGAGGCAGGAACCCCAGACAGTGATCTGCCAGGCAGCAACCCATGCTGCAGCACAAACTGGACCATCTGCAACTGTGGAACAGGCATTGGTGGCAGGGGAGGTGGTGGGCCCTCTGGAACAGACCTCACTGTGCACAGCTGGAGCTGGTCAAAGCGACAAGATGTTCACCCATTAGGAGTACAGACAATGCACAGGCACCAACCCTGGCAACACTCGATGACACCAGAAACCCAGTTTGGCAGCAGCCAAAACCAATAGCCCAGACATGTGCACCTGGCCAGTGTCATTACAAAGCCGGTGATGTCAGAAGATGCAGCATTGAATCTAGCAGGTGAAGGAGGGTCCATGGTTGATGTCTATGCAGCAGCTCCACCAGGCTCTTGTCCCACACCAGAGTGAAGCAGTACAAATTAACAAAATGGTCTAAAACACCTTCAGGTGAACTTCCAGATAACATACTCCCACATCTGAGTTTTATAAGTCCAAACCATGTGTTCAGCCTCACCATTAGATTGAGTTTGCACAGTGGAGCTGTGAGGTGGCAAACATCACTAGCCTGACAAAAAGATGCAAATTCTTGAGAAACAAACTGGGGTCCATTATCAGTAACCACGGTATATGGAAGTCCCTCAATTGCAAAAATGTTAGACAGGGCTGAAAACTGGCGACCATGGACATGGACGACAATGCACCATGTAGGGAAATGTGGAATACGCCAATACTGATTTAGGAAGGGCCCAGCAAAATTGACATGTAGATGTTTCCACGGGCACTGCAGCATTGGCCAGGGGGAAAAGGGCACCTGTGGGGCCATCTGTTACTGAACATAGTGGGTGCAAGGAGCAATAAGGGACATTATGTCCCCATCTATATCCATCCAGTACACATGCCAGTGGACCAAAGTTTTGGTGTAAGAGGTCCCACAATGACTGAAATGCAGAAGCCACAGTACATTACAGCATGGAATCACAACCTGGGGAACAGAGTCCTCTGTAGCTTACAAAAAACTCCATCAAACACAGAGAGGCTGTTCTGGGGGGAGACATCATTAGACAAGGGATCTGAGGAAAGGCTCAGGGATTTCTCTGGCCACCTGTGCTACACATCTTTCAGAATCAGCGGCAATGGCTGATGTTATAGTGGCACTAGTGGTCAGGAAACCATTGACCGCTTTCTTGTTCTCAATTCTAAATAGAATCAAAGTAGGTCCTCCTGATTAAATGCCAGTTATGGCCTGATCAGAAGACAAGATGAGGCATCAGTGTTGGCATGTTGCATCATTGGCTGGTAATGGATCTGATAATGATAACAGAAGAGGAAAGAGCCCACCATTCCAAACGATGCCCTGTCTTGTCCAGCACAGAGGCCAAAAGGTTAAAAAGAGCAACCGATGGCTTGTGATCCATGATTAAATGGCACTTAGAACCATAGAATAAGACGTGAAATTTCTTAAGGGCAAATACAGTGGCTAAAGCCTCCTTTCCAACCTGAGAATACCAGTGCTGAGCAGAAGATAAAGTCTTAGAAGCATAAGTAATTTGTCATTCAGACCTGTCTGTGTATTTGTGCACCAACACTGCACAAAGACCATGCTAAGAGGCATCTGTAGCCAACAAGAGATGCTGACCAGGCTGAAAAGTGGCCACACACCATGCAGATTGAAGCTTATGTTTAAGCAAAGTGAATGCTTGGTCAAAAGCTTGGGCTCAGAAAAAAGAGCATATTTTTATGCAAAAGCACACGCAGGGGCTGAACAACAATGGATGCATCTGGTAAAAACTTATGGTAGTATGCAACTTTATCTAGAAATGCCTGCAGTTTCTTAAAGGATGTGAGTCACAGCAAGCCCTTAGTTGCATCAACATGGTGATGCAACAGCTTGACTCTTGTGGTAGAAACCACAAAACCTAGGCTCTCTTTTGGTGGCTGAAACACTGAGATTTGGCAAGATTGCACTTGAGACCCACAGACTGCTAAACAGGAAACAACAATAGGAGATTGCAAAGGTGGCCTTTGGTGGAAGAAACAATGATATTGAGGCAATTGATGCAGCCAGGTACAGAGGCTGTGAGTTGTTCTAAAAACACCAAAAAATTGTAGGCCTGCTAGTTATGCCAAAAGGCAAGTGTTGATATTGGTATAGGTCAAAAAGACGTTGACAATGAGAAGGTACCTAGTGACCTCATCCAAGGGGAGCTGGAGATATGATTCTGACAAATCAATTCAGGAAAAGCAGTGGACATCTAACACTATTGCAAGCAGCTCATCAAGGCGAGGCAAGGTATCTCAGAGACTGTGCATTATCATGACACTGAAGTTGCCGCAAAGGCTTCTTAACAATGACCAGTGGTGTAGCCCATTCACTGGAAGAAACAGGCCGAACGACCCTAAGCTATGTCAAGTGGTCTAATTCGGTCTTGACAGAGTCATGAAATGCGAATGGCACCTGTTGTGTGAAAAAAAAGGGGGGGGGGGCAGGTGGACTCTTTCATGATAATGTGGGCCTGAAAAACTGGTAGCATAACAGAGCCCAGGGGGAAACAGAGGCTCCAGTTGATGATATGGAACTTGATCTGACACTAAAGTTACCTCATTGGCAATGAAGAAACAGACCATTAAACACATCTAACCCAAATTGGTCTACAGTATGGGAATGATCCACAACAAGGAAGGTGAGAGGGTGGACAACAGATCTGTAAGAGACATTAGCGGAAAACTGAGCTAGGATTGGAATCTGCTGTTTTCTGGATTTAACCAACTTCCGTTACACCTGTGTGTGTGGTGAGGAGGGGGGGGGGGGGGGAGGGGGCACCGAGGACCAAAGTACACATATGTTTGTGTTTACTAAAGTCACTGCAGCTTCTGTTTCCACTTACATTTTTAACAGTATATTAAACACAAACAAGTTAATAAACAATCTGTATGGGGAAACAGTCCTTGTAGAGATACAGTTTATGTCCATTGGTGTTAATGTGCCCACCACATTTGAAGAGAATGAAATGTTGCCTTTCTTTTGACACTTTTTGCAAACCACTCAATGCTTATGGAATGCATAATGGTCTTGTTGGATGAAGAAGTATCGGCAAGATGGAAGAGGGCCCTTGGCCACTGCAGTGAAGTGTCCTGTTGCTGCTGTGGCCATAACCGACACTGCCTCATGCGATGCTGAGTCAAAGGTTGTACTGGATCAATGGCTTCCCCGTCATATTGAACACTTGCAGTGTGCCCCACAGATGATGATTGAGCAACTTCCAATACCTCTCCCCAGACAGCAATCTGATCACCTGCAGCCCATTACACTTCAATGGACCGTGCTATATTGAGAACATATGTAAGCATCAAATTATCACATTGAAGTGCATTTTCATGCACTTCCCTTTCTGGGGCAAGATGAATAATGTCATCATGCACCATTTGATCAGTGTAGGATTCTTGATGGGTACCTGTGAACAAATTTACAGTGACGGATCAACACTTGTAATTTTGCAGCCAAGGCTTTGGAAGATTGGTGTGGGCATTTCTGCCAATGGTTAAATTCTACACATGTTGCAATGACATGCATTCTGTCACAGCAATAGGTTGAGAAAAGCTTGCACACTTCATCAAGTGATAAGGTGGCCAGTTAGTGCAAAGGCACAAGCTGGCACAACATCTGATAAATAAGTGGTGAAAGCCAGGAAAGGAAGAAAGCCCTACACAGATTTGCTTCGTCCATGAGAAAAACCATGAAATGTTGGTGTAACCAAGTTTCATAGGGGTCCCAGTCTTCACCCAATTCATCATATGTTGGAAAGGATGATGGTTGCACTGACAGGAGAGTAACCTGTCACAAACACACAGATGCCACTCGATTCAGAGCAGTAGTGAGTGCTTGCTGTTGTTTCACGAAAGCTTGCTGCTGGGAAATTATATGTTGGAGTATTTCTTCCATCAAAACATTCATTGGGTGACAGAGAACTGACAAAAACATGTGGAGAAAATGTAAACTTCACTCATTGCCAAGTTTGCTATAGCAAGAACAAATGTGATTCATAGAAAGTAGTACTTAATAGAGAAACACGTAAGGTACAATGAAGTACACGTTGTGTGTAGCGCTGAACACATGAACCAGACAACAGTAATATAAGTTATAGAACAGGCCAACCACTCATTTACGATTGCTTGAATAAAACTGTTTCTTTGGCATCTCACCAGAGTATGCCAGGGGGCCAACACAAGTGGCCTTTATAAGCAGGCATGTGAATTGTATGGGCTCTTGATTTCTGAAATTGTGCAACTCATGAGTGAAGGTATATTATTAATACTAGTAGAGAACTTGTTTGATTCACTCCTCATCATCATTGCATCATAATAATGAGAAGTTCAGTACTGTTTGTGAGAAGTAATGAAAATGATGTGCGTACAGAAAAACGAGGTTGAGCATTCAGTTTAGGTTTTGTGAATAAGCCTTAGTCCTAAAATGTATTTACAATTCTGCCACTAATGAACAATTTGAGTATTAAATAAGTCAAAATTATAACAAAATATTGAATTTCTAACTGCAACAACTCTAGTTTATATATTCTTTTTTAAGTTCTGAATAGTTTCTCTATATTACCTATGTAAAACGAGTCAAAGATTTGTTCAAACATATTGAAATGATCTGATTTCAAATTTTAGCAATTGTTCCATCTATAGCTGACTTGCTGACTGTGGGTATAACACTCAACTACAAAGAAGAAGAAAACCCCTGTCTCTGCTTCCCAATTCTGAGTAGTTTGTCTATGTTACCTATGTAAAATTAGCCAAAGATTTGTTCAAACATATTGAAATTAATTGATTTCAAATTTTAGCAAATTGTTCCATCTATAGCTGCCTTACTGACTATGGGCATGACACCCAACAACAAATAAGAAAAAAAACCCTGTCTCTGCTTTCCAATACAAATATCAAATAAGAAAATCAACAATGAATACCATCAAGTGGACTTTTCAGGAAAGAATTGTAGTCATAATTTCTATAGTACTTCTTGTAATAATCATCTGACATTAGTCTTAGACATGTGCTTTTGTGAAACAGATGTGAACCACAACAAGTGCCTCTGCCAAGGGAAACAGTAGTCAGGTCTGTGCACACTGGTGTTGATTGTACAGCAATTATTACCACAGATGGTTTTCTGCTTAGTTGTGGACGTAATACTCATGACAAGCTGGGATTTTCTGTCAAGGTATCTAGATAATTATATTTTCTCGGCCATCAATCAAATTCTGCATGCAGATCTTTCTGTTCAAACTAAAATTGGCATTACTTTCTTGAAAAATTCTGTATTGTTGCATTTTGTAACTGTTGGCAAGGAAAATGATGGCAAAATATTATTGCTGAAGAGAGTGAAAAGCATTCCAGCCAAGGTTCATGATATTTCACTGGGTCCCAATCATACAGCTGTTCTCATGGATAATGGTGCAGTAATAACAATGGGGCGCAATGCAGAGGGACAGCTAGGAAGAGGACATTGCAGAGTAACGGGGCCAGCTGCTGTCAAGGTGTTGGCAGACAGGGTCATTACCGTAAGTAAAAATGTTTTGTGTGTGCATACTTTCCTACGCCTGTTTGTTCTTATATAGTGATAGTTGCAGTTGGTTTCAAATGACAACAATTGAGCTCCTCTATATCATTTATAAATAAATAGTTCTAACAAGGACCATTATCTTAGACGCTGTTATAAGTAATAAAGTATAATCTGATGAAGTATGTGATATCTGTTTCTCAAACACAGTCAGATGTTTTGGTGTTTACTGTTTGTTACAACTGTAATTTGGTAGATATGAGCAACAACTGTATCAAATGAATTACGTGAAAAAATAAATATATTTATGTGGTATAAAAATGGGCCAAAATGTCTGTGGATGGTATTATTTATTGTGATCTCTATTTTTCATAAGAGTTTTCACTGAAGTAACATTTAGCTTCTACAGCTTGTGAAATTGCCACTGAGAGGTAACTAGGATTTTTTAAATTATTGCATTCTATGTAAACAAAAGAATAGATCAAATTATATACCATGATGTTTTGTATTTAGGCAGCAGATAAAAATGGAACTTCTGAAATTGCATGCAGCTGTAGTTTCATTGTAAGTGAGGAACTTACATACACCATTGGAGCAGATGTCAACCAATCTAATCTCTTTATTTTGCATGTGCAATTTTTTTAGTCTGATATAAATGACATAGAAGCTATCTGCATATAGAATAAAATATACAAATACAATAAATACATTCCAACAAGTATAACATCCATGTAACTGATTAAAATTCAGTATATGATTTTTATTTTTTATCCAGTGATAAATTCTGCCTTCTGATTAGTTCTATATATATATTTTTTAAATTATTACTACCTCAGCTACAGTAGGAATAAATTTTAATTTTTTTATGGTTTTCCAAGGCAAGTTTCAGGTTGTTTCCATTAGTAAGGGAAGAGATAGTTTCCAGCTATGCTTGTTATGTTTGACTTTTTGCTTCACTTCTAATTACCTTGTCGTCAGTGAGAACAACTCCAGTCTCGCTTCCTTCTTTCATTAATGATTACCACAGTTCCATTTCTTATGTCTCTAACATTTGCCTTTAGTGACACTCTGCCCTTTCTTTCTGCCACCTAAAGAGAAAAGCCTGTTTTGATAAAAAAAGTAATAAAATATTTTTTTGAAAACTCGTGGTTTGCACACACCCGTATTGTCGTTTTACTACACGAACAGTTTCAGTCATAAACAGACCATCTGGAGTTATTTTATGACATCTTAATCAGATGTATGACAACATATAATATGACAACATATAACCACTAATAAGCATAATATCTCCAACTAACATGTCAATTCAGCTATAAATCTGCAGCACATATAGCTTACAGTACACCTGTGGCAAAGCACATGGAAAGACTGAAGTGGCATGTGACCTTCAGTCATGAACACATCATGAAGTCTACCTTGTTTGATGATGTATTTATGGCTGAAGATCACATGCTACTTCAGTCTTGCCACGTGCTTTGCCACAGATGCACTGTATGTGTTTCTGATATATACACTCCTGGAAATGGAAAAAAGAACACATTGACACCGGTGTGTCAGACCCACCATACTTGCTCCGGACACTGCGAGAGGGCTGTACAAGCAATGATCACACGCACGGCACAGCAGACACACCAGGAACCGCGGTGTTGGCCGTCGAATGGCGCTAGCTGCGCAGCATTTGTGCACCGCCGCCGTCAGTGTCAGCCAGTTTGCCGTGGCATACGGAGCTCCATCGCAGTCTTTAACACTGGTAGCATGCCGCGACAGCGTGGACGTGAACCGTATGTGCAGTTGACGGACTTTGAGCGAGGGCATATAGTGGGCATGCGGGAGGCCGGGTGGACGTACCGCCGAATTGCTCAACACGTGGGGCGTGAGGTCTCCACAGTACATCGATGTTGTCGCCAGTGGTCGGCGGAAGGTTCACGTGCCCGTCGACCTGGGACCGGACCGCAGCGACGCACGGATGTACGCCAAGACCGTAGGATCCTACGCAGTGCCGTAGGGGACCGCACTGCCACTTCCCAGCAAATTAGGGACACTGTTGCTCCTGGGGTATCGGCGAGGACCATTCGCAACCGCCTCCATGAAGCTGGGCTACGGTCCCACACACCGTTAGGCCGTCTTCCGCTCACGCCCAAACATCGTGCAGCCCGCCTCCAGTGGTGTCGCGACAGGCGTGAATGGAGGGACGAATGGAGACGTGTCGTCTTCAGCGATGAGAGTCGCTTCTGCCTTGGTGCCAATGATGGTCGTATGCGTGTTTGGCGCCGTGCAGGTGAGCGCCACAATCAGGACTGCATACGACCGAGGCACACAGGGCCAACACCCGGCATCATGGTGTGGGGAGCAATCTCCTACACTGGCCGTACACCACTGGTGATCGTTGAGGGGACACTGAATAGTGCATGGTACATCCAAACCGTCATCGAACCCATCGTTCTACCATTCCTAGACCGGCAAGGGAACTTGCTGTTCCAACAGGACAATGCACGTCCGCATGTATCCTGTGCCACCCAACGTGCTCTAGAAGGTGTAAGTCAACTACCCTGGCCAGCAAGATCTCCGGATCTGTCCCCCATTGAGCATGTTTGGGACTGGATGAAGCGTCGTCTCACGCGGTCTGCACGTCCAGCACGAACGCTGGTCCAACTGAGGCGCCAGGTGGAAATGGCATGGCAAGCCGTTCCACAGGACCACATCCAGCATCTCTACGATCGTCTCCATAGGAGAATAGCAGCCTGCATTGCTGCGAAAGGTGGATATACACTGTACTAGTGCCGACATTGTGCATGCTCTGTTGCCTGTGTCTATGTGCCTGTGGTTCTGTCAGTGTGATCATGTGATGTATCTGACCCCAGGAATGTGTCAATAAAGTTTCCCCTTCCTGGGACAATGAATTCACGGTGTTCTTATTTCAATTTCCAGGAGTGTAGTTGAACTGTCATGTTGGTTGCTGACATGATGTTTGATACTGGTAATGGTTTCTCATACTTCTGATGATGATACCACAAAATACCTGAAGATGGTCTATTTATGACTGAAACTGGTTGTGTAATAAAATGACAATATAGTAGTGCGCACACCATGATTTTTTTCTTAAATTTCTAAAAGCTATAAATCATCACCTCCACAAAATAATGATAAAAAGGTACACAAAACAAACTGTTGGCTACCAGATTCAATAAACTCTTTTGAAGAGTACTGAAGACTGTAATTGTAAGAAATTCATAGTCAAATGATACTTATTATGTATGTTTGTACAAGACAGTGTAGTCAATACTTCTTGACGCTTGGGTGTAGATTTAAACCCACCAACCTGCAACAGTACCTGCGTTTTGACAGCTGGAATCCATTTCACATAAAAAAAACCCTCCCATACAGCCTGGTCACTCAGAAATGACATACTTCCAGTGACAGAAACTCCCTTGCCTAGTATACTGAAAGTCACACCAAGGCCTTCATGTGAATGCAGTATCCCCTAGACGTAGTCCACAGATAGATCACCTTTGCTATCCCTCACCTCACTCCCCTCCTCCCTTCCACCATTCCTCCCACCAATGTTCCATTGTCTATCAAACCTTCACAATACCCTAGTCCATCACTGTTCTACTTCCAATTCTGACCCCCACCCACAGGGATCATATCCCTGTGAAAGGCCCAGAGACAATAGCTACCTAATCCATCCACCCAGCATTTCCCATTCCAGTCCTGTCACAGGCTTATCCTACCACATCAGGAACTGGGCCACCTGTGAAAGCACCAATTTCATGTACCAACCCTGCTGCATCATTGCACAGCTTTTTATATAGGTATGATGACCAACCAGCTGTCCACCAGGATGAATGGCCACTGCCAGACTGTGGCTAAGAGCAAGGCTGACCACCCTGAGGCACAACATGGAGCTGAACATAACATGCTTGACTTCAGTGGCTGCTTCACAACCCAGGCCAACTCGATCTTCCCCTCTACCACCAGATTTTCTGAACTGCAGTGATGGAAATTGTCCTTACAACACTTTCTTTGCTCCCAAAATTATTTCCACCTCAACCTACAGTAATGCACTATTCCCACACACCCCACCCAACAGTTTCTGCCCCCTCTGTGCTGTCACCTCCTCCCTGTTCATGTCCCATCACCCTCATTATTTGCCACCCTCTGCCAGTGAAACCTCACATCTTTCCTCTTCCCTGCTCCTCTCCATTCCAATCCCCCCTGCTCCCTCACCTCTCTGCTCCACAGCTTCCGACACTGCACCTGACAACCTCCTCATGTCTCTATGTAGTCTCTGCAAGCTCCATCACACAGTGTTCTTCTCTCACCTCACCTGTACCCTGCTACCTCTCCTCCATCCATACCCCATTCCAGATCACCACATGTGACAGATGCATTCCTATTTGAGCTGTCAGAGATGGTGTTCATGAGCTCTTGAGGTGCGCTTGCTTGTGTGAATGTGTATGCATTTTCTTTTCTGAAGAAGGCTTTGGTAGAAAGCTAAATATGTAACAGTTCCTGTCAACAACTCAACATGTCTTCTTTACAGTGAGTAGCAATCTATCCTTTTCCTAATATTGTTTCCTAATGTTGTTCTGGAGCTTCTTTTGTTTAATTTTTGGGGAAACATTTTCGAAAGTAGGCATTTCGGCAGTTAATGAGATAAATGTATAACTGTTGATATTAGAAAGTCCTCTCAGACACTTAAATTTCTCAGTTCTCTATAAATGCACTACAGTAATCCACTACTTCTTGTTTATTATCACTAGTAAAAAAAAACATATGAAAGAAATCATGAAATGACAATATAATATATAAGGCAGAAAATAAATGTGAAGTAGTTTGGGAGTCAAAGAACATGAAACTGGAAAAGACAGACACAAGTATAATAATACACAAATCAAAAATGGGGGTAGAATAAGAGACATTCCACCGAAATTGGCAAATTTTATACATAACTATGACTCTGGTATTGCAGAGACATTGCAACAAAATCTTCCTAAAATACACGTAATACCTAGATGTCATTCCAGAAAAAAGAAAATTCTCTATGAAATCTCTACACCCTAAATATGATGTACAAAAGATAAATGGTAATGAACAATTTACAAAAGAAACACAACATTTAAAACCACAAAATTGGCAACAATTGCAAGCAGGACTTTTAAAAGCAGCTGAAACTGTAGCACCGCAAACAAGAACACGTAAACACTCATGGTGGACAGATGAGTGTGACCAACTGATAAATCCCAGACAACAGGCGTGGCTAAATTGGTTGTGCAACAAAAATCAAAAGACCCTGGAAGATCTCAAAGGTACCAGGAAAACAGTCACAAAAGCAATATGAACAGTCCATAAACAACACAAAGACAAAAAATTTCAAGAGATAGAAAATGATTTCAAGAAAAACAATTCTCGAAATTTCTAGAGTATTCAATCAAAGATTAACAAAGTACTCTTTCCTCCATCACTCCAATTCAAAACTGAACATGGGGAAATTGCCCATACCAACACCAAAAAACGGTGAAATTCTTGCAAAATACTTTTCTAAATTACTGAATTGTGAAAAGCCTGCAGAAAAATTTGAGTTCCATCACACATAACAAAACCCAGACTCAAAGCCACCAAGTTTACAGGAGATTAAAGAGATAATTCAGTCACTGAAAAATAACAAAGCATCAGGAGAAGACCAAATCATCGCAGAATTATGGAAAAATGCAGGAGAAAATCTTATTGCAAAACTCAAAGAAATTATACATGAAATCTGGAAAACTGAAAAAAATCTCCACAGATTGGAAGACAGCAATATACATCCCCTGTACAAAAAAGGAAGTAAAACAGACCCCAACAACTATTGTGGAATCTCTTTATTGTCAATAACATACAAAATTCTGTCTAAAGCCCTACTAAACCGAGCAGAACCTCAGCTGGATTCAAAACTAGGCGAATACCAAGATGGATTCAGAAAAGGTCGATCATGTGTTGAACAAATCCTTAACTTGAAAAACTCAATGAAATATTTTCATAGTACTTCAAACAAAAGTTATGTCATCATGTTTGTTGACTTTAAAAAAGCATATGACAGAATAGACTGAGAATCCCTTTTTGAAGTATTAGCAGAATGTGGACTAGATCAAAAGACAACAAACATCATAAAAGAAACACTCATGGAGACCAAATCCAAAGTAAAATTTATGGGAGAATTGAGCCTAGAATTTGAAATAGACACAGGAGTACAACAAGGGCACGTACTGTCCCCAGAGCTCTTCAATTGTGCTCTTGAAAAAGTTGTTAGAGAATGGGGAAAAACAGGTGCACCAGCACACAGACTGGGACCAAGACGTAAGGGCATAGAATTATACTGTTTAGCATTTGCTGATGACATGGCACTGATCGCACAAGACATTACTGATGCACAGAAACAGCTACAATTATTACAAGAACAGGCAGCAAAAATAGGGTTTGAAAAAACAATATTTATGACTGACATCAAAGATGCACCTTCGGATCTAAAAATTGGTAATAACTACATCTCTCGAGTAAAAGAATTTAAATATTTAGGTTAATGGATTACAGAAAATTGTAATGAAAAGAAATCTCTCAGATCAAGAGTCCAGAAAATGGAGACGGCATTTCATTTAACAAAAAACATTTACATCAAAAAGTCTCTCGTGGAACTGCAAAATATGACACTACACAACAGTAATTAAACCTGAAGCTCTCTATACATCTGAGACACAAAACCTTCAACATAGAGCACTAAAAGAGGAATTAGAAGTGAAAGAACGTAAAATAATGAGGAAAATCCTAGGACCAAGAACTAAAGATGGTGTGCATTATCCAAAGCCCAATGCAGAAACATATAAAAATATCTCCAAAGTAACAGACACAATGCACATGAGAAGAATCCAATTCATGGGGCATTTAGAAAGAATGGACTCAAACAGGTTAATGCACAAAATCCATACATTTTTAAAGAACAGAACTACAAGACCAAACTGGTACAAACAGACAGAAAAAGACCTGAGAGAATTAGGGTCTCCAAATCTACACGATAGAAATGAAATCAGAAAAATCACAAACACATGGTGTTTTGAGGAAGAAGAGAGAAAAACTAACTGACATACGTGGTCTACACAATGAAAGCTAGCCCATTTGTTGTTTATGAAGGAATACTGGGCGAAAAGGAAGGCTAACAAATGTTGATTATGCGTGGTCCTAAGTGATCCATTCGCAAAGAAGAAGAAGAAGAAGACATGTAATACCATCGCGGTCTTACATGGAAAACAGAGTGAAAATGGTAGACATAGCTCACACATCTGCTGATGATAAATTATTTTGTAAAATAAGTTTCAGGCAGAAAAAAAAATTGCAAGTGTTCCTCAGAGTAGTATTTTGGTACCAAATGAGTCAGTGGTTTTCCAAACAGTGTAAGACTTGGAAAAATAGCTCTCTGCTAATGGCATCAGTCTCGTAATCACTGATAAAAAACCAGAGCTATTAGAAAAGGAAATGAAATCCTCAGTGATGTTTAAAATTGGAAAGTATGTAATAAATTAACATTGAACATAAAGAAAACAAACAGTATGCACTTCCGTGTAGAGGGAAAATAAAATTGTCACATTGAACATAGAAGATAAATTTATAGGTTGTGTTCAAATACATAGTTTTAAGGTTTGAATATTGAATGTCAGTTGAAATGAAATGAACATACAAAGATAGAGGCAAAAAGAATATCATCAGCATGCTTTTAGGGTTCTGTCATCAACTTGTAACAGCGAGTGTATTGTGATGACATACTATTCCTACATACTCAGTTGTTAGCTATGGAATTCTTTTCTGTTTATCGAAGGCATGAAATGTTGACTCAGTTTGGAAGTAAGAGAAAAGGGTTGTAACAATGATAACGGGAAGTAATAGTTGAGCTCCTTATGAAAGTCTATATGGGATGTGGAGCGGAGTGTGTAAGCATTGGAAGAGGGTGAATTGGTCGCCTGGTCGTAGATATAGCTAATTGCTATAATCGCACTATTTCACTCCCATTTACGGAGCTTGTTAGCACTTGATGTTAGGTTGGCGCCATTAAAATGCATTGTGTTGTAGTAATCGCTGCTACTTGCTGGATCGCTGCTGTCTCTCAATGGTGATGATGGCTCTACATCTGGTTGTCTAGGGTTAAAAACATGTGGTCCCGTGTTTTTATGTGCTTTTGATGATAAAGAATGAGCAAAACCAACAAATATGTAAACTTCAAATATTTATTACTCTGGTGGCCATCTTAATTCCACTGTCCACCAAAGACCATGACACAACACAAAGTAGTATTTCCTTTACATGTTCTTTGCATTGTTTATCCACCTCAAACAATAACACACAAACACACTTTACCAAAGTGACATTCCGACTGCCCCCTCGACCCTTCTTGCTGCTCGTATTTATAACATTGTCAAAGAACTACTAAAAAGAGATATAGTTTATAAGTCACATGTACATCTGTTATCATAATTTGTGCAGAAAAGTTATTAATTTGCATCAAGTGGCATAATTTAACATGTTATTAAAATGACAGACAGATTTGTTGACTTGACAGAATAATTCTTTGTTACAAAAAGGCCGTTTTTTAGAAGTTTGTCAATTGACTTCTCTAATTTGCATAAATAAGTAAATAACATGAATTATTAACCCAGATAGTCCTGAATTATTTGTTTTTCAAGAATTGATTAATATCTTATCTACATTCATTCACAAGGTTGTAAGGAAGAAAGTAAAAACAAATTTGAGTATTTATTTTTATTTAGTATTTCCAAAAATGGGCCTCCTTCCAGAAGGATGTCAGGACAATAAGGGAACATGTTTTTAAAGTATATGACATTGCACAATTAACTTGTTTTGGTTTTCATACTTTCAAATAAACAAATAAATTTGAATTATGGGCTAAAGCAGCTAATAAATACAAAAAACAAAGAAAATAACCTATACACATATTTTATGCACTAGTATGATAAGACAAAAAGCAACAAACATGAAGTGGTTCGTCACATCTTACACACATACTAGTAGTTTTTTTGTGGCAACTTCGACATTTCAGCTGCTTCTTCTTTTTTGTTATCTCGTCCGTTGGTAATTCAGCAACATAATGTTCTCTTCCATCAAATCTAGAATCTTGTTTTGCCCTCTTACTAAGACATCCTCTGCTGGTAGTGACTCTTTTGTTACTTTCAAGAATTGCAGTGACAATTCGACGACGAAATGTCAGATGATCTATGGGTTATTCGTTGTGCTTGTAAAGGTCCCAGGTATTTTGCTCTGCAATGTCTATAAAATGTGCAGTGATCGGGAAATACCACTTTTTCCCTCTTACTGAGCATCTATATAGGAATTGATTTTGGTCAGTTCGATCTATGCCTCCCAAGTTAGGTTGAAGCACGCTAATCCTTTTCTTTTGTTCCCTGGAAAATCTTGCTACAGAGCATAGTGGTTGCGCTCTGTGAAAGTTGGTGGCTACAGTAACAACATTGTTGTCATTCCAACGTACAATGGAAATCCCAGATGCTGAGTCAGAACAAATTTCATATGATCCTCTATTTTCTTTTATCATTTTATCTACAAATGATAGAGTACAATTCTTAACTCTGTTTCCTCTTATTGTTCCTGTTGCTTCCACACCCCTCTCTTCTAGGTCATGTAGCGCAGTAGCATTGAGCTGACTTGCTGGGAATTTATCTACACTTGGATTTTCTTCAGCACCCGAATCTTCATCTGTTACGTCATCAGTTGAATTTAGAGGAGGGTGTAATCTTACATTCACACCAGTATTAGGTATTTCCTCATCTTTTGATTCTAACATGTCCAAATGTTCCATAAGTGACATCGTTTTCTGTGAATACAAAATGACAACACATTACCCTGACATCCTTCTGGAAGGACGATTGAAAACATTATTGAATTACAACTGATGAAAACTTTCAATCGTAATATGAGCCCATAAATAATATAGGTTAATTCTTTAAGATATTATATGACAAGTTTCAGAATTATTGACTCAATATGAAAGAAAATATATATACCCATCGATGACAAGGTCAGTCAGTTCGTCCATGGTAAAATCGGCCCTATTTTCAAGACACAGTTTCTCACTCACTATAAATGACAGCGTCAAACTGACTGTCGCAGTGCGCAACTGACTCTGCCTACTGCATATAACAATGCGTCACAGTCCGTTGCAACAATGCGTTATTCGCAAAAGTAAATAATTTCAACAGTGAGTTACATCGTCCTTCCAGAAGGACGTCAGGGTTATCTGGGTTAAGAATTACATTGGTTTTCATCTCAAATAGGATTGCTTACGTGAATACTGAGTGAAAATGCTCCTAGTGAACAAATAGGTTTCACTGGGTGATTTTTATTTAAGGAGATCCAAAATACCTAAGTTGGCCACTATTTTTCGTACTTCATATTAATTATTTAAGATGAACTTAGTGTTTTTACATGATGACATTTGCTGTATCAGTGATCAAGTGATATAAACTTTTGTGTGGGTCAGTTATTCAGTATAATTTAATGGATTGACTGTTTATGCAGACATGTTATGCAATCATTGTTAACATACACAATAACTTTTCTATAATCATAAATACTCATTAAACTGGTTGAATTTGGAGGGTATCGCATACTTCGGTACAGTAAAGCCTTTAATATGTTCCGTTACAAGTGGCAGTGAAATAAAAGAGTTGATTAAAGATGTTCTTGGTGTCTGGATGCAGAAAGGAGGTGGATGTAGAGGTGGGCTACTAGCCTAACAGTTGAACACAGAAATAGACAGAGCAGAAAATGGAAGAGCTGGCAATTTATGTTCATATGGCTGGTCGCCATTACTGGCGAGTGGACACAGACAGCACATGGCTGTCCGCTCTGTATGAAAACTCAATCAGAAGAGCATCTGCTTTGTATGACAGCTACAACAAAAGAGAGTTGACCAGTGCCTCTCTGCTCTCCAGGACCCTCCAACAACTGCGCATCTGACTCATATCCCACATCCCCTATTGATTAACTTGGTGGTATGGGTACACCAGTTTACTCATCAGAGATGCCAGAATGGGTGAAGTGATGCTGTCTTCAGCAGATTTTACTAGAATATACTGCTTCTGTTCTGAAGGATGGGCTGGGCTGGCACATAGGCACTGATGAAGTTATTCTGGGAGGAAAGATTCAATGGAAAATGATATTTGAAATAAAATTTTGCAAAAAATCTCAAATATCCTCAGACTGACTGCCTCTACAGAACTATTTAAAATGGCATCCTTACTGCACCAAATAAATACATATACCAGTCTGATCTGTATGTCAGGGAAGATATTGCCAACCATTTCATTAAAAGTTGTATACATAACCATGGGATAAGAACTTGTTTGGACTTACATTTACCAAGGAAATACAAACAAAAAACTGGAAACAGCACTTTCTAACAAGAAATAAAGCTGTGTAATACACTGCCCAACGAGGTGAAAAGCTTACTAAAGTCAGGTAAAACATTCTTCATAAGTAATTCATACTACACAATTACAGATAACGTAGAGGACTCACAGAATTGGTTAGTAATAAAATGAGATAACTATAACACTCTGTCAATCACAGTGCAGTGCTTTTATAAAAAAAAATTGTGTGCCAAGATTTATAGGTACAGATCTGCATGGATAAGAAAACTATTATCCACACTGCATACACAAGACAATTATCCACATCTGCAGAAACTCAAGTTTAGGTAAGCAGTTTTATCTGCCACTTCTCTGGTAAAAGGCTTATGTCTGGCCTGAAATTTCATCTGCTGATGTGTGCACTCAGCTTTGATGTGAATTAAGGCTAGACGTATTTCAATGGCAGTCATATCAAATTCAAATTAATTTTCATTTTGTTTATAGGAGTAGTACAAAACATATTTTTTCCATGCGTATGGAGAAAGTTGTTTGATGATTTTCACATTTTAAGCACAGGCCTCATAATAAAGATAACCATTATCATGTGAACATCAATTACCCCAGTACTAAGTTATTTCAAAATGTTACTATTCTCACTGTAAAAACCATTATATAGTGCACTTTTAAATGCACCTAACACAAACATTGATATATTCACTGATTTTATACTGAATGTTTCACTGATGTGCAAAGCTTAAGGACACATGTAACTTTCATGTTACATGTTGCTACCAAGTACTATAGGCCAATAACACTTGGACCATACACAGAAAGAAATACTACAGTATAGTACAAAAGGTAACTGAAAGAATAATGCAATGTGATGGAACAGAAATTCAAAAACAATAATTACACTGAAGTCATCACAATTTATGACAGTCTTCTGGTCATTATAAACGATGGGACATGGTTCTTAAAAGAATGTGTGATGATTACAGACAGCAGTGCATGCTCTGCAACATGCTGCCACACTGTCCACAAGGTTGGTAAGAAGTTCTTGTAGTAGGACGTTCCATTCCTCTAGCAGCACAGTTGACATCTGTTGGATGGTCCTTGGGGCATGTGAACATGATGCAATACATCTCCAGAATGCATCTCATATCTGCTGGATGGAATTTAAGTCAGGGAGCTAGGCAGGCCAATCCATTTGCCAAATATCCCATCATTCCAGGCTCTCCTTCACCTGCACTGCCCACTATGGTTGCACATTGTCATCCATAAATATGAAGTCAGGGCAGAATATGCTGTGTCATCCAAACAAGATACAGCCAGGGCAAAAGCACCACAGATGCAAATATGTGAGCTGGTGCCAGTGCCATAGAGACTTGCCACTTGTGCAAGTTCCACCATTGCCGTGGGCGATGTTGAGGATGAAGAATGCCTCAGCCAATTGATGTCTGAGTACAATCTGCCAATAACCAGATGACAATGGACAGAAGCCTACTCGGAAGATAGATGAGCAGCTGTTGCCTACTTGGTTGTAGATCATCATCCAGGGTTGACTTAGACAGGGAACATCATTTAGTGAACTCTTGGAAGTGAACAGACAGTTGTTGTAAATTGCATTTGCTATGTACTGTGAAGTTTACCTACAACTATTTGCACTTAGCCATTGAGGGCTTTTTTTGAGTTATCTTACAAGCAGTGTTGCCAAATTCCTTGTTCACAAGTCACAAGGATAAGTAAACCTTTACACCTCATTTGTGTGACTTCATTACTAATTTGATGGTTGGTTGTGGAACCTTCATTCTCCTCCTGTTACCTGACCCAGGGGCATAGCTGTGTAATAGTGGCAGGGAGAAATTGTCTTAGTGATGTACTCTATGAAAAGACGTTTCACAAACTCAGCCTACCGTAACAACAGTGGCAACTTGGCCTCCACAGCAGTAGTGACGAGGCCTTTACAAAACTGGCAATAAGGGTTTACAAAATAATGTACCTCTGAAAAGATACACTTGGGAAAGTAGTGCATTGTCACAACAAGACTGACTGCTGAGTGTACCATGTTCAAAGATTTGGAGGTCAGTACACCCATGCAACTTATGCCTCCTCATAACAGAACATCTGGAACACAAAAACAATCATGTTTCTCGGTGCATTATGCATTCCCACCATATGAGGGTATGTCCAGAATCACTTCTCAGACAGAATCTGCTCTCATCCAAGAAGAACATGTGACCCCCAATCATCCGTGGTCCAGTCTCTAAGCTCTCAGCACCATTGCAGACAGTGCCACTGATGTGCAGATATGAGTGGTACACAATGTACTGGTCTTCGTACAAAGAGGCCGCCCCCATGCAGCCACCGTGCCACTGTGGAGCGCAAGATTGCCTGCCTTGTAGTCCTGTTAAATGTGGTTGCAACTGCACTCATTTTTTATGTGGATCCCTTCATGCCTGTTCACAATGCTGTGGTCTTCTAATATAATTGACTATGATCGACCATGTCCTCTCCTTTGAATTGGAGTGCCTGTGGTTCAGAATGCTCCTCATGCACATAAAACAGTGCTGTAAATAAAACCAGAATCCTGAGCTACATCCATCACAGTTGGTCCTTTTTTCAATTCCCTGATGATTCTTATGTGAGGTATATAAATGTTGACTGTGGTTCATGTTGTAATGAAGAACACCACCTCAGTGCACCATCACAACTTGCTGATTCACACTCAAGTGTCTTCTGTTCCTTCAGCTGTAGTCACTCTGCCTCCGTATCATGTGATGTTCAGCTTTTGTACACAACTGGGTAACCTCAGCCAAAATGCCCCCATACTTTCTTTCATTTCCACTGAGTAGTTAATATATTATGTTGCTTTATCTATCTTATTCTTAAGTTTTTCAGATCAGTGTATTTATGGTGACTATGATTAACAAGCTGGAGTGAGATTATGAAACAAAGATTCCAAAGAACAGCTCATTCTAGAAGAGCCTATTTATCACATTGCAGTATTTTTTTTTTTTTTTAATTGCATAACTGAGGACTCATGTAGCACATGCATACAAAGCACTTTCCTCTTTTCTTTGTTGCTTGTCTTACCAAAAGTGGACTTTTCATGATGTGACAATGGAGTCATGCCCACCGCGAATGCACTGTGCCACACAGAAACATATGATGCAGAGCAGTGCAAAACTGTAACTAATGGAGCAGAGTGCTCATAGGTGTGCAGCATGGTTCCAGTTTTCATGGGTGCATGTCAACAAAAATTAAGGTCGAAATTCTGAAAATTTCAGGTATTGCTTTCATAGTTGTTTGTCATGAGCTGAAAGGGGAAAAACATAGTAAACATCATCAGTGGATGACACCAGTGCTGAAATATTGAAGGATGTATGGTGGATGTAATCTTTTAAGTGATTTATGTTTTGATAGTGCTGAGTAGGATATCAATGACAGGATTCCTTTTATGACATTGCTACCCTCAGTGAAAGTGGAAAGATTTACAAGACATGCTGTACTGAATAGAATGACCAGATTACAGTACTAATCAGAATAAGGACTGAGAGTAAACCAAAGAAAGACAAAACTAGTGAGGAGTAGAAGAAATGAGATTAGTGAGAAACCTAGGGTACATATATGGTACAGCCGAACCACTGGCACATCACTTCCTACTGCTCACGGGTAGTCTTGCTACATTTCCACTGCAGCCTCACTGCTGGCACAGCACTGCTTGCTGGTCATGCAGCATTTCATTTTCCCACCAGGAACTTTTACCTTGTGGCTGTTAAAATTGGTAGCTGAGCAGATTACTTGCAGTGTATGAGGCAAAAACTGTGTTGGTTCATTCATACAAAAATGTGTTATTCACAACAAGAAAGAAGGTGGTCTGGATACACCCTTTGAATATAGATTATAGTATCGCAAGTCCTAACAACAGCTAAAAATTTATTCAGAGCACCTTTTCTGATACTTAATGAATGTAATTAACAGATATTCCAGTTTATTTTAAATATTATACAACAAGAATTGTTTAAGAAATGAAGATTCAACCCGAAATTATTGGCATAATTTTTCTTGAAGAGGATTCATAGGTCTGTTCACTCTGAAGTAATATTTCATCAATTTTTATCTGCATTTACTTCATCAATGACAAAAATAAATTTCTGAAAATATAATGTAATTTGATAGATTAAAAAAACTATACTTGCCAAGCAGTGGTAAGAGAACACACATATAAAAGGCATTAAAGTTTGCAAGCTTTCGGAGCCAGTACATCCTTCTTCTGGCCGAAAGGTGAAGAGGAAGGAAGAAGGGTGCAGGAAAAGGACTGGTGAGGTCTAGGAAACGGGGTGGAGTTCATAAGAGTTATGCAGAATCCCAGATCAGGGAAGACTTATCTGACAGGATGAGAAGGAAAGGCTCCTTCCTTCCTCTTCAAACCTTCTGCCAGAAGAAGGCACCATTGGCTCTGAAAGCTTGCAAACTTCAATACATTTTATAAGAGTGTTCTTCTGCAGCTGCTTGGTGAGTAGATTTTTTATCTACACAGTTACATCATACACTAAAACATTAATTTACCACTTTTAGATCTTTGTTGTGATATTTTAATGAAAAAATAATAAACTATGGTAGGCGAAGCAGAGGAACCAATTTCCAAAAATTATTAAACCTAATATTAACCATCATGAAGCAGTTATAATTATCCTTTTGCTTCTGGTTTCAGATAGCTTTGAGTCCAGAAATAGTTGAGATAAATTCTTGTTTAAAAATCATTACTTTTAGTTCCCACAACATTAGAGTCTGTTTATTGTGGTTTCAGTAGTAGGATGCAGGGAAGTTACAACAAAACTATCTCTTGATACCCTATTTACAAAGTTTCAAATGTTAGTATTAAGTGAGGAATCTAGGAATGTACTCCAATAGCCTAAAGCTGTTGTAGTGTGTAAAGGGACATCCTCCTCTAGCATTACTTTTCCTCAACAGTAGTAGCCGATACCAGTAATATTTTTTGTATTTTGGAAAAGTCAGTATTACCTCAGCTGTTTTTCTGAAAAGTTTCATATGATTTTACAAAGAATATCTTATATTTCAAGCTAAAATTTATGAAAAGGGATTATTTTATTTTAATTGTTACAATTGATATGTATTAGCTTTGACCGTACAGTTGAAACTGCATTTTTTTTTCTTTTTAGAAAAAAGAAAAAAAAATTTGAAATTATGGAATTATGGGCCCACTTAAAATTTCTATTATTAATTATGCCACCTAGTACTGTTTATTATTTTTACTTCTGGATTTATTTATCAAGTAATAATTAAAACTAATAGAGATTCATTTGTCAAGAAAACTTGTAAACTGTTTGCAATATTGTTATTTCCACTGAGTGAGAGAGTAATAAGCATGCCTCTGATGTGATCAGAGGTATATTTGTATTTTGGATGAACAATGGAATTTTAGGCTTTGTTAATTTGAAAATTTGAATGACTGTGATGTAGTAAAATGTGACAAAATAAATTAACGCAAAAATGAAAATTCTGCAACAACATTCTTCAAAATTATGTAGATCAATTTGGCAATGAGGACCTAAATTACGATAATTGCAGCTTCTAGAATCAGACCCCTAGGAATGAAGAACTGGAGCCAACTTAGAGAAGATAAATAAACTAAAAAGTTTATCATAAATCTTACTCATTTCAAATCTTCAGGAAAGACTTTACCATAGTGGACAGTGTCAGCAACAAAGAACAAGCGGGTAGATTACAAGTGGTTGTGAAGATAAGTTAATCTAATTACAGCTTGCACAGTGGCATTTGACAAGTCATTTCCCTGATTCTCTATAATGTAATATAGGGTACTGTGAGAAACATCCTCTGCCACAGACTTCACATTAGCTTGCAGAGTATGGATGTAGTTGGAGATGTAGAGGTAGATGTACACTGTGTGAGAAACTGCACAATGAGGAGCAGTCAGACATGGCACTGACAGAGTGACCTTGAAGCAGCCAACCATGGCTTAGGTTTCAGGACATGGAATGGTGGTCTCATGGCATGAAACAGACTGTTGGAAAGGCAGAACAGAAGAGAATCAAAGTGTTTGAGATGTGGTGCTACAGAAGCATGTTGAAAATTTGTTGGACTGGCAAGATAAGGAAAGAAGTGGTTCCCTGCAGAATCTGGGAAGAAAGGAACATATGGAAGTAGAAACAGGATGAAAGGACATGTGTTATGCAACAGGGAATAGCCTCTACAGTACTAGATGGAACTTTAGAGGGTAAAAGGTCTAGGGAAAAGACAGAGATTGGAACACATCCAGTAAATAACAGGATGCAGCGTGAGAGTACTACTATGAGATGAAAAGGTTTGCATAAGAGAGGAATTTGTGGCAGGCTGTATTAGACCAGTCAGAAGTCGGTTGACTCCCAAAACACTGATCGTAAGCTCAATATTTTTATTGCATGTCATCAGGCTTTGAACATTGATCTGTTTGACTGAGACCATAGGCATGCACAAGGGGGCTTGCCCATTCCCCAACCTGCTCACCAGTGTGAGGACTACTGAGTTTTTATCCATTATAGAATATTCATTCATCAAGAATAACCATCAGTTCTCTGGATATAATGATTTTTGTGTCATGTATAAGATTTAGTTCTTGTTGCATGACACATCTCTGAACTGAACAACTCATTTATGTAAGAAATGGCTATGTGATAATCTTGCCACCCCTCTATAAATTTCTGTGGATGCCCATGGTTGAAGCAGTAATAAAGAAACAATAACTAATTCTAGAAATGCAGTATGTTTGAAAGCGAAAAGGGCAATAGCAGTGTGTTTTTTGGATTTGTGTAAATGTTTTATGTATCTATTTAAAATATCCAAGCGAAGCATCTCAGTAATTGTTCCTGAAGTGTGCATGGCTCATAATGATACACTGAAAAAACTATATTCTTAATCTCAAGTTTCCTTTATTAGCGGTACAACTTACGAGATAAAATTGTTAACAGATTCTGGAAAAGAGCCACAGTACTGATAGGGAAGCACATCATATCTTTCTTGAAGGGGTGACTGGGCTACCTGATTTGAGAACATAGAAGTGTAGGCGTCAGAGTTAATTGGCAGGCAGCTGGTGCTTCAGAACTGTACTGAACAGCATTGTATCCAGAAATATGTTTGCATTGTGTTTTTATTTATTTTTTATGTAATCATTATATTTCAGATTCTACAGTGCCATTTGTTCTCAATACAGGTCTATTAAGTTTCCTAATTTCTGATGATTCCACTTGACACTCATTTTGAGACAGAAGTTAAATAAATTTACATACCTGCTACTCCTGTCAGTACATTACCTCCTCGTTCTGGCTTGGTAGTGAGAAACTCCCCTTTGATGACCAGCACTGCACAGAACTTGTTTGCTGTTATTCAAAAATGGCAGAGTGGCATGGTTTGCCTTCCACATTGGATATTGTGTGATGCTCCACACCTCTTTTCTTGGTTTTGTGCAATGCAGTGTGGCATTTCTAGTATGGTCACAACTACACCTGTTCTTCATTACATGTCATATTAAAATCAAAGTACTAAAGAGGGCTCATAAACAATAAGATACAGATATTAAACAATGGAAAATCCAGGATGGAATGTAACAATATTATGAAAATGAAAGTCACCACTCACTATATAGCGGAGATGCTGAGTCACAGATAGCCAGAACAGAAAGACTGCCACAAATAAGCTATTGGCCAGCAAGGCCTTTGTCAAAAATACTTATACATCTATTTTTGATGGAGGTCTTGCTAGCTGAAAGCTTATTTGTGATAATCTTCTTGTTGTGCCTATTTGTAACTCAATATCTCCACTATATGGTCAGTTGCAACTTTCCTTTTGATAATATTGTAAGGTATAGGTATTGTTGTACATCCACTTTCTTTAGAAAGTTTGCATGATTTGTAATTTATTTGCAATAATACAGTTAATTTGTTGGCTGCAATATTTTTTATCTGCATAGTTCATTTGTGTAAATTTTTTCAATAATGCTAAATTTTTATTAAAGCTACTTATAAAATTATAATATTGCTAAGTGTGATTAGGAAAAATTACAGAAAAGTAACTTTATGATGAAAGGGGGGGGGGGGGGGGGGGGAGGGGAGGCGACTGTGAAAATTCTACCAGGGACGTAGGATCAGGTTGATAGGACCCTGGCTAGCTATTTGTTTCCAACACATGTTTGCTAAATTGCTTTTATGACTGTCAATTTTAACATATAGAAGTCATGAAAATTATGCTGTACATCCATTAATATGAACAGGTGTGAATTTTTTAATGAGTGTTATGGAAGACACTAAAATTGGAAAAGCATTTTCTTGAATTTATTTCTCATCTTCCCACTTTTAAGAAATATGTGTCAAAGTCACTTTTTTATGGTTATTTTGTTGATATCCAATAGGATTTAATCAGTTGTCACTTTTTTGTTATACCAGTGTCTCAATTTTTAGGTTCAATCTACATGTTGGTGTTGTTGTGATTTTCAGTCCAAAGACTGGTTTGATGCAGCTCTCCATGCTACTCTATCTATCCTGCTATCCTGTGCAAGCCTCTTCATCTGTGAATAACTGCTGAAACCTACTGCCTTCTCTATCTGCTTACTGTATTCTTCTCTTGGTCTCCCTCTATGATTTTTACTCCCCATACTTCCCTCCGGTACTAAATTGCTGATCCCTTGATATTTTAGAATGTGTCCTGTCAACTGATCCCTTCTTTTAGTCAAGTTGTGCCACAAATTTTTTGTCTCCCCAGTTCTTTTTATTATCCCCTCATTAGCTGCAACTTGAGTATTCACAGTTTTTTGAAGGTTTTAAGCCGGTACTTCAGTCAGAATATCGTATAAAGTAAATTACTGTACATATTGCAGAATCTGTTTTAAAAACTCGATTTTTTGCACCTCTTTGTAGTATGTTTATTCCTTTTGATATTTAATGCTGAAAATAAAAATCCATTTTATCTGAACTGCAGTCTACACAATCACAATGAAAGAGAGAAAAATAATTTTCATTTAGATTATGCCTCCTTGTAAAGGGTTCTGAGCGATGTTATGGTATTTACTCTGGTTCTAAGTCACTGTGAATATCAAATAACTCAAAAGGGAAATTAAAAAACACACCTTATTTCTCACTTTCTCTTAAAATTATCTGAATATTTAGATTTACGATTAAATGTTCCATTAACTATATGATGGGTACTGGTAGCAATATCCTTAGTAAAGTTGAATGTCATGTGGTAATATAATGTACAATAAACGTGGCTCTGTGTTTATGGATATTGGTAATGATTATCTTGAAAGATATCAGTTTAATCAAATAAATATCAAGCTATCAACAGGATATAAAGAGCAGTACAAATAAGGATGCAGCTCATTCAGTTACAGTGACTTGTTTGTCTTTTGCTAATGTCAGTGTGTACATTATATATCTAAAAACAAAGATGATGTGACTTACCAAACGAAAGCACTGGCATGTCGATAGACGCACAAACAAACACAAACATACACACAAAATTCAAGCTTTTGCAACCAACGGTTGCTTCCTCAGGAAAGAGGGAAGGAGAGGGAAAGACGAAAGGATGTGCGTTTTAAAACTCACATCGTTTCATCTTTCCCTCTCCTCCCCTCTTTCCTGACGAAGCCACCGTTGGTTGCAAAAGCTTGAATTTTGTGTGTATGTTTGTGTTTGTTTGTGCGTCTATCGACATGCCAGTGCTTTCGTTTGGTAAGTCACATCATCTTTGTTTTTAGATATATTTTTCCCACGTGGAATGTTTCCCTCTGTTATATTCAGTGTGTACTTTGTCTCATTAAATGTCACTGAATTTTCTCCTTCTGGATAGGATGTATATGACACAATGAATTAATGAATAACAGTTCAGTGTCTTATCTTGGTCACTGTATGTGACAAAATTTGGTGGTCTGTACTCAATCGTTTGTTGAGGATCAAAACTTTAATTATTTATGAATCTCTTTGGTTTTACATTTAACTATATATGATAAACATTACTGCAGTGCCAATTTATATCTTTATTTTGAAACAGTATTATAATAAAAGGAGTTCCGGGATGAGGACAGCAAACAAAAATAAGGAAAAGAAACCACCCATATGCACAAGGTGTTATCCTGTAGTATTTCTCTATTTACAGTTCAAGAACAATCAGTGCATAACGTTAACATCTGCACCACTGTGCAGACACTTTTAGTGCAATACATACCCAAAGATAATTGGGAGTAAGAAATCAAACTATAATCGAATACCCTGTAACAAGTCACTAGAGACCACAGAGAGAGAGAGAGAGAGAGAGAGAGAGAGAGAGAGAGAGAGAGAGAGGAGGAGGAGGGAATTTATGGGGGTGAATGTACTTACACTAGAAAATGAGCATTATTGTAACTTGAAAGCTAGAGAGATTTTCTAACCACTTATGTGTGTCTACCTGCCACATGTCATTTATCTACAGGGTGAATGAGAACTCCATCGACAAAATTTATAAATTTATTCAGGGATATTTTCTGAATATTTTGGTGTAATGGACCTATAGTCTCCTGAGGCTCACTACAGGGTATTAGCCTATTGTTTCATTTCTTAATTCCATTTATTCTTGTATCTGTATAGCACTGAAAATATCTGGACAACAGCGCAAATTTTTTTTGGAAACAAACTAGCTCTATTCAGTCCTTGTACTTGCTGTGGATAACTTTAATGCTCACTTTACTCTTTATATCCCAAGCTTGAATTAATTGTTGCTCAGTTCTGCCTTAGGATTGCTTTTTCCACAGTGTTAGCTGTACTTTAATGGAGATACACAGCTGTATGGATAGGTTTACTGATAAAGAGTTAGTTAGTCTGTACCTTGAGCATGGCTATATTGAATGGAATGGGAGAGTAGCATAATGATACCATGCTGAGCTGTTCTTGGAGTAATGGAAATTTCACAGTGCTTTTGTATTTGATGATATTACATTGTGTTTTTTGCTGTACTTTCAGTTATAGCACATTACAGGCTCTTTTACTATTGTGATAATATTTTTGCAGAATCAAATGTAATTAGGTTCACAAACTGAACAAATAATAATTACATTACTGCTTTATAATGAGCCACAAGAGACTGTGAATTCCTAACACCAGAATACTCAGAAGGTATCTCTGAACAACCTCTGAAATTTTGTGACTGGGTGGTCACATGTCTTAACTTTTGATTGTATGTTTACATTTTCTAACCTTATGAGTAAATAATGGTTAATTAGGTCCATTATGTTATTCTCCTCCATGCCTGACAGGCTGACTGAAAGAATTACACAATTATTCATTTCCAATGTTCTCTGCTCTTTGTCAAACTGTTTTTCAATTCTGTCTGCTTTCCATTTTGTTTCCTTCTGTTTCTATCTACATACTTTCACATTCACATATGTTTCATTATTCCACCTGCCATTTCTTGATTTTTGTCTCTTATTTAAATAAATCACTGATTATAAAAGCCCCCAAAACATTATCAACATAAGAAATGCTACGAGTTTTATTCTCTTTTCCAGTTTGTCAAATGTGGTCCAACATATACTGTGGTAGGCACAAGTGAAAATGCTGTGTACTTCTGGGGAACAAGATTTTTTGCACCAGCTGGCATGGTACGTTCTTTTAGGATTAAAGATGTGTAGGAAATACTTTGGATACTTATCACTGAACACTGGAAATTAATTGTGATTAAAATTATTATTTGTATGCTATGACAGTCTGTCATTGTAAAAGATTAGTTATGTGCTTTATATACTTTACTGTAACTCTTAACTTTAAAAATGAACAAAATAAAAGATTCCGATGACCAATAGGCTACTGAATATGGAAACCAAAGGAATCTCAAACAAAAATGTCAAAAATACTGATCAAACATGTTCAGTGATTAATGGCTAAGAATAGTGAATATAGAAGAAACTTCTCATAACTGTACTTTGATACGGGCAAGATAATTTTTATGCTGCATGTCAAGGAAAATTTGGAAAACATTTTTTTAGTAAATGGTTATAAAACTGTCTTAAACTGCTTTTAGAGTGCAGCCTAGTTTATAATTTAGAATCGTACTCTAGTTCCATGAGTTCTATATGTAATGAATGATTTACTGAAGTCACATACACAGGCAAAATTTTTCACCTTTGCATGCGTTTTGTTGGTGAACAGTTTGTCAAATTTGGTCTGAAAATTTCTTAGAACTGCAGTTCACCAAACTAGAATTATAATAGTTCTTGAAGATAAATGTGTTTTTTTGTGCTGCAGCCATATTATAATACATGTTGTAATTATATTTGGTAAATTACTGGGTGGATAGGCTGGATCACTCCCTTGGATTTTTGATCAACATGGTTGTTGTAATTTTCCAGATAATTTCCTGCAAATGTCACATTAAATTTAATTTCTTGACTGGTTAAGTAGTTTATGCCACAATAAATGTTAAAGAAATAACAGCCATAAAGAGATAGAGGTTCTTCCATGTGACATTAGAAACAGTTGGACTTATTTTATTCAACATGCACATCCAGATTGTGGATGTACACCAGGGAAACGAGAGGTCCCATTACTGACCCTTGAGGTACGCTGTAGTTGATTGGGCATTCTTCTGACAGGTATTACAAGACTGTTTGTGTTTTTGTCTACATGCCTAATGGACACCTTGCAGTCATTGAGAAATGAACAGATCCGTTCATTAGCCAGTCCCCTAATGCCATAGTACTCAAGCTTTTTTAGATTCTGTGATTAACCATGTCAAAAACCTTAGATAAGTCTACCAATATACCTGCCATTTGCTTTGTTTTGTCAATGGCTTTTAGAGCAGTGGTTATGCATTCATAGGTTTGCTGTCTCAGTTGATTTCTTACTTTGGAAAACATGTTGAGATACAGCAAATACTCCATTTTTGTTTATGAACTTTATTAACTTACTGTACATTATTTTCCCCAGTGCTTTGTGAAACAGGATGTTCACGTAATGGGGTGTTAGTTTATCACTTTACCTTTGTCACCAGCTTTGAATATTTGAATAGCTTTGCATATTTTTAGCTGATCAAGAAAGAAGCCCATCTCTGATGAGCAGCTACGTATGTAAGTGAGAGGGTCAATAATATTTTGGAGGGAGAGCTGTAAGATTCTGTTGGGTATGCAGTCAACTGCTGCTGAGTACGTTGCTTTTAGACTTGTAACAGCCTTGATTGTTTCCTCCCTCTTCACATGATCCACAGACATTGATAATTTACAGCTGTTGATCTTCCCTGTTGGCTGCTGATTTCCAACAACATTAGGTTTTTTAAAACTTTTAGCTATTCCAATGAAATAGCTGCTGAGCATATTTTCTGTTTCACTTGTTTCTGTAAAATTTTTTATTGTTATGTAACAAGACAATGTTATCATTGATTTTCTTGTTTTTGCTTGTTGCTTTTTTTTTTTTTTTTGTATGATGTCCTACAAAGCTTTTACTTTACTTGTAGAATTTTTAATACGCATATCATTGTGCATTTTTTTGCCTGTTTTATGACCTTTTGTCGAATTTTTGTGTATGTTTTGTAGTGAGTATGCATACTTGCTGTGACATTATTGTCCTTGCAGATTTGATACAGTACTATTTTCTTCTGATGAGAAGTTCTAATTCCTTTAGTAATCCACCCTTGACTCTTGCATTATTTCTGATATTTATCGTTTATAGAGGAAAGGTTGTATTAAAATGCTGTATCAGTTCTTCTAGAAATATGTTGAATTTTGTACCAATACTTTCAATTTATGCACAGCAGAACAGTCTTTACTGTACGGTAATGGATTAAAGAAATTTATGCTTTTCTGACAGAAGATCCTATATTTAAACTTAGGTATGTTGTTGTTTGCCTGCCCTCCTTCAGTGGTGATGCTCATTATTAAAATTTTGTGTCCACTGAAATCTATACTTAACACTTTTACAGACCACTTAAATTTCTCCTTATCAGTCAGGATTTGATTGAAGGCTGTCTGAGTGGTTGCTGCAAGGTTTACTGTGGCAGTAGGTTTTGTGATTTGAGAGACTGACATGAGTGGCTCTCTGTTTATAATTACTGAGAAGGTCTATGTTAAAGTCACCACAAATTATAACATCATATCTTGTTGCATTTACTTTATTAAGGAACAATTCCATTTTTTGTAGAAATACCTCAAACTTTTCTGGTAGGGAATGGTATACCACAGCCACTATCAAATTTAATTTGGGAACTTTTATCACTGCTGTCTCCAAGACTTTTCACAACTTTGATGTGTAATATTAACTATGTTAGTAACTTCTATATCATCTTTGGCCAGTATGTGGATTCCCCCATAGTGGCTAATTGGTTTATAATAGCAGTCAACCAGAGATAAATTTTGTAGGGAAACATATTATGTTAAGGTATTATCAAGCTAGTGCTCAGAAAGACACATTACAGGAATCTCTTTTAGTTCATGGATTATTAGCATATTTAAATCATCAACTTTTTTTGTGTAGGGCCTGAACATTTTTGTGAAAGATCTTCATTCCTGAAGTTGAGGGAAGATCTACACTACCAGTTACCTTCATAGCTTTTGGCAATAAAAAATTCCCTTGAATAACTTAGCTGTCTCATGTTCCTTCTAACTGGCTATGCTGAACCATCTCCCACTGCTGGGGTGGTTGCAGTTTCTGTTGGTGAGGTTGGTGTTGGTCCTTGTGACATTGTTGCTATTGAAGTTTCTTCTGATGCGTGGATGGTTTCAATTGAGGTTGCAGGTTTTGTAACAGCATGTGATTTTTCAATCATTGGAATGTTATTTTAAGACAAATGAAACAGGTTTTTCAATGTACTGATTGACCTTGAACTTGTCTTTCCTCTGTGTAGTTTGTTGGCTCTAGATTGTTGTCAATTTTTCATATATCTTCTTTTCTGTTACCCTGAACCTCTGACCATTTGTAGTCCACAATGTTCCGGTTACTGTCTTTCCTATGCTTTATGCTTTTTTTCCCACTGATCAGTTATAGTTTGTACTGTTTTAGTGATTTGTCTTTGCTATGCCTTCTGCTTTCTCCTTTCTTATTCTCATGCCCATAGTTTTCTAAGACTTAATTAACACTTGGGATTCTTACTTTGTTATCACTAATAAGTAAAAAGAGTGTTTCAGACATCTGTTTCTTTCCATCACTGTTTAAATGGAAGCCTTGTAAAGTAATATTGTTTCAACCTAATGCTTCCATTTAAATATTAACAGCAATTCTCCATTTGCTTTCATTTCTTAACTCACTGATTTTCTGTACCATATGCAATTTGTTGCCTCTGGTTTTTAGTTTAGATGTCGTATGACATGTCATTTTGGGATAGAATGGATTGTTACATTCATTTTATGGCTAAGTTTCAGTACAGTTTCTAATGCTTTTTTAACCTAATGCAGCTGATTTCAAATTATTTAGAAATAAAGAAGATAACTCATTGAAAACCAGAAGTGCTGTCTCATCAATAGGTACACAAACAAAAGGTACAGAACTTTTGTAGCTTTCAGAATGAAATTCATTCCTACCTTTCGGTGAGTCATTTCCTTTATTCCCTAATAATTCGTAATTCTCAACCAGAACTTTCCACACACTATTATACAGCTGATTTCAAGGAATTCACATCAGCAAATTAATTTTGAAGTACTTTGTACAACTGTGGATCATCAACAGTGTTCTCTCAGATGTGCATATAACTAATCATATAAAGCTTAACCCCCCATGAACCATGGACCTTGGCGTTGGTGGGGAGGCTTGCGTGCCTTAACAATACAGATAGCCGTACCGTAGGTGCAACCACAATGGAGGGGTCTCTGTTGAGAGGCCAGACAAACGTGTGGTTCCTGAAGAGGGGCAGCAGCCTTTTCAGTAGTTGCAGGGGCAACAGTCTGGATGATTGACTGATATGGCCTTGTAACACTAACCAAAACGGCCTTGCTGTTGTGGTACTGCGAACGGCTGACAGCAAGGGGAAACTACAGCCGTAATTTTTCCCGAGGGCATGCAGCTTTACTGTATGGTTAAATGATGATGGCGTCCTCTTGGGTAAAATATTCTGGAGGTAAAATAGTCCCCAATTCGGATTTCCGGGCGGGGACTACTCAGGGAGACGTCGTTATCAGGAGAAAGAAAACTGGCGTTCTACGGATCGGAGCGTGGAATGTCAGATCCCTTAATCGGGCAGGTAAGTTAGAAAATGTAAAAAGGGAAATGGATAGGTTAAAGTTAGATATAGTGGGAATTAGTGAAGTTCGGTGGCAGGACGAACAAGACTTCTGGTCAGGTGAATACAGGGTTATAAATACTAAATCAAATATGGGTAATGCAGGAGTAGGTTTAATAATGACTAAAAAAACAGGAGTGCGGGTAAGCTACTACAAACAGCATAGTGAATGTATTATAGTGGCCAAGATAGACACAAAGCCCATGCCTACTACAGTAATACAAGTTTATATGCCAACTAGCTCTGCAGATGACAAAGAAATTGAAGAAATGTATGATGAGATAAAAGAAATTATTCAGGTGGTGAAGGGAGACGACAGTTTAATAGTCATGGGTGACTGGAATTCGACAGTAGGAAAAGGGAGAGAAGGAAACATAGTAGGTGAATATGGATTGGGGCTAAGAAATGAAAGAGGAAGCCATCTGGTAGAATTTTGCACAGAGCATAACTTAATCATAGCTAACACTTGGTTCAAGAATCATGAAAGAAGGTTGTATACATGGAAGAATCCTGGAGATACTAAAAGGTTTCAGATAGATTATATAATGGTAAGACAGAGATTTAGGAACCAGGTTTTAAATTGTAGGACATTTCCAGGGGCAGATGTGGACTCTGACCACAATCTATTGGTTATGAACTGTAGATTAAAACTGAAGAAACTGCAAAAAGGTGGGAATTTAAGGAGATGGGACCTGGATAAACTGACTAAACCAGAGGTTGTACAGAGTTTCAGGGAGAGCATAAGGGAACAATTGACAGGAATGGGGGAAAGAAATACAGTAGAAGAAGAATGGGTAGCTCTGAGGGATGAAATAGTGAAGGCAGCAGAGGATCAAGTAGGTAAAGAGACGAGGGCTAGTAGAAATCCTTGGGTAACAGAAGAAATATTGAATTTAATTGATGAAAGGAGAAAATATAAAAATGCAGTAAATGAAGCAGGCAAAAAGGAATACAAACATCTCAAAAATGGCAGCAGAGGATCAAATAGGTAAAAAGACGAGGGCTAGTAGAAACCCTTGGGTAACAGAAGAAATATTGAAATTAATTGATGAAAGGAGAAAATATAAAAGTGCAGTAAATGAAGGAGGCAAAAAGGAATACAAATGTCTCAAAAATCAGATCGAGAGGAAGTGCAAAATGGCTAAGCAGTGATGGCTAGAGGACAAATGTAAGGATGTAGAGGCTTATCTCACTAGGGGTAAGATAGATACTGCCTACAGGAAAATTAAAGAGACCTTTGGAGAAAAGAGAACTACTTGTATGAATATCAAGAGCTCAGATGGAAACCCAGTTCTAAGCAAAGAAGGGAAAGCAGAAAGGTAGGAGTATATAGAGGGTCTATACAAGGGCGATGTACTTGAGGACAATATTATGGAAATGGTAGAGGATGTAGATGAAGATGAAATGGGAGATACGATACTCCGTGAAGAGTTTGACAGAGCACTGAAAGACCTGAGTCAAAACAAGGCCCCGGGAGTAGACAACATTCCATTAAAACTACTGACGGCCTTGGGAGAGCCAGTCCTGACAAATCTCTACCATCTGGTGAGCAAGATGTATGAGACAGGCGAAATACCCTCAGACTTCAAGAAGAATATAATAATTCCAATCCCAAAGAAAGCAGGTGTTGACAGATGTGAAAATTACCGAACTATCAGTTTAATAAGTCACAGCTGCAAAATACTAACGCGAATTCTTTACAGACGAATGGAAAAACTGATAGAAGACGACCTCGGGGAAGATGAGTTTGGATTCCATAGAAATGTTGGAACACGTGAGGCAATACTGACCCTACGACTTATCTTAGAAGAAAGATTAAGGAATGGCAAACCTACGTTTCTAGCATTTGTAGACTTAGAGGAAGCTTTTGACAATGTTGACTGGAATACTCTCTTTCAAATTCTAAAGGTGGCAGGGGTAAAATACAGAGAGCGAAAGGCTATTTACAATTTCTACAGAAAGCAGATGGCAGTTATAAGAGTGGAGGGGTATGAAAGGGAAGCAGTGGTTAGGAAGGGAGTGAGACAGGGTTGTAGCCTATCCCCAATGTTATTCAATCTATATATTGAGCAAGCAATAAAGGAAACAAAAATAAAGTTCGGAGTAGGAATTAAAATCCATGGAAAAGAAATAAAAACATTAAGATTCGCCGATTACATTGTAATTCTGTCAGAGACAGCAAAGGACTTGGAAGAGCAGTTGAACGGAATGGACAGTGTCTTGAAAGGAGGATATAAGATGAAGATCAACAAAAGCAAAACGAGGATAATGGAATGTAGTCAAATTAAGTCGGGTGATGCTGAGGGAATTAGATTGGGAAATGAGACACTTAAAGTAGTAAAGGAGTTTTGCTATTTGGGGAGCAAAATAACTGATGATGGTCGAAGTAGAGAGGATATAAAATGTAGACTGGCAATGGCAAGGAAAGCGTTTCTGAAGAAGAGAAATTTGTTAACATTGAGTATAGATTTAAGTGTCAGGAAGTCGTTTCTAAAAGTATTTGTATGGAGTGTAGCCATGTATGGAAGTGAAACATGGACGATAAAAAGTTTGGACAAGAAGAGAATAGAAGCTTTCAAAATGTGGTGCTACAGAAGAATGCTGAAGATTAGATGGGTAGATCACATAACTAATGAGGAGGTATTGAATAAAATTGGGGAGAAGAGGAGGTTGTGGCACAACTTGACAAGACGCAGGGACTGATTGGTAGGACATGTTCTGAGGCATTGAGGGATCACAAATTTAGCATTGGAGGGCAGCATGGAGTTTAAAAATCGTAGAGGGAGACCAAGAGATGAATACACTAAGCAGATTCAGAAGGATGTAGGTTGCAGTAGGTACTGGGAGATGAAGAAGCTTGCACAGGATAGAGTAGCATGGAGAGCTGCATCAAACCAGCCTCAGGACTGAAGAGCACGACAACAACAATGGAATTTAACTGATGATATAAGAAAATGTAAAATGTAACAAATGAATCACATGAAAAGAAATACAGACTTCTAAAAACTAATATTGACAAGTTTTGCAAAATAACAAATCAGGAATAGTTAGAGGAGAAATGAAAGCTGTAGAAACAATAATGACTGTGGGAAATTTGGATGCCAGCTACAGGAAAATTAAAGAAACCTCTGGATGATAGACAAAAACCTACCTAGACAGTATTAAGGAAAGAAAGGAAGTTGAATGACTGAAAGAATATATAGAAGAGCTACACAACAGTGGTGGAACTGAAGAAAAATTACAGAAAAGTAAGTACATTTAAATGAAATGGGAGTTATGATTCTGTGAGAATAATTTGTTAAAACACTGAAGGACCAAACTGAAACAAGGGCCATGGAGTTGAGAACATTTCCTTGGAATTAAGAGATCCTCAAGAGAGAGCCAACCATAACAGAGCTAATCAAACTGGTATGCAATATATAAGAGCCAGGCAAAATACCCTCAGACTTCAAGCGGTATGTAATAATTCCAATTTCAAAGAGCACAAGTGTTGACAGGTGTGAATATTGCTGAAAAATGTTGTTGACACTAATATTTACCTTATAAGACAGGTTGAAAAAAAGTTAACTTACATTTACAATGTATGTAGATCAGAAAAAGCTTATGACACTGTTGATTGGAAAATATTCTTTGAAATTGAGATGGTAGCATGGATAAAATACAGGGAGTGAATGGTTATTTACAATGTAACAAAGAGCACTCCAGGTTATAAGAGTCAAAGAACATGAAAGGGAAGCAGTAGAGAGGCAGGGAGTGAGACAGGGATTATTTGAGAGGACACTTCCTGAGTTATCAAGGAATTGTAAATTTGGAAATGTATGTATGTGGAGGGAGGTCAAAGGTAAAAGTTGTAGAGAGAGAACAAGGTTGACTACAGTAATCAGGTTGAGATGGATGTAGGTTAAACAAGTTATGTAGAAATGAAAAATCCTGCGCAGGAGAGACTAGACTAGAGAGCTGCATCAAACCAATCTTTGAACTAAAGACCACAACAACAATAACAACAAGTGGATAAGGATCATAATATTCTGAAATGTAGTACTACAAATTTGCAACTCACCAAACACAAAGATATAGTGTCCTACTAGTACAGTAACAGTGCATCACAATTGGAATTAGCAACATCTTTGTCTCCACTTCACCCAGCATCAGGAGGGGTTTGGACATTTATGCCAATTCTCCACTTTCTCCTGAATTCTTTTTCTATAACTTTTTCATTCCAGGCAAGATTCCTTCTTCTTAAATAGGTCTTGATTGAGTTAATCCATCTTGGTCTGGGTTTCCCTCTTGCCCTCAAACGTGGCCCCTTGGTATAAGTAACATATACAAATACCTGGGTCTCTCAGTCTCTGAGGTTACAAGTAGGATAATCACATTGGGTCAGTCATAGGTAAAGCAGATAGCAGATTTCATTGATAGGATAATGAGAAAATGCAGTTAGTCTATAAAGGAGACAGTTCACAAAACCAGCACAAAGCCTATCCTACAGTATTGCTAATGTGTGCAGGATCTATAATGAGTAGGACTAAATGGGTATATTGACATTATACAAAGACATGAATAGTCACAGGTCCCTCCCAGGGGACACCACCTTACATAAAAAAGGCGGAGGGGGGAATTCAACAGAAGCCTCAGAAACTTGAAAACATGTATCATAACACCACAAAAGGAAACAGATAAAGGATCTGACAGTAGCATCATGGAATGTGAGAACAATGCTTCAGCCTGGAAAAATGAAAGAAATAGCCAATGAAATGTTAAAATTTAAATATGATGTCATGGGGCTACAGGAAATACATAGATAACCTGAGTACTCATTGGTATATAGTGGACCAGAAAAAGAACAGGCCAACTTCGAACAGGGTTTATAATAACTAGGGAAGTTAGGAAAAGCCTTCTAGAAGTTGAACCCATAAATGAAAAGATTTGCAGACTCAGACTAAGAGGGAGATTTAGGAATATATCAATAGTGAATGTACCAACAGAGGAGAAAGTGGATATAATTAATTAACAGTTCTATGAAGACTAGAAAAAGTATGCTGCACAGTACCTAAATACGACCTGATGCTAGTAATAGGTGATTTTAATGCAAAAATAGGGAGAAATGAACATCCATTTGAAGTTTCTGGAAAATATTCACTACATGAAGAAAACAATGAGAATGGAGACTTACTATGCCAAATCACAGCAAGGAATAATATGAATATTAAAAGTACCTGCTTCCCACCCAAAAGGATCCATCTGGGTACTTGGAAGTCTGTAGTCAATGGAGTAGTCAATCAGATTGACCATATTTTAGTGATTGCACGCCACTCCATGTCAGTTACAGATGTATGGAGCTGCAGTGGATCAAAGTGTGACTCAGATCACTTTGTGATCAAATCAGTCTTGAGAGAGAAACTGTCAATATAGTTCAATTCTTTTATCTTGGTGGTTTGCGCATGCCTGCCCAGATGCGGGAGATTGCTGCGTTGCTAGTTGTATGCGCCAAGAGAAGCAGCGCCATAGTATAGTTCACAAACTTACATTTAGTGGGGAGCACGCAGTTTATGAAGTAAAGCCAGCATGGCCGCATTAACCCTTTCACTGCTACAGAGACGTGCTCCCCGCATTCCATGATGTGCGCTATTTTATCATCATTGCACTGCTCGCCTGTGCAGACACATGGTGTTTCAACTGCTTTGACACACTTTATCATTCGCTTTAGTTGCCATACATTTTAATCATTACGCTAACGCAGCTTGTCATTAAATATATATCCCTTTAAAATATCATGCAAAATACCGACAAACACTGTTGGTATGATTATGAATTACTCCCGTTTCGTCGAAGTACAATAGGAAATAAACAATTTCCGCTGTTCTTTATTGCAATAAAGCGGATTGTGAGAATGATACAAACACTTTTCCTTGCTATCACCTGAATTAGGAGGCTTATTGCTTGTTTGGTTTAATTAATTAGTAGAATATGAAGCAATTGGTATAAAGAATGCTTTTTACAAACTTTCTATAAAAGAAAGTATGCTATCAAGACATTGCTTTTGTTCAGTTACTTTATTTATGACTGAACATTTCTAAAACTGAAGACACTCGTCCGTGCCCTGCACTGCAGTCCAGCTCTGGCAATGTCGTTCTCTGTTCATTGGCTGACTGTGTTTTGTGACGTCAGATGCGCAGAACGAACCTAAACTCGGCCGCGTTCATAAATGATGTGCACTTTAATAACAGAATATGAAAGATGATGAAATGGAATACAGACAAACTGAAAATCCCTTATGAAGTAAAAAAAAAAAAAAAAAAAATCAAGTAACACTAAGGAGAAAGTTGAGCAATGAAGAGACCACAGTAGTAGAAGACGAAAAGTGGAACAGGATTGAAAAAGCCATTTAAGATGCTGCAGAGGAAATAATAGGCATAAGAAGGAATAGAAAAACCCAGGAATGGTTTGATGAAGATTGCATGTCAGCAATAGAGAAAAAGAACATGGCAAGAACAAAAGTGCTACAGAGACAAACCAGAAATAATGTGGAACAATATAGAGAATTAAGGAGAAGAGCTAACAGACTGCGCAAAAGAAAGAAAAGAGAGTGGACTAAGAAGAAATTTCAGGATATAGAAGAGTTAAAGGAACAGAGTGAAATAAGAAAGTTCTATCATGCTGTAGGCAAAATGAAGAATAGATTCCAGATAAAAACAATGGCCTGTTCCAGCAAAGGTGGGAAAATGATAAGGGAGGAAGAACAAATAGTGGGAATATGGGCAGAGTATTTCAAATATACACTAAGCACCAGCCTGGAAGATGAAGAGACAGCTGCAAAGGAGGAAAGAGTGGAGCTGGAAGTAGACAATGATACCAATGAGCCAAGAAAGCCAACACTACAAAAGGTCTCCCATGGTGTGCACAAGGCAAAAACAATCAAGCCCCTGAGGAAGACAGCATAGTCACTGAATTTATAAAAACTGGTGGTGAGGCTGTAATAAAGGAACTGCACACATTAATATCAGATATATGGGAAACAGAAACTATGCCACATAATTGGAAAACTGCAATAATAATCCCCATTTATAAGAAGGGGACAGAACAGCATGTGAAAACTATAGAGGTGTAACACTCCTAAGCACAGCTATAAGATCTTCGCAACTATATTAAATGAAAGGATACAGAAGTGTGCAGAAGGCATACTAGGGGAATATCAGTGTGGCTTTCGACCAGTCAGAGGAACAACTGGAATGAGATTTTCACTCTGCAGCAGAGCGCGCGCTGATATGAAACTTCCTGGCAGATTAAAACTGTGTGCCGGACTGAGACTCGAACTAGGGACCTTTACCTTTTGCGGGCAAGTGCCCTATCATCTGAGCTACCCAAGCACGACTCATGCCCTGTCCTCACAGCTTCACTTCTGCCAGTACTTCATATCCTACCTTCCAAACCTTACAGAAGCTCTCCTGGTGGAGCACTTGCCCACGAAAGGCAAAGGTGCCGAGTTCGAGTCTTGGTCCAGCACACAGTTTTAATCTGCCAGGAAGTTTCAGAGGAACAACTGATTGAATATTTGTGATAAGACAAATGATGGAAAAGTTCTATGAATATGATGTAGATCTGCATTTCCTATTCATCGACTTCAGACAAGCCTTTGACAGCGTAAATTGGCAAGAACTGTACAGAGTACTGGAAGAAGTTGGTATATGTGCTAAACTAATAAGAGTAATTAGAATGACAATGACTGAGACAAGAGCAAAAGTAGAGGTCCTTAGCAGAAAAAGTGAAAGCTTTGACTTTAATAAAGGCATGAAGCAAGGCGATAGTCTCCCTACTGTCATATTCGATATAGCCCTCCATAGTGCAGTAAATAAAATCAACAAAAGAGGCACCATATTTATGAAAACTAGCCAGATATGTGCATACGCTGATGACATTACTATGGTAGGAAGAAATATCAGTACACTCCAAGAAACATACCAAGCAATGGAAACAGAAGCCTCAAAAAGTGGCCTCATAGCAAAAGAAAACAAAACAAAATATATGGTAATGTCATAATCTGAGGCCAGAAGAACCCTAAAATCCTAAACATCAATGGGAAATGCTTTGAAGGAGTGTCCTCTTTTAACTACTTGGGAGCCCTAATAACAAATGGTAACAGTATTTGAAAGGCTATAAGTGAAAGAATACAAGCAGCAAACAGAGCTTACTTTGCAAATATGCAACTTTTCAGGAATAGCCTTGTTACAAGAAAAACAAAACTGCTAATATATAATTCCCTAGTCCACCCAGTTATCACATAGGGGTCAGAGGTATGAACATTGACAGAACATGATAAAAATGCACTAAGAACCATTGAGTGAAAAATACTATGCAAAACCTATAGGCCAATAAGGGAGGAAGAAGGCTGGAGAATACGCTGCAATGCCGAATTACAAAAGTTAATACAAGGTTGGGACGTAATAAAATTTGTGAAATCACAGCAAATACAATGGCTAGGACACTTGGAGAGAATGGCAGAGGATAGAATTCCAAAGAAAATCATGAAAGGTGTGATCCATTCAGCTAGGCGAAAAGGGAGACCTAGAAGAAGATGGATTGACGATGTAATAATGGATCTCACCAGTATGGGAGTCTGGGGTGGAAAAGAGCTGCAAATAACTGGGAAGTGTGGAGGAAGATGGTTGAAGAAGCCAAGGCTTATCAAGGGCTGTGTCCAACTTCCTTACAGGATTCTTAAATGTGTTATTGAAGATTAAATTATGCTCTGTGTGACATTCCAACAGGTTGCTTCCACTTTCATTCCTTTCCTGCCCCCTGCTCTTTTTTCCATCCTATATCTACTACCAAATTCCAGTCACCCATCAAAATTAGTGTTTCATCTCACTTAATTATCTGATTAATTTCCTTTGCCTTCTCATACATTCCTTCAACCCATTCATCATCTGTGGAGCTAGTTGGCATAGAAACTTATGACTCTTTGGGGGTCTGTTGGCTTGGTTTTTTGTCTTTCAGGGCAGTGATAATGCATTCATTATGCTGTTCACAGTACCTAACCAGTCCGCCCCCGGTAGCTGAGTGGTCAGCGTGATGGACTGTCAATCCTAAGGGCCCGGGTTTGATTCCCGGCTGGGTCGGAGATTTTCTCCACTCAGGGACTGGGTGTTGTGTTGTCCTAATCATCATCATTTCATCCCCATCGACGCGCAAGTCACCAAAGTGACGTCAAATCGAAAGACTTGCACCAGGCGAGCGGTCTACCCGACAGGAGGCCCTAGTCACACGACATTTCAGTACCTAACCCACATTTCTGTTTTCTTATTCATTATTAGACTTACTCCTGCCTTACCCCTTGTATTGACCTGACTGATACTCATGTTCTTAACACTACTGCAATTCACTAATTCCCACTATATCTAACCTTAACCTAATCCATTTCCCTTTTAAATTCTCTAATGTACCTACCTGATTAAGAGATTGAACATTCCACACTCCAGCCCATAAAAAGCCAGTTTTGTTTTTCCTGATGAAGACATCCTCTTGAGTAGTTATTGCCCAGAAATCCAAATGAGGGACTACTGTAACTCCCAAATATTTTATGTGAGAGGATGGTATCGTCATTTAATCATGCAGGAGAGCAGCATGCCCTTGGGAGAAGAAAGTCATGGCTGTAGTTTCACTTTCCTTTCTGTTGTTTACAGTACCAGCACAAGTCATGGCTGTAGTTTCACTTTCCTTTCTGTTTTTCACAGTACCAGCACAGCAAGGCCATGTTTGCTAAAGTTACAAGACCAGATTGGTCAATCATGCAGACTGTTGCCCTTGCAACTACTGTAAAGACTGATGCCCCTCTGTAGGAACCCTGTGTTAGAGTGACTCTTCACAGATACTCCTTTGCCAGCAGCATCTACGGTATGGCTATTGTATCGTTTCATCTATATACCTCATTTAACTAACGTTTTTCAATAATGCTTCATTTGTATTAAACCTACCTTACAAATTATAGAATTTTCTAAATATATGTAGAAAAAATGCAGAAAGGTAGTTTCTAATGGGGTGATGTGGAGTGGGGGACATAGCCTTGACATTTTTGCCGATCACTTGGGTACGACTCTGTCTGACTGAATTAAAATGTCATCACAAACCTCAAAGTTTTTACTTATTCTCCATGAACTTGAAGTCCCTTACCAAACCTGTTTATTTCATTTACTGCTTGCTCAGTCTACAGATCAAATATCAGAGATAGTATAGAATCCTGTCTCACTCTCTTCTAAGCTACTGCTTTCCTTTAATGTCATTCGATTCTTATGACTGGTTTCTGTAAAAGTTGTAAATAACCTTTCACTCCCTGTATTTTATACCTGCTGCCCTTAAATTTTCAAAGAGTGTAGTCCAGTCAATGTTCTCAAAACATTCATCTAAATCTATAAATGCTATAAATGTAGGTGTACCTTTCTTCAACTTGCCCTCTAAGATAAGACATTGGGTCAATATTGCACCACATGATACCACGTTTCTCCAGAACCCACTCAGATCTTCCCTGAGTTCAGCATCCCTAAGTTTCTCCATTCTTCTGTAAATAATTTCTACCAACAAATTGGAACCATGACTTATTAAATGAATGGTTCTGTACAATTCATACCTGTCAGCACATGCCCACTTTGGAAATGGAAGTATTAGATTCTTAGTGAAGTCTGAAGGTATCTTTCTTGTCACACATCTTGCACACCAGGCGGAATAGTTTTATCATTGCTGGCTCTGCTAAGGATCTCAGTAATTCTGAAGGAGTATCCTCTACACCAGAGGCCTTATATCTACTTATGTTCTTCAACATTCTGTCAGATTCTTCTTTCAATATTGTATCTCCTATGGCATCTTCACCTACTTCTTCTTCTCTTTCTACAATATTGTTCTCAGGTTAGTTTCCTTTTTGTAGATCTTCTATGTGTTTCCTCCACCATTTAGCTTTCCCTTCTTTGCTCAGTACTGTTTTGCCACCTGTGCTCTTGATATTCATAGAGCTGCTTCTCGTTTCTTGAAACATCTCTGTAATATTCCTACAGGTAGCATCTATCCTTCCTCCTCTAGCCATGCATGTTTCTAAAGCCTTCCATTTTCCTCTTGCTATTCCTGCTTAGCTATTTTACATTTTCTGTCAATCTCATTTTTTAGACATCTGTATTCCTTTTATCCTACTTTCTTTTGCGAAATTTATATTTTTTTCCTTCTGTTATCCAAGCATTTCCACTGGATCTTGTCTTTCTACCTATGTGATCCTCTGCTGCATTCACTATTTCATCTCTCAAAGCCACCATTCTTCTTCTGTTGTATTCCTTCCCTTGTTTCAGTAAAAAATTACCTAATGCTCCATCTGAAACATCCAACAATCTTTGGTTGTTTCAATTTATCCAGGTTCATTTTCCCTAATTTCCTTTTTCTCTGTAATTTCTTCAGTTTTAATCTGCAGTTCATAAGCAATAAATTGCGGTCATAGTCCACTTCTGCCCCTGGAAATGTTTTTCAGTTTAAAATCTGGCTTCAAAATCTATGTGTTACCGTTACATAATCATTCTGAAACCTTTTAGTGGCTCCAGGTCTCATCCATTATACACCATTGTATCCAACAATTTTTCCTTCTCTGTCTTTTCTTACTGTCATATTCCAGTCACCCATCACAATTAAATTTTCATCTCTCTTAACTGTCTGAATAATCTCCTTTATCTCATCACACATCCTTCTAATACCCCCATCCTTTACACAGATAGCTGTCACACAAACTTGTACTGCTTTTGTGGGTGTTGGTTTCATCCCTATCTTGGCTACGATAATGTGTTCACTATGCTGCTCATAGTGGCTTACCCTCATTCCTAATTTCTTATCCATTATTAGGCATACTTCTGCATTACCTGTATTGACCCAATTAGAAGTCAAGCTCTTAATGCCACTACACTTCACTAAGCCCCACTATATTTAAGTTCAGCCTATCAATCTCCCTTTTTAAATTCTCTAACCCTTCTAATTGATCAAAAAATGTAACATTCTGCACTCTGATTCTTAGAATGCCAGTTTTGTGTTTTCTGACAACCACTTTCTCCTAATTAGTCCCTGCCCAGAGATCCAAAAGCGGGTTTAAGTTCTGTCACTCATTCAGACTATTGCCCTCACAACTCCTGAAAAGCCTGTTGCCCATCCTTAGGAACTATGGATTAGTCTGACCTCTCGACAGATACCCCTCCATTGTGATTGCACCTACAGCACAGTACAGCTGTCTGTATTCTTGAGACGTGCAAGCCTCCTCCTCTTGGCAAGGTTGGTGGTACATTTTATGTTAGTGGAGACCAGCAAATAAATATTGGTGTCAGTTTTGTCAGATCAATCTTCGGGGGAGGAAGGGGGGGGGGGGGGTGTATCTACTGGAAGTCAATGACAGCTTATAGTTTGGTTAGATAGTTTCATGTTCCACAGATCATTTGCATGACAGATTGTAATGATGTGGAATGAGTCATTTGACATCCACATTGCAAATTAATTTGTAAATGTGGCTGTGTACTGAACATTTATGTTTTATTTATTTCTTATTAAATATGCAGATGTGAGTTAGTAATTCCTGCCCATAAAATAACAAAAATTCCTATACAGAATAGAAGGACAAACTTTTTCAGATTGTTTTGAAATTTTACTTCACTGTCTTTCAGACATTTTATATCACTATGTAAGTTACCAAAAAATTTAATTGCAAGACTGTGAACCCCTTTTCAGGAATTTATAAAAGCTGGTTGCTAAAAAAATTCAAGTGTATAGAACCTGGTGTTTCTTTATTCAATCATTTCCTTTCCTTGTTGCTGGGAGAAGAAGCTCCAGGTTTTTAAAACTACTGATTATCTCAGATTTTGTATCAGTCTTTCATTTTGTTGCCATCAACTAGATTGGCACATTTTCTATATTTATTTAGTTACAATTTCAATGTATTTATTTTTTTCTTTGCAGATGCTTTTAGTTACAGAAGACTTATTGTTTTAATTTATCTTTTGGAATCCTTGATTAATTGTTCGAACCATTGTGGTCTGTATGTCATCATTTGCTGTTTGATTTTTCTTCTTTTTCCATAAATTTCAAATTTTGATACTTTTTTGCAGGATGGAAACAAGGCAGCAGATGCCTCTGCAGCATGGCATACATCACAGGTATTTAATTTCACAGCTGTAATACCAATAATGGAAATAAATGCAAAATGAGGGAAAGACAGCCACTTAACTATAGTGTTCTGATGTATGGAACATTGAAACATGTAACAGGAAAGACTATTCACACTAGCTTTGGAGATCTTGCTCTTTCTCTAGCAAAAATACATATTCACACAGACATCCAAATGCACATTCCCATGGCCACAGCGAGACTGATTACTGTTTATTGATTATTGAAAATAGTTGTTTATGCTGAAGGAAGTGGGGAGGGTGTAAGGTAGGACACAAGGAGGGAGTAGAAGAAAAGAGGCAGGTCTTTCAACAGATGACTCAGCAGCTGCACAAGATGAAAGAGTGAAGAGGGGAGAGCACAAAAGAGATACACAGGACAAGGAAGGAGTGGTGTTGACAGAATAGAGAAGGCTAGTGGAGGCTTAGGCCAAGGTGATTTCAATAATGCAGGATGTGCTGGAGAGACAGTTACCAACTGCATAGTTCTGAGAAACTTTTGCTGGAAGAGCAGTTAGAATTCTGAGGAGGAGAGAAATATGCAGGACATCTGATTGTACTTGGCTTAGGAGCATGAAACTGAAAATAGAAGAATGCAATAACGAACAGCACTGGTATGCAGAAGGCATCTGAAAGCATTACACTGACTTCAGAATATGTATCTCCACAAAATTCTTTTGTAAAAAAGATCTAGAGATAAACAACTACCTGGGTAGATCTGCATATGGGGAAAGCTGTTGTAAGAAGAACAATAAATAAAACCCATGTTATAAGAACCAGAAACTTAAATAATGTGTAACAGTGTGAATAAAAACAACAAACATGGAAAGACTAGATTGTTACTCACTGTAAAGATGACACTTTGATTAGCAGACCAGCTTAACAAAAGGACTGTTACATATTAAGCTTTCAGCCAAAGCCTTCATCAGAAAAGGAGACACACACATTCACACAAGCAAGCACATGTCACACACACATGACTGCTATCTCTGGCTGCTCAAGCCAGACTTAAACTGAAACACATCAAATAGGAGCAACAATTTGTAGTGGAGCGGGGAACGTGGTGGTATAGTAGAGTATGGGTGGGGGAAGAGGAAACAGTGCTGTGTGATGGAGCTTATAGAGACTAGAGGTGGCAGACAAGGCTACCTGGTGCAGCTTCGGGAAACTGTGGAGGAGGGAGGGAAAGGAAAAAAAAAAGGTAGCAGAAAGGAGAAGAGCGGGAAGGGAAAAAGATTAGTGGTTGCATTGATAAAGAGAACTGTGCAATGATAGTGGGGGCATGAGTTGGGAGGAGGTAATAGGTCAGAGGTAGAAACTGTGGGTGGAGAGTGTGGGGACAGTAGGTTACTGTAGGTTGAAGCCAGGTTGATTCTGGGAGTGGAGAATGTGTTGTAAGGATAACTACCATCTGAAAAGCTGGTGGTGGAGGGGAGGATCCAGATGACCCAGGTTGTGAAGAAATTGTTGAAATCTAGCATGTTATGTTCAGCTGCATGTTGTGCAGCTGGATGATCCACATTGCTCTGCAGCAGAGCTGGTACATAACATGGCTGCTTTCACATGTGGACCAGCCTCTGACAGGACTGGAGTAGAAAGTCATCCTCACCCTCTTACCTCCTGGATCTCTGCTCATCACTGTTGATGCCACATCCCTGTACACTAGCATCCCTCATGTCCATGGTCTTTCTGCTACTGAACACATTCTCTCCCAACTTCCTTCAGACTTCAAACCCACTCCCTGATTCCCCATACACCTTACTAACTATATCCTAACACACAGCTTCTCCTTTCAAGGGAAATTATACAAACAAATCCACAGCACAGTTATGGGCACTCGCATAGCACCCTCCTATTCCAACCTGTTTATGGGCTGTTTGGAGTACCCCTTCCTAATCTCCCAAACCCTTGATTTGGTTCAGGTTCATTGATGGAATCTTCTTGATCTGGGCTCAAGGCCAGGACAGCCTATCCTTCAAAACCTCAACACTTTCTCTTTGATTCACTTCACTTTGTCCTTCTCAGCACACTATGCCAACTTCCTGGAAGATGAGTTCCTCCTATCTAAGGGCTTCATACACACCTCTGAGCACATTAAATCCACCAACCACCTGCATTTCAACAGCTGTCATCTCTTTTACACCAAAACATTGCTCCCATACAGCTTGGCCACCCAGGGATGGCGTATCTGCAGTGACAAGAACTTTCTTGCCCATATGCTGAGGGTCTCACTAAGGCCTTCAGAGACAGTCACTATCCTCCAGACCTAGTTCGCAAACAGATCTCCCATAACATTTCCCCTCACACCCCAATCCTTCCACCAACCCCAAGAACCAGCCACAAAGGAGTGCCCCCTTTGCCACCCAGTACCACCCTAGATTTCACGGCTTTGATTACCTATCGTCATACCCTGAAACGAGGCACATCCTACTTGAGATCCTTTCCACCCCTTCTAAAGTGGTGTTTGGTCACCCACTGAACCTCTGCAACTTCCTAGTCCATCCCAACTCCACTCCCAATCCAAACCCCCTGCCACAAGAATCAGATCCCTTTGAAAGAGCCATTGCAAGACCTGCCCAATTCACCCACCCAGCACATCCTTTTCTGGTCCTGTCACACGATTATCCTATCACATCAGAGGCCAAGACTCCTGTGAAAGCAGCTATGTCATGTACCAGCTTTGCTGCAGTCATTGCCTAACTTTTTATATTGATGTGACTACCAACCAGCTTTCCACCAGAATGAATGGTCACCTTCAAAGTGTGGCCAAGAGCAAAGGGGACCACACTGTTGCACAATATGTAGCTGAACATAATATGCTAGGTTTCAATGGCTGCTTCACAACCTATGACATCTGGATCCCCCCCTCCACCACCAACTGCTTAGATGGGAGTTATCCTTACAACACATTCTCCACTCCCAGAATCATCCCGGCCTCAACTTATGATAACCTACGTTTCCCACACCCTTCACCCAACAGTTTCTGCCCCCACTTTCTTATCACCTTCTCACAGCTCATGTCCCCATCCTCATTGTGCACTGCTCTATGTCAATTCACTGACCAATCTTTTTTCCCTTTCTGCTCCTCTCCTTTCTACTCCCTGTTTTCCCTTGCTTTCATTGCCGCACTGGGTAGCCTTCTTTGTCAACTCTAGTCCCTGAATGCTCTGCCAGGCAGCGCCATTTCTTCTTTCCCAACCAGTATCCTGTTAACCCTTCCTGTTTCCCACTCCACCATGGATTGTTGCTCCCATTTGGTGCATTTCAGTTTTAGTCTGGCCTGAGCAGTCAGAGATAGTGATCATGTGTGTGTGAGGTATGTTAGCATGTGTGAATGTATGTGCTTTTCTCCTGTCTGACAAAGGCTTTGGGTTAATGTGTGACAGTCTTTTCATGTATGTTATCCAACATGTCATCTTAATGGTGAGTAGCAATCTGTCCTTTCCATGTTTGTTGATACACCAACCTGGACTTCTCATTGTTAATGTAAATAAAAAGCTAGGTACAGAAGAAGTAATTATGAGCATAAAATACCACACCAAATGCCACTGAATTGGTTTACATGCTTACATCATAAACTGATGTTGGAAAGGAAATAAATACAAAATAATTAGGGACTTAAAAATATAAATAAATAAATAAATTCTGCAACAATATATTGCAGTGGTGAAGATACGGATAATTTGTTTATTTTTGTATGAAATGTTTCAAGAAATACACGTCATTTATCTTAGATTGTTATGTAACTGTCACTGCAGTATATCCTATGTTCCCGTAACCCTCTTGGCCTCAACCTTCGTTAGTCATTGTCCTCTCCCATCCAGCCACTACTCTGTTCCCATTCCAGCACTACACAGCCCTCATTTCTCTGACACACTGTCGTTTTACTTCTCTCATTTTCCACTATCCCCCTCCCCCACCCCACCTCTCCACTCCCTCCATCTAACCTCCCAACTGCACATAACTACCCTACCCTCTTTCCACCTCATCCCTCTGTGCTCCCAACTTCACGTCACTGTCTTCCATGCCTACCATGCTATCCCTCCCCCTCCCCACCACAGCCTCCTCCTTACCTCACAGTGTGGCCTCAGTTCCCTGAGACTGCAGTCATCTGTGTGTGAGTTATGTTTGCACAAGTGTGTATGTGCATGTTTGCCTTCTATTCTGATGAAGGCCTTACTGGCCAAAAGCTATATTTGTGACAGTCTTTTTGTAGTGACTGTCTTCAACTCAGCATCTCTACTATATGGTGAGTAGCAATTTTCCTTTTCACAATATTGTTACATTCCATCCTGGATTTTGCATTGTTTAAAAATGCTATTGAAACATTTTTAAAATCAGTAGCTTTAAACCATTGCGTCCAGCTTTAACCTTGGTAACAATCCCTATTTAAGGCCTAAAATTTCCCTTTAATTATTTTTTTGTTTGGATATAAAATGGGTTTGTTGGTCAACAGCAGTTGCTAAACATCTACTGTACAGTTTGTGTGGCCATTTTTATGGTTGAACCAGAGTCTGGTAGACAGTTAACTTTATAAGTGTGTCACACTGTAAGCAGCTGCTGCTGGCTCATCAAGAACTGATAGCCCATAAGCCTAAATACCAAGATTTGATACAGGACTGGCTTGGTACGCACATATATCTTTTCTAGTGCTCTCACCCACTTAGCAGGTTTGACTCACTCCCAGTGTATCATATCTTAAATTTTTAACAGGAACATCTAGCTGCTCTGTACACAATGCTCTGCCACACAACTAGTTGTGAACTGTAGAGTGATTATGTAGATGCATATGTCATTGAGTTACACAAATGGAGGTTCTACACAGTGTGAAGAAAATGATTCAGTCTGAAAACCAATTCTTGTTGTTATCTACATTACATTTCAGATAGGTGGGGCAGCTTTGATACGCTTTCATTGAAAACTGGGCTCTAGAACAACACTGAGATTTCAAATTTCAGAACAGCATCTCTTTTCAAAGTTCTGATACATGAAAGCCTCAGTGTTGACAGCTGGGACATACAAAACAGTTTATTATTATTATTATTATTATTATTTAGAATTCTTAAAACAACTTATATCAGCCCAGACTGCATCATTAATCACTTTGTCTACAATTTATGTGTATATTTGGACTCGGAATGTGATTTCCATGTAACTTTGATGTTTAGGCCTATATTAAACAAATTTTGCCTATCAGTATTTGAGAGCTCATTCGAGTCTCTGCAAAGTAAATGCATTGTTAGAAGTATTGGATAAAAGAAGCAGCTAAGCAGTATAAGAGAACAAGCATTGGGTTTTTTCCAAGCAGTTATTTTTTCTCCTGATACAGAAATAGAAAGTAATCTAGAAGTAATTCTGATAACTATATATTTGTATGGATATGGTGTCTGTTCTTTTGGACATGTCCGAATGAACAGAGACCATTGATGATCTGCAGCCGTCTAGAACGAAATTAGAATTATATATTAATACCTTCAGCTGCTGACGAGTGTTGATACATACCAACGGTGACAGGTGAAAATGTGTGCCCCGACTGGGACTCGAACACGGGATCCCCTGCTTACATGGCAGATGCTCTATCCATCTGAGCCACCAAGGGCACAGTGGATAGTGGGACTGCAGGGACTATCTCACGCCCGCCTCGTGCGAGACCCACATTCTCACTTTATATGTTCACACACTACATTTGTAGTGTCCCTACCCAACACAGTCATTACTCATGGAAGACATCCTTACCAAGTCCCATAAGAGTTCGGGTAATATGTGTGCATCTGCACAGGAGAAGGAGGTCATGGCTGGTATTGCCAGAATTATATATTGTGCATGCCTGCATCATGCTTTGAGGTTCTATGCTCATGTCCATCAATTACGGTGTTCAACCTGAAATTCAATATTGCTTACTTTTAATTGGTGCTGTCGTCTCTGAACCAGTAAACGAATCACCAAGATATTTTAGTCAGTTGGAGCTGATGGCATTTCCTATTGAGTAGCCTCAGTGTACGTTTCTGAAGCTAGGCAGATGTAGCAATGGTTAAAATCTTATTGATTTGTCTATTGATGCAGTTATAGGAATATATAGAGGGTCTATACAATGGTGATGTACTTGAAGGCAATATTATGGAAATGGAAGAGGACTTAGGTAGAGATGAAATGGGAGATACGATACTGCATGAAGAGTTTGAAAGAGCACTGGAAGACCTAAGTCAAAACAAGACCCCGGGAGCAGACAACATTCCATTAGAACTACTGATAGCCTTGGGACAGCCAGCCCTGACAAAACTCTACCATCTGGTGAGCAAGATGTATGAGACAGGCAAAATACCCTCAGACTTCAAGAAGAATATAATAATTCCAATCCCAAAGAAAGCAGATGTTCACAGATGTTAAAATTACGAAACTGTCAGTTTAATAAGTTATGGTGGCAAAATACTAACACGAATTCTTTACAGACGAATTGAAAAACTGGTAGAAGCTGACCTCAGGGAAGATCAGTTTGGATTTCATACAAATGTTTGAAAATGTGAGGCAATACTGACCCTATGACTTATCTTAGAAGATAGATTAAGGAAAGGCAAACCTATGTTTCTAGCATTTGTAGACTTAGAGAAAGCTTTTGACAATGTTGATTGGAATACTCTCTTTTAGATTCTGAAGGTGGCAGGGGTCAAATACAAGGAGTGAAAGACTATTTACAATTTGTACAGAAACCAGATGGCAGTTATAAGATTAGAGGGGCATGAAAGGGAAGCAGTGGTTGGGAACTGAGTGAGACAGGGTTGTAGCCTATCCCCAATGTTATTCAATCTGTATATTTAGCCAGCAGTAAAGAAAACAAAAGAAAAATTTGGAGTAGGAATTGAAATCCATGGAAAAGAAATAAAAACTTGAGGTTTGCTGATGACATTGTGATTCTGTCAGAGACAGCAAAGGACCTGGAAGAGCAGCTGAACGGAATGGGCAGTGTCTTGAAAGGAGGATTTAAGATGAATATCAACAAAAGCAAAACAAGGATAATGGCATGTAGCTGAATTAAATGGGTGATGCTGAGGGAATTAGTTTGGGCAATGAGAACTTAAGTAGTAAATGAGTTTTGCTATTTGGGAAGCAAAATAACTGATGGTGGTCAATGTAGATAGGATATAAAAGGTAGAGTAGCAATACCAAGGAAAGTGTTTCTGAAGAAGAGAAATTTGTTAACATCGAGTATAGATTTAAGTGCCATAAAGTAGTTTCTGAAAGTATTGTATCGAGTGTTGCCATGTATGGAAGTGAAACATGGACTAAAAATAGTTTAGACAAGAAGGGAATAGAAGCTTTTGAAATGTGGTGCTACAGAACAATGCTGAAGATAAGATGGGTAGATCACATAACTAATGAGAAGGTACTGAATAAAATTGGGGAGAAGAGAAATTTGTGGCACAACTTGACTACAAGAAGAGATCGGTTGGTAGGACATGTTCTGAGGCATCAAGGGATCACCAATTTAGTATTGGAGGGCAGCGTGGAGGGTAAAAATTGTAGCGGGAGACAAAGAGATGAATACACTAAGCAGATTCAGAAGGATGAAGGTTGCAGTAGGTACTGTGAGATAAAGAAACTTTCACAGGATACAGCAGCATGGAGAGCTGTATCAAACCAGTCTCTGAACTGAAGACTACAACAACACCAGACAGAAAGAAAATATTCTGTATATATGACTGGATTACTTTACTAAAATACATAAAAACTAAAGTATATGCACATAAAAAGGCATATATTTTAACAAAACACTTCAAAACATGTTTGTAATGTCACTGCATCATAATTCATTTTTTGTAACAAATGAACACTAATGTAGACATCAAAAAGCCATAGACCATTTAGCTACTGTATCAGGAACACTGCTACCAATTTTGTACTTATCATAAGACCTAATATTGAAGGTTGTAGAACTCATTGCAGGTAAGATCTTGATAACAAGTCTTAACTATTACAATTACTTCAATAGTTTCTGTGGTAAAATGGTTTTTCTCATCGATCTAAAGGAAATTCAAAATTGAAAATAACATTTCCACAACAGCATTTGTGCCTGGTACAGCAAGAGCAAAACTCACAGGAGTCTATATATTTTTACATGAAGTACCTGTACTTTTATGTGTATGGAATACATCACATCATCTCTTATCTGTTTACAAATTAGCTTTTCCCATTCCTCAAGTTTCTTGGATACAGTGTTGTTCTCGCGTCCTATCTCATCAGGCAATACATCTTCATCTATCTGAAATGTTGCACCTGAATCCACCGTCTTAAGAATTTTCAGACAATTTAAAAGTCCAGCCCAAGAAACAGAATTTTTCAGTGTTATCCAATGAAATGATTGCAGAGGCTGAAATGGAGAAGTCCACTTTTCTAAATAAGTCACAAAAGCATCATCAAATAAATTGGTAATTGACTTGTATTTTGACTGAGTGAAAAAACCTCTCATTTCTTAGTTAATTAAAATTGAAGAAATAACTGAAGTTTGAAATTTACTACATTTCCTGTTACTGATTTTTTCTTTAAGCTGCTGTAACTCCTCAGCTGATTCTGCAGTTGAAATCGTGGTTCTTTCCAACTTTTGGATTGAATTTGAAAACATTTTCAATTGGCTTTGTGTAAGACGAAACCAAAGAAGGACTGTGTGTTCTCAAAAAACTGTTTCAGCAAAGTAGGATACCTATCCTGATACAGTAAATAACATTTAAAAGGATCATACTGATCAATAACCCTTATAACTCCAGGCAACAATGACGACCACCTAGTTTTAATACTGCCTAGAACTTGTGTTCAGTATCAGTGAAATCACAGAATGATTTCTGTTCTTCCACACGCAAAGTGTAAATGTGAAAAATACTGAACAATTTTATTCACTATTGTTTCTATGTCAATGGGAAGAATGTCTGCATTTGTTTGTGTACCACATGGGCTGCACAACCAATGCCTTGAATGTTCATCTTGAGAACACTGTTCAGTTTGGAATAAACATTGTTTGTTCCTGCCCTCTTGTTTCTACCAAAGTTGGTATTACAGTTACTTGAACAACGTGTGACAATCTTGTCAACTATATTTTGCCTTTTTTTTAAACTAGCCAGAATATAGGTAGCTAATAATTCTGTCATTTCTGTACCAGGGTTCTGAAGACAGATTACTTTGGACTGGACACCTTTGATAGGAATTAAATACTTAGCTAGAATCAGCATTAGCTTTATGCTTCTATGATTTGATGCATCAACCACCACAGACATATACTTATCATCTTCCATTCAATGCTTCTGTTATTTGATGCATCAACCATCACAGACACATTCTTTCCATCTTTTTAAGTTCAGACTGCACTTCATGCACTGCGTATAGCAAAAAAATTGATTCGCATTTTGTCCTCGAACATATTAATTTCTTCTCAAATAGGTCTCTGATTAGAAGAGGCATGCAGTCCATTGAATGGAAAGGATGATTGTGTTCCATGGTATGGAATGCAAACAGTCCTTCCGCCAGAGCAATCCATTTATCTTCCTCTGTTTGTAGTTTACTCATACTTACAAAGGAAGTTATGCTACTAGACGTTCTAGCAGTAACTGCCACCAGATGCTTCTTTTTCTTTATGTGCTGTGATATATCATCACATCCTCTATGATCAATCAAAAAACACTGAACAACACAGTGTACATTCTACCTTCATACTCATAGTTTCCTTCAAGAAAGGGAACTCTTCTTTCATGGTTTTCAAGAAAGAGCATGTTGTTTTCCCCAAATTAATGGGCACAAGTTAGTTTCACACACAGCAAGCAACAAACAGTGGAGCACACTAAAGCAAGCTTGTCAAACCAAGTGTTGAAGCTGCTGTCTGCATCTCATTGTTATCGGAAACAGTCTGAAGACATCATGTCAGTTCCATCTACTGCAAATTTATGTCATCTAACAGTGAATAGCTGATTCGTAACAGCAAATACAATTGAACCCTGATAGCTGTATAACACTGTTACATCTGTCCATCGTTTCTGCAGTATTGTATTGTATTGTATTGTAGACAAGGTTACTGCTAATTATGAATAATCAGGACATTTGGCCTCACTGAATATTTTGTGGGAAAATGAAAAAGGAAGTCCCATTAAAAACAGGACATCTGGGTACCCTAATTAGATGTGTCAAGCATCCATCTCTCATAAGACTGTGAACAATAGTACAATAAAATCTAAACTCAATGCCATGATGATTTCATTGGTGTCATGAAAGTCACATGTGCCCCATGCCTTTCCCTCATGGACCCATGGAGCAAACAACTCCACCCAGCAGGTAGAAGTGCCAGTCCATGGCCCACATTGCCAGCAGTACAGGATCCCTACAATTTCGATTTGCACAAACCATCAAAGAACCTCCCAAAAGTCAGATGGTTCCTACTTACTAACTACCTTAACTCATGAACATCTTTCATTGGCCAATGAATATCAATATTGTGGGACGTCTCATTCTACGAAAGATATGTTACACCTCAACAGTACCTAATTACTCACTTATTTTATAATGTACCAGAATGTTTGGACTTGGGATGTAAATTCTAAACACTAATGTTCTTGTTAAACAGCCTTTAACTTTTCGAGTATATAGACCACTGATACTGTTCAGTGTAAATGTAAATATACCACTATACCTAGTTTGGACTATTAGATGAAAAAAGCAGATGAATGGTGTAAAAGGCAGAGCAGTAGATTTCTTGAAAATGCCTGCTTCTCTGTTTATGTATACAATAAAGTAATCTAGAACTAATTCACATAATCATCAGTGGGAGAATATTAGGGCTAGTTGCTACTGGTTGTTAAAATTCTTCTGTTTCTGCCAGATAATAAATGACTGACTCATTTCATGTTATTGAAGACTCTCCTTCATGATGGAATACATATAATATGAGGTGTTAATGAATGTATGACTGACTGAATCAATAAGTGAATAAAACATTATCATGAGGAAGGCCGCAATAGCATCCAAGCAGTTGTAGAACTGATGAATTTAAAAAATGGTATGAACAGTTGTGTTTCAAAGTCTTTTAGACGAAAGAGGACAGTGCACCACAATGTTTATGGTATACTTTTACTACAAGTACTATATAAGCATTTAATTAGTTAGCAGGGCAAATACAATAAGTGTTTTAAATTTTTTTACTTCTAGTTAATAGAGCACCAGCAATAAATGGATCTCATTTCTATTCCCTTAGGGTTATCATGTAGTAATCACCAGTGCTGAGTTTCCAGGGGTACACTTGGAGATGCATCCCCTTTAACTTTTTGAGTCATCAGAGGGGAAAAAAATCTACATTTTATTTATATTTAAAGGCAGAAAAATTATACATCAATGACAATATTAGCAAAATACAGGGTTATTACAAATGATTGAAGCGATTTCACAGCTCTACAATAACTTTATTATTTGAGATATTTACACAATGCTTTGCACACACATACAAAAACTCAAAAAGTTTTTTTAGGCATTCACAAATGTTCGATATGTGCCCCTTTAGTGATTCGGCAGACATCAAGCCGATAATCAAGTTCCTCCCACACTCGGCGGAGCATGTCCCCATCAATGAGTTCGAAAGCATCGTTGATGCGAACTCGCAGTTCTGGCACGTTTCTTGGTAGAGGAGGTTTAAACACTGAATCTTTCACATAACCCCACAGAAAGAAATCACATGGGGTTAAGTCAGGAGAGCGTGGAGGCCATGACATGAATTGCTGATCATGATCTCCACCACGACCGATCCATCGGTTTTCCAATCTCCTGTTTAAGAAATGCCGAACATCATGATGGAAGTGCGGTGGAGCACCATCCTGTTGAAAGATGAAGTCGGCGCTGTCGGTCTCCAGTTGTGGCATGAGCCAATTTTCCGTGGGCTACTCGTGAAACTTGCCCGCACGCGTTCAGCCGTTTCTTCGCTCACTGCAGGCCGACCCGTTGATTTCCCCTTACAGAGGCATCCAGAAGCTTTAAACTGTGCATACCATCGCCAAATGGAGTTAGCAGTTGGTGGATCTCTGTTGAACTTTGTTCTGAAGTGTTGTTGCACTGTTATGACTGACTGATGTGAGTGCATTTCAAGCACGAAATATGCTTTCTCGGCTCCTGTTGCCATTTTGTCTCACTGCGCTCATGAGCGCTCTGACGGCAGAAACCTGAAGTGCAGCTTCAGCCGAACAAAACTTTATGAGTTTTTCTACATATCTGTAGTGTGTCGTGACCATATGTCAATGAATGGAGCTACAGTGAATTTATGAAATCGCTTCAATCATTTGTAATAGCCCTGTATATTTCATCTGTATCTGGGGCATTTGTACATAATATGTTGATATTCCATTCAGGTGTCATGGCAGCCAATCTCGCAGTCTTTGAAAACATGACTAGAATATTGTACTTTACAATATTATTGACCTTTACAATATTACTCAAATCATTCCACATATGTGTGTTAAGAGTCATGGAATTAAATAACAGTCTTATGCAGTCAGCTTTTAAAATAGATTTTGTCATCCAGTAATATTGTAATGTTGTTTTTCCACTTCTGATTTCCAGTGTTGAAGAGATTAAGGTGAAGTGTTGAATTCTATTAGAGTTTCAGAGTCAAATCATGGTGTAAGTTTATGCACTATTTATCATCTTCTGTGAATAAAAAGGTTAATTTGTTTGAGGGTGATGATGAAAATGGCAGAGGTTATGAAAGTAAGGAAAAGAGCGGAAATGAAATCATGTGTCCTGAAAACATGCCATTCACATGTGGACCTATCTTTGTAAACAGAGTTGATTATGATCTTCCAGATTATTGGACAATAGAATGGAAAGAAGATTTCTGTAAGAAGAACTAGTGTTGGATGGTAATAAATAAAAAAACGGGGATCCAAGAGTAGAAGAAAATTGGAAGTAAACAAGGAATAAATATTTGACAACAGTGATAAAAAAAATTTCTGTGTCATGCTTTGGAGCATGTAAAACAGACCAGATGATATCTCTCCAGAAAAATTATTAAACATCAAGAAAGCTCAGCCCATAAAGCTGCTTTGAAAATATTATCTGCAGTAAGTGAAAAGTCTTTGGGAAAAGTCTGTGTTAAAGCACTGGAGAATGACAAGTCAGTAACATTTGTAAATAATATATTTCAGCTATCAGTCATCCTTTGGAATTTTTATTGGCAGATCTAGATTTCAGCTAGAAACTAGCCATTCTCAATGCACTATCATTTTTGGTTAATGCATGTAATGCCTGTTGGTCATTGAATACTCATTCAATGAACAGTGGACAAAGCCTGACCAACAGGCATTACATGCATTAACCAAAAGTCATAGTGCATTGACAATGGCTAGTTTCTAGTTGAAATCTAGATCTGCCAATAAAAATTCCAAAGGACGAGTGATAGCTGAAATCTATTACCGTATTTACAAATTAAAATAATGGTCACTGCATGCAACAGCCTTTGAATGGAGGGTAACCTGATGAAGTCAGTAACAGCTAATGTTTTCAGAGCTGCCTACAAAGTTACCAAAAGGAATCCACTGATACATGATCTCAAGTCAGAAATTGATGTCCATAAATTAAATGTAGTGGACATGGGTGTATTCTTTCTTCCTGCTTTGCATGTGTCAACATATTAAGTCAAACTGTTTGCTGAAATAAAAGTCAGAGTCATCAAAAATATAATTGAATCATCAGCAAAATTTCTTTGATTCTTGATGAAAGTTCAACAATCAGCCAAATTTCTCCCCGATTATTTATATTCAAACAGTGCTACCTGATATGACTGAACCAACTAACATCTCCCCCACAAAATACCAGAGAACTAAGAAGACATGCAGAAGAACTTGAAACTCAAATTCTTAAAAGTGTCACAGTCTTGGGTACTCAGTGGGTTGTCTATAGCTTTTGAAATGTTTCAGCTGTTTGGAGAAATTATAAGGTGCTAGTTTCACAGTTTAGTAGTACTAAGAGTGATATAACCAGAGACAACACTGATAAGAAAATGTATGGAGGTCTTCACCAGTATTGACTGTATTTTGGATTTTTAGATCTGGATTTAATGTGGGAACTGCTGTAGTAGTTGTTCGACCTCAGTTTAGAGCTACAGGCTCATAATATCACTCTTTTTAAAAAAAAAAAAAAAGAAAAAAAAGAAAAAGACTCCAAGTGATTGAAGAGAAAAAGAAAAAGAACAAATGCAGTTGAAGGAAATAAAAAAAGATGTATTACTGGACCAAGCACATTGACCGAAAATCATTTTATGAAAGGTTGTGCAAGTGAATGGGTGGTAGACTATGAAGTGATGACGATGATATTTATTCATGCACTAAAAAACTGCATGCGTCACATTTGTCTGACAATTCTGCATCAACTTGTGAGGAAAACATAAAAATTATGTCAATGATTCAGATTTTCTGAAAAAATAGTAATCAGAGGTTTTTGGGAGTTCCTAGAAAAAAAAGGAATATTCAGCTTCTCTACTGCCTTTGATAAACTTAGCTAATTGTGTAGCAAAATCCACCACTGAATGTGAGAGGGGTTTTAACAAATTAACTTAGTTTAATGGCAGTAAAAGCATTATTGCAGCTGAGGACTGTTGAAAACTTGATTTTCTTCAACTCATAGGACCTCTTTTACAACCATATAACCCAAATCTTTATGTGGATACCTGGTTCCTGAAAGGAAGGTAGTTGGCTATAGACAGCAAAATCATGGGACAGAAGCATGAGAAACATGATAGTGATATTCTGATGCTGATTAGGAACCTGCTCTAAACAACCAGGTTCATCTGCAAAGTACGTTTTAACATTAATTCCAGATATATATAAATCTGGACTAGTTGATTACTTTAAGGTACTCATTAAAAGTGTGTTATAATTTCTTACAGCAGTAATTTGTAAATGTTAGGCATTGGCACAGGTCACAGAGTATCACTTAATTTTTTTCCAGAAAATCAGCACTGATAATAATTTTTAAAAATTAAAGATATTATTACTACCAAATATTATAACAACACTGTGACCAAATGTTATCAGACATAATCAGAAAGAATATGAAGGATGTAATTCTAGAGTATAACATCTAATAGAAGTTGAGGCAAGTATAATAAAGATTCAGAATAAAAAGATATTAAAATACATTTTTCATTTACAATTCACTGATAAAACATTCTTCTTTCTTCCAGAGAGGATCTCATTATTTCACAGCATTGAATGTTTCCACTGTTACTAACAGTCAACAGTCAGAATTGATACTTGAACCTCAAGAAATACTTGCGTAAGTAAAGAAAATTGTTTTTAAAACTGGTGTAATAGAACAATAGATGTTAAATTTGTAAGTTTTGGTTTCAGCAGGAAAATTAATGAAAATATAACTGACTAGCAACTCACTTTGGATGTAATATATTTGCAATCCCATATGTTAGAGAACCTATGCCCATAGGAATACTGACATTTTTGGTTGTATAGGTTTATAATGTTTTTAACTGTTTTGTAGTGCGTATGACTTAAGAATAAGTTCCATATTTTGAGTATCAGAGTGGTCTTTCTTTAACTGTTTAAAGATTTTGTTATAAGGTATCAAGTAGTTTTCTTGCATCTGACATAGCCTATATTACAAGAGGATGATGTGTTAACTACACAGTGTAGTACAGAGTAATAGAAGTAATCCAATGGTCACTAAAATAATCAGGAGACCTGACTCACAGAACAATTACATCCAATCACAGTTGGTGTCATCTTGAATAATTTCCTCCACAAAGGTTCATATATTTCTTTCAGAATACTTCTTATTCCAAGATATATTCTTTAATATTGCATGTGCATAACATGAAGAGTGGATATCTATGGATTACAGTACATGATGTTTCTTCTCAACTTCTCCAGGGCCTGCATGTTACACACATACACACACACACACACACACACACACACACACACACACACACACACACAGAGAGAGAGAGAGAGAGAGAGAGAGAGAGAGAGAGAGAGAGAGAGAGAGAGAGAGAGAGAGAGATCCTGGGAAGTGATACAATGTAGGACAGTGTTTGGTAATAGCTAATGAATGGAACCTCTAAGTGGTACTATGATAACTGTGTCACACCTTCAAAGCATCATTCATGTCCTGATAAATTTAACATAGTGCATCAAATTTTCTGTATAAATAATACAGTGCTAAGCAGCAAGATATGCATTTCATCACTATCAGCTCAATGAAACTGTTACTTTCATGTAAGAATCTATGATCAAGAAATGTTTAAAATAAAGATGTAGCTCAGTAAACATAGACAAAATCTGTACCTACCATATGCCAGGAGAGTCTATAGTTGAAAGGCCTACTGAGTTGTAAAATCTCTGGCTCCTTCTTTCAGATAAACAGAGTAGGGATAATTTGACAAGATATAAGGAGTTTGGAACCCTGAGGCTTTGTTGATGAGTCAAAGAACAGATTAAATGACAAACAGTGGCAGTAATTTTCAAGTTTGATGTATTCTGTTCTACTGTTTTTGTCAGTGGCATAGGGTTCTTGTGACTTCCTTGCCTAACATTAATAAATTATCAATTCTTTCAAACCTTTCTTCTCTTATGTTTGAAACAAAGGAACTGCAGTTTGCTCAGTTTCTAGTGCCTATTACATTTTGAAAATCTGTTTATGTGAGTCAGCTGGCAGACAGGCTACCTTGTTTTCACCTGATTATGTGGTAAATAGTGTGTATCCTGCCATGTTGTGTAAAGTTTCCCATTAATCTTTGATTACATCAACTGCATGAGAACTTGAACAGTTAACAGATGAGGAAATTAATGTTTTGTTGTGACTTTTCATCTTATTTTTGTGGCTCTCTTCCATTCAACTTATGCAGACAACAAAATTAGAAATATTCTAGAAATTTACCATAAGTTTGTGAATGGTTGTGACAGCTCACATTCACAGAACTGATATTGTTTGTTATAACTTATCACATCTATTAAGAATATACACTGACATGAACAGAAATGTACAAACTGTAATGGATCTTCATATGTCTAGAGAATATCTTTTAAATAAGAATACTTTAATTGGATAGATAAAAAATAACAATAGGATATTCATATTGAAATATATGAAAAATGATGTATTAGTGAAGAGGAGCTAGTGCTTTAAGTACATGTAATATGCACAGCACATCTCAGCTTGTTTTGTATCAGTTTATGTTTGTTTTTCTTTCTTCTTTGACTGAAATATGTCACATGCAAAATGTCAGCAATTAATAATGTAACAGGTAATATTTCAGACTCTATGCATCTCCAAATCACATAGAGAAAGGACACTTGCTTACGCTCTGTGGCCTCTTCCCACTAAGGGTCAGTGTGATGGTTTTGGTGGAGACTACAGCACCACTTGGTCATGTTCTGGCACAAGATGCAGATAGTGATAACTCTGCTGACGAATCTACATATCAAAGCAACCTACAACATCGTAATTCATTGTCTTCTACTGAATATGACAGCTTTGGACCGGTAAGTCATATGTCTTCCTCTGTGAGACTTGATGAACCGAATATCTTGAAATATTGTGGCATAATAAATGAGGGAATGTTATTATTTTGAGTGGTTTGCACAGTATTGTTGTCTGTATTAACTTTTTATAAGAACATCTGTTAATTCTTTCTGACATTATACATTTATCTATTTATGCAGAAAAAGATTAATTCACTTTATGAGGATGAATTCTCCTATATGGACTTCAATATTTTTAATTGAGTTGAATTTTGGAATAAACAGAGATTTGTTTCCCATGTTTCTCAACTGAGAGAGTTGGCACTACTGTTAACAATCTGAACCAGGGCTCCAATCTTCATCTGGCCATTCAGTTTTGAGGTTCCCATGGTTTTTTAAATTGGTTAAGGTAAATTCTAGGATGTTTTCTTTGAAATGGACACAGCCAATCCACTTTCTTGTGTTTCACTAATGCAAACTCGAATGATCTCATAATGGAAAGTTAAAATTAATTTTCTCCTGTCCTTCCTAATGCAAGGTGGGTGTGTCTCAGCCTAGGTTTGGTGCACCCTGTTCCTGTGTCCAGGCTTCCTCAGTTAACTCCTCTTTCCTCCCTGGAAAATGAGTATATTCTCCTGAAAACTGGGAGTGCTGTGATATGTTTTATGTGTCTTGATTAGGGGTACTAGTGCACACAGTAGCTGCCTCTGCGCTACTAGCAAAAAATAAATAATTTTTATAGGGAAAAGTGATTGCTTGAAGCATATTTTGAATGTAAGTTTGTTCTTTTATATATCCTTCATCTGGGCAATTGAAGATTTCATGATCAGAGGTTTTGTATTTATATTATCACATAAAATCTCATCATGCATAACAGGCCACAGTTTACCAATTGTAAACATTGTCTAGCATCAAGTAATATTCATAAAAACTATATATAAAAGTTACATTAATTATGAATAAGTTAATTAACACATCCAGCAGTTAAGTGAATACTAAGTTCTTATTGTAAGTGGAAATAACTAACATCTTATGTTGCATCATGCACCTGAAGTGCTAAGCTGTAGGCCTAGTTTTTGCAATTCATAAGTAACAAAAATCTGTGAAGTGTAGAGTGTATTAGGTGATCAAGTTATATTTGAAAGTGTTTAGTCTGAATTATAATGTGTGATAAGTTTGGATGTTGCCATAGTGTAGTCAGACAGGGAATGGTACACGTAGATTGTGGGTTGGAATTCCACTGGGGAGAATTGTAGTGGAGAATGGACTTTAGGCTCTACAAAAAAGACAAGTTAATCACTGAACAGGAGGCAAAGATTTCTGCCCTTCAGATTGGATTCCATTACGTGAAATATGAACTAGATAAAGGGTAAACAGACTGTGGGAACTGGGTAGAGGTAACAAGCAATGTGTGAAAGGGGAACAGCTCTTCAACTACATGTAAGCTTATAGCATCTAATAAGCTTGATTTGTTACCTGAAATAGGAGAGGAAGAACCTTATCCAGCTGTAAGTCACAGTAGGGTCCAGCAGACTTCTAACAAAGAAACTATGTGTAGGTCAGTAACAAAAGAGATTAGGTAGTAGCCATGACAGGGGTGTTAGCAAGGTGGTACAGGACAATTTAGGAACTGCAGACCAGGTCACAAGTATTGTGAAACAAAGTGCTAGTGCTAGCCAGGTGACAAATGACATAGATAACTTTCGTAAGGATTTTCATGAAGAGGATCAAGTGATGAAAGTATCTGGAGCAGGAAACATCCTGGTGATCTGAATGGGATAGGAGTAGACACTTCAGACACACATGTGAGTTTTGTGGCATGTCGTACAGCATCATGCTAAGACCTAACACTGCTATGAACTATGTGAAAACAGAGTTGGGCAGGTTACTGCTGACTGAAACAAACTCTCATGTGAGTGCCATGCCGGTTACTGCAGTTCAGAGATAGGTATATACTAGACACAGCCTATACCTGAATAAAAGATGGAAATATAGTTTGGCTGAGAGTTTTGCAGAAAATGTATGGGGGTGTGGGGCCACCATTACACAAAACAAGATCCGTGCAGTTACTCATGCCAGAGGGTACCTCTTTTACGATCAGAATATAAAAGTGCGTGCTTGTGAATTAACACTGAAGAATAGTGCACTTACAACTGTAGCTGAACAGAGATCCCCACTGTGAAATTTTGATCCATATACAAGGCACGTGGATTCCTAAGTATGCTGTCTGCCAGACAGCAGCAAGCATTTAATAGTGAAAGAAATGAAAACAGAAGAAGAGCCCCACAAAATGCGTAAGAGTGCAAAGAGAAGTAATGAACTACTTGCAAGGCAGTGAAGGCCCAAGAGATGCCTACTGGCCATTGTGTCATCCTCTGTCTTGCAATGACATGTAGATGCGATATTTTTTTTTTTTTTTTTTTTTTTTTGGGGGGGGGGGGGGGTGGGGGGGTGGGCAGCATGTGGTCAGCACAGCTCTCTCCCAGCTGTTTTGCAGACTTTCCAGACTATGGATTCGCTACTTCTTAGTCAAGTAGGCCCTCAGTTGGCATCATGAGGCTGAGTGCACCCCTTACCAGTCCTCCTACTGTGGAAAGATCCTTAGCTGTACCAGGAATTGACCCAGGTCCTTCATATGGTAGCTAACTATGCTGCCCACTCAGCTACAGAGAAGAACATAGAAAAAGTAAGGTTAGCTTATCTGTGAGAATATTAGAGGACTGAATAATAAGGTAGAAGAACTTCTTACCTGTAAGAGAAATTTGGAGAGCTATGGGAAGATAGACACAGTGTGCCTATCTGAGCACCAGACAACCATAGGGTTACAGACTCAATATAAAAGATTACACTCTTGCATCATACTCATGTAGGACTAATATGAGAAAACAAGTAGGTTTTGTAGTGATCAGCTCATGGAAATGTGTGCTTATGAATTAACACTGAAAAATAGTTCACTTATAATTGTAACTGTATAGGGATCCCGAATGGGAAATTTTGAACTGTTTGTGTAGCATATGGATTCCTTACTGTGCTATCTGTCAGACAACAGCAAGCATTCAATAGTATTTTATGATTTCAGTGTAGATTTTCTAAAGGATTCTGATAGGAAAAATGACCTATAAAAATCTTATTTGGATCCTACAATTTGATCTCACTAATTAACTTTCTAACACGGGTGGAAAAAGACAGCAGGATCATAATTGATAATGTTTTCTTTGATAGAGCCCACAGCAATAAAATAACTGTATACCAAGTAACAAATGCTCTCTCTGATCATGTGCACAGTTAGTTAGGATGAATAAAATAGTGCCTTAAGGTATAGGTACTCCTCAGTGGAAATCAGTTAGAACAACTAACGATACCTGGACAAACATTTTTAAGATTTGTTTACAACAGATGACTTGGGATGGAATTTATAATGAACCAAATGCTGACATAAAATTTAATCAATTCCATGATAAATCATATCATTATTTGAAAATAAATATCTGCATAAGCTAAATAGAAATGACATCAAAAGCCACATAGAAAACCCTGGATCATTTGCGAGATCAAAGTATCTTCTGAAACAAAAAGGAAAATGTAATTCTTGGCAAGAACAAGTAAAGATCCTGCAGCAGTTGCACACTACAAAAACTACTCAAAATGGCATTTTGTCAAAAATCAATAATTCCAAAAACATACTTAAGGGTGAAATGTAATGAAATGAAAGACAGGACAACTGACCAGATGTTGATTTGAATGGGAGGGCTATAAATGATGAGTAAGAGGTAGCACATGTGTTTAATAATCAATTCTTAAATGTAGCAGGAAATATAAAGACCAACAATTCAAGAGCAAAGTCACAGCAGTACCTTGAAAAATCAACTCATAAAATCATCTTAAATTAAGAAAATTATACATCCTCTCAAAAAATAAAAAAATTCATATGGATTTGATGGTATTTCCATCAGAGTACTAAAGATTTGCTCCCATATAATAATCTCTGTTTTATCTGAAACATGTAATCACTTACTTAAGGATTTTTCCCAGAGAGATTTAAATATCCTATTGTTAAAAACCTCTATAAGAAAGGTGATAGGAGAAATATGAACAGCTACCAACCAGTGTCACCACTGATTTTGTTTCCAAAGCTTTTGAGAAGGTGAGGTGATGTATTCTAGAATATCATCCCACCTGAAAAACAATAATATCCTCTGTAAATCACAGTTTGGATTTCAGAAAAGTTGCTTTACCTAGACTGCCAATTACAAGTTCACTCACAAAATTTTATGAGCATTAATGAGAGGGGGCAATCAAATGAAAACCGCACACTTTCCACATCGGTGCACAGAATGGTTCCATTCAAAAGTAACCATCATATGCATTCACACATTTATCCCACTGGGGGGGGGGGGGGGGGGGGGTGAGACAATCAGTTCCTGTTCCTGACGGATCCACAGCCACAACTATTCTTGCACTTCCTCACCCATCTGAAACCGACTTCCTTGTATGTCTTTCTCCAGCCTGCCAAAGATGTGAAAATCAGGTGGTGAAAGATCCAGGCTGTGTAGAGGATGTTGCAGTGTTTCCCAACCAAATTGCTGAAGAGTGGCCTTTGTTCAATTAGCAGCAGTGTGAGAGATGTGAAAACCACACTGTGAAAGATCTGGGTTGTACGGAGGATGTTGCAGTGTTTCCCAATGAAGCCTTCATTCAATTGACAGTGATAGGGCAGGCATTATTGTCCAACAGAATGATTCCATCTGACAGCAATCCTGGGCATTTTCTGTGCAGAAGATGTTGCAATGTTTCCCAAGCAAATTGCTGAGGAGTAGCCTTCATCCGATTGGCAGTGTGGGGCCATTATCAAGTAATGGCAGGAGAGAACATACCGAAAGCTAAACCAACTGTGCAAGCTTTCAGAGCCAGTGGCTCCTTCTGGTAGAAGGGTTGAAGAGGAAGGAAGAGGATGAAGAAAAAGGATTGGCAAGATTTAGGAAATGGGGGGAGTTCGGAAAAGTTGTCCAGAACCCTGGGTCAAAAGAGACTTACCAGACTGGATGAGAAAGAAAGACTGATTGTTGATTTGAGAAACTGAGAACTCAAAGGTGGAAGATAGGGTAATAATCAAAACATCATGCAAGAGTTTATAGGAGTGAAACACTAAGTGTGTTGTATGTGGGGGAGGTACAGGGCAGGGAAAAATAGACAGGTCTGAAAACAAAAAAATATAGAAAACTGAAAGGGGGTAAAGAAAGGAGCAGTTACCAAGAACAAATGCTGAGATCAACAAAATTAATGTAAAGGCCAGATGGGTGGTGAGAACCAAGGACTTTTTGTAACGCCAGTTCCCACCTGCAGAGTTCTGAAAAACTGGTGTCTGGGGCAAGGATTCAGATGGTCGAGTTGGTGAAACAGACACCAAGGTCAAAACTGTCAACAGGATATTGTTTAATGGCAGTATACATCCTCTGTCTATGTCCATTTATCCTAACTGATAATTCGATGGTAGTCATACCAATGGAAACACTGAACAGGGTTAACATAGCGGTTACATGACATGTGTCATTTAACAGGTGACTCTCCCTTTGATAGTATATGTTTTGCCACTTATTGGGTAAATGGTGGTGGTAGTAGGGAACATAGGGCATGTTTTGCAGCAGTGACAATGGTAGGAGCCATAGTGTAGGGAAATGGGTGCAGAAGGAGCATTGAGTTTGACCAGGCTATTGCAGAGATTTAGGTGGGGGATGGAGGATGTGGAGTTGCTGAAGAGCTATTCTAGGTGTGGTACCAAAATGTCAGGCAGAATGGACTTCATTTCAGGGCATGATTTTCGGAGTTACAGCTTTGTTGAAGTAACTGATTAATATGCTCAAGATGATTATAGCACTGAGGGCCAAGAGATGTACTCCTAAGTTGTTTTTTGAGGGATCAGCAGTACCAGGATTGGATGTGGTGACCCAGAAAAACTAGTCTGGTGGGGTAATTAAGTCCACTGAAGCCTGAGGCGAGAATGAGAAGTATTGCCTCAAGTGCCAAGGCTGTCTGGGAGACACTGAAAGGATGGCAATTGACAACATGTAAGTACTGTTGTTTGTTAGCAGGTTTAATGTGAACAGAAGTGTGTAGCTGAACCTGTGAGGATGAGGTCAACATTACAGAAAGTAGCATGGGATTCAAAATAGGACCATGTGAAATTTAACTGGGAGAATGTATTTAGAGATTCCAAAAACTGTAAACGGTCAGCTTCATCATGAGTCCATATGTCATCAATGTATGTAAACCAAACCAAATCTGAAGGCTTATGGATCCCAGGAAAGCCTCCTCCAAGTGACCCATGAAAAGGTAGGTATAGAAAGGAGCCATCCTGGTTCCCATGGCCGGGCCCCTGACCTGTTTGTATTCATCCACTGAAAGTTTCAAGTTCCTTGTTGAGATATGACACTGCTGATTTTTTTTACCTATTTTACTGAATGTATTATCTTTCTTCTTGTTCTAGTTGCCCTTTGTACTATGAGTTGCGGCATGGAATGTCTGAAGTTTGAACATGGTAGGGAAGCTGGAAAATTTGAATAGAGAAATACTGAGGAGGCTTAATCTAGATATAGCGGGGGGGGGGGGGGGGGGTTTCAGTGAAGTGAAATGGAAAGAAGACAAGGATTTATGGTAAGACAATTATACAGAGGAAGGAGTGGAAGAAAGGATTGTGGGAGAATATGAGCTTGGTACTAGAAACGAGAGAGGAGAGAGGCTAATGGAATTCTGCAATAAATTTCAACTAGTAATAATGAATACCCTGTTCAAGAAACACAAGAAGAGGAGGTATGCTTGGAAATGGCCAATAGATATGACAAAATTTCAGTTAGATTACATACTGGTCTGACAGACATTCCAAAATTATATATTGGATTATAAGGTGTGCCCAGGGGCAGATATAAATTTAGATTACAATTTCGTAATTATGATTAGTAGGCTGATGATTAAGAGCTAATCAGGAAGAATCAATGGCTAAAGAAGCATGATATGGAAGTACTAAAGAATAAAGAGATACCCTTGAAGTTCTCTGCAGCTATACATATTGTGATAAAGAATATCTCAGTAGGCAGTTTAGTTGAAGAGTATCTCAGTAGGCAGTTTAGCTGAAAAGGGATGGACATCTCTGAAAAGGGCAATCACAGAAGTTGGAAAAAACATAAATACAAAGAAGATTAACTGCAACAAAATCATGTCTAACAGAAGAAATACTTCACCTGATTGATGAAACAAGGAAGTTCAAAAATGTCCAGGGAGATTCAGAATTACAGAAATATAAATCACTTCAGTATGAAATAAATAGGAAGTTCAGGGAAGAGGAGACAGAATAGCTGCATTAAAAATGTAAAGAAATCAAAAAAGAAATAATTGCTGAAAGGACTGACTCAGCATATAGAAAAATCAAAGCAACCTGCTGTTAAATTAAAAGCAAGGGTGGTGACATTATGAGTGCAATGGGAATTCCACTTTTAAATGATGAGGGGAGAGTAGATAAGTGGAAAGAGCACACTGAGGACTTTTGTGATGGGGAAGACCTGTCTGATGACATGATATAAGAAACAACACGAGTCGATACAGAAGAGGTATTAGAATCAGAACATAAAAGAGCTTTGGAAGACTTAAGATCAAATAAGGCATAAAGGGTAGACAACATTCCATCAGAATTTCTAAAATCATTGGGGGAAGGGGCCACAAAATTACTATTAACATTGGTGTGTAGATTGTATTAGACTGGCAACATACCATAAGACTTTCAGAAAACAACATCGACACACTTCTGTAGATTGTTAAGAGCTCACAAGTGTGAGAATTACCACACAATCAGCTTAACAGCTCATGCATCCAAGTTGTTGACAAGAATAATATATGGAAGAATGGAAAAGAAAATTGAGGATCTGTTAGCTGACAATCAGTTTGACTTTAGGAAAGGTAAAGGTACCAGAGGGGCAGTTCTGACAACATTGTGGTGGATTATGGAAGAAAGACTAAAGAAAAATGAAGGCATTTACATAGGATTTGTCAACCTGGAGAAACTGTGTAACAAAGGCAAATTGTGCAAGATGTTCAAAATTCCAAGAAAAACAGGGGTAAGCTATAGGGAAACACAGCTTATATACAATATGTAAAAGAACCAAAAAACAAACACTCTCTGGACAGGCCATGAAGGCCCAATGGTACCGACTGGCCACTATGTCACTCTCAGCCCTTAGGCACCAACGGATGCGGATACAGAGGGGTGTGCGGTCAACGCGCCACTCTCCTGGCCATTGTCAGTGTTCATGACCAGTGCCACTACTTCTCAAGCAAGTAGTTCCTCGATGGCCTCACAAAGGCTGAGTGCACCCTGCCTGCCAACAGTATTTAGCAGACCCACGCAGTGACCCATCCAAGTGGTATCCTAACCCAACAGCGCTTAAGTTTGGTGAACTGACAGGAACCGCTGTCATCACTGCGGCAAAGCTGCTGGCTGTACAAGAACCAAAAGGGAACAATAAGAGTGGAAGACTAAAAATGAAGTGCTCAGATTAAAAAGGACATTAGACAGGCTCTGAGCACTATGGGACTTAACATCTATGGTCATCAGTCCCCGACATTAGACAGGGATATAATATATTGCCCCTACTGTTCAACTCACACATCGAAGAAGCAATGATGGAAATAAGGGAGAGTTCAAGAAAGGGATTAAAAATCAAGATGAAAGCAAATTAATTATAAGATTTGCTGATGACATGGCTGTCCTGAGTGAAAGTGAAGAAGAATTACAGGAGCTGTTGAATGGAATGCATAGTCTAATGAGCACAGAATAGGGATTAAGAGTAAATTGAAGAAAGACAAAAGTAAAGAGAAGTAGTAAAAACTAGAACAGCAAGAAACTTAACATTAGGATTGGTGATCACAAAGTACATGAAGATAAGGAATTCTGCTATCTAGGCAGCAAAATAACCCATGATGGATGGAGCAAGGAGGACATGAAAAACAGACTAGCACTGGCAAGGAGGGCATTCCTGACCAAGAGAAATCTGCTAGTATCAAACATAGGCCTTAATTTGAGGAAGAAATTTCTGAGAATTTGCACTTGGAACACAACATTGCATGACAGTGAAACATGGACTGTGAAAAAACTGGTACAGAAGGGAATTCAAGCATTTAAGATGTGGTGTTACAGAAAAATGTTGAAAATTAGATGGACTGGCAAGGTAAGGAATGAGGAGCTTCTCCTGAGAATTGACAAGGAAAGGAATTTATGGAAAACACTGACCAGAGGAAGGGACATGAGGACAGGACATCTGTTAAGACATCACAAAATAACTTCTGTGGTACTAGAGGCAGCTGTAGAGGGCAGAGAAAAATTGTAGAGGAAGATGGAGATTGGAATATATCCAACAAGTAATTGAGGACGTAAGTCACAAGTGCTACTCTGAGATGAAGAGATTGGCAGAGGAGAGGAATTTGTGGCGGGCCACATCAAACCAGTCAGAAGACTGATGACTCAAAAAAGAGAAAGGTCATACTTTTGTTAATAAGTGCTGGAGCAGTACTGAATGAGATGATCTTTTGAAATAGTAAGTTTACAGCTTTTTGAATGCCTTATAATACATCTTTTTTCAGTGTCCAATTAATAATTGCTAAGTGTTTTAAATAATTTTTAAATAGTGCAACACAACACTAATAATGCCAAGTCTCAACTTATTCATATTTATTTTCACTGTCCATAATGATGATGATTAACCTTTAGTTAGTGAGCTGAACACCTGTAAGAAAATATTTTATTAAATTACAGAGACTTCTAGGAGTTTAGGTTAAACAAACAGGTGGCATTTTACAGTAATAATGATGAATAACTGAACTTTGAAAAATTGGCTACTCAACTGTAACCCAGCACAGACTGACTGTACAATCATAACTCAGTGAAGGTGCAACCAAGACTTCTTATATTGTGATAATTTTGCAAACGTGTACTTATAATATCATGGTTCAGAAAAATTCAGCTTGGAAAACAACTTGGAGATTTCATATGTGCATGTGTCTGTACTTGCATATGTGAAACAAAGAAGAACAGAAAGAAATATATAACATTATTTTATGTTAGGTGTGGTATTATACTGAATGGGATGATATCATCTTATTACATCTGAAAGTAAGAAAATTTTGTGTCTGCAGTTTATCTTGACCCATGGCTTTCAGAATGATGTGTGGGAAAAGTGGTATTTATTTATATTCATATTGCGTAGATCTGTTTAGGCATGTGAGACACTAGAATGCAGAAGGAGTCAAAAATATATAAATTACACAGAATTTAGAACAAAGGAAAATAGAGTTAATTTTCAAAAACAGATGCAGGGAAAATAAAAACACAAAACTGGAACAAACACTGAAGCAAAGTGGAAAAAAGACATCATACAAGGATAAGGACATGTTGTACAACAATATATAACATATTAACAATAAAAATATAAGCTTAAAAACTATACATATCTGTTTAAAAAATTCATCTAGTGAATAAAAAAGTTTTATCAAGTAAAGACAAATTTACTTTCCGGAATGAAATTTCACTCTGTAGCAGAGTCTGCACTGATTTCACATCTTTATTATTAAATAATAACTGTTACCTTGCAGACTTCTATTGTTGTTTGGCAGTTAATTAAATATTTTTACTGGGATACTATACACCAGTAGTGATCAGCCTTTCTTTTTGTATTGTGTTCAGGGTACATTTTATTGGTTTCATAGTGCACAGGACTGTCAACCATGAAGCTCATAATTGAATTAATAAATTGGGAAGAGGTGGTAACTATCCCAAGTTTCTTAAAAAGATTATGACTGGAGGGTCTTGGGGGCAGCTTTGTAGCCTTTTTCTGCAACAAGATAATTTTTTTTTTTTGGTGTTGGAGAATTTACCTGGAAGATAAGTCTGCAACACGTTATAGAGGGGAATTATCAAAAGTAAGTGGGCTGTGTGACTGTAAGGTCTCCAAAATGTGTAGTTGTCCTAATGGATAAATAGCCAAAGGCAAGCCTTTTATGGCCTGAAGGACATGATATTCCAGCTAACCGTAAGACTTTGGTGCAGTATAACCTTTGTACTTGCTAACTGTCATATGTATCTCTTGTAGGATCTTGTGAGCATAGCTGAAGTGGACATGATTAGTTTTTCTCAGATTTAGTGAGTGACTTTACTTTGAAGCAGGTTAGGGGTTCTGAGAGTAATTTGGTGGTATCAACATCTAGGTGGTGGGAGGCTTGTTGTTTATGACAGTGCTTGTACTGACAGCAAACTTAGTGAACTTACCTATCATTTAATGAATATAGTAGAGGGAAATATTCCACGTGGGAAAAATATATCTAAAAAGAAAGATGATGAGACTTACCAAACAAAAGCGCTGGCAGGTCGATAGACACACAAACAAACAGAAACATACACACAAAATTCTAGCTTTCGCAACCAACGGTTGCCTTGTCAGGAAAGAGGGAAGGAGAGGGAAAGACGAAAGGATTTGGGTTTTAAGGGAGAGGGTAAGGAGTCATTCCAATCCCGGGAGCGGAAAGATTTACCTTAGGGGGAAAAAAGGACAGGTATACACTCGCACACACACACATATCCATCCACACATATACAGGCACAAGTAGACAGCGTTAATGTCGGGGTTTTCAAAGTATTCATGCTCTCAGTTATCATCTGCATCTGTCTCATGATAATTACCAATGGATCTAATCCATGCTGCGTACTTGCTGTTACACCTCCAGCCGTGTCTACAGTGCGTTCTATTGCGCTATCTGTAGCCTTCAGTCCTACAACACTTCTTACTGCATCATTATCAGTGCTAACAGCTGAAGGCTGTTGCGTGGTGCTATGCTCTGCTTGACTCATCCTAAACATTGCCCTATGATGTTGTTTGTAAATGCCACAATCGAGTGCACATATTTTAGTTAATAAATGTGATTGATGTAAATTAGGGTCTCAAGCGGTACTATACAAAAACCGGTCATCGTCTAAAGAATTCATATTGTGATCAAAGTCTGAAATAAAAAACACTTGACAGTATTGGATCACTGTTTGTATACGTGACCATGTCGCAGTTGGTGAAAGATAGGGATTAGGTGACTGTGGAGGCCAGGGGCGATGATGTAAGTCACCCTCGTGCTACCAAAACCAGTCCTGGATGATGCTGGCTGCCTGAACAGGTCTGCTTGTGCCTGTATATGTGTGGATGGATATGTGTGTGTGTGCGAGTGTATACCTGTCCTTTTTTCCCCCTAAGGTAAGTCTTTCCGCTCCCGGGATTGGAATGACTCCTTACCCTCTCCCTTAAAACCCAAATCCTTTCGTCTTTCCCTCTCCTTCCCTCTTTCCTGACGAGACAACCGTTGGTTGTGAAAGCTAGAATTTTGTGTGTATGTTTGTGTTTGTTTGTGTGTCTATCGACCTGCCAGCGTTTTGTTTGGTAAGTCTCATCATCTTTCTTTTTAGATATATTTTTACCTATCATTTATATATATATATATATATATATATATATATATATATATATATATATATATATAAATATATATATATATAAATATATAAATATAATAGAGGGAAACATTCCACGTGGGAAAAATATATTTAAAAAGAAAGATGATGAGACTTACCAAACAGAAGCGCTGGCAGGTCGATAGACACACAAACAAACACAAACATACACACAAAATCTAGCTTTCGCAACCAACGGTTGCCTCGTCAGGAAAGAGGGAAGGAGAAGGAAAGACAAAAGGATATGGGTTTTAAGGGAGAGGGTAAGGAGTCATTCCAATCCCGGGAGCGGAAAGACTTACCTTAGGGGGAAAAAAGGACAGGTATACACTCGCGCGCACACACACACATATCCATCCATCCATACAAGACACAAGCAGACATTTGTAAAGGCAAAGAGTTTGAGCAGAGATGTCAGTCGGGACGGAAGTATAGAGGCAAAGATGATGTTGAAAGACAGGTGAGGTATGAGCGGCGGCAGATTGAAATTAGGAATTAGCGGAGATTGAGGCCTGGCGGATAGCGAGAAGAGAGGATATGCTGAAGGGCAAGTTCCCATCTCCGGAGTTCTGACAGGTTGGTGTTAGTGGGAAGTATCCAGATAACCCGGACGGTGTAACACTGTGCCAAGATGTGCTGGCCGTGCACCAAGGCATGTTTAGCCACAGGGTGATCCTCATTACCAACAAACACTGTCTGCCTGTGTCCATTCATGCGAATGGACAGTTTGTTGCTGGTCATTCCCACATAGAACGCTTCACAGTGTAGGCAGGTCAGTTGGTAAATCACGTGGGTGCTTTCACACGTGGCTCTGCCTTTGATCGTGTACACCTTCCGGGTTACAGGACTGGAATAGGTGGTGGTGGGAGGGTGCATGGGACAGGTTTTACACCGGGGACGGTTACAGGGGTAGGAGCCAGAGGGTAGGGAAGGTGGTTTGGGGATTTCATAGGGATGAACTAAGAGGTTACGAAGGTTGGGTGGACGGCGGAAAGACACTCTTGGTGGAGTGGGGAGGATTTCATAAAGGATGGATCTCATTTCAGGGCAGGATTTGAGGAAGTCGTATCCCTGCTGGAGAGCCACATTCAGAATCTGATCCAGTCCCGGAAAGTATCCTGTCACAAGTGGGGCACTTTTGGGGTTCTTCTGTGGAGGGTTCCGGGTTTGAGGAGATGAGGAAGCGGCTCTGGTTATTTGCTTCTGTACAAGGTCGGGAGGGTAGTTACGGGATGCAAAAGCTGTTTTCAGGTTGTTGACCTCCACCTGTCCAATGGCCAGCTTCACACGTCCGTCCACATCAAACCCACCAACAAGCAACAGTACCTCCATTATGACAGCTGCCACCCATTCCACATCAAACGGTCCCTTCCCTACAGCCTAGGTCTTTGTGGCAAACGAATCTGCTCCAGTCCGGAATCCTTGAACCATTACACCAACAACCTGAAAACAGCTTTTGCATCCCGTAACTACCCTCCCGACCTTGTACAGAAGCAAATAACCAGAGCCGCTTCCTCATCTCCTCAAACCCGGAACCCTCCACAGAAGAACCCCAAAAGTGCCCCACTTGTGACAGGATACTTTCCGGGACTGGATCAGATTCTGAATGTGGCTCTCCAGCAGGGATACGACTTCCTCAAATCCTGCCCTGAAATGAGATCCATCCTTTATGAAATCCTCCCCACTCCACCAAGAGTGTCTTTCCGCCGTCCACCCAACCTTCGTAACCTCTTAGTTCATCCCTATGAAATCCCCAAACCACCTTCCCTACCCTCTGGCTCCTACCCCTGTAACCGTCCCCGGTGTAAAACCTGTCCCATGCACCCTCCCACCACCACCTATTCCAGTCCTGTAACCCGGAAGGTGTACACGATCAAAGGCAGAGCCACGTGTGAAAGCACCCACGTGATTTACCAACTGACCTGCCTACACTGTGAAGCGTTCTATGTGGGAATGACCAGCAACAAACTGTCCATTCGCATGAATGGACACAGGCAGACAGTGTTTGTTGGTAATGAGGATCACCCTGTGGCTAAACATGCCTTGGTGCACGGCCAGCACATCTTGGCACAGTGTTACACCGTCCGGGTTATCTGGATACTTCCCACTAACACCAACCTGTCAGAACTCCGGAGATGGGAACTTGCCCTTCAGCATATCCTCTCTTCTCGCTATCCGCCAGGCCTCAATCTCCGCTAATTCCTAATTTCAATCTGCCGCCGCTCATACCTCACCTGTCTTTCAATATCATCTTCGCCTCTATACTTCCGTCCCGACTGACATCTCTGCTCAAACTCTTTGCCTTTACAAATGTCTGCTTGTGTCTTGTATGGATGGATGGATATGTGTGTGTGTGCGCGCGAGTGTATACCTGTCCTTTTTTCCCCCTAAGGTAAGTCTTTCCGCTCCCGGGATTGGAATGACTCCTTACCCTCTCCCTTAAAACCCATATCCTTTTGTCTTTCCTTCTCCTTCCCTCTTTCCTGACGAGGCAACCGTTGGTTGCGAAAGCTAGATTTTGTGTGTATGTTTGTGTTTGTTTGTGTGTCTATCGACCTGCCAGCGCTTCTGTTTGGTAAGTCTCATCATCTTTCTTTTTAAATATATATATATATATATATATATATATATATATATATATATATATATATATGAGAAACAACCACCCATTTCACTGATCCCATCCACAACTATCTTCTTGTTCTGGATGTAGGATTTTAACCAGTTTTACACTGCCATTATGTTGTCACAATAGCATGCTGTGTTGGGAATATTTTGTGAGCCGCTCAGTTAAAAGCATCAGAAAGATCACAAAATAACCAAGTATCTTCATTTATTGTTTAGGGATTCCAGTATATCAATCATGAAACAAAACACAGTTTCCGTTGTGTACATATCTTTTCGAAAGTAAACCTGTATTTCATTGATAATGTCAAAGCTTTTGAGATGCCTCACGTTCTGGAATGCAGTATGTTCTTGAGAACTTCTGTGACTGTGGTCAAGATAGAGATGAGATGATAGTTTGTACCTTACGTTGTGTATCCCTTTTTGTGGAGAGGCTTCACTAAAGCAAGCTCTGTTTTTTCTGATTCATAGATGCATTAAATATGTGGGCCAAAACTTTGCATAATTTATCTGGGCAGAATTTTAGGAGTTTACTGGAAATGTTAGCTATACCTCATGATCTTTTGCTTCTTTTTAAGGCAGTAGTTTTCTTTACCTCATTTCGAATTACGGGAGTTACAGGGTACACTTATCTCACTAATGGGGCAAAGAAAATGTTTCAGTATTTCCATGGCACTTTTTAAGAACCTGTATGCTCACCAGCACTTTAAAAATGGCCATTGGATTTCTGCGATATGTCTTGGTCTCCTGGATATTTATTATCAACATTTAAAACAATGTTTTTGTTTTTACTGGAACAGTTCAAATTTTTACCACTCCTAATTATGTCCAAAACTGTTATGATTTAGTTAAAAGATTAGTTGATTTTGGAGCTAAAATTTAAGCTTTTTGATTGTTTGGTTACTTTCAAATGGTTCAGATGCCTCTGAGCACTATGGGACTTAACTTCCGAGGTCATCAGTCCCCTAGAACTTAGAACTACTTAAACCTAACTAACCTAAGGACATCACACTCATCCATGCTCGAGGCGGGATTTGAACCTGTGACCGTAGTGGTTGCACGGTTCCAGACTGTAGCGCCTAGAACCGCTCGGCCACACCGACCGGCTTGTTTACTTTGCTTAATATTTTACAGTACTTTTCATAATGATTTATTCAGTAGGGTTGCCTGAACTTTTTGATGTACTTTAAAAATTTTTGTCTTTGTTTAAAACTATTATGAAAAGGATAGATTGCAACTCACCATAAAGGCGACACATTGAGTTGCAGACAGGCACAATGAAAACACTGTTACAGTAGAACCCCTCTAATCCGTCACCTTCGGGACCGGGACCATGGTCGGAATGAAAAAAAAAATGTTGGATTATCAGAAAAATCTAATATTTATTGCAAAAATGTAAAAAGACATTTAGTACAAAAAATTAAACGATATAAGAACTAAAAGACGTCCAGAGCAATATAAAAAGGTGTTTTTTACACAGTGTTAAACAATGTATTAACTAAAAAACGTCTACACACATTATAATATGTATTGGTTTTAAAAGGAAAAACGACAACCAACTTACAGTACTGTACTGTACTTAATAATGTATAAACGATATATACTGTAAATTAAAAAATGTTTATAGGACTGTATATAAAAAGAAATTTTTTACAAAGAAATAAACTACTGCATTTATAAACTAAGAAATGATTATACTGTATGCATTGTTTTTACAGTAAAAACGAAAACAAATTACTTTGGAAAGAAGTCAGTGATACATTTGTGTTTAGCAGATGTTATTGTAGATTTTCCTGCAATGTCCCTCCATTTTTTTATCCACAAAACGTCCATTGGAGTTGAAGTTGGACTCTGCTCGATGTATTGAAGGGCGATGTCAAAAGCGTTTTTTGCATAGTTGTGTGAAATCCGGGTGGGGGGTTCGTCTTCACCGTCCGAGTCCTCATTCACAGTTTCCTGGCTGACAGCGGCAACAATCTGGTCATCATTGAGATCTTCAAACATGTCACAGTCTTTGTCACATTCGTTGATCCACTCTTCAACTTCATTGGCAGTGACGTTCGGCTCCAGAGTTTGTAGATATTCAATGATTTCAAGAGCGTCGTTGTTTTGCTCATCTTTGGTATGCTCATTTTCAGTTATAACTTGTGGCCAAAGCTTACTCCATGATTTCCGCAGTGTGTCAGGTTTCAGTTCATCCCATGCTGCAGCGATTGTGTAGATAGCATCTTTGATGTTCAGGGATTTCATTGCCTGAAATAAGTTATGATGTGCTTTCGATGAAGTCCGGATCCATTGGTTGGATGAGTGAGGTAACATTAGGAGGCAGAAAGAGAGCTTTTATGTCCCCTTTCACCAAATTTTCCTCAGATGGATGTGATGGTGTGTTATCCAACAAGAGTAGAGCACGAACAGGCAGATTTTTTTGCTTCAAGTCTAATTTGACCCTTGGTACAAACTCATCGAAAAACCAAGGTTTAAAAAGGTTACAGTCCATCCAAGCAGATTTTTGATTGCGGTAATAAACTGGAAAGGAAGATAAGTTTATAGTTTTGAATGCCCTTGGCTTCTTAGATTTGCCAGTGACCAACAAGGGGAGCTTGTGGGTACCTCGTGCATTGCTACAAGGAATAACAGTCTTTTATAAGTTTCGTTCCTACCACGGATTCATTTGAAGCTGCGAGCGTTTTTGCTGGCAACATTTTAAAGTTCAGCCCTGTCTCGTCGATGTTATACACTTGACAGGGTAACAGTTCATTTTCTTCTACAGTTTCTTGAAACTTAACAGAAAACTCTTTAGCAGCTGCGGCATCGGCAGATAGTTTTTCACCAGAAATAGAAACAAATCGGACACTATGACGAGTTTTCCGATCAATCCAGCCTTCACTGGCAGCAAATTTACTTTCGGCTTACAGTTTTTTGTGCAAAACTATTGCTTTTTCTTTGAGAATTGGCCCGGATATTCGAGTTCCTTCCCTTCTTTCTTGACAAAACCACATCCACAATGCGTTGTCAAGCAGTGCAAGTTTAGGCTTTTTTAATGTTTTGCGATTCTTCAGAGTGTTTTCACCATCAATCGTAACTGTATGGGATTCAATATCTTTCTGATTCTTCCTTCAATCCATAACTGTTGTAACACCTACATTCAGTTCCTTTGCAGTTTTTTTGAGTGATTCTCCTTCTTCCAGTCTTCGTAGCACTACTAATTTTTCATTTAGTGAAAGAGTTACGTATTTACGTTTGAATCTAGACATGTTGAAAAACAGACAACTGTACACGCAATGAATCTGCAGTAATAAGTACTGTAGAGAACACAGAATAAAGCAAACAATGACGTTTTTTAATCCCAACAAACAATTAAACACCACAGTAACGTACAGTGTAACAATATACACAGCCACAGACACCGCAACAATGGCCCAACAGGCGTCCAGTCAGTGACAAGTCGGCACAGGCTCTCGAGCCTGAGCGTGGTCCAACTAACCGGAGTGACGGACCATCCAAGGTCAGATTAGAGGGGTTCTACTGTACATGCTGTGCTTTTGGCCAAAGCCTGCTTCAGAAAAGAAAGGAAAACACACATTCACATCAGCGGGAACCTTCCAGTTTTATTGCAAAACAAATTGTATTTGGAATTTACATCTCTTTCACAATATATCAGTTTACATCTTCGAGATGTGATTTACAGGGCTTAATCATTTCTTTATACATTGGTCTTACTACTTTCCAGTGTTACTCAGTTTTATTCTAGCAGTTAATAGTCAGTCTCTGATAATCAGGTATGGACAGACCATTCAATACTTTACTGATTTACAAAAGTTTTGTTGATTAGAGTGCTTTAATTTGGAATTAATCTGGTGAGAAAACTGACTAGTGGGGTGATGTTGTAGGTACACATCAAATTTCCCAGTACTGTATGTTGGGAAATTTACAATGAAATCCCAAAGTGCTGTTACATTTTTTTTTACATTTAAACAGATGCAGTAGAAGTGAGTGTAACTGTTGCACAGAGGGCTAGATTCGCTGAAGCTGTCCTACATATTTCTACAATTGACAGGATTGAACTGTTAATGGGAAATTCGATGACAAAGGCTTCAAATGCTGCTCTGGACAAAAATTGTGCACCACAGTTGCATTACATTTGCTACTGTACTTAACAAAACTAGCAACACCTTCTTTTTGCCTTTTGTTTTCTGCTGTATAATGCCATAAGATTGTGATCAGATATTAAATGTCCATCAGCTCCGGAACAGATATGGTGTTCCATGAACCACAGTGATGAGCATGGTCTATACTTTCATAGTTGTACACATTGACTGTGTGTTTATTTAGCTTATTACACAAGCCTCTATTATTCTGGGGGAAAATTGTTAGCCACACAGTCATCTACCGAGATAGCTGCCTCCAGTGGGTTGTGCATCCCTGAGCTATCTTACAGATATCCTTTAGATCTCAAAAGCCATGGCACAAGTCTAGGAAGTCTCAGCAGCTTATTACAAAACCTTTAAAGTCTCTAATTTCAGGCTAATGCTTGACTCTGAACCAGGGGTACCAAATCAGTTCTACACAATGCTGAGATTGTGAATGTCACTGAATTCTCACAAACAAGGTTGGTCTTCTCAAACTTCTCTGTCAATCACAATGATCCAAACATGAACTCAGAAATAGAAGACAGACATATTTTGTTCTAACATTTCTGAGTAAGCAAAGAGTATCCCACTGGCTCATTTTCAATTTTAGATGGAGACAAGGCTTCAAACTTGTTTAAGGCTTCCACTTGACTCAGAACCAGGAGGCCACAAACAATTCTGGGGGCAATGCTGCAGATTGTTTCTCATTAGCAGCATAGTCTTGATGTAGTATCCTTAGTTCTCCCTGGCCCCTGCCTCCTCTTTCCATGGCCCCTAGATTTACCACTGACACGTCACCCAGTCAAATCAACAAGACATGATAGGTCTTTTAGTGATCCAGCTATACACGGCTAACAAAATTAAGACCTATTTATTTCAGTTATGAATCAAGCCACATGTAGTGATCATGACTCAGCCCTGACACTAAATTTTCACCAAACTATCATAAAGTGTGTGTGTGTGTGGGGGGGGGGGGACCTTTCTGATTTCTACTAACAAAGTTTGACCATTTTGCCTAACATTTATCTCTGCATACACAGTTAAGTACAGTACAACTGGATGTACTTATGGTTATGATGATGTGGCAATAGGGCATTTACTTCTAAGTGAATACACAGTGCTCTGTCTGACACAAGTTATTATGTTTACTCGCATCTGTGTGTACTACACCAATTGGGTGTAAGCAGCTCTGCTGTCATTCGCTGTTGCATTCAGCTTAATAATGGATGCCACAATTTGAACAAATACAATGCCTAAATAATTGTATTTTAAATTCACTCACAGAAATTACAGTGCACATGTGTTTAACACCCACCAAAACATAATTAAAATAGCAGGTGTGACAGTAGTGCTAAAATTATGAATGAAAGAAATAGGCAATTTATTATGTCTCTAATGCACAACACTGAAGTAACACAGTTCAGTAGAGGGTTTTTGAAGTTATTTTGATAATGGAATTATGGTCTGTTCGTTTACCAAGTGAATAATGCGATGCGAACTCGCCACTGTTGGCGGTAACATGCACACTCACAATAAACAATTCCTACATGCCTGTCGCACAAGTAACTATTCAGGCACACAGTAGCCAGTGATGGCACAAATAGACATTGGAATTATAAACTATTTAAAATGTACACAGCACATTCACAGCAAACACAGTTCTTTCCAGAACACTGTAACTACAATGTCATCTGTCCATAGCTATATTATTGTAGTTACGCAACACTGTTAATTTGGTGGTTTTACACAGTCCAACTTATCTGTTCACTTTAAACATTTTACATTCCATTACAGGAAGGAGCAGAAATGTATCTTATCATTAACCAGTTTCGTTCGCACCGATTGTTTCACTATACAACATAGTCAGCACACTATTAACCAGTGGCGGCCGCTGAGGCGTTCCATTGGTGGTGCCAAAAAAACCTTGTTTGTTAGCATTGAATGCATTATGGAATTTTGTCGATAATTCATATATTTCATAAGATATTATATTAAACAAAACATATAGAGAAACATAAATAAACACTTATTACAAAAGGCCCTTCTTATGCACAGTAAGAGATCGATATATTCATAGATAACACGATAGCAAGTGATTGTACAAGAGAGAGAGAGAGAGAGAGAGAGAGTTGCTTTAGCTATCTTTTTTGCATGTCTGCATGAGATATTAAACCTAACACTAACTCTGAAAATCTGTCTTGCACACACAAATGCACATGCACGCACAAAGTCTCAAATACAAAGGTCAACATAATTCTGTTTGGAGACATTAACATAACACTAATATCATAAATGAATCCAGTGGCACCCTCATAAATATCCTTCAAAGTTTTGGTGTGTCCGTGTGTCCTTATTGGTTGATAGTGCAACATGGGTTACTACAATGACTGCATCAGTAATTGGCCATGTGGCCACAAATATGGACAGGGAAAAATGTGATGTAGCTGTAAAAGATCTCAGATTATCAGACCATCCGTGTCAAATACCAACAGTAAAATCAGGCATTGAATCATTCCCTAAACTACAAGCCTCCAAATGACGACTATCAGAAAACAAAATTAAAAAAATTTCAAAGGAACTAGCAAAACAAAGCTGGGATGAAGAGTATAAGGAAACCAATGTGAATATGAAATCTAAATTTTCCACATTATTTAAATTGAACTCTGAAAAGGCATTTCCAAAAGTATGCATGTCTGTATCAATATCTCACAAAAACAGGTGGATAACAGCAGGTATTATAAGTCCTCCCAAACTTTTAAATACCACAGTTCCACAAAAAAGAGTCGCAATGAAACAGAATTCTTAAATTTCTATCTCAGATACAAAAAGATCTATAGAAGGTGCTGATTGCTGCAAAATAGTCGTTTAATGACAAAATAATATATAATGCAGAGAATAAAAGCAAAGCAGTCTGGAGTGTTATAAAAAAGGAAAAGGGGAGAGGCAAAGAAACACAGAATAACATACTGCTAAGATCCACAACACTTAGCAAACTATGGAAATGAGCATTTTTCAGGTATTGCACAGAAGTTACAGCAAAAATTCCCCAAAACAAATATAACAACTGTAAATAATGATCACTAAATACAATGATGTTATTTCCAACCACAGAGAATGAAGTCAATAAAACTGTTCAAAAACTAAAAAATAAAAAGTCAGTAGGCTTAGATGAAGTACCAATGTGTGTGCTGAAACAATGCATAGAGATTATACTGGGCCCTTTAACAGATGTAATAAATGAATCTTTCACATCAGGGACATTTCCAGAGCAGTAAAAAAACAGGCAAAAGTTGTACCTTTGCTTAAGAAAGGTAATGCAGAAGACATAGAAAATTACTGGCCCATTCCCCTGCTGTCACCATTCTCAAAAATAATAGAAGCAATTATGTAAGACAGATTAATGAATTGCATGAATAAATACAATCTTTTAAGCGAATCAGTTTGGTTTCCGAAGTGGCAAAAATACAGAGGCAGCCATAGTAGAATTCACAAAGGTTGTACTTGATGCTCTTGATAAAGATGAGTGTGTCACAGGCATATTTTTGGATCTTTCTAAGGCCTTTGATACAGTTGACCACAAGACTGTATTGAATAAATTAGAAGCATTAGGAATAAGAGGGGTAGCTAATGACTGGTTTCGATTATTCCTAGCAGATAGGGTACAAAGAGTAGAGATAACACATACTTGAAATAGATCTAAACATTTAATAAAACACTTATCAGAACCAAAATACATTAATACAGGCATTCTGCAAGGTAGCATATAAGGACCAATACTATTCCTGACATACATCAATGACTTTCCCAGTAGTGTTACTCATGGTGAAAAAATTCTCTTCGCTGATAACAGCAATATTATAGTCACTGAGAAAACATGAGAATTCCTTGCAGAGAAAACAAATGAAGCTCTCAAGGAAGTTTATGATTGGTCAATAAGCAATAAATTGACATTGAACATAAAGAATACTAATGCCATGAATTTCAGTTTGAAGAGGGAAAATGACAATGTTAAATTAAATGTAGATGGCACCTATATAGACTGTGTAACAAATGCAAAATTTCTAAGAATGAATATTGATTCTCAGTTGAAGTGGTGAGAACACACAAAGGTACTTGCAAACATAATGTCACCAGCATGTTATGCACCTAGAATCCTATCATCAGTGTGTAACATGCAATGTCTTTTAGTTACATGCTATTCATATGTACACTCAGTTCTTAGCTATGGCATTCTTTTTTGGGGAACAAATGCACAAAATATGAACACAATTTTCAGACTCCAGAAAAGAGCCATAAGAATTATAACCAAAAATGGTAGTTGAGCTCATTGTAAAGATCTGTTCAAAACGCTGAGGATATTACCTGTTCCATGTGAATAAATTTACCAATCAGTTGTACATATCAAAAATAACATTGGTAATTACTGCACAAATAGTTCTGTCCATGACTATGGAACAAGAGGTAGACTCAACTTATATTTGCCACAAAAAAAAAAAAAAAAAAAAAAAAAAAAAAAAAAAAAAAAAAAAAAAAAAAAAACAAAAAAACATAAAACTCAAAACAGCATATTCTACCAAGGAATAAAACTGTACAATAAATTACCAAAAGAGATAAAAGAAATTGCAAAAATACACTTATTTAAAAATGCAGCTAAAAAGTACCTGTTATGCAATACATTTCATACATTAAAGAATTACTTAGATAAAACAGAGTAGGGGTTTGGTTAAGAAAATGTTGTACAAATAAATAATAATAATGATTATGAAACATCCACCATTCCACATAAAGCCTTCACACGATGTTTTTTTTTCCCTTCTTTTTTCCTTTTCTAGACAAACTTTCACCCAAGCTATGTATTGCTCAAAACTAACACTTCTTCCTCTTTCTGAGCTCAACATCTCACTCATTAAAGAAGGATGCTGACTCAGTTTTTCAGGATAGCAAATGGACAGTTGTGGTACAGAAAATGGCCCAAAGATCACCAGTGTGTATGTGTTTGTGTGTGTAGTGAGGGAAGTGTTATGAAACAATGTGTGTATAGTGTGTGCATTGACTGATAGTGAGATATGAGTGAACAGTGTGGCATTACATTATTTAATAAGTTATTTGTAAAAAGAGTATTGTACACCAGGAGTAAATCTAATGACTGTCTCTAACTGGAAGCCTGTAAATGTATGTGTATATGAATCAGCTTATTTTAAATTGGTCTAAACTTGTAAATACTTTGACATGTCCTATATCCATGTAAAAAGAAATATCTACGGATGAATAAAGCTGCTGCTACTACTACTACTACTACTACTACTACCACTACTTCTACTTCTTCTTCTTCTTCTTCTTCTACTACTACTACTACTACTACTACTATTTACAGTACAATTCTCCACTCGTCACAGGGTATGTTCGATCACTTTTATGTGGCAATCGTAATCAGGGGGTGTTTTGATGTATAGTTTATTAAGGTACCAGTGGAGATCGGGCCTGAACTACCACGTAACAATGCCACCAACTTCAGCTTACAACTGCGGCCTAGCCATTACCAAATGATTTATATGCTCTGTTTTGCTTTGAGTTGTGCTTGCTGGTTGTATCCTTTTCTTATTCTGAAATGAATGCAAAAAGCAATCTTCCTCTGTCACAGGGTTCGAATATGACTCACAACATCAGATGGAATCAGTGATCCATATGTACGTTATTACATCAGCTCTGCCTACCCAGGAGTATAGAACACGGATGTAAGCTGCAGGCCCTGTGAGAGGGAGGCATGGCTTGTGTCCCTACAGTGCTCTTCTACCCTCAACAGCCAAACTCTTTGTTTGTTTTACGTACATGGCAGAATGCCAGAGAAGTGTCTGCTGCAGTGTGAGTGCCAGTACCAGAAATAATAGGGCGCATAAACATTACTTGAACTTGTAATTTAATCAAAGCATTGTATTAACCAAAAGCAGCAATGGTATTGGAAATCCATTTGTTGCTCCTTCTTGTTGGCAAATAAATCTGTCACTCTCAAATTGAAATCTTCAATTTTACACACGATGGAGTTTTCACAGGATAGCATCCCTGAGACAGTCAGTCATTCTGCTTCCATAGTGTTTCATAGGAATGTTTTAATTCTCTTGAGCATGGAAAAGCACCGCTCAACTTTCATGTCGAGACAGGTGTCATGATTAGCAGTTTCAAAACTTTAACAGTCTTGTCGAATGTCACAAAGTGCATCCTCTACAATCAGCAAAAGAAACAGAACTGCTCCAGAAACTGCTCTCAACTCAGGCCCAGCATAGAGGACTTGAAGCTCACCCTTCAACTTTCTTTTTTCCATGAATGTATATGTGTGTTTAATTTCAAGGTATTTGTCTGGAAAATCTGTGTTGTATTTGTCAAACTGATTTATATCAAATAAGTTGGCTGCAAAGAGGTGTCCAGTGAACTGAAAATGTAATTTTATTTCAGAAAGGACAGCATCACACACACACTGCCACAGCATCTCTTTTTCTATGCCCATCAAGAATTTGTGGCTTCTTGGCAAGCATCATTTCGTCAGTTTTGAAACTAATCTCATTAAGGATGGAATCAACGTCATGTCTGACATTTTGCATTACCACTTCGAAGTTCTGGTTGTCTTGTGTTGCTGTGGTCAGTTGGGTTATAATCTTCTGAAGCCGATTAAAAAGTATGTCTGTATGAGGCATATCTTACAGAAAAATGATAGAAAATGAAATTACTACCTTGCAGCCTTTGTTTGTACAAACCAGCTTTTTCAACAGTAGAAGATAGTTTTATGCTCTCACTTGTTTCAGCGACTTCCATAACAGTAATAAGATTTTTCCCCATTTTGAAAAACATCTTTTACTACACACAAATGGTAATTCCATCTCGTCACACATTTGAGGCAAGCTTTTTTGAATAATGCTATGCAACATTTTTGATCTCTGTGGCAAGTGAGAAAAGAAAGAAGAATTACCTGAAAGATGTGAAACAAAGATGTGGGCTTTGCAATTAACAGAGGATGCCATAGACATAAGGTTCAACTGATGCATATAACAATGGATGTAGTTTGTATGTGGATATTTATCTTTAATTATCTACTCACACTGTTTGACCCTCTCAATTGATATTCTGATCACTCTCACTCTGCTTGTACAATATCTCAGATACATTTAACTTTACAAAGTCATGCCAATCAACATTAATGTAATAAATGATAAATGAAGAATCAAAATATTTTACATCTTCAATAGACAAGAAAACCTAATTACTTATGTCCAAAAGGGAAATAATATCAGTTGCATATTATTATTTTTAACAAACAGTTAATTATTACATTATAGAACAAAATAAACACTATGCTATATCACCAGAAATTCTTGTAGAACTATGAAAACAGAAAGAAAGCAAGAAAGAAAACAGAAAAAAAACTCTTGTGTAGGTTGCAACTAGTGATGTCTTCAAGGTCTGTATATCCTGGAGAGAAGACAGAACCCATGGGAGAGTTGTACTTGGTAACTTTGTTAGCTTTGCCGAATGTCACCCATTTACAGCAGCTTCTAATCACTTGATAGGAGTCCAGTTTTCAGCTACTTATGAACAGCAACTTATCTCTTTCTGTGTCTTAGAATGTGGAGTTGCATTGTGGTTAATAAAGTGTTTTTCTGAAAAGAAAACAAATAACTTTGAACTAAGTTGCTTAGTTCTCTTTCAGTTTATAGATCTGTTACAGTACAGAGGTTCCAAGTCTCTTTTAAGAATTGAAGTGAACTGCATGAAAGAATTTAATGTTCTGTTCTATCAAGTGACAAGACAAAGTAATAAGATGTTTAGATGTGGAGGGAAAAGAAATGTCACTCCAAAAAATGGGTCAGAAGGGTTTGAGACAGTAGATAGAAGTCAAAAGGCAAGTTGTAGATTACCAGTAATGAACTAGTAGGTCAAAGTTAAGAGTTGAATCTCCAAGCCCCTCCTCAAATCAAAAGAAAACTTCCAGATTTCTTGATGTCTCTCATTTTTAAATTTATATATTGTTTACAATTACTTCCATTGTACCATTTCAGATTCCAGATTGGATCAAAGTTGAACTGGCTCAGTCAGAAAATGCATGGAAGGGGTATCCTGAAAACTGAAGTGAATGTGAGAAAAATTGGTTTGATATTAATTCAATTTAACTGTTCTTATTCTGTAAACTATTCACTTGTATTTTGAGCCTATTTAAGTATTAATGTTTTCTAATAAATTTAATGTATGCAGAATTAAACCACCTTTATGTTACAATGTGTTGAAACATTGTAAATCAGTATTACATGAAGTAAATAATGACACTGTACATCAGATTGCTTACCACAATTGATGTATCAATAACAAATCTGTTGTATGATCCCTTATGAAATAAATGGTCAAACTTATATCTTAATTATTTAGTATGTATATGTATCTAAGTGTGTGTGTGTGAGTGTGTGTGTGTTACATGTATACACCATAACTCTACTGGTCTAAATTTTTAATCTCTCCTGAAACCTGTCTCCACCACTGCCCCAGGAACCTAATTTCATTCATAGTACACTGACACTCTTCTCTTGGCGGTCTCTCTCTTCTTATGTTCTCTCCTTCTCCCATTTCCAGTGCACTCATCCACATCATTGTGCAGTGCACAACTCTTCATGTCTTTGGCCAGAATGAGCTCATATGTGTGTAAGGAGGTGGGGGACAGGTGAGGGGGGAGGGTACCCATAGCTGTGAAACAAAAGTCATCCCAAATCTACCGATGTGCTTGGTCTTATTTATGTGTGTATCAACAAATCATTGCCAAAACTACTTGGTGACTTATTACCATCACTCCTTCCACTTTTTGTGTAACCTTACATGTTTAAGCTATAAGATATAATAATTTTTTGCAGAAGTGAGATTAAATGAAACCAAAAGCATTTAAATCCAAAATACTTATAAAATGGTTGGAAGACTATATATATAATATTTAAATAATCATTATTGATACAAAAATTAAGGCTATTACATCAGTGTGCAGAAAATCAAATGAAACAATAATACAAGGTATACTACAAGCTTCTGTTATTTGACATTTCTATTACTTTTTATATGAATGTCATTACACAGCTTCTGTTCTGGGGTGACAGTGTGAAGGTAACAACACACTTTTCAACAAACAGTTCATCAGAAGACAGGAAAATAATATCTAGACTAAGCTAAGAGGTTAGGCTTTGGTGCAACCATCTTCTTCAACAAACTTCCATGTGACATAAGGCATGAAATTACAAATCTCTAAAAACTACAATGAAGTTATAAATATACTAATTACACATCATTAGCCAAACCTTCAACAAATTAACCATCTAATTTTGAGAGGTGAAGAACCCAGTTATCTGCAGTACAAACAACAATGCACTACAAACACTCCTATTTTGTTATGACACTGAGGTAACTGATTACTGACCCATTCAGTCATTCACTCATGTTCCATAAATCCCATAATGAAGATGAATCTACAAAGACATGAAACAAGTTGATTTATAAAGTAAAAGGAAGACATTGCCATTGCAGGCTACTGTTATAAAATATACCAACAACAAAGTATAACTTGTGCTAATCTACTTGTACTGACAGTTATGGAAAAATTCAGTGCTAGCATATGCAGGTCATTGCAGGCTGTTTCGGTGAAGTGTACCAACAAATAACAACTAGTGCTAGTTTTCTCAGAATGAAAATTATTGCAGCTGCTTCTAGATTGCTTTGTATATATGTATGCTACTCAGCTGCTGTTGATATTTAATACATTAAACAGAGCATTTATATTTTACACAGACATGTCTTAGCTCTCAAATACTGGCAAAGTCAAAAATTGTTTAATACATGCTTCAGTATCAACAGTTACAGGCTGAACGAAAACACCAGGAGCCATATGCGATGTTGTGCAAAACTGACTGACAAGCTCCCTATGATAGTTGCATTCTTCCAGATTCAGCCCTGTCTCCACTACTTTTTGTTACCACATTGGTACCACAATGCATGACATGCAGGAGTGTGTACTGTGGACAATGCTATACACTGATGACGTGATGTCAGGGAGGATCTCGAAGCTCAAGTTCAAACCTGGTATGATTGTCTACAGCAGTTTTGCCTCCATTTAAACATCCACAAGACTGTATAACTCAAAATGATTCTGCCTCTTAAAACTATACAAATTAAAGGATGTCTTCTTACCAAGATGGACACATTATGATATTTTTGTTCTTGGCTACAGAGTGACTGCTATGTGAATAAGGATGTGCAAGCAAGAATCAGAGTGACCTGGATGTGTTTCAGAGATGTGACTTGTATTCTCCATGATAAGAACATGTATGTCCACCTAAAATCAAAGACATACCACACAATGGTGAGGCCATTGCATTATATGGTATTGAGTGTTGGCCTACACCTAGAAGTGCTGAACATTCACTACATGTCTTGGAGATGTGGATATTGCTTGACCATATCAATAATACAATGATCCAACAAATAGTTTCAATCAATGAGAAGATACGAGGATGGACACTTATCATTGTTGAAGGCCATAAACAATGTGGGAGACCTAAATTATGGTGGCTGGACACTATAAACCGAGACCTAGGATCAAGGAGCCTAAGTCCACAAGAAGCATTGGACCATAAGAAATGGCTTGCCTTAACTCCCTCCAATGTAAAGGGGCTAAGAAGGAGAAGAAAAAGATCAGAGTTCATGAAAATTACAGTCCTGAGTCCAAATATAAGTACAAATTGTAGAGTTAGCATGGGCTGGTGTAAGCAGTTTTGGAGAAACTGATGAAGAAAAATAAAAAAAATTTCTGTCTGTTCTAGCTGTCCACATTGCGTTTTTCACTTACCAGAACTTTGGAAAAGAGACATAATTCTGAAATTTGTAACCTCAGTGAGGTTCTTGAGCCTAGTCTTTAATAAAAGCTTATCAAGACTGCCCCACCTGTCTGATTTGAAATATAGATAACAACAAGAACTCGGATTCAGGTTGAAGCACTGTTTTCAGGTTATGTAGAACTTTCATCCATGTGAATCAACTATGGTTGCATAGTATATAGATCATGTTACTATCAAAAATTTAGGATGTGAACTGCTATATCCACGATTCACCAGACACCAGTGCACACATCAGCAAACAGGTGAGAAATGATGACGATGCAAGATGGGAAGACAGCCTGCAGTCAGGACTCAAACCCATGCCAGAGTCAAGTAACAAGGCAGAGGAACAGCGGCCCCAACAGTACAAGAGCAAGGCAATCCAGGCTACAACAAAGTGGGATGAACTTTCAGCACAACGCTGTCAACAGATCAACAAGGACAACCACAATCCAAATTGAGCCAGAGAGAAAAACCAAAATCAAAGCAAAGTTGTTGGCAAATAGTCAGTAGTACAGTGGAATCAGAAAACAAATGCTATCACATGAAGTACATGACTGAGTAAGTGCTCAAGATGTGCCAGTATTTATGCCAGCCAGGAGGGACACTATTGGCCGGTGTATTCACATGGCGAGACCTTGGCACAGTCACTAGGTGAGTGCAGTGCTGAGGCGACACTGCCCTCTATTGACTGTCAAAATCCATTTGTTCCAACTTATGCATACAGGCAGAAATGGCCCAGACAGTGCCATGGAAGGTGAAATGAAGGTGCTGTCATGTTGACTGCATGTAGGCTGAGGGGAGGAAGTGTGGTCAGCAATGTCCATCGGAACATAGTTAGAGATGGGCATTTCCGGGGGAACCACTGATCTGCAGGGAGCCAGAGGGCAGGACTGGGGTGACAATGAGATGTCCACAGTAGCTGTCCAGGTTTCTAATTGTTGTGGCAAATTGGCACCAGAAGGCAGTGGAAGATGGGGCTGCAGACAGAATGCTTGAATCTACAACCTAAGCTGGTCATGGTGATGGCACACAACCCCTTCTGTGTTTGAACCAACAAAACTTGTTGACCATGGGTGGACACTACCATTGCTGGCATCCAAGCCTCAGCAGTCCTGTAGGAGTGTGCTCACACCACCGTACCAGAGGTGTAACGTCTGGAAGGATGCGAGTGAGGTTCTGATGGTGATGGTGACAGCAGATGAAGCTAGGTCCATGGCAAGTGACTGGGGAGGAGCTCTGCAGGGCCATGATTGTTAATCAGTGTGCTGTGATAAGTGCTCAAAAACAAAGTAAGCGCCACTCTAGTGGCAGAGCATTCGATAGCCTTCTTCATCTGCTGCTTAAAAATCTGGACCAGAAGTTCAGCTTCACCATTGGAGGAAGAGTGGAACAGAGGGCTACAGATATGCTTGTTCCCACTGGCAGCATAGAAGTCCTTGAAGCTAGAGGCCATGAATTGTGGGCCATTGTCAGAGACCAATGTGCGAGGCAATCCTTCGATGGCCAAAACTTGGGCTATATGACATAGGGGTACTTTGAATAAGCATCCACAATGAGCAATGACATAGAACCCAAGAAAGGATTGACAGGGCGCCACCTGGTGGGGGGCACAAGCTGTGCAACTACAGACCTTCTTTTTGATGTAGATGTAGAGATATAGATCCCAGGCCAGTACACATGATGGTGTGCAGCATTGTCATTTGGGACATTCCCCAATGACTCCAGTGGAGCAAACTCAATACCCAATGATGCATTTCCACCAGAACAACCACTCAATGCCCATCTGTCTCAATATCCAAAAAGACGACACCATCCACAACCAAGAGGCAGTGAGAAAGCTGTTTCTAAGGGTGGAGCTCTGTCATCAAATGACGAGTGAGATAACGGGGCCAGCCATGGGTTACATAGTGAAGGACCTGTTGCAAGGTGGGGTCTCAGCACATTTCAGCATCGAAATGGAAGCAGAGGCCCTCCTTTGGTCAAAACTCAGGTCCCGACCAGCTGGAAAACTGGACAATCCATGAGCATTGGACTCCTGGGCTGTTGCCTTGTACCACATGGTATAATTGTAGCCACTGAGGAACAATGCTCAGTACTGGAGGCATTGTGCTGTTCATTCTGGGAGAATGGCCCGAATAATGCCACCAGTGGCTTCTGATCCGTAATTAGAGGTAATTCTGTCCCAAAATGTTAAACATGAAATTTCTTGACTGCAAACACTATTGCCAAGGCTTCACTTTCGATCTGTGAATAGTTGTGCAGTCCCAGGGTCAGGGCCTTGGATACATATGCAATAAGCTGTTTGAAACCAACCCTATTCCTGTGTACTGATACCACTAACAGATGTTCTGGTGGCCACAATCAATGGGCTGTGGGGAGAAAAGGGCATGAGGCAACATAGTTTTCCATTTGGGAAAACCCTTGTCACAAGCAGCGGTCCAGGTATAAGGGACCCCCTTTTTACACAGTTGATTGAGGGGTTGTGCAATGTGGGCTGCATGGGATAAGAATTTAGTATAATACAGGGCTATTACAAATGATTGAAGCGATTTCATAAATTCACTGTAGCTCCATTCATTGACATATGGTCACGACACACTACAGATACGTAAAAAAACTTATAAAGTTTTGTTCGGCTAAAGCCGCACTTCAGGTTTCTGCCGCCAGAGCGCTCGAGAGCGCAGTGAGACAAAATGGCGACAGGAGCCGAGAAAGCGTATGTCGTGCTTGAAATGCACTCACATCAGTCAATCATAACAGTGCAACGACACTTCAGAACAAAGTTCAACAAAGATCCACCAACTGCTAACTCCATTCAGCGATGGTATGCACAGTTTAAAGCTTCTGGATGCCTCTGTAAGGGGAAATCAACGGGTTGGCCTGCAGTGAGCGAAGAAACGGTTGAACGGGTATCTGGACATGCTGGAAAATTGGCTCATGCCACAACTGGAGACTGACAGCACTGACTTCATCTTTCAACAGGATGGTGCTCCATCGCACTTCCATCATGATGTTCAGCATTTCTTAAACAGGAGATTGGAAAACCGATGGATCGGTCATGGTGGAGATCATGATCAGCAATTCATGTCATGGCCTCCACGCTCTCCCGACTTAACCCCATGTGATTTCTTTCTGTGGGGTTATGTGAAAGATTCAGTGTTTAAACCTCCTCTACCAAGAAACGTGCCAGAACTGCGAGCTCGCATCAACGATGCTTTCGAACTCATTGATGGGGACATGCTCCGCCGAGTGTGGGAGGAACTTGATTATCGGCTTGATGTCTGCCGAATCACTAAAGGGGCACATATCGAACATTTGTGAATGCCTAAAAAAACTTTTTGAGTTTTTGTATGTGTGTGCAAAGCATTGTGAAAATATCTCAAATAATAAAGTTATTGTAGAGCTGTGAAATCGCTTCAATCATTTGTAATAACCCTGTAGTTGAGCTTGCCCCAAAAAAATACTTGTAATTCAGGTAAGTGTATTGGGCAAGGTAAAGATGTGATGGCAGCAATGATCCAATTGGTAGGCCAGATACCTTCTTTGGAGAACCAATGCTCCAAGTACTCCACTCCTGCCTGAAAAAATCTGCACTTCTCCGAACACAGGCCTGCATCCTGCAGGGTCATGAACAGGGTGTGGAGGTTTGCCAAATGCTCTTGGCAGGAGGATCCTGTGACAGTAAAGTCAGCCAAGTAATTGACACAAGCCAGAATATGCTGTACCAACTGTTCCACAAATCATTGGAATATTACAGGGACTGATGAAATGACAAAGAGGAGTCACTTTACTTAAGGCATAGTCCATATCAATTCAGGCAGGCTAGGAAAAAGCCTTACCTTCATAGTCCTGCATGTTACTGAATTTGGCATATGTTAAAATGAAGGACTAAGTAAGGAACACATATTTTTTTTGTTTTCTCCAAAAAAAAAAAAAAAAAAATCTCCTCTGAGATACAGCCCTCCAAAGATGACACTGCACGTACCATTTTGCAGATGCGAATTTTGGAAAAAATTTGGACTTCCCTGTCAAAGTTCTTTTACTATACTATTCTGAACTTCTTTTTATAATGTATGGAAAAAAATTTCAAAAATGCCCATCCATAAAATTTTGATTGTTTTCTGTTGATTAGTACCATATAGTTCTATGTCCCCTGAAAAGGAGAGTTTCCAATTTTAGGTTGAACAGGTTTTATAAACATTTGAAATTTCCGACCCAACAGGGAATCGAACCCGGGCCCTTACGTTTGACATTTGTCATGGTGATCACTCAGCTACCAGGGGTGGACACTGGAGGACTTACAATCTTCAAAACATTGTGAATAGGAAGTGAGTACTGATGGCGTTGTTGCTGTCCTTCAGCTGGAAACCTATATCCAGTCCATTCCAAAGACTTAAAAGGTTTCAATTTGTACTACTTCTGTGCACTCTGTTTTGTACTGCAATTAGCCAGTTAATGAACTAAAAATGTGTTCCACTGCTACAGTATCTTCCTTTGATATAGATTGAACCAATAGGAACTGGAGCACTAAAAAGTCATATGATTAGGGCTTCCCGTCAGGTAGACTGTTCGCCGGGTGCAAGTCTTTCGATTTGACGCCACTTTGGTGACTTGTGCATCGATGGTAATCAAATGATGATGATTAGGACAACACAACACCCAGTCCCTGAGCAGAGAAAATCTCTGACCCAGCCGGGAATTGAATCCAGGCCCTTAGGATCGATGGTCCATCGCGCTGACCACTCAGCTACCGGGGGCGGACAAAAATGTCATGTGACTAGGACCTCCCATTGGGTAGACCATTCACTGGGTGCAAGTCTTTCCATTTGACACCACTTTGTTGACTTGCACATCAATTGGGGATGAAATGATGATGATTAGGACAACACAACACCCAGTCTCTGAGCGGAGAAAATCTCCGAACCAGCAGGGAATTGAACCTGGGCCCTTAGGTTTGACATTTGTCATGCTGATCACTCAGCTACCAGGGGTGGACACTGGAGCACTTACAATCTTCAAAACATTGTGTATAGGAAGTGAGCACTGATGGCGTTGTTTCTGTCCTTCACCTGGAAACCTATATCCAGCAGCTTGTCCACGTGGTAGCATAAAGTTCACTAGAATTTCATTTAAGTCATAAGTCTGCAATCCACCAGCCAAAGTCATACACACATACCACAAACATCCTCCTTCCCAGGTTGTGAATCTGAATATTATTCTGTTATTTCTGAGGTGTTGGCTGAACGAACAAAATTTCTTCGTTTTTGCTCTTTAAAGGGCATGCAATATGAGTTCACCCATCACTTTGAGTCCAAAAATGTGTCTTCTGAATTCCTTTCACAGGAGTAGTTTGTTTGGACCACTCTTCTTTGTTCTGCTCATGGAATCCTTCGATTTCCTCTTTGGATAAAAGAATGAGGACTGTGGGTGTGTAAGACTTTACGACTCTCATTAAATCTACAGCATTCTGAATGGCAGCTGTATTTGATTTGGAACTATCATGTTTTGTAGCATGGTGCTTCAGCAGGCCTTGTACACCATCACAAGATTGCTTCCTGTGACCAGTAGCACTGTGTACCGAGTTAGTTGGCACAAGCAATTTACTCAATTCAAACAGCTGGTAATGATTTTTAAAATGGCCAGGAGTGCCAGTAGAAATTATGATGATCTTCTCTGGCCCTGTTTGCAGTTGAAGAATTTTGCTCATTGCTAGCAAAGCATGTGCTGAGTCATGTCCTGTGTCATCACTTACGACTGCAACACTTGTGGTCTTGTTTTTAAAATATGTCACTCCTCTAAAAATTGAAACCTGATCATTACTCCAATGATACCCTTGTACTTCTTGTGGGGGAATTACAGACCAGTTTTTGGCAAAATCATAGTGAAGCACTAAATTTAGTTCTTCAGCCTGTACACATCCTTTCACTTCTGCAATGTGTTGTTGTTGCAATTTCTTCAGATGCCTGTGTGTTACTGCTTTCACTGACCATTTACCAAATTCACTTTGAAGAGTGTGGTCAGTTTTTCTGTAGTGTATTCATCCATAGCTTTAGTAATTTATCTGCACTTTCTTGATGCATGGAGCTTATGACTCGACTTCACTGACCACGGTTTCTTAACAGGATGAACACCTACCTCTGTAGTTGACTGATTCAGGGTATTTAATTCTTCCTCTACTGATGCAAAATCTGCATCATCTGCACCATGGGAGGCTTCACCTTGTTCAGACACTATCATTGTTGTTATTCAGTCAAAACATTTAGAACACAAAAAGTCATCATCGGAAACATGTTCACTTTGAAACAGAGTATTCAATTGAGAACACTTGTTTCCAACCTGAACCAAGTCCACTTTTTTGTTTGTCTTACATATCATTCTTTTATGGATATGCAAATTGTCAGCACATTTCACTCTCCTGTGGCCCCAGTCAGAAGACATTTCAAACAGTTCTTTTCACAAAACTCACGGCAACTGTGTCAGCTGGCAAATTCCTCACGCAAACACCCCCCAGGGGTGCAGCATTCATTTGCTGGGTACGGGCTTGGCGACCCCAGGGTCCTGAGCTGGGGACTGGTCAGCGCCGCCAGTCTCCTGTCACCGTAACCCCCGGACATGCTTCAGCGACCACCGTATGGCGCGGCGGTGGAATGTTGTGTGCTGCGGGGAATGGTAATCTTGGCTTGACCGCCTGGATTGTGAGGAAGGCCAACCTCTATAAAAACCCCTCAATCTTCCGGTGTGCTCCGCACCTATGAGATGCATGGCTGTTGAGGTGGAACAGTCGCAAGCGGGCAACCTCTGGGGCACCTGCCACACCCCAGTTGTATAAGGCTTACTCAGGCACGCGGGGCTCTGTCTGAGCGGACCTTTAGTTCCCTAGCTGCTCGTGGGACCGCAATGGACCCTTCGACCTCTACATTTCCCCCTACCAGTGGCTTGGGTGGGCCACTGGTAGGAAAACACACCCCTTTGAAGAAGCGTCTTCGTGCTGCAAGTCCTCCAGCGCCTAGTGTTGATCGAGATTTATCAGACTGTCGTAACAGAGCACATGCTGATAATCAGAATGTGTTTTTGATTATTAAATGGACGGAGGGTAGCTTTGAGAGGGTTTCTCCCTTTTACATCCACAAGGGTCTTGAGGGGATTGCAGGAACACTTAAATCTGTGAAGCGACTTCGCAATGGGACTCTGTTAGTTGAGACTTCTAGTTCCCGTCAAATCGTTTCTCATAGGAAAGCAACCTGTCTCGGAGAGTACGCTATCGAGGCCGAGCTCCACTCCACTCTGAACTATAGTAAGGGTGTTGTGACATGTAGGGACTTGGTGGATATCCCCACAGATGAGTTAAAATCTGAATGGGCTGATGACGGTATTGTTGACGTGCAGCATATTATGAAACGAGTCGATGGGAACCTAGTCAAATCCGACTCGTTTATTCTCACGTTCAGTTGCCCAAGACTCCCAGAGCATGTTAAAGCGGGGTTCTTACGTTTGCCAGTAAGGCCATATTTCCCCAACCCAATGCGCTGTTTTAAATGTCAGCGCTTTGGGCATACTACGTTGGGGTGCAATGGGATAGCCACTTGTGGTAAATGTGGTCAGCCTGCCCATGAAGGAGCCGATTGTTCATCGCCTGTGAAGTGCGTGAATTGCTCTGGGAGTCACCCTGTCTGGAGCCGGGTCTGCCCCATCTATCTCGAAGAACGGAAGATACAGGAGATTAAAACATCTAAGCGCATCCCCTATGGTGAGGCCAAGAAGCTCTTTAAGGCCATGCAACCTCCTGTATTTACAACATCTTTCGCTTCCGCTCTGAAGAAACCGGTACCAATGGCCACTGTTGCTACGCAAACGGAGGTTGCTAGTGTTAGCACTAATACCTGCGTTTGCCAGTGCACTTGTGCTGCTGCGGTTGTTTTGCAACCTGTGGCTCTCCCTGCGTCGGACAAGGCTGTGGTTGCTGACATTGGGGTACTTCCTGCCTCTCCCCCTATAGCGCCTTCTGCCCCGGCGAGTAAAGCTCCTCCTGTAGACAAGGCTCTGCATTCTAAGCCCTCCAAGACAAAGACGCCAAAGGTGAAGGTTTTGCCACCTGAGGAGACTAGTCAGGGTCGGTCCGATGACGAGGCCATCATACTGTCTGACATCTCCCGTGGGTCGTCATCGGAGCTGATGGACATTGATGTCGACCGGGGGCGATCTTCTCGCCCCAGGAATAAATCTCTGGTGGGTACAGGCTCTCCTCCGAAGCACAGAGGAAGGGTGAAAGTTCAGCCACCCTAATCACTGGCTCCCATATTACAGTGGAACCTGAATGGGTTCAGGACACATATGGCCGAATTACAACTCCTTGTACGAGAGTGCCCTTTGTGCTTATGTCTCCAAGAGACACATTTTCGGGCCACTGATGCTCCTTCTTTACGGGGCTATACCGTATATCGGAAAGATGATCTGACGGTGCAAAGGGCAAAGGGTGGTGTTGCGGTTTTTGTCCGTGACATGCACCCCTCATCTGAGCTCCCTCTCGTTACAGACTTGCAAGCAGTTGCAGTTGACCTTCTTGTGGGTCGGAGACTCACAGTCTGTTCAGTCTACTTACCACCTCAGGATGTGATAGACTCTGAGGCTCTCACAGACCTTATTAGCCAACTCCCCCGCCCATTTCTTCTGCTGGGGGACTTCAATGCTCATAATGTCTTATGGGGCTCTCCGACTACTTGCCCCAGGGGTCGCATTCTGGAAATCCTCATGATGTCTGAAGAACTGTGCATCCTCAACTCTGGTGCTCTCACTCATTTCTGTACTGCTTCCGGGTCGTCATCGGCTATTGACCTTTCCTTTTGCTCTCCAGCGCTCGCGGATTCTGCTCTGTGGGAGGTTGTTGCTGACCTCCATTCTAATGACCACTTCCGCCTTTGGATTCGCCTCCTGGATGAGGCTGTGGCATTATCAGTGCCGCCTCGGTGGCACCTCTGCAGAGCTGACTGGACACTTTTCAGACAACTGGCTGTTTTGGAACACCGTGCCAGCGTCCACGAATGGGTAGACCATGTTACAGCCGTGATCTCCCATGCTGCTGAATTGTCCATCCCACGGTCATCCGGTTGGTGGACCACTGAGTGCCGCTCAGCCATCCGAGCCCGCCGTGCAGCTCTGCGCTGCTTCAAGTGCCGTCCCTCAGCTGACAATCTTGCTGCCTTTCGGGTGGCAAGGGCCAAAGCGCGGCGAGTGATTAAAGAGAGCAAACAACGGTCATGGCAATCGTTCTTGAACTCCATCTCCCGTTCCACTAATTCTACGAAAGTATGGGAAGCCATCAGGAGGATTTCCGGGAAACTCGGCCAGCTCCCTGTCACGGCATTGCTGCATCAGGGAAGTCTCCTCACGGCGCCCAGAGACATTGCCCAGACACTGGCCATGCATTTTGCGGAATGTACCGCTACTGTTAACTGTGATCCAGTTTTCTGCCGCTACTGCACTGCCATCGAGAGGGGTCACTTGGACTTCCGGTCTCCAAATTCTGAACCCTACAACTGCCCCTTCACAATGTGGGAACTGGATTCGGTGCTGTCTGTGGCTCATGATACTGCGCCTGGCCATGATCGAATCCGGTACAGCATGCTGCAGCACTTGTTACTGCCTTCCAAGGAAGTTCTCCTGAATTTTTTTAATATGATATGGTTATCTGGCACGTACCCTGACTCGTGGAGGGAGGCGATTTTGATCCCCCTCCTCAAACCGGGGAAGGACCGAACGCATTCCAGTAGTTATCGCAGTATTGCTTTGACGAGCTGTGTTGGGAAGACATTAGAACGCATGGTCAACCGTCGCCTGGTTTGGCTGCTGGAAACCAGGCAGCTCCTTAGCCACTCACAGTGTGGCTTTCGGAGATGTCGTTCCACTATAGACAACTTGACCCTGCTTGAGGCGGTCATCCAGCAGGCCTTCCTACGTAACCAGCATTGTATCGGTGTCTTCTTTGACATTCATAAGGCGTATGACACTACATGGCGCCGCCATATCCTCAATCAACTCCATGAGTGGGGTTTTCATGGCCGTCTCCCCATCTTCACTCGGTCCTTTCTTTCCCACCGCCTCTTTCGATATAGGGTTGGTAATGTGCTATCTGATTTGTATATGCAGGAGAATGGTGTTCCTCAGGGAAGCGTTTTAAGTGTCACCCTCTTTGCCATCGCCATTAACAGTATCACGTCCACTATCCGGACTCTTGCCCAATGCTCCTTGTTTGTGGACGATTTTGCTGTCTTCTGTTCTTCCTCCAGTCTTGTCACTGCTAGTCGGCAGTTGCAGCTTACGATACAGCGATTAGAGGCATGGACTGCGAAGACAGGTTTTACCTTTTCTGCAGACAAATGTGTGTGTGTTCATTTTAATCATTCTCGACGTCTTTTTACCTCCCCTGAATTGTGTCTGAGGGACACCATTCTTCCTTTTAGAGACACTGTGAGGTTCCTGGGCCTCACTTTTGATTCCAAGTTGTCGTGGTTGCCTCACCTTAAAGACCTCAAGGTGTGGGCCCTGAAGGCAATGAATATTTTGAAATGTCTGAGCCATCGGTCCTGGGGAGCAGATCGGGCGCGTCTGCTGCAGTTTTATAGGGCTTTCGTCCGATCGCGTCTTGACTATGGCTGCACCGTGTATGGGTCCGCACGGCCTTCGTATCTGAAGATTCTTGATGCAGTACACCATGAGGGTATCAGGCTGGCCACTGGTGCCTTCCGTACCAGTCCCATCCCCAGCCTGTGTGCTGAGGCAGGGGAACCGCCGCTCGCCATCCGGCGAAACTCCTCATGGTGCGACGGGTGTGTCAATTCCTTGCCTGTCCTACCTCCCCTGCGTACCCTTCCGTTGCCCGACCGCCTATGGAACGTCTCTTTTCCAGTCGTCCCAGGGCAACGAGACCATTTGGGATTCATGCCAAGCATTTGCTTGAGTCCCTTGGTGTGGAGCGTGTGGCCCCCCAACGCCAAGGTTTTACTCGCCTGCCTCCCTGGTTGCTCCAGAGGCCCAGCGTCCTTTTAGACTTGTCGGAGTACCGGAGGAGCTGCACTCCTGCGTTTGTTTTTACCTCCTTATTTTCTGATATTTTAAACCAGCATCCCGACCATGTACCAGTATTTACAGATGGCTCTAAACAGGGGGACTCTGTTGGTTGTGCTGTTGTTTTCCCTGATCGAGTCGTCAAGTTACGGCTTCCTGCAGCGTTTACCATCTTTGATGCCGAATTGTTTGCGATCTTGCGGGCATTGGAGCAGATGAGGTGTGTTTCCAGTCTTAAGTTCCTCATCTGTTCTGACTCCCTGAGTGCCCTTCAGACCATGCAGCACTTGTACCCAGCTGATACGGTCGTCCAGAACATCCATGATGCCCTCCTCCACCTGCAACGGCAAGGGAAGGAGGTTTCCTTCTGCTGGGTGCCGGGGCATGTGGGTATAAGGGGAAACGAACTGGCGGATGTGGCTGCCAAAGATGCATGTTCCCTCCCTCACGTTGTTGAATGTGCCGTCCCCCTCCATGCTGTTACCTCTCTCATGCGTTTTCGCGTTATGCGTCAGTGGCAAGAGGAGTGGCTGGCAGTCGGTGAACACAAGCTGCGTCTGGTCAAGGCTACCATGTGGCCATGGCGTACATCCTACCAGTCATGCAGGCGGGATGAGATTCTCCTCACTCGCCTCCGCATCGGGCACAGACCCTTAACGCATGGTTTTTTACTCCGGCGGGAGGACCCCCCAATCTGCAGTTCTTGTGGCGTCCAGATTACTGTCCGCCACATTTTACTTGACTGTCTTTTATTCTCTGACCAGAGGGCGGTGGTTTCTTTGCCACCGGATTTGCCATCTATTTTACAAGATGACGCAACGACTGTAGTTAAGGTCTTACGGTTTTGTGTCCTGTCCAATTTGTTGCCTCGGATTTTAGGGAGAGGGTTTTAATGTGCTGCTGGGTGACTGGCTCACCCAGGTTTTAGGTAAGAGGTCAGCCAGTCACGATTACCTCCTTGTCTCCCTGCGGTTTCTGTTCTCTTTTCCTTGTGTTTCCTTTCCTTTTTAGTGTGTCCCTACTCCTCTTGTTTTGCCTCTGTATGTGAGGATTTGGAACTGCATCAGGTCTGTGTCTTTTAGCCGTTCTCCTTGTTTGCTGTTTGTCTTAGTCCCTTCACTGCAAGTGTTCTTCTTTTTATGCGTTTGGGCGCTGATGACCCCGCTGTTTAGCACCCATAAACCTCAAACACACACACACACACACACACCTCACACAAACACAGAACTCACTGGCTGGTCTCAGATTTCTTAGAAGCCTCTTTAGTAAACAAATTAGCACTGAACAATTGCACAGAAACCTGCAATGAACGAGCACGACAAAGAAACTGACAAGAAACTACAAAAAAATGTAAGAAATATCTGCAACAATGAAAGTGAAAAGAAATGACTGCAACAAAGAAAGTGATAAGAACTAACTGCAACAAAGATAATATAAATAAACATCATAACAAAGAAATTAGTAAGCAATAACTTCAGTGAAGACATACATTACCCTTGAAAGTTAAATAAAAAGATTTTTTAAATTAAAACCTGTCCAACTTAAGAGTGGAAGCTCTCCTTTACAGAGAACATAGTGCTACATGATACTTGTGGCGTCTCTGACACAAAACAGCAGTTCTTTGACTATGCTCTTTGGGTTTTCTTCTTGTCTTTGTGTTCTAGCACTATGTTTGATAGCAATCTTTCTGTATTCGCTCTATGAAGTGATGAAATAAACATCATTTTGATCCTAAAAGTATGTTATTTTAGTTCAATGCCACGTAAAACCCAAAGTGGTGGTGACCCCAACTTCAATGTTGTGCGTTTGGGAATTATTTTGTGTTTATTTTCATTGTTAACGAACTTCGTGTGCCGGTTCACATTGTCTTCGGACAATGGATCTACCAGTGTTGTTTTGTGCTACTGTCACGCACCCTTTTAACTGTGCTTGCATATATACAAGTGTTCCTAATGTACATTTGGTTATAGGTGAACAGTTACCTGGCCCCTGGCATGCTAGTGACCACATAACCATTACCGGCCCAACACTGCCACTGTCAAATGCTACTACTCATCAGGGCCTGCCGTCCGGACAGTGCATGCTGCTTAGCAACATAGTGAACTGTAATCATGTGAAGGATGTTGTGTTTCACCTGTCAGCTATGCAGTTGCATTCAGGTTTGGTTGATGTTCTTGTGAAGGACATTGTGTTTCACCCATCAGCTGGTTGATGTGCCGATAAAGTTCAAGAACTATACTTTGAACGTTCATGCACATGGGGTTCCACATTCTTACATGCCTGACGTCACTGCAACCCCCCCCCGGACACACACACACACACACACACAGACACTGTCTCAGTGACAGTCGCTCCGCAGTCAATCACATCAAGTTCACCCTACCGCCCGTTCTCGTAACAGCACCGGCTGTTTATTCTGTGCTGGTTTCGGGATCAGTCCCTCCTTGGCTGCATTGCAACTGCCTTCTGCCCACTGTTGCAGGAGCTGCCACCAAGTGTCCTACATCAGGTACTGCCTGCGGCCCCCCGACAGGTGCTGACATCGCCCAAGCAGCAACCTGATCAGCTTCCTGCCCCGACGCTGTCACCTGTGCTGTGCTGGTTCCACACTACTTACGAGGATGCCACCCACAACTGCTGCTTGCCTTGCACCTTTCCCAACTGAGTCCGGTGGGCATGCTTACACACCACATCCCACCATGATTCTTCACGTCACCTACCGTCCGATGCCGCACCACTTGCTCCGGCAGCGCAACTCCTCTATGTCACTGACTTGTCATCGGGCATTTGCTTTCTCGTCAACACTGGCACTGACATCAGTGTTATCCCAGCCAAGCACATGGGCAACACGCTTTCTCCTGCTAACCTCACCTTGATCGCTGCAAATCACTCTCCTATCACAGTCCTTGGCTCCATCAAGATGTTGCTTCATCTGTCACCGAGCATGACGTTTTCTTGGACCTTCCACACTGCTGATGTAGATAAACCTGTAATTGCGTCAGACTTTCTACACCATTATGAACCTTCACCAGACCTGCAGGTTGCTATGCTCCACCACGCGTCTGGTTCTTCCGTTCTATGCTCGAACAAACTTGGCATGTCTCCGCTCTCCACCTCCTTGGCTATCTTTCCTCATGTGCAACGAAGTTATTACGGTACATTTCTCTGATTTACCAGACGTCTGCAAAAAGATCACTGGGTGCTGCACACATAACGCGGGGTTAGGCTCCCGCATTGCTACCACCTCCGCTGACTTGACTCACGCACAGAATATCTTACACAGCCTCTTCGCAGAGGTGCTTCTTTCGATGCCACCTCTGTCTCCTACTGTGTCTTCACTCTACTTTGCTCCTGTGGCAAGCAGCTCTTTCCCTGCTGCCAGTTCCGTGCTGATGCATATGGACCGGCAGGACTCTCTTGTTCTTGCTTTGCAGGACCCTTGGCATCGCGTGGCCACTGCGCCACACCCTCTGTCATCATCTGCCGCTGACACCATGCCCACTTCACTCCGGCCCAGCATGGACGTTCATGTTCTCGCTTCACAGGATCCCTCACATTTCATGGCTACAGTGTCATGTCTTCAGTCATCGCCTGCTTCCAACGCTCCGCACACACCATTCTGTCACACCAAGGTCAGTCAACTGCCACCGCTCATGCCCCCTTCTCACCCCTCAACATGTGCCTCCCTTTGTGGGTCTATGCAATCAGCAATGGCACTGGTCACCAAATCCATACCATGGGCGACCCACCCGTATGTCACAAAGTTCGCCGTCTTAACGCTTTCTGTTCAATGAATGAAGCCTACATGGTCTCTTCCAGAGCCATTTCACGGCGCTCCCTGCCTCCAATGATGCCTCGTCTGCTGACAATAACTACACGGCCCCCTTCGATCCACCTCTGCCTGTGCAGCTGTCTGATGCCCGGGACCCTGACAACGCGCCCGAGATGCACACTTCATGCGCTGGACACTGCCTCCACGTGCCACACTGGCACGAGGATTTTTTTTTGTGGCTGTGTGCTAGCTCCACCTCACTGTCCTCCACACTGCTGCTGTGGTGTCTCAGACACAAAGCAACAGTTCTTTGACCATGCTCTTTGGTTTTTCTTCTTGTCTTTGTGTTCTAGTGCTATGTCCGACAGCCATCTTTCTGTATTTGCTCTATTAAGTGATGAAATAAATGTCATTTTGATCCTAAAAGTGTGTTATTAGGGTTCAATGACACATACAACCCAGATTACTAATCTACAGAAAAAATCTAACTCATTGGATTGGCATTTTCGAAAAAATATTTTTCTTTCTCTAAATTATACATAAATTTCGAAAGGCTACAGTAAAAGAATTTTGACAGATATGTCCATACCACTGTAATCAAAAAGCAATTATCTTTCAAATAAAAAAAACTCTAACAAAATATCTAGAACTGTTACAGAGATACAACATTTTAAAGATTTTTCCGAAATTTGCATCTTCAGAATGGTGTTCGCAGTGCCAACTTTGGAGACCTGTATCTCGGGGCAGGAATTTTTTTGGAGGGGAAAAAAAAAAGAAGAAAACGAATTTTGACATATGCTAAATTCAGTAACATCTGAGACTATGGAGGGAACCCCCCTGCATGAAGTGATATGGATTATGCCTTATACAACCCAAATGGCGTGTTAAGGACAACAACATTCTGAGATGTCTCATGTAAGGGCAGCTTGACGTGCACATCAGCGAGGTTGATCTTGGAAACATATTACCCTCAAGCCAGTTTGGTGAGGAGATCTTCTTGTGAGGGAATAGGGTTGGTTTCTGCCTGTGACTGAGCATTAGTGGTACCTTGGAATCCCCACACAAGCAAAGAGACTCATTCAGCTTCCCGATGATGACTAGTGACATGGTCCATGCCCTCGATCTGACAGGTTTGACATCCCCAGCTGCCTGCAGGTGATCAAGTTCCTGCTTCACAACAGCCCAAAACACCACCGGAATCAGTCTGTGTTGTGATAGCGACCAGAATGGTCGTGGGTTGAAGTGACAGAAAGCTCAGTGGGACCCGTGGAGTGGCCCGCGAACAGCAACACAACGGGAGTGGATGGACACAACCAACGAAGGACAGAACGAACAACAACATGATCGAGACAATGGAGTCACAAGAAAACCTAACAACCACGTCCACTTGTACACAGAACAAGAAAGTAAATAAGCGGTCTAAGGTGAGGCGATGTGTTCAGAGACGTACGCAAGATTAGACTCACTGGCTGAGCGAGAGACAGGTGCTTAAATACTCTTTCGGGGGTGCTGCTATTGGCCGCTGGAACCACGTGTTCCACTGTGGCACCCTCACTCCAAATGCGGGCCAGGAGGCGCACGCCGCCACAGCTTACAGCGCGATCGTGCAGAGACCTCTAGGAGTCTTCAACGTCCAAGACGTCTGGTGGGGATTCAAATTCTGCGGCGCGCAGTACCAGAGTCTGGCACAGTAAAAATGAGGCATAGCATCCAGCTGAAGGGTGATGTGCACCTAAAAGTCTGAATCCAGTTGAAAGAGTGACATAAACTCCATGCAGAGGTCATCCAGTTCCTGAAAGGGGACCACAGTGAAAACCACCTTGGTAGCTGACAGATGGTTGACAACAAAGAGTGTCATAAACCTGGTAACATATTTATAGGTTGCCACAATTGAGAACTGCCCATGAAGAGAAATCGCACCATTACCATTGGCCACCAAACTGCGTAAGGGTGGTGACGTGTCAGATGAACCCAGTTGGGCATAAGTCGCCTGATTGATCAAAGTGATGGTGACCCCAGTGGCCACCTGAAAACAGATGTCTGGTGAGACATGCAAAGCTTGAGAAGCAATTTATGTGTAAAGTGGTCACCCAGGGGGGCTACTGTCTGCAGCGAGTGTACCGTGTCCTGGTGTGGTCATGGTGCCAGGTGGGGCTGAGTTATGTGGCTGCAACATACTGAGTGGAGGTGCGCCTTCTTGTCACAGTGTGTACAGGAACCCCAGCGATCTGGACAGTCTGCTTGGGAGTGAGAGGAAAAACAATGCAGGCACGAAGGGAGCAGCCACTGTAGCCATCTTCAAGGGGTGACTGCAGGCTCAGAAATAATGGAGACATCGGTCAAAGATGAATCATGATGTTGCTACAACCTGGCGACCATCCTACACTGATGACACTGGGGCAGCAGTGTGGTAGCACATGAATTGTCGCCACTTGCGGCCTTGCCATGTAGCCGCTTGTGCAATTTTGAATGAATAAGTGTTGCACAACGTGTGATCTAACAATGGGTTATACAGTTTCAACGCCACTGTGTGAACCTCTGGGTAAGGTGCCACTTGAATGACATCACGAATCAAGGAATAAATGTAAGAAGCCTTACAACCTTAATTAGCATAAGTAAAATTTTCAGCTAAGTCCCTGTATCAGTGACCCATGAGTGGTATGACTGTCCCAGCTGTTTATGCTATTGATGAAATTCTAGCCTGGAGGCAACCACATGGTACTGCTTGAAATAATAATAGTCAGCAGAGCTCAGATCTCCTGAAAGGAGAGGGCAACAGAGTCAGACAGTGGTACCAATTTTTGGAAGAGATGATTAGATTAGATTTACTTTCAATCCAATTGATCTGTAGTGAGGAGGTCCTCCAGGATGTAGAACGTGTCAGAAAAACAACAATATATGACAAATATTTACAACTCAAACAAATAAGCTAATGTACCATCCCACAGGTCCCAAGTGGCATGGTTGTTATTTTTAATGAACACTGTATGAAAGAATAATTTTACAAATACTAATGCACTGAATTTAAAATGAAAGTTTTTATTTATGTATAAGGTAATAAACATGTAATACAACTACTAAATACTTATTTACAGTGAACACATTACTGCACTGAACTGGTGCAGAAGTTAGATTGCACTTACCCCCGCCCCCCCCCCCCCCCCCTCCACACACACACACTTATTTACAATGAACACAGTACTGCACTGAAATTGTGCAGAAGTTATATTGTACTTATATACATATATACACACAAATCAGTTGGTTCTACTGAGAAATTCATCAATGCAGTAGAAGGAGTTGGCCACCAATAAATCCTTTAGGTTTCTCTTAAACTGAATTTCATTGGTTGTTAAGCTTTTTATGGCTGCTGGCAAGTTATTGAAAATGTGTGTTCCTGAATAATGCACACCTTTTTGTACAAGACTAAGTGACTTTAAATCCTTGTGAAGATTATTCTTATTTCTAGTATTGATTCCATGAATTGAGCTGTTGGCTTGAAAAAGTGATATATTTTTAATGACAAATTTCATTAAGGAATAAATATATTGGAAAGCAGTAGTTAGTATCCCTAGTTCACCTAAACAGGCTTCTGCAGGATGTTCTTGAGTTCACACCACATATAACTGTTACTGCACGTTTTTGTGCCCAGAACACTTTAGCTTGGCTTGATGAATTGCCCCAAAAAATAATCCCATATGACATCATGGAATGAAAGTAAGCACAGTATGCCAGCTTTTTCATTTTTATATCCCCTACGTCTGACACAATTCGCATTGCAAATAGAGATTTGTTAAGACACTTCAGCAGTTCTGTGGTGTGCTCCTCCCAGTTGAATTTATTATCAAACTGTAATCCCAAGAATTTAACACTCTCCATTTCTTCTATCTGCTTGTCATTGTATGTTAGGCATATACTCGTGAGACACCCCTTACAAGTTCTGAACTGCATGTAGTGTGTTTTTTCAAAGTTTAGTGACAAAGAATTGGCTAGGAACCAGTGATTAATGTCCATAAATATTTTATTAGCTGACCTAAGAATACACTTCATTTGCTATTTATTGCAATGTTTGTATCATCGGCAAACAAAACAAACTTGGCTTCTGGTAATGTTACTGATGAAAGGTCATTGATATACTCAAGAAAAAGTAAGGGCCCTAAAATGGAACCTTGTGGGACCCCACATGTAATTAATTCCCCGTTGGATGATGCCTGATAGCTTGATACATGTCTCTTTCCTAATAACACCCTTTGTTTCCTGCCAGAGATATAAGATTTGAACCATTTTGCAGCATTTCCTGTTACACTATAATATTCTAATTTACTTAAAAGGATATTGTGATTTACACAGTGAAATGCCTTTGACACAAAATATACCAGTTGCCTGCAATTTTTTGTCTAATGAATTAAGCACATTTTCATTGTAAGTGTAGATAGCCTTCTCAATATCAGAACCCTTTACAAATTCAAACTGTGACTTTGATAGTATGTTATTTGAGATAAGATGGTTATAAAGCCAATTGTACATTACTTTTTCTAAACTTTTTGAGAATGCTGGCAAAGGTGAAATTGGATGGAAATTTGCTGATATTTCTTTATCTCCCTTCTTAAACAGTGGCTTAACTTCAGCATATTTCAACCATTCAGGAAATATTCCACTGATAAATGACTGGTTACACAGATAGCTTAATATGTTACTTAACTCAGAATGCTCAAGACAGAAAAGAGTGACCACTACAATGAATCATCTGTGACTTGAAACACTGTGAAATGTTGGTTCAGTCAGTGCAAATGTGTGTTCCAGTTCTCTGTAGCATTGCTAAAAGGAGGAAACGACAGAGGACGGAATGTGGTGTTGAGTGCAAGGGGTGCCAGTCCCTAGGGTGAAGTGGCCTCCTTCACACCAAGCTTTCCACTAAGAGCTGAAGGAACTTTTGTAACAAGTCCATCTGTATCTGCTGGTCGCACATCAGCTGCTACTGATGCTGAAATAGGCTAACCAATTTAGCTTCTGTGCAACGACTCAACTTTCTTGTTTCCTCATTGCCAATTTCTATATCCACAAGTCTCTGGATACCAGTGCACATTTCAGCAAGCATATGAGAAACAATGATGATGCAAGATAGCAAGACTGCCTGCGGTTGGGACTCAAATCCAAGCTGTAGTCAAGCAACAGGGCAGACGAACAGTGGACCCAACACAACAAGAGCAAGGCAATCTAGGGTACAACAAAGTGCGACAAACTTTCGACACAATGCTGCCAACAGATCACGGTCAACCATAATCCAGATGAGACCAGAGAGAAAAACCAAAATCAAAGTGGAAGTCACCATACACTTACAGAACAACGGCACCACAATACATGATCCAAAAGAATGCAAACTTTGCAAATCAATATTTCAGCAACACACTAACAAGCATACAACACAAATTTAACAAAATACAGCATGTGCAAGCACTGAACTATGTTGAAACTGGCAGAAGTAAAGCTGTGAGTACCGGACGTGAGTCGTGCTTCGGTAGCTCAGTTGGTAGAGCACTTGCCCGCGAAAAGCAAAGGTCCCGAGTTCGAGTCTCGGTCGGGCACACAGTTTTAATCTGCCAGGAAGTTTCATATCAGCGCACACTCCGCTGCAGAGTGAAAATCTCATTCTACTGAACTATGTTCCCAACACAATGATGCTGCAATCCACCACTTCAGAAGAAATATGCAGTGTTGTTTGGAATGTTAAAAATAAAACCTCAGTGGGGATAGATGAAGTGTCTGTATGCTTGCTGAAGGACTGAACAGACAGTAGCAAAGACCCTTTAACACACATCATAAATAAATAGGTTTCTTCCCAGAGACACTAAAGGATGCAAAGTTCCTGCCCCTACATAAGAAAGGAGACCCCTATAATATAGAAAAATGTAGGCCCATATCTTTTCTGTCATAATTTTCAAAAGTAAAGGAAATCATAATGAAAATCAGACTCATGTGATACCTAATGAAGTACAGTCTTCTGAGTAAAGAACAGTTTGGGTTCAGACTTGGTAAAAGCACACAGCCAGTATAGCTCATTTTACAAATGTTGTTCTGAAAGCACTAGACAATGGGGATCATATAATAGGCATCTTCATTGACTTCAGCAAAGCCTTCAGTATAGTAGACATCACAATTCTGTTAAATAAACTAATTAATATCATCTTCTCCTCATGATCATTCTGTGAGCAATATGTAGGGGGTTGTAGTATATTCTTAGAGTCATCATTTAAAGCCAGTTCTCAAAACTCGAAGTAGACTCAAGGGTCTGCTAGTCCAGTTTCTTCAGCTCCATGTGACGCTCTCCCATGCATTAAAAAAAAAACAAAAAACAAAAAAAACGAAAGCGCTGGCACGTCGATAGACACACAAACAAACACAAACATACACACAAAATTCAAGCAGACATCTGCTTGTGTCTGTATATGTGTGGTTGGATATGTGTGTGTGTGTATGCGAGTGTATATCCGTCCTTTTTCCCCCCCTAAGGTAAGTCTTTCCGCTCCCGGGACTGGAATGACTCCTTACCCTCTCTCTTAAAACCCACATCCTTTCGTCTTTCCCTCTCCTTCCCTCTTTCCTGATGAGGCAACAGTTTGTTGCGAAAGCTTGAATTTTGTGTGTATGTTTCTGTTTGTTTGTGTGTCTATCGACGTGCCAGCGCTTTCGTTTGCTAAGTCAAATCACTGTGACCATTCATGCTGTTCTCTGTATACATTCAGTATATGCCATTAGTCCTGTTTGCTATGGGTCTCAAATACTTCAGCAATTTCTAGGATGAGTCACACGTATGATTTGTAAGCAATCTCCTTTGCAGACTGATTGCATTTCCCCAGTATTCTACCATGAAATCAAAATCTGTTATTAGGATTTCTTCCTATTCCATTCAAGTATGGAGTGTGGGAAGAATGATTGTTTGAATACCTCTGTGGATGCAGTAATTATCCTAATCTTTTCCTCGTGATCCCGGTGTGAGCGACAGGTAATAGGTAGGGGGTTGCAGTATATCCATAGAGTAATCATTTAAAGCCAGTTCTTGAAACTTTGCTGATAGACTTTCTTAGGATAGTTAATGTCTGTCTTCAAGAGTCTGCCATTTCAGTTCCTTCAGTATCTCTGTTTTTATTTTTATTTATTTTATTTATTTATATCTTGTTCCGGTGATCCATGTTGTGACAGTATCACAGGATATGGAACGTGTCAATTTTACAAGCTTTTGGCCAGAATTTATGGGACTACATAAAACAAAACAAAAACAGTAAACAGTAACTTAGGTCCCACTACAAAGAAAATACATTTTAGATATAGATAGAGATTACAAAACAAAAAACAGTGAACAGTAACTTAGGTCCCACTACAAAAATACGTTTTAGAGAGAGATAAAGATTACAAAATAATAAGTGTTACAAAGAAATAAATATTGCAAAATATATGTTTACAATAAAAATATTCGGTATTACAAATACAAATTTGGGCATATATTTGCAATTTACAATACAAGAGATGTTAAACACTGTAGTTCAGGAACTCTTCTAATGTATAAAATGATCCTTGCAATAGGAACTACCTTAAGGTTTTTTTAAACAGGAGATCATCATCTATCAAACACTTAATTCTTGAAGGGAGGGCATTAAAAATCTTACAGCCACTGAAATGGACTCCTTTCTGCACCATACTTAGATTTGGCTGTTCATAGTGGATATCATGTTTCCTTCTAGTATTGTGACTGTGATATGCACTATTCAGCTTAAAGATGGATTTTTCTTTCCTTAGCCGGCCGCGGTGGTCTAGCGGTTCTGGCGCTGGACTCCTTTCTGCACCATACTTAGATTTGGCTGTTCATAGTGGATATCATGTTTCCTTCTAGTATTGTGACTGTGATATGCACTATTCAGCTTAAAGATGGATTTTTCTTTCCTTAGCCGGCCGCGGTGGTCTAGCGGTTCTGGCGCTGCAGTCCGGAACCGCGGGACTGCTACGGTCGCAGGTTCGAATCCTGCCTCGGGCATGGGTGTGTGTGATGTCCTTAGGTTAGTTAGGTTTAAGTAGTTCTAAGTTCTAGGGGACTTATGACCTAAGATGTTGAGTCCCATAGTGTTCAGAGCCATTTCGCCATTTTTCTTTCCTTATGAAGCACATCAATGAAAATATATATTGCGCAGTGGATGTAAGTATTTCAAGCTTCTTAAAAAGATTCCTGCATGTGGCTCTAGGATGGACTCCACACATGATACTTATGGCTCTTTTTTGTACACACAGTACTTTTTTAGCCAGTGGCTGATTTCCCCAAAATATAATTCCAAATGCCATAATTGCATGAAAGTAACCATAATACGCTGACTTCATGGTTTCCATATTCATATAAGAAGAAACAATGTGCAATGCATATGTTGCTGAACTTAGTCTTTTGCACAGATCCACGATGTGGTTGGACCAATTCAGTTTGCTATCAATATGCAAGCCTAGGTATTTTGAGGAATCTACCCTGTTTATTGTCTGCTCACCTCCCTTTCCAAATATTTCCTCATCTTTGGATGTTTTGGGGAACTGAATGTAGTTTGTTTTACAGTAATTTAAAATAAGACCATTAATGTTGAACCAGTTCACCGTTTCATTTAAAACCTTATTTGCCGTTACCTCAAGCTTATCTTCCGAATTATCAATAAGTAGTGTAGTGTCATCCGCGAAAATGGTGAATCTACAATATTCCGTAGAGAGAGGAAGATCATTTATAAATATAATAAAAAGTAGGGGGCCCAGAACTGAGCCCTGCGGCACTCCACATGTGATGGTACCCCATTCTGAAGATATTGGGACACCATCGTGACTATCTACTACAACTTTTTGTTTTCTGTTTGACAGATATGAGTCGAGCCATTTCCCTGCTGCACCACTTATGCCGAGATGTGCAGCTTTTTGTAAAAGAATTTGGTGATTTACACAGTCAAATGCTTTTGTTAGGTCACAAAATATGCCAATCACTTTCAGTTTTTTGTTGATAGATTCCAAGAGTTTGCCAGTAAATGCAAATATTGCATCTTCTGTTGACAAACCTTTCCGAAATCCAAACTGACTTTTGCTGAAGCTATTGTGTTCACTGAGATGCTTAACTATCCTGGCATGCATTAGTTTCTCTAAAACTTTTGAAAAGCTTGTCAGTAGTGATATTGGCCTATAGTTAGCAGTATCTGTCTTATCCCCCTCCTTATACAGCGGTTTTACAACTCCATACTTAAGCCTCGCAGGAACTATTCCTTGCTTAAGTGATGCATCAAAAATGTGGCAAAGGACTTTACTTACATGGCTGGAGCAGTATTTTAATAATTTCTTAGAAATGTTGTCAATTCCAGCAGAGTTTTTACTTTTCAGGGAACTCTTTCAATTTATTGAACAGTGACTGTTTTTACCTTCATGTGTTGCACTAAACCAGGTACTCTAGCTTTCAAAAAATTGATGGCTTGCTTCATGGACCCTTGTAAACCTAATTTTTCTGTTACTGTTAAAAAATTGTAGTTGAATGTGTCTGCAACTGTTTTTGGATCGCTAACAAGATTACCCTCACTTTTGATTTGGATATTTTCACTACAAACTGCATTTTTCCCCGTTTCCTTCTTTACAAATTTCCAGATAGTTTTTACTTTATTGCTCGAGTTGTCAATTTTTGCCTTCAAGCACATGTTCTTTGCTGCCTGAAATGTCTTATTCAGAACTTTATTGTAGATTTTATAGTGTGTAAGCCTACTGTTATCATTTGAACTCCTGGCTGCAGCATATAGTTCTCTTCTTGTTTTACAAGAGATTTTGATGCCTTTAGTAATCTAAGGCTTGTTTCCAGATTTGAACAGGTTTTCTCTCACTGATTTTTTAGGAAACGCTTCTTCAAAAAGGCTTGTAACTTCATTGATAAATATATTAAATTTTGAATTAACATCAACTGTAGCATATACAGGCGACCAGTCCACAAGCCGTAATTGCTGATTAAAGGTTTCAGTGGTGTGTCTGTTTATAATCCTAAATGTTTTCCAAATGAAATTTTCTTTTCTTTGTACATTCATCTGGTTTAGAGTGAGGAATTGCCCTTCATGATCAGAGAGACCATTTATAATATTTTTCATGGTTAAATTATTGCAAATATCCTTATCTACAAATACATTATCTATTAAAGTGCTAGAGCTGGCAGTTACTCTAGTTGGAGTGTTCACAAGTGGTACTAAATTGTAACAGTACATTAAATGTTCAAAATCTGTCTTGTTTCTATTTTCTGTTAAAAGGTCTACATTGAAGTCACCCATAACAATGATAGATTTAGTTTTCCTACATAGGTGGGCCAGAAGTGATTCCGTTTGTCTTAGAAATACATTTTAGATTTCCAGCAGGTGCCCTGTAAACAGCCAGAACAATAACAGTTGCACTATCTGCTGTTAACTCAACGCCACACACCTCAAAATGTTGTTCATCACAGTATTTGCTTAAATCTAGGGATTTATACACTATATTATTTTTTATAAATATTGCCACACCACCTTTTTCCATAACAGATCTACAGTAATGAGTAGCTAAACTAAAGTTCTCAATCTGTATCATGTGGATCCCATTCATAACGTGATGTTCTGAGAAACACAGTATATCAGGCTCACTTTCACACTCGTCTTTTAAATTTATTAGCAACTGGTCTATTTTATTCTTGAGGCTACATATATTTTGGTGGAATAAAGACAAAGTTTGATTTTTTCTCACCTCTGCATTTGCGCGATGTTTGCTAGGAGTAGCTTTTTTCAGTACATTAGTTGATACTATTGCTTGGGGTGTGGAAAACTCATATTGAACACACGAGAGAGATGCTTCACGCAACTTTGAATCCTCATCTCTCGTGTTACTCACCATAAAAAACGCTGAGTTTGTTTTCTGTTGCGTGTAGGACGGGCAATAGTTACCGCTGAATATGTTGTTTTAGCTGTTGGTTCCGCCACTGACGATTCTGCTGCTTTTGAGGATGCTTCTTTTTCTTTTGCTGAGACTGGTCCCATACCGGTACATGGAATTTTTCTGTTCGCTCTCTCTCTGTTCGCAATGATTTCTTTTATCATTTTACATACAACGTTTTTTCCTTCATAATTTAGATGCATTCCGTGTTTGGTATGCTGGCATCTGTCCAATTTGCCTATATCAAGGACGCTACATTTTCCAAACAAAGAACACATCTGTTTTATTTTAATGTTAGTTTTACGAATTTCTTTATTTACACACGAGTGATACATTAGATCATATCTGTGTGGTAATGTTGCAACTATCGTATTTTTTTGTTAACTGCGTTCTAGGAATTTCTTTAGTTCAGTGAGACAGTTGTTTGCTTCGTTTTTCGCAACATCATTTGCACCCGCTATACACACGACAGTCATTTTTTCCCGACATTTTGTCTTGAAAAACAACACCAATAATGTTTTTTGCTGTTGCTCCTGGCTTCACAAAACCTGTTGCGTCGTATTTCGTGTTTTCTTTGAATAGTCTCGTCATTTTTCTGCCGTGACTGTCCGTTGAAAATAATACATAACTTTCGCCTTTGCACTGTTGTACGTTTTGATTGATAGTGTCTTTCTCATTACTACGTGCAATAGATGCCCCATTATTATGTACAATAGAGGGCATGCTCAATATCGCACCTTCATTGTTTGCGTTAATGCTGAACTCAGAGCCTGTATCACCATTCTGATTACAAAGTTTGTTCAAAAGTTCATGTTACCTTACCGATGTTAGGCCTAAATCCGCCTCTTCACTCACGGAAAGAACTTGAAATTTGTTTTTAACAGCCAACTGCTTCGTGTTTTTACTCCCTGTTGATGCTTTCGTATTTACACCTCTGTTTTTATATGGTATATATTGTCCACTCGTTAGAGTTTTTTTGCGGAAGAGAACTGGCCGTTTGTTTGCTTAATGACTCACTTATTTCTTTTCGAAGTTCTGACATCTCACTACTCAATACACTGACGATTTGCTGAAGGCTAGAAATACACTCATTTAACTTAATAATTTCGTCCTTGCAATTCACACACACTGTACTTTTACCGATATTATTTTCGTTTTTCGCAGGAACACTACTCACTTGTACACACAACATCTCCGCCATCTTGGTACTCTCCCATGGATTAAACAAAACTGTAACCCTCTGTATATGTTCAATATCCCCTGTTAGTCCTATCTGGTACAGGTCCCACACAGTTGAGCAATATTCTAGGATGGGTCACACGAGTGATATGTAAGCAATCGCTTTAGCAGGCTGATTGCACTACCCCAGTATTCTACCAAAAAACCAAAGTCTAACACACATTTTACCCAGAACTGACTGAACCTACGTGCTCATTCCATTTCATGTCCCTATAAAGTGTTACACTCAGTTATTTGTATGACCTGGCTGAATCCAACAATGACTCGATAATATAATAATAGGATACTACATTTTTCTGTTTTTTGAAGTGCACAGTTTTACATTTCTGAACATTTACAGCAAGCTGCCAATCTTTGCACTACGTTGAAATCTTATCAAGATCTGACTGAATATTGATGCAGGTTCTCTCAAATAGTACTTCATTACCTGACTTTACAGTTAATATTGTCTGCAAGATCATTAATATACAACATGAACAGCAAAAGTCACAACACACTTCCCTCGGGCACACCCAAAGTTACTTGTGCATCTAAAGATGACTCTCCATCCAAGATAATGTGTTGTGTTCTCCCAACCAAAAAGTCCTCAACCAGTCACAAGTTTCAATCGCTAACCCAAATTATCATACTTTTGACAGTAAGCATAGGTGTGGTACTGAGACCAATGCTTTTTGGAAATCAATAAACACTGCATCTACCTGGTTGCCTGGATCCAAAGGTTTCAGTATGTCATGTCACAACATTATGTTTGAGCTCAGAATATGTTCAAAGAGTCTACAACAAATCAATGGCAAGGATATTGGACAGTAGTTTTGTGGATTACTACTATTATCCTTCTTGTAGATGGGTGTGACCTGTGCAGTTTTCCAAGGACTTGGCACGATTTTTTGTTCAAGGGATCTATGATAGATTGTAGTGAGAAGAGAAACTCACTCATCTAAAAATTCAGTATAGAATCTCACAGAAATTCCATCTGGGCCTGGAGCTTTGTTCAATTTTGACAATTCAGCTGTTTCCTGATGCCACTGACACTAATATCTATTTTATTCATCTTTTCAGTGGTATGAGGAGCAAATCTCCACTGTTTTCCTTTGTAAAGTAACATTTGAAAATGGAATTAAACATTTAAACTTTTGCTTTGTTACCCTCAATTTCAGTTCCTGTCTCATTCACTAGAGACTGGACACTAACTTTGGTGCCACTAACAGCCTCTACATATGACCAGAATTTCTTTGTATTTTGTGAAATATGATTTGACAATATTCTGCTACAGTAGTCATTGAAAGCATCACGCATTGCTCTCTTTACAGCCGAACGTGTTTCATTCAGCATCTTCTTTTACAGCCCTACGCTTTGTTTTACACCTATTACATATTAATTTCTGTTTCTTTAGAAGTTTCTTTACAGTGACTGTATACCATGAGGCTCCTCTCCCATTATGAACTGTTCTACTGGGTACATATCTATACACTTTTAAACTTGAGCCAGAGTTCCTCTACATGCTCGTGATATCTGCTGAAAGTTTCAAGTTCCTGACTGAGATAAAACATTACTGACTTTTTTATCTAGTTTATTGAACATATATATCTTTATGCTTGTTTTAGTTGTCCATTGTACTTTGGTACTCATTATTGCCACAACCACATCATGACCACTGATACCAGTTTTGATGTGGACATTCTCAAAGAGGTCGGGTCTATTTGTTGCCATTAGATCCAATATATCTAGATGGTTTCCAGAAAAGGCATTTAGTAAAGTTTCATGGATGTCTTATCACTCCCAACACTAACAAAACTGTAAATTTCCCAATTAATTGTTGTAAGATTGAAGTCTCCACCAATGATTACAGTATGATAGGGGAACTTATGTACAAGTGAAATGAAGTTTTCTCTGAATTTCTTGGTTACATCATGAGAAGAGTAGGCGATAAAAGGATCCAGTTATCATTTTATGCCCACCTTCGATACTGAGTCTTGCCCAAACAGTTTCACAACCAGCTGCAATTTCTATCTTGTAGGATTTGAGTTTCTTGTCCATGCAACAAATACACCACCTACATTTCCAATTTGCCTATCTATTCGATGTACATTTAAATTTTCCCCAAAAATCTCACTGCTATCAATTTCAGATTTCAACCAGCTTTCTGTACATAATATTAGTTGAGCTTCACTGATTTTCATGAGCACTTCAAACTCTGGCTCTTTGTTATGAATGCTTTGGCAATTTACTATTATGATTTTAATACTCTCACCTGTAGCAGGCAGTTCAACCTTACATCAACACTTCTGGGTTTTCTACAGCCATTATTATCTGGTTGGATGGAGAGTCACCTAATCTGAAACACCCCTTGTGTCTGAGCCGTGCGTGGCTCGTGTTCCCACCCTTATGTAATTTAACCCTGTTTTTAACGTACTTCCACATTACTACATTAATTTAAATTACTACTGTCACTGAGTTGCTGCTTTGCCTGACCGTGAGCAGCGTTAGCAGCGCGTATTGATATATCCCCTCTCGTAGTATCTTTGCTTGACTGCTATTACTTCCTGGTCATTGTTTGTCATAGAGTAGTTCATTTCAGTTGCTCAGAGTTCTGGTTGGGAGTTCAGATTGTGAGTTCGGGCCTGCCAGTGAGTTGGAACACATCTGCTGCGCAGTCTGGACCTGCCAGTTGGGAGTTGCAATGCGGCACTAGTGCAGTCGTTGGAGCAGCGGTGAGGTCTGCATTGACTTGGCTTACCTGGCGTTTACCGCCACGCATCACTTGAGCTGGGCCACAGTCATGGTGATCGTCAGTCGGTCGTCCTACCGGATGATGCATTTTGGCTCACCGATCGTTTGTGAGTCGGCTGAGTGTGTGTGCATCGACTCCTGACTTGTCTTTGTGCGTGTTTAGTTACTGTTGCATATCGTTAAGGTCTTTGTGCAAGTTTTTGTCAGGTTGTGTGTAGTTGGTGTTATTTCCACTTATGTCTATTTTAGACGTTGTTGGCATTCAGAGGAGCTGGTCGGTTGCTATGGACCGACAGAATTTCCTGCCTTGTGGCCGTTAGTGTTCTGGTTACCTTTTCAGGCAGCATCCTTCCTCACCTGTTGTTGCTGTCCAACATGGTGTGTAATTTTCACAGCTAATTCATACTCCACTGTGAATTACCACATTTGTAATCTTTTCTGTTTGAGTTCTCGTGTCCTGATTGATGGGAAGCAAGTCGTCGTGTCGGTCGGTCCGTGGCTGTTCCCAGGTTGGGTTCCGACAAATCAAGTATAGTTGGGTTCACCACCTGTCTCACATAAGTGAACGAGGGCAGATAGACCTCCCTGGAGGCTTTCTGAGGGCCACTGGTGTTTAATTATCTGTTGTCAGTCATTTTAAATTTTAGGCTTATGGTTATTTGTTTTTTCGTAAAATTTTGCAAATTTAATTTTGTAATTTATCTTTCAAGCTTAAACACTGTGGCCTTCTGCTTTTAAAGATTATGGTAATCTATTTTAAAAATTTTGAAGTTTAATTGTGGCCCTCAGTCATTGGTATTGCACCTTGCATATGTTGCTTCTTTAAATTATTTTATTGCTATCTTAATTGGATTTTAAGATTTCTTGTTGCTAAACATGCTGGCCTTCTGCCTTTAAGGATCTATGGTAATATATTCTGAAGTTTTCAAATTTAATTGTGGCCTCAGCCATTTGTGTTGCATCTTGCATATGTTGCTTTTTTGGTTATTAAATTATTTTATTGCTATCTTAATTGAATTTTTGATTTTTTACGATTTCTTGTTGACCTTCTGACTTAAAGGTCTATGGTAATATCTTCTAAAATTCTGGAATTTCATTGTGGCCCTCAGCATTTGTATTGCGTTTGCTGTATGTTGTTTTTTTGAATTATTTTATTACTATCTTAATTGGATTTTTGTCTTGTTAAGATTTCTTGTTGGAGGCCTTCAGCTGTGGAAGAGTTGCATTCAGTAAAGACTCGACTATGTGCTGCTTTGGTTGTAAGCGTTATTAAATTACAATAAATGACAATTAGAAGCAGAAACTGACGTAAACCCTCGGCCCTTTCCACAATCCTATTACCTGTTCTGCCCAGCAGGTTTAGGGGGCGTCTCAGTGTGCACCCCACACACAGTCAGCTACCTGAGTGGCAGCCTTTGATGTGTAGTGCACACCTATCCTATTTAGGGGGACCCTTCATTTCTCAACTCTAAGCCCCAAGTCCAGGAAGTCGCAGCCTAGCTTGTCACAGAACTTTCAAAGTCTCCAGTTCAGTCCTTCCACTCCACTCAGAGCCAAAGGTCTACAATCATTTCTGAAGACAATGCTGAAAATTGCGAGCTTCGTCGAAACTCGTGCGAGGCTGGTCTTCTCGACCTCCTCTGCCAGTCACTGGAATGACCCGAGAATGACTCTGGAGCCCAGACGATAGGCATCATTTGTTCCAATATGTGCCACAATCTGCAGCTGGTTGCACCCTGTTCCCTCAATGGCTGCTGGAGCAGCCTCTTCAACAAGTTGAATGAGGCCCCTGGGCATACACACTGAGTGCTCCTGGGGTCCTTTCCTGTCCCTTGCTGCCATTTCCCTAAGAGTTACCACCATTCACCGTACATTTGAACTCCGACGACCCCTACCCTTTTGAGTTTGCCTCCTCCTGACGCAGGTTTCCCCAAAACAGGTGAGGTGAGACCCACTGGCTCAGTTTCAGTGAAAGACAGCACCTCAAACTTGTCGGTTAGGGGGATCAGTACAACACCCCGAGTCCTTCCTGGTCCCATCCATCCTGAGCAGGACGCCTAGATCTGCCATTGGCACGCCACTCGCAGTCAAGTGGACGAGTAATGGCATATCCTGTACTTTCTACACAGGAGACAGGATCCAGAGGGGAGGGTAGTACTTGAGGTAGCTCTGGTACAAGTACCACAGGTACAGGACTCTCAGGAGCTCTTCCGTCACACCCATTCACAGCAGCTGTCAATCATTTAACAAAGGTCAGGGCGATTTTCAAGTGCTTAAGAATGTCAACCAACTCATCCCATTTTTCAGAACAGCAATCACAGTGGGGCTGCATTTTGGCTGGTGCACTGTTTTACAGGGCAGTGAACAGAGGGCTTGAAGCGAAACCTGTTGATTTATCTTTTAATTTGTTGAACTAAAAAGTTGCTAATTTCCTACAAGATCTGAAGCAGATACACAAAACGAGATTTCTATTATGGCAACACAAAAACCTGTGGTAGAAATTAGTAGTTTTCTAAAATGATTTGATGTTAATTATAGTTATTAGCAAACTCGAAAACCAAGTTAGTTTACGGCAAATGCAGATAATATATAGGGCTAATACTCTTTAAGGGAAAACTAGATGTAACACAAAATGTTACCTAGAAAATCTGCTATAGTAACTAAATTACAAACCCCGATTGCTCGTAGATTATGCAAAGGACAATGATAGCTCCCGAAAGTTCTCAAAACGCACGTTTATTTGTATTGATATACAATAAAAGTCGGGGGTGATGAATACTTTGGCTGAACTGTGAACCACAGACGCTGACTTGCTACGAATTAAATTACGTAGCCAAAACACTCGTTACCACTAGCATACGAACGTAGTTTTGTAAGCGCCCCAAAATTCTGGAAAGTAACCTATATCTCACGTAATTGGACAATGAAATTTGAGGAAGATTGTTTTGAATGAGGATACACCTACTGTCCTAAAAAATTTTCAAAGAGCACAATTAGTTTAAGCATACAATTGACGATAACAATACCAGTTTATCGCGGCACTCGCGAATGTTCGAAGTTGCACAGTATATCACAATCCAAACGCATATTGGTACAATCAAAGAAAGATTATGCAGAAGAAGTGACACTAACAGTAAAATATGCCAATATAGAAGTTCACATCGACACACGATCTTGTACATGCGGTCTCACATAAAGGGAAATTCGTAAGTCGGCTTTTATTTATAGCCTAAATAAAGGCATTTTTCGCTTAGCTATTTCTGTGTACACTTCTACACAGGACAGGAGGGGCGCAGAAGAAAAGTGCAGCTTAAAGTTCATCTCTACCAGTCACGAAATGTCATCGGAGTACTCTGACGTCTTCGTCTGGAGCAGATCTTACAGATGACGGGGTTCCACCCATTATCTACACTCCTGGAAATGGAAAAAAGAACACATTGACACCGGTGTGTCAGACCCACCATACTTGCTCCGGACACTGCGAGAGGGCTGTACAAGCAATGATCACACGCACGGCACAGCGGACACACCAGGAACCGCGGTGTTGGCCGTCGAATGGCGCTAGCTGCGCAGCATTTGTGCACCGCCGCCGTCAGTGTCAGCCAGTTTGCCGTGGCATACGGAGCTCCATCGCAGTCTTTAACACTGGTAGCATGCCGCGACAGCGTGGACGTGAACCGTATGTGCAGTTGACGGACTTTGAGCGAGGGCGTATAGTGGGCATGCGGGAGGCCGGGTGGACGTACCGCCGAATTGCTCAACACGTGGGGCGTGAGGTCTCCACAGTACATCGATGTTGTCGCCAGTGGTCGGCGGAAGGTGCACGTGCCAGTCGACCTGGGACCGGACCGCAGCGACGCACGGATGCACGCCAAGACCGTAGGATCCTACGCAGTGCCGTAGGGGACCGCACCGCCACTTCCCAGCAAATTAGGGACACTGTTGCTCCTGGGGTATCGGCGAGGACCATACGCAACCGTCTCCATGAAGCTGGGCTACGGTCCCGCACACCGTTAGGCCGTCTTCCGCTCACGCCCCAACATCGTGCAGCCCGCCTCCAGTGGTGTCGCGACAGGCGTGAATGGAGGGACGAATGGAGACGTGTCGTCTTCAGCGATGAGAGTCGCTTCTGCCTTGGTGCCAATGATGGTCGTATGCGTGTTTGGCGCCGTGCAGGTGAGTGCCACAATCAGGACTGCATACGACCGAGGCGCACAGGGCCAACACCCGGCATCATGGTGTGGGGAGCGATCTCCTACACTGGCCGTACACCACTGGTGATCGTCGAGGGGACACTGAATAGTGCACGGTACATCCAAACCGTCATCGAACCCATCGTTCTACCATTCCTAGACCGGCAAGGGAACTTGCTGTTCCAACAGGACAGTGCACGTCCGCATGTATCCCGTGCCACCCAACGTGCTCTAGAAGGTGTAAGTCAACTACCCTGGCCAGCAAGATCTCCGGATCTGTCCCCCATTGAGCATGTTTGGGACTGGATGAAGCGTCGTCTCACGCGGTCTGCACGTCCAGCACGAACGCTGGTCCAACTGAGGCGCCAGGTGGAAATGGCATGGCAAGCCGTTCCACAGGACTACATCCAGCATCTCTACGATCGTCTCAATGGGAGAATAGCAGCCTGCATTGCTGCGAAAGGTGGATATACACTGTACTAGTGCCGACATTGTGCATGCTCTGTTGCCTGTGTCTATGTGCCTGTGGTTCTGTCAGTGTGATCATGTGATGTATCTGACCCCAGGAATGTGTCAATAAAGTTTCCCCTTCCTGGGACAATGAATTCACGGTGTTCTTATTTCAATTTCCAGGAGTGTAGCTGGTAGCCAATGACACGTTTGATAAGACTGTCTGTCATACGAATTTCCAATGATTCTTTTATGACGGAGTCCCAAAAGGATGTTGCTGTGGTCAAAATTGTTATCTTGTCATACTCCATCGAATGTCCAGTGGAAATGCAATGCTCAGCAATTGCAGACTTGCTAGGTTGCAAAAGGCGAGCACAGCGTTGATGTTCAGTGCAACGTTCTTCTACTGTTCGCAGTGTTTGTCCTATATGTGACATGCCACACTGACAAGGTACTTAAAACACTTGTACACAGAACTCATGTAGCGTCAGATGCAGGTAGTTTGACTGAAGAGTTAGCCCATCTGAAGAAGGTTTTCAAAGAGAATGGATATTCTACCTGAAAAATTAGCAAGGCACTTGCAATTAAGCCAAAGAAACAGGGAGTGAAGAAAGAAGAGAGCACGCCTACTAAATCTTTAGCTTTTCTTCCCTTCGTTGGCAACATTTCCTTCAAAATTGCAAGAATCCTCCACGGTTTCGAAGTGAAAGTAATTTTCCGTCCAGCATCGAAGATTTCCGACCTGCTGGGATCAGTGAAAGACGATCTGGTATTGTGGAGGGAGGGAATTTATAAAATACCTTGTCAGTGTGGCTTGTCACATATAGGACAAGCATTGCGAACTGTAGAAGAACGTTGCACTGAACATCAACGCTGTGCTCGCCTTTTGCAACCTAGCAAGTCTGCAATTGCTGAGCATTGCATTTCCACTGGACATTCAATGGAGTTTGACAAGATAACAATTCTGGCCACAGCAACATCCTTTTGGGACTCCGTCATAAAAGAATCAGTGGAAATTCGTATGACAGACAGCCTTATCAAACGTATCATTGGCTACCAGCTAGACAATGTGTGGAACCCCGTCATCTCTAAGATCTGCTCCAGACGAAGACTTCAGAGTACTCCGATGGCCGCGGCAATTGACAACGCCGAAGACAGCTGAGTTCTGCAGTTCCACCAGCGAGGGCGCTGCTGGCGGGCGGTGTGGTTCGTCTGTCCATATGATTTTGACGCATGCGCGGAATACTCTCTGCACGCTATATATTACGGAACGGAGGGCGTCTTCGTCAGTCTTCGATGGCTCACCTGAGGATGGCTGGCAGTTATTCAGTCGAAATATCGTGGATGGAAGCTAACGACGACCGGCTGCAAGCCCGAAATCTTTTTGAATATTTAGTTCGCCGGGAAAATCTTAAATTTCACACAGCTAAGCGAGTTTGCGGCGTGCGAGCCGCCGCAGTTCACGCATCTGCTGGCCACTCCTGGCACTTCAAGCACGCGACGGCGTTCTTGGAAACAGCCGCAGTGTGCCCCAGGTGCTCGCACTTGTAGCACTGCTCGTCCTTCCGTTTCCGCTGTGGGCGCTTCGCTGTCGTCGGCGGCCGCGGTTGCTCTCCATCGCATCGAAGAGTAGCTCGAGCGCGGCTACGGTCTTGCTTCCCTTGCGTCCAACCATATCGTGAGGCTAGTGGCGTACGCGAGCGACGGTAACGAAGTGAGCCGCAGCGAGTCGAGCAGCGGAGTGCGTGTGTGTGTTGAGGACTGCACCAGTCGACGGAGCTCCACGACGTCTGGCAATGTTGGATATAATTAGTGGAATAGAGCAGTGCATTAGGAATCTTTCGCAAGATGCAGCTGAGGACGTCAGGCTAACTACCAGCCGTATCCTGGCGAAAGCTAAGCCACAAATATCTAATATTAGCCAGGACGAACGACGTGGCTTACGGTTATTACGTGAGAATGAAGATTTGGTTGTCTTGCCAGCCGACGAAGGGAATGCCACCTTGGACCGGAATTCTGCAGACCACCACCTGAAGATGCTACATTTAGTAGAAGACGCCACGTACCATAAGCTTAGTCGTAATCCCACAAAGGCCATTGTCAGAAAGACAGGGAAGTTATTAAAGGATTCTGGTTCACCAGATGAAGTGGTGAAGAAATTAACGCCTCGTGCCGCCACACCTTCCAGGCTTTATTGATTACCAAAGATACACAAGGAAAGTGTTCCTCTGAGGCCCATTGTTAGTGCAATCAGTTCGCCCACTTACAGACTTGCTAAACATCTGGCCGGATTATTAGCACCAAAACTGGGACATTGTGAACACCATGTTGTCAACTCGCAGAAATTTGTTGAGACGCTCAAGAGAATGAAGATAGGCCCAAACGACCTAATGGTTAGTCTGGACGTTGTGTCACTTTCTACGAGAGTCCCAGTGCAAGATACGCTCGATCTTTTGGCCCAACATTTTCCATCTGGAATCATTAAGTTGTTTCGTCACGTCCTAACGACAACGTATTTTTAGTACTGCGATGAATATTATGAGATGGCGGACGGCACAGCCATGGGATCACCACTGGCTCCAGCAGTAGCAAATTTCTTCATGGAGCATTTTGAGGAGCACGCTCTGCAAAATGCGATATTACGGTCGTCTTGCTTTCTACGATACGTTAATGACACTTGCTTGATATGGCCTCATGGTCAAGTTACACTGTAGCAATTCGTCGATCACATGAATGGCGTCCATCCCAACATTAAATTTACTGTCGAGATGGAGAAGGACGCCAAGCTACCATTCTTGGATGTTTTAGTTGCGCGACCGCTACGGTCGCAGGTTCGAATCCTGCCTCGGGTATGGATGTGTGTGATGTCCTTAGGTTAGTTAGTTTTAAGTAGTTCTAAGTTCTAGGGGACTGATGACCTCAGAAGCTAAGTCCCATAGTGCTCAGAGCCATTTGAACCATTTGTTTTCGCCGGCCGAAGTGGCCGTGCGGTTAAAGGCGCTGCAGTCTGGAACCGCAAGGCCGCTACGGTCGCAGGTTCGAATCCTGCCTCGGGCATGGATGTAAATTAGACGCTGCCTCGGGCATGTATGTGTGTGATGTCCTTAGGTTAGTTAGGTTTAACTAGTTCTAAGTTCTAGGGGACTAATGACCTCAGCAGTTGAGTCCCATAGTGCTCAGAGCCATTTTTGAACCATTTGTTTTGGTTGAGCGGAAGGCAGGAGGCCAGCTTGGTCATTCAGTGTACCGCAAACCAACACACACTGATCAGTACTTGAACGCCAATAGTTTCCACCACCGTGTACACAAGAAAGCGGTCTAGAACAAGTTAGTTCAGATTATCTCTGACGACGACCACCTACAGTCTGAATTGCAGAACTTAAAACGTGTTTTTGGGGAGAATGGATACAGCAAAAGAGACATCGCAAACGCTTTCAAGGGCCGCCGACGAAAGACACCTGGTGAATCTGTAGAAGAGGCCAAACGAACTGCATTTCTGCCATACTGTGGAGCAACTGGCAGCAAGTTAGGACGTCTGCTGTAGAAATATGGGCTAAGACCAGTGTTCTGGCCCACCCCCCAGATACGAGATATGTTGCGCCCTGTTACAGACGACATTGCTCTTCGAGTGTCTAGCGTATATGGTGTACACAGTGAATATGGCAGCATGTATATCGGACAAACAATTCGCACGGTTGCGGAGCGTTGTCCTGAGCACAAGCGCCATATAAAACAAAGGGAGCTTGACAAATCGGCCGTAGCGGAGCATTGTCTAGAAAACGGACATAAAATACAGTTCGAAAATACAAAAGTGTTGGCTCATGCTTCTACATATTGGGACTCCGTTATAAAGGAAGCGGCCGAGATTCGTTTAAACAACAACAATTTCAACAGAGACCAGGGGTACACACTTAGAAGGTCATGGGGGCGGGCGTTGGACATCGAAAGAAAGCTAAGACAGATGCGCGACGCGGGAGCGGCAGTTTCAAACGTGGCGCCTGCCCCTGGCGCCACCTGACATCACCGGTGCTGCCACGGGCAATAGGTCCGCTAGCTGCCCGGGATGACTTACACCAGCGCGCCACATTGGGTCTATCTGATTGGCTGTTGATGATGCCATCATGCCTATACAAGCGAGAAATCGTAGCAGCCCCGGCAATCAGTGAACTCCTGACGACGATGGCGGAGATGGTCATCGAAAGCTCGAGGATTTTGTTCGAATTGACGCGGCTTGAAAACTGAGAACGTTTTATTCATGCATGCCGTTGCAAAAGACTCCGAGGACACATAACTGTAGGCCAGATTACTGAAAGATCAGACTGCTGAGGGCAGATTAGTGAGAGTTTACCACAGTGTTAACATGTTTCTCCATGACAATTACTGATTCTCAGCCACAGCACTGTATCGTATGCAGCTTTCCATGAAATGGCTGAAATACTTTTCTTCTACAAACCGACGTAACACTTTTAAGTATTAATTCCACTTTCTACCAAATTTTGCACATTAGTTATTTGTGGTACTGCAGTGCACGACTGCTCCATATGGAAGCTCAGCACCACCTCTTCTCTCCATGCCTAGACGGTGCATGAGCACTCACAGGGTTGTCTTGTTGTTATACAACACGACAATGCTTCACGCAGGAAAGATGTGCTCGACACCAGAAGTTCCAGAAACCAGTGATTAGTTCAAATGGTTCAAATGGCTCTGAGCACTATGGGTCTCAACTGCTGAGGTCATTAGTCCCCTAGAACTTAGAACTACTTAAACCTAACTAACCTAAGGACATCACACACATCCATGCCCGAGGCAGGATTCGAACCTGCGACCGGAGCGGTCTCGCGGTTCCAGACTGCAGCGCCAGAACCGCGCGGCCACTTCGGCCGGCCCAGTGATTAGTAACAGACATCGAAGAGAGCAGTGCCCCCCCCCCCCTTCTCACCGCAAGAACAACTTAACATGAGCAAGTAGTTTTTTTTGAGATACGGAAGGAAATAGAAATGCCACATAAAGAAATGAATAACCAATGAACAACCCAGTAATGGTTCCCACCTGATATGTTATATTTCAGTATGACATAAATATCACATACGTCTCACATTCTCTCTTCCCTACACTTTTTGTTTGAATGTCTGATAACCAGGCACAGTGTATACATAAAAATAAAATTTGCCCAACAACTAGACAAAATAACGACAAAAATATTGAAATGATTTTGTACAGACGTCCATGAAAGTAATGGCAAAAGGTACTTCATGTGGTCCTTTTAAAATGCCTACAGCGTAGAGTACAGCTTAATCCTACTAATATTAAAGCTGAATAATATAAATCTATAGAAGTGATGTGCACAGAAAAAGTCTCATTAACAAATCATTAAGTTACTGAAAATATGCCAAAATCTAGAAAATATCATTAAGCATGAGATAAATTAATTTAATCTGTTTATGTCAGTGAAAGAAAGGGAAACGAAATTTTTTTTCGTGGAATTAGTTATTTCTATAGGCGCAGTGGCAAAAATAAAATATTTCTATCTCAAGAGTACACTTTTAGCAGTGAACACACTCACTGATAGGTGGACGTAGTAGCTGATTGTTGACACCAGGCGGTAGAGGCCAGGTGTCAGCAGTAAACATCGACTGTTGCGTAGTAGCCGATAGCACAGCCGAACGCCATCGTTTCTCAAATCCTACCAGGGGTAGAACCTAGTCACCTCAATAGCACTTCTCCGTGACGTCATTATGACATGCACTGTGGCCAACGATAAATACAAGCCCGAGTGCACGTCTCTGACGTCAGCAATGTAGTGTTCGTGGCCAACGATTAATACGTTTGAAAGCTCTATGGCTAAATATTTGGCAGTGTAATGGGAAGCTTCAAGCTTGTAACAAAGATCTTTGATAAAACTTGAGAGCGAGGTCCGTTTGGTATCAATCTCTGAACACATCGCCTCACCTTAGACAGCTTATTTACTTTCTTGTTCTGTGTACAAGTGGACGTGGTTGTTAGGTTTTCTTGTGACTCCATCGTCTCGATCATGTTGTTGTTCGTTCTGTCCTTCGTTGGTCGTGTCCGTCCACTCCCGTTGTGTTGTTGTTCGCGGGCCACTCCACGGGTACCTTCAATTACATCACGTGTTCCCCGCTTGCTAATTAAGCGCAAAGTGCTTCTTGATGTACAGCACAATGCACCCCATACAGATCGTCTGGCCACGCGGAGGGGCCGCGCGGTTTGAGGCGCCCTGTCACAGATTGCGCGGCCCTCCCGCCGGAGGTTCGGGTTCTCCCTCGGGCATGGGAGTATGTTGTTCTTAGCATAAGTTAGTTTAAGTAGTGTGTAAGTCTATGGACGGATGACCTCAGCAGTTTGGTCCCTTAGGAATACAAACACACACGCACAAATCGTCCGTTGATCGTTGTTTTCTTTTGCCCTTTCGTCGTCAAGTATATCTTTAAGTTCTTTCTGCCTTGTGATGTCATGCCCTTCCATACCAGATTCGCAGTACCCGTCTATTATGCGACTGCATAATAGATTTTGAGAATTTTCGCCACTCCCTTTTGTGGTTCCCTTTCATTTTTAAAGGTTGGGGCGGTAGATCGCTAGAGTACCCCTTTTTGTGCAAAAGCAATTGGACCTATGAATTTCCTTTATACCAAAAATAAATAGTGGAGAATAAATAGCGTGGACACAATGATACTGGAAAACTGAAGAAAGATGCGCCAATCACAAAATGCCACTCCAAATGTCGGAAGAAACTGTATCACATCGCACTGCTAAATGAAATGTCGCTCTGTACCGAGCATTTCCGAGAAGGATCGGATAAATCGGATACGTGCGGGGACAGGCCGAGCCTCCGACCGCATGCGTGCTGCACATCGTGCACTCGTGAAGTTTTGCATGCCGTGGCCGACCCTGGTATTGCACCTGTTGTGCACAGTATCGTTTAATCGCTAGAGTTGACAGTGACCACTGCTGTCCAGTACTAGAAAGATTAAAAAGCCAAGAAAATATGGACGCACTGAGCTGGGACTGTAGATGTGAACAGCACGCACATAAAGACAATAAATGAATTTATTTTCAACAGAAGCACAGCTGCAAATTACATTCATTTCCGTTAGTAGCCAAAAATTTTAAGACATCTGTAATTGAAAAGGTAAATCAGTTTTATGACAAAAGCACAGCTTGATACATGAAATCTGCACTTGGAACTTTGTAGGAGAATGAATAAATTATGATAGTTCGGTTTTGCTGAAATTAGAAGATTTAAGGTTTTCTCAACACAAACTCTTTCAGACAAGCCATGATAAACAGCTTGGATGACTAGTTTGCAAAACCAAACTAATCTGAGTATAACTCCCACGTCCGAAATATCCTTATTCATTACACGTATTAAATGCCTGTGATAATTTACATTGTGCATTTGCAGTAGGGTGCAATTGGTCTGACACCTGTGTTTTGGTTGCCAGGGATTGGCAGAACTCGGATGTTAGTTGGAAGCTTACCTTCTGACTTTCTTACCTGTTCCTTGCTGTTACTGCATTTCGTGATTTTCTTCTTTGCTGACTAGTGATGGATATTCCGTATTGCTCGCCAATTGTGTAGTCTGATCCGACGTTCAGCAACAGTATGGACCATTGCAGGAACCTCTGCAATGTTGACATCTGCCTCACGTTGCGATTTGTTATTTTATCTTGGAGGACACGCAGAAAATAATCCCCGCATAATTCAGGAAACTACCCTGCGATAACAGCAGGGAGTGATTTGGCTGGGGTAAGCGGGACCACGTCCAGGTTCCTCCGAGAACAAGCAGCCAATGATAGATGAAGAAAAACAGTAAAATTTGCAATGGAGAGGATAAGTGGAAAAATTAATAAAAGGGACGAGTCAAGTGAAGTCTTTTGCCACATTCAAATGATGAAAGATGATTCTGGAAATCACTGAGAGGTAAACATATTCTAATCATTTACTTCGTTTTCTCGCTGGCTCAGTAGTGTGTACTTGCTTTGGCTGTACATACGCTAAAACTGGAGCGAAACAAAGAAGATGACCATGGCCCCTGAGCAAGGATGACACACAAGATCGTGAAGCGTGGAAAAAAAGGTGGTGGAGTGACGGACTATGATCCCAGACCTCTGGGCTTCGATCCCCGGTCAGTCCTAGGGTTTTCGTCTGTCACTTTTTACTTCTTTCGCCAAGGCAATGTCTGTTAATGTGAAAAAATGCCGAAATGCACTGTGGTTCGGAATCTGCGCTATACTGTAGATCCAATTTAATTGGGTGAGTAAGTCAGTTTGATGATCAGAGGGAGTAAACGGCATATAACACTTCTAATAGGTGCATTCCTAGTAAAGAACTGTAGTGTTCAAACCGACCTTCAGGCTGAGTGCAGCTTTACGATTACCTTTTTACCCACGTCAAAGATCAGTGTGCACTAAGCCTCTAGTATCTTCTAATTGAATCTAAACTCCTGGAAATTGAAATAAGAACACCATGAATTCATTGTCCCAGGAAGGGGAAACTTTATTGACACATTCCTGGGGTCAGATACATCACATGATCACACTGACAGAACCACAGGCACATAGACACAGGCAACAGAGCATGCACAATGTCGGCACTAGTACAGTGTATATCCACCTTTCGCAGCAATGCAGGCTGCTATTCTCCCATGGAGACGATCGTAGAGATGCTGGATGTAGTCCTGTGGAACGGCTTGCCATGCCATTTCCACCTGGCGCCTCAGTTGGACCAGCGTTCGTGCTGGACGTGCAGACCGCGTGAGACGACGCTTCATCCAGTCCCAAACATGCTCAATGGGGGACAGATCCGGAGATCTTGCTGGCCAGGGTAGTTGACTTACACCTTCTAGAGCACGTTGGGTGGCACGGGATACATGCGGACGTGCATTGTCCTGTTGGAACAGCAAGTTCCCTTGCCGGTCTAGGAATGGTAGAACGATGGGTTCGATGACGGTTTGGATGTACCGTGCACTATTCAGTGTCCCCTCGACGATCACCAGTGGTGTACGGCCAGTGTAGGAGATCGCTCCCCACACCATGATGCCGGGTGTTGGCCCTGTGTGCCTCGGTCGTATGCAGTCCTGATTGTGGCGCTCACCTGCACGGCGCCAAACACGCATACGACCATCATTGGCACCAAGGCAGAAGCGACTCTCATCGCTGAAGACGACACGTCTCCATTCGTCCCTCCATTCACGCCTGTCGCGACACCACTGGAGGCGGGCTGCACGATGTTGGGGCGTGAGCGGAAGACGGCCTAACGGTGTGCGGGACCGTAGCCCAGCTTCATGGAGACGGTTGCGAATGGTCCTCGCCGATACCCCAGAAGCAACAGTGTCCCTAATTTGCTGGGAAGTGGCGGTGCGGTCCCCTACGGCACTGCGTAGGATCCTACGGTCTTGGCGTGCATCCGTGCGTCGCTGCGGTCCGGTCCCAGGTCGACGGGCACGTGCACCTTCCGCCGACCACTGGCGCCAACATCGATGTACTGTGGAGACCTCACGCCCCACGTGTTGAGCAATTCGGCGGTACGTCCACCCGGCCTCCCGCATGCCCACTATACGCCCTCGCTCAAAGTCCGTCAACTGCACATACGGTTCACGTCCACGCTGTCGCGGCATGCTACCAGTGTTAAAGACTGCGATGGAGCTCCGTATGCCACGGCAAACTGGCTGACACTGACGGCGGCGGCGCACAAATGCTGCGCAGCTAGCGCCATTCGACGGCCAACACCGCGGTTCCTGGTGTGTCCGCTGTGCCGTGCGTGTGATCATTGCTTGTACAGCCCTCTCGCAGTGTCCGGAGCAAGTATGGTGGGTCTGACACACCGGTGTCAATGTGTTCTTTTTTCCATTTCCAGGAGTGTATATAACGAAGGAGATTAGATTTGAGTAAATGTTGCCAGATCCTTTTTAAATTTACACATTTAAGCAACTTAAGAGTCAAATGAAGGAGCAACCCTGTAACAGTTGAGAGCAGATATTTTTGGCCATAGGTTGCTACGGTGGCAGGATTTAAAAAGTTGTTTCATGAGTACTTCCAAGATAACGCTAAAGAGACTAAACCAGACGCGTTGGTCTGGTAGATGCTACGCCATTTATGCACTTAAGGGGGGAGATTCATTGCATTTCTTAAGGACCTGAGAAGAGCGATTCAGTCAGAACGTATCAGTTGACAAATATCCAACATTTCTGAAACATGGACCATTTTCTAACAAACGAATAAACACAGTAAAGACATACATCGACGAGCTATGCGAGGATAAGGGGGGTTGATGGAACCCATAACTAGACTTCGAATCACATTTTATTTATCCAACGATTGACAGTACTTATTCGGAAAGAAATAATTTGTTTTTAACAAATGAATTATGTTATAGATGCAAACTGAGCAATACTACCTTAGTTTATTTCTCTACCTTTGGTGAGCATTTTAAAAATAAAGCACTTAATTTTTTTTCTACGATCTTTCTCATCTGTTTCCAGCACAGATGATTTAATTAAGGACTTACGTTAAAGAATAAATATCGAAATTCTGACGCGAAAGACTTAGCAGCGCTGATATCGAGCTACCTTGACGTATACACAAACCTCCTGATGTATGTAATAGAACTTACAACTGTTGAAAAAGCTTTTTTGTTACTAAATATATTTTAAAAAATTACTTATGCTCTACACTTAGTGAAGAACGGTCATCTAATCTAAGGGAAGAGCTGTCCTTATGGTCACAGGATTGTTTTACTGACGAGCGAGAGTAACGGAGATGTTGAGTAATCTTAAACGGCAGGACTTTAAGCAAGACGCCGTATATCTCGCTAGAACATACTATGAGAAACTGTGAAGGGGAAAGTTTTGTTGACTTGGGAATGGAGTGAGGTAGGCTTGAAAGAGGGGGACTATGCCTCGTTTTACGAACTTGAATCAGTGCCCCCACGTCTTCGCTGCGGCACAGAACTCCTACAGGACGCCATATACGAATAAACGTGTGTAGATGAGTGGATAGTGGGCTTCTAAATCGTTTGCCAACGAGAGACAACAGTAAACATACACTCATTTTCAGAAAAAAACAGCACTTGGAACTACTACAGATAGGACGTTCATATTCACACGACATGTACGGTGGTATGTTCTGCAAAAATGATTAGCATTTCAGTCACTTCGGTTCAACACGAGCCTTGTTGACTAGCAGGCATCCATAATAGATAAGCTTAAACATACACTCAGTTTCAGAGGAAAACAGGACACCCTGTACGACTAGAGGTAGGACGTTCGCATTCACAGGAAATTTACGTTGATATATTCTGCAGAAATACGAGGGCTGTTCAGATGGTAAGCTCCGATTGATCGCTAAATGGGAACCACAGTGAAAATTAGAAATGTTTTATTTTTAACAGTTAGCTACACCATCCAGCTACTTCTCTACGTAGTTGCCGTTCTGACTAAGACATTTGTCGTAGCGTTGTACCAACTTTCCAATACCCTCATCATAAAAGACAGCCGCCAGTGCTTTCCGCCAATTCTCTACGCTGGCCTACAGCTCGTTTTCTGTGCCAAAATGTTGTATTCATAGCCAGCGGTTCATGTGAGCAGAAATGAAACGCAGGGGGAGTCAATTACGGGCTGTATTGTGGGTAGTCAAACATTTCCAATTGAAAACGATGCAGGAGCATCTTCATTGCCCCTTCAGAATGCGGCTGAGAATATTGCCTTGTAGAAGAAACTGCACGACAGTTATGTAATGTTGGCTGTATAGCTTGAGGCGAAATTTCTCACCAGGTCCTCGTACTTGGCGGGAGACACTATTCTCTAGACAACTTTACGCGATCACTGTGAGCTCAGAAATGAGAGGAGTGACGTGATGCTATCTAGGGTCATACTAGAGACACTGCCCAACACATCTGTGCAAAGCTTTATAGGATTATCATAGTTGTTTCCATTTCGCGATCAATCGGAGCTTACTTTCTGAACAGCCCTCGTAATTAGCGTTTATTACTTCGGCTCAGCATGAGCCTTGTTGACTAGTACGTACGGGGTCCACCATGGGCCTTGATAACTCGTTCTATGGGTGATGGCAACGACGCGTATAAGGCGCGAATGGCGTCCTGTGAGATAGCCATCCATGGTTCCAAAGTTCATCTGTGGTGGTTGGCATTGGGTCACAGCACTGCACCGGCTGGCAACAAGTCTGATGAATTTGTAGGCCACGGTAAAAGGCTGGCATCCTACGACACCAAGAGCGGATGGGTTCGTGCAGTCCATGTAGTCGTGCATTGTCTTGATGGAAAATGGCATCTGAGGTGTTGTACAGAGGGTATGGCTAAGGGTCGCAGGATTCATTCACGTAGGTCACACTTGTCGCAGTGTCCTGGATACGCACCAGCTGTGATTTATGGTTGTACTCAATAGCACCCCACACCATAAGGCCTTGAGTTGGCGCTGTATGTCTTGTGCAATGCAGTCGCTGCGGTTCCACTCCCCCTGCCTGCGGCGAACCCAAATACGACCATCATTTTCAAACAAACAGAACCTGGATGCGTCCAAAAACACTGTCTAATGCCATGCCTGTACGCAGTCATGTCGTCCCATAAAACATTGCTGTCAAGCATGTTTCTGAACATTCGTCAAAGATAGGCGGAGAAGTGGACGACATGTACCTAACCCATGCCATAATAAACGGCGATGAACTGTCACCCCTGATAGTGAACGATGTGTTCCACTGTTGCACCAGAGCCGAGGAGGACGCAGATCTGTCATGCAATGCCATTCGGATGAGGCATCGATCTTCTCGGGGAATGATCTGCGTGGTGCGATGTGACCCATCTCATCGTATTCTGCGGCCTTCCGTGAACCATTCTGCACACACCCGTTGCACTGCCGAAACACTTCGTCCCGCACAAGCAGCAGTTTCCCGGATGGACGCACATTCTCACGTGCTGATAATGCACCCTCTTTCAAACTTACTAATTTGACGGTACGGTTCGCGCACACGTCTGCGAGGCATCCTACACGTCTGTTCAAGTCACGCTGATCCATTACCTTCGGTTTGCAACAACGGCAAGAGCCGCAGGCACCGGTAGGTGGTGTTGCGCCGCGATATTAATGTTGACCTTGAATCCGCGGTCCGACATGGTTCAATTTCTGCGCGACATACTGATGTGCATATCCTGCGAATGTGAACGTACTATCTCTGCTCGTTCAAGACGTTCCATTTTTTATGAGCATGAGTGTATTAAGGGCACTAATCCATCCACACATGAAAATACCGCCACCACACGCCTGGACGTTGCTCTAAGTGGCACGCATCGCCTTTAGACGTTTTCGAGGTATTCGAGCTCTACTTGTCCTGTACCCCTCGTATACTTCGACCACCACATTTCCGACCACGTTTAGCGGGCCAGATAAGACCTCTGCCTCACCTACGGGGTTGTTAGTAACTACTCGAGGTGATGGAGATGTATACAATCGAGCCGCCAGGAACTACCACAGCGTCTGCGGTTGCCAGCTTCACCTCTCAGACGACACGAGAACAGGTCACAAGGACAGAAAAAGTGTTGCAAGACGTCAAAGGGGTGCTCAAGGAACTCAACACAAGATCTCGGCCCCTCTCAACGGGGCAATGAAGTAGGAGCCGTTCTGCGGAAGTCGGGGATGCCTCGTTCAGACCCCGGCGAAAGTCTAACAACGGACGAATCCTGAGAAGAAGTAGACTTCCTGTCCCAACATGCCCGGCTGTAGTCATCTTATCTTACCTTCTCTTCTCAAGAAAATAGTGATTAATCAGTTGGTCTTTCCAACTCGCTAGCTCTGCCTAACAAGTCAGGAAATTATCTCCAGATAACAAGGGGTAGACCTCTCAAATCACATCCAGCTCCCAAAAACCGATATCTCATACATCACCAAATATATAAGTCAGACGGGCATAGCCTTATGGTGCTTCTAACATACAAATTTATGGATACTCAGACGGGGAGGAAGTCTAACATGTCTTGGATTCCGATGGATCCACAACCGCTTCAAGTCTCCGCACCGGACCCTTTCTGCCGCTCCCGCTGCTTTCCGAGTTGTGGCATCTTCGCAGTGAGTCACATCCGCTGCTGCTCTTCCAGCACCCGTTCACTGGGTGCCGCTTCGTAGTGGTTACCACTGGTTGTCTCGAGCTCCTCTCCTCGTAGGACCGTGCTGAACGCTCTGTCCTGTTCCTCGATATATTATCCAGGATAGATAGCTTTCAGTTATCAAGCTGTGAAGACATTCTCTCACAGAAGCGTACTTTGTTTAGTTACAATAATAAACAGTTGCGTCGTAAAGGTGTGTTTAGTTACTCCTCAGCAGAGAACCAATTTGCATCGCAACTATAAATCCAGGCGACTTATTTCCATGCGCAATATGGTAGTGTTTATGTGTCCATGCTAATGTCTGCACTCTGTGACGTGCAGTGAGTAGAGGCACACGTGCGGGTGGTGGCTTCTACAATCTCCAGCAGAGATCGGTTTGGATGGTGTGACTGCTCACTTGTCGTTGTTGTTCAATATCGATTCTCGAAGTGTTTGGTGAACTGTGGCGAGTATATCTGTTGTTGCAACCTGCAAGTAGTTGACGTAGACATCCGCTACCTACACTTTGTTGTCGATGACATCTGACTATCACAGAGGCTGTCTTCTCCAAAGGAGATACTCAAGGCAGACCCTTGTCAAAGGGGCAAGTGAAATACCCCTGCTTGCTCCACGGTAGAGACTAAATATCCTGTGTGCCTGGTATCCATGAAGTGTCCACGTTTTAAATCCAATGTTGCCTTGCTTCTTGTGCATCCTGCATGTAATCTTCACGCCGGTAGTCAGTACAACGTCTGAAAAAATTTCTGTTAATGACGTACTATTCCATTCGCCGTGGCATGCACTAGATATTTGTAATACAGTTTATCTTAAAGGTTCTAACACCCAGGATGTTCATTCACAGAAAGAATTTACCGACTTGTGAGGTTTCTTCCTCTCCTGCTCTACATGGGAATGTAGTCAGGCAGATAACCTCGTACAGGAAATACCTGTATCACACAAGGGAGTGGAACACTTTAGATTGGAGTGTCGGTAGTTCGAGGTGGCCATTAAGATTTATTCCATATTACATACACTAGTGACTGTAACATGGCACAGAACATAGCGACCGTTGTGACATCTGTCTCCAGACTTAGGCGATCGGCGCTTCCTAAATCATCTCTTCGGCGTTGATGTGCTTTGCAAACCTCATCATGTAATGAGTGATTCAATTTCCATGAAAGGAGAGTGTTCCTTCCCGGGTGCCTCTTGTGGTAGGCATAGTTGTTTCAGACGCAAAGTATTCATTGTCACAATAGCAGCTGGAATGTCGCACCAGCCACGTTACACAGAAACAAGTGTCTACAATAGATTACGCGTACTCTGAAGGAATACCGAAAGGTAGTGATTTTGAGACACAATTTCACTGTTTGTTCTCAACAGGTCTACTTTCATGTGGAAATTTATGCAACAGAAGCGCTCATTTCAGCCGTATTCTTCTAGCAATTTGGGCATACTGCCGTCATGTAGTCCATTACTGTGATGAAATTCCCATTTTAGGCTCTTGGTAAAATATTGTTACATACAAGTAAGTCACACATTGACTCAAGCCCCAGGTGGTTGCTCATCTCTTGTGGCAAACATTTTGAATGGCTTTTTAACTTTTTAACTGTACTCGGTTTTCATTCACGGGTTCGCCCCAAGAATCTCAAGATACTGGTCTCAACAAGTGACTCAGCAGCAAGCGAAGTCAGTACCACGATCTTCTCCTGCTAAAGTTCACAGTGCAACGGTTCGGCAGCACAGATCACGAATCATCTTTCAGTACCACCACGCGTTAATTCAAGCAGCCATTACACGTATAGGGGTGTGGCGATAGACAGAAAAATAGTTTAAGCGACATCTCTCAATAGTAAGGTTAGTATATCGGCCAACGACCAATGCAATAAAGACACAGTCACTGTCACTTCGAAAGCAACATCTGAACAGCAACAGATACACAAACATATACTTCTAACTGGTAGTCCGAAATCTATACAATACGTGATCCATTTTTATTTGAGTACTTGGAGCGATTGTTGACGCCAACAGCTTTTTTCCAGGTCCAGGTATCAGAAAACCTCAGATCTCACAGTAGATAGCGCAAGTACCACTCAAGTGATAACCGTGGATACTCTAGTCCTGACATTCGCCACATCCGGTGTTATATGGGAGCTCATCAGACACTGGTCCCAGTACCAGACATCTTCTGGACTTCAAACAGGTCAAGAACACTGGACTGAAGCTGCATTCGAAACAGTAAATTACGGAAGGAAATCTAGTTATAAAATCATTAGTAATATATTTCATAATCAACTAACATAACAATGGACATACTGTTAATATCTGCGGCTGTCCAGTGTTAAGGGGCACTGCTGGAGTTTTGAGGTGGAGAGCCGTCTACTACAGAATCCTCAACGCTGGCGCATCTCGAGAAATCTGCGCCACTACCATCTGCAGCCAGGTCAACACCAGGGGGTTACAGCGCTACCAAAACCGTCTGCGTCATGTTGATCGTTACGAGGCCACGGTGCTTTCCAACCATACCACATTCCAGTATCCTTCGGGCACGAAGCACGAAGAGAGGTACGTAACGGCATTGACTTCTTATCAACGAAACACTGGCTGCTAAGAAACGGAGTATGTCATGTACTCCACATTTTGGGTTGCATTTCTTTCGTGATGTGCGGGTTAAGAATGATGTATTCTACTTCAGATTTCGTCATGCAGCTATCTCAGTATCATTGTCAGCCAAGGACCAGATGTTTGTCGTTTGATGTCTCTTTGGTTGCCGGCCGGTGTGGCCGTGCGGTTAAAGGCGCTTCAGTCTGGAACCGCGTGACCGCTACGGTCGCAGGTTCGAATCCTGCCTCGGGCATGGATGTGTGTGATGTCCTTAGGTTAGTTAGGTTTAATTAGTTCTAAGTTCTAGGCGACTGATGACCTCAGAAGTTAAGTCGCATAGTGCTCAGAGCCATCTCTTTGGTTATTTCCAGCGTTCGAACCTATCACAGTTGTGCTGGGATCTCGTGCTACACAGTTTTTAGCGTAAACTCCACAACTGTTACTCCAACTTTGTCTCTATATAATTCATCTGTTTCTCGGTATTGTAATTAACTTTTAGTAAGAAGACCTAGTTTATCGGATAGCTCATTTTTGTAATCATCGTCTTCATTTAATCGTACACACAATGCCGAGGCTGTCTTGCAATATTTTAAAATCTTAACGAAATGTTGTCCATTATTTAACAGTGTCTGTGAGTACAATTTTGCGCTACAGTCGTCTGCAGCGCTGGACGAAAATAGGTTATTAACAAATCTGGCAGGTCTTCTCGGCTTTCAGTTATGAAATACATTTGTTTTCTTTGTTTATCTGCGGTAAATCTCAGTTCGCTTCTTGGCCCTATGGGCAAATCTACAAACGACGAATTCGTAGCTGGGCCTTGTAATGTTTTTAGATACTTGTCGAGAACTTTGCTTCTGGCAGTACTTGCAAGTATGAGAAATTACCATCCCCTGTCGTCCAGACCACGCACAAAACTGTTGGTTCCCATGTAAACGTTTGGATTAATGCGTTTTGAGATCAGGGGTAGTAAAGAGCGGACCACTTCTAGCACGACCAAAGTAGCAAAGCACCTTGGTATTGACCGTGCTTAACTGAGATCTATGTAAATATTCTGCTATTAAGCGGACACCGTTCAGATAAATGGAACTTCTTTCCATATTCAAATTTTAGTAGTTTCGCCGACCGCGGTGGCTGAGCGGTTCTAGGCGCTTCAGTCCGGAACCGCGCGACTGCTAAGGTCGCAGGTGCGAATCCTGCCTCGGGCATGGATGTGTGTGATGTCCTTAGATTAGTTAGGTTTAAGTAGTTCTAAGTTCTAGGGGACTGATGGCCTCAGATGTTAAGTCCCATAGTGCTCAGAGCCATTTGAACCATTTTTAGTAGTTTCTGACACAGCCTGACAAAGCGAGAAGGACATTGCGAAATGAAGGTACAACATCACGATCCTGTTTCATTGATGAGTGTCAAAAACGAATTTTGCGACGAACGTATTTTATATTTGGCTTTGCTTGTGTACTCCTGATTTGAAAGTCATCCTGTAATCATTTACGTCTTTCAATTTTACCCCCTCTATTACAATGAACTGTGTAAAACAGAAATGATAGTCACGCACGTAACTTCCTGTCAAGTATTTTCACCTCTGCGTTGAAAAATGCTCCGAAACTTTGGGCGCGTAGAACTTGAGTTTAGCTCACTTATAGTTTCGACGAAGAAGTTGATTCCGGGACTCCATAAATCAGATGAAAAGGTTGGTAACATGTCCTTGAAAAGTGGTCTTACATCACCCCACATAGCTCTGAGTAAATGTGTAAATTACGTAGTGTTCCGACGTGAACAGTTTAAGGAAGTGATGTAGCAGACAAACGTATCACTACTCACTACAAATATTGTTCCATTAAATGTTTTGTGCACTATTTTTTTAGTATAATGATGGCAGGTAAGGCAATTAAAATGGAAAAAGGATTCTGTCTCTGGCCTGCCGCTGTGACCGAGCGGTTCTAGGTGCTTCAGTTTGGAACCACACGACCAGATGTTAAGTTCCATAGTGCTCAGAGCCATTTGAACCATTTTTTGATTCTGTTTCTGAAAAATTTGTTTGTTTGTGAAAGTTCTCCTAAGAAAGCCACATAACTTTGCTGTGATCATTCTTTGTATTTTTGATGTAGTTTCTGAACCGAGCTATTTTGAACTGTTCGCCTCGGTAGGTATGGCGTCAGCGCGGCGGGTTGCTAACCGAAGAAAAATGGTTCAAATGGCTCTGAGCGCTATGGGACTCAACTGCTGTGGTTATAAGTCCCTTAGAACTTAGAACTACTTAAACCTAACTAACCTAAGGACAGCACACACATCCATGCTCGAGGCAGGATTCGAACCTGCGACCGTAGCGGTCGTGCGGTTCCAGACTGTAGCGCCTTTAACCGCTCGGCCACTCCGGCGGGCTGCTAACCGAAGAGGCCCGGCTTCGATTCCCGGCTGTGTAGGAGATTTCCTCTGCTGGGGAATTGGTTGTTGTGTTGTCATTACATTCGTATCGTCATTACTGACAAGAAGACCCCCTCAAACAAATTGTCTTGCTGTCTTGCTGTCTCGCCATCTGCTTTGTCATGAACTGAAAGCCAATAAATTTAAATAAAAAACTTTTTTAAGGTATTTAACTATCTCTGTTAAGTCTTTTTAATTATATGTGAATCGATATTTTCTATTTTAAGAGGAATTTGGAAAATGGATGCTATTTCGGAAATAAAAATAATTCTTCGTATTACGAATGTACCAAATGATACCTTTGCAGCATTCCTGACGACTGTAAAAATTGCGCCTGTTGATAATGACTCATATGTCATAATGACTCATATGTCACGCTGTTACGATGTTAGGTAGGTGTACCACTTTTTTGGCTATCTTAATCGTCCGAAGTGAAACATGGACGATAAATAGTTTGGACAAGAAGAGAATAGAAGCTTTCGAAATGCGGTGCTACAGAAGAATGCTGAAGATTAGATGGGTAGATCACATAACTAATGAGGAAGTATTGAATAGGATTGGGGAGAAGAGAAGTTTGTGGCACAACTTGACCAGAAGAAGGGATCGGTTGGTAGGACATGTTCTGAGGCATCAAGAGATCACCAATTTAGTATTGGAGGGCAGCGTGGAGGGTAAAAATCGTAGAGGGAGACCAAGAGATGAATACACTAAGCAGATTCAGAAGGATATAGGTTGCAGTAAGTAATGGGAGATGAAGAAGCTTGCACAGGATAGAGTAGCATATAGAGCTGCATCAAACCAGTCTCAGGTCTGAAGACCACAACAACAACAACAATCGTCCGAACCTATCGATTCACAGATAAAAACTATGCGAAATACGTCGTTGAAGCTACTGACAGATCTAGCTGCTGGAGAGGACTCTCTGATACCCCACACAGCTATGTTACCAACCGATTTATCGATTAATTTTAAGCGATTTCAGTTCCTATTAAAGGTTTCGTTTGCAGTAACGATAAACAAAGCTCAAGGTAAGGCAGAGGGTTAAGAGGAAAGAGGGGCCGGGTGCAGCGGGTGAAGGACGGAAATGGAGAGTGAGATGGGGTAGAAGGTGATGCACAGAGAGAGAGAAGGGGCATGAGATGGACAAAGCGAAGGGGGGGGGGGGAAGGAGGAGATGGGCAGAGAGGGTGGAGGAAGGAGTTTAGGGCGTATATCCAATTCCCAAACATATTTAGAAATTGCCAGGTTCGCTAATAATTATGAAACCTGTGTGAACAGCGACGGATGAGCCGCCCTAGTGCTCTTTCCCGGTAATAAAATTGGAGCTTTGCACTTGGAGATAAGAAGTAGTTTAATAGCAAATTGTCATGTCATTCATTCATTTATTCTGAGCTATCGACGATGCGACTAATAACGGAAACAGGCAAAAGTGATTATTGATAGATAAAAATGATTTACACCGGCGCTGTTATAGCCTGCGTTGAGGCAGAGTATGGAGGCTCGGGAGCACGCAGGCTGGCGACATAGCTTACACGCGTGGCCGTGGGAGCGCTATCGCATTATCTCCTGGACTATCGGCGCGGCCGCCACTGCGTGTGTAGGAGCCGGTGACTGCGCAGTGGCGCCGACAGCAGTCCTTCTCTACGATAGCCATGGGCGTTGCCGAGACCCTGCAGATGCCCAGCTTCAAGCTGCAGGTACCACGAGCCTTTCGCCAGCCTTTACTGTAACGGTACGATCATGGTTACTAGAATACACGGTAAGTACCAGGGGCGCTCAATAAGTAATGTAATACTTTTTTCCTCAGACAATTTTAGCTGAAAAAATTGCGGAATTTATCGTGAGACAGCGGGAATATTTCCGCTTCATCCCCTGCAGTTTCGTGTTGTTCCGATAGGTGGCGATGCTATACATAGCCTTCAAAGTGGCTTCTGTAACGGACGTGCGTTGCAAGCAGCGAGAAGTCATTAAGTTTCTTTTGGCGAGGAACCAGAGCCATTCATAGGCAATTACAGAATGTCTACAGAGATCTGAGAGTGAACAAAAGCACGTTGAGTTATTGGGCGAGGAGCCTGTCATCATCACTACAAGGTCGCGCAAATCTGTTCTACCTTCCGCATGCTGGCCGGCCACACACAGCCTTGACCTTTTAGCCGCATGGTGTAGCCAGTGGCTCCTGAAAATCAATCCTCTGAAGACCCAGGCAATCATTGTAGGTCGTACCACTCGCTCCTTCCGGCTCCTTTGTTTCTCCCTTACCATCTGCAACCGTCCTGTCTGCCTCTCCCCCACCCTCACCTACCTTGGGCTTACCACTGACCGACACCTCACCTGGGTGCCTCATCTCATGGACTGTGTGGCTGGTCCTGGCGGAGGTTCGAGTCCTCCCTTGGGCATGGATATTGTGTTTGTCCTTAGGGTAATTTAGGTTAAGTAGTGTGTAAGCTTAGGGACTGATGACCTTAGCAGTTAAGTTCCATAAGATTTCACAGACATTTGAATTTTTGATCCCTCATCTCTACTCTATGCGAACCAAAGCCCACAACCACCTCCGACTCCTGAAACTCCTCTCTGGCCGGAAATGGAGATTGAACCCCTCTACCATCCTCCACACATACAAATCCTTAATCTATCCCATCCTCTGTTACGCCAGTCCCACCTGGATATCCTCCTCCCTCCAGATCCCCAGATCCTAGAGCATCATGCACTCTGCCTCACCTTCTGTATAGGTCTCCCAACCCCCACGCGGATCCTCTACGACCTGACTCCTTTCCCCCATCTGCTCCTATTCCTTGAACATATCCATGTCCTCTACACCTCCTGCCGCCTTGATTCCCCTCATCCCCTGGTTGCTCCTCTTCTCCCCAACCCACACCCTTGCCGCACCTTTACCGTTGTGTCCCCCCTACCCTCCACCCCTAAATCCTTCATCTCCTTTCCCAAGGTGGCTTCCGTCGACCCCTCCCTTCCTCAGTCATTTTCCTGGGCTACCTCTCCTCCCTTCCATCCTGTTTTTTCCCCACCTATCCTCTCTCTCTGCCTCCTTTCTCTCCCCTGAGTCGTTTTCTCTCCCATCCACTGCCTTTCCCACTCCTTCTCGTGTCCACTCAGCCCCCCTTTTCTTCTATGTCCCCTCCCTCCATCGGCTCCCCCCTTTTCCCCTTTCCTCTCCTTCCCCCTTTTTTCCCCTTCATCGGTGTGGGTCCTCCCCCCCCCCCCTTCCGTCTGCTGTCGTGTCGCCTCTACAGTGCTGTTTTAAGTGAGTGTTCAGTGTTGTGCGTCCACTGTCAGTGTTGCGAATAGCCACCGTACTGTCACTAGTTGTGTTTTTATCTTGTGCGAACAGAAACCAGACTGTCAATGCGTTTTTAAATTGTGCGTGTCTCCTTCCTGTGTGTCTTCATCTGCATCGTCAACGCCGTTTTTTTTGTGTTTTAAGTTCTGCAACTTTCCGCCATTTTACTGTTATTAACAAAGTCACCGTTTAATCGCCGTTTTATATTGTTTGTTTAACTTTTCTCTCAGCTGTGCAGCAGCGTATTAAGCTGTTGTCAGCCCACCCCTCCCCAGGTGGGGGGGGGGGGGACGAAAATCAATAAAGGAAAAAAAAGCCACACACAGCTATGACTCCTGCAGTGTTGAACGTGCAGACATTCTCATTCGAGGTGATCAACGGATCACAAACAAACACTTCCCTGCTCAACTGCACGACTTTTTTGGCAGTGCAGGCACACTCGTCCACCAGCTGAGTTACTCAAAGGTGTGTGCCTGTTGGGTTCCTCGCCGCCTAACAGAAGACCATGAAGAGCAACGAAGGACCGTCTGTGCGGAATTGGTTGTCCGTTGCGGGGCTGACTGTGACAGCTTTTTGTCGAACTTCGTCACAGGCGGTGAAACATGCACTCATCACTTCGAACCGGAAACAAAACGCCTATCCATGGAGTGCAACACACCACCTCTCTCCGAAGAAAAAGTTAAAAGCCGCATCCTCAGCCAGTAAAGTCTTGGGGAAGTTCTTCTGGAAATCTTTTATGTCCTCCCTCATGGTGCAACGATCAATTCTGAAGTATATTGTGCTATCCTCAGGAAATTCAAGACACGCTATCAGCGTTTTTATAGCCACAAGAAATGCAAACGAACTTCTCCTTCTCCATGACAACGTAAGACTCACACAAGTTGTCCCACCAGAGAGGAGCTGAAGAAACTTCATTGGACTGTTATCATCCACCCTACAGCCAAGATTTCGCAATTTCTGACTTTTATCCGCCTGGCCCAATGAAGGATGCGGGAACCACTACATGGATATGGGGAAGTTATCAATGCAGCAAGGTGTTGGCTGTGATGTCGACCAGTAGAGAGGTACTGTGCGGGAATACAGGCCATCCCAATAAGGAGGCGTAAGGCCGTCGCATTGAACAGACATTCTGTGAGGAGTGGCAAAATAGCTGACCCTCTCACCTCAACACCACACAGAAGCGTACCAGTAGATTTCCTTGAATAAAACAGCTTAAACGGCTGGTTGCCTTGCTAATGAATTAATGTGTTAAACATCTGATGTTAACCATATGATTGTGGAAGAGTTTAGAAAAGGTTTGAAATTCTGTTTAAAGTACATTGGAACTCCTCAGGTACTCAATGATTATGACATCATATCTCCAGATCTATTTGTCGTACAATGATATAATTTCGCAAGTAAATTAAATGATGTATGTGGATACTGTCTGCTAGATGTGTTGCGAATAGAGTTAATAGAACAAAAGAAATAAATTAAAACGTAAAAACTGATGCTGAATTTTTACTGCATGAACATCGGAAATGTGTGTGTGGGGAAGGCTGGGGTTGGGGGTTGTGGGGGGAGTACCTGAGAAAGAGTCTGATAGAAGTTTGAAATTATATGTAAAGTTAGTTGGAAATCGCTAAATGTTCTCGTTCTCAAATGCTGGATGTAAATAGTCTCAGTAATTTCTGCATCGTGATCTATGCTGCCTCAATACATATACACAGTTTGTGAGTGTAACACCTGCCTTACTATGTCAAACCTTCAACGTAAGACTTCCACTTCCTCCACCACCAATTCTCTGTCTATCTCCTCCTACCAAATTCTCTGTCCATTTTCTCCATCCCCCGCTCTATCTGCTTGTTCCCTCTCTGTCCATCTACTCCTCCTCCCCTAGGTCTCCATGTCCTCTTTCCTCTTCTCTCTGTTCATCTACTCCTCTTTTCCTTTTCTGACCATCTGCTCCTTTTTCCTCTCAGTCCATCTCCTCCTCTTCCCTTTTCCTGTCCATTTCCTCCTAACTTTCTCTCTGTCCATATCCTCCTCCCCCTCTCTCTGCCCATCTCTTTCTCCACTCTCTCTCTGTCCATATCTTTCTATTTCCTTCCTGAGGCCATCTCCTCCTCTCCCCTCTCTCTGTCCATCTTCTCCTCCTCCTCTTCTCTTTCCATCTCCAACTTCCCTCTTCTCTCTGCCAAACCTATGCTCCCTTCTCTCTCTCTGCGTATCTCCTCCTTGTCGTTTCTGAGTCCATCTCCTCCTCTCCCGTGTCTCTATCTCCTCCTCCTCCTCCTCTTTTCTTTCCATGTCCTCCTTCCCTCTTCTCTCTGACCACCCATTTGCTCCCTTCTCTCTCTCTCTCTCTGCCTATCTCCTCCTTGTCCATTCTGAGTCCATTTCCTCCTCTCCCCTGTCTTTGTTCATCTCCTCCTCCTCCTCTTCTATTTCCATCTCCTCCTTCCCTCTTCTCTCTGCCCACCCTTTGCTGCTGGTTCTTACACCTGGCTGGCTGATGGTTCTTACACCCACAATATTTCTTTCCAGGTAGTAAATAATACATGCACCAAGTTTGGTTGAAATCGTTCAAACAGTTTCGGACGTAATTTTTATCCCTGGCTTTGCCGACATACGAACATGTCACATATATTTAACGTAGTTCACACGTACTTGTACACATATTTTATCAGTATCTCTAACGAATTTCGTCCTGCAGTTTCGTTGTAACGTAGCTCTGTGTTTATGGCATCATTATCTCCTGAACTACGAGTCGTGGAATGATATAATTTTGTAAGTACATCCCGTGGTATATGTGGATACTGCCTGCGAAATGTGTTACGAATAGAGTAAGTAGTAAGGGAGTAATATGTTAAAACGGCATGCATAAAGATGTAGTTTCTCGAGCTGCTCAAGGCGTATGACGTCATATTTCCTGAACTACGCGTCGTACAATGATATATTTTTGGAAGCACATTCAGTGGTACATGTGAAAACTGTATCCTAAATGTGTTGCAAACACAGTTAGAAGTAAAAAGTAATAAATTAAAAGGTCATATCTGATGCGGCAGTTTTAATACCTGAACAGCCAAAATGTAGTAACCGATAAAATGTTTTTCGTTTCATCGTTTTGTGGGGGTTGTCACAGAGAAAAAGTCATGTAATGGTTTGAAATTACGAGCAAAGTTGATTGCAAGTCTCTATGTGCTCTCATTCACAAACATTAAAAGAATTTAATGTGGCTATTTGCATATTGTGAGCTACGCATGTTTTATACCACTACCCGCTACCTCTTCGGTAGGAAGATGGTTCTTACCACCACACTGGTATTTTCCAAACAGTAAGTATATGTGTACCAAGTTTTGTTTAAATAGATGTGGTTTAGGAGGAAATGCAGAACATACATCGTCCATATTTACAATATGTATCAATACCGAAAACAAAATTTTTGTTGGCCCTGCAAAGCATCAGATATGGAACCTTCAACTGGGATTGAGTGCCACATTTAGCCATTTACAATATAAATAGGCTTAGTGCTGACGCATATTTAACTCATACGCAATTGTGAATACAATCTTGACTTTTCATGTTATACTGTATCATTATTATTATTATTATTATTGTTAATAACTTATTTATTGGGCAAATAAACAAATAAAATTGTCTTTATTTAAAAACATATAGGTTTATAAGACATATAATGTAAAGTCACAGCCTTTCGCTATCTTCAGACGACCATTCGTTACTGACAGTCAGAAAAATAACCTGAAATACACTATGTGATCAAAAGTATGCGGAAACCGCACTGAAAATGACTTATAAGTTTGTGGTGCCCTCCATGGAATGCTGGAATTCAATAAGGTGTTGGCCCACCCTAAGCGTCGATCATAGCTTCCACTCTCGCAGGCATACGTGCAAACAGTTTCTGGAAGGTACCTTGGGGAATAGCAGCCTATTCTTCATGGGGTCTGCACAGAGGAGAGGAATCGACGTTGGACGTGAGGCCTGGCACGAAGTCGGCTTTCCAAAACATTCCGAAGTTGTGCTTTAGGATCAGGTCAGGACTCTGTGCAGGCCGCTCCATTATGGGGATGTTATTGTCATGTAACCACTCCGACACAGGCCCTGCATTATGAACAGGTGCTTGATCGTGTTGAAAGATGATATCGTCATCCCCGAATTGCTCTTCAACAGTGAGAAGCAAGAAGGTGCTTAAAACATCAGTGTAGGCCTGTGCTATGATACTGCCATGCAAAACAACAAGGAGTGCAAGCCCCCCTCCATGAAAAACACGACCACACCATAACACCACTGCCTCCGAATTTTGCTGTTGGCACTACACCCACTGGCAGATGACATTCACTGGGCATTTTCGATGCACAAAGCTGCCATTGGATCGCCACATTGTGTACCATGATTCGTTACTCCACACATCGTTTTTCCACTGGTCAATCGTCCGATGCTTATGCTCCTTACACCTAGCAAGGCGTGGTTTGGCATTTACTGGCGTGATGTATGGCTTATGAGCAGTCGCTCGATCATGAAATCCAAGTTTTATCACCTCCCGCTTAACTGTCATAGTACCTGCAGTGGGTCCTGATGCATTTTGGAATTCCTGTGTGATGGCCTGGATAGATGTCTGCCTATTGTACATCATAACCCTCATTAACTGTTGGTGGTCTCTGTCAGTCAACAGACGAGGTTGCCCTGTACGCTTTTGTGCTGTACATGTCCCTTCACGTTCCCATTTCACCATCACACCAGAAACAGTGGACCTAGGCATGTTTAGGAATGTGGAAATCTCGCGTAAAGACATATGACAAAAGTGACATCCAATCACCTGACCACATTCGAAGTCTGTGAGTTCCGCAGAACGCCCTATTCTGCTCTCTCACGATGTCTAATGACTACTGAGGTCGGTGATATGGAGTACCCGGCAGTAGATGGCAGCACAATGCACCTAATATGAGAAACCAATTATCCTATAAATCAGTATTCTTATACGTAAGTTCTTTTATTTGTTTTCCATAATTCCTAATAACTACATTTACAGCTGTTCTCATAGTTAATGTTTTCTCTACACTTAGTTTTATTATTTCTGTAAAAACTCTTCTACTTCACTGCAATATGTAGGCTTTTTTGCCCGAATTTTTCTCTCATCATTAGGCTCATTACTAATCTGTAAATAAAATCCGGAGGATGACTGATGCAGAGCTCGAACAGTATCACCATTCGACCTGTGTTTGGGAGGAAGCTTCAACTGTTCCTTTTTCAAATCTCTTTCATAATCCGAATCAGCAAAATGTGATGAGCACGCACACACACAACTGAGTTGGTTTGTGAGATTGTCCGCACTTTGTATCTGCACAGTGAGTGGACTAATGTGTGCAAACTTAGCTTACTACTTAATGCACAAATGGTCAAAACATCTGAACTGTCTTCTCAAGCCCATGGTGTTAAACAGATATTCTATATAAATGTGGACCTATAAGGCAGCTAATATCATGTGCAGATCGTAACCAAAATCATTAGAAATACTGTTGTCACTTAACTACACTCCTGGAAATTGAAATAAGAACACCGTGAATTCATTGTCCCAGGAAGGGGAAACTTTATTGACACATTCCTGGGGTCAGATACATCACATGATCACACTGACAGAACCACAGGCACATAGACACAGGCAATAGAGCATGCACAATGTCGGCACTAGTACAGTGTATATCCACCTTTCGCAGCAATGCAGGCTGCTATTCTCCCATGGAGACGATCGTAGAGATGCTGGATGTAGTCCTGTGGAACGGCTTGCCATGCCATTTCCACCTGGCGCCTCAGTTGGACCAGCGTTCGTGCTGGACGTGCAGACCGCGTGAGACGACGCTTCATCCAGTCCCAAACATGCTCAATGGGGGACAGATCCGGAGATCTTGCTGGCCAGGGTAGTTGACTTACACCTTCTAGAGCACGTTGGGTGGCACGGGATACATGCGGACGTGCATTGTCCTGTTGTAACAGCAAGTTCCCTTGGCGGTCTAGAAATGGTAGAACGATGGGTTCGATGACGGTTTGGATGTACCGTGCACTATTCAGTGTCCCCTCGACGATCACCAGTGGTGTACGGCCAGTGTAGGAGATCGCTCCCCACACCATGATGCCGGGTGTTGGCCCTGTGTGCCTCGGTCGTATGCAGTCCTGATTGTGGCGCTCACCTGCACGGCGCCAAACACGCATACGACCATCATTGGTACCAAGGCAGAAGCGACTCTCATCGCTGAAGACGACACGTCTCCATTCGTCCCTCCATTCACGCCTGTCGCGACACCACTGGAGGCGGGCTGCACGATGTTGGGGCGTGAGCGGAAGACGGCCTAACGGTGTGCGGGACCGTAGCCCAGCTTCATGGAGACGGTTGCGAATGGTCCTCGCCGATACCCCAGGAGCAACAGTGTCCCTAATTTTCTGGGAAGTGGCGGTGCGGTCCCCTACGGCACTGCGTAGGATCCTACGGTCTTGGCGTGCATCCGTGCGTCGCTGCGGTCCGGTCCCACGTCGACGGGCACGTGCACCTTCCGCCGACCACTGGCGACAACATCGATGTAGTATGGAGACCTCACGCCCCACGTGTTGAGGAATTCGGCGGTACGTCCACCCGGCCTCCCGCATGCCCACTATACGCCCTCGCTCAAAGTCCGTCAACTGCACATACGGTTCACGTCCACGCTGTCGCGGCATGCTACCAGTGTTAAAGACTGCGATGGAGCTCCGTATGGCACGGCAAACTGGCTGACACTGACGGCGGCGGTGCACAAATGCTGCGCAGCTAGCGCCATTCGGCGGCCAACACCGCGGTTCCTGGTGTGTCCGCTGTGCCGTGCGTGTGATCATTGCTTGTACAGCCCTCTCGCAGTGTCCGGAGCAAGTATGGTGGGTCTGACACACAGGTGTCAATGTGTTCTTTTTTCCATTTCCAGGAATGTATAATGCATGAATTAATAAAAGTTCGAGGTCTATTCTAGAAAGACAAAGCAGCTATTCCCTTTTTTATTCAACATATAATTTATCAACTGTATTTTCAGGGGTCAAGTGATGCACAACAATCATGTTAAATTACTTTTGACATTCAATAACAAAATATTAAACTCTTGGACATATTGATTTGACAATTATTAAAATCGCTATTTCTACATATGAAAACATATATTTATACATATGAAAATCTTCATTAGCTCATTTAAATCGATCATGTCGTAGCTGGTCAATGCACTGAATTGGTGGAGAATAAATTTACTTTTTGAACCAATGAAAAACTCTCATGTACTCAATGTGAGGGTAGGTTAGTATCCCGGCTTCTGATATTCAATGGTCAAAGCATATGCAAGTTGGAGTGAGCAAAATCTCGACTCAACATTTACTGTGGCCTAATGTGCAATGGTACTTTACCAAGCGGCATCTGCAACGGTGTTGTCTCCATGCTGGATCTGAAATGCTAATTTCATATTCTAGCCTTGACTGAATTCACTCTGTCTCAACTTTCCTGCGTTCCATAGAACGTTAATTTTTCCCTAGTCAAAATAATGGCTATTGCACACTCTCTAAGGGTTGGAGTGACGTGCACAATTTCTTTGCCCCCAAAAATTCCCACAGGAATAATTAACTATCTCTTTGCTATCTGTCACCATGATATGTGAAGCGTATCATTCACACTTCACAGAAAGCAAAGCTCTCAACGCCCTCGCTATTTTCCACACACCAGTGCAGTCTGCCATGAGATGAGAGAGATATGTATAAATTTTACTTCTCAGAATGCTTCTATGTAATGGGTATCTCCCCACCGTGAGGAATCTGCGTCACCCAGTATGGCTTCAGCCAATCGCAGTCTTGTTAGAGGCGAATTTTATTTTTCTTTCTGGGTCACAGCCTAGCCATGTTAAAGCTGTCCAGCCACATATCAACAGTCCCGGCCATATTTATGTTAAAAGAAATAAAGTATTGCCCTGGCCATATCCCTTTCTGTGCTGAAGCTCGCAGTTCTCTTGTTAAAAGGGGTTTTCTGATGCCATTAAACACATGCTCGGTTCGTCTCCAAAATGCGTTTCACTTTAACTTATTTATTCATGCCACTGACCATATTGGTAGGTATTGTTTTGTTAGTTTTTGTGCATGAGATTACTGAAATTGCCTTTTGTTGATATAATATAATTATTATTTTCTGAGGATCTCATACTGTATTGTACTGTCATTATGGATCAAGCTCATGTAAGGTCTGTAAAATCCGGACACTTTACACATGCTGTACCTTCCGAATGAAGTTTGTGCTGCTGTGATCAATGGTTGAGGCATTGCCCATTGCAGTGCAAAATTATAAATTCAATTAATTTCAATCATTGTCCAGCTACTTCTCTACCTTATGCTAGATGATGTCGTTTTAACATTCTATTTTGATTTGAAGTGTATTACTTTACATGGCATTTTCTATTTAGATTATTATTATGCGGCTTTACAGTCCTTTATAGCAGTTATTTGACTAATCTTACAACTTTTTTCTCTAGTACTTGTGGTTAAGTTCTGTTAAAATGGTTCGTCTGCCCTTTGGATTCTTTCTTTACAATAACTTCAGGCATTCCACATTTCTCAAACCTTCATGATATTGATGATTGTGAAAGATGAGTGAAGTTAAGGAAGCGTTTGTTTCTCTTATCTTGTCTCAACATGAAAGTACTACATCAATATTGAATTATCATCATATTTAAAATAGTTAATATTTTTGCATAACAAAAACTTTATATTCATTCACTCTATTTATAATTAAAAACACATACTTCCAAAATATCTACAATACACAATTTCTTATTAACATATTTTTAGATTGAATGGACATATACAAATTTATACATGAAATACAAATTATATAGCATGGTACAATTTATGAATATACTTTAACAATTTACAAATCGAATTACAGAATACAAATGAAACACATAATTTTTAAATTCTCAGTGCGACTGAATATTTACAGGCATCTCCACTCCTTGCTGAAGTGATTATCTTTAGCACTCTTTAAAATATTACAATGAATTCATCACACACACCACTTTCTTTCTTAACACACTTTCCACTTTAATGTTTGGGCTGTGTTTGCTTCCTGACGCTGCTGTCGATCAGTGGTGGTTGATTCTGCTAGTCAGTTGTAGACATGAGATTACTGCAATTGCCTTTTGTTGATATAATTATTATTTTCTGAGGAACTCATACTGTATTGTATTGTCGTTATGGATCAAGCACATGTGAGGTCCGTAAAATCCAGATGCCTTACAGGTCTTCGGTAGTGGTTCATAGAAGTTGTTATCGAACAGAAAATCATTACTTTTCACCGAAAACAATTCGAAATATACTCACAGAATCCCCATATTCACTAGCAACTCTAGCGTAATTCAGTACTTAATTGTCAGTGGCTGATAGGAACTCATACACAGCTGATAGGAACTCTTACACACGCGAACAACATCATACTCGCTCAAAACAGCAATTACAACTCAGTAGATTAAGGCAGAGCTCTGCTGCTGGGAGGCTTCTAGGTCGATTGTGGCGTCAGTGCTACAACATTGGTGCTACATACACCTTCAGTGATATTGAATGCGTATTATAGTAAACGTGGGTACGATTATGCCACAACCTTGCTGGTTACACAACACTGGGATGGCCTGATGACGATGAAAAAGCTCACTTAGCTGATGGGCGTCCGCAGACATTTTTCCTGGACTGGGCTCTATAATTGCCACTTTTAACACAAATGAGTTGTTGAGTTTCGAGATCAGTTGTGCTCTAAGAACGAAATTTTGTAGGTGACACTAAAAACTTTATTACATCACAGAGAACTGATGGTTATCTACACAGTATGTGAGGAAAAACTCTGTGCTCCAGATTCCAGGGGGGTGAATGTGCGTTGTGGGGGGGGGGGGGGTAGTGCTTCCTCTTACCCACTTTTCCCTTCCCCATCCCCATCCTCTCCTGGCGGACGTCTGTTACCTGTACACGCAGGCTTTGATCCCCACTAGACGAGGATATCAAGCTGCTTCGTGTTTGGAGCAGTGCCCATTGGTGGTCAGCTTGAAACTTGAGATGTGATTGGCTCCTTCAAGGTCACTCTAGCAGCGCCTTGCGGCCTCTTTGGCACCATATGCAGTTATTAGTTTTTCTTGACACTCAAAGATAATTCCAAGAATGAGAACTATGTGAGGCGGTATTAAGCAGGCGTTAATTGGTTTTGAACGCTAATCAGCCTGTGACCAGAATTATGTACCATTACAACTAGTTTATGCTGGATAATATTGGATACATTTTTAAAAAAGGTTAGAACCATTATTTTTCTTACTCGGATCGAAACCACGTGGCAGATGAATGATCGTGGGCAGATACACCGGTCAGCCTGATTGTGGTTTGTAGGTGGCTTCCCTTGTATGTGTAGGCAAATGCTGGACTGGTTCTCAAATTTCGCCGCAGAGAATACAGTACACAAAGATTTAAAATACAATAACACACAGAACGATGTTTACACGTTCACAGAGAGATGGTACACATGACATCCCTTGATTAGTGTGGCGTTAGTTAGGAATCCAGCCACAAAGCCAAATAATAAAATAAATTTTGTCAAACACTGAAAGAGGGTCTCTTGTACTAGACAGTATAAACATTACAGACAAGAAAAAATCACTGTTACATCCAAATTATGATTTTTATTCGATAAGGTATCACAACGAAAATCTACATGTGGCAGATGTAGTATATGAAGTAGATACAGATAAAAATTGACTAAATATTGCTTCACAGTGAGTATAAAAGTGGAAAGTTTGTTGGGACTTCCACAACAGTCTGAAGAAGCGCTCCAAACAATTTTTAGGCTCTTTATGGAATTGTGAAAGTGTCCATAGAGTGGACGGTCTGTTTCCAAAAGTCCATGCCATAACTCATCTCCTTCTCCCTCGCCAGTAAACATATTTTCTTGCTGATGAATCGCTCTCACTCGCGTCTGACGATGCAGAAATTGCTAGACTTCATGTTTATAAGCAGTTGCCTATACGTAACTCCATTTTTTGTATGTGGTTGCACTTGCAGTGTGTTAACTATAAGTTGGCCGACTTCAGAAGGGTTCAGCGGGGAGCAGAGAGAGCAGGCTCGGCCCCCACATAGGTCTCCACAGGGTGAGGAACCGTACAGGGGAAACAAGTCGCCTCCACTCCCTGCAGTGCTGGCACAAAGATCCTAACTGCAGCACTGATGTACTCATAGCCTATCGCAAGGAAAGGAAACAGTAAGAAATACGGTAGAATACAACAAGTATCACAGCAGACAACAATAGCTACGCAAATGACTACCAGGCAACGCTTTCCGACTTCTACCAACATCTACCGACTCAGAACTAGGGAGCGGATTAGCCAACTCTAGCAAACTGTAGGTACTGTAATTCGTCGACATGTCATCATAAATAAAGTCTTAGACTTGGCTGTGTGTGATGCAGTGTTACTCTCTAGTTTGCCACCAGGTTCCACCGCAGTGCAGTGGCAATAAGGTGGAGAATGCAATGGGAGTAAATTGGAAACCTTGTGGTCCAGTTGCATCTTCTTCTGAGAGCTGGCCGCTGACTTGTCGGTTTCCGCGACCAGCGCTAATTAGACCCGTAACGAAGGAAGTACCAGTACACGATGCTGGTCTCTGATGTGGCTCGGTGAAATGCAATAGACAAAGTAAACAAAATTACTTTGTTTAATTCACTTGTTTCACCTTGCTTGACATGAATGTCTATAGCCAAAGATCGAAGAGTCAGATACTGTCTAATTGTGACCTTTCCTTTACCCAGCACTGGGTGTCAAACGACTGACAAGGATATTTCAGAAAACGGTAGATATTTTATGTTCCGAACGTTACCTCTTGCGGGCAACATGTGCGACTAAGATCGGGAATGAAGTGAACAACCAAAGTTCTTCTGTAATTCTCACGCTATTCGTGTAGAGCGTCTTGAATTTCATCACGTGATTTGATATTTATTAAATCTGTAAGTAACATTTCTAACATTCGACGCTATTTAAAGTTTCGCAGACGTAGCACATTTAGTGCATTTTTCATTTTTAAAAAAAGCAGTTTACTGATTCTCTCACTACCTTACACCGTGTTACCTCTTACATTTATATAGTGCATCAATCTGGTCACTAACACACGCTCCTGCGGAAAGCTTTGGGTGTGAAGGTAGCTGGGGTTACTGATACCTTTTCAGCTCTAGTATTTTGCCAAAGACTTCAATTTTGTCTGCTACAAGTCTATATAAGAAGTAAAGTGATTGGGATAATAACGTAGCTTTTTTTCATTTTAAGGGATGGACAGTAACATTCTTAAGACAGTAGTAAACACGACTGTCGCAGCGGACAGTTAGAAGAGGTGACGTGACTTCATACAGTAAAGGTGGTGGTACGTTGCAAACATGTTTCTGTCTAGAAAACACGTTTTAAAGCAAGAATAATCAGCCATTTATTGTGGTGGCTCTTCATTTGTCAGTCTGATACAAGATGAGATATATTATCATGTTAACGGAGCATTTAGTGTCATAAGTGGCGTTTTTGCGATGCTATCCTCTGTTGAAAATTACAGTTTATTGGTAGATGAACAAGTGAAGATCTGACGTGGTGTTCTGTACACTGGTCATCACAGCTAATTAATAAACGAGAAAAGTGACATCGATACTCTTAAAAATAGGTTTATAATGTTTTATGTCTTATCTGTCTCCTTCTGTTCTGAGTGTAGGATACGGAGAAATTACTTGTCCTGCTGACAGTCTGTACAGCTTTTTGCAAGTTTCTTTTGTATTACTTTTCCTCCAGCTTTAACCTCTTCTATGTATTCATACATTACATGGGTTTATTCATCTAATCTATTATTATCTTCGTACTATCTTTATATCCTCTCTTGAGCTGCGCAAACATTTAAATAACTTTTTGAATGCTTGAATTATTGTTTCTCTATTCATAGTTACTTTGGCTTCTGATATCTTAACGAGTAACATGTGCTCCCTACTTAACTTACATTTGTGTTTTCTTTCTTCATACTTTCATTGTTTTCTGTTGTTCCTCTTTTCATATTTTCATTGTATCTTCTCACATCCTCTCGAATACGTTTCGAGTAATTCTGTACAATTAAGCGTATTCTACTAACACCATAGCGTCGTTTGAGGTTACTGACTCTGACTCTCATCCCCTCAGTAACAGCAGCCTCCTTTCGCTTTTCCTTTGTTCCCTTATTGCCTGTAATTTGTTTTACTTGAATGTGTGTGTGTGTGTGTGTGTGTGTGTGTGTGTGTGTGTGTGTGTTCATAGAGGGAGAGAGAGAGAGAGAGAGAGAGACAGGGACGAGTGGCAGGAGGGAGGAAAGAGGGTGGGAGAGGGAGTGGGGTGAGGAAGAACACAAGAGAGCCTGTGCGGTGCGCGGTATACTTCCGTGTGTTGGAGAAGTGGTGGTCAACGTTTAATTACTTCTTTGTTGACGCTACACAAGACACGTCACTTCCGAGTAAACAGCATCTCGATCGGCGGTTTGCATGCACAAAGGGAGCAATGGAACTTCCTAAAACGATGCGGGAGCTGGCTACGAGGCCATCGATCCCTGGAGTTTTCCGAAGGAAAACACCCCCGCGCTCGTTACCCGCCTGTGCTCCCGTGACAGTGCCTCGTTAACGCTGCCCAAGTGGCTCGCTTACTGTAGCAGCTGCCTACATCTGACGAGCGACGTCAAATCGAGTGTATAGTTTCCGCAGAACGATGCACCCACCATTCAGAGTGTGTGACGCCCAAACCCGTCTAACCCAGATCTGCCCCGCGCAATTAATCAGTAATATAAGATGACATGTGGGATCGCGAATTCCTAGTACTTCAATTTCGCGTTCAGGCAATCAAATTAACTATCGCGATTACTCTTGACTGCTGGGTAACGTGTCCCCGCGGTAAGTAAACACCTGTGAGTAATCAACTGAGAGGCTCATGAGGGTATCAGCCTAAGCGAAGCTTTTAACTGATCACTGTTCATTTCCGGAATACGCGGACACGCAAGCGTGCAACTTATCCATATTGTGTACAACTACCCCATGAATATTTATTCGGTACCAGATCATGCCATGTGATGGTTATGACATAAAAAACGAAATGTTGAAGACGATGATGATGGTGACGATGTCTCCGTCTTCTCCTTCTTAAGTGTTGGTTTGTAGCAGTATCCCATTCCACTCTCCTGTTTCACTGCCTCCTCATTTCCGAATACGTAGCGCATCGCACATGATTCATAATCTGCTGTGTGTATGGCATTCTTGGTCGATTCCTGCCTTCCGTCTTTAGCTCCTTCTGCTATCATTCCGCAGATGTTATTGTTTCTTGAAAGGTAAGCTACGATTCTGTTGCGCCCCCTGAGAGATCTGGTTTCTTGTACTCTTCTCAACACTTCTTCAGTGGTAATTCTCTCTCTCCATTTGATCTTCATCATCCTTCCTGTAGCTCCAAATCTTCAATGCTTACAGCCGTTTTCTGCCTTATTTTCCCATTGTTCAAATTTCAATCATCGTGTTTGCCTATCTCGACTGTGAATTTAACTGTTATTGGCAGACGTCTCTTTCAAAAGTCCTTGTCGTGACTGCTTAACTGCCTCCAAATGTCAGTGAAGTTGGAATGACGTCATGTGACGAAACCATCCACAAACTCAAATGACAAGCACGCGCTGTTCAATAAAGAGATATTCTATTTACATGCCTGAGTCCAGAGACGGATACATGTGGAGGGCAGCGTGGCGCCTCTTTCCCCGCCCCCAACCCCCTTCCCACCTTGACGAGTCACCCGCATAACCACCCGCGCCGCTCCCGCCAGTCAGCCCGCACGCTATGCGTTCGTTTCTTTCGTCAGTCGACTCGACTGAATCGAGTTATCGAGTAGTTTTACGAGGGCAGTTCAATAAGTAATGCAACACATTTTTTTTCTCGGCCAATTTTGGTTGAAAAAAACGGAAATTTCTTGTTGAATATTTTCAAACATTCCCGCTTCGTCTCGTATAGTTTCATTGACTTCCGACAGGTGGCAGCGCTGTACGGAGCTGTTAAAATGGCGTCTGTAACGTATGTGCGTTGCAAACAACGGGCAGTGATCGAGTTTCTTTTGGCGGAAAACCAGGGCATCTCAGATATTCATAGGCGCTTGCAGAATGTCTACGGTGATCTGGCAGTGGATAAAAGCACGGTGAGTCGTTGGGCAAAGCGTGTGTCATCATCGCCGCAAGGTCAAGCAAGACTGTCTGATCTCCCGCGTGCGGGCCGGCCGTGCACAGCTGTGACTCCTGCAATGGCGGAGCGTGCGAACACACTCGTTCGAGATGATCGACGGATCACCATCAAACTACTCAGTGCTCAACTTGACATCTCTGTTGGGTAGTGCTGTCACAATTGTTCACCAGTTGGGATATTCAAAGGTTTGTTCCCGCTGGGTCCCTCGTTGTCTAACCGAACACCATAAAGAGCAAAGGAGAACCATCTGTGCGGAATTGCTTGCTCGTCATGTGGCTGAGGGTGACAATTTCTTGTCAAAGATTGTTACAGGCGATGAAACATGGGTTCATCACTTCGAACCTGAAACAAAACGGCAATCAATGGAGTGGCGCCACACCCACTTCCCTACCAAGAAAAAGTTTAAAGCCATACCCTCAGCCGGTAAAGTCATGGTTACAGTCTTCTGGGACGCTGAAGGGGTTATTCTGTTCGATGTCCTTCCCCAAGGTCAAACGATCAACTCTGAAGTGTATTGTGCTACTCTTCAGAAATTGAAGAAACGACTTCAGCGTGTTCGTAGGCACAGAAATCTGAACGAACTTCTCCTTCTTCATGACAACACAAGACCTCACACAAGTCTTCGCACCCGAGAGGAGCTCACAAAACTTCAGTGGACTGTTCTTCCTCATGCACCCTACAGCCCCGATCTCGCACCGTCGGATTTCCATTTGTTTGGCCCAATGAAGGACGCAATCCGTGGGAGGCACTACGCGGATGATGCAGTACGACGTTGGCTCCGACATCGACCAGTGGAATGGTACCGTGCAGGCATACAGGCCCTCATTTCAAGGTGGCGTAAGGCCGTAGCATTGAATGGAGATTACGTTGAAAAATAGTGTCGTGTAGCTAAAAGATTGGGGAATAACCTGGTGTATTTCAATGCTGAATAAAACAACCCCTGTTTCAGAAAAAAATGTGTTGCATTTCTTATTGAACTGCCCTCGTACTTTCATATGTAGCACGCGCATCCGCATATTTCTGTATGGCACATAGCTAGCCACCACATACGAGAAAAGTCGCGGCCATTCGAGTGATCTCGATACGTTATTCTGTCTGGCATTTGTTCGAGAAAAGCCACCAGTATTCTATTGGTTTCTTGTACAGAGAACCTTCGATACGTAGCGTTATAAATAAGGGCTACTAGCCGAATAGGAAACTAGTTTACATTCAGAAGCAGAAATATTAAGACTGAAGAATGAATAAGTAAAAAGTCCTAGTTTTAGCAAGAGCTAGTGTGAAGATTAGTCAAGAGTGAGAGTGATCAGTTGATTGTGAAGTATTAATAATAGGAATTCGTAGTAATTTCTCAGTAAAAATATTCGTAACAATATATTGTAACGAGTATATGTTTACAATTACTATATATTTTTTCTAATAAATTAACAATAATTTCCCATACCTACCTCGTTTATATCATAAGGTGGCATTGTCTTGTAAATGGGTATAAATAGTTTAAATAAAACTTTCTTAAACTTTGCGTGTGAGTTGACTATTTTTTATTACAGTAAAAGTAAAGGTAGCTCAAGATACGTTTAACGCCCCCCCCCCCCCCCCCCCGAGGTTTTTCTTTATCCGCCACTGTCTGAGTCCACTGTGGCACATCTCTAATAACGACATTTATTGCCAGGTATTTCATCTTGTGAAGATCTACTGTTGTGCTATGTAATGCTTTCTTTTCTTTTTCTGAGTCATCCGTCTGGTTCGAAGAAGCCCATGGCGCCCCTCACCATCTCAGAATAGAACTTTTACTCTACGTCTTCATCATTTGTTGGATACATTCCAATCATTGTCGTCTCCTACAGTTTTTATCCTCTAAAGGTCCTAGTACCACAGAAGTTAACTTCTGGTATCTTAACACACCTCCTATCACCCTCCCTCCTATTTGTCAATGTATGCTATACAGGATGATTCAGCTGGCTGTACCCTTGTCGCTTTACGCAAGCCGCGATGTTATACCTGGGCCTCAGAAATCACGCGCGAAATCATCATACTCTCTCGCTCACTACGCGCAAACTATTACTTCTGCAGAAAAAAATGAACAGGAACTGTCTGTAAGAATTTCAATGTAGTTGAATTTCGTACTCGGGTAAGTTTTCGCTAGATTCCGCAGTTTTTGAGTTATTCAAGAAAAATATGCAAAAGTTACCTTAAAACGCACCCAAACTCCCACACTCAGCCACCATCGGCCAGGATTTCTAGTCCGTTGTTCGTGGCACTCTCTCCTACCACTGCTAAAAATTTGCAACTGCATGAATTACTTCCAACATTCGACCACCTTTTGTCTTCATTGACTGGCCTTATTAAGTCATCGGCTTTGCCGAGCACTTAAAAATTGTAGAACTGACGTTTGTGTAAATCTTGTAAATTTTGTCAGCATAAAATTACAATTACATCGTTGTACTCGTCAGGCCTTGTGACTACGAAACTACTGTGGTTGTAGAGGTTAAGTTTTGATTGAATTGTCAACGCCATTAGTTTTATCGTGACGTTTATGAAAATCGTTTTTCTTTCGTTACCCTCGCATACACGTTTAAATTAATAATGTTAACGAAATAGCCAACTACGCTGGTGGCAAAAAAGTTCGAATACAGAAAATAGTTCGTATAGTCGGAAATATTTGTACAGAGGAAGCAGGGAGTGCCACGAACAACTTACTATAAATCCTGACTGGTGAGCGATGGGCGTTGGAGTGGAGGTGCGTTTGAACATCACTTTTGAACGTTTTTCTTGAATAGCTCGAAAACCTTGGCCACTAGCAAAAACCTGTCCCAGTACAAAATTTAAGTACATTGAATTTTCTACAAGAAAGTCCTATTTTTTCTGTAGGACTAACAGTTCGCGCGTAGAGAGTGGAAAGTTATGAAAATCTCACGCATGGTTTTTAACGCCAGATATAACATTGCGGGTTGTATAGACCGACATCGGTAGGGGCAGTCGAATCAAGCTGTACTTAAATTTCTTCACGGACTCTAAGGAGAACTTCCTAACTTCTGAGCAGTCCATTTAATATTAAACATCTCAAACGCTTCGATTCTCTTCTTTTCTGGTTTTCACACAGACCATGATTCACTAATAAACAATGCTGTGCTTCAGCACAGCAACTTCAGTATTTCTTCCTCAAATTAAGACCTATGTTCGGTAGTAGCAGATATTCTTTGGTTAGGATTTTCCTCTTTACTTAAGCTAGTCTACTTTTTATTTTGGGTCGAAGGAAGCAGAATTCTTTCACTTCGTCTGATTCAATTCATTAGTTGTACTAATCAGATAACGCTAAACTCATTTCCGATACTCTTCGTTACTTTCACCTTTTTTGATTTACTTTCAGTCCATGATGTGTACCCAACAAACTGTTAATTCTAGGCAAGAGGACCTTATTTGCTTCTTCACTTTCACAGAGGATAGCAATGTGCTTAGCGAATATTAACACTGATATCAACAGGGATTTTAATCCAACTCTTGAAGCTTTCGTTTATTTCCGTCATTGCTCTGTTAGATGTGTACACTGACGGAAAAAATATCGCAACACCAAAAAAATAATTAATGTAGAGTAATGAAATTTTTGGAATACGTTTGTCTGTGTAACTTATTGAAGTGATTAACATTGCAAGAGCCCAGATTAATTTAAGCGTGAAATAAGCTATTGCAAATGTGAAATGCTGGTACATTAATAACCCGTTTAACCGCCAGAATGTATGCAATCATGCAAAAGTGCATGCATTGTGCTGTGCTATTGCCGGATGTTAGTTTTTGGGATGGAGTTACATGACTGTTGCTCTTAGCCGGTCAATACGGGGACGGTTAATATTGGTTGTGGATGAAGCTGGAGTTGTCGTCCGATGATGTCTCATATGTGCTCGATTGGCAACAGATCTTGTGAACGAGCAGGCCGAGGCAATATGTCGACACTCTGCAGAACATGTTGGGTTACAACAGTGATATGTGGGTGAGAGTTATCACCGGCCGGAGTGGCCGAGCGGATCTAGACGCTACAGTCTGGAACCGCGCGACCTCTACGCCCGCAGGTTCGAATCCTGCCTCGGGCATGGATGTGTGTGATGTCCTTAGTTTAGTTAGGTTTAACTAGTTCTAAGGTCTAGGGGACTGATGACCTCAGCATTTAAGTTCCATAGTGCTCAGAGCCATTTGAACTATTTTTGAGAGTTATCAAGTTGGGAAACATCCGCTCGAATGCTGTTAATGAATGACAGCACAAATGTAAACGATATTCACTGAAGTTGTCACCAGCCGCATAGAACATAAAGATACAGAATCTTAAGCAGACAAAGCAATGAACTGGCTTCAGAAGAGAGCAAACCACAATGGTTCATTTGCTAGTTGGTATCGAAATTCACCACTTTGTCTGAGATTTTTCGTTTTCTTCCTGACTGCTTTGATGTACCCCATCACTATTTCCTCTACTATGCCAGTCTCAGAGTAGGATTTACACGCAAGGAATTCTTAGAGTGTGAGTAAGATTTTGACTCTGTTACAACGAAATCAGAACAGTCCAAGAGAAACAAAGCACTGTTCAACACAAGTTAGTGTGTTGAAGATCGTTAAGATCGTTATGAATTATACAGGTTCGATGAAATTCATCAAGATAATCAGATTTTAAACTGTCGCAGAGCTACATTCCTTACATCGATTACTGCACAGAACTCATCATTCAATCTAGGTGTAGGCTTCCTTCTGAGATGATCCGACGACTTTGGGATAGATGAGTCACATTGCATGATTTAAAATAAAATATAATTAAGGATGGCAGGGTAAGGTTATGACATGCGTTCCTGGTTTCTGTCAACCGTTCCACCTGTTCTAGAAAAGTGTGAGAAGCCGTTTGTTGTTTGGGCAAACGCACTGTTTGGTCCAGTCTCTATAGACACCCTACTCACATTTGGGCGTTGGTGTCGATTTTAATCATGTTCTTTGTCAACGTGATGTTTTGTATTCTGGCGGAGACTGTTGCGTCTATAGTTAGGATGCCACAACGGAGGTGCACGCTCTCGTAAGTTGGCACTACGAGAGAAGACTAACTACGCCGACCACAGCGCCCTCTGGCCGACGCTGTGGAGCTCAGCGAGTGCTGTCTTGATTTCAGCCCATTTCATCAGGAGCAGACGGCCTGGAAACATGGCTTCGACTACCGAGTGGGCTAGCTTGCTATTGAGACTTGGTAGTAACAGGGACTATGGCTTCACACCTACGTGCTCACCATAGCCAACGTTATGTATGCCGTTGATAATTTTTTTTTTACTCTAGTAAAAGTTTTAACGTTACATGCAGCACCGAAGTGCTTCACCTCTCCTGCTCCTACTCGCTCCCTTCACTCTCGGCCTGTATTACAGGAGCCGTTCACAGGAGCAGACCCACGCGCCGCCTATCCAGGCGGGATACAAAAGACACCATAGTCAATACTAATGTGGCTAGCTCTACTAACGTTTCGTATTTTTTATAAAAATGTAATGAATGCTCTGGATCACGAACGGTACGGAGGTAGTTACCAAATACGAATGAAAGTGAGCAGAGGTGACTCATTACTCTTTATTGTATGGTCAAAAATAGTGTATTTAATTTAATACTTTCCAGTATGGATAAAATTCTATAAGCCCCTCCAGATCCTTGAGCGTCATGCACTCTGCCTCGCCTTCCGTATACGCCTATGGTCCCCCACGCGGAGCCTCTATGACCTCATTCCTTTCCCCCATCTGCTCCTATTCCTTGCACATATCCACATACTCTTCACCTCTCGCTGCCTTGATCGCCCTAACCCCCTGGTTGCTCCTCTCCATCCCTGCCCCCTGCCACGTCTTCACTGTTGTGTCCCCCCTACCCTCCATATCTACACCCGTCATCTCCTTTCCCATCAACTCCCCCTCCCAGATGATGCCCTCTCTCCCTCCATTTATCCCTTCTATCAACTCTGATCCTCACCCCCCTTCCTTTCCTCTGCCCTTTCCTGGGCTCTCTCTCCCCCCCTCCTTCCATCCTCTTTTATCTCCACCTGCCTCTCTCTGCCCCCTTTCTCTCCCCCGAGTCCTTTTGCATTTCCCTCCTCTGCCGTTTCCCATTCCCCCTCTTATGGGTCCTCTACCTCCTTCGTTCCCCCCCCCCTTTCGTTTTTCCTCTCCTCCCTTCTTGTTTTCCCCCTCATCTTTCCAGGTCCCCCACCTATCTGCCCTTGGCTATGGTGTGTCATCTTTGTGCCGACATTTTAGTGCAGTGTTTACAGTGAGTGTTCAGTGTTGTGTGTCTTTTCCAAAGTGTTGCGAACGGAAATCATACTGTCGCTGGGTGTGATTTTTATATCTCTTGCGAACAGAAATCAGACTGTCGCCATGTTTTTTAATTATCTGTCTACTATTTTACTGTCTGCTTCCTGTGTATTTTATTAGCATTGCCAACCCTTTGTTTTATGTTTCAACTTTCCACAATTTTCCGCCGTTTTACAATTTAAGTCACCGTTTTTTCGCCTACTTTTATTGTTTCTTATTTTCTTCTTACGTTTTAAAAAGTCTGTAGGCTGAAGAGCAGCGTACTAAGCTGCTGCCAGCCCGCCCCCTTAGGGGGGAATCGAAATTCAATAAAGGAAAAAAAAAGTTTGGATATTACGTTACTTCTGCGACTATTGCAACTTGAAGTGACAAATAAAGCACGGTTATGCAGTCACTTGTCGTTATTTCTCAGCTTCACTACATAGTTTTACTCTCTTAATCTGCGATATATAGAACATGTACAGCTACATAAATGATGTTCAGTTTCAACTAAATTTGCGAAGAAACTTCACCTGTCAAAGTTAACTTAGAAGAAATTTTGTGCTTGCAGATTCCGTTGAGTCAGTGAGAATACGTTCTAATTACATACATCACGTTACTACCAAAATGGATCACTTACATAAATTACATCATGAAATGAAATCGTCCTAAATATATGCCCTAATCATGTCATCATTTATTCCCGTTTGTTGTTGTGTGTCTAAGTGTGTTTGCTTTTATAGCCCTGTAAACCTCGATGTGGAGAGAGCCATAACATTTAATTGGTCGCGCATTACGTCGACAAACGTGGGATACGGGAAGCAGTGTCGACTCAGTTAGCTGTGTATATAGAAACATAAGTAAGTGTGTTGTGGTTGGTTGGTTGGTTGTTTGGGGAAGGAGACCAGACAGCGTAGTCATCGGTCTCATCGGATTAGGGAAGGATGGGGAAGGAAGTCGGCCGTGCCCTTTCAGAGGAACCATCCCGGCATTTGCCTGGAGTGATTTAGGGAAATCACGGAAAACCTAAATCAGGACGGCCGGACGCGGGATTGAACCGTCGTCCTCCCGAATGCGAGTCCAGTGTCTAACCACTGCGCCACCTCGCTCGGTAAGTGTGTTGTGCTTTTACGATAATTATTCTCTACCTCATTGATAGAGCCAACACAATTTACGAAATCTGTCCTCTATATTTTTCGCACCCGTAAACAATTCAGTTACTGTAAACACTATAGTCATGTAATGGGGGTACGATGTAAAGCTATCGTAATGTATTACAGCGTAGTACTGACGTTGGTTTTCTTCAACGTCACTTACTAATCTTTATTTAAACTTGTATCGACTGATCGCCTTGATTCTGTCCTTGATGTTTTCATATCTTATGCCAAATATTTTAATATTTGTGTATCTACTGCACTGCTTGTGCTCCATGTTTGGTTTTACTTGTTGTCCCCTTCGTGTACCATTCCAACTTTCCCCTCTACTGTTCCTTACGGTGGTAAGTTACATTTTTCTAAACGCTTTGGAAAGCTATTTATCTTCGTAATTTTCTTCAAATTTCTCTACTCTTCCGCTGTTTCTTGTACCTCTACATTTCATACTTGGTAAAGCGAATTGCCTTTTCTCATTTTATAGTGTGGGTAATCTTATTCAGTTTTCGAGTGTATTTTACAAGTGTTTCTCCGCTCTTTATTCAAAGACTTTTGAGGATTTTCAACCAGTTTATTTTACTGAACACTTTCAAAGCCCTCCTCTATTTTCAGAAATACTTTGGAACCATTATTTAATGAGGTTCATTAGCCTCGGTTTGTAAAAACGGAACTCTTATAGGATCGCTTCGTTGTTCGTCTGTCTGTGCGACTGTTAAGAAGTCTTTTTCTCAGGAACAAGTGGAGGATCAAGTTTAAATTAATGTCATTATTAATGTCTATGGTCCCTTGGCGGAATAAAAAATTTAAGCCTCAAAGTCGTTGCAGTTAAAAGATACGCCCGTTTGTGCCACATATTTTACACTCGAAAACTCACTCATAAAACCTGTAGGGTACTTTACGTTGACACAGAATCATGAAGTTTGGCAAGAAGGAAGTTTTCGGAAGAAAAAAATCGAAGATTCTTAATGTGTAATTATATAACACGAAAAAATAGTTTTTGTCCGTCCCTTTTTCTCTGAAAGAGGTTGGCGAATCAAGTTCAAATTTACGTCACATACTAAGGTCTGTGGTCTCTTTGCAGTGTAAAACTTTTAAGCTCCTTAGTCAATCCAATCTAAAATTACGATCATTTATGTCACAATTTTTGTACTCGAAAAATCAGTCCTCAAAAACTATAGGGTAATTCTCGTTGTCCTAGAATCATAAAATTTGGCAAAATGCAAGGTTACACAATACAAGTAAAGGAAAAATCTGTAATTGTTAATTATAGCACACATAATTATAGCACACGAAAATAAAATTGTCATTTGTTATCTGACTTCAAACTTGAAATAAAACGTCCTCCAAAGTCTTGGAGTATCTTGCCACTATAATTTTCAATAACATATAAAAATCATCATTATCCTCGGTTCCCAGAACTCATAAACTGCATACATAAATAAATGCGCGATTATTACTTGCACTTGATTCATTTTCTTTATACTTCTTTCCGCTACAAAGAACGAAGTGTAAAAAAATCTTTTGTGGAACATTTAAATTTTTATGATTAAACTGATCTTCACACAATACACTCTTCTATTTTTTTCTTTTCCTTCTTATCAAATGAAGTAATGACTTCCATCGATTTTTATAAATGCGAAGATACATTTTTGACTTCCGCTGACTTGTTTCAGCTCATACCATTCAGGGTCCACAAAAGGTCTCACCACGACAGTGGCAAAACCTACTTATTAAACATCAAATTCTTGATTTTCGTCATTCCGTGGGGTAGCTGTTCTCAGTCATACTGACTTGAGATCTACAGTTATCATTTATTTTCCTTTTCTTTCACACGTAATATTGACATTACAACATTTAGTGTCCGACATTTCCACTTTTTGCTTCTAGTATGTAGCGTTTCATTTCCCTGAAAATCTCCTTCCAACCATCAAGATTTCGATTTTTCGTAGTTTTTCTGAATCGCTTCAGATCAATAACCAAATCTTCTATTGAACACACACTTCTGATACAATTTCCCGTCTTTGTCCAGTTCTAGCTCATGCACCGACCCTAATGATTTCATTGTCGACAAGACGTTAAAACCTAACTTTCCTCACATTATTCAGACAACTTAGATTCCCTATAATATTCAAATTTTTTAACTGGGTAACTAAAAAATTCTAATTTGGCTCTTATGTTCTCCTGTTGATTTACTTTCTACGGAACAGATACTAATGGTTTGTTGTCGCATCTTTGGAATTTTAGGGTATCCATCTTTTGAGGATAAGGTGATGTGTTTTAGAAGATATCGGTAACTCTTCCTAGCCCTGTCTGTACTTGTGATAGTGTTTGTACTTTTAAATATTTCGTTCTTTTTGTTTCTCTTTTCTTGTACTGAATTAGCGTTACTACTCTCGTAGAGAATAGATAAATTTCTGACCCAGATCACTGTATCTAATTAGTCTGTACTACGATCTGGTATCCTGTCCTTTTTGCTGATGCATTTTCTCATTCGAATGAGGTGACAAAGCACGTGGGCGAGATTTTCACGTGCTCATCGAATCTGCTCACAAGACTCACTACTTCTCAACTTAATTTGTTAAAATTTACCTTGGTTGCGTAAGTTGGGTAGCGGCATGATAATGTTCTGCTTTGCAAGTAAATTAAGGGGCATTGACAGCTACACCAGTTATGCCAAACGGTAGATCAGATTATGAATTTAAAAAAAGTGGGGATCAAAAATGAGACAAAGAAACATAGCACTGAATATATTCCTAATTTAATTTGACAAAATTATTCTACTGAAATACGAACAAAATATATACGTGAGGAGAACAAGGAGAACAAAAGCAAATACCAAATATACATCGTGACCTTTAAGAATTCTCAGCACAATCTAAAAACGAGTTTCTATGCCTGTACCTTCTCATTAACTGTGAGTTCTGGTAAAATTATTATGTTTCCAAAACAACTTTTAAGAGCAACAAATTCAAAATTATTTCTCTTGATGCTGGAGAGATCCTGTCCTATGGGATTCATTGTTTCTTTATAGCAGCCACACATGCCAGCGTTTACTTCACGTCTCGAACGTGGCCATGTTATGCACAAGTCGGGTGCACTACCAGTTTAAAACAAGCAATGCTTTACATGTGATCACACACGTCTTACTTCCACGTCACTCCCGAATCGCACGCAGAAGTACCCGTAACAGTTCATGGCCTTTTGTTGTCGACGGATCTCTGGCAAGGGAAAGGACGCAGACACAGCCAACCGATCCCACTCATATTTTGTTGGTCGCTTGTATACAAATGGTTTGCATGGCTCTAAGCACTATGGGACTTAACATCTGAGGCTATCAGTCCCATAGACTGAGAACTACTTAGGCCTAACTAACCTAAGAACATCACACTCATCATGCCCGAGGCAGGATTCGAAACTGCGACCGTAGCAGCAGCGCGGTTCCGGACTGAAGCGCCTAGAACCGCTTGGCCACAGAGGCCGGCTGTTTGTGTACAAAATAAAATGGAAGACTAAGATATTTTGGCTCGATACCCCTACCCCCTTCCCGTCTTTGAGAAAACCACCCCTCAAGTTTATGAAGCATGGATCGATAGATAATTAAAAACTGAGCGTTTTGCAGCATCATTTAGGGGCCCACAAACGCATATTAGTCTAGAAATCTAGAAAAGAAAAAGGTTATGACTGCGGCTATGCGCTCATAAGGTAAAAGGTGCCCAACGAAAGCAGCACTGGTGTGACGAGCAAGGCATCTGGCTGGGGAGCAGAGAACTCGTGTTCGAGTCTCGAATGCATTCTACAGTGTTTCTCCATATCCGCATGAGTGACGCCTATCGGCTGAGAAAGTCAACGCGTTCGGTCGGTACCATGTGGCCTTCCCAGACCTGCTAGGACAAGGGTTTCGTTTTTACACTAGGAATGCTGTTGTCCACCTTCTGTCCAGCAATAAAGATAATACCCCACCTTTAGAGCAGAGTGGAATTGATAGTACTTCCTGCAATTACATGTAGGTCAATCAGGTAGGGCTATAACTACTAGCCTGACTGAGCATGAAAGGAGCTGGAGACTGAAACAGAAAGATTCCGCCTTTGCTGAACATGCGCTGAATGAATGTCATTCATATTATATGAATATGTGATGTTCTCCGTAGAGGAACTAAAGGCAGAAAACTAACATTACTCGAAATTCTAGCCATTATTAAACACCAATCAAAGAATCCTGACGTGGACGTTATTAATAAAACACAGTCAAATGTTTTTTACTCCAGTCTTTGATCACAATATAAAGTCCTTCGATGATGACCAGTTTCAGTCAGTAATGACCATCTTCAGATCTGTTCTACACAATGTCCTAAAGTGATAAAAGCCATAATGGCGTCGTCGAAACATATGACTCAGCAAAGCATCGTCACATAGAACTAAAATTTGATGTAAAATATTTCTGGTAGCTACTGCACTTCAGTATTGTTACGACATCTGCACCACTTGTTAGCAGCAGACACAGACGTATAGTTCCAATCATTTCGTTTCACTGGTTATATGAAACGTCTCATCCAACCGTCCTATCATAGATGCATTCCTTAAACACCATAGTTTCGTTTATATCGTGATCTGTCCAGAACTATAAAAAGCACACACTTGTTCAAAACATATGCTCCAACACTGAGCGCATGTAAACTGTTGCCACACTCAAATTTGACGTCTTCGGAGTGGCAGAGTTATCGAGCGATTGTCAGTATCAGTTTCTTCCCCTGAATCAAGCAGTTCATTCTTTTAGAAATCGTGTTACGTAAATTCTGTCAGGAAGGAGAGCTTTCAGCGATGTCTGACGAGTCAAGTTATGCATTAAAAGACTGAAGTCGCCACTACTTGCTACACTGACAACATGTTATGACTAGCGCTAACCTACTCAAACTGATAATTCATGTGCATGTATTTAAAAAAGAACTGCTACGTCAAGGAAAGCATTTAGGTAAAATAAAATATGCGTATGGCATATTTTGGCCGGAGTTTACGGGGAGTTAGGACGCCTGGTGCTGGTCTTTTTATTTGACGCTACTTCGGTGACTTGCATGTCGAGGATGATGAAATGATGATGAGGACAACACGACACTCAGTTCCCGAGCAGAGAAAATCTGCGACCCGGTCGGGAATCGAAACAAGATCTCTCGCATGGCATTAAACTCCATGACTACTCAACTTCATTGTACTGAAAAACAATGAATTGCATTTTTATACAAGCCTTGATGTACAATTTAAGCACTACCAACACATATTTGAAAGTATTATATGAAAGAAGGAATTATTTAAAAAATTAAAACAAACAAGAAAGATAGCTAATGCCAGTGTAATCTTGTATCCAGAAGAATTGATACATTTTCTTTTAACAGACATATGATATGTTGTTGCAGAACGTTTTGTGTGTGTGTTTTCAGTTTACATGCACCCAACGACTTGGTTATCAGCGCTCACATGAAAATTAGTAGGAAGGAATGTGGTTAAAGTAGCTAAAAATTTCGCAAACAATAATCGGAACATTTTATTCTCTACTGTGTGCAAATGGTTCTGCAAACTGCTGACAACGATGATGACGGCAGTTGTAAAGGGACGCATCAAAGTCGTAGAAGCTGGGCGCGAATGTTTGGGAATCAAGTCCACGCAAGTGTCAAATGCATCATCACAAACTTCTTTCTTTTTAGGTATCTCGCAGAAATCCATTGGTGACCAGTCTGGCCAGTCAGTAAGACCTTAATGTTTCAGTCAGCATGTCTCACGCGTGGTCGCTGATTTCTTGGTTCACGGTTCTGCTCTATAAGACTGCGCGTGTGTATGGTTTGCATTTTGATCCCAGTTTCAGATTTGTTAGTAATTTCCATCTTTCTTACTTAGGTGATCCTGGAAACCTCTGCACGTTGTTTCGTTATGTCTTATTAAATACAATATGTATTTACAAATTAACCAAGTCGGTGTTCACACTTCCGTGCACGAAAGGGCTTGAACGTCTAATTAAATCAGCTTCGTCGTCGGTGGTGGTGATCATTTACTAGATTTACGCATCGCTGTTTCGTGCATTTCCAAACGTCTGGTTTTCGAACAGCCAACCATTCCGTGCATGGCGGTGTCTCTCATATTGAATTATTACTTTAAAAAAGAAAGTTTTCTCTCTTTTTTGTGGTAATTGAAAAATAAATTTTGGTAAGAGGAAGTTAACTTGAATGTCATTAATTAAAGGAAGCAGCCAAGTAAAAAAAAGAAAGATAATTTTAAATTATCACACGGCACATATGAGTTTACCACTAAGAGAGAGAAAATTAAAATTCAAGATTTTATCTAACCTGCTTTGATACCGTGGAGTGGACTGCCCGCACACATCGCTTGTTGGCCGCATGCCGATCATATTGCGCGTTATGCAGAGAAGTGCTACCCGTAAACTGCGTTTACAGATCGGCTTAACAGATCTCAGGGACGCACGAGTGGCTGCTAGAAATTCGAACATCAATGATGTTCGGCAGCGGCCAGCAAACGATTTATAGGCCGTCTTGCAGTTCTCCTAGATGAAACAGAAAAGTTGGCAGGCAAGATTATTGTTGTTGAAATGAAACATTGATAAACAATAATAATTATTCATATATTGCTGCTACTTTTACATAAATAAATACTTTACACTCCTAGAGAATATCTTTCAAGTACAACTGCCTGTTATAAAATCATTCGAGAGAGCGATCATTGAGAGCGATCGACAAGAGCGGAGACTTCAACAGAGAGCTGGCCTCAGAAGAGAAAGAGATATCGAGAGAGAGCGAGCCAGACGCCGCTCGTGTTTATATACAAGTAGACAACTGAAGGCAACTTTACTGTCATTTTTCCTCAGTCTCTTGCTGTTCTGGAAGCTTCTTGCGGGAAAAAAATGTTCGAGAGACTTCGCTGCGTTTCTTTCCGGCGCGGCTGATCACACAAAATTTGGTAGTTGATGCTGCATGCGGCGCGTCTGATGAATTATTTGCCAATTAAAAATTACAATAGTTCTCTTTCGCTAATTTTAATATCTGTATGCTCTCTCACCTTTAAGAATTAATTAAAATTTTGTATTATAAGGCAATTTAAAGACAATACATAGAATTCATACAAAAATACAGCGTTTCTTACGTTCATTCACATAAATTATTTTAGTTTTGGGGACTTTAATTTGTTTACACATAAAAAGAAACGTTTCTGTATGGCAGTATTGACAGTATGGATTCTCTTCTAGGTTGATCTTATCCCGTCGCTCGCGTATGGGTAAAAGATCTTTGACGAAGGTACATGCACCACAGAGGACGTCCGAAGCTATACACTGATCAGGGAGAGTTTTCCATGTAGTCTTCCGCTGTACATCCAGCATGTGCCGTGCTACTCATTTGTCTGATAATAAAATTTTTGTAGTACTTTTGGTACTATCATTTGAAGTGTTAACTGTTCTCTAGCCAGGCGGAAGAGCATCTCATACCACAGGAACCGCCCTACATATGTTTTTATTCTGGTGACAAGTCGATTTTTCAGAGGAAGTATCTGTGATATGTACCACGACATGGAAAGCACGTAGGTATTACATTCGAAATGTAATTTTATTTTTAAGTGTTTTTGGTGGAAGCGTATCAAGGCTTCCCTTCTATTCCGTAAAATTTGTTTGTGCTCTCGTTCAGGAACTCATCTATTCTTTTTCGTAATCGAATGCTCTCACACCTTTAAGTACTTTTACTTCGTTACAATCCTCAAAGAATGAGTGCCGAAGTGTATCTGATTAGTTAAGTTTGCTTTTGCTGACGTCAGTAGCTGCTCCATATTCCAACCCGTAAGTTTCGAAAATCACTTCAGCGTTATTTTCACTACTGTCGTTAATTCATCTGCATACGCTTTGAATGTAAAGTTGCTGTTTCCAATCTGTTTGCTACGTCGCGTACGTATTAATAGCTGTAAGCATAATACACTATGGCCCGTCCGCCCCCGGTAGCTGAGTGGTCAGCGCGACGGACTCTCAATCCTAAGGGCCCGGGTTCGATTCCCGGCTGGGTCAGAGATTTTCTCTGCTCAGGGACTGGATGCTGTGTTGTCATAATCTTCATCATTTCATCCCCATCGACGCGCAAGTCGCCGAAGTGGCGTCAAATCGACACACTTGCACCGGGCGTGATGACTGGGTGTTGTATGATGTCCTTAGGTTAGTTAGGTTTAAGTAGTTCTAGGGGACTGATGACCATAGATGTTCAGTCCCATAGTGCTCAGAGCCATTTGAACCATTTGAACTTGCACCAGGCGAGCGGTCTACCCGACGGGAGGCCCTCATCACACGCCATTGATTCACTTCTGGCCATTAAAATTGCTATACCAAGAAGAAATGCAGATGATAAACGGGTATCCATTGGACAAATATATTACACTAGAACTGACATGTGATTACATATTCATGCAATTTGGGAGCATAGATCCAGATAAATCAGTACCCAGTACCCGTAATAACGGCCTTGATACGCCTGGGCATTGAGTCAAACAAGGCTTGGATGGCGAGTACAGGTACAGCGGCCCATGCAGCTTCAACACGATACCACAGTTCATCAAGAGTAGTGACTGGCGTATTGTGACGAGCCAGTTGCTCGACCCAATTGACCAGACGTTTTCAATTGGTGAGGGATTTGGAGAATGTGCTGGCTAGGGCAGTTGTCGAACATTTTCTGTATCCAAAAAGGCCCGTACAGGACCTGCAACATGCGGTCGTGCATTATTCTGCTGAAATGTAGGGTTTCGCAGGGATCGAATGAAGGGTAGAGCCACGGGATGTAACACATCTGAAATGTAACGTCCCCTGTTGAAAGTGCCGTCAATGCCAACAAGAGGTGACCGAGACGTGTAACCAATGGCACCCTATACCATCACGCCGGATGATACGCCAGTATGGCAATGACGAATACTCGCTTCCAATATGCGTTCACCGCGATGTCGCCAAATACGGATGCGACCATCATGAAGCTGTAAACAGAACCTGGATTCATCCGAAAAAATGACGTTTTGCCATTCGTGCACCCGTACGCTATCACAGGCGCTCCTCTCTGTGATGCAGCGTCAAGGGTAACCGCAGCCATGGTCTCCGAGTTGATAGTCCATTCTGCTGCAAACGTCGTCGAACTGTTCGTGCAGATAGTTGTTGGCTTGGGAACGTCCCCATCTGTTGACTCAGGGATCGAGACGTGGCTGTACGATCCATTACAGCCATGCGGATAAGTTGCCTGTCATCTCGACTGCTAGTGATACGAGGCCGTTGGGATCCAGCACGGCCATCCGTATTACCCTCCTGAACCCACCGATTCCATATTCTGCTAACAGTCATTGGATCTAGGCCAATGCGAGCAGCAATGTCGCGATACGAAAAACCGCAATCGCGATAGGCTACAATCCGACCTTTATCAAAGTCGGAAACGTGATGGTACGCATTTCTCCTTCTTACACGAGGCATCATAACAACGTCTCTCCAGGCAACGCCGGTCAACTGCTGTTTGTGTATAAGAAATCGGTTGGAAGCTTTCCTCATGTCAGCACGTTGTAGGTGTCGCCACCGGCACCAACCTTGTGTGAATGCTCTGAAAAGCTAATCATTTGCATATCACAGCATCTTCTTGCTGTAGGTTAAATGTCGCGTCTGTACCACGTCACCTTTGTGGTGTAGCAATTTTAATCCAGTCGTGTATAAATAAATCCATGGTCAACAGGCACCATTGTCTAAAAGATGTGAGCACTGGAAGTCCTTCTTTTAGGTATCCGTTCACTTGGGCCCTTGAAATCATGCTGTTACCGGTAGAACTGTGTGAAATATTGATTCCGGGATCGAAAGTGAAGCATCACTGCAGCCAAGAATTCGTGGCTCACTTCGTCGAACGCAAGGTCTAAGTCAATACTGAGGAAGCCGAGGCTATGTTGTTGATTTATGTGGACGTGTGAAACGCAGTCTCGCAATAACCTGATTCCACTGAGGATGCTGGTCTAATAATATCTCGTAGTACTCTCTTTATTTTCACTGTGAGAATTTGTACTGTTGCCTTCTAATCTGTGCAAAGCAATATAATTGGATGGTAATCGAATATTGTGCACGTTGTTGGGTGTTTCGTCACAAGGACTATTATTTCTGGCTCTCTAGCCGTGTCTAGCCTCCTGTTTTCGATTATGACTTTGTGACTTCAAAAAATTCGTTAGCTATCATATGCTAATATTTTGTGTAAAATATCATGACTCTGGTCGGGTCCTTGGGATATTCCTCAATTGGATGTCGCCAATACCACGTTTTAAACGATGATTTTGGATTCATGTCGGCAGAAAAGTGTTAAGGGGGTCCGGTGGTGAGCGTATGTCCCATGGTACATATTTCTCAAAAACTATTTGCTCAGTTCAAACCAAAATTGAAACGTGCTTAAGTTGCTATATCTTCTACTAAGTTTATCACTGCTACAACAGTAGCATTATTACCACATTCATAGGAAAAAAAATGGTTCAAGTGGCTCTGAGCACTATGGAACTTAACATCTGAGGTCATCAGTCCCCTAGAACTTAGAACTACTTAAACCTAACTAGCATAAGAACATCACACACATCCATGCCCGAGGCAGGATTCGAACCTGCGACCGTAGCGGTCACGCGGTTCCAGACTGAAGAGCCTATAACCGCACGGCCACAGCGGCCGGCCATTCATAGGAAAGTATGGGACCTAAATATTTGTCACACTATTATTTGGTTGCTATAACTCTAGTAAATTTCAATGAAAGGGATGTAATTAACTTATGTACTACGTTTCATTGACATAGATGGTTTCAGAGAAATTGCAACAGAAGCTAAAAATTCCACACTTTCGGGAAATTGCGTTTAAATAGTATGATAGAATCTGATCAGCCAACATTCAACGATAAAACTTGCTAGGTCCATAGTTGTAATCGTTGCAGGCTTCTGTTCCTCCCAGCTTACGTTTGGAGGCCATGTTTTTATTTCTGGTCCCCTTTGTCACTTGCGGGGTATTTTTTCTCAGCCTCCTACACCATAGCTGGTCAAGTGACAGAAAAGTGTTCTTCATTTTCATTCCAGGCTTTGTGCCCCGACCACTGAAAACTTTCAGCCTGATGACTGAAACATCACTGAAACAAAACACTGTACCCATGACACCCATGACACTAGCTTTTTTCGGGGTCTTGAGCCTCGCAAATACTGTTATAGGCAAGCATACTGACACCCAATTACTGAAATCCCATGGATGCGTTTACCAAGCATGATTTTGCTAGCTACCTCTCGAGATGAGAATTCCTTCGCCCGTGGACTGGGTGTTGTCTTGTCCTCATGATCACCGACTTTACCTTTCTTTTTTTCATACGGAGGGTTTATGATATCTGCTAATGACATCGGTAGAGGATGGTTGTATATATATATATATATATATATATATATATATATATATATATATATATATGACTCAGGGCCCTGTGGACAGAGAGAGTAACAGGGGTCTTCGCCTGTACCAGACCTGAGAAAGAAGGTTGACCATAAAGATTTTCTCATTTCTTCTAAATTATTAGATTTCACTGTGTTTTCTGCCCATTCTGAATATCTTCTTCAGATCACTGCGAGAAGTCAAGCATGTTCTTCAGATCACTACGATGAGAAGAACGTAATCAGAACGCTGAATTCATGTTCAACTGCTACCTTCACTCGCGCAGCATCTGGCTGACCGATTTCAAAAGCAATGCTCAAAGAATAAATAAAACTAGAGAATGTCTGCTGCAGCTGGGATAAAAGCAGTTTTACAAACAACAGACAAAAGGAGACTACCCAAAACATGGTTCAGTTGGCTCTAAGCACTATGGGAGGTCATCATTCCACTAGACTTGGAACTAATTAAATCTAAATAACCTACGGACAGCACACACATCCATGCCCGAGGCAGAATTCGAACCTGCGACCGTAGCAGCAGCGCGGTTCCGGATTGAAGCGCCTAGAACCGCTCGGCCACAGTGGCCGGCGGAGGCTGCTCGTTGTTTAAAAAAGGCTCTGTCTTTCCTATCAGTGTACACCCAACACACATAAACCATACACATTCTTGAAACTTCCTGGCAGATGAAAGCTGTGTGCCGGACCGGGACTCGAACTCAGGACCTTTGGCTTTCGCGGGCAAGTGTTCTACAATCTGAGCTACCCAAGCACGACTCACACCCCGTCCTCAAAGCTGGCAGAAGTAAAGCTGCCAGTACCTCGTCTCCTACCTTACAAACTTACTTCATACATATTCTCGTTCAGAAACGATCAGGGAATAACTTAACACCAAAATAATAATAATAACAAAATTCGTTATTATGACGAATTTTCACTTCTTAGTTCCCTAAGTGTTCATGACTTCTGGCAGTCTGCCATTTCTGGTTAAAATACGTCTCGTGATGCAGTGAACATGATTTTTATCTACACAATTTATGTTTTTAAGGTATGGTTTCCCGAGCAGTGGAGCTATTACACTCACTGAGAGAGGACGGCTGCAGGCGTGCCATGTCCGTAACGCGTGCCGCACCTCAGACAGCACGTACGTCCCTGGCCGGTAATTGTGATACCATGCTCTGATGGCGCGACATAGGTGGGGTTATCGCGGGCCGTCGGTGACGATCAATGGCGAGAACGCAGCATTCTGTGTCAGCCGTGCGATACCTCGTGGTTCGCTCATCGGACTGGTTTCATTTCAATGAAAACGATTCCTGTGCTCGAGAAATCGGCGAAAGGTACTCTATTGGATAAGGTGAGTGCTGGAGAAAGTTAAACATGTTTTCAAAAACAGCGCACGTTACCTCTGTGGAATATTCTAGAAGATCGTTCCGACGTGAACCAGTTCAAACTAGAAGTAGTTACCGCTGTCGTCATAGAACATATAGATAATAGCTGAAAATTCGTCCATGATTGAAATTAATCAGTTTGTAAAAAATAATTGTAGGATTACAACAATATTGCTGCAAGCATGAAAGAGTCTACCTTATTGGCAAGTTGGAGCTTCGTTCCGTTCACTACAGCAAGTAACGGGTTGAGAAAGGTTTATTTCTGATGTATTATTAAGAAAGAAATGTCTGTTCGACTCAGTATTATCTCGCTTGGAGTGAAACGGTTTCGAAATGACACTTCGTGACTTGTCTGCAATTTGTTCCATCTGAATGCAGACAGATATTGCACCATTTGTTTGTGTTTTTCACAAATGTTGGGTTTTTACGTTTACATTTTTTACAGCATTTTGAACACGATTTCATGAAACACTGAGCTCTAGGGCAGTCCTGTTTTTAGGAGAACGATGTTTTCACATTTGAAGTATCTGCTTGCACCTATTTTCGTTAGAACACTTTGCTTCACTGATCTCGAAATCGAAATATACAATAAATGAGGTTTATTTGTTGGTACTAATAGAAGGACGAACTAATAGAATTTCAACATTTTGGTTAAGTGAATGCGACACGAAGTGGTTCTATTAGTGTGATAGATTTAACGTTTACATTTGCGTTATATTACAGCCTGTAAAGCTTTGCTTGTGGACTGTATACTTTCACTGTTGCTTTACTTACACCAGTCTGATGATAAGTTAACTGTTGCGCTCTGTAACATAATATATAACTAGGTTACAAAGCATTCGTCACTTTTATTTTTAGTAGTGCCTTATTTTCGTGACCGTCATTTATATGCTGTCACGCTTTACCATCTGAAGTTAGACAACGATTCACAGGAGAACCTCAGTGACAGAGTGTCTGCAGCAGCCTCCTCCTCCACAGATCCGACTCGTCCAGAGGTGTTTGACCTTCCGCATCCTTCTGACAGACTTTTTCCTACATTTTGCCCAGATAGAATACACAAGTAGAGCAAATAGAGCAGACGGATCTGGGACGGCATATCCTGTCTCCGACCCACGCCCACACGGGCATATATGTCATTTGTGCTGTGCCTCATCCCCCCCCCCCCTTTTACCTTTGGTGAAATTAAAATCATGAACTGTAACATTAAGAACGGAACGGGTATTCCACTGTTATTGCGGAGGGGAGAGCGGTTAGGTGGAAATAATAGATTGAATGGCTTTATGAGGGGGATGACTTGCCTGGTGACGTGGCAGAAGAAGAAACTGGAGTCGATATGGAAGACATTGGGGTTCCAGTTTTGCAGTCAGAATTTAAAAGAGTTATGGAAGAGTTGAGATCAAGTAGAGCATAAAATTCCATCATAAACCATTGGCGGTAATATCGTAAGAAGGGTCATTTACTACTCTACTAAACCGGCGAAGTGCCATCAGACTTTGAGAAAAATATCATCCACACAATTCCGAAGGTAACAAGAGCAGATAAGCGCGAAAACTATTGCTCAGTCAGATGGCAGCTCATGGATCAACGCTGCTGACAAGAATAATATACAGATGTTTGGGAAAGAAAACAGAGAATCAGTTGGATGACGATTAGTTTGGCTTTAGGAAAGGTACAGGAACCAGAGATACTTTAGGGGTTGCGATTGATATTGGAAGCAAGGCTGAAGAAAAATCAAGATACCCTCGTAAGATTTGTCGATCTATCTACATGATTACTCTGCAATTCACATTTAAGTGCTTGGCAGAGGGTTCATCGAACCACAATCATATTATCTCCCTACCATTCTACTTCCGAACAGCGCGCGGGAAAAACGAACACCTAAACCTTTCTGTTCGAGCTCTGATTTCTCTTATTTTACTTTGATGATCATTCCTACCTATGTAGATTGGGCTCAACAAAATATTTTCGCATTCGGAAGAGAAAGTTAGTGACTGAAATTTCGTAAACAGATCTCGCCGCAACGAAAAACGTCTTTGCTTTAATGACTTCCATCCAAACTCACGTATCATATCTGCCACACTCTCTCTCCTATTATGTGATAATACAAAACGAGCTGACCTTTTTTGCACCCTTTCGATGTCCTCCGTCAATCCTACCTGGTCCGCAGCTCGTGGTCGTGTGGTAGCGTTCTCGCTTCCCACGCCCGGGTTCCCGGGTTCGTTTCCCGGCGGGGTCAGGGATTTTCTCTTCCTAGTGATGACTGGGTGTTGTGTGATGTCCTTAGGTTAGTTAGGTTTAAGTAGTTCTAAGTTCTAGGGGACTGATGACCATAGATGTTAAGTCCCATAGTGCTCCGAGCCATTTGAACCATTTTTTGAATCCCACCTGGTAAGGATCCCACATCGCGCAGCAATATTCTAACAGAGGATGAACGAGTGTAGTGTAAGCTGTCTCTTTAGTGGACTTGTTGAATCTTCTAAGTGTCCTGCCAATGAAACGCAACCTTTGGCTCGCCTTCCCCACAATATTATCTATGTGGTCTTTCCAACTGAAGATGTTCGTAATTTTTACACCCAGGTACTTAGTTGAATTGACCGCCTTGAGAATTGTACTATTTATCGAATAATCGAATTCCAACGGATTTCTTTTGGAACTGATGTGGATCACCTCACACTTATCGTTATTTAGCGTCAACTGCCACCTGCCACAACATACAGCAATCTTTTCTAAATCGCTTTGCAACTGATACTGGTCTCCGGATGACCTTACTAGACTGTAAATTACAGCATCATCTGCGAACAACCTAAGAGAACTGCTCAGATTGTCACCCAGGTCATTTATATAGATCAGGAACAGCAGAGGTCCCAGGACGCTTCCCTGGGGAACACCTGATATCACTTCAGTTTTACTCGATGATTTGCCGTCTATTACTACGAACTGCGACCTTCCTGAGAGGAAATCACGAATCCAGTCGCACAACTGAGACGATACCCCATAGGCCTGCAGCTTGATTAGAAGTCGCTTGTGAGGAACGGTGTCAAAAGCTTTCCGGAAATCTAGAAATACGGAATCAACTTGAGATCCCCTGTCGATAGCGGCCATTACTTCGTGCGAATAAAGAGCTAGCTGCGTTGCACAAGAACGATGTTTTCTGAAACCATGCTGATTACGTATCAATAGATCGTTCCCTTCAAGGTGATTCATAATGTTTGAATACAGTATGTGCTCCAAACCCCTACTGCAAACCGACGTCAATGATATAGGTCTGTAGTTCGATGGATTACTCCTACTACCCTTCTTAAACACTGGTGCGACCTGCGCAATTTTCCAATCTGCAGGTACAGATCTGTCGGTGAGCGAGCGGTTGTATATGATTGCTAAGTAGGGAGCTATTGTATCAGCGTAATCTGAAAGGAACCTAATCGGTATACAATTGAATTGCTTCGCAACCCCTAAGGTATCTACTTCTAAGAAACTCACGCTAGCAGCTGTTCGTGTTTCAAATTCTGGAATATTCCATTCGTCTTCCCTGGTGAAGGAATTTCGGAAAACTGCGTTCAATAACTCCGCTTTAGCGGCACAGTCGTCGGTAACAGTACCATCGGCACTGCGCAGCGAAGGTATTGACTGCGTCTTGCCGCTTGTGTACTTTATATACGACCAGAATTTCTTCGTATTTTCTACCGATGTAGAAAAAGCGTCTGACAATATAAAACGGTGCAAGATATTGGAAAGTAAGAGAAAAGTGGGAGTAAGCTACAGAGAAAGACGGAGAATATGCAATAATTATAGGATCCGAGAGGGGACAATAAAATTGGAAGGCAAAGAACGAAATGCTCTGATTAAAAGGGGTGTTCAGTCTGAACACTGAGGAAGTAATGACGAAAATGGAAGAAAGGTTGAAGAGTAGGACTCAAATAGAGAGTGAAAGACATCAGTAATAAGATTCGCTGAAGACACTGCTATCCTCAATGAATCTGAAGAAGAATTACAGGATCTGTTGGATGGAATGAACAGTGTAATGAATACAGAACGTGAACTGTGAGTAAACCATGAAAAAAAGTAATTTGAGGTAACAGAAATGAGAGTAACGAGAAACTTAACATCAAAACTGGTGGTCACAAAGTAGACGAAGTTAAGGAATTCCGCTATCTTGGAAGCAAAACACACCGTGATGGATGAAGCAAGAAAGACATAAAAAGCAGACCAGCGTAGTGAAAAGAAGGCATGCCTGGGCAAGAGACGTCAGCTGGTATCAAACATAGGGCTTAAAGTAACGAAGAAAATTCTGAGAACGTACGTATGGAGCGCAATATTGCATGGTAGCCAAACAGGGACAATGAGAAAACCGGATTACAAGGGAATCGAAACGTTTGAGATGTGATGCTACTGCAGAAATTTGAAAATCAGGTGGACTAATAAGACAAGGAAAGTGGAGATCCTGGACAATTGGCGAAGAATGGAACATATGGGAAACATTGGTAAGAAGACGGGACAGGGTGATCGGCTGATAGATTCAGCGAAAGAAGGTACTTGTGGAAAACACTAACAAGAAGAAGAGGCAGGATGACAGGAAGACTTTAGCACAAGAGAGGAAGTCGCGGCTGGTCGAAAATGGTTCAAATGGCTCTGAGCACTATGGGACTTAACTTCTGAGGTCATCAGTCCCCTAGAACTTAGAACTACTTAAACCTAACTAACCCAAGGACATCACACACATACATGCCCGAGGCAGAATTCGAACCTGTGACCGTAGCGGTCGCGCGGTTCCAGACTGAAGCGCCTAGAATGGCTCGGCCACAACGGCCGGCCGCGGCTGGTCGCATCAAACCATTCAGAAGACTGATGACTCCAAAAAAGGGCATTCAGATGTGACAGTGGCCTGATGCTTGACTGTATGGGCATGTGTGGACAGGTGTAAGTGTCATCAAGGATCAGGTCGACCAGGTGTGAGCACCACAATGGAGGATTGCCATACTCTCAGTCCCTTCACATTTTTTCATGCCATTCAAGAACAAGTAATGGAGTCCCTGCAACATTCTGAGTCATCACCCACCATTGGTCGGATACAAGCAGGAGCCGAACTATGAAATTACCGTCGCATTCTTAGGCTGCAGTTAACACCACAGAACAAACGGCTTCGTTAGAAGCGGTTCCATGACCAGGGGTCATGGACCGCAGATGAATGGCGTCATCTGGTGTTCAGTGATGAAATGCGGTTCTGCACTATTCCGGATGAGTATGGTGTCGATCCGGGAAGACATTACACTGTTTTAATATTTTAGAGAGATATAGTAATGCTACCCCTGGAGTCATAGTGTGGGGAGCCATTGGTTATTACCTCAGGTCATGGCTTGAGTGAATGACACACTTCCCAAGCGAATCAGTGCATGCTTCCAGGACAGAAGGGGTGCGGAGACATACTGATAAGTGTGCTCATACAGCCAAGTTCTTTGTAAATTTGAGTCGATTCTTTTAGCACTGTAGTAACATTACACTATCTTTAGACCAGTGAAGTTTCATTTCGCTTCCTCCTCCCTTTCGGAGAACTTTACTTCTTTTGTTAGGCAGTGTGTTAATCTTCTTTTTCTTTTGTCTTTCTCTAGCGTCGGCGCAGGGTCGATATAGTTATGAAGGGACTTGGCATGGTTAATTTAATGGGTGGCCGGATGCCCCTCCTCTTGCCACCCTGTTACTCCCCGGGAGGGAATATGTGTTCACCAACTGTCTTCGAGTCGTGTTATTCATGTGAAAATGAGCGGAAGTTCTCTAAACGTTTGAAAATCGTGTAGCTGAGGCGGGACTTGATGTCAGCCTAGTATCTACGTAGTGGAATGTGGGAACCACTTAAAAACCACATCCAGGCTAACCAGCGCACCGTGGCTCGCCGTTAACTCCAGGGGCATTCGATCTGGGACCAGTGCACTTCCCTGTGCCAGAAACGGTCCTAAACAAGCACGGACATCTGGGTACACAGGCAGTGCGTTAAGGAAACACTTTAATTATTTCAGCTCATAACAGCGTTTGAATTATCAGTGGGTTCCCCAGCGTCAAGGTCTTTACCGAACACTTTTAAAATATCGTTGAAAGATCGTTTTTAGGAAAATAGTTGCAAAAGAACACAGCATATTATAGTCGGTCAGACGTATTGATGATATCCTCTGCTTAACAGATGAGGAACTAAAAAAATTAATCCATTACATGCTGATATTAGAAGATACATAAAATTTCATTCACAATAGAAAAACAGCACAATAAACAAATCACCTTTTTAGACACAGCAATTAAAAAAGAAAATAGCAAGCATATATTGGAAATTTACTGTTAAATCACTATGACGAACACAATCAAACTCCAAAATTGCAACTACCGAAGCCAACAAAAGAAAGCAGTGCTTCGAACTTGCACCATAGGCTTAACACACCACTACTCAACAAAGGAAATTACGAAAAACGGCTAGAGTTGATCATGCTGATAGTCACAGACAATGTGTAATAGTACCATAGTCCAAAGCTAAACGAAAAAATTCGAAGATAAACTACAACACAAAGCCACAATATGTAAAAATTACGCCATGAAGTGTCTTATCTATAAGCAGAGTAAATCCACTCAAGATGCCTTAATATAACAGCTGAAACTCACCTGGAACGTTAATAAATGGACAGTGGAAAATACTTAAAGAGGAAACAAACCAGAGATGGTTTAATTCTTGATGTTAGTTATAAAGAGCAGTGCACACTTATATCACTTTTACATTTAGCACTGAAGGCCTGTACACACTGTACAATTAGTGGGTCAGACAGGCACTACGAGACACAGGTCGTGGATTTTCACTTTTTTTTCGTGTAGTAGTGGAACCAACAGGCCACAAAAATAAATTTGTGGATTGGCCTCTGGTAAAATGGTACCGTATGTTCGATGAAAGATGATAAGGAAGCATATACGCAATCGTTGGGTCGAGCAGGGTCCAACAGAGCGTCGTTGGAAAGTATAGTGTTCACAGAGATATAAAGAAAAAAATTACATAAAAAACCTAGTTCAAGATTCTATAATTTCATTCATAAGTGCGACCTTATTCATACGGTCCATCATCGTTTAGTTATACAGCTCATTTTTTCCTGCCTGCAGTAACTCAGTTGTCTCCGACTTCTCTTAACCATCTGCTGTTACAGCGGGGTGTGTTATGTCGGACCTAGTGGAACAAATGACATGCTATTGTATTCCCGACGAGTCCTCTAGCGGGAAGGTTTATCTGCGTCTAATGACATGGTACTTTGCCTGGCACTCTGACCTAAGGCAAAAGCACCCGTAACCATTCTAAAGTAAATCTCCTATGGAATGAAGAGTAGAAACAAAATTTACTCATTGCAAATCGTTATGTATTCCTTGAAATAATCGCATATTATATTACTCTCAACCAGAATTAAAAATACTGTAAGCCAGGAATTACTGCACAATTTATCAAACTGATGAAAAAATGATCGTCTTGGATCAATCAGGCTGTTCACGGTTGTTGACTCGATTGGACAAATTTTAAATCATGTATATCATTTCTGGAATGAGGTGTGAAAAGATTTCGCAGGTTTTCATGACGCTTCAATGAAGCGTCTCTGCATTAGAAATCTCTACTGGATGAATAAACAAGTTTAGGTGACCCTACAGATGAAAATGAGAAAGAATTAGGTCAGAAAATGTGCCTTCCCTACCTATCTTATGAAACTCGAACAAAGTGAAATATAGCAGAACCCACAGTGTAAAAACCAGCGGTTTCTCTTATTTTCACGGGTGTTTTCTGTAGTAAGTCTAGAAGATTGTTCTGAATAAAGTTCTTAAAGACAGTGCATGTAAGATATTGTGGGAAAATATGTGGATCGTAAACTGGTATCGGTATCTAGATACACCTATAGTAAGAAAATTTTTCTGTGGTCACAAAAATTGGTCATAAAAATATGACACTATTTCTCTTACAAGCATGGAAACAAAACAGAACAAGCACACAACGGATTAACAGATTTACCAGCGAACTATCGCTAAAAATTCCTGCACGACAGGTGAGCGAAAGACGGCACACCGCGTGCAGATAAGAAAACGCGAAGTCTTCTACACGTGTTGCTATGAAATGTGTCACATGCTACGCTGACCGTGACGTATGCGTATGCCTGATTCTTTTTCAACAGCCTGTGGGGTGCGTTCTTTTCGTTCACGCCTACGAGAAAAATCTTGGTCTACATTCAGCTATCGTTTGTGGTGATATACATTATCTCCCAGCAATGCAACGATAAACGGCAACAGTATTGGATAAATGAGCTGTGTTCTGGATGGAAACACGTTTCAATAAAGCCATGCAGCTTCGCGTCCGTTGCAATTCGTGTGGCCCTTCTCAAAACTATATTTGCCTGGTCACAAAATTAATATTCGACAATAAGTAAACAGAGTTCTCATCTGGTAATTCACTTCCAATACGCACAGGAACAGCTGAAGACAGATTGAACTCAAATGTACACGACTGTCTAATACAAACTGAATTCGTCGCAACACACCGCCATTGATGATACAACGGCTGCATTGGGAAATTGATTTATTTATGATTCATTACCTAAAAAATTGAATTTGTTATTGTTTGGAGACTAGGCTGGTTAATTTTACCTTGAGTGAATTGATTCTAAACCTTTATTATATCGATAACTGAAAAAAAATCAAGGATATTTGGAAATATACTGATACTGATTTTTTCCCTTGTTCTTGAGTGAGGAATATGCATCCAGAGATTGATAAAGTATTTATTTACGACCATGTAGATGGAATCAGATTTCAATAAGAATTTTTTAATGTTTATTTCCTGTTTATCAGAATTTAAAGATGTTTAGTTATGGCATTTTATGGTTGTCTATTTTTATTGATGTACATCTGCATTATCTCGCTATTTTTTATGTTTTTATGCTTAGAGACATGAATTTCCCATGACGATAATTATAAAGATAAAATACTTGCTTAAAAAGAGTTTGTTTCATTCTGGAAACTTCCCCCAGGCTGTGGCAAGCCATGTCTCCGCAATATCCTTTCTTCCAGGAGTGCTAGTTCTGCAAGGTTCGCAGGAGAGCTTCTGTGAAGTCTGGAGGGTAGGAGAAGAGGTACTGGTGGAAGTAAAGCTGTTAGGACAGTGCGAGAGTCGTGCTTGGGTAGCTTGCTCGTCCGCAGCTCGTGGTCTCGTGGTAACGTTCTCGCTTTCCGAGCCCGGCGTCCCTTGCTCGATTCCCGGCGGCATCAGGGATTTTCACGTGCCCTGAGATGGCTGGGTGTTGTTGTGTCGTCTTCTTCATCATCATCATTCATCCCCTTTACGGTCACAGGAAGGCAACGGCAGACCACCTCCGTTAGCACCTTGCCTAGTACAGCGGTGCGGGTCTCCCGCACCGTTACCCTATGCTCTGTCGAGCAGCATGGGACTTCATTTCCAAACAAAATCTCACGCCGGCATGGTAGCTCAGCGTGTTCGGTCGGAGAGCTGGCTGGTCTCTGTAATAAAAGAAACTGAGTAAAGGGATCAAAAACGAACTTCAACATGTCATGTGACGATCAAATACAACAAACCATAACGAACAAAAAAAGCAAAAAAAAAAAAAAAAAAAGAAGAAGAAGAAGTCGGTAGAGCACATGCCGGCGAAAGCCAAAGGTCCCGAGTACGAGTCTCGGTCCTACATACAGTTTTAATCCGCCAGGAAGTTTCATATCAGCGCACACTCCGCTGCAGAGTGAAAGATTCATTCTGGAAATATTCTGGAGATTAAAAAGAATTTGTTCAATAATTGCGTTGCGTCGATCATCTTCTTACGACAACTAAGACAGTGATATTATTTTATGAGAAAATTCACGGAAATAACAATCGCTAGGCACACCAGGAGAGCCATTCTCTCATCTTTACGGCTCATTCTTTTTCAAGCCTTTCACTACGCTTACGGTGAGACACGCTCAACGGTACATCAATATTTTGCACTTGATACCCTATTGTCGTAGCGAAAACAGATATTCGTGTCTGACCTAAAAAAGCAGTTCTGGTCAACATTGCGTGACCTAAGTCGAAACAGAGATAAGCAACGTAGGCAAACATAATGTCCACGACATTCGTGCAGCGATCGTCTCTTTAGGTGCAAGAACTCTTGTTTTCCTTTCGAAGATCAATGATTAAGCCTCATGTAATGTGTAAATTCTGTCTACATCTCAAGATGCGAGCAATGCCGCCGACAGAAATTCTGTAAAGTTTTTTCCCATGGGGAAACCATTATTTTTCTTATTTCGTATTGCACAACGTAACTAAAGGCTTGCAAATCTAAGTCTACGTATGCTTAGTTTTCTGCACCAGTTTTGTCATTTCTTTAAGCATAGAATTCTAATATTTTTGATTATGAACTGTCGGAGAAAGAAAGTGCAGTTACTTTTGTCATCGGATTCTTGCTTCAGTCTCGCAGACAGTCTCGTTCCAAATTAATTTTCAACAGAGTTTTTGAATTTGTGACAGTAACGTGGAGGAAGTGACTTCATTTTGTGTGGAGAATAAACAAGATACGTCTTATTCAGCGGTATAGAGATGATGCTCCTGCTCGTTTAGGACATACTCATGATTATCAAGGATCTTGAATGTATCACTGAACATATGCGTCTGATATGTTAGAAATACAGGTTGTTAGGGTTAGAAGTGCAGATATTTTTATCAGTGAGTGAGGACAGTGTGATGAACAACATTAAATCAGTATTTACTTCATTTGCAGACTAATAAGTATACCTATTGAAGTAGTATGTTTTTAGGTCGTTTAGTACCTCCAAGTATATGTGGGAGTACAAAAGTTAATGTTTGTTTTCCCCTGTGCAGCAGGTCAGATGTTGAAATGTGTTTATACGGATACAGAACGGATAGTCTATACAGACAGGCGTTGTCCACTTAGTGTTGCAATTACTACAATGCAGACAAAATCAGCTAATGAATTATGTGACGTGTTTGCGGGAAAACTGTTAAATGCAGAGGAAAAATACTAGCACAGAGACGGTGCCAATGATCACAATATCTGCATTTATACTACTAACATCCTATATATCAGAGAACGTGTTATTCAGATGAAAAATCAAACGTCAACCGAAGGAAATTCGAAGAGGTTATTAGAGGTTATGTGACAAAAATAAGTCTCTATTGCTTGGTAAGCACAGAGACCACTATCAACTGCATCACAGTAGGCACCTGTTACAGTAACACGTTGTTCCATAAGGTGATTCTTACTGAAAGACTGTATTAATAAACGTTTTATATGTCATAATTAATGAGATGTAATATTTCGCTATTCTTATCGCTAAGCAACGTTTAAATCACAACATAATATTTGTTTTCAGTATTCTTAGTGAGTATTTTTTCTGTAAGATTTCACACGTGGACTGTGAGTACCAGTGAAATTTAACCCTCAACTTGATCAGTCTTTTACGTTTCGTTAATATGTCTTCATAAACTAAGTTACTAACACACGCTGGTGTAGTGACGCTTGACCCGTAGGTATGCATTCCAGACTCCAGTTGGGGAAAGAAAAGTTCATTGTCAAAATAGAGCACTAAAGGAGAGACGACGCACAGAGGGCCAATTCGCTTCAGAACCTGGACATAATAGAAAAAGGGATAAAAATCCTATAAAACTGTGTTCTTTTTAGGTTATTTATGTCGATGATTCGGGATCCGGTGCCGGAATTACAAAATTCAAAATGGCGGATCCAATTAGGCGGATGAGAAATTATAAATTTACTGGACAGGAGTAAAACTTCGGATATAAATTATTCCGAGGCCGCTGATAACGAATTGGATGAGTAAATTGCCGTGCTGAATTTCTTTGTTCGGTACTTTACATTTTTCAATCGAAACCATATACGTCGCGTGGGTTGCTTTCAGAAGGGTTGTTGTTGGCTTGTCTACTTGGAAATGGTTCGAAAAGCAGATCTTTCACAGTAGGTGGCTTCTGTTTATCTTCTACAATTGTCACTTTCTGGACTTGGAGATGAACGGATCAGAAGATGCCAGATACCGATGGAATACGACATACATTGATTTCTCACAGCAATACTTGTGAGTAAAATCTTCTCCTTAATACCAGGGTCCTTATTCTGGGCTTCCCGCGCACCTCCGGATAGCTGACTATTCGGCAACGGAGCAGCTTCGATTATGGCATATCCTTGCATAAAAACTACATGGACTGACATCGCCCCTCGGCCATATTGTTAGTCCGGAGAAGTTGGCACCCGACTTTTGAGAAATATATATTTTTTAGAGTTGTTGATAGATGCGTTTTAGTTCTAGAGTTCTTTGTACAAAATTTAAATTGTCCCTCAGCATTTCACAAAAAAACAATATTGCAAGAACAAATTTTAATCTTGTAAAAAATTTGTGCCAATTTGTGAAAAAAGTTATGCTCACAATTTCGCATATCTGTTTAAGAATTATACACAAAACCATAATGACATTTTTGTGCAGATAACAGTTAATGAGATAATTGCAACTCTTAGAAATCAATTTTTACCGTGTAACACCGCCATACGGTACAGAAAGGACCGTCCACTAAAAAGTTGCAAATACGTGCACATAAATGCATTTCGTTTACTATACTATTAAGGTAGGAGGAGAGCCACATAGAAAAGTGGAGCCAAGCAGAGGAAATTTTGTAGTCAATGATTTTGGATAATATCGGTAGTAGTTAAACGTAGATGTACGTCATTACACTGATTAAAAATGTGATAAACATGTCGTCTGGAATGCTGCCCATTTTAATTTATACTGACAACTAGACAAGTTCGCTGTCGTATATTAAAAAAAGCCATACACACAATATTAGAAAAATTTTTCGTTGTCCGATTCACTGCTCACCGTCAATTGTCAGAGCACGTACCACGGACTATAAAACGCACTTTTTTCTTCGAAAAATAGCCACCAAAATTCAGGTGCGTCTTACACTCGAAATTAATGCAAAAATGTCCAGTGTTTCATTTAAAATTCTCGCCTGTTTTAAAAATGGCCATATATTCGATGCCACGGGAAACGTGTCTCTACTTGGAAATATTGGATTCAACTTGCACCAACAGTGCACCGATGTGGCGAACATAAGTTTCAGAGATTCACAAACTTGCTAATACTGTCTCCCTCCCGCCCCGCCATCACAAACCCAGAACACTGTCTAGCCTACGATGCGTCACTGCAGTCTACGGTGCCAATGAATTGAAAGTGATTCATGTTATCGGTAAGAGAACAATTTTTTTGTTAGTAACTAGTTTCGTAATGGAAGAAAATTAGAGGTATTCATATGATGCGGCCTTTAAATTGAAAGTAACGGCATATGCAGAAGAACATGGAGGCAGAGCAGCTGACCGGCATTTCGGCCCTCCACCAACAGAAAAAAAACATTCTCGATTGGTGAGTTAGTAAAGAAGAATTGAAAAAATGAGGAAAACTAAATAGGTAAACAGAGGGTTGAACGCAAAATAGCCAAATCTGGAAGGCGTACTGAAATGGAGTCAAGGTCACCGTCAAAATGGTATTGGAATTAACACAAAAATGATTCAATTATACACTTCTAAGCTAGCGCTACAACGTAACTTAACAGGCTCTAAGGGTGGAGTTGGTTGGGCTACAGGTTTATAAAGGTTCATGGACTGAGCCTCAGAACCAAACACAAAATATTCCAGAAAATGATACAAGAGTATGAAGAGAAAATATTCCGTTTCCGTCGGTTAATTATTCAACATAGAAAGAAACCAATGTGGAACTAAGCCAAATAGCGAATATGGACGGAACTCCTCTGACATTCCATATGTCGAGTAACAGAGCTGTTGCTGTGAAAGATGCTAGAACTGTACCTATAAAAACAAGTAAACATGAAAAAATAAAATGCACTGCACTGTTGTCCTTTCGTGTTCTGCTGACGGTTCTAAACTTAATCAAATGATCATTTTCAAGCGCAAAAGAATGCCAAAAACTTTCTGAAATAACACGTGGTGTTGTTGCTCATGTATATGACAAGAACAGTGTGGGAGGGAAGAAAGGTGCTTTATTGAAGAAGAGTTCTCTCCCTGTAATAGATCGAATTGAAGAAATAGATGATGGATGAAACCCAACATGAATTCACGTCGAACAGAGCTTTAAAACGATCTACAATGAAACAAGTGTGTCAGCAGATAAAATAGTCGCGGCCTAAAGCGACAAAAAACATTATTTTAACCCCATGAGGGTCCGGGGGTTAGAATACGCCTGAGTTATCCCTGCCTGTCGTAAGAGGCGACTAAAAGGAGTCTCACACTTTTCGGCCCTATAAGTTCAGGTCCCATTCTATGATTTGACCTGCCACTTTCCAAATTCTACAGAACTGTGGACCATATGGGGAAGGACGCCTTGCTTGGTGCATGAGTTATCCGTAGTGCCCTTAGATTCGACCTCCTTAACCCCTTGTCATGTCCACGTGCAATTCAACTATTTGTGCGAGGAAACTACGTCATCTTCTACCGTTGTCTCCTCTCCTCTTTCGCCCCCATGATAGTATTGGATTTCTCTGCGCCCATTGTCCAGCACGGTGGCAGTCCGTTGTGGTGGGGCTGTCATGTACCCATTTGATGGTAGTCCCTGACAACACAGGGATCACACTGCTGATGCCTGACCTGTAAACTCCGCACCTATGATAAGGTGTAGATGCTTGTCTTCCTGGGGCATCAGGACTTCCGGCAATGGCCATAATGCCAGGTGGCCTTTGCTGTGGCTGGGTTGCGCCCATGGGGAGAAGCCCTGATTGGAGTGGGTGGCATCAGGGTGGATGACTGGCAATGAAGCGGACTAAGTCATCTCTTGCTGCTGTCCATACAACGCCAGCAGTCTCTAAGAAGGGCCAGATCGAGTACAATGCTGATAGATATGACTAAATCGTTTCCCTCCCTTGCTACACCATGGGAGGAACGTATGGCTACAGAAAGAAGAGAGCCGTATTCGCCTTGGTATTTAGTCTGTAGCAGAATGGACGTGGACTCCTTTCTTCCTATGAAGCCTCAATTTTTTGTTGAACATCTTGAGGAATAGTTTGGGGAAGTGACAGCGCTGTCCAAGAAGAGAAGCGGTGTAGCCTTGATGTAGACAGCATCCCCAGCCCAATCCCGGGCGTTACTTGCTTGTGACTGGCTAGGTGATATTCCTGTTTCTGTCACTCCTCATAAAAGCCTCAGCATGGTCCAGGGAATTATTTTCCATCGCGACCTTCTCTTGTAGTATGACCACGAGCTCCGCACCAATCTAGAACGACGGGGTGTTCATTTCATATGGCGCGTTTGTAGAGGACCCAAAGACAGTAGGGTTGCTACCAGTGCCTTCATCTTAGCCGTTGAGGGCGATTCACTGCCTGAAAAGGTCAAGGTGAAGGTTTGCCGCTGTGACGTTAGACCATAGTCCCTCCCCCAATGTGGTGCTTTCAATGCTGGAAATTAGGCACATGTCTTTCCACTGCACTTCCAACGCCACAAGTCGAGACTGCGGACGTCCACTGCCTCCTCCCACCGGTATCAACTGCGGAGAGCAGCACGCCCCATGCTCGCCAGATTGCACAGTACCCCAAAAGGAGCGGATAATCATGGAGTACAAGACTCTGGACCGGTTGACTTACCAAGAGGCTGAACGTAAATTTGAACGATTACATCCCATTCGGTTGAGGTCTACATATGCTGAAACTACATTACCATCTCCATCACAAGTACCAGTCGTACCGCACTCTGTGCCACGAACAGTGGGCCCTCTGGGCCTCCAGAATACATCTGTCCCCTTGGTGGTAGGGGGAAAATATCCTTCCGTTGGTCCCAAAGCACCGACTTGGGGAGCAAGGTTCCCCCTCCGCCCCCCCCCTTCCCAAACGCAGGGGACATCGGTCCGCTCCCCCAAGCTGGGGAAGCAACAGTGGCTCCTCTCGTGTGGAAGGGGTCGCTTAGGATCCTCTCTCCCAAGGTCTCCACTAACGCCACAGCAGACTTAAGGATCCATAAGCTGCTGGACAAAGAGCTTCACAGTCTTCCTCCGTGCCTGAAGCTACTTCAGAGAAGTTCTCCCAGCAAGCCCCTAAAAAGAAGCGAGAGGGCAAGAAAACAAAGAAGTCTACTAAGAAAAAGGACTCTCTAGTGGCCCCAACACCACCACTCCCTACCATTTCTGCACTTATGGATAAGGCGGAGACCACAGCTTCCCCTCAGGACCTGGATCCCACTGATGCAGGTGACTGATGCAGGTGACTATGAGGCGTAACCTGCCTCCTTGCATGCTTCATGCCTTCCCAGCCTTACGACAACGTCATCCTCCAGTAGAATTTCTGTGGTTTTTTCCACCATGTGGCTGAGCTATGGCAACTGCTAAGCTTTACAACTGCTTTCTGCATTGCCAACCAGGAAACCTGGTTCCCGCCAATGTGGAGCCCTGTCCTTCGCGGTTATAGGAGATATTACAAGAACTGTAGCGACTATGATAGAGGGTCAGTGGAGTTTGTGTCTATGTCCTGAACCTAGCATGCAGTGAACCTGGGCCTCTTCAAGCCCCTTTTGAAGCTGTGGCTGTTAGGATAAGGCCGACGCACGAAATATCTGTGTGCAACTTATATATTCCTCCAGACGGTGCAGTACCCCTGAAGGCCTTGGCTGCACTGATTCATCAACTCCATAAACCTTTCCCACTTTTGGTAGATTTTAACTCCCATAATCCCTTGTGGGGCGGCACTGTACTTACTGGCCGAGGTAGAGATGTCGAAACTTTCCTGTCTCAACTAGACCTCTGCCTCTTAGATAATGGGGACCCCACACATTTCACTGTGGCTCAGGGCACTTACTCGGCCATTGATTTATCCCTCTGCAACCCAGGCCTTCTCCCATCTGTCCACTGGAGAGCCCACGATGACTTGTATGGTAGTGACCAAATTCCCATCTTCCTGTCACTCCCCCAACGCCATTACGCCAGACGTCTACCAAGATGGGCTTTAAACAAGACAGACTAGGGAAGTTTTCACCTCTGCTGTCACTGTTGAATCTCCACCACATGGTACCATTGATGTGGTAGTTGAGCAGGTCGCTAGAACGATCGTTTCTGTGGCGGAAAACACGATCCCTTGTTCTTTGGGGTGTCCCCGGCGAAAGTCAGTACTTTGGTGGTCGCCGGAAGTCACTGAGGCCATTAATGAGCGTCGGCGAGCTCTACAGCGGCATAAGCGCCACCCTTCCCTAAATCACGCAATAGCTTTTAATCGGCTCCGTACCCGCGTTCGCCAGCTTATAAAAAGACGGTAGCAGGCGTTTTGGTAGGGGTACGTCTCGACCATTTGACGCCATACGTCACCTTCTCAAGTCAGGACGAAGATCAGACGTGTTTGTGGGTACCAGACACCGAAAGGTGTTACTGGCATTAACATCAAAGGCCTGTTATCTTACCAACGCAAACGCAATTGCCGAGAACTTTGCTGAGCACTATGCTCGACCTTCCACGTCAGAAAATTAACCCCCAGCATTTCGCACCCTCAAATGGTGGATGGAACGCCCTCTCGTTCACTGAACGTCAGGAGTGTACCCTATAATGCTCCATTTACAGAGTGGGAGCTCCTCAGCGTCCTTGCACATTGCCCCGGCACAGCTCCTGTGCCAGATCGGATTCACAGTCAGATGATCAAACATCTCTCGTCCGACTACAAGCGACAGCCCCTTGTTATCTTCAACCGGATCTATTGCAGTGACTTTTTTTCCATTGCAATGGCGGAAGAGCACCATCATTACAGTGCTCAAACCCGGTAAAAACCCGCTTGATGTGGATAGCTATCGGCCCATCAGCCTCACCAACGTCCTTTGTAAGCTGTTAGAATGTATGGTAAGTCGGCGGTTGTATTGGGTCCTGGAGTCACGTGGCCTACTGGCACCTTGCCAGGGCGGTTTCCGCCAGGGTCGCTCTACCATTGATAATCTAGTTTTCCTCGAGTCTGCCATCCGAACAGCCTTTTCCAGACGCCAACACCTGGTTGCCGTCTTTTTTGATTTACGAAAAGCTTACGACACGACTCGGTGACATCACTTCTGACAAACTTTCAGTTTTCACACTACACGTGTCAACCTTCAGTTGCCACACTTCTAGTGATAATTATATGTGTAATAACCTTTCTTTTTTCAGTTACTATACTAATTGTCCTTAGGACTGGCGACTGTAATTTCCCCCAAATCTCAAATATCTAATTACCGCTAGTTAATTGTTAACGTAACGGCCGCACATTTACTTTCTTTATTAACTTTACCCCTTTTCAAAATTAATTTCCACCAGTTTCATTTGCATTTTTCCTTCCATTTAGATGTAACCCTTTCCTCCCTCTTTACCGACAGATTAACTTCGGTGACGATTGCTTTTCCCAAATTTCCATTAGGTACACGCGGTTTAATTTTTCACTGTCATTAAGGTCGATAAGTGAGGGGGAGGTTACACGTAACGCCGGAAATGCATATCCTCCTATTTTCATCTATTGTACTATTAATTTGTTTTCCTTATTTTTGTTACCTGAATATATGACATTTCTGTGTCTTTACATATTGTAATTGTTTTACTATTTGTATATATATATTTATGCATTTATGTCGATGTATAATTGGTTTGTTTAGTAAATATTATTTGCATTTTTACGCTGGGTCTTGCCTAGGGAAAACTGCTATCGAACGATTACATCGATAGGTCGTGTGAAGAATCAAAGTGTGTAGGATCTTTGAGAGTGTTAACTCTGCCGCGTGGTGCGCGGGCAGAGAGAGGGTCTGGCTGGACTAGCGAGTGGAGCAGGTGTGTTGTGTGAAGCTCCCGCGAGTTGCCGCGCTTTCGGGGTTTGGCAGCATGTAATTGCGCTCGACTTGCGATGATAGTTTCTGATATGGTGTCGCGGACGGGAAGCATTAACTGGCGCACATCAAGAGCCCGTTTCGTCTGGTGACCGTGTCGAGAAGAAGGCGCGCCAACATCCAGCTTCTGCAGCAGCGACGGCCGACAATGAGTGACTGTCGCCACCTCCTCGATCGACGGCTTCAAACCTTCAATCAACCATCAAGGAAGACTGGAAGCAAGTAAAGTTTTAGAACTGTATGGCAGACCTCAGCTTTTCAAACTGTACCATTTTCGTAACTATAATAACAGCAACTTAGCATGAACCTTTGTTGCTCATTGTCCCAATTGCATTACCAAGCAGGGTCCCTTCCTTTTCCGAAATGAACCCGAGTGTCGTTGAAATTCAAACGCCAGCATCATTTTATTTCACTGCTTTAATATCAAAGTTCAGTTAAGGTATTCATAGCTGGCTACAATACTTAGATTACACAAGCACAAATTAAGAGTGCGAGTTTTGTTACCATATTTTAGCTTACCCTGTGACTGCAGCTCAGCTTGGTACGTACTAAATTTTACTATTGTTAATTGTTCAGAATCATTTAATTCAAGTTCAAAGTTAAATATCTTGTTTCTAAATTGCGTAGATTAAAGTAGTTTTTGAAATGATTGTTGAGGTACTCCAAGACTAACCGTATTTTACTGAATTTCGATGTGCTTCAGAAAGAAAGCTCACTATTAACTTCAGTCACTAAATTAACTTCGATTTTCCGGTTTTATTAATTCTTTTGCTAAATTAAGTCAGAGTGTAGCGAAATTTATTACTTCTGACAAACTTTCAGTTTTCACACTACATGTGTCAACCTTCAGTTGCCACGCTTCTAGTGCTAATTATATGTGTAATAAGCTTTCTTTTTCAGTTACTATAGTAATTGTCCTTAGGACTGGCGACCGTAATTTCCCCCAAATCTCAAATATCTAATTACCGCTAGTTGATTGTTAACGTAACGGCCGCACATTTACTTTCTTTATTAACTTTACCCCTTTTCAAAATTAATTTCCACCAGTTTCATTAGCATTTTTCCTTTCATTTAGATGTAACCCTTTCCTCCCTCTTTACCGACAAATTAACTTCGGTGACGATTGCTTTTCCCAAATTTCCATTAGGTACACGCGGTTTAAATTTTTCACTGTCATTAAGGTCGATAAGTGAGGGGGAGGTTACAATATCCTTGTCGGATCTAAGGGGTCTGCTCCCGATTTTTATCCAAAATTTCCTATCGCTCCATACTTTCCAAGTTGGTGCCTCCGATAGTTCCCCCCATATCCAGGAGAATGGGGTCCTGCAGGGCTCTGTATTGAGTGTATCTCTATTTTTAGTGGCCATTAACGGTCTAGCAGCAGCTGTCGGGCTGTCGGTCTCACCTTCTCTGTATGCAGACGACTCCTGCGTTTCGTACTGCTCCTCCAGTACTGGTGCTGCCGAGCGGCGCCTACAAGGAGCCATCCACAAGGCGCAGTCATGGGCTCTAACCCACGGCTTCCAGTTTTCAGCCGCACTTCTGTCGGCGTCGTATCGTTCATCCAGAACGAGAACTTTACCTTAATGACGATCCACTCACTGTAGTGGACACATATCGATTCTTAGGACTGGTTTTCGACGCCTGATTGACGTGACTCCCTCATCTTCGTCAGCTGAAGCGGAAGTGCTGGCAGCACCTCAATGCCCTCCGCTGCTTGAGTAACACCAACTTGGCTGCAGATCGCTCTAGGCTGCTGCAGCTCTACAGAGCCCTTGTTCAATCCCGCCTTGACTATGGGAGTGTGGTTTACGCTTCGGCCACGCCCTCAGCGTTACGTTTACTCGACCCAGTGCACCACTGTGGCGTTCGCCTAGCGATGGGGGCTTTTAGAAAGAATGCAGTGACCAGTGTCCTGGTGGAGGCTGGTGTCCCTCCACTGAAGGTCAGGCTTGCACAACTGCTCGCCTGTTGCGTTGCACACGTTCGTAGTTCTCCCGTGCATCCGAATTACCGTCTCCATTTCCCAACCATGGCGGTTCATCTCCCGCATCGGTGGCCCAGGTCAGGGCTTACGATTGCGGTTCGCGTCCAGTCCCAGAACTGGAGTGCTTCCCATTACCACCTCTCCTTGAGGTACATTCACTTACACCTCCACAGTGTATACCTAGGCCGCAGATTCTTCTGGACCTTTCGCATATCCCTAAGGACTCTGTTAACCCTGCGGCTCCACGCTATCTCTTCATCTTGATTCTCGACATGTGCCTGGGCCATGAAGTGGTTTACACCGACGGCTCGATGGCTGATGGTCACGTAGGCCTTGCGTATGTTCATGGAGGACATATTGAACAGCACTCCTTGCCAGATGGCTGCAGTGCTTTCACTGCAGTTCTGGCGGACATATCTGTGCTCTTCAGCACATCCGCTCATGCCCTGGCGAGTCATTTCTCCTGTGTACTGACTCCTAGAGCAGCCTACAGGCTATCGACCAGTGCTACCCACGCCATCCTTTGGTAACGCCCATCCAGGAGTCCATCCATGCCCTGGAACGGACCCGTCATTCAGTGGTGTTTGTGTGGTCCCCACGATACGTAGGAATCCCAGGCAACGAACTTGCCGACAGGCTGGCCAAACAGGCTACCCGGAAACTGCTCCTGGAGATGGGCATTTCCGAAACTGACCAGCGTTCTGTCTTACGCCGCAGGGTTTTTCGGCTCTGGAGGACGGAATGGCATAACAGTACGCACAACAAACTGCGTGTCATTAAGGAGACTACGAATGTGTGGAAGTCTTCCATGCAGTCCTCTCGCAAGGAATCGGTTGTCCTCTGCCAGCTCCGCATTGGCCATACGTGGCTAACGCACGGTTACGTCCTCCGTCGCGAAGACCCACCGCGGTGTCGCTGTTGCTCACAAATGACGGACGTCCACCTCTTGCTGGACTGCCCACTTTTAGCCGCTCCCGGAACCAAACCTTCGATGTTGGGCGGCAATGCCTCAACAGCAGCTTCAGTTTTACGTTTTATGGGTGAAGGTGGGTTTTATCATTTGATCTAGGTTTTATCGCATGCACCGAGCGAGGTGGCGCAGTGGTTAGCACACTGGACTCGCATTCGGGAGGACGACGGTTCAATTCCGTCTCCGGCCATCCTGATTTAGGTTTTCCGTGATTTCCCTAAATCGCTTCAGGCAAATGCCGGGATGGTTCCTGTGAAAGGGCACCGCCGATTTCCTTCCCCATCCTTTCCTCACCCGAGCTTGCGCTCCGTCTCTAATGACCTCGTTGTCGACGGGACGTTAAACACTAATCTCCTCCTCCTCCTTTTATCGCATGTCCTTTTACCCTCTGTGTCCTCCACCCTAGTGCTTTTAGGGTAGAGGTTTTAATGTGTTGCAGAGTGGCTGGCTTCTCCATTTTATTATCATGGACAGCCAGCTATGGTAATCTGCTTTCTTGTTTTAATCTCTACAACCTGGTTCTTGCGTCTCTCTGTGGTTTCCTTGTCCACTTTTGACCATTTTTATGTTTGTTGCTCTTCTATCGTTCCTGTGGTTTTTTCCTTTCTTTCAGCTGTGTTTTGTATGTCTGTATTGTTTTACTCCTACCTTTGTGGAATTATTTTAATCGGAACGAGGGACCGATGACCTAGCAGTTTGGTTCCTCCCCGCTCTTTTCAACGAAACAACCAACCAACCATTATTTTAAATCTTTCAAGAAGTGTGGAATAAGTAACGCCTTTGATGGCAGTGAAGACCATCTTATATATGAAGAGGACAACGATGATGACGAAGAAGAACAAGAAGAAGAAGAAGAATGTTCAGTAGAAGATTTTCAGGTATTTTAGAAGTCAGTTCGGTTTTATAAACTAAGAATTTTTTTAGCCTGCTTTTGCAACCTGATAATAAAGTTCCAGGGTCCGACAGCCGATCAGTTCCAGTCATTCCACCAGGAAGGAGGTACACGGCTCTTGTTGTCTGTCGTTAAAACATGCCTAGACGGTCAATACCGCGGTTCGATCGCGTCTGCATTGTTACTTTGTGCTAGAAAGGGCTCTCAACAAGGGAAATATCCAGGCGTCTCGGAGTGAACCAAAGCAATGTTGTTCGGACATGGAGGAGATACAGAGAGACAGGAACTGTCGATGACATGCCACGCTCAGGCCGCCCAAGGGCTACTACTGCAATGGATGACCGTTCCTTAACGGATTACAGCTCGGAGGGACCTTGACAGCAACGCCACCATGTTGAATAATGCTTTTCGTGCAGCCACAGGACGTCGTGTTACGACTCAAACTGTGCGCAATAGGCTGCATGATGCGCAACGTCACTCCCGACTTATATGGCGAGGTGTATCTTTGCAGCCACGACACCAAGCAGCGCGGTACAGATGGGCCCAACAACATGCCGAATGGACCGCTCAGGATTGACATCACGTTCTCTTCACCGATGAGTGTCGCATATGCCTTCAACCAGACAATCGTCGGTGACGTGTTTGGAGGCAACCCGGTCAGGCTAAACGCCTTAGACACACTGTCCAGCGAGTGCACATCAATTTTGCAGAGTTAAAGTTCCGTTCAATACCCATACCTCCCTAACGAAGCATTTGCGGACCTATGTTAATACACTCCTGGAAATTGAAATAAGAACACCGTGAATTCATTGTCCCAGGAAGGGGAAACTTTATTGACACATTCCTGGGGTCAGATACATCACATGATCACACTGACAGAACCACAGGCACATAGACACAGGCAACAGATCATGCACAATGTCGGCACTAGTACAGTGTATATCCACCTTTCGCAGCAATGCAGGCTGCTATTCTCCCATGGAGACGATCGTAGAGATGCTGGATGTAGTCCTGTGGAACGGCTTGCCATGCCATTTCCACCTGGCGCCTCAGTTGGACCAGCGTTCGTGCTGGACGTGCTGACCGCGTGAGACGACGCTTCATCCAGTCCCAAACATGCTCAATGGGGGACAGATCCGGAGATCTTGCTGGCCAGGGTAGTTGACCTACACCTTCTAGAGCACGTTGGGTGGCACGGGATACATGCAGACGTGCATTGTCCTGTTGGAACAGCAAGTTCCCTTGCCGGTCTAGGAATGGTAGAACGATGGGTTCGATGACGGTTTGGATGTACCGTGCACTGTTCAGTGTCCCCTAGACGATCACCAGTGGTGTACGCCCAGTGTAGGAGATCGCTCCCCACACCATGATGCCGGGTGTTGGCCCTGTGTGCTTCGGTCGTATGCAGTCCTGATTGTGGCGCTCACCTGCACGGCGCCAAACACGCATACGACCATCATTGGCACCAAGGCAGAAGCGACTCTCATCGCTGAAGACGACACGTCTCCATTCGTCCCTCCATTCACGCCTGTCGCGACTCCACTGGAGGCGGGCTGCACGATGTTGGGGCGTGAGCGGAAGACGGCCTAACGGTGTGCGGGACCGTAGCCCAGCTTCATGGAGACGGTTGCGAATGGTCCTCGCCGATACCCCAGGAGCAACAGTGTCCCTAATTTGCTGGGAAGTGGCGGTGCGGTCCCCTACGGCACTGCGTAGGATCCTACGGTCTTGGCGTGCATCCGTGCGTCGCTGCGGTTCGGTCCCAGGTCGACGGGCACGTGCACCTTCCGCCGACCACTGGCGACAACATCGATGTACTGTGGAGACCTCACGCCCCACGTGTTGAGCAATTCGGCGGTACGTCCACCCGGCCTCCCGCATGCCCACTATACGCCCTCGCTCAAAGTCCGTCAACTGCACATACGGTTCACGTCTACGCTGTCGCGGCATGCTACCAGTGTTAAAGACTGCGATGGAGCTCCGTATGCCACGGCAAACTGGATGACACTGACGGCGGCGGTGCACAAATGCTGCGCAGCTAGCGCCATTCGACGGCCAACACCGCGGTTCCTGGTGTGTCCGCTGTGCCGCGCGTGTGATCATTGCTTGTACAGCCCTCTCGCAGTGTCCGGAGCAAGTATGGTGGGTCTGACACACCGGTGTCAATGTGTTCTTTTTTCCATTTCCAGGAGTGTATAACATTTTATGGTTCAGAATTACTTATACTATCATTATGTAAAATATTGACCTTTCCTCCCCAAACACCCTGTATATGCAGACTAAAGCGATGAACGAAAATTTGTACCACTAGGCAGAGGTGCTAACGGCTAACCACTACACAATTCAGTCACAGTGTTGCTCGACTTTAGAGGGAATACCAAGTGGTCTGAGGCGTGAATGGCGATATGCATTGAGGAGGGAGGCTGCTGGGGTAGTCGGTGCAGTTGTACAAAGCCACTGTGTCAGTGTGCCGTAGTGGTGTGACCAGGAGATCTGGGTTCGAATCCTGGCGTTGTTTCATATTTTCATGCGTCGCTTCTGTCTTCATATCTACAACAGAGAAAATTTTGCCTTCATTGTCACTGTTTTTCATATTCTGTACTTCATGCCTCAACTGCAAATAAGCATATATGGATCGAAACAATCTCATGAAATGAGGTTCCTGTCCAGCAACATCTGATGATGGAAGTATGAACTATATTTTGTCTGGCTATTGAATGAGTTCGGCGTTTTCGATACTGTTTCGTCAGCCTAGAAAATTTCTCTCATTACCAACGCATTCTTAAGGATGATGAAATGTTAGTGACAGTACAGTGGTTTTGTTCATTGCATTAGAGTTTAATCACTGACCACAGATTTACCAAGCAGAGATGGAAATACTGACACTAAACGTTTGAAAATAAGGAAAAAAAGACTTATAACATCCTGTCAATGACGAGATCGAAAGTGACTGTCGCTGTTCGAGATTCAGAATGAAGAATATGGAACCTCAGTAGACAAAAGACTCAATTTGATAACAATAAAACGTCTTAGAACGAAGACAAGTCCTAAAATCATTAGGAATCATTTTACATTAGAAAATGTAAAACAGTCCACCAACATGTTTCACATATCTGGTTTCTGAAAATTTAAATAGATTACATACATTCAGAACCCAGTGCTATGAGTGTAAATGAACACAACTTTGGAATACAGGATAAGACACATCGATGTTGTGTGTAAGCGCATGCACTATTACTGACAGCAATTAAAATTCAGACATCCTGCAGAGTACATGTTGTATTACTATACATTCGGTTGAATGTCTCGTAGCTCTTTCTTATCGCGTCATAAATTTGCGAGGCTGTAGCAACGTGGGAAGGGACGAGATAATTGTGACCTCATTGCACGTGCCGTTCGCGTACATCAGGCCATCGACCAGTGTACACACGAGTCCTGTCGTGCGGTCTATCACTAACGAGCCGATCGTACCCTAAGCCGGCCTTAAAGTGGCGGCAATTAAGGAGGCACTTGAGGGCCTGGGAGAAGGGGCGCTTGCCGCAAGGACAGCACGCGACCGACTTCTGGGCCTTCCGAACCCGACGGAAAACTTGGAGGCAATGAGGAAGGCCATCATCCCACTCAGTAAGGTACGCTCTAAGACTTCACAGTCGTTATTATTAATTGTATCTATGTTCACTCTACTACTACACTGATTCCCTTCTGCAGTTCATCTACTAAAAATTCATATTGGTACACTGAGGTGAGAAAAGTCTTGTGATACCTCCCAGTATTGTGTTGGACCTCCTTTTGCAAGTCGTAGTGCCGCGATTTGACTCATGGACTCAACAAGTCGTTGGATGTCTCCTGCAGAATTACTGAGGCATGCTGACTCTATAGCCGTTCATAATTGCGAAGCTGTTGCCGCTGCAGGATTTTGTGCACGATCTGGCGTCTCGATTATGTACCAAGAATGTTCGATGGGATTCATGTCGGCCGATTTGGTTGGCCAAATCATTCACTGAGATTGTCCAGATGTTCTTACTTGGTACACTGTCATCCACAAAAATTCAATTGTTGTTTGGGAACATGAAGTCCATCAATGGCTACACAAGGTCTCCAAGTAGGTGAATAAAACCATTTCCAGTGAATGGTCGGTTCAGTTGCACCAGAGGACCCAGTGCATTCCCGGTAAACACAGCCCACACCATTATGAAAATACTACCAGCTTGCTCAGTGCCTTGATGAGAACTTGCGCCCCTGGCTTCTGGATTCACACCACACTCTAACACCTACATCAGCTCTTACAAATTGAAATCGGGACTCATTTGACTAAGTCACGGTTTTCCAGTCGTCTGGGTCCAACCGATATGGTCACGAGCCCAGTAGAGGATCTGCAGGAAATGTCTTGCTATTATCAAAGGCACTCTCATCGGTCGTCTGTTGCCGTAGTCCATTAACGCCATATTTCGCCGCACTGTCCTAAAGGATACGCTCATCGTACGTCCCATATTGATTTATGTGATTTTGTCAGGCAGAGTTGTTTGTCTGTTAGCACTGACAACTCTACACAAACGCCGCTGTTCTCGGTCGTTAAGTAAAGGCCGTCGGCCACCGCATTGTCCGTGGCGTTCTCAGCACACTCTTGACACTGTGGATCTCGGAATATTGAATTCCCTAACGATTTCCTAAATGGAATGTCCTGTGAATGTAGCTACACCTGCCAATCAGCGTTCAAAGTCTATTACTTCCCATCCTGGGTCCATAATCACGTCGGAAACCGTTTCACATGAATCACCTGATTACAAGTGACAGCTCCGAAATGCACTGCTCTTTTGTACTGTGTGTACGTGCTACTACCGCCGCCTGGATTTGTGCATATCGTCATGCCATGCCTTTTGTCACCTCAGCCCATTTTAAGAAGCTACAAGCGAAAAAGTAGTTGGTAAGAATTAGTGATTTCGCCGCACTGGCCTAAAGGATACGCTCATCGTACATCCCACATTGATTTCTGAAATTATTTCAGGCAGAATTGTTTGTCTGATAGCAATGACAACTCGACACAAACGTCGCTGACTCTATAGCCGTTCATAATTGTGAAAGTGCTGCCGTTGCAGGGTTTTGTGCACGATCTAACCTCTAGATTATGTCCCACGAATATTCGATAGGATTCGTGTCGGGCGATCTGGTTGGCCAAATCATTCGCTGAGATTGTCCAGATGTGGAGCAAGAATGATGCAATGAATGTTGCTGTTGATCACTGTAAAGGAAACTAGGAAACTTAAATGAGATTTAATATAGTACACTGGTATGTAAAACTTAAGGACTAAAGTAACTTTCGCATGATGCGTCACTGCCAACTAAGATAGCTCGATGAAGCTGTTATCATACACTTAGAAAATGTAACAGACCTACTAAGGAGACTGCCTACACCATGCTTGTCCGTCCTCTTTTAGAATACTGCTGCGAGGTGTGGGATCCTTACCAGATAGGACTCACAGAGTACATCGAAAAAGTCCAAAGAAACACAGCACGTTTTGTATTATCGCGAAATATGGGAGAGAGTGTCACAGAAATGATACAGGATTTGGGCTGGAAATCATTAAAAGAAAGGCGTTTTTCTGTGCGACGGAGTCTCCTCACCAAATTCCAATCACCGACTTTCTCCTCCGAACGAGAAAATATTTTGCTGACACCGACCTACATAGGGAGGAACGATCACCACGATAAAATAAGGGAAATCAGGGCTCGTATGGAAAGATATAGGTGTTCATTCTTTCCGCGCGCTATACGAGATTGGAATAATAGAGAATTGTGAAAGTGGTTCGATGAATCCTCTGCCAGGCACTTGAATGTCATTTGCAGAGTATCCATGTAGATGTAGATACACAGAAAGAACTGTTATAGTGTAGTAAAGAGGGTAACTGTGTAAAAACGCAATGAGACGAACAGGAATGGCACTTTTATTCAAAGAAAAACTGCATTGAAGTAACCTGGGTTTATGATGGTCCCCTGGACGTTACAATAGGGAGTGTTATCACCACGGCATGCTCTGCAATGTACTCGCGTGCTGACGTCAATATTGGTGAGGAATTCTTGTGGCAGGGCGTTCCATTCCTCCACCAGCGGAACTGATAACTGCTGGATGATCGTCCGTGCCTGTAGACGCGCTGCAATACGTCTTCCCAACATGTTCCATACATGATCGATAGGATTTAAATCTGGGAATAGGACAGGCCAGTTATTCGCCGCGTAGCCTCTCGTTCTAAGAGCTTCGCTGTTCGATGCGGTCGCGCATTTTCGTGCATAAAACTTATACCATTAGCGAAGACACACACGGAGGAGGAGTACAGTGTCACGATACCGCTCAACGGTGATTGTACTGTGTTGAAAGGTTTGTAGGCTAGTACACCAATGAAATATGATTTTGAAACATGCCTTGTTCGAAAATTACGAATGAGCCCGAAGAAAACGGATGACTCATAGCACGAGTTCAGAAAATATCGTTCTTATGAAACATAACTAGCTCTTTTTGTCCTGAAGTAATGAATGCTATTGACAGAGGATCTCAGATTGATTCCATACTTATAGTGTTCTCGTAGCCTTTTGATGCCGTTCCTTACAATTCCATCAAATCAAATTGCATGCCTATGGGGTAAAGTCACAGTTGTGTGACTGGAGTCGTCATTTCTTGTCAGAGAGGTCACATTTTGCAAAATGATTTAGACAAAATTCCGTGTGGTGCGAGAAGTGGCAAGTGGGCCCAAATAATTAAAAGTGTGAGATCGCCTACATGAATACTAAGAGGAATCCGTTGAATTTCTGTTTCACGATAAATCACACAAGTCTAAATCCTACAGTTTCAACTAAATACTTACGGGTAACAAATACGAACAACTTGGACTGGAATTATCACATAGCTAATGCTGCAGGGAAGGCGGACCAAAGACTGCGCTTTATTGACAGAAGGCTTAAATGATGCAAGAAATCCATTAAAGAGACTGCCTATATTACGCCTGCCAGTCCTTTGTTGGAGTATTGCTTTGCGTTTTGCGATCCTTATCAGATAGGATTTATGGAGGAAGACATCGAAAAAGTTCGAAGAAGGGTAACTCGTTTTGTATTATTGCGAAATAAAGGAGAGAGTTTTACGAATATGATATGTGAGTTGGTGTGTCAGTCACAAAACAAAGGCGTTTTATGTTGCGGAGAGCTAATTTTACGTAATTTCAATCACCAACTTTCTCCTCCGAATGCGGAAATACGAGGGTGAGTCAAATGAAAACCTTAAATTTGTAATAACAAATCGAAATTTCGTGCCGTTGTCCTGTAAGTTGGTAAGTGTGCTACAAACAGCGTGCACAGTGGCCTGTAGGTTGCAGCATAGTGCAGATGCACACATACCTTCGCAGTATCAGTATAAAGACGGCCGCCCCACTCGCGACTTGCACCATGGAAGAACAGCGTTCTGTTATTCGGTTTTTGTCTAGTGAAGGTGTGAAACCTATTGAAGTTCATCGGCGAATGAATGTTCAGTACGGTGATGCATGTCTGTCACAGCAGCAAGTCTGCGAATGGAGTAGTAAGTTCGCAAATGGTGTGATTCAGTGGAAGATGCTCCTCGTCCAGGTCAGGCACAACGAGTTGTGACTCCGCAGAACATTGCAGCAGTTGAAGCCATAGTGAAGGGAAACCGCCGAGTGACATTGAATGACACTGCAGCATGTTTACAGATTAGTCATGCGTCAGCACACCACATTGTGCATGATGTGCTCCAGTTTCACAAATTGTCTGCAAGATGGGTGCAATGACAGCTGACTCCTGAAATGAGAGAACGACGAGTTGATGCTTGTGAAGAACTTCTTCGGCGCTTCGAACGAGAAGGTGATGGCTTCCCTGCAAGAATCGTTACTGGGGACGAAACCTGGGTTCACTTCCACCAACCAGAAACGAAGAGAGCGAAAAAGGAATGGTGCCATTTCTCCTCACCAAGTGATTTCCATATGTTTGGACCACTCAAAGTTCTGTTCTGATGAAGAGGTACACCAGGCGGTGCATGAGTGGGTTGCGCGGACTACCAAAAGATTTTTTTTGTAAAGGGATTTATGCACTTTGTAAGGTCTGGAGGACTTGACAGCTTTGTACCACTTCTGCACAATAAATAATATTAAAAAAAATTTAAGGTTTTCATTTGACTCACACTCGTATGTTGACCCTCATCTTTATGGAGAAAAATGATCATCGCAATAATAGAAAAGAAATCAGGACCGTAGTGGGAAGATTTAAATGTTCATTTTCCCTCGCCGTTGTCGAGTGTGGAACGACAGAGAAACAGTGTGAAAGTGGTTCATTGAATCCTCTGCCAGGACTTAACAGTGGAGTGCAGAGTAGTCTTATAGATGCAGACACCTCCCCACACCGCATCATCTTCACTACCAAAACGATCACGTTAGACTGTGTTACTGGACGCATTACATGTTACCACGTCTCGCCTTATGAAGGTGCGTCCAGTATTATCGAACACGATCGTTTTGGTGGCCCGGGTGTTATGGTTTAGAGAGGCGTAATGTTGCATGGGCGTACTGACATACAAATATCTGAAAACAGTATAGTCACCGGTCAAAGTTATTGTTACCGTACTCCTTCCCCATGTGTGTATTTTCAGGGGTGCTGTCTTCATTTTTATCGATGATAATGCACGAGCGCATCGAACTGTGCAGATTGGAGGAGCTCTTGCAACGAGAGGACATTCGGCGAGTGGATTGTCCTGCTTGTTCCTCCCACTTAAATCCCATCGAAGACGTGTGGTATGCGTTGGCGAGACGTACTTCAGCAAGTCTAGATGCACCAATGACCATCCAACAGTCGTCAACCGCTCTGGTAGAGAAATGGAACGCCATTAACAACCTTGTGGCGAGCATTGGAGCACATTGCAGAACATGCGTAGCCGCCTGTGGTGCTCACACACCCTGTTAAGAACGATGTTCCGCCTTTTGTAATGTCCAGAGGACGATCATGAATCGCGGTGATTTCAGAGTAAATACTGTCTTTGAATAAAAGTGTCGTTTCTGTTCATCTCACTGCGTATTTATTTCGGTTCCTTTCTGTACTACACTGTAGCGGTTCTTTCCATGTATGGTCCAAGTTTCAACGAGCTATGCTACTTGGCAGTCATACATCATGCAAAAATTACTTTCTTCCTTAAATTTACCACATCAGTGTATTTTGAGTAGGAAACGGCGGTAGTTGCGCGGGGAATTAATGGGAAGAGAACGAAAGTATTAGTCGTAATAATAGTGCTAATAGGGGTGCTACTAATGGTGAGGATGGTAATCCCACTAATATTAGTAGATGAGTGGCAGTGGAAGGAAGTGGAATACGAGTTCGAGTAGAACAATGCAGTGAGTAGTGATAGTAGTGTGTTTCTTGATCATGACGAAGTAAATGAAAGGGTTATTGCGTGTGAGCTACTGTATCGTTCTGGATTCTCCTCTGTAGTGCAGACCATCGGAAATTCTTACATAAGGAGCGATTAAAAATTTTGCGTTTGAAGGCGTTGCTGCACCGTATATAAAACGTAGCGCAACTCCGATGCGGGTAGATGAGTACCGGCATCTATAAAAGCCATTAGTGTGCCATTCGTGCCTACCGAAGTGAGTGCGGTAAACGCGGAAAAGTGAACAATGACGACGTCTTTACCACATGTGTCCAAATGGGACCAACGTTTTGTTATTCTTTTCTTGTCTGCCGATGACAAACACCGGTAGACATCCTTGGGAGAATGAAGAATGTGCACGGGATGGCAAGTCTGTCGAAAACTGCCGCTGGAGTATGGTGCACCAAGCTCCGTGCAGGTCGCGATTCCACACAAGACGTCTGTCGATCTGGGAGGCCAACTAGAAGTTGCGCCAACGCAAGTGGTAGATATTCGAGCACCAGCCTTACTGTCCTGATCTCTCCCCATGTGATTATCACCCCTTCGATCAGTTAAAAAGTGGTGTTGGAGGCTCGACGATTCCAGTCGGACGATGATGTGCAGGAGACATTTACGAACTTCTTCATTCAGCAGGATACGGTGTTTTGCCAAGTATCTTCAGCTTGGTGCATCGGTGGGACGATTGCGTCATTGCTCAAAGAGATTTTACACGTTTGACATACCGATTCTGGACTGTACGGCATTCGAATGGAATGTTTTTTATCGCCCTCTACAGTTAATGTAAACACGAAGGTATGATACTATACATCATCAACAGAGCTCAGTTGTCTTCTCAATGTCGGAAATAATTTTCCTTAAATGTAAGTAATATTTCTTGCAAGGAGAGAAGAGAGAGAGAGAGCGAGTGGCGATATTCGTCCATGATTAGTTCCTCACAACTGAAACTTCAGCTGCACAAATTTACATACCTTCGAGAACTATAATGGTTTCTCATACACTACTAGCCATTAAAATTGCTACACCACGAAGATGACGTGCTACAGATGCGAAATTTAACAGACAGGAAGAAGATGCTGTGATATGCTTTTCAGAGCATTCACACAAGGTTGGCGCCGGTGGCGACAGTTACAACGTGCTGACATGAGGAAAGTTTCCAACCGATTTCTCATACACAAACAGCAGTTGACCAGCATTGCCTGGTGAAACGTTATTGTGATGCCTCGTGTAAGGAAGACAAATGCGTACCATCACGGTTCCGACTTTGATAAAGGTTGGATTGTAGCCTATCGTGATTGCGGTTTTTCGTATTACGACATTGCTGCTCGCGTTGGTCGAGATCCAATGACTGTTAGCAGAATATGGAATCGTTGGGTTCAGGAGGGTAATACGGAACGCCATGCTGGATCCCAACGGCCTCGTATCACTAGCAGTCGAGATGATAGGCATCTTATCCGCATGGCTGTAACGGATCGTGCAGCCACGTCTCGATCCCTATAGTCAACAGATGGGGACGTTTGCAAGACAACAACCATCTGCACGAACAGTTCGATGACGTTTGCAGCAGCATGGACTATCAGCTCGGAGACCATGGCTGCGGTTACCCTTGACGCTTCATCACAGACACGAGCGCCTGCGATGGAGTACTCAACGACGAACCTTGGTGCACGAATGGCAAAACTTCATTTTTTCGGATGAATCCAGGTTCTGTTTACAGTATCATGATGGTCGCATCCGTGTTTGGCGTCATCGCGGTGAACGCACATTGGAAACGTGTATTCGTCATCGCCATACTGGCGTATCACCAGGCGTGATAGTATGGGGTGCCATTGGTTACGCGTCTCGGTCACCTCTTGTTCGCATTGACGGTACTTTGAACAGTGGACGTTACATTTCAGATGTGTTACGACCCGTGGCTCTGCCCTTCATTCGATCCCTCCGAAACCCTACATTTCAGCAGAATAATGCACAACCGCATATTGCAGGTCCTGTACGGGCCTTTCTGGATACAGAAAATGTTCGACTGCTGCCCTGGCCAGCACATTCTCGAGATCTCTCACCAATAGCAAACGTCTGGTCAATGGTGGCCGAGCAACTGGCTCGTCACAATACGCCAGTCACTACTCTTGATGAACTGTGGTATCGTGTTGAAGCTGCATGGGCAGCTGTACCTACACACGCCATCCAAGCTCTGTTTGACTCAATGCCCAGGCCAGAGGTGGTTGTTCTGGGTACTGATTTCTGATGGTCTACGCACCCAAATTGCGTGAAAATGTAGTCACATGACAGTTCTAGTATAATATATTTGTCCAATGAATATCCGTTAATCATCTGCATTTCTTCTTGGTGTAGCAATTCTAATGCCCATTGCTGGAAAAAAAAAATTAGTACACCTGGAGAGACGAGGCCGGCCGGTGTGGCCGAGCGGTTCTAGGCGCTTCAGTCTGAAACCGCGTGGCCGCTACGGTCGCAGGTTCGAATCCTGCCTCGGGCATGGATGTGTGTGATGTCCTCAGGTTAGTTAGGTTTAAGTAGTTCTGATGGCCTCAGATGTTAAGTCCCATAGTGCTCAGAGCCATTTGAACCATCTTTTTTTTGGAGAGACGATGTGGATTTTCATCCGATGACAAGATATTCCACCTGGGGATAATGGTAGTACTGATAACGGTTTCCATGTCGTGCACTAAAACAGTGGCATAGCTACCAGAGCGCCATCTGAGCCTTCCGTTTATTAGGCAATGCTCACATCTACAAGGCTCAGTGTGGTGCAAACATGTGAAGAAAGCAGGCAACCATGCCACGGAGACGCACGCGTGCTTGCTACAGACAGTTGAACGAGTTTGAAAGAGATGAAATTGTGACCTTCCAAGGCACAGGATGGTCCTTTCTCAGTATTACCACACAAGTTGGACGTGCTGCGTGAGTTGCGCAACGATGTTGGAATTAATGGTCACGTGAACATTCTCACTCCTGTAAACGAGGTTCTCAATGTGCACGCAGCGCAGGATCGTCGTACTGTAAGGGTACCAGTGGCAGATCATACAGCTACCACAGCATAGATAAAATGGCTGGCGACCGCAGAGATGTCAAAACGAACTGCTGTGAACTGATTATTAGCAGTGGGAGTATGGGCACTCACACTACTAACCCTTATCCACTCACGCCTCAGCATGGACGAGCACGGTTTGACTGGTGCCGTCAGAGGGAGATGGAATATCGCACCGTTGTCTTCAGCGATGAAAGCTGATTCTGCCTGCATTTATGTGATGGTCGTTTTTGCGTACGATGTAGACCTGGTGAGCACTGTCTCATAGAGTGTATTCGTCCAAGACACATTGGCTGTAACTCTCATTTACCTTTGGTGTTACTGGAAGGGGTGCTAACCAGTGGCCGGTACGTGCAGAATGTTGTTAGACCCGTTCTTTTACCGTCCTTGCAACAGTAAGGTAATGTGTTGTTCGAACAGGATAATGCTTTCCCATACGCTACTCATGAAACTCAAGTGCTCTGCAAGACATGTAGCAACTTCCCTGGCCAGCACGATTTCTGGACTTGTCTCCTACGTTTGGGATAAGACGGGACGAGAAGTAACTCGTCAATCAAGAGGCCTTAGAGAACTACGTGAAGAGATCGAGCAGGCATGGCATGTCCGAGGACAGTACTCGCCATCTGTATGATCGACTGCAAGCCAGAGTCAGTGCCTACGGTGCCGCTTGTGGAGGCTATACCACGAACTAATGGGGGTGTTTCAGTATTGGCCGGTACTTGGTACCTCAGAGCTGCATGTGCTATTGATCTATAAATGTTGTTATTTAATGTACACTATGTGCACAATTGCAACAATAAATCTTCAGTCAATTGGAAACCTCAAAACGGTGTACTAATTTTTTTTCAGCAGTGTATTTACTACATAGTCACCCAGACGATGCAGTTGTTGAAAGCATCGCCAACGACACTTAGACCCCACCCTCTCCCCCATCTTTCTCCTCCTCGAAGACTTCACTGCAGATATGTGGGGTGACGGACGTTGGAGTATCGTACTGTCAAATCGAAAAGACAGTTGGCTACATGCAGGGACTGTACACCGAATAGTGATGAGATGAACTCAGCACACGATCTTAGGATTCTTCCAGTGTTTCTGATGAACAGATGGATGACGGCTTATGAAATCAGATGTTACGAGCAGAGCTTAACCACGAACTGTCGGGAACATATTACTCGAAGCCGGGTTGAGACCACAAGCTGCCGTCCATTGTTCACCGCTGGCATCAGACCACAGACAAAGGAGACTTGCGTAGTGTAGAGCCAGAATCAACTGGTACTTTGAGTGGCATTCTGTAGTGTTCAGTGATGAGCCTCGCTTCGGTTTTTGGTGATAAGTTCGGAACCAACCTGCCCATATACGATCTGGTCATGGAAAATAGCGATTCTCGAGACCCAGACCGCTTTAGGTTGTAGAACCATGGTGTGAAGAGCTACTGGATATAATAGCAGGACTCTTTTACTTGGCAATTCTCGGAAGGAGGCTGAATTCTCGCAGGTACATGTATATGCTGCGAAGGGTAAACCCTTCTGTCACACCTTTCATGATCGGTGTACCAAATTACACATTCCAGTAGGATAATGTTAGTACATACACCACAGTTCACTCAACAGACATCTTGAGGATTGTGTGGATCCTTGGCTAATTTGTTCGATCCCCTGATTTGTTACCTACAGAGCTGTGGAAGACATTATTTCAAAGTTATCTCCAGTCAGAAATCTTTATAAAAAGACACGGTCTGAGTGTCAGGCGTGTCAAGAAGTTCCTCAAGATGGCATTCAGAGGTGGTTTATTTTCAACACACGAGTTCAAGAATGTGTTAGTTTTCTGATGGACATCTCCACGAAGTTTGATAATTATCAGACTGTTTCTTTAGAGTGTAGCACTTTTCATTTTCTTAAGTGTGTACAAATATATAAGATGTAACTAAATTCCCTTTACAGACTTTGAGGACAATTTCTTGACACCAAACCAAGAAAAAATGTCGAGTACATATTGGCTCTAAAATGCACTTGTCCATCTGCGATATTGTGAAACACATCTCTTTTACTGCCAGCTCTATGCTTTCCATATTTTTGGAGGAGGTAGTATGGTCCAAACAAACAAAAGAATTTCAGTAAATATGGGCTCTAAAACACATATTTCAAGTATTATGATCACTTGCTAATCTACGCTACTGTGAAGTAAATCTCTGCTGTTGAGCAAGTGCTCATTGCTCTTCACGAGAGCATTTTACAGTTCATTTCACTAGACTTTTTTTCTTGTTTTGGTCCATACTATCAGCTCCCTAAATATGGGAAGCGAAGAGCTTGCAGTAGAAGAGATAGCTTTACAGTATCGAACATGGAGAAGTGCTCATAGCTCTTAAAGTGTGCATTTTTGTTTGTTTCTGTCCTCAAAATCCGTAAAAGGATTTTAGATGCACCATTAATCAGATGTACTGTGCAGATCATGACATAAAATGAATGCAGTGGATACATTAACTACGTTGGTATGCCTTTGATAATGGAATTGTGTGTTCTGTAAACAGTCACGCGGTAACAGACGAGATGTTAATACCTGTTTGGGAAAAAGGTTTTTTTCCACTTTTACAAAAGTGAGAGGAGTGTCGAGAAGAATTAATATTATGTGTTTTCTTCAGGCCGATGCCGCAACTACGAGGGACTTTCAATAAGTGAAGCAAGACTTTTTTTCTGGAAGCAGCATAGGTTTATTCAGTATTCCAATGCACCATATTCTTCCCCACTCTTTTGGCTTCCGAACAGTCCAATGCGATGGGCGTAAGGCAGCTCATTGGGAGGGTCTTATGCCCTCGTGGTACCACTCTACTGGTCGACGTAGGAGCCAACGTTTTGCTGCATCAATAACTTCCCCGTCATCCTTTAGTGGGTCAAACAGATGGAAGTTTAAAGGTGCGATATCTGGGCTGTAGGGTGGATGAGGAAGTACTCCAACGAAGTTTTGTGAGCTCCTCTGGGGTGTGCAGAGTTGTTCGATGCCTTGCGTTGTCATGGAGAAACAGAAGTTTGATTGTGATCCATCGATAGCCTCGAATGAGAGTGTCCGCACGTCCCAACATTGCAGGAATTACAGCTCCGTGCTGCCGACCGAAATGCGGAAGCTCAGACAGGTTTGCGCGGTCTTGTTGCGATAATAACAGAAGCCTCACCTGCCTCTCACCGTGTTTTTCTTCACTGCCAGGTCGCCGTAACCATTCTCCAATTGCCTATGAATAGCTGCAAAGATCTGGGATTTCCGCCAAAAGAAACGCAATGACAGCACCCTGCTTGAAACGCACCACCATTATGGACGCCATTTTTAAGGCTACGTATAGCGCCTACACCTAGCGCAACTTAACGAAACTACAGCGGCTAAAGCGGGAATATTTCGCAGTTTTTCAACTGAAATTGGTCGAGAAAACAAAAATGTGCTGCACTACAACGCTCCACGTATCTTCTTTTGGATACATTTAATCTACTGCTGTTCATTTGATAATGGAAATGTATGTTCAGAAAACAGTTGCGCTGTAGCAAATGATATTAATACCTCTTTGGGAAATAATTTATCCTATTTTTATAAAAACGAGACGAGTGCCGAGAAGATTTGAGGTTCTGGGTTTTGTCCAGGCTGCTGCTCCAATCATTATGTAGTATAATTTATGTGAGTTAGTGTCCGGTCCATCCTTTACTGAAAATAAAGCATTCATATCTATCTGAAAAACTATTTCATAATTTTGGAAGTTCGCCTATTTTTACTTTTTTCAGTTCTAACAAAGAATTTGCTTTTAGTTACACTGTAAGGCCATACAGTCAATCTTGACACCTTTTTAAGGTTTTATCAAACACAGTTTATTAGTTTCACGATATATGTTCCTCTTTGCGAAAGCTCAGATGATAGTCACAATGTTTTCGCTGGCCATAAACGTACACTATGTGATCAAACATATCCGGACACCTGGCTGAAAATGACTTACAAGTTCATGGCGCCCTCCATCGGTAATGCAAGAATTCAACATGGTGTTGGCCCACACTTAGCCTTGATGACAGCTTCCACTCTCGCAGGCATACTTTCAATTAGATGCTGGAAGGTTCCTTGGGGAATGGCTGGCCATTCTTCACGGATTGCTGCACTGAGGAGGGTTTCAATGTCAGTCAGTTAGGCTTGGCACGAAGTCATCATTCCAAAACATCCCAAAGATGTTCTGTAGGATTCAGGACAGGACTCTGTGCAGGCCAGTCCAAAACAGGGATGTTTTTGTCGCGTAACCACTCTGCCACAAGCTGTGCACTATGAACAGGTGCTCGATCGTGTTGAAAGATGCAATCGCCATCCCCAAATTGCTTTTCAACAGTGGGAAGCAAGAAGGTGCTTAAAACATCAGTGTAGACCCGTGCTGTGATAGTGCCACACAAAACAACAAGGGGTCCAAGCCCTCTCAATGAAAAACCGACCACAACGTAACACCACAGCCTGTGAATTTTACTGTTGGCACTACACATGCTGGCAGATGACGTTCACTGGGCATTTGCCATGCCCACAAATGGCTCTGAGCACTATGGGACTCAACATCTGAGGTCATCAGTCCCCTAGAACTTAGAACTACTTAAACCTAACTAACCTAAGGACATCACACCCATCCATGCCCGAGGCAGGATTCGAACCTGCGACCGTAGCAGTCACGCGCTTCCGGACTGAAGTGCCTAGAACCGCACGGTCACCGCGGCCAGCGCCATACCCACACCCTGCTATCGGATCGCCACATTGTGTACCATGATTTGTCACTCCACACAACGTTTTTCCACTGTTCAATCATCCAATGTTTACACTTCTTACACCGAGCGAGGCCTCATTTGGCATTTAACACAGTGATGTGTTGCTTATGAGCAGCCTCTTGATCGCGAAATCCAAGTTTCCTCACCTCCCGCCTAACTGTCATAGTACTTGCAGTAGTTTCTGATGCAGTTTGGAATTCCTGTGTGATGGTCTGGACAGATGTCTGCCTATTACACATTACGACCCTCTTCAATTGTTAGTGGCCTCTGTCAGTCATCAGTCGAGGTCGACCTGTACGCTTTTGTACTGTACGTTCGGGGTATCCGGAGACTTTTGATGACATAGTGTTGTAAGCTGGCAGAATAAATGGTAAGATTCGCACCTTATATGAGATCTTCACAAATTGCAATGAGAAGGTGAAGATGACACCTAACGTAAATCGACATTTATGAGAACATTTGATTATCAATATGTAATCCAAAAAGGGATGACAGTCAATCAACGGTAATTAACACACCATCCCTACACAATGCATGTCTTTGAGCGGAAGGTAGAACAGGGAACCCGAGTTGAGTCACTTTTAGTTTAAAAAGCCAGCTCCGCAACGGCATAGCGAAGCTATGCTGCAGGAGTTATGCCAGAAGCCACTTAAAGGGATGGCAGGAAGGAGGGCAGCAACCCCAGCCAGGTGATTCAAGCTGGAGGGTTGCTTGTAGTGGGGCATCTGCACAAGGGCAGAGAAGAAGCTTTAGAAAACTGCGTTTCGGAATTCTAAGAGTGACGCATTTTCGTCCAGCGAGTGCGACACACGGAAAGGTCAACGTACTTTAGGCTTCTAGAATTGGCACAAAATGTCCGATTGGCAGAAACGCACTAGGAAGGAGAAAAATACTGAAGTTTCGACGCAGTTTGATAGAAGGGACATTGCAATTGGTAGAGAAAGTTTCTACGTGGAATGCTCCTATTGGTCGAAAGAAGCTGTGACATGAAAAAGATCTGCCAGGAGTAGGACAAGAGAGAAATTTTCGGGGACTCTTCTCTGAACTGGCGTCAAGTGCAGAATGGAGCGCTTAACGCTCCGTACAATGCAGAGAAGAAATTTCTGTGGACACTGCGTTCACAGCAGCTGCACTACAGCTAACGAATTAGCTGTAGCAACGTTTAGATCCAACTGTGGAGAAACGAACCAGCAAAATTAATTAATTGTTCTTGCAAGAACTGAGAGGGCACTATAATATGCGTGCTTCTCCAACCAGGTGCGTGTATATCGCCACATAATAAGACTAGGGCTGAGTACATGTTTTGTCACATAATGGGAAACATAGGGAAGGTTTCTGCTGGAAAGTTCAGCAAAGGCCAGATTAGTTCTGTAGGAATTTCAGTGGGAGAGAGTGGCCTTGCAGACAGCAGCACGTCGTAGCTTAAGATAAATACCACGTGCAGAGGCGTAGCTTTGTTGGTTCACCAGCTTGCGTCCACTGTAAACTCGAGCGGCCTTGGGTAATCTTGCACTCAGATTTGTCACTTGACTAACCATTCACCTTAGGCTTGATTGTCATCCAAAATAGTTCTGAACTTTGAACCGGAATCGGACGGTTTTCGTAGTACTTACCAACTCCATAAGATATGTGTAGGAGCATTTTTGTAAAGAAAAGCCCAATTAAACTTTCAGATTACTGTGCTTAGGAATAATGTACAGAAACTTCCAATTAAACTTTCATAATATTATGCTTAGGATTAATGCTCTTTCAGAGGGTTAATATTTAACATTGTTGTGTATAAACTTATTTCACTTTTTGATGTTCGCAAGATGCGCTATCCATTGCGCTGTTTTTCTGTTGGCGAGTTGAAAACTGTATGAAAAGCTGTAATTTTAGAAGTATTGCGAAAATAAACTTGTCATTTCACCTCACACAGTTGTTCTCAATTCTAGAATAAAAATAAAAACAAAATCCTACCCTTAGAGTGTATATCAAGTAGGCAAGAAGACAAGCAAACCGCAAAACAGTTTATTTAGCAACTCAGAGTGGTCGTAATTATTCAGGATACCAAATCTACCGATAAGGGACCTAATTCCATGTAACTAAAAAATACGAGCGAATTAGTTACCAGGAAAAGTATACTCGTAAATGAGTCCATTGTCAGGGGCGTTTCTGGAAGCAGTGGCTGGCTTCCCTAATGTGTTTTTGTAATCAACTGACGCTGTTGCGCTATCGATCAGTGTCTAAAAGGCCTGATTTAATCCCACAATGCTTGCATGAACATAGATACGGAGTGTTTAACTGCGGAACATAGCAACAAAGTTCACATTATATTGCATTCATTACGGTCGGTGGAATTCACGTACCGCACGTCATTTTAATATCTTACGGGTCGCCAATTTTTGGAACAGTAATTATGTTGTACATTGTAACACTACGTGAAGAAAGCGAAGCAGTTTCAACACAGGTTATCGTCCATCATTTTTTATAATTATCTGTGTTTACATCTGTGTAATCGTAGATCAGCTCTTGCCTCCCAGTGACAGACGTTAAAATGGAGCCATTTTAAAAATTACTCCCTGTCCCTCTCTGCAGTGTGGTTAACAGAAAGTTCTGTACAGAGTTCTGTGAAGACAAGGGAAACGTCTGTTTGATTTATTATTTCAGTGAGAATTTTCAGCTGGACATTCTGGTTTCCTTCTGAGAAATTCTGCAATTATTTTTAGTATAGTAACGGAGATAAACACATGCAAATACATCACCTGTTTACGTCAAAGAAATGTGATGGCGGCCGTCGTTTTAATACAATGTGTGCTCCAGCTTCTGTTACTGTTTACTATTATGTGTTTCACCCTGACTCACATCTCCCTATGTCTAGTGTCTAATTTAATGGTTAAAATGGCTCTGAGCACTATAGGACTTAACTTCTAAGGTCATCAGTCCCCTAGAACGTAGTACTACTTAAACCTAACTAACCTAAGGACATCACACACATCCATGCCCGAGGCAGCGTCTAATTTATCTTGAGCCATCCCCACCCTTGTTCTTGCTTACAGTCGTAGGTGTCCTCCAGTTTTTCTGCACCTCATCGTACTGATTACCTCTCTATCTCCATTCTTTCTTTCACCATCACCATATTTATACTGTAAAACTGTTGTTGTTGTGGTCTTCAGTTCCAAGATTGCTTTGATGCAGCTCTCCATGCTTCTCTGTCCTGCACAAGCCTCTTCAACTCCGAATAGCTACTGCAATATAAATCCTTCTGAATCTGCTTACTTTATTCATTTCTTCGTGTACTTCGACGATTTTTACCCCTTTTCCCCACTTCCCTCCAACACTAAACTGGCGATCCCTTGATGTCTTAGAATGTGTCCTATCAACCGATGCCTTCTTCTAGTCAGATTGGGTCACAAATTTCTTTTCTCCCCCGTTCTATTCAGCATCTCCTAATGAGTTACGTGAGCTACCCATCTAATCTTCAGCATTCTTCTGTAGCTGCACATTTCAAAACTTTTATTCTTTTCTTGTCTAAATTGTTTATCGTCCATGTTTCACTTCTATACATGGCTACACTCCAGACAAATACGTTTATAAAATACTTCCTAAAAATTAAATCAATATTCGATATCAACGAATATCTCTTCTTCAGAAAAGCATTCCTTGCAACTGCCAACCTTCATTTTATATCCTTTCTCCTTCGGCCATCATTATTATTTTGCTACCCAAAGAGCAAAACCTATCTACTACTTTAGGTGTCTCGTTTCCCCGTTCCTAATCTAAATCCCTCAGCATCACTTGATTTAATTCGACTACATTCCATTATCCCTTTTTTTTTGCTTTTATTGATGATCATCAGTTATTTTGCTCCCCAAATAGCAAAACTCCTTTACTACTTTAAGCGTCTCATTTCCTAATCTAATTCTAGCAGCATCACCCCATTTAAATCGACTAAATTCTATTATCGTCGCTTTGCTTTTGTTGATGTTCATCTTATATCCTCATTTCAAGACACTGTCCGTTCCGTTGAACTGCTCCACCAAATCTTTTGCTGTCTCTGAGAAAATAATAATGTCATTGGCTAGCCTCAAGGTTTTTATTTGTTCTCCTTGAACTTTAATTCGTACTCCAAGTTTTTCTTTGGTTTCCTTTGCTGCTTGGCTCAATGTACAGATTGAATAACATTTGGGATAGGGTACAGCCCTGTCTCACTCCCTTCTGAGCTACCTCTCGCGCCCCACGACTCTTACAACTGCCGTCTGATTTCTGTACAAGTTGTAAATAGCTTTCGCTTTCTGTACTTTACTCCTTCTACCTTGAGAATTTCAGCAAGCGTATTCCATTCAACATCGTCAAAAGCTTTCCCTAAGTCTACAAATCTGACTTTCCTTAACATATCTTCTAAGAGAAATGGTAGTCAGTATTGCGTCACGCGTTCCTACATTTCTCCGGAATCCGAACTGATCTTCTCCGTTGTCGGCTTTTGCCAGTTTTTCCATTCTTTTGTAAAGAATTTGTCTTACTATTTTACAACCGTGACTGATTAATCTGATAGTTCGGTAATTTTCACAAATATCAGCAACTGCGTTCTTTGGACGTGGAATTATTAGTCTTCTTGAAGTCTGAGATTATGTTGCCTGTTTCATATATCTTGCATATCAGATTGTATGTTTTTACAATGGCTGGGTCTTGCAAGGCAATAAGTAGTTCTGACGGAATGTCATCAACTGCAGGGGTCTTGTTTCGACTTAAGTCTTTCAGGGCTCTACCAAATTATTCTCGCAGTAGTATATCTCCCCTTGTCATCTGCATCTACGTCCTCTTCAGTTTCTGTAATATTGCATTCAGGTTCATCTCCATTGTACAGACTTTCTATATGCTCTCATCTACATCTACATCATACTCCGCAAGCCACATAATGGTGAGTGGCGGAGGGACTTTCGGTATAGTGCGTGGGAATAATTATTGCCGGTAAGCCTGTGTATTGGCTCTAAATGGCACTGAGCACTATGGGACTTAACATCTGTGGTCATCAGTCCCCTAGAACTTAGAACTACTTAAACCTAACTAACCTAAGGACATCACACACATCCATGCCCGAGGCAGGATTCGAACCTGCGACCGCAGCAGTCGCGCGGTTCCGGACTGCGCGCCTAGAATATTGGCTCTAATTTCTCGAAGTTTCTCCTCATGGTCAATACGCGAGATGTATATGGGGGGGGGGGGGAAATAATATGTTGTTCGACTCCTGCTGAAAAGCGCTGTCCCGAAATTTCAATAGTAAATCTCCCCGTGATGCACAACACCTCTCTTGTAACGTGTAGCACCTCCGTAACGCTCTCTTGCCAGCTAAACGATCCCGTGACGAAACGCGCCGCACTTCGTTGCACCATCTCCTCTATCAGTCCTACCTGATAGGGACCTCAGATAGAGGAAAAATACTTAAGAATAGGACGAACAAGCGCCTTATAAGCCACTTGTTTCGTGAATGAGTTACGTTTCCTTAAGATTCTTCTGATGAATCTGACTCTGGTGTCTGCTTTTCCACTATCTGTTTTTTGTGGTTACTTCACTTAAGGTCACTCTGGATAGTTAACGACTAGATATTTTACGTGCACTTTTTTCCAGTCGTTAGGTAACTTTCGTTGCTCAAGCGATCTACGATAAATTGCTGCTAGAAGGGGAGCAAGTTCTTTCACATAATCTTTACAGAATCTTATAGGTATCTCATCTGGACCTGACGCCTTTCCACTGCTAAGCGATTATAGCTGCTTTTCAGTTCCGCGATCGGTTATCTCAGTGTCTGCCATTTCGACATTCATACGACGATTGAAAGGAGGGACCGTGTTACGATCTTCCGCGGTGAAACAACTTCGGAAGACCACATTCAGTATTTCGGCCTTCTCTCTGTTATCTTACGTTCGATGCCGCTGTGGTCGCTGGATTTTGACCCACTTACTGATTTTACATACGACCAAAGTCTCTTAGGGTTTTTACTGAGGTCGGTTGACAACGTCTTACTTTCAGAATCATCGAACGTTTCTCTCGTTGCTCTCCTTACGCTCATTTTCGCTTCGGTCAGCTTTTGTTTGTGAGCTAGGTTTTTACTTCTCTTGAATTTGGATGAAGTGCTCTTTCTTTACTTAGCGCTTTTGTGACACGGCTATTAAACCATACTGAATCCTTCCCATCCCTTAAAACCTTACTCGGAACATACTTGTCTAGGGCATATTGAGCGATGTCTTTGAATTTTTTCCATTTGTTCTCCACATCTTCGTCCTCATCACCGAATATTTGACGCTGACTGCTGAGATATTCTGAAATTTGTATCCTGTATCCCTTGCTGAGCAAATGTGTCTTCCTGCCTTTCTTAATATTACTTGTACGACCCTTCGTCATAGATGCTGTCACAGCCTTATGATCACTGACAGTTTCCCCTACGTTAACTGATTCGAAAAATTCAGGTCTGTTTATTGCCAGGAGGTCTAAGACGTTACCTTGACGAGTTGCTTCTCTATCTGTTCAAGGTAATTTTCGGACAAGGCCTCTAGAACAATGCCACACGAATCCCTGTCTCTGGCACCAATTTTGTTGGCATAACGCACCCAATCCATACCTTGTAAGTTGAAGTCACCCCCTATTACAACAGTATGATCAGGAAAATTACTAATGATATTCTACAAGTTCTGTCTGAGCCGCTCTACAACAACAGATCTTGACACAGGTGGTCTATAACAGTATCCGATCACCATTTTTGACCGTTCTTTGATACTCAGTTTCACCCAGATTAATTCACCTTCGGAATCCGTGATAACCTCACTAGATTTTATCGAATTTTTTATTGCAATAAACACGCCGCCACCATTGGCGACTAACATATCCTGACGATAAACATTCCAATCTGAACTAAGGATTTCGTTGTCAGTGACGTCTTGTTTCAACCAGCTATTTGTTCCCAATACTATCTGTGCATTATAATCTTCAGTATCATCATCATCATCATCATCATCATCATTTAAGACTGATTATGCCTTTCAGCGTTCAGTCTGGAGCATAGCCCCCCTTATACAGTTCCTCCATGATCCCCTATTCGGTGCTAACATTGGTGCCTCTTCTGATGTTAAACCTATTACTTCAAAATCATTCTTAACCGAATCCAGGTACCTTCTCCTCGGTCTGCCCCGACTCCTACTACCCTCTACTGCTGAATCCATGAGTCTTTTGCGTAACCTTGCTTCTCCCATGCGTGTAACATGACCTCACCATCTAACCCTGTTCGCCCTGACTGCCACGTCTATAGAGTTCATTCCCAGTTTTTCTTTGATTTCCTCATTGTGGACACCCTCCTGCCATTGTTCCCATCTACTAGTACCTGCAATCATCCTAGCTACTTTCATATCCGTAACCTCAACCTTGTTGATAAGGTAACCTGAATCCACCCAGCTTTCGCTCCCATACAACAAAGTTGGTCGAAAGATTGAACGGTGCACAGATAACTTAGTCTTGGTACTGACTTCCTTCTTGCAGAAGAGAGTAGATCGTAGCTGAGCGCTCACTGCATTAGCTTTGCTACACCTCGCTTCCAGTTCTTTCACTATGTTGCCATCCTGTGAGAATATGCATCCTAAATACTTGAAACCGTCCACCTGTTCTAACTTTGTTCCTCCTATTTGGCACTCAATCCGTTTATATTTCTTTCCCACTGACATTACTTTCGTTTTGGAGATGCTAATCTTCATACCATAGTCCTTACATTTCTGATCTAGCTCTGAAATATTACTTTGCAAACTTTCAATCGAATCTGCCATCACAACTAAGTCATCCGCATATGCAAGACTGCATATTTTGTGTTCACATATCTTAATCTCACCCAGCCAGTCTATTGTTTTCAACATATGATCCATAAATAATATGAACAACAGTGGAGACAGGTTGCAGCCTTGTCTTACCCCTGAAACTACTCTTAACCATGAACTCAATTTACCGTCAACTCTAACTGCTGCCTGACTATCCATGTAAAGACCTTTTTAATTGCTTGCAAAAGTATGCCTCCTATTCCATAATCTTGTAGAACAGACAATAACTTCCTCCTAGGAACCCGGTCATATGCCTTTTCTAGATCTATAAAGCATAGATACAATTCCCTGTTCCACTCATAACACTTCTCCATTATTTGCCGTAAGCTAAAGATCTGGTCCTGACAACCTCTAAGAGGCCTAAACCAACACTGATTTTCATCCAATTGGTCCTCAACTAATACTCGCACTTTCCTTTCAACAATATCTGAGAAGATTTTACCCACAACGCTGATTAAAGAGATACCTCTGTAGTTGTTACAATCTTTTCTGTTTCCATGTTTAAAGATTGGCGTGATTACTGCTTTTGTCCAGTCTGATGGAACCTGTCCCGACTCCCAGGCCATTTCAATTATCCTGTGTAGCCATTTAAGACCTGACATTCCACTGTATTTGATGAGTTCCGACTTAATTTCATCCACCCCAGCCGCTTTATTGCACTGCAATCTATTGACCGTTTTTTCCACTTCCTCAAATGTGATCCTATTTCCATCATCATTCCTATCCCATTCTACCTCGAAATCTGAAACATTACTGATCGCATTTTCACCTATATTGAGCAACTCTTCAAAGTACTCCCTCCATCTGCCCAAGGCATCCACAGGATTCACCAGCAGTTTTCCTGACCTGTCCAGAATACTTGTCATTTCCTTCTTACCTCTCTTTCGAAGACTGCTAATTACACTCCAGAATGGTTTTCCAGCAGCTTGACCCATAGTCTCCAACCTGTTTCCAAAGTCTTCCCACGATTTCTTCTTGGATGCTGCGATTATCTGTTTGGCTTTGTTTCTTTCTTCAACATAACTTTCTCTGTCTACCTGGGTTCTGGTATGTAGCCATTTTTGATACGCCTTCTTTTTCCTTTTACAGGTTGCCTTGACTGTATCATTCCACCAAGCTGTTTGCTTCATCCTACTTTTACACACTACTGTTCCAAGACATTCTTTAGCCACTTCTAGTACTGTGTCCCTGTACCTTGTCCATTCCTTTTCCAATGACTGTAATTGACTACATTCAACTAACTGGTACCTTCCTGAGATCGCTGTTATGTACTTGTGCCTGATTTCCTTATCCTGAAGTTTCTCCACTCTTATCCTCCTACATGTGGACCTGAGCTCCTGCACTTTCGGCCTCACAATCCCAATTTCACTGCAGATTAAATAATGATCAGTGTAATCAAAGAATCCCCTGAATACACGTGTGTCCCTCACAGCCTTCCTGAATTCCTGATCTGTTATTATATAGTCAATGACAGATCTGGTTCACCTGCCTTCCCAAGTATACCGGTGAATGTTCTTATGTTTAAAAAAGGAGTTTGTGATTACTAAGCCCATACTGGCACAGAAATCCAAGAGTTGTTTCCCGTTCCTGTTGGCCTCCATATCCTCTCCAAATTTACCCATAACCTTTTCATACCCTTCTGTTCGATTTCCAATCCTGGCGTTAAAATCCCCCATGAGCAGAACACTGTCCTTATCCTTTACTCTAACAACTACATCACTGAGTGCCTCATAAAAACTATCCATCTTATCTTGATCTGTCCCTTCACAATGCGAATCCTAATTTTCTTGCTAGACACTGTCAAATCTATCCACATCAGTCGTTCGTTTACATACCTTATTGCAACTACGCTGGGTTCCATTTCTTTCCTGATGTAAAGCCCTACAACCCCATTGTGCTATTCCTGCTTTGACTCCTGACAGGTAGACCTTGTATTCTCCCACTTCCTCTTCTTTCTCACCCCTTACCCGAATGACACTAACAGCTAAAACGTCCAGCCCCATCTTACTTGCAGCCTCTGCCAGCTCTACCTTCTTCCCAGAGTAGCCCCCATTGATATTAATAGCTCCCCATTTCATTACCATTTGTTTGCCAAGTCCTATCTTAGGAGTCCCTGGTTTGTCAGTTAGAGGTGGGACTCCGTCACCTCCAAAGGTCCGAGGCATTTTGCTCTGGTTGTTGCCAGCATCATATTTAAAGTACCAGGGAAGCAGGTTGCTAGCCTTTAGTAAACGGTACTAATTCTGGAACGTTTCCTTGTATGCTCCTGCAGTTTACTGAGATCATATTAATCTTTTATGTCTCTGATCTGTGAGGACCAAGATTCTCTGAGGTCACTGTGGCTGATTTAACAGGCATATCGTCTTTGATTGCAAGGGAGGGGTTCTCCAACCTAAAAATGCCCCATGTGCAAGCCACACGTACTCTGCTACGCTAGTAGCCGCTTCCTGCGTCTACTGCACGCCTGACCTATTAAGGGGAACTCTACAATTCTGTTCCCGATAGCGGAGGTCGAGAAATTCGCATCCGATATCGTCGCAGAGTCGTCTGAGCCTCAGGCTTAGACTTTCCACTGTGCATCAGACCCGAGGACCGCGATCAACCCTAGATACGATGATCCAAATAGACAGCTTAGCCTGCACCCCGAGTGCGTTGTTAGTTGCCTTCACCAAATCAGCCAGCCGCCGAAAGAAGCCGAGGATGACCTCAGAACCGAAGCCGCAGGCGTCATTCGTGCCGACACGTGCCACTACATTCAACCTGTTGCAGTCAGTGTGCTCGATAGCTGCCAGCAAGTTCTCCGGCTACATCACGGATGAGATCTCCCGGCAAACATACCGAACGCTCACTGGAATTCTTTCCCGCTATCTCCCTGAGCGTCTCCACCACTCGCCTAACATTGTAGATCCGAGTGACTAGCATACTCACCTTCTGTACTTGTCCGGAGTGGGCAGGAAAATCGACCGCTGGCCAAACAGGGGAGGCATCCCGTACTGGCTCAGAGTTATCATCAACACTGGGTAGCACCTCGTACCTGTTGCTAAGACGTAGGGAGCCAGCCGCACAGCCTGCTCCCTCTTTCGCCTCCCGCCCAGTGGCACGCGAACCCACCACTGTCTGCCACCCACTCTGGAGTGTGGACGGACCGGTCAGATGTTGCGTATCAGAAGCCGGAGCAATGTCCGGGTCACCAGTGGCACCAAAGGTGTCGCAGGTCTCGTCACTGGCGTCCCGACATCACCGCAACAGCTAGAAGTTGTCGACGGTAGCCAACGCAGCATCCAGCTGTTTACGGACAGCAGCCAACTCCCCTTGTGTCCTTTTACAACAAGCACAGTCCCTAGCCATATTGTACTGTGTAAAAAATAGATATAAGGTCTCAAATGGCGCCATTGAGCTTGAAATGTATACAAAATATGCCAAAGGAGAATAAGGTAATACTAAAAGTTGCTGTGCAGATTTCTCACTGTACTCTGAGACCGCAAGCTATTAAAAAGGAAGAAACTTCTCTGCTGAAGTTGATGTATTTACAAATACCTGTTATTGGAAATCCTGTTTACTGGAAAGTTACTGCACGAGATAAATATTCAAACTAGAGTGCACTGATCTAAACTGTATGCTCTCAACAAACACAAAATTAAAACTTTGTGGAGTGACGGTGCTTCTGGTGACAGGAAAATTTACACTAGGAAGCCTCCCTACACAAGGATATTCACAAGACTTATGCAAAAACAAAAAACTACGACTAATTTTCTAACCACTAATCTACTCATTAAAAGACACACGTTTAGTTCGCTTCTTTGCAGAAGCACGTGAGAAAAAACAGACTAAATTATTTATCAGACAAGTGCTGCTGCTGCGCGTCCTTTCGGCTCGACGGCTGCCGCTACACTCATCCTACCTTCCAGCTTTTCCTTCTTTGCTTAGTACTGGTTTTTCATCCGAGTTCTTGATATTCATACAACTGCTTCTCTTTTCTCGGAATGCCTTTTTAATTTTTCTGTTAGTGATATCTATCTTTCCTCTAGTGCTATATGCTTCTAAATGCTTCTAAATATATATATATATATATATATATATATATATATATATATATATATATATATATATATATGACATTTCTGCATAGCAATTTTGTACTTCGTGTCAGTTAAATTTTTAGACGTTTGTATTCCCTTTCGCCTGTTCCGTTTGCTGCATTTTTATGTTTTCTTCTTTCGTCAATTCAATTCAATATTTCCTGTTAAATCCGAAGATTCCTGATAGTACTAGTTGTGTTAGCTATTTGATCCTTTGCTGCTTTTACTGTTTCATCAAAGCTACCCATTCGTCTTCTACTGTATTCCTTTCCCATGTTTTAGTCCATCATTGCCTCATGCTCCCTCTGAAACTCACAACAACCTCTCGTTCTTTCAATTGATACAAGTCCCATCTCCTTACTTTCCTATCTTTCTGCAATACCTTCAGTTTCAATCTACAGTTCATGATCAAAATTGTGGTCAGAGTCCACACCTTCCCCTGGAAATGTACAATTTAAAATCTGGTTCAGAAATCTCTATCTAACTATTATATAATGAACATGAAACCTTACGGTATCTCCAGGTCTCTTCTACGTATAAAACCTTATTTCATGATTCTTAAACCAGGTGTTAGCGATAATTAATTTATGCTCTGTGCATAATTCTACCAGGCGGCTTTCTGTTTCATTCCTTTCCTTCCGGTTCATATTGATCTGCTATTTTTCCTTCTCTTCCTTTTCCCACTATCGAATCCCAGTTCCCCATCTCAAGTTTTAAGTTTTCGTCTCCCTTAACTATTTGAATAATTTCTTTTATCTCGTTATACATTTCTTCAATCTCTTCATCAGCGGAGCTAGTTGGCACATAAACCTATACTACTTTGGTGAGTTTGGGCTGTAAAACTGCTGGTATCATAAACTGATGGAACACATTTGGTGCACATTCGTACATTGCAAGCCGACCAGTCCAGGGCCTGAGATTCTTGATGTGAAAAGATGTAACCGTGCAGATAGTTACAATGCTGCCCATTGTTATTTCTTAGTTTAAGAAAATAAATCTATAGCAGAAAATGTGCTTACCAGTAGGCACAATTGGTTTGCTGTTAACTTACGTAGGAAGAAAAATGTATGTGCTAAAGGAAAAAGATTAGAAGACATTCAGATAAACTCCTCAAAATAGTTTTTACTACCTGGTTATCTACTAAGGTGTGTGGGATCAAATTCAAGAGAAGCAGGGCATCAAAGAATAGGCTTTATAAAACAAAAATATAATTTTAGTGCGAAATAAAAATAAAACACTAACCGAAATGTAGGTAGTCAGTTCGAAAATGTACCTCTGTGATATTGGTGCCTGCTGTTAGATGACAATCATTTATTTTCTGTTGGGTGGGCCCCAAAGACTCAATAAATTTACAAAAGACATGATTCCACCAGACTATATTTTTTTTTCAAATTACTTTATTTACACTACGTGTTTCAAACACGCCATTTTCAACATACCATAACACAAATAAAAAATGAAAAAAAGAGCATGAAAGTCGCATAATTACATTTGATATAGTCTTAAACAAACATAGTACCTTGTAGTAACTGTTACTATAGGTAAGTATTATGTTTGTTTAACGCTGTATCGAATGTAATTATATGACTTTCACGTTTTTGTTCTCTCTTTTTTAAAAGTTTTTACTATGGTGTGTTGTACATTTTTAGATGCACTTCAAAATGGACAATGTCTGAAATTAGTAATGCAAATAAAGTAATTTAAGACACAGCCTGGTGAAATCATGTCATTTTTGAAAAAAAAATGACATTCAGTATCGGTGTTGATCAACCCCGTACATTGCAACTTGTTTGCATCCACCTTGATTTGCTGTCGAGTGGGCGGTCGATACCTTATTGCTCGAGCCTGTCCCACTCACTGATTCTGAACGTCCTGAGACCGGTCAGTTTGTGATGCACTGCAAGTTTCAACTGGTTCTGAGCATGTTCAGCTGAGGCCATGTCAGCAGATAGTGGAGGCCATTCCAGTCGCCTTCCTGCTGACCTCGTGAAGAGTGAGTGACTGAGAATTGCATTGGTACCTGGCCACTACTGTAATCTTCTACGACTAATCCTGTGCTCATCTGCGACGAGAACCCAATACCACTGGTCAAGTTTGTATTTCTGTAGGGCATCTTCTTTGCGCTGCGTGGTGCTGTGGGTTTTATGCTGTTGTTGGCAAAGGACAATTGGTGGCTAAACTGACATTGTTGAGATGGTTGCGTACTCTCGTGGAGAGTGGATCTGTTGTGCCCTCCTTGGTTTACCCACGAGCCATCCGAGTTAATCAAGGAAACGTCTTTGAAGTTCACTTTTGTACGTTATTCTTGAATAACTCGGAAACAGTGGCCTCCAGTGAAAACCTGTCCTGTTACAGAATCTAACTACATTAAATTTCCTACAAAAAGTCCTGTTTATTTTTCTGTAGTGCTAATAGTTTGCACTTAGCGAACGAGAGAACATGAAAATATCGCCTGTGGTTTTTGAAGGCGCAGTGGATTGCATAAAACCTATAGGTAGGTACAGCTGTATCACTCTTTATGTAAGTAACAGTCATCCGTTAATGATTGTTGGTAAAATCACCCTCTAGTGAACTGCTCTGAGAATGCACATATTTCTTCTATCTTCATTACACTTTTACCTCCATTAGTGAGGTAGTCAAGGTAGCACTGAGAAAGAGATTTCAGATAAAAAACACACTTATTAAGCAAGTTACGAGAAGTTTATTACGAGCCAACTATGTATGAAATACTGAGCAGAGCGTACCCCACAGTATATCTTCTATGGAGATGCAAAATAAGATCAGAAGATAATTTCTAGGGACAGTTTAAGTGGTTGTGCATGAGGCCGCGTTATCTTCAATACTGTGCACAGTACAAATAAATTGTACGCCGTGTTTATCACACAGACGTATACCTAACGAATAACATAGAAATAAGCAGAAAAACGATTTTTCCAGAGTTATTATGATTTAAAAGGTATCAGAATTGTCGTGGTGGGTCCAGTGTAAATAGAAGAACATAACTACCATACTAGAAATTTATGATGAAACAAATCCTAATGCCTACATATCTGGAATATGCAAACAGTGGTGGGTGGGAATTAGTAAATTATATATGTTTAAAAACCAATTGTAAATGGTATGGTGTCCACCTAGCCATATTCACATATGGATGTATAACTCGTTCGATAGAAATACGATTAATCGTATAAATTATTCATGAACTGTTGGTATGAAATGTGCGTTCAATTTTCTCAAGATGGGTTTACTCTGGTGATATCATGTGATTCAACAAAATATTTGAAACAGTTTTTCGTGATGGGTAACACTTCCTCGTCAGGGCTTATGTCTAAGTATCTAACAAAATTTCATTAGCGTCTGTATCATCAGAAGGTAGTCCTTCGTCGCGAATGATGAAGGTACAGGCAGGAAAATTTCAAGAACAGCAGAAAAAAATTCTTTTTGTATTCTTGCAACAAGCTGGGAGTGCCTGAAGTAATCATTTATACGAGATGCATGTGATATACTAGATTTTATAGCTGTTCCTCCGATTTTCGGCCACCAATATGACGATGCTGTCATTGTTGCTGGGGTCATACGTTGCTGCTTCGGATAACACATATTCTGAAATTATAGTGTAATGATTGTTTGTATTGGAAGTACCATCACTCATTTATAGTCTATTTGAATATCGTATGGTTTTGTTGAATAACAATGAAATTTATTCGGAAAGTTCGATAGAAGACTCGAAACAGTAGTGAAAGCGGAAATAACCCGGTAAGTATTGTAAGGCCATCAGTAACATTGTAACGTGACAATGTTCTAAGTACGAGAGCCCTACAGAATCACACTTGCTGGTTGTCTGGCATTACCATTTCGCTCTTAATGTACTACACTGCCTCGAAAAAAAGTTGAGCGCACAAAGGGAGAGGAGGAAAGATAAGGAACTTCACAGGTTGAGAGAGAACGTGATGTTACTCCAGTGATTACAAATGAGTCAAATTTACAAAGAACTTGATATTATGACCCCGCTTATCAGGACGACGATGCACCCCTTTTGGCCTGAACGCAGGTACGGATTCACTTGGGAATGGTGTCATGGAGGGTTGTATGCTCTCCTGAGGCAAGCTGGCCCACAACTTTTATAACTGCCCCTCAATTATAGATAATGGGTCTGGGATGGAGTTGACGACCAAGCTGCCCCCACATATGTCATATCGGGGACAGGTCTGGGGATCTTGCTGAGCAAGGAAATATCTCAGCATGACGCAGACGTTTATATAGACGTGGACACTGTCTTGAAAAATAGCAGCACGATACTGTTGAGTGAGAAGTAATACATGGATGAAGACGCAGGATGTCAGTAATGAGCCGTTCTGCCGTCAGAGTTCCCTCAGTCACTATCGGACATGACCTGAAGTCAAAACCAATTGCTCTATACAGCATGACAGCCAGCAGTAAAACCGCTGTGACTCTCCAAACATTGAAAGAATGGGATCTCTCCGCAAGTTGTCACCATACTCGCTGACTATGGTCGTCCGTGGTAGTGCAGAGTCGCGTCTCATCGGTGAACACAATGTGTTGACATTCATCAGCAGTCCATGCTTCCCATTCACGGCACCGCTCCAGACGCAGTTGTTTATGTTTTGGCATTAACGGCAGCCTAAGCGTGGGACGCTAATACACACCGCGTCAAAAGCTTCTCTAAGTCTACAAATGCTTGAAACGTAGGTTTGCCTTTCCTTTATCTATCTTCTAAGATAAGTCGTGGGGTCAGTATTGCCTCACGTGTTCCAACATTCCTACGGAATCCAAACTGATCTTCCCCGAGGTCGACTTCTACCACTTTTCCATTCGTCTCTAAGGAATTCGTGTCAGTATTTTGCAGCCGTGACTTATTAAACTGATAGTTCGGTAATTTTCACACCTGTCAACACCTGCTTTCTTTGGGATTGGAATTATTATATTCTTCTTGAAGTCTGAGGGTATTTCGCCTGTCTCATACATCTTACTCATCAGATGGTACAGTTTTGTAAGTGCTGGCTCTTCCAAGGCTATCAGTAGTTCTAATGGAATGTTGTCTGCTCCCGGGGCCTTGTTTCGACTTAGGTCTTCCAGTGCTTTTTCAAATTCTTCATGCAGTATCATATCTCCCATTTCATCTTCACCTAAGTCCTCGTCCATTTCCAAAATATTGCCTTCAAGTACATTGCCGTTGTATTGACCCCCTACATATTCCTATAAATGCGTCGATACACAAATCAATAAGATTTTAACCATTGCTTCATATGCATAGCTTCAGGCTACTCGATAGGAAGTGCCACCAGCTCCAACTGACACCTTGATGATTCGTTTACTGGTTCAGAGACGACAGTGCCAATTAAAAGTAAGAAATATCGAATTTCAGGTTGAATGTCATAATTCATGGACATGAGCATAGAACCTCAAAGCATGATGCAAGCCAACACAATATCTTTCACACTATGTAAAAAGACTTTATAAAAAAGGTTGAATCCACGGTAAAATTAACATTTATTTTACACGGTGATTGATAATATGAATATAACTCAAAAGTAACGTGAAATATGTGAAGTTTGACACCATCAGTAAAAAGCCGTTGTAAAATGTCAGCTCGTATTAATCAGTAGACTAATATTTAGATGTTTTTGCTTTATTTAAAGTATTTTTGAATGACTGAGCAGTTTGGCCTAGCACTGACAGTTATGGAAAGAAAAAAAACTGTTGTAATAGGCTTAATGCAATGATGCTCTTTATTTCAGTAAATTGCCTTTATCTAAAGTTTGCACTGGTGCGGCTGATGTAAATTAGTGTGGGGAAGGAGGCAAGAGTATTTAACGCAACATGTTCCGTGCCTCGTGGTCTATCTGGTTTTCGTGCTTAGAGGAGTTAGAAGTTCGACGTCGGAGCCTGTTAAAATTTAAGCAGTGCGAAAGAGGTAGTAGAACTTTGTTTCCTAGCAGATCAAAATATAATTCAACCTAGATATTTTCGTGAAATTTTTACGAGATAATGAACTTTATCTTAGCAATAAACTTCGACGTTGTGCAGCATTTTCTATTCCAAGGGTGTGATTTGTACGCAGTCACATGATCAGCTACAGAAGGAAAACCAACTTTTAAATGATAGGGTGACACTTAAAGATTTCACAAGTCAGGATGACTTAGTAATTCATTTTCAAACAGTTTGTGTGGAAATGTAGTCCCTTGAATGAGTACTGCTATGCGTGAGCTGCTACAATTCAATGAATACCCTCGTGTCCGTGACTGTATTGAGAAATTTTTGCAGAAACGCATGCTCACTACGTGTTTTAGATCGGTTTGGGTAATCTGAACTATATAGTACGACCTGCGTACTTCTTTAGGACTTACAGTTGGTTTATTTGACCATAACTGTTTGCAATCGAACAATTAACGAATAAAATGTATTACGCAGTCAAGCTATTCGCTTCGTGTCACCTGCTCTTACATTTTGAGGTTTATTATTCGTAGAATAGATTTAGTGAAACAGCTGCATTAACTTGGAGTGTATACGGATCTGCTGCTGAGCAGGGTTAAGTGTAAGCATGTGTGATCTGTCTCCTCGACATCAGTGACGCCCTATCACTGTTTAGTTAAGAATCATTTGTTTTACCTCATCATAATGTTCTTAGGAGTGGTGTTCCAGAAGTAATTTTTTCTTAAAGCAGGTTGGTTTTATTCTGGATTTCAGTACATAATGTTATTCTCCACTCTCTTGGCCACAAAACTCTGGTTTTCATACAAATCGACTGCCTTACGCCACCTTACTGGGAGGGCCTATATGCCTGCGTAGTACCATTGGTCGACATCCGAGCCATCTTCTTGCTGCATCGATGAAGTTCCCATCAACCACATACTGCTTCCCCCAGAGTACATCCTTCATTGTGCCAAAAAAATGGAAATTAGAAGGTGCCAGATCCAGACTACAGGGTGGGTGAGGAAGAACAGTCCAATGAAGTTTTATGAGCTACTCGCTGGTGGACAAAGTTGTGTGAGGGTCTGCCTTGTCATGGAGAGGGAGAAGTTCGTTCGCATTTCCGTGGTGACGTACACGCTGAAGTCGTTTCTTCAGTTTCCTTAGGATAGCACAATAAACTTCCGAGTTGATTGTTGGACCACGAGGGAGCGTATTAAGCAGAATAACTCCTGCAGAGTCACAGAAGACTGTGTCCATGACTTTACTGGCTGAGGGTAGGCTTTGAACTTTTTCTTCGGAGGAGAGGTGGTGTGGTGGCACTCCATGAATTGCCGCTATATTTGCGGTTCCAAGTGACGAACCAATGTATCATGTACTGTGACGATGTTCTACAAAAATTATCTCGATCAGCGTCGTAACGCGAAAGCAATTCTGGACAGACGGACCTTTGTCGTTGTTTATGGTCTTCTGACAGGCGGCGAAGAATCCAGCGGGCATAGTCGGTCGGAGTGGCCGAGCGGTTCTAGGCGCTACAGTCTGGAACCGCGCGACCGCTGCGGTCGCAGGTTCGAATTCTGCCTCGGGCATGGATGTGTGTGATGTCCTTAGGTTAGTTACGCGACTGATGACCTCAGAAGTTAAGTCTCATAGTGCTCAGAGCCATTTGAACCATTTGAACCCAGCGGTCACAGACCGTGAGTGCTCCAACTGGTGGACGAATGTGTCAGCACTACTAACAAGACATACAGTTGTGTAGCGAGGTGTTTGAGTGTGATACGTCGATCACGTCGAATGGGAGTGTTCGTACGTTCAACATTGCAAGAGTAACAGCTGTGTGGGGCCGGCCGGCATCCAGAAGATCGACAGGTTTGCGCGACCTTGTATCGATGTTAACAGACGTTTCGCTCAACAACTCACCGTGCTTTTTTTTCACTGTCAGACCTCCGTAGACATTCCGTAAACGCCTAGGAAGGTCTGCGATTCTCTGGTTTTCCGCAAAAAGAAACTCAATGACTGCTCCCTGCTTGGAACGAACGTCCGTTACAGACGCCGCTTTGAAGGCTAGATGTAGCACCGCCACCAATCTGAACTTCACGGAACTATAGGGGTTGAAGCGGGATATTCCACGACGTCCCACAGCAAATTCCGTATTTTTTCAACTGAAATTGGCCGAGAAAACAAATGTGCTGCATTACTTATTGAACGCCCTTCGTGCAAATTACAGGAGAGTACAATGCAGAAGTGAATGGAAATGAGCGTCTGGCGTCATTGGCCGGGAGGCCCCTTACGGGGCAGGTCCGGCCACCTTGGTGCAGGTCTTATTACATTCGACGCCACATTGGGCGACCTGCGCGCCGGATGGGGATGAAACGTAGAGGAAGACAACACAACACCCAGTCCCTGAGCGGACAAAATCCCCGACCCAGCCGGGAATCGAACCCGGGCCCATTAGGACAGCAGTCCGTCACGCTGACAATTCAGCTATCGCGTTGGACAATGCAGAAGTGATTTCTCCGAGGTCTTATTATAAGCGAGTATTAAAGATTGGGAGGGAGCCCAGTTTCCTATAACTGTAGTGGTTTTGATACCAGATCCACGTATGGTGACTGGCGCTGGCCACCTTGCGTCTTGGACAATTCAGCAAGTACTGTAGCTCTAGGACGGTGTCCGGGTTCCTATGGAACGCAGCACCTTTGGCGTTCCCTTAGCATGAGGCGCGCTGTGATTGGTGGCCTGTTTGCAGCGGGTGCCGCCGTGGCAGCCAGCGTCGCCGCCGCCGCCGCCGCCGGTGCCCTGGGTGGGCTGCAGCCTGGTGCGGCAGTCTCCGCCGCCGCCGCCGCCGCCGCTCTCACCACTGCCCTCCGGTCGGCTGGCGCGCTGGGGCCGCGGCGCGCGCGAATACTGCCAGGCCAGCACCCTGCACGGCCTCAAGTACGTCGGCGACAACCACTTGCACCTGACCGAGAGGTAAGGCTGCACCTCTGCAATAAATGAATGTCGTCATCTACACTCCTGGAAATTGAAATAAGAACACCGTGAATTCATTGTCCCAGGAAGGGGAAACTTTATTGACACATTCCTGGGGTCAGATACATCACATGATCACACTGACAGAACCACAGGCACATACACACAGGCAACAGAGCATGCACAATGTCGGCACTAGTACAGTGTATATCCACCTTTCGCAGCAATGCAGGCTGCTATTCTCCCATGGAGACGATTGTAGAGATGCTGGATGTAGTCCTGTGGAACGGCTTGCCATGCCATTTCCACCTGGCGCCTCAGTTGGACCAGCGTTCGTGCTGGACGTGCAGACCGCGTGAGACGACGCTTCATCCAGTCCCAAACATGCTCAATGGGGGACAGATCCGGAGATCTTGCTGGCCAGGGTAGTTGACTTACACCTTCTAGAGCACGTTGGGTGGCACGGGATACATGCGGACGTGCATTGTCCTGTTGGAACAGCAAGTTCCCTTGCCGGTCTAGGAATGGTAGAACGACGGGTTCGATGACGGTTTGGATGTACCGTGCACTATTCAGTGTCCCCTCGACGATCACCAGTGGTGTATGGCCAGTGTAGGAGATCGCTCCCCACACCATGATGCCGGGTGTTGGCCCTGAGTGCCTCGGTCGTATGCAGTCCTGATTGTGGCGCTCACCTGCACGGCGCCAAACACGCATACGACCATCATTGGCACCAAGGCAGAAGCGACTCTCATCGCTGAAGATGACACGTCTCCATTCGTCCCACGGTTGCGAATGGTCCTCGCCGATACCCCAGGAGCAACAGTGTCCCTAATTTGCTGGGAAGTGGCGGTGCGGTCCCCTATGGCACTGCGTAGGATCCTACGGTCTTGGCGTGCATCCGTGCGTCGCTCCGGTCCGGTCCCAGGTCGACGGGCACGTGCACCTTCAGCCGGCCACTGGCGACAACATCGATGTACTGTGGAGACCTCACGTCCCACGTGTTGAGCAATTCGGCGGTACGTCCACCCGGCCTCCCGCATGCCCACTATACGCCCTCGCTCAAAGTCCGTCAACTGGACATACAGTTCACGTCCACGCTGTCGCGACATGCTACCAGTGTTAAAGACTGCGATGGAGCTCCGTATGCCACGGCAAACTGGCTGACACTGACGGCGGCGGTGCACAAATGCTGCGCAGCTAGCGCCATTCGACGGCCAACACCGCGGTTCCTGGTGTGTCCGCTGTGCCGTGCGTGTGATCATTGCTTGTACAGCCCTCTCGCAGTGTCCGGAGCAAGTATGGTGGGTCTGACACACCGGTGTCAATGTGTTCTTTTTTCCATTTCCAGGAGTGTATTACAATCTCTGTGATGTCTAAACAGATGTCCTACCATCCTGTCCCTTCTTCTTGTCAGTGTTTTCCATATGTTCCTTTCCTCGCCGATTCTCTGGAGAACCTCCCAGATCCTTACCTTATTAGGCCACCTAATTTTCGAAATTCTTCTGTAATACAACATCCCAAATGCTTCAATTATCTTCTTTTCCGTTTTCCCACAGTTCGTGTTCCCCTTCCATACAATGCTACGCTTCAAACATACGTTCTCCGAAATTTCTTCCTCAAACTGATTCCTACACCATGTGATCAAAAGTATATGGACACCTGGCTGAAAATGACTTACAAGTTCGTGGCGCACTTCATCAGTAACGCTGGAATTCAATATGATGTTGGCCCACACATAACCTTGATGACAGCTTCCTCTCTCGCAGTCAGGGAGGTTTCTTGGGCAATGGCAGGCCATGCTCCATGGAGTGCTGCACTGAGGAGAGGTATCGATGTCGGTCGGTGAGGCCTGGCACGAAGTCGGCATACCAAAACATCCCAAAGATGTTCTATAGGATTCAGGTCAGCACTCTGTGCAGGCCAGTCCATTTCAGGGATGTTACTATCGTGTAACCACTCCGCCACAGGCCGCGCATTATGAACAGATGCTCGATCGTGTTGAAAGATCGGCATCTCCGAATTGCTCTTCAACAGTGGGAAGCAAGAAGGTCCTTAAAACATCAGTGTAGGTCTGTGCTGTGACAGTGCCATGCAAAACAACAAGGGGTACAAGCCCCGTCTATGAAAAACACGACCACACCATAACACCACCGCCTCCGAATTTCACTGTTGGTACTACACACACTGGCAGATGACGTTCACCGGGCATTCGCCATACCCAAATCGTGCCATCGGATCGCCACATTATGTACCGTGACTCGTCACTCCACACAAAATTTTTTTACTGTTCAGTCGCCAAATGTTTACGCTCCTTACACCAAGCGAGGCGTCATTTGGCATTTACCGACAAGGTGTGTAGCTTATGAGCAACCGCTCGACCATGAAGTCCATGTTTTCTCACCCCCCCCCCCCCCCCGTAATTGTCACAGTACTTGCAGTGTATCCTGACGCAGTTTGGAATTCCTGTGTGATGGTCTGGATAAATGTCTGCCTATTAAACATTACGACCCTGTTCAACTGTCGGTGGTCTCTGTCAGTCAACAGACGAGGTTGGCCTATACGCTTTTGTGCTGTCCGTATCCCATCACGTTTCCACTTCATTATCATATCGGAACAGTGGAACTATGGATGTTTAGGTGTGTGGAAATCGCGCGTACGGACGCATGTAACAAGTGGAATTCCTGTGTGATAGTCTGGATAAATGTCTGCCTATTACACATTACGACCCTGTTCAACTGTCGGTGGTCTCTGTCAGTCAACAGACGAGGTTGGCCTATACGCTTTTGTGCTGTCCGTATCCCTTCACGTTTCCACTTCATTATCATATCGGAACAGTGGAACTATGGATGTTTAGGTGTGTGGAAATAGCGCGTACGGACGCATGTAACAAGTGGCACCGAATCACCTGACCAAATTCGAAGTCCGTTTTTTTTTTCCGCGGCGCGCAATTCTGCTCTCTCACGATGTCTAATGACTACTGAGATCGCTGATATGGAGTACCTGGCAGTAGGTGGCAGCACAGTGCACCTAATATGAAAATCGTATGTTTTTGGGGATGTCCGGATACTTTTGATCACATAGTGTGACTTTGATATTAGTAGATGTCTCTTGATCAGAAATGCTCTTTTTTCAGGTGCTAAACTGCTTTTTATGTCCTCCTTGCTCCGTCCGTCATGGGTTTTTTTGCTTCCAATGTAGTAGAATTCATTAACTTCTTCTATTTCGTGATCACTAATTTTCATGTTAGTTTTCTTTTGTTTTCACTTGTACTGCTGCTCATTATCTTTTTCGGTTAACTTTCAATCCATATTCTCTACTGATTAGATTGTTCATTTCATTCAACATGACTTGTATTTCTTCTTCAGTTTCACTGAGGATAGCATTGTCATCAGCGAATCTTTTCATTGATATCCTTTCATCCAGAATTTTAATCCCACCCTCCAACCTTTCTTTTAGTATCGTCATCGCTTCTTCGATGTGTTTATTGGGCAGCAAGGGCGAAACCGTGCATCCATCTCCTTAAGGACTGGTCGAAGTTCAACATTGTCTTGTCGGACAGTTAGGCCCTGAATGTACAGAAAAAGTCTACAGATTGATGTCTTTTGTAAGTTTCTAATTAAGAAACATTTCTATATAAGACTGGAGTACGAAAGCATAGATAAAAGCTAGAAACCTAGCATCTTTAAGACTGCTTAATGTCACAGACATACTAGTTATCACATTATTATCAACAGTAGACCAGGCATTTAGACAACTACCATTGTTCTCTCAATATGCCCCTTCTGCCACACGACTGAATATACCGGTCTTCTTTCCAAAAAATATGCTCATAATAATTTTAAATAACTTCTGCCATAATAATATTTTATCCAGCTTTTTAATTATTTGTGTCAGATAAAAATATTTATATGTAGTAGAAGTAGTGGTTTTATTTATCTGAAAAATCACCTGTGATACCCTTGATTTAGGGGTAGCAATTTTGAGAGTTAATCAAACCATCATGGGTCCGGGTTCCAATCTCGCCACTGTTTAAGATTTGAATGAAAGTCATCAGCAATAGCGGTCGAACAGGACCGTCAAGTGGCGGCTGTTACATTACAGAGCTGCCATCGACCACGGAATCCGGCGGTCTCCGTCTCTGCGTATCGATCTTCAAAGTGCTCTTGTGGACTCAGGAGTCTCGTCCCCGGTCCAGCTGAAGTACTCTCTGGCACCCTGGGATCGGTTCTCAGTTCCCGTCTAGGAAACAGAAGCCACCAGCATTAGCGCCAGCTTCATGAATGGGATGAGCAGCAATGGTGCCTAACCACTGGAAGGTGGATGATGGACAGAATTAAGGTCACGCAGGTAAAGCCTCCAGCAGGCCTGGGGGGGGGGGAGGGGGGTGATGGAGGGCTCTGCGTCCCATCAGTATTTTCTCGGAAGATGGTAGTGCAGCTGGCAGTAGCAGCGTCCTCACAGCCAAACTCCATAGACGTTCAAAGGCAGCTGGGCATACCGAGGGTCGACCTCCATAGACTCCTCTCTCGCTGGTCTACTAGTTGCTACTAGTTCGTCTAGTACTATTTCGTCTAGTAAGCGTAGAAAGTCTGGATTCAGGATATAATTAAGGAAGGTCAAGTTTTGGGAAGCCAGTACCTCTAGCGGCTTGTAGGGCTAGTACAATATAGGTTGTTCCCACACAAGTGTGTCATTCCAGTGATCGTAGATGGTAGGCGAAATGACATGCTTGCTAAGAGACAAGTCGTACCGTCTGTTGTTATTCCGCTATCCTGTAATTCCACTCTATTCATACCTGTTAGTTTCCTGTATTCGTAACATTTCACAACGACTACTTCTGGCGAAAACACTGAGTAGACACAGTGGGTCACAGAGTGGCCGTCGATTGCGAGGGCCAGTGGCCTTCAGCTATAGGCATCGATCTACAAAGTGCTGTTGTGGACGACGAAGAGTTGCGCTCAGCAATCTCGAGCCAGGTCCATCTCAGCTACTCACTGACACGCAGGGATCGGTTCTCACCCTTGCTTGGGAAACAGGAACCAACAGCGTTGGTGTCAGATTCAGGAGTGGGATGAACAACAACGTTGCCTACCTATTCGAAGGCGGATGACGAGCAGTGTCGAAGTCAACCGGGTCAAGCCTCAAGCATGCCTGCAGGGTGATGGTATCCTCTGTACCCCATCAGTGTTGTGTAGCTGAGAGCAGCAGCATCCTTCCAACTGGACTTACTTATGTGTGCATTTTATCTATGACAAATATTTTTGTATACTAAGTTGTGCACGTGTAAAAATATCTTTCATCCCAAGTAAGTTATGATCCTGCGTTGTCGACATATATGTGGCTGACATTAAATAAGAATAATCTTCTCAAGATTACAGGACGCTTCAGTACTGATGTAAAAGCCAAGGTACATTTCACAATGTCTTCTAGAATTCTGTACTGCAGATTAGTACCAGTGTATTATTCAAAACCTATTTAGACTAAGCTCATTTAAAGTTAATGTAGGAATGGATATTAAAAGTATAACTCTTCTCTCATCGATATTAAGTCAATATCAATAGAAAATATAATTACTTATTTACGAAATTTCTATCCAGTGAAAATTTCTATCTTTTTGTGTAAAATTTATTACAATGTCACAGAGATTAAGCTGCAAGGGAAGTGAGCGATGCATTTTATTATCTACACTGACGTTCTGTTACGAAAATAATTGTAATATCCTTTGCTTTTTGTCTTTGCCAAATTAAATTAGTTATGTATAAGTTATAACCCATCTAGAATAACTGTATCCTTCAGTCTTAGGCAACTGTCTTTAAAAACAAAATTTGTTTCCATTTTTAAACTAGATAGTCGTGATACCACTAGAACTCTTTCACTTAAACTGTCCGTAGTAACAGCTACCTAGAGTATGTTCTATATGTTTGCTCTCACCTGAAAAGCCTTTCAGGGTATTATTTTTCAGTAACTTTAGTCTTAGTTTAACAAAACGTTGTCGAAGCGCAATTTATTTTTAGTTATGAGCCAGGAATCCAATTTCATTTTAAGTACCTTGCTTTATTTAATTTCTTTTAATTTCAGTATCCAGTACAACCACTAGCCAGTATCCGCATGTACTTCATCCCGACTTTATGTGAAATCTACACTACTGTTACAAAATCATTGTTTTTAAATTTTCTAAATTTTATTGGATGTTATATCTATTTATAGATGCTAATTTAATAAGTAAAGACGACACCAAAAAATGCGATTTCAACTCGACAGAGCACAGCGCCTCCTGCCCACGTTAACTTATTTAAAGTATCATGTGACCACACTTATAAAAGATCACTCTTTATTATTAAAATCTGTAGAGCGCATCTATATACTGGAAGGTAAGAGAAGCATACCACTGAAGAATTTTTATATATATAGTAGTAGCTCAGTAGCACTGTGGTGTAGTGGTTATGATACTAAACTACTGAATCGAGGGTCATGAGTTCAAAACTCATATGCACTGTACAATTTTAAATTATATATTATGATACTAAACTGCTGCATGGAGGGTCGTGAGTTCAAAACTCACCTGGACTGTACAGTTTTAATTTCTATATTCGGTTCGAGTACATTCTAGAAGTCTCCACAAATGTCAAGAATCATTCTACTGGAATGTTCTGCAGTTGTATATATACTGTACGTGGTCTGGCCGGAGGCAGTTCGCTCCTCACTCTTGAATGTGCAAGTGCTGAATAAACCTTCGTTAATTGAAGTTAGTGTTCGTCATTCAACTCCTTACACCTTTTTCTACGTGTAATTATTCTGTTGGAGGCGCTGAGTACACAGCCCTTAGAATTCATCGTCTTACAATAGTGTAGTCATGACGTCATTCTCGGATGGGACCTTTCGAAAGCTTCTCAGGCAATTATAGATTGTGGTCTTTCGAAATTATGCTAGACGAGATGAGATACTGTGGACTGGAAGATGCGTATCAGAGTGTGTGGAGACTATGTGTGCTGGATAAAGTGATCATTTCTGCAGTCAGTGCTAGAAAGGTAACTGTCATGTGTCACACCATGCATCAACCCATGGATCTTGTAGTGGAATGGCTGGCTCTAAGCACTACGGGACTTATCTTCTGAGGTCATCAGTCCCCTGGAACTCAGAACTACTTAAACCTAACTAACCTGTGGATATCACTCACATCCATGACCGAAACAGGATTCGAACCTGCGACCGTAGCTGTAGCGGTTCCAGACTGTCGCGCCTAGAACCGCTCGGCCACTCCGGCCGGCGAAGTGGAATGTAAGAGAAGCATACCACTGAAGAATAACGTGGTCATCCCAGCCACTGTCGTCTCGTTTAAGAAGGGATTCGGTGAATTGTGGGTAGTTAACTGTCGCCGAGAACAGCAGATCCTTCCAAGACGCATGTGCGGAGCAAACGCTGAGCCGTTAACTGCCGAACATCTGAGCGTCATAGAAACCTCTCATGCCGAGTCTGTGGGTTAAATCAGCGTTACCAGTACGAGACAAGATCTTTTAGCTCGACTATCACCAGATCTCACTAAGGAACATCAGAAGAAGCTACTTGTTATTCTTCAAGAGTTCTCTGAATGCTTCAATCCACAGGTGAAGAGCAAATTAGACAAATCGACGGTGAAGCACCGGATTAGCACTGGAGCCCATCAACCAACAATCCAGAGAGCATACGGTGTGTCAGCAACGGAACGTTGAATAATTCGCGACGAGGTAGAGAAAATGATGAAGAATGACGAACACTAAATTCACTTAACGAATGTTTATTCAACACTTGCACATACAAGAGCGCGGAGCGAAGTGCCTCCAGCCAGAACACATACAGTATATATATAGCTGCAGAACATTCCAGTAGAATGATTCTTGACATTTGTGGATACTTCTAAAATGTACTCGAACCGAATCTAGGAATCAAAATTGTAGAATCCACGTGAGTTTTGAACTCACGCCCCTCTATGGAACAGTTTAGTGTCATAACCACTACACCACGGTGCTTTTCAGCTTCTTCTGCGACATTGCTCCCCTCTTAAGAGAACAACCTCTCGGTGTTACGTCGTCCTGGTCCGGGAACGCGTCTTTGGCCCTGCATACTACGACTTCTGATGACTGATTCTCGCCATGGCGGTGATCTTCTTAGGACTTCTTTTGCTGCTACGCTCTTCATCACCTTTCCGCTTGTTGCCTGTCGCTGGAACTTCGAATTACTCCTGGGTTTGCAGGATCCTTGTAGGGCTGCATTCCAAGGACGTGGACCGTATCTCTGATCTTTCGTCGTCTTGTGTCGGGGCCGAAATCTTCAAATTCATACGTAACGTAAGATAACTGTCTTACAACCTTATAAGGTCCAAAGTAGCGCCTGAGGAGCTTCTCAGAGAGACCGACCTTCCGAACAGGAGTGAAGATCCAGACGAGGTCATCAGGCTGGTAGACAACAGGGCCGTGGCTCGCGTCATACCTTCGGCGATGGTTTTCTTGAGCCTCCAGCGTGCGGAGTCGAGCTAACTGCCGAGCTTCCTCAGCTCTGAATAACGTGTGACCATTCGCGTTGCCCTTCCCTGCGTACATTCAGTATTCCCGGTTAGTCCTATCTGGCATGGGTCCAACACACTGGAGCAACACTCTAGAACCAGTCGCACGAGTGATTTTTAAGCAATCTTCTTTGTAGACTGGTTGCACTTTCCCAGTATTCTACCAATAAACTGAAGTCTACGACCTGCTTTACCCAGGACATGACCTGTGTGATCATACATTTCATATCCCTACAAAGTGTTACACCGAAATATTTGATTCCAACAGTGGCTCATTGACATTATAGTCATAGGATACTACGTTTTTTTCGATTTGTGAAGTGCAAAATTTTACTTTTCTGAACGGTTATAGCAAGTTACCAATTTCTGTACCACGTTGAAATCTTATCAAGATCTGACTAAATATTTATGCAGCATCTTTGAGATAGTACTTCACTGCATCATCTGTAAAAAACTTGAAGTTACTATTAATATTGTCTGCAAGATCATTAACATACAACATGAACTTCCCTGGGACTCACCTGATGTTACTTCTACATCTGACGATGATTCTCCATTCAAGATAACATGCTGTATTATTCCTTCAGAATCTAGCTTTACCACTGTTTAATCAAGTCTGGTTGCTATTAATGCAACCCAATTTGACATTTTAGTTTCCAGTTTTTCTTTTGCTTTATTTAAGTGACCCAGGTGATGTAACAATTCTAATAATTGTTGAGCTTGAGACCATCTTTTCCTAACTAATATTTCCATTATTTCATATGGAAATCTAGTTGTTAGTACTTCTGTTAAATGTATTTTATTTACAGTTTCATCCATACACAAAGTCTGATTTTGATGGTATTCAACAAAGTTTCTGTCTCCATCTCAACTGTCATTGTATGTTTTATGGTCCAAATAACCCAAATTTGATCCTCCTTTGTAGGTTACTTGACCAATACTTTGCTTTAAATGCATGATAAAAATCACCAGTCCTTCTCTTATACTAACGAAATTAGACCTAAAATCAGTTTCTTTCCATTGTTGACATTGCCTTAAATTTTTCTTCATTTTTGGGTTTTGCAGAACCATCACAACATTACTATATATAGATAACTTATCAAGTGCAGTTATGTTACGTGAGTTTGTTTGGCGAATTAACAAATCGCAATTCCTACAAACGTTATTTAATTGCGTGAAAATGTTTTGTGACCATATTTGGATTACTTATAGTTAGTTTCGAAATATTCATTTCGATCTTTACTTACAGGTAACAAATTTTCACTATACATAATGCACTGTTTCTGATGCTACTGTCAGTCCAGTCAGTGCTGACGTCCACTAGTTATCACATCAGTTTGGCGCCATATCTGAACTTCGTTTACTCTCTCTCTCTCTCTCTCTCTCTCTCTCTCTCTCTCTCTCTCCCTCTCTTTCCACCTTCCCACGCCCCTCCTCTTCTCTCCATCCCTCTTCTCTCCCTTCCTCTCTTCCCCCTCCTCTCCGTCTCCCTGTGTGTGTATGTGTGTACGTGTGTGAGTATAGTATATATATATATATATATATATATATATATATATATATATATATATATATATATATATATGTGTGTGTGTGTGTGTGTGTGTGTGTGTGTGTGTGTGTGTATGTGTGTGTGTGAGTGAGAGAGAGAGAGAGAGAGAGAGAGAGAGAGAGAGCGAGAGAGACAGAAAGAGAAGGAGAGAGTTTGTGTCGTCTGTCGTCTTCTCTGTGCAGTTCCTTTATTATTTTACGTAGTGCGTCATGGTGTAGTGTAGAATGTATAATGTGTTTTTCTTCAGTTAACGTCTTCTGTATGTAGTAGTCGTCGGTTTATCGTATGGGCTGTGGCCAGATTTTAATGTTTTTGAATGTGTTTCTACGTTAGTTGGGTGATGGTTGTGTTCTATTAAGTGGCCAGGAAATGTGCTATTGGAGCTACTACATTTTAGAGCTCTGTAGTGGTCTGAATACCTTGTTTTAAAGTTCCTGCATATTTATCACATGTATACTAACTGACATGAGTACCACAGAATTTCTTATATTCCTGATCAGTTGAATTTATCTTGGGGTGTTTCCTTTGTTCTGAGTTTTTCTTTGTTGTGTTGTCAGTTCTGTATCTTACACTACTGGCCATTAAAATTGTTACACTACGAAGATGACGTGCTACAGACGCGAAATTTAACCGACAGGAAGAAGATGCTGTGGTATGCAAATGATTAGCTTTTCAGAGCATTCACACAAGGTTGGCGCCGTTGGCGACACCTACAACGTGCTGACATGAGAAAAGTATTCAACCGATATCTCATACACAAACAGCAGTTGACCGGCGTTGCCTGGTGAAACGTTGTTGTGATGCCTCGTGTAAGGAGGAGAAATGCGCACAATCACGTTTCCGACTTTGATAAAGGTTGGATTGTAGCCTATCGCAATTGCGGTTTATCGTATCGCGATGTTGCTGCTCGCGTTGGTCGAGATCCAATGACTGTTAGCAGAATATGGAGTCGGTGGTTTCAGGAGGGCAATACGGAACGCCGTGCTGGATCCCAACGGCCTCGTATCACTGGCAGTCGAGATGACAGGCATCTTATCCACATGGCTGTAACTGATCGTGCAGCCACGTCTCGATCTCTGAATCAACAGATGGGGACGTTTGCAAGACAACAACCATCTGCACGAACAGTTCGACGACGTTTGCATCAGCATGGACTAACAGCTCGGAGACCATGGCTGCGGTTACCCTTGACGCTGCATCACAGACAGGAGCGCCTGCGATGGTGTACTCAACGACGAACCTGGGTGCACGAATGGCAAAACGTCATTTTTTCGGATGAATCCAGGTTCTGTTTACAGCATCATGATGGTCGCATACGTGTTTGGCGACATCGCGGTGAACGCAAATTGGAAGCGTGCATTCGTCATCTCCATACTGGCGTATCACCCGGCGTGAAGCTATGGGGTATCAATGGTTACACGTCTCGGTCACCTCTTGTTCGCACTGACAGCCCTATGAACAGTGGACGCTACATTTCAGATGTGTTACGACCCGTGGCTCTACCCTTCATTCGATCCCTGCAAAACCCTACATTTCAGCAGGATAATGCACGACCGCAGGTTGCAGGTCCTGTACGGGCCTTTCTGGATACAGAAAATGTTCGACCGCTGCCCTGGCCAGCACATTCTCCAGATCTCTCACCAACTGAAAACGTCTGGTCAATGGTGGTCGAGCAACTGGCTCGTCACAATACGCCAGTCACTACTCTTGATGAACTGTGGTATCGTGTTGAAGCTGCATGGGCAGCTGTACCTACACACGCCATCCAAGCTCTGTTTGACTCAATGCCCAGGCGTATCAAGGCCGTTATTACGGCCAGAGGTGGTTGTTCTGGGTACTGATTTCTCAGGATCTATGCACCCAAATTACGTGAAAATGTAATCACATGTTAGTTCTAGTATAATATATTTGTCCAATGAATACCCGTTTATCATCTGCATTTCTTCTTGACTAATTTTAATGGCTAGTAGTGTATTTAAAGTCCCTGTTTCTTTAAAATGTCGCCTAGTCTGTGAACTATTTTATTACTGTAGGTGAATAGGTGCCACTTTGTTTTGTATCTGACTTCTTGCGCTGTTGTGTCTTGTGTTTAGTCATTGTCTCTGTGTTGTGTTGTTGTGTAATAACTTATTGTTAATGTTGTTTACTCGTGACCTGTTTGTTTACATGTATTTTGGTTTCAAAAATCATTAAAAGGACAGTATTCGGTGAGCCCACTGGCAGTCCTGCGCGTTGGGAATAAAATTCTTTGTTGAACTGAAAGTAATTTAGTGCTGCTATATTCGTAATAGTGGTTGTTCTTTTATCAATGTGTGTGTCTCGAGTGTTACCTTTTTGGTTTAGTTCTTTTGTGCTGACACAAATAAATTCAACACATCAGGAATATACGAACTTACGTGCAACTCAAGTCAGTCACTACACGTGTTACAAATATGCAGGGATTTTAAAACAAAGTATTCAGAACACCGCAGAGTTATAAAAAGTAACAGCTTCAATAGCACTTTTGGTGACCACATAATAGCCTACAACAGTCATCCAAACAAAGCAGAAACAGATTTAAAAACACTAAAATCCAGCCACGGTTTGCAATATAAACTTTCACTACTGGAAAACTTCTACATAGCATTAGCAGAGAGAAAACATATTATAAACGGCTACACTACTCTACGCAACTGCGCACTATTTAACACAGTGAAGGAACTGTACTGAATAGAGGACGCAAACATATAAACACACACACACACACACACACACAGAGAGAGAGAGAGAGAGAGAGAGAGAGAGCAACGGCAGAGTAGGTAATTAAAGTTTAAATTTGGTGCCAAACTGATGTGAGAACAAACGGACGGGGAGTGGGCACACAGCAGCAACAGAAACATTATTTCTTGTAAAAATAAAAAATTGTTACACGAGAGTGAAGTTTTCCAAAGACAGGCGTCGCATTTGGGTGTGTATTTCAAAAGCTACGAACAGATATCTCGAAAATGACTGTACGTTAATACAAAATATAGTCACGAAATATTTTCATCCAATAAAATTATGTATATAGATAAAGCTATTTGTTAATTCGCCCACAAAATTCACAGTAACATCACTTAGTTGCAGATGACAAGTTACCTGTACACAGTAATGTAATGTGGTCCAACGTAACCCAAAAAATGTTGAAAAATTTAAGGGTAGTGACAACAAAGACTAAAACTGATTTCAGGCCTAATTTTGTTAAAGCAAATATTAATGGTACTTAAAAACATGTTTACTACCTACAGAATTTATTTTCATAAAAGTCGGTACTGAAACCCAATAATTTTGCCTGCGAACACTGCTACCTCAAGAGCTTCGAAAGTAAATTGTGAGTAATTCAACGTTTAGCTTTTAGTAACTTCATTATCAACGGACCATTAAACACTAACGAAAAAGAAGAAGTTGCAAAGAACACTGAATTGATTGTGCCTGAAATACATTGTTGTAGCTTTAGTGATTCCACAGAAATGTCTTTTTGCGGCACAGACATCTGCACGACAGTTGTTGCAGGTTCTTCTGGCTGCTGTCGTTTCTGCTGGCGGTGGCGGCCGCCACGTACTACATCACCATCCTGTACCAGAAGTGGGACGACCCCGTGATCGTGACGCTGTCCCCTACGGCCACGCCGCTCAACGTGCTGCCGTTTCCAGCCGTGACGGTGTGCAACATGAACAGGGCCAAGCACTCCATAGCCACGAGGATCCTGGAGTCCCAGTATGTAACCCTTAAATATACTGAGTAAAATTTGCCACTTGCTCCCTACTAAGTTTTCAGAAAAAAAAAGTCACCAGCTATTTTGAAAGTAAAAATAACAGCCGCCACCAACTAAGTGGTATGGATTGAAATGACCGGGAAGACAATTACACGGGGAATCGTTTTATTCAGTAAGCCCGTTCAAATGGTTCAAATGGCTCTGAGCACTATGGGACTTAACATCTATGGTCATCAGTCCCCTAGAACTTAAACCTAACTAACCTAACGACATCACACAACACCCAGCCATCACGAGGCAGAGAAAATCCCTGACCCCGCCGGGAATCGAACCCGGGAACCCGGGCGTGGGAAGCGAGAACGCTACCGCACGACCACGAGATGCGGGCCCAGTGCGCCCGTGGATGTAGTAAAATGTGATGCCTGTTTCTCTCATAGCATATACACTCCTGGAAATGGAAAAAAAGAACACATTGACACCGGTGTGTCAGACCCACCATACTTGCTCCGGACACTGCGAGAGGGCTGTACAAGCAATGATCACACGCACGGCACAGCGGACACACCAGGAACCGCGGTGTTGGCCGTCGAATGGCGCTAGCTGCGCAGCATTTGTGCACCGCCGCCGTCAGTGTCAGCCAATTTGCCGTGGCATACGGAGCTCCATCGCAGTCTTTAACACTGGTAGCATGCCGCGACAGCGTGGACGTGAACCGTATGTGCAGTTGACGGACTTTGAGCGAGGGCGTATAGTGGGCATGCGGGAGGCCGGGTGGACGTACCGCCGAATTGCTCAACACGTGGGGCGTGAGGTCTCCACAGTACATCGATGTTGTCACCAGTGGTCGGCGGAAGGTGCACGTGCCCGTCGACCTGGGACCGGACCGCAGCGACGCACGGATGCACGCCAAGACCGTAGGATCCTACGCAGTGCCGTAGGGGACCGCACCGCCACTTCCCAGCAAATTAGGGACACTGTTGCTCCTGGGGTATCGGCGAGGACCATTCGCAACCGTCTCCATGAAGCTGGGCTACGGTCCCGCACACCGTTAGGCCGTCTTCCGCTCACGCCCCAACATCGTGCAGCCCGCCTCCAGTGGTGTCGCGACAGGCGTGAATGGAGGGACGAATGGAGACGTGTCGTCTTCAGCGATGAGAGTCGCTTCTGCCTTGGTGCCAATGATGGTCGTATGCGTGTTTGGCGCCTTGCAGGAGAGCGCCACAATCAGGACTGCATACGACCGAGGCACACAGGGCCAACACCCGGCATCATGGTGTGGGGAGCGATCTCCTACACTGGCCGTACACCACTGGTGATCGTCGAGGGGACACTGAATAGTGCACGGTACATCCAAACCGTCATCGAACCCATCGTTCTACCATTCCTAGACCGGCAAGGGAACTAGCTGTTCCAACAGGACAATGCACGTCCGCATGTATCCCGTGCCACCCAACGTGCTCTAGAAGGTGTAAGTCAACTACCCTGGCCAGCAAGATCTCCGGATCTGTACCCCATTGAGCATGGTTGGGACTGGATGAAGCGTCGTCTCACGCGGTCTGCACGTCCAGCACGAACGCTGGTCCAACTGAGGCGCCAGGTGGAAATGGCATGGCAAGCCGTTCCACAGGACTACATCCAGCATCTCTACGATCGTCTCCATGGGAGAATAGCAGCCTGCATTGCTGCGAAAGGTGGATATACACTGTACTAGTGCCGACATTGTGCATGCTCTGTTGCCTGTGTCTATGTGCCTGTGGTTCTGTCAGTGTGATCATGTGATGTATCTGACCCCAGGAATGTGTCAATAAAGTTTCCCCTTCCTGGGACAATGAATTCACGGTGTTCTTATTTCAATTTCCAGGAGTGTAGTATGAGCCACAAGGCAGATGCAACGGAGAAAGAAAAGTCAGTCAACGTCTTTGGCTTGCTAGCAGAGAGTGGCAGCCATATCTACGTAAAAGTAATTCACATCAGACAAGGAACAGAAAGATGGACAAGGTAAACAGAGCCAAACGGTACGTGTTTATGTTCTTAGATAAAAATGACTTCGTTTAGAGATAGATGTTCCCGCAGGGAATCGAAGCTTGTCCTTCTTGTAGTGATACTAAACGAACACTGCAAATGTAATTACATCACAGTCGCATCTGGAACTGAGGCAAGGAACATGCTGAAACCTGCCTAGTCAGTTGTCTGTGTACCTTGGGTGAAGAGGCACGTGCTGTGTATCTCGGAGGGCTGGAGGGTGTTACGTCAACAGAAATCTCTCGTTATTGGCCCAGTAAAAATGTATAGTGTCGTGTTAATCGCATACGGCAGGGAACCTTGCGGGAAGCTTGCGAACAACAGGTGATGCAAGATGGATAAGGTTGTGTGAAGTTATGGCTGTAGATTATGTACGTAAGAGCGAATCGTTTGGTCGAAGTGGCAGATGTCTTGGATCACTACAGCTATACCGAGGGAGAAAAAATTCGCCCGTGGGATTTTAGTTGGAACAATTCCGCTGTTAGTTTTAAGAAATCTAAATATGGTTGGCCTGAAGGGAAGGCCACACCCCTGGAATGCGAGTTGAGCGCCTTAACCACTGTAACAGTCAATTTGGTAGGACGATCACATTACCCAATCCTGTTTTCAGGGATGGCAATCCTCACGTCAATTGGTGTAAAATTATGACTTCCTGGCGTAATGAGTCGGCACGAAGAATCACACACTCTAACTGTATCCTGAGTTCACTGAAATACTCTGAGTTTGTTTGAGAACAGTTCACCAGACATTCACTGACCTGGATGAGGTCTCAGACGACAGTGGTCGGGCAGTGATAATCTTCTATATGAAGATGTTTGTCCAGTCATGGCACAGCGAATCACAGAAATTGGCGAACATCATCGAGATGCCATTCACTATGATGGCGCAGGTAGCCAAATAAAATAAGCAAAGAGGCATGCCCAAACTTCTGGGAAACATTCCTGACACGTAGAGTAAGAGAGTGTATGATATGGACAGATTAGATTAGAGATTAGATTAGTAATTGTTCCATAGATCATGAATACGACACGTCGTAATGATGTGGAAAGTGTCAGGTTAATAACAGGTGTCTATACAAGATATTACATTACGCAAAATTTTACATGACACTTAATATTTTTAATTTTTTTTCTCTTTTTTTGGTGGTTGAAGAAATTACTCACTTACTATATCCTGAAATTCATCTAATGAGTAGAAGGAGTTGCCATTAAGAAATTCTTTTAATTTCCTTTTAAATGCTATTTGGCTATCTGTCAGATTTTTGATGCTATTAGGTAAGTGACCAAAGACTTTTGTGGCAGCATAATTCACCCCCTTCTGAGCCAAAGTTAGATTTAACCTTAAGTAGTGAAGATCATCCTTTCTCCTGGTGTTATAGCCATGTACACTGCTATTACTTTTGAATTCGTTCGGATTGTTAATAACAAATTTCATAAGTGAATATCTATATTGTGAGGCTACAGAGAAGATCTCTAGCTCTTTAAATAAGTGTCTGCAGGATGATCTTGGATGAGCTCCAGCAATTATTCTGATTACACGCTATGGTGCAATGAACACTCTTTTACTCAATGATGAGTTACCCCAGAATATAATGCCATACGAAAGCAGAGAATGAAAATAGGCCTGGTAAGCTAATTTACTCATATGTATATCGCCAAAATTTGCAATGACCCAATAGCATAAGTAGGTGAACTCAAACGTTTCAGCAGATCCTCAGTGTGTTTTTTCCAGTTCAACCCCTCACCAATGCATACACCTAGAAATTTTGAATATTCTACCTTAGCTACCGATTTCTGATAGAAGTCTATATTCATTAATGGTGTCATTCCATTTACTGTGTGGAACTGTATATACTGTGTTTTGTCAAAGTTTAATGACAGCCCATTTGCAGAGAACCATTTAATGATTTCTGAAAAACATTGCTTACAATTTCACCAGTTAATTCTTGTCTGTAGGGTGTGATAGCTATACTTGTATCATCAGCAAAAAAGTACCAGCTTTGCATCTTCGTGAATATAGAATGGCAAGTCATTGATATGTATTAAGAACAGCAGAGGACACAAGACCGAACCTTGTGGCACCCCATTCGTGATTGTTCCCCAGTTTGAGAAATCACCAGTTTTTTGCATATTATGTGAACTGCTTATTTCAACTTTCTGCACTCTTCCAGTTAAGTGTGATTTAAACCATTTGAGCACTGTCCCATTCATACCACAGTACTTGAGCTTATCTAGAAGTATTCCATGATTTACACAATCAAAAACCTTTGATAGATCACAAAAAATCGCAATGGGTGACTTCCGGTTACTCAGAGCATTTAATATTTCATTAGTGAAAGTATATATAGCATTTTCCGTTGAAAACCCATTCTGGAAACCAAACTGACATGTTGTTCAATGTTCAAATGTGTGTGAAATATTATGGGAATTAACTGCTATGGTCATCAGTCCCTAAGCTTACACACTACTTAACTTAATTTATCCTAAGGACAAACACACATACCCATGCCCGAGGGAGGACTCGAACCTCCGCCGGGACCAGCCGGACATTTTGTTAAAACTTTATTTTTACAAAGGTGTTAAGCTACTCTACAATACATTACTTTTTCAAGAATTTTGCATAAGGCAGTCAGAAGAGAGATTCGTCGGTGGTCGTTGACGTCAGACGTATCCCCTTTTTTATGCAGTGGTTTAACAATGGCATACTTCAGTGTATCTGGGAAAATACCCTGCTTTAGAGAGCTATTACGTAAGTGGCTAAGAATCCCACTTATTTCTTGGGAACAAATATTATCCTGCTGGAAATGCCATCAATTCCATGTGAGCTTTTATTCTTGAGAGAGTTTATTATCTTCCTAATTTCAGAAGGAGAGGTGGGTGGAATTTCAATTGTATCAAATGGTGTAGGTAAGGGCTCTACCATTAACTGCCTTGCTTGTTGTAATGAACATTTAGATCCTATTTTCTCTACAACATTTAAAAAATGATTATTCAAAACGTTTCCGACTTCTGGCTTGTTGTTTGTCAAGTTTCCATTCGCTTTGATGGTGATGCCGTCATCCTGTACTCTAGGTTGCCCTGTCTCCCTTGTAATAATATTCCAAATTGTTTAGATTTTGTTATCAGAGATATTAATTTCAGACATGATGCACATGCTTCTGGACTTTTTAATAACCTTTCTTAATGTAGCACAGTAGTTTTTATAATATTTGGCTGTTTCTGGGTCATTGCTCTTTCGTGTAGTTAGATACAGTTCCATTTTGTGGTTACAAGATATTTTTATTCCTTTAGTAAGCCAAGGTTTTTTGCATGGTTTTTTCTAATTAGATTTAACTACTTTCTTGGGGAAAGAGTTTTCAACTTCTCTTAGGATACGGGTCCTAAAACGCTTTATTTCCATATTTTAGCTCGCTTGATGCAAGGAGCAGTCAAATGAAAACGAGACAGATGGAAAAAATAAGTAAACTGTTTATTATGTCAAAATTATTCGTCATAACTGTTAACTAGCAACTGAGGGCCAGCCCACAAGTTGCTGCAGATACAGCTGGGAAGCCCTTACAGTAGTGGAGATCAGTACAAAGGCATCGATACTTTTAGGAAAATTACCATTGTCGGTTGGAATAGTTGCTCACAGTCTATATGCAACAGTATGAAATACAGTATACAGACAAATGCAATCAGATGGTATCGCATTTGGTGTTATTAGTACAGTATACACTGATGTGACAAAAGTGTTGGGATAGCGAAATCCACATATACAGATGGCGGCAGTATCGCCTACACATGGTATACAAGAGCGGCGGTTTGATAGAGCTGTCGTTTGTACTCAGGTGCTTCCTGTCAAAAGATTTACGACGTGACTATGGTTGCACAATGGGAATTAATATCCTTTGAACGCGGAATGATAGTTGGTGCTTGACGCATGGGACATTCCATTTCGGAAAGCTTTAGGGAATTCAACATTCCGAGATCCACAGTGTCAAAAGTGTGCCGAGAGTACCACGTTTCAGGCACTACCTCTCACCATGGACAACACAGTGGTCGAAGGGCTTCACTAAACGACAAGGAGTAGAGGCATTTGCGTAGAGTTGTCAGTCCTAACAACCAGCTCTGCCTGAAATAATCTCAGAAATCTATGTGGGACTTGCGGCGGACGTATTCGTTAGGACAGTGTTGCAAAATGTGGCGTTAATGGACTGTGACAGCAGACGACCGATGTCAGTTCCATTGCTAACAGTATGACTTCGCCTGCAGCGCCTCTCCTGATATCGTGACCATATCGGTTGTACCCTAGACGACTAGGCTCTGAGCACTATGGGACTTAACATCTATGGTCATCAGTCCCCTAGAACTTAGAACTACTTAAACCTAACTAACCTAAGGACAGCACACAACACCCAGCCATCACGAGGCAGAGAAAATCCCTGACCCCGCCGGGAATCGAACCCGGGAACCCGGGCGTGGGAAGCGAGAACCATAGACGACTAGAAAACCGTGGCCTGGTCAGAAGAGTCCTGATTTCAGTTGGTAAGAACTAAGGTAGGGGTTCGAATGTGGCGTAGACCCCACGAAGTCATGGATCCAAGTTGTCAATAAGGCGCTTTGTAAGCTGGTAGTAGTTCCATAATGGTGTGGGCTGTGTTTAAAGGGAATGGACTGCGTCCTCTGGTGCAACTGATCCTATCATTGACTGGAGATGATTATGTTCGGCTACTTGGAGACCATTTGCGGCCATCCATAGACTTCTTGTTTCCAAACAACGGTGGAATTTTTATGGATGACAGTGCGTCATTTCATAACATTTTGGACAATTCGAGCGAATGGTTTGGCCACTCAGGTCCCCCGACATGATTTACATCGAACATTTGTGGGACATTATCGAGAGATCAGTTCGTGTACAAAATCCGACACCGGCAACACTTCCGGAATTATGGACGGCGATAGAGGCAACATGGTTGAATATTTCTGCAGTGGACTTCCAACGACTCCTTGAGTCCATGGCACGTTGAGTTGCTGCACTACGCCGGGCATAAGGAGGACCGACACAATATCAGGAGATATCTTATGACTTTTGTCATCTCAGTCTATAACAAGACGTCAACGACTGGAGTGTCAGAGGATGGAATTCGGTATAAAGGCAGTCGGCTCTGTGCGGTGATAGTAAGTGCACAGGTGCCTCTCCTGCAGATAGGAAATAGACACCATCAGTGACAGTGTACATAAACCACGATTGTGACGTAGCCACGTGGTCAACATTTATTATGCGATGAAAAAGCAGAAATCGGTGAGTAGAAGGAAATGGGACTCCCTAATTGCCAAATCGCCAAGAAGATAAACCGTTCAGGTAAAGTGATTAGAAATTTCGTTAGATTCGGTGCACGATATGGCCAAATTGGAAAATGTGGGAAAAGCAGACAATCGAAACGGTTACTCTTGAGCAAAGCAAGGGCCACAAACAGTTATTCCTCTCAACCTGTTGCTGGTTTACGTTCGCCGGTAACTACCAGACATGTACGACAAATTTTATCAAATAAAAACATCTTACATTCAAGAAACGACTGCAGAAACCTGCTCTGAGACACAAACATAAAGAGGGTGAATATAAGTTTGCTGAAAAACATATATCGTAGATTTGAGAATGGGTTAAAGTTCTCTTCAGTGACGTGATACTGAACTTGAATAGCCCGTATGAATTTCAGTTTGGCTGGCAGGATCTGAGAACAGAGCAGGAGGTAAGAATGAGCAGAAATTTTGTTGGTGGAAGTATTACGATTTACGTTACCTTTTGCGGTAACGGTAAATTACGCTTTGCCTACGTGATCAGTAGAACGAACTCAAATATGTATACTTATAATGATGTACTAGAGACAGAATGGATTAGAATGTATGAGGACCTAGGGAACGAAAATTTAACGTTTCAACAAGATAATGCATGTTTACAGGTTTCTGCACAACAGAAAAGTGGTCTGAAGATGAAGATACCGATGTCTTACCCTGCCCTGCACGTAGTCTGGATCTGAACCCCGTGGAAAATATTTGTGGAATACTTGCAAGGCGTGTTTATCGCAATGGAAGGCAATTTGAGGTCGTACGAGGTGTGATTAGAAAGTTTTAAGAATGCTTACTGGTTTGGCGGGCAGGTACACGGAGGGTGGGAGTCAGTCATTGCCTTATTCTCGAACGCCCTCTGACAGGAAACTGCATTTCCTTTATTCAGTTCGTTGTACCATCTGGTTGAGTGCGGGTCTGTTAGGGCTTGTTGCCGGATTCTGTCTGCGTGAAAATGGACGTAACAACGTAGCAACGAGTTAGTGTGAAATTTTGTTTTAAAACCGTGAAATCAGCTTCTGAGACTTTCTTTTCTTTTCCTGTAGGCCTTAATACTTCAGGAACGCAGGGTCGACCGTGTTAGTACGGACTTGGCAATGTTAGTGGCAGAGGGTGGCCGGATGCCCTTCCTGCCACCACCCCGAACCCCCGGACGGAAGCAGTGCACCCCAGCTGTCTGTGTCTAGTGTCAGTCATGGAATAGTGCGAACGTGTTCAGAAGTCTGTGTGTCGTCGAACTGAGGCAGAACGTGGGGACCAGCCCGGTATTCACCTAGCGGGATGTGGAAAATCGCCTAAAAACCACATCCAGGCTGGCCAGCATACCGGCCCTCGACGTTAATCCGCCGGGCGGATTCGATCCGGGGCAGGCGCGCCTACCCGAGTCCAGGAAGCAGCGCATTAGCGCTCTCGGCTACCCTGGCGGGTCAAATCAGCTTCTGAGACTTGCGAACTATTAAAAACAGCTTCTGGAGATAATTGTATGAGCCAGTCAAATGCTTTTGTCTGGTTCAAAAGATTTAAAAATGGCTACGAATCATTTGAAGATGAACCACAGTCCAGCTGTCCTTCCACCTCCAAAACGAATGAAAATGTGAAAGTTGGCAACTTAGTGCACTCTCATCGTAGACTTACTATTAGGGAGATGGCTGATGAACTTAATTTAAGTTTCTATGCAGTTCAGTCAATTTTAACTGAAGATCTGAACATGCGTCGAGTGTCCGCAAAATTCATTCCAAAAGTGTTGTCAAGTGACCAGAGACAATACCGACTTGAAGTGTGCCAAGAACTGATTAATCGGACTAAAAATGACCCACATTTGTTAAATAGGGTTATTACAGGTTACGAATCGTGGGTATATGGATATGATCCTGAAACAAAAGTGCAGTCTTCGCAGTGGAAGATTCCAGGTTCATCACGACCGAGAATAGCACGGCAAAGTCTGTCGAAGGTGAAGACAATGTTGATGATTTATTTCGATACCACCGGTATTGTCCGTCATGAATTTACCCCTAGAGGGCAGACAATTAACCAGGAATACAACAAATATGTCCATGAGGGTTTGCGCGAAAAGGTGCAGAAGAAAAGGCCTGCTTTGTGGAAGGACAGGAGTTCGGTGCTGCACCATGACAATGCTCCGGTTCATCGTGCCTTCTCCATCATTGAATTTTTTACCAAATTCAACATTCCTGCGCTTCCACAACCGCCATATTCCCCTGGTTTGGCCCCTGCGGACTTCTACCTGTTTCCTAAACTGAAATTTTCACTGAAAAGGAAGCGATTTGACTCGACTGAAGACATCCAGGCAAATACGGAGAGCGTCCTTAACACACTTCTGGAAAAAATTTACAGTAATGTTTCCGAAAGTGGTAACACCGTTGGAGTCGGTGTGTTTAGTCAGAAGTGGATTATTTTGAAGGAGAGGCATCACAGTAACATGTAAGTACCACCACCGTACAATTACAAGCCCATTCTTAAAACTTTCCAGTCACACCTCGTATGTGAGCTGAAAAGAGCGATACGAGAAGAGTAGGTGACAGTTTCACTGTAAGAACTACAAACCTTAATAAAATCAATGCTGAAGAGAATTTTGAGGTTATTAGGAAGAAAGGAGGTTGGAAAAAAGTACTGACAACGCAATAACACAACGGGACAGTGAGTGCCTTTGTACCGCGTTTAGGTACACTTTCACTGCACTATAGCGTAAAACGAAATACGTGATGGACACTGAACGGTTGATGCCACGTGGTCGACGCTAGCAGGGCACTGAAGTTAGTAAACCTAAGAATTACAACCTACTATACACAGTGACGAAATTTAATGTGACAAAATTTCATGTCAGCAAACGTGCCTTGTAATGCTGGTACGTTCTGTTTCTGTGCTTCTCATGATTAATGTTGCTATGAAGAGAAGTTGAAAATGAGCTCTAAAATAGAAATGAAGTGTTTCCGGACCCATGTCGATGTAATACATTTTATTCCTCTACGTGTGAGGAATGTCTGCTGAAAATTTGGCCATAACATTTTGTTACACACGATATATGTTTTATACGTACTATAAAAGGGCGTTTCTGCTAACGTGAATGAAGAGTTAAGTCAAGGTTTCTACGATAGGTTCAAGCCCGAGACTCCTTTTTAGGGGACTTGAATCAAGAGCTCCGAAATTATGTTCGAATTTATACTAACTTTTGCTATTTGAGAGTGTCCCCATTAAATACGAGTGTTCGTAGGACGAAGAAACCATGAGGAAAGTTTTGTAAAGAAACGCGAAAGGGAAATAATGAGTAAACCACTGAAGCAAACACAATTTAATTTTCAAATGGGATGATAACATTTGCTAATTGCGTACAATATTTATCGTCCATGATACCAGAGGGAGCTATAGGGGGTAAAAACTGTAGAGGAAGTTCTTGGCATGGGAGAACATTCTGCGCCATTGCAAGTGTACCTTCTGTGGTATCTCTCCGCTTCCGTGATGTCATTATGCTTCGCTTGAAGAATTGGACGCTCGTGTACTGCAATAGCCCTCGTGTTTCCAGTAGCTCGCTCATAATTTCTCCTTAACTGGCAGTCTCGTGATGACTGGGTGTGCCTCGGGTATGATGTGTGTGCTGTCCTTAGGTTAGTTAGGTTTAAGTAGTTCTAAGTTATAGGGGACTGATGACCACAGCTGTTAAGTCCCATAGTGCTCAGAGCCATTTGAACCATTTTTTGAACTGACAGTCTACTGGGCGTTGAAACAGGGGGTTCAGCTTCCGGGAACTGACAAAATAGAGATTGGATGAATTTTTAGTGTTCACCGAGGTTTTTGTGTAATTCGCACGATGTATTGGTTTACTAATGGCAACTGTTGACAGTTTCTGTAAGTGCACACACTGCTCTGAGCTGCACATCGGTTCAGTTCGTACCTTGATGTTGTAGGCTTACGACGTTACATTTGACACCTGTGCCATTTGACGGATGTGTTGTACGACTTTGTAGACAACGGTAAGGTGCTCCGTTGAGTTCGCCGGATCCTGCACGGCCGCCATCGGCGTCTCATGGAAACCTGCAATTCAGTTGCTACGGCGCCCGTGGGGTGGTATCGCTATGTCAATTTCAGCGAACACTTTTATATTTTCATCATCCTTTTACTGACTAATAAACGCGCTTTACACTGTCATTAAGAGAAGAATGTGTTCCCTCTAAGAATGATATGTATGCACTTTAAATTTCTAGAGGTCTGTTATTTATTTGTTATACATTACTCAGAGTATGAAAAACTATTCTTTTACAGCATTATATAATTCTTCTCCTAAGGTTTGTTCAAATGATGGCAGCAAGTTTCTGTTGAAACAGGTCATCGTGAAGTAAATAATATTTAGCGATCATGGCTTCAGAAGAAATTTCTTTCGATCTCTTTTAATATTGTTGTTATTTTAAAGCATTATAATTGTTTTATTGTAATTAAGAACTATTATTATTATTATTATTATTATTATTATTACTGGTACTGATGGAATTATTATTATTAAAACGGTATTCTTTTGTGACACGTTAAAAGTGGTGACGGTATTTATATTGGGGTTGGTGGGAACGGAAGATAACAAATTCTGACCCCTAACACCCCCCCTCCCCCCTCCCCCCCCCCTCCCACCTACTTACCATCACCCTGGGACCCAAATCCTGGACTTCAGCCTGGTAATATCTTGAGTGTGCACGTTGCTTAGACGTCAGCATCGCTTTACTTCTGCCACTGACTATATGTCGTCAAGCTCCTTGCGTGAGTCCGTTTCTCGTCATCCTACCCCTTCCTACACCCATCAGCTGCCACTTGGCTCCCTGTAGCACCTCCATAAAGCATATATTTCTAGAAAATGACACCAACAAACTCCATTCGTCTTCCCACTCCTCAGAAACTCTATACCGATCCCTCTTTCTTTTCATCTCCCTGTAGCCTTCATTATGTTCTAGTTCCACTTTAAAAAATTCTATTTCCTTTCGCCCGAATTTACACAGATATTCCTCACGTCAGAAATATCTAAGAAATATCTTCCGATGAAAAAGCTACCGAGCTTTCCCATTGCGTTCAAAATTTTCTGATGAGCTGGACGCAACATACTCAAATGGCTCTGAGCACTATGGGACTTAACATCTGAGGACATAAGTCCCCTAGCACTTAGAACTACTTAAACCTAACTAACCTAAGGACATCACACACATCCATACCCGAGGCAGGATTCGAACCTGCGACCATAGCGGTCACGCGGTTCCAGACTGAAGCGCCTAGAACCGCTCGGCCACAACGGCCGGCAACATATTACCATAGATGGAAACCTTGAAATAATGTCTTGTGTGCCGCAGTGTGGAGTAATAGCACCGATACTGTCAGAGTTATACATTAATGACTTAGTGGGTAGTACTAGTTGCAATCTGAAGCTTTTTGTGAACGACGCAGTTGTCTGTGAGGAAATTCTGTCCTGTAAGAATTTCTGTAATATCCAGTTAGATCACGAAAAATTACCCGGCTCTCAATTTAGAGCATGACCCAAGACTTAATACCGAAGTATCATTTTACTAAAGGGTTACTGAGTCACATCTAGCTAGTAACATCATATAAATATTTTTGAGTAATTATACATAGCGATGCGAAGTGGAACGACTACATAGGCTCAGCTGTACGTAAAGCAATTGGCTGACTCTGACTTGCTGCTAGAATACTGGCAAACTGCAGGTGGTTTACTAAAGTGATTGATCACAAACAAAACAGTGTGTGTATCACGAACTGAATACTGCCTATCAGGTCGGACTGACAACGAACCCTGAGTATATACAAAGAAGAGTGGTGCGAATCACCATAGGCTTGTTTAACTGGCGAGAGAGGTCAACAGAAGGAAAAACATGCCGCACTTCTCGTGAAGAACCGCTTGCAAAACATCACGTGCCTTTTTTCAGGACAAAAACTGACAGCATTCTTCAGTCCCATCTATATCTATCCCGACTGATAGTGCTGATAAAATTACACAAATCACAGTTCACATGGAGGCATGCAAGATGTTTTCCATGCTCTATCTGTGGATGGAAATGATAGATGTATTTGCGTATGATACATTACAAAGTACACAATGCCATGCACTTAATGTTTCATAGTCGTAGTTAAACCTCTGAACGTATGGATAAAACATCTCCTCTATAAAGTCTCCACAAAGACACACATCAAAGAAGTTTTGCATCACTCCGGTTCCCAGAACTCCTTAAGATAGACGTTGACTGTGGATGTTATATGACAGACATAGTCCCTTTAACTGTTCAGAGATTTTACTAAACCCGCCCGAAGATGTAAACAACCATGCACGAACAGCGTCTATTAGACGGAGGGAGTCCGACAGCCTATCAGTTCCAGTCATTCCAACAGGAAGGAGGCACACAGATCGTGTTGTCTGTAATTCAACCATGCCTACACGGTCAGCACGGCGGTTCGATCGCATCCGCGTTGTTACTTTGTGCCAGGACTGTCTCTCAACAAGGGAAGTGTCCAGGCATCTCTGAGTGAACCAAAGCGGTGTTGTTCGGAAGTGGATGAGATACAAAGCGGCAGGATCTGTCGATGACATGCCTCGGTCAGGCCGTCCAAGGGCTACTTCTGCAGTGGATGACCGCTACTTACGGATTATGGCACGGAGGAAACCTGACAGATACGCCACCACGTTAAATAATGCTTTTTGTGCAGCCACAGGACGTCGTGTTACGACTCAAACTGTGCGCAATGATGCACAAGTTCACTCCCGACGTGCATGGCGAGGTCTATCTTTGCAACCATACCACCATGCAGCGCGGTACAGATGGGACCAACAACATGCCGAATGGACCGCTCAGGATTGCCATCACATTCTCTTCACCGATGAGTGTCGCATATGCCTTCAACCAGACAATCGTCGGAGACGTATCTGGAGGCAACTCGGTCAGGCTGAACGCCTTAGACACACTGTCCAGCGAGTGCAGCAAGGTGGTGGTTCCCTGCTGTTTTGGGGTTACATTATGTGGGGCAGACGTACGCCACTGGTGGTCATGGAAGGTGCCGTAATGACTGTACGATAAGTGAATGCCATCCTCCAACCGATATTGCAGCCATATCGGCAGCATATTGGCGAGGCATTCATCTTCATGGACGACAATTCGCGCCCCCATCGTTCACATCTTGTGAATGACTTCCTTCAGGATAACGACATTGCACGACTAGAATGGCCAGAATGTTCTCCAGGCATGAACCCTATCGAACATGCCTGGGATAGATTGAAAAGGGCTGTTTATGGACGACGTGACCCACCAACCTCTCTGAGGGATCCAAGCAGAATCACCGTCGATGAGTGGGACAATCTGGACGAACAGTGCCTTGATGCACTTGTGGATAGTATGCCACGACGAATACAGGCATGCATCAATGCAAGAGGACGTGCTACTGGGTATTGGAGGTACAGGTGTGAACAGAAATCTGTATCACCACCTCTGAAGGTCTAGCTGTATGATGGTACAACATGCAATGTGTGGTATTCGTGAGCAATAAAAAGGGCGGAAATAGTGAATATCAGCGCACACTCCGCTGCAGAGTGAAAATCTCATTCTGGAAACATCCCCCAGGCTGTGGCTAAGATGTCTCCGCAATATCCTTTCTTTCAGGAGTGCTAGTTCTGCAAGGTTCGCAGGAGAGCTTCTGTAAAGTTTGGAAGGTAGGAGACGAGGTACTGGCAGAAGTAAAACTGTGAGTACCGGGCGTGAGTCATGCTTCGGTAGCTCAGATGGTAGAGCACTTGCCCGCGAAAGGCAAAGGTCCCGAGTTCGAGTCTCGGTCGGGCACACAGTTTTAATCTGCCAGGAAGTTTCATATCAGCGCACACTCCGCTGCAGAGTGAAAATCTCATTCTGGCGGAAATAGTGTTTATGTTGATCTATATTCCTCGGAACCGAGGTGATGCAAAACTTTTTAGATGTGTTTACTATGACTAGTGCATCCTGACAGTTTACCGAGTTACCTAGACGAAAGGGTTACGATCACTATCAACGCGCCAGCGACTGAGGGTAATGTAGGAGCAGCGAACCGCCACAAGCAGCGTCCACACAATAAAGTACGTCATACAAATGCATCAGCACCGGAGCTGTGTCATCGTTAAATACGTAACTACTCTTTATGAGTACAACACAAAATATGTCTTAGTAACTTATCTGTTAAACTGTTTTAATTCATTTTTTATGATTGGAAGATTTGTAGGAGGAAGACGAGCAGTATAGTTGCTGATAGTCCTTCCCCTCTCTACGACAGGAAGAACTGATATAGCTAAACGCCCCACCTTCGATGATTCGTTGATGCTAGCGATAGAAACAATTTTGAACAGGTTACACATTAATCTCTCAAGGAAATTGAAAAAGTTGCGTGCAGTAAAATGGATAGATAGGTTGGTTTCTTAGTATATCTTTAAAATAAATATTCATTGCTTATCACTTACTGAAACAGGTTCTTCTTCTTATACAAGACTCTTACAAATTACAGCACAACATTAGGACTCGATATCTTGACAACCATTATGATTAAGACTTGCTTTGTAATTTCATTACAGTCACTGTTAGGGAAGTGTGCTTCTAATTTTATAATCGTTGACAGCCTTTAAAAGTTTTCTACCCGTGTGCTAGAAACTACAGCTGTCTCTAAAAACCATTGTCCTTCATTAATCATATAAAACAATATCAGTGAAGTAATCATAATCTTAGTTTCTCTGTTCATATCTCTTAATGGGTCAGTTTACGAATGCATGTTTTCGTTTTTTGTCTCATCAGAGTTGTGGAAAACGCTGAAGGAAAATAACTGGAGATTTAAAAATAAACTGCAGCTTCAATGAAAATACAAAGGTGTTAAATTATCAGATGGGCAAGATACATGAAGTGCCAGCTACGTCTGGTAGACGTAGCAATTCTCTCTTCATTTCATAGTGCCTATGTTCCTTTCACTTTGATAGAAAAAGTAGTAAAATTTGTTTTATGGAAATAAACAATATATGTGTTTAAACAAATAACAGAAAGAAGGAATAATGAGAGGGAAAAATCCTTTTGAAATGAATATATAAGTACTTGCTCGTTTCCCAGCTGTCTACAATTCACAATGAATTTACTCTTTTCCAGAGATCGTGATGAACAGACCAAATTAGAGAAGCGTTTACTAAGCACATTCTGCGATCTTGCAGAAACTGAAACTGACGTAACACCTAATATCACGAGCTCGTGGGATGCTGTAGAAAAATTCCTGGTGAAGGTATGTATGATTTTCCGAATTACTTCGAGGAGCGCAGAGGCTTACTTGAAGCAGGATTAAATACTATAGATATACTTTTTATATCTTAGCAGTCGGCGAGGATTTATTGTGGTGAAGTCTTAGACAAACCCACTCCATGACATCAGATAATGCAAATCAACGCAAAAACTGGTAGCACAAAGACTCAGCTTAAAATTAACTTATTCCGCCGACCTTTGTGTCTAAAGCGTGGTTTAGAACTCAGCCCTTAGTCATTCCTACTATCTGCCTCAGATGACTTCCGTTCTATTTCAACTGTAAAGTTCCATGGCAGAACAATCCACTGAGAAACAACATTAGTCAGTGTTCATGGTCGTGCTACTACCTAGAAGTTACTGGTCACAGGGGTAATTCTGCGACTTCGATGTAATGGTTAAAATAGGACAATAACTGAGCTGTCGAACCGTGGTAGAAAGTTCTGCGGATCGATGAGTTACGGTACAAGACAGATTACTCAGAAAGGATTCTGTGGGCCTCATGAATGACTGGCAAGCTATATTTGTCTGAACGCGTTTTGGCGGCACTATAATTCGGTAAATATAGTGCAGTTCTATAGGCGTTTGTTTCTTTGACCTTCTCGTAACACGCGGGTGATTTTGTTGAACGGCGTTCAGGAAAAATGTTTTAGACACAATTATGGTTCATGTTGGATTTAATTAGAAATCGTTGGGCTCAGCGACTGTGAAATGATGATAATCACGGATGAATGCAGCAAACAGTTGAGTATCAATCCGTGTTTTATTGCACAATAAGGTATACTTCAAATTAATTTTTAAGGTTTGTTTTCTTAAAACCTGATTGTAGCCTCATTCAGCATCACACATGGGCAAGCTCGTTCCACATTATTTCTCATTATGTGGATAGCGCTGTATTACCTAACTTCATATCTGTGTTATTTCAGTCTGCTTTTATCTATGCATTGCAAAATTTATAATTACAGACTAGGAGTTTTTGTTTAATTTTTTCGCTTTATTTTTATTTTACATTTTTTGTGGAACTGATATAAATTGCAATTTGTAACTAAAAGGTAACTAGCACAGGGGGGCGCCTCTTTCTATCTATGATGTACGATGTGGCTGGCTGTGTAGGCTTGTAAACAGCAACCTCAGTGTGAGTTGTGCTAGGCATGACTTAAGGTCGTTTTCTGGGCCTATATGACTCGCTACTAAACTTCGTACCTTGTAACCTTCAGTTGGTACTGCTGCTCAATGTTTCTTGATTTAAACAGTTCAAAGGCGTGATTACTATGTTCTCTTCTCCTATTCCTTTTAGCACTAATGATGGCCACACTGTAGCTGATGTCTAACTAGATAGGCAATAAAATGCAGATCGATAAACGACTGTTTGCTGTGTTCATCCCAATCAACACAATTGTTCCCATAGTGGTAGAGCACTAGGGTGTCGGACTTCTTTAATATTAGCTTGATAATGGTCTACGTTGCGGGCTTTCAAACAACTACGCACCCTTAGACTCAGAGTTGAAATATTAAGTTTTGGCTGGTTTCGTTGTCTAGGGGGGATACGTGGTTGCCGCATGACAGGCCAAATACTTCTGAGCCTACAGTATACGACAAGAATACACACATGAATCGAATGTCGAAGGTTTCTATCACTCGGCAATTGCGAATTATGAATGTAACATATAAATTTGTAAATGAAAGACTGCAGTTAAATAAAATCTGCAGGTACTATCTTAACGTCTTTAAATGATGAGTACGATAGTAGAAGTACTTTTGCGAATGCGGTAAACTGTTATTGGTGTCGATGGTCCACCAATTATATAAAATATAAGTTGAATAACAGGGAAACAATAGATTCCTACAGCACATAATTAGTTATGAAGAACAGCACAGCTCCCTAGATATTCACTTCTAAACGCACACTACGCCTTCACTGCAGAATCCACGGAAATCACACAAGAGCACAGGTCTGCACCCCGAAATATTTCTATCCTCCGTGACCACCCGAAAACTGCTCCACTGTCCAAGCCTTTCCGCCGACTGTGCGTCCATCTCGCTGTACTTTACGCGTCCAGCACCCACTCCCGTGTTCTGTGCCGTACCGTCCAGGACTGCCGCACTCCTCACCCGGACTAGCTTCCACCCAGTCTCCCCATTCGCGAGCGCTGTGATTGGCTAGAGCGCTCGCGTCATGTCTTCATGCCAACGCACCCACACAAACATAATGAAACACATTCGAAGTACTGGATTTAAATTTAAATAACTTGAAAAATGTAAATATACCTACGGCTGGACATTAAACACGCTCTAACACACATTATTACATACATAAACAAATTAACTAAACATATGTCGAAAGGAATAGAACAGCCGGCCGTGGTGGCCGAGCGGTTCTACGCGCTTCAGTCTCGAACCGCGCTACCGCTACGGTCGCAGGTTCGAATCCTGCCTCGGGCATGGATGTGTGTGATGTCCTTAGGTTAGTCAGGTTTAAGTAGTTCTAAGTTCTAGGGGACTGATGACCTCAGATGTTAAGTCCCATAGTGCTCAGAGCCATTTGAACCATTTTTGAATACAGGGTGATTCAAAAAGAATACCACAACTTTAAAAATATGTATTTAATGAAAGAAACATAATATAACCTTCTGTTATACATCATTACAAAGAGTATTTAAAAAGGTTTTTTTTCACTCAAAAACAAGTTCTGAGATGTTCAATATGGCCCCCTCCAGACACTCGAGCAATATCAACCCGATACTCCAACTCGTTCCACACTCTCTGTAGCATATCAGGCGTAACAGTTTGGATAGCTGCTGTTATTTCTCGTTTCAAATCATCAATGGTGGCTGGGAGAGGTGGCCGAAACACCATATCCTTAACATACCCCCATAAGAAAAAATCGCAGGGGGTAAGATCAGGGCTTCTTGGAGGCCAGTGATGAAGTGCTCTGTCACGGGCTGCCTGGTGGCCGATCCATCGCCTCGGGTAGTTGACGTTCAGGTACTTACGGACAGATAAGTGCCAATGTGGTGGCGCTCCATCCTGCTGAAATATGAATTGTTGTGCTTCTTGTTCGAGCTGAGGGAACAGCCAATTCTCTAACATCTCAAGATACTGTAGTCCAGTTACAGTACCACCTTAATCTTATCAGCTGCAGACAGTGCTTGAACCAATTTCAGACGATAAGGTTTCATAACTAACCTTTTTCGTAGGACTCTCCATACAGTTGATTGTGGAATTTGCAGCTCTCTGCTAGCTCTGCGAGTCGATTTTCCTGGGCTGCGAACAAATGCTTGCTGGATGCGTGCTACATTTTCATCACTCGTTCTCGGCCGTCCAGAACTTTTCCCTTTGCACAAACACCCATTCTCTGTAAACTGTTTATACCAACGTTTAATACACCACCTATCAGGATGGTTAACACCATACTTCGTTCGAAATGCACGCTGAACAACTGTCGTCGATTCACTTCTGCCGTACTCAATAACACAAAATGCTTTCTGTTGAGCGGTCGCCATCTTAGCATCAACTGACGCTGACGCCTAGTCAGCAGCGCCTCAAGCGAACAAATGTACAACTAAATGAAACTCTATAGCTCCCTTAATTCGCCGACAGATAGTGCTTAGCTCTGCCTTTTGTCGTTGCAGAGTTTTACATTCCTAAAGTTGTGGTATTCTTTTTGAATCACCCTGTAGAACAAAAGGTAGGCCAGTAGCCTAATGTCTCTGTGCTTCCTATAACATAGTAAATATTTAACTAATTTCTTCACGAATAGTATATGTCGGATATAAACAAATACATAGATGAATATATATATTTATAAGCACACTGCTACCGTTTTTTCGTGAACTGTGGAGTACTTATGGCCTGATGCGATCGATAGTAATCGGCCACTTTGACCTCCAATAACTCATTTACTATTGAAGTTACGTGTCTTTAATTCATACCAATTTAGGTTTACACTAATAGCTTTCTAAAGACACGTCGATTGAGGAAATCGGATGAAGCGATTAAATTTTGGAAATTCGTTGTTATGTGTTACTTGTATAATCTACATTCATCAAGTGAACTTAAAACTGAAAAAGATATTGAAATTTTGATTACACCATCAGAATCGTCGTGTAAATACACTCCTGGAAATGGAAAAAAGAACACATTGACACCGGTGTGTCAGACCCACCATACTTGCTCCGGACACTGCGAGAGGGCTGTACAAGCAATGATCACACGCACGGCACAGCGGACACACCAGGAACCGCGGTGTTGGCCGTCGAATGGTGCTAGCTGCGCAGCATTTGTGCACCGCCGTCGTCATTGTCAGCCAGTTTGCCGTGGCATACGGAGCTCCATCGCAGTCTTTAACACTGGTAGCATGCCGCGGCAGCGTGGGCGTGAACCGTATGTGCATTGACGGACTTTGAGCGAGGGCGTATAGTGGGCATGCGGGAGGCCGGGTGGACGTACCGCCGAATTGCTCAACACGTGGGGCGTGAGGTCTCCACAGTACATCGATGTTATCGCCAGTGGTCGGCGGAAGGTGCACGTGCCCGTCGACCTGGGACCGGACCGCAGCGACGCACGGATGCACGCCAAGACCGTAGGATCCTACGCAGTGCCGTAGGGGACCGCACCGCCACTTCCCAGCAAATTAGGGACACTGTTGCTCCTGGGGTATCGGCGAGGACCATTCGCAACCGTCTCCATGAAGCTGGGCTACGGTCCCGCACACCGTTAGGCCGTCTTCCGCTCACGCCCCAACATCGTGCAGCCCGCCTCCAGTGGTGTCGCGACAGGCGTGAATGGAGGGACGAATGGAGACGTGTCGTCTTCAGGGATGAGAGTCGCTTCTGCCTTGGTGCAAATGATGGTCGTATGCGTGTTTGGCGCCGTGCAGGTGAGCGCCACAATCAGGACTGCATACGACCGAGGCACACAGGGCGAACACCCGGCATCATGGTGTGGGGAGCGATCTCCTACACTGGCCGTACACCACTGGTGATCGTCGAGGGGACACTGAATAGTGCACGGTACATCCAAACCGTCATCGAACCCATCGTTCTACCATTCCTAGACCGGCAAGGGAACTTGCTGTTCCAACAGGACAATGCACGTCCGCATGTATCCTGTGCCACCCAACGTGCTCTAGAAGGTGTAAGTCAACTACCCTGGCCAGCAAGATCTCCGGATCTGTCCCCCATTGAGCATGTTTGGGACTGGATGAAGCGTCGTCTCACGCGGTCTGCACGTCCAGCACGAACGCTGGTCCAACTGAGGCGCCAGGTGGAAATGGCATGGCAAGCCGTTCCACAGGACTACATCCAGCATCTCTACGATCGTCTCCATGGGAGAATAGCAGCCTGCATTGCTGCGAAAGGTGGATATACACTGTACTAGTGCCGACATTGTGCATGCTCTGTTGCCTGTGTCTATGTGCCTGTGGTTCTGTCAGTGTGATCATGTGATGTATCTGACCCCAGGAATGTGTCAATAAAGTGTCCCCTTCCTGGGACAATGAATTCACGGTGTTCTTATTTCAATTTCCAGGAGTGTAGTAGTAATGTACATGTCTCTTTTTGAGGTATCATTATTCATCTGGCTACTATTAATTTCTATACTAACTGTGAAATGTCTGCCATAAAGGTTTCACAAAGTCCGCCATCTTTGGCACTCCCGGCATAGACATCTCCTTCATCGACACACAGCACCGCCCTCGTCACTGCGGAGTTCCCAGCCACGCGGCTGGACCATGCGCTGGGGCTACCCCTCTCGTCCGGCTGGCGTGTGGCACCACGTGTTTGCTGCCGGGCCCCGGCTAGCCGTGTGGCCGCCCCAACACCTAAGATTAGATTAGATTAGATTTACTTTCTTTCCAATTGATCCGTAGTGAGGACGTCCTCCAGAATGTAGAACATGTCAGAAATACAACAACACATGACAAATATTTACAACTAAAACAAATAAGCTAATGTACCATTCCACAGTTCCCAAGTGGAAGATCATCATTTTTTAATGAACACTACATGAAAGAGTCATTTTTCAAATACTAATGCACTGAATTTAAAATAAAAAAGTTTATTTATTTATTTATTTATTTTTACCTTATAAGGTAACAAACATGTAATACAACTACTATAATACTTATTTACAGTGAACACATTACTGCACTGAAATGGTGCAGAAGTAGATTGTACTTAAACACACACACACACACACACACACACACACACACATATAATATTTCCAGGGCGCCACAACTCGCCCGTTGTCTCACAACATCTACTACATGGCTAATCTGCAAATCACACTTATGTGACAGAGGGTTCACCGAACTACCTTCGCACTAATTCTCTATTATCCCACTCCTGAACATCACGCGGAATAAATGAAAACATGTATTTCCGTGCCGGCTCTCATTTCTGTTATTTTATTAAGATGATCGTTTGTCCCTCATAGGTCGGCCTCAACAAAATGTTTTCACGTTCGGAAGAGAAAGTTGATGATTGGCATTTTGTGGGAAGATTTGTTTTAATGATGTGCACCCCAAATCCTGTATCATGTCCGTGACACTCTCTCTCCTATTCCTCGAAATACAAAACGCGGTGCTCTTCTTTGAACTTTTTTTTCGATGTACTCCTTTAATTCTATCTGGTGAGGATCCCACACCGTGCAGCACGGACAAGCGTAGTGCAAGAAGTCTTTTTAGCAGCTCTATTGCATCTTCTAAGCGTTCTGCCAATAAAACGCAGTCTTTGATTCGCCTTCCCCACATTTTCTGTGTGTTCTTCCCAGTTTATGTTATTCGTAATAATAATTCCTACGTATTTGCTTGAATTTGTGGCTTTTAGATTTGTTCGATTTATCGTATACTGCAACTTAAACGGATTCCTTTCTTCACGCACGTAGATGACTTTCCATTTAAGGTCAATTGCCAATTTTCGCATCATGCAGACATCTTACCTAAATCGTTTTGCATTATCTCAGAACAGCGTACCCTGTAACACCCTTACAAGCTTTTCATACTCTTTCTGGCAACCCTGCATATAGGCAGTTCATCTATAGGTTTTGACATAAATAGCTATATTGTTTGATTGCATTGATTTAGAAACTTACATTCTTTTACACCGCCAACGGACTGTAGACCTTAGTCCCCAACATATATTTCAACTTGATAGCTATATGAACAATACCCGTTCCCGAGAAAAAGTGATGTTAACAGACGACGTCAGACAGACAGACTGATGGACAACAAATGGCAGAAAAATATTTTTTCATGTCATATAATTACAAATTAACAATTTTACTATATTTTATTCACTTTTACCGCGAAGCCTTGCTTCTTGTCGAATTTCATCATTCTAGTTCAAAGGGAAGTACTTTATAGGTTTCGATGAGTGAGTTTGCGAGTATCGAAATATGCGATTCAAATGGCCGTATCTGTTGATAACACTAACATAGAAGGTTAAATTTTTACACCGCCAAGTGACCGTAGATATCAGTATCTGAAATAAATTTCAACTTCGTACCTCTATCCGTTCGTGAGAAAAAGGCGTCTTCTCAGTCAGACAAACAGGCAGACGGAGAACGAAGTGATCCTTTAAGGATTCCGTATTTGCCGACTGAGGTACAGAACGCTAAAATTGTATAAGAAAAGCATTGGAAGGAGAAATCTGTGCCATCTTCTTCGAGCTTACAACTCTAATACTTCGAAAAATTCCGATATCTTATTTTATCTAATTCTTTCATCTTGAGTTGTTTCCATTATCATTTTTCATCAGGGTGCTTTACTCAGACTAACGTATATTAATGTCTGTTATTTATCATCCGATGATTATATGATAAACTGTATTGAGCTATGCAACAATGTACAGGGAACCCGCAAATCAGAATATATAAAATATAAAGGTATATTATAAAGCGCAACGATAATCTTGACTGGTAATGTGGATGACATATTCTCGCATTCACTGGCTGTCGACAAATACATCGCGGCGAGCATCGCTGCGAAGATCTACGTCAATTGAGGAAAACAATGCAGTGTTGTCACTCAACATGAAACAGAGACAAGTTTATATTGGTATGTTGTATTAAAGCTGATAAGTACACTGAAAAATAAAATAAAAAATGTTTACCTGAAGTTTTCAGGCAGGAAAGACATCAGTGTTACCATCTATACTTTCAGTACCACAGTTTCTACGTAGCTACTACACACAATATCATTAATAATTATTTTTTTAGTGTCGCAGTGTTCGACTGCCTCCTCTATTATTCCTCTCTACTTCTTTCAGAGACAGGTTAACTACTCTTGGTTGTTGCAGTAGATGTCCCACTGATCTGTTTCATCTTTTAGTAAGTCTCTTCTGTAGACCTTTTTCTACAACTATACTTTTTGGTATTTTATCATTTCTATAATGTTTATGTTTGGCAGGTATCTGAAACGATTTCCTTCCTCTTCTTTTCTTTTTTTAAATACAAATGACAAGAGAAACAGAAATATGGTACAAGCGTATAAAGTTATTGGTAAAATGTACTGTACCTTAGATCTGTGGATTTTGAAAAGAATGGGATATTAATCATTTCGACTGATATGCATGTGACAAGGTTCTCACAATTTAAGTCAATGAGCAGATTCATCAATCTCGTGTGTATGGGCTGTTGCCTAGAGATGCTGGGTGCTGACGGCGGTAAAGCCGTCGACACGCGGTCCGTGCATTAGAATGTCAACGTTGAGGGTACAGACTTTCAGACGTCATAGCGCGAAAAATCACGTTGGGGAATCTTTCCGGACGTGTAGAGCAGTATCAACCATGACAGATATTCTGAACATGCGTTTGAACGTACACTAATCAGATGGAATAACGTCACCTACGTCACGTACACGTCATCTCTTTTCATTATAGAATCTGGTCACGCCATTTTGGATTTCAGTTGGCGCCCATTTTTCTATATTATAACATACATCCTATGAATACATACCACATCAAAGTACTAGTAAAGTGAACCCGTCGTTCATTGGTACGATATGGTGTGATATAATGAAGGGAAACATACAAGACAAAATCAGATGTTACAGAATTTAAGTGTAGCGTAATGAATAGAAATGCTGTGATAAAAAGTGGTACATGATGTGGTGCAAGTTCACGTCACATTACATGTATACATATTCTTTTACTCAATTTCGCGTTTTATAATATGGTCTGAAACTTTCTTATTGATCTAATACAACTATATTCTGTAATACGCGATTTTATGTAAAGATAAGTGCGCTTTCTCTCAGGAGTGGGCACGTTCAAAAAGCTTTATGCACAACAGATATCAGTACTTGCAGTAAGCTGTTTTACGCTTTCTTGTTTAGTCTTGTATTTCACACATTCTAAAGTCTGCTACTAAATAGAAACTGTGACCAAATAAGAATGATCTCAGGGTTTCACTAAAAAGTGAGAATGATGAAATAGTTTTATCTTACGTGGAAGACTATAGCAAATTTGCATCACACTATTTGTAATGCAATTTTTGCACGCTGGTGTCCTTGCTGACTGTATATGAAACTTTCATTTTTTCTTTATGACATGTTCATGGATATTACAGTTTTTATTTACGTATACTACAGACAGAACAACATGACTAGCGTATGGAAAATGGAGAAAATGTGCCTTTTAATAGAGCTAACGTAGGAATTTTACGCCCTTTCATTTCGTGAACAAACGGTGTGATTGCGAGCCAGATACAGCGGACAACTGCCGCTGGAGCGCGCAACGTGTGCGTATACCTCACTGAGACTCGCAGACCGTATGCACAAGGCGCATCGTTTGCGAGCTTTCGCCAGCCCGTTGAACTCGGCACGCTCAACGATGACGTTCGAAAGTACAGCCCGTGGGCCGACGGTTCAAATGGTTCAAATGGCTCTGAGCACTATGGGACTCAACATCTTAGGTCATAAGTCCCCTAGAACTTAGAACTACTTAAACCTAACTAACCTAAGGACATCACACACACCCATGCCCGAGGCAGGATTCGAACCTGCGACCGTAACAGTCCCGCGGTTCCGGAGTGCAGCGCCAGAACCGCTAGACCACCGTGGCCGGCTGTGCCGACGGCTTAAGGCCCTTCTCATACGGGGTAAGCTTTGTGGCAACATTCGGAGGCAGTTGGCTGGCTTAGTAGACAGCGCCAACGGCAACTCGTGCAAACCAGCTGCTCTGCAATCTCCCTCAAACGGTTAAAAAACCTATTCGATAAGAAAATATCTTTCTCACCACTTAGTCTCATTCGTCAGCTTTATTCCTTTCGTTAATAGTCATAGTTATTGTGAACAACTACTCCCTTTTTTTCTCCAGAAAAGTGCCATCAGTGACGAGTTTGGAATAATATCTAATTTCTCTTGTTGACGCATTAAAATTACCTTCAATTGCGACAGTATCTGGAAACAGTGTATTAAGGTAGCTGCTGAGAGCAAAGCAAATCACGAGTTTATGAAAAAGTCGTTCTTGATGTAAAACAAACGTCTAATTTCTTCGTTTACGTTGTTGGAAAATATACAGAAAATCGCACTTGACCAGCTATCGATAGCCCTCCAGATATTGCATTAATACAGTGAAACAATCTGTAGTAATTTGCGTACTGCATTTGATAAGAAAGTTTTGCGTATTAAGCATATGGCAAAATACTCTTCTCATTGTGTGCTTTCATTTAGCAAAATCTCTTTTTGATATCTCAATTCATTTATGAGATAAGACGTAGGTTATGAATATTTCATTGTCGTTTTACTGTTTCTGCACACTAAGAGAATTGAGCACACTACATGCAGTGTAGATCACTAGGTGTTGGTCTACATACGGCGTGTGTATGAGTGATTGCCTAATATTGTGTCCACAATGGAACTGTCGCGTTTATAAATGAATTAATAACAGCCCAGCCATTGAGAACCTACACCTAAAGGAAGCGCTTCGTCATACTCTTAACGATTTACGATCAAATGCACAACCGTTCGGTGGCGCTTTCATTTTATTATCTTGCGACTTTAGAAAAACTCTTCCAGTGATAGCTACATCAGCACCAGCTGACGATCTCAATGCTTGCCTCAAAGCATCCCGTCTGTGGAGACATGTGCGAAAAACTCACTTTAAAGACCAATACGCGCGTACATTCCCAGTGCAATGAGTCGGCAGCCACATTTCCAGAACAGCTATTGAACACTGGCAAAGCAAAAATACCAGTTGATGCTATCATAAAATGTATTTCATTCTAACTGGAATTTTACGTCATTGTGCCATCCGTCGAACTACTTTCAGAAAATTTTTTCGCAAATTGTCACCAATTATAAAAATCATAAATGGCTTTGCGAACGTGCTATTTTGGTATCAAAAACCACTGATGTCAATGCAATCAACCATGCAATTCAAGAAAAAAATGCAGGCTGACGATTCTCTTACCTATAAACCGATTGACAGCGTCATGAACGTGGAAGAAGTTCTCGATTATCCTTTAAAATTCTTAAATTCGTTGGCTCTTCCTGGTGTGCCACCATACAAATTGCTCAAAGTCGGGGTGTCAATTATTAAAGGTTCGAACATGGCTGCGTTGTCAGCGACCGTTTACAAAGTAAAATTAAAGCAATAATAGACCTCAGTCTCAAAAACGAAGTTTTTTGACCTAGGTTTCGGCAACTACTAAGAGTGCCTTCATCAAAAGTAAAACATTCAAAAGTCTGATACTGCTGCAGCTCGACATGTGTGAGCAGGGCATAGTGGCTTACCTTCTGTGTTTCCTATTTTAAAATTTTGTAGCCGAAGCTTTATCGCTTGATATAACATGCCAGTTTGAATGTTTTACTTCTGATGAAGGTACTCTTAGTAGTTGCCGAAACCTAGGTCAAAAGACTTCATTTTTGCGACTGAGGGCTGTTATTGCCTTAAGTGTCAATTATTCTCTAGCGGAATATTAATTCATCCCGATTGTCTAATACAACAAGACTCGCTGTGAAGAAACTGATGATGAATGTCATCGAGGCAACTGTTCTTAATGGAAAGTCGAAAGGAGAAGATATGCTCATTGAACTCATTCCTATCATTCCCACCGACATGCCTTTTGATTTCTCCATTGAACTTGCGTTCTAAATGTCCATCAACAAGGCACTAGGGCAGTCACTTCAAATGTGCGAATGGAATCTAGAGAATCCATGTTTTTCACACGGCCACGTGTATGTTACATACTCACGAATCGGACGGCCAACTATTGACGAAAAAACAAAAAGATATTGTCTACCCTAAAGCACTTGAATGATAAAGTCAGCAAAATAAATATCATTTACACGTCTCCTTTGTGCATTATTCAGTTTCAGTAAATGTATTCATTATCAACAATAAAATAAATATTACTTTTTGTATCATTCCTGATTAAAGTAACGCTTTCAAGTTTCAAACGGTATTTCCTCAATTATTTCTTCTGAGGCAGCAGCGCGCCGGGTACCAGCTAATACAATTTAAAATACTGGATGAACGATTCCTTCCTGATGCAAACAATTATTGACTAACTTGTTTCTCAGAATTTGGAGCGCTACTGGTTGCAAATATTGAGGGTAATGTGTGCGAAGTTGGGTCCGCCATATGACAAACATAATTCTGGTCATATCACACAAATGTGTCGCTCGTACTATATTAGCTTCTTCTATTAATTATGTTACGGAATGGTACATTATGTGTTATGTGTGATTTTTCATTTATGCGTGTATAGCAACGCATATGCCTATATTTCTAACGGTTGGCGAACGCAGGTCGCGACAGGGTCTGCAGAGAGTCTTATCTAGCAAAATGGATATTAGTGTTGACAATGTGTCATTAAGGATGTCTTGTCAAATAGATTTTTCTGCAACATCTTCTACTTACAGTTTGCTGCAGTGATGATCGTCATTCCTGTCGAAGGTCTCTTGTGGAACTAACTACAACCGGGAAATGTTCCAAGCAAACGGTGAAAAATAGTTTTCCTCACGCCTTCAGTTTGCTTAAGCACAATTCTGCGTGTTATACGCATAGTTTCAGCAACTTTATTCTTAAAATTGTTGTCACTTTCTGTGAGCCACTAGACCTCTTTTGCAGGAATACCTTTCCACCTATTCTAATCATTCTGATCTCATCCGTGCGTCGTCCATGTTGTGAGATGTTACTTGCCATCTAGGAAAATTCTTTGACTTTTTAAGCAATATGGCAGCGACTACAGGGAACTGTGTACTGCTTCTCGCGGCGACTACAGACACCATTACATGTCCTTCATACACTGACATTGACTCGTATCACAGGTAAGATGGACATATGATGATATGAAGATCGCTTCCCATTGCACTTACTTGGAAGAAGGTGTGTCACGTTACTTGCAAATAAACTCAATTTTAATGGTTCTTCCAGATGTTATTCGATTTACGCTGTAATGAAGTAGTTGCAAAAGGTGCATCAAGTACTGGGTGTACAGTCACAAATTAACGACAGTCAAATTCTTTTGCTATTTGATACATTATCTAGTCAGTCACAAATTACTCTGCCTGCACTGATCACATTGTATATGTTAATAATATAGCTAAGACTGGCTTCGGTTCGATTGATGTACATTAACTTAGATGCACTATCGATACATAGATATAATGGATATAAATTTTCTAGGACATCAGATTAATAAAACAGTTAATATACACAGTTGTAATTACTTCTTCACTTTTGGCTTTTCCTTAGCGGAAAAATAACCTTTCTCAAAGTTCATTTCACGGCGTAATTTTCGTTTCATGGCACAATTCACTATTAACGTAAACGTAAAACTACAGAGCACTGTACCGGGATGTGTATCTCACGACGCGGTATCGTACACCCGCGTCACGTGATAAACACTTCCACAGCACTCATATTATTGGTCTCCACATAAACGCAACAACTCAGGACGCTCGAGGCACATGACCAATGCGACGCACTCCGTTTCGATAATCACCAAGCCACAATGTTCGCGTTGCGCACTCTCAATCGCGGGTGTGTAGGGGATGTATATCATTATAGGAGAATTACAACTTCTGTAGTGTTTCTAAAAATTTTTGTGGTCAGTTGATTCCATCGATTAAGGAAAAGAGAAAGATAGAAACTGACCAGAAGTATAATTACCTATGACAGGCGTAAATTACTTCACTGATTAACTGATAGAGATTCACTTGTTTTGTTGCCAGAGCCCTTCACTAGGCTGGCCGGTGTGGCCGTGCGGTTCTAAGCGCTTCAGTCTGGAACCGCGTGACCGCTACGGTCGCAGGTTCGAATCCTGCCTCGGGCATGGATGTGTGTGATGTCCTTAGGTTAGTTAGGTTTAAGTAGTTCTAAGTTCTAGGGGACTGATGACTACAGATGTTAAGTCCCATAGTGCTCAGAGCCATTTGAACCATTTTGAACCCTTCACTAGTTACGTCTTTTTTGTTTTATTCTTTTCTGTGCTGTGAACTTCGTTCCCTGGGCATTGTATCCAGTAGTACTGTCTCTCTTCTTTTCATGGAATGGCTTTTTGATCTCCGAAATTCATAATTGGTGTCTACTTCACTTATAATTTTATTTCAGTCTTAGAGTTTCCCATCACTTCTTTCTTGTCTTCTACGACGTAAGGAGTTACGTTGTGCTGACAATAGGCAGCAACCCGTTCTCACATCCTTCTAAAGAGACTTTATTTTGTTCTTTTACTGTTGCTACTTGTGTTACGCAGATTCTGTACGTTGCTTAATCGCCTTTGTAGCCTATTCCAACTTTTATTACGATTCTTAGCACTTTATTCCACTTTGCAATACAACGGTTTACTCTGTAGCTGTTCCTTACTATTTTCTAGTTCTTTTCTTTACATTATAGATAATGCAAAGTATTAGACACTTTTTGTAGCTGAATTCAGTTGGAAAAAGGGAAAAAAGGAGTAATAGCTATTCTTATCCGCAAGATAAACTAATTATTCCACAATTAAGCGCAAAATGACAATCCTTTGACATACTTATCAGTTCTGAAGGGAAAGGGGTTTTCTTTACCGACTATTATTTTAATCAGAAATTTAGATGCGTATGCTGTCACATTGGTCGTCCGATGTTGAAACTATCTTGTAGCTTTTCTGAAATGTGATCGTAAATATCTTGCCTCTCCCTATTTTAACTGTATTTGGAAACGGATCGAGCAGGTTAACTGATAACTAATTTCTGGATATTCAGAAATGTTAGCAACACAGGCATTGGAATATCGTATTTATCAGTCGAAACAAGGCAGCGAGTTTCAATTAAAAATGTCCTCCCCTCTACGGTAATTACATAATATGTCGACGAGTACAGGTTGTGAAGCTGGAACGACGACACAAGGAAGTTTGGGTCTGGTCGTGAGTCGTGCACGTATAGCCGATCACTCGCTTGAAGCGGGAAATGTGGGTTTGAGTCGCGGTCCGCACAAATTTTCACAGTCATCATACTCTTATACAAATGATGATTGTTTGTATTCGCAATTGCGAGAACATTTCATGTGTGTTTGACTGCACATAGGCGGCAGGACAAAAACAAATTTCTTACACGTTGTACTGAGGGAAACAGATGCGGTAATCTGGATTTTTTTTCACAAACTTCAATGCCATCGTCGAAAATCTAGCGATATGGTTCCGACGTACATCATGTGATCAAAAGTATTTGCGCACTTCCAAGAAACGTGGAACAGACCGTTAGATATCTTGAGAGGTGGACCCGCCAGTATGAAAGCAAATGGTTCAAATGGCTCTGAGCGCTGTGGGACATAACATCTGAGGTCATCAGTCCCTTAGAACTTAGAACGACTTAAACCTACCTAACCTAAGGATATCACACACATCCATGCCCGAGGCAGGATTCGACCCGGCGGCCTTAGCGGTCGCGCGGTTCCAGACTGAAGCGCCTAGAACCGCTCGGCCACAACGGCCGGCAGCATGAAAGCAGACGGGGAGTGTTGCCAGTAGAGGAACAGTGACAGCTGAACGGGTCAGTCAGGATAGCTGAGTGACTTCGAATCTGGACCAGTCACTGTCACTTGAGTAACAGAACAACCACGGACGTTTAAACCATTCTAAAGAGCTGCCCAAGTCGACTGTTGGTAAGGTGATTGTTAAGTGGAAATGCGAAGAAACAACCACTGCTAAACCAAAACCAGGCACAAGTCATGTACTGACGGACACGGACCGTTGATCATAGTGGAAAGTGACTGTAAAAAGTCACATGACACATGAAGTCAGCAGAAGAAAACACTCGTGAGTTCCAAAGTGCTGCCAGCAGCCCACCTAACACAATGTGCGTAGATAGTTACAAATAATGGCGTACACTGTTATCATAAACCACACGTTCTTGTAGTCGAAGCCAAGCGGGGCTTGAGGTGGTGTAAAGTGCGACGCCACTGGACAGTGGATGACTGTAAACGAGTGACTTGGAATGATGAATGATGCTAAGCTCTGTCGCAATCCGATAGAAAGTTCCGGGTCTGGCGAATGCTTTGGGAATGTTATCTGACATCACGCGTAATTCCAACTGAGAAATGCGGAAGAGGTGGTCTTACTGTGTGAGGGTGTTTCTCGTGGTTAGGGTCGGTCCTCTTGCTGCGCTTGAAAACGCTAAATGCGGAAGGATACGAACAGATTTTACAGTACTGTGCAATGTGCACAGTAGAGGAACAGCGTGACGATGCACCCTGTCCTGAAGCAGCGTCTGTGAGGCAACGGTTGGTGGACAATAACATTCTTGAAACGGACTGTTCGCCCTGAGGCCCCACCCGAACATAATGGAACACCTTTGGCATGAGTTACTACGGGGTCTTCGCTCCACATCCCAACGTCACTACCTTATTTGGCTTCGGATCTTCAGGCAGAATGGGCTGCCATTCCTACATACACATTCAGACTAGAGATGGGGGATCGGCTCTTGAACTGATTCATAGAGTTGAATCTTTCAAAGGAGTGAACAATCAGTGATTCAGAAAAAAAGAACGGTAGCTCCAAACGTTTCCCACGGCAGAGAGAGAGAGAGATGGAGCATATCAGCAGCGCCTCTGCTGGTCACAGCACAGTGCACGCCACACAACACAGCCAGCACCGGCCTCTGCCCTGCTTCTACCATGGCTGCCTGCATTGTGCAGTGCCCCATTGGATTTTGTGTTTCACATATGCCGTGCCATCTCTGTGCGTCGTCTGCCGCGTGCAGTGTCTGGCGCAGCTTAACTTCGCATCGCACTCTGTCGGCGATCGTTTCAGTCGCACGTCCTGCCCTCTGGGCAGTTGATGCGAGCAACAGGACAGAGAGCCACCTAGCGGATAACATAGGAACTACTTGCAACAACCTGCTCGCAAGGGAACGGACGATTTGTCTCGGAGCGGGTGAGTTCACCGCTCCCCCCACCCTCGGAACTCGCCCGCTCAACGCTCACCCCACCGTTCTCGACTCTAGCCAGAGCATTGAGCAAAGCAACTCAGGTGTCACTCTGGTCTCTGCGGTCTTAGCTCATGCGGTAATACAGCTCGCGGCTCGACCTGCTCGACTCAGTGCTTCTGCATCGGAGTTCGTCTCTACTGGATATTGTTCTTCGTAGTAATACCGCTATGTATATTACATTATTATGTTATGTATACATCATTTGTTTTTATTTTATTTTTATTTGTTTAAACTAATCAGATTAGGTTCCTGACGACTCCTCTTACTATAGGATTTTTATTATGGACACTCGAATTTACGCTTTAATTACGAGCGAACCGATAAACGTATCGCAAAATGTGATACACCAATATTTTCCTTGTTTTATTCTGTGTAAGTCTATATGCAGCACTTTCGTTTTACAGTCAAATTTATATATTTTTTTCTTATTCTGGTACGGATTTTGCGATTTTAGGCGTCTTCGGAAGGAAACGTTCACTTTAAAAATATATGGCTTGTGATGTATTTGTATGAGGTTAATGAAATTTTAATACATTATAGCCAAATATATTGTTAATGTAAATCTCAAGTTACAACATTTTCCGATCACCCAAAAAACCACGATAGTGCAAAATAAATCAATAATCAAAAACTTTGTCGTATCGTGGAAATTTCAATAAACAATACAAAATTCTTACTCATTATCTGTGTTACTTCAAAATAGGATCAAATAAGATCAAAATACAGGTATAGTACTGGAATAAACCAAGTTTAAAGTGCAATGTGCCTTCCATTTATTTTCTATTGTAAATGAGTGGTGAGTCATGAAAAAGAGCTAATTCATTTCAGGGAGTGAACAGTTCTGATCCAATCTCTGAAAAGAACAGTTTTGCCCATCTCTAATTCAGACACCTCACTGAAAGTGTCCCCAGCAGAGATCAGACCGCCATAAAGGCGAAGTGTGGACTCACCCAGTATAAACATCCACCTACAGGTGTTCGGATACTTTTGATCAGATAGTGAATTCATACCACGTGCGATTCTTGTAGCGGTATCTGTCCACGAACAACTATTGCTTGAGTTGTATTGTTTACAGGTGGGACAACCGTGCCACGAGATGCTGGTGGTCTGTCGATATGGCGGAGAAACCAGAGATTGTAACGATCTCTTTAATCCGGCAATAACGGACGAAGGAATCTGTTGTTCATTCAACAAAGTACATCGCAATTTGTTGTTCAGGAATCCGTAAGTTGTTATATTGTTCAATATAAGATGCTTCATTACGTTTATCAAAGAGTCTTTCAAGTAGTATGCGACCATTTTTCGCTTAGTGATACACTCCGGTCTCGGTAGCTATATACTTTTTACTATAGCTCCTGATCATGCGTTTTGCTTTAAAAGCATCTTTAGATCAGCTGTGTGGTACAGAGAACTAAGTATGGAACACACTTTAGCACAACTTTTGTATAAACAATACTTTTATATGAACAATGTTTAGAGCAATACTGGTGCTTCTTAGGTTGGTTACATACCTGATGGATGCACGGTATGTGCTCAGAGTTAAAACACATTACTCACCATCAAAAATCAAACTCGCTGTCGCAGTGCGGCTCATTACAAATTGAAAATCTTCCGCCACCATGTGGCTGTAGTGAACGGCGTACAGCAAATATGAAATGATTACATATTTTTACAATAAGCTTTATATCAGAGTTCAAATAGTGACACTTACGCGTGGCTAGTGCTAAAATGGATCATTACTTAAAGTCTTCGTTTCGTAAACACATTGAAGACAGATCCCGAGTTTACTCGTGTTTCGTACGCCATCTGTTGTAGACGGATCGTTAGATAACTCGTATTTACTACAAGCTGCCTAGAGACTTCGTCTAGTTCGGTGTTCACACCTGTACACAACGTAGCAAACGTTTACTTTTGCTTATTTAGCATCGTGTGTATGTGTAGGTTTTCGCAAATGAGTGTTCAGACGTTCCTAATGAATTTTTAGATCTGAATGACTGAGGTAATGTATTAATACCTCTGAGGATGAATCCTGGAATAGTAGGAGCTATGGAGTGGTAAGGTGCCGGACTAACATTAATTCAGACATCCTTTAAAACAAATTTATTAACGAACAATTCTTACTCAGCACTTATGAAAGAAACGTATTGTCTGACTCCTAGTTTTTGAAGATGAATAAGATGTTTTAAACTGTGACTAGGTACTATGTGTCTATAAGATGTGTGATCAACTAACGCGTTTCGACAATCATTCTAAACATAGTATATGTAGAAGTTTGTTCCATGATTTAATGTTAGTTGTGTGTACCACAGATTTGATCTGAAGACGCTGTTAAAGTAAAATGCTTAATCAGGAGCAATAATAATAATAATAGTTAAAAAATTCTAGCTACTAGGACAAGAGTGAATTTGTGTATGATGTTAATTTTTAACCTGCTTATAGGGCTTTCGTTATATACTACAGATTCTTTACACCATAGAAATTAAAATTTATTTCTGGAAAGCACTTTAAGGCAAATATTAGAGGCAGTGTTGAATCCAATAGTAATTCTGTAGTGAAATGTAAATGGACTCGACCAGATAATTTATTAAATACACAACACAGTATGGTGGCTCTACGCCTCTACATACGGTGTTCAATTCTGTACCAGTACAAGACAAGAAGGTATCCATAATCCTGCATTATGCCTTTTGTATTTTATGCTAAAGCCGCAAGAGAGGAGGTGGTGGACAGTGATTTTTAAAACTCTCGCTCAGTACTCTTTAGCATTATCAGTATCAGCGATTCATATTAAACAATATCTTGTTATTCCCTTGATAGTACAAATGTAACAAAGCACTGTAAATGTTAGTATTTTAGTGTATCTCGAAAATAATAAAACATTAATTTTAAATATTTGAACTCTGATTCATATCCGATTATTTGTGGTTCAGTTTCTCAAATCTATGAAATATGAGATCTTAAATTGCAAAAAGTCCTGACACGATTGCATACAATGAAAATAATTTACAGATTCAGAATTAGGGACTAATTCTATATCATCTATTTTTGAGATATTACGAGGACTGTTCTGCAAAGTGTGAAACTGGTTTGTTCTAACGGATATTTATTAATCCATTTCAGATTTTACATGATCTTTATCAAAGTGCTTTCCTCCTACTTGAATGCATTTTTATGGCATCTCTAACCGTCCTCGAACACATGACGCAGGCCATCCTTTGTCAGGTGATGTGGATTAAAAAAAAGTCACAGGGTGCAATATCAGGGTTATAAGGCACATGCAGTACACAGGGAATTTTAACTGAGTCAGAAACTGCATGCCACGCTTTTTCACGAAAAAGTCACCACCCAGTGCGAGAAAGTTCTGATCGTTTGCTTGCATGCGCTTTCTCAGTTTAGGGATGGAACTGCATGCTCCTAATTATTCACTGACAGTAAAAGAATTTGATCGCCATCACTTTTTCTGCAGATAGAACAACTTTCGCCTGTTTGGTGTTGGAGAACCCGGCGATTTCCACAATGCGCTGGCTCATTTTCTTTCAGGATCGTAATGATGCATTTAAGATTCATCACTGGTGATAATAGAGTCCGGAAACGCATCCTCTCCATCAAAATAAGAGACGCTGCATCGCATGCCTCGTCTCCATTCGCATAGCGTTTTGTTCGGGAATCAACAGATGAGCCATCCAACGGGCACAAACATGTGATGCATGGAGATGTTCATGCACAATCGTAAAGACACTACCATGCGAAATTCTCAACACTTTATTGATGTTACGTAATGTTATCTGCCGATCCTCACGGACAATAAGAACACCAGAGTTGACATTGACGTCAATCATAGCAGAAGCCGAAACACTAGGTCCACCTTGGTTAACAATGACACATCAGCCTTCTTCGAAGTTCCTGAACCACCTAAATACTTTTGCATGAGGTAGTGTATCTTCACCTACGTTTGCTGAAGCTTTCGTAAGTTTCAGTGGATGTATGTTTTAAAGGAACACAGAATTTTATTCCGCTGTACTGTTCTTCTTTGTCACCTCTGTTGTGTGGAATACGAAATGCAGAGGGCGTCTACAAAATAGAGCGTTATTACCAACGTGCCGATACGAGAGTGCTACCGCCTGTAATTAAAATTAAAGAGACCTTTGGAGAAAAAGAACCACTTGCATGAATATCAAGAGCTCAGATGGAAATCCAGTTCTAAGCAAAGAAGAGAAGGCAGAAAGGTGGAAGGAGTGTATAGAGGGTCTGTACAAGGGCGATGTTCTTGAGGACAATATTATTGAAATTGAAGAAGAGGTAGAAGAAGATGAAACGGGAGATATGATTCTGCTCGAAGAGTTTGACAAAGCGCTGAAAGACCTAAGTCGAAACAAGGCCCCGGGAGTAGACAACATTCCATTAGAACTACTGATAACCTTGGGAGAGCCAGCCCTGACAAAACATTACCATCTGGTGAGCAAGATGTATGAGACAGGCGAAATTCCCTCAGACTTCAAGAAGAATATAATAATTCCAATCCCAAAAAAAGCGGGTGCTGACAGATGTGAATATTACCGAACTATCAGTTTAATAAGTCACAGCTGCAAAATACTAACACGAATTATTTACAGACGAATGGAAAAACTGGTAGAAGCCGACCTCGGGGATGACCAGTTTGGATTCCGTAGAAATGTTGGAACACGTGAGGCAATACTGACCCTACGATTTATCTTAGAAGCTAGATTAAGGAAAGGTTCAAAAATGGTTCAAATGGCTCTGAGCACTATGGGACTCAACATCTTAGGTCATAAGTCCCCTAGAACTTAGAACTACTTAAACCTAACTAAACTAAGGACATCACACACATCCATGCCCGAGGCAGGATTCGAACCTGCGACCGTAGCAGTCCCGCGGTTCCGGACTGCAGCGCCAGAACCGCTAGACCACCGCGGCCGGCGATTAAGGAAAGGCAAAGCTACAATTCCAGCATTTGTAGACTTAGAGAAAGCTTTTGACAATGTTGACTGGAATACTCTCTTTCAAATTCTGGAGGTGGCAGGGGTAAAATACAGGGAGCGAAAGACTATTTACAATTTATACAGAAACCAGATGGCATTTATAAGAGTCGAGGGGCATGAAGGGAAGCAGAGGTTGGGAAGGGAGTGAGACACGGTTGTAGCCTATCCCCGATGTTATTCAATCTGTATATTGAGTAAGCAGTAAAGGAAACAAAAGAAAAATTCGGAGTAGGAGTTAAAATCCATGGAGAAGAAATAAAAACTTTGAGGTTCGCCGATGACATTGTAATTCTGTCAGAGACAGCAAAGGACCTGGAAGAGCAGCTGAACGAAATGGACAGTGTCTTGAAAGGAGGATATAAGATGAACATCAACAAAAGCAAAACGAGGATAATGGAATATAGTCGAATTAAATCGGGTGATGCTGCGGGAATTAGATTAGGAAATGAGACACTTAAAGTAGTAAAGGAGTTTTGCTATTTGCGGAGCAAAATAACTGATGATGGTCGAAGTAGAGAGGGTATAAAAAGTAGACTGGCAATGGCAAAGAGTGCGTTTCTGAAGAAGATAAGTTTGTTAACATCGAGTATAGATGTAAGTGTCAGGAAGTCATTTCTGAAAGTATTTGTATGGAGTGTAGCCATGTATGGAAGTGAAACGTGGACGATAAATAGTTTAGACAAGAAGAGAATAGAAGCTTTCGAAATGTGGTGCTACAGAAGAATGCTGAAGATTAGACGGGTAGATCACATAACTAATGAGGAGGTATTGAACAGAATTGGGGAGAAGAGGAGTTTGTGGCACAACTTGACAAAGGGACCGGTTGGTAGGACATGTTCTGAGGCATCAAGGGATCACAAATTTAGTATTGGAGGGCAGCGTGGAGGGTAAAAATCGTAGAGAGAGACCAAGAGATGAATACACTAAACAGATTCAGAAGGATGTAGGTTGCCATAGGTACTGGGAGATGAAGAAGCTTGCACAGGATAGAGTAGCATGGAGAGCTGCATCAAACCAGTCTCAGGGTGAAGACCAAAACAACAATAACCGCCTGTAGTCACTATACATAAAAACACGCTCCTTCAAATATCCATGGTATAGTTAAGAAACTGTCACAAAATCTACAGAAAATACTCAGTCTTTGCTGACCAGTTCTCGTATCTGCCAAAGTTAAGAAGAAGAGCCGCATATCCAAGTTAGTTGTATGCTTTACATTAATTTGACGTCTCTTACTTTCTTCCGGTTTGGGGATGGTTGCGCGTCCCTTTCATGGTGTGACACCACACAGGTCACTAGTGTATTGTGGTAGTGAAGGGTGGAGCAGACGGCTGAGCAGCCCTCGGTTTTGGATGTGGTTGGCAGGCGCGACCTGTCGGACTTGAACGTGACGTTTCCGGGCACGCCGGTGGACTGGACCCCCGAGGGCGGCTACCCGCCCGGCACGGACGAGAGCGCCTTCCCTCTGCGGCCGCGCGGCCGTGGCACACAGCTGGGACTCACACTGCTGCTCGACTCGCAGGCCGACGAGTACTTCTGCTCCACCACCGCCAGCGTCGGCTTCAAGGTGAGCCGTGTGCGCTGCGCACACACTAGCAGCTGTTAAATCATCCAATGTGAAATCTGTATCCACCCTAGTCTACAACACTACTGGCCATTAAAATTGCTACAACACGAAGATGACGTGATACAGACGCGAAATTTAACCGACAGGAAGAAGATGCTGTGATATGCTAATGATTAGCTCTTCAGAGCATTCACACAGGGCTGACGCCGGTGGCGACACCTAAAACGTGCTGACATGAGGAAAGTTTCCAACCGATTTCGCATACACAAACATCATTTGACCGGCGTTGCCGGGTGAAACGTTGTTGTGATGCCTCGTGTAAGGAGGAGAAATGCGTACCATCACGTTTCCGACTTTGATAAAGGCCTATCGCGATTACGGATTATCGTATCGCGACATTGCTGCTCGCGTTGGTCGAGATCCAATGACTGTTAGCAGAATATAGAATTGGTGGGTTCAGGAGGGTAATATGGAACGCCGTGCTGGATCCCAACCGCCTTGTATCACCAGCAGTCGAGAAGACAGGCATCATATTAGCATGGCTGTAACGGATCGTGCAGCCACGTCTCGATCCCTGAGTCAACAGATGGGGACGATTGCAAGGCAACAACCATCTGCACGAACAGTTCGACGACGTTTGCAGCAGCATGGACTATCAGCTCGGAGACCATGGCTGCGGTTACACTTGATGCTGCATCACCGACAGGAGCACCTGCGATTGTGTACTCAACGACGAACCTGGGTGCACGAATGGTAGAACGTCATTTTTGTCCGCATCTCGTGGTCGTGCGGTAGCGTTCTCGCTTCCCACGCCCGGGTTCCCGGGTTCGATTTACGGCGGGGTCAGGGATTTTCTCTGCCTCGTGATGACTGGGTGTTGTGTGCTGTCCTTAGGTTAGTTAGGTTTAAGTAGTTCTAAGTTCTAGAGGACTGATGACCATAGATGTTAAGTCCCATAGTGCTCAGAGGCATTTGAACCATTTGAAAACGTCATTTTTTCGGATGAATCCAGGTTCTGTTTACAGCATCATTATGGTCGCAACCGTGTTTTGCGACATCGCGGTGAACCCACATTGGAAGCGTGTATTCGCCATCGCCATACTGGCGTATCACCCGGCGTGATGGTATGGGGTGCCATTGGTTACACGTCTAGGTCACCTCTTGTTCGCATTGACGGCACTTTGAACAGTGGACGTTACATGTCGGATGTGTTACGACCCGTGGCTCTATCCTTCATTCGATCCCTGCAAAACCCTACGTTTCAGCAGGATAATGCACTACTGCATGTTGCAGGTCCTGTACGGGCCTTTCTGGATACAGAAAACGTTCGACTGCTGCCCTGGCCAGCACATTCTCGAGATCTCTCACGAATTGAAAACGTCTGGTCAATGGTGGCCGAGCAACTGACTCGTCACAATACGCCAGTCACTACTCCTGATGAACTGTGCTATCGTGTTGAAGCTGCATGGGTAGCTGTACCTGTTCACGCCATCCAAGCTCTGTTTGACTCAATGCCCAGGCGTATCAAGGCCGTTATTACGGCCAGAGGTGGTTGTTCTGGGTACTGATTTCTCATGATCTATTGCGTGAAACTGTTATCACATGTCAGTTCTAGTATAATATATTTGTTCAATGAATACCCGTTTATCATTTGCATTTATTCTTGGTGTAGCAATTTTAATGGCCAGTAGTGTAGTAGCGATTGCCAGCAATGAGAGCCTTGCTATCGGCGGTGATTCGATGTGCCATACGTTCCACGAGTATCTGATGGAAGAAGGAAAATCTAGTTTAAGGTCTCGGTTACATCGAGGTCATTAGAGATGGAGCACCAGTTCGGATGGTGTCGAATATGGTGAAGGAGGTCGGCCGTGCCCTTTCAAAGGTAACATACTGGAATTTGTCTGTAGCGATTTAGGAAAATCACGGAAAACCTAAATGTGGATGGCCGACAGCGGATTTGAACAAGGTTCTGCAGATACTATGTTTTTTTATAAAAAGCAGTGAGTCCCATTTTGTTTCTGATATGACTCTGACTCGGCGTGCTCCCTGTCGACACGTTCGATGGAAATGAAAGTCACATTCTACATCTACATCTGTATACATACCCCTAAAGCCACCGTAAGGTACGTGGCGGAGAGTACCCCTACCACTTCTTGTCATTTCCTTTCCTGTTTCACTCACAAATAGAGCGAGCGAAAAACGACTGTCTAAATGCCTCCGCATGAGCCCTAATCCCTCTAATATTATCTTCGTGGTCCTTACGCAAAATGTGCATTGGCGGCGGTAGAGTCGCTCTACAGTCGATCTCAAAAGTCGGTTCTCGAAATATCCTCGGTAGCGCTCCTCAAAAAGAAAGTCGGCTATCCTTCGGGGATTTTCATTTGAGTCCCAAAAGCATCTCCGTAATTCTTTCCTGTTGTTGGAACGCACCAGTAACAAATCTAGCCGGCCGTCTCTGAATTGCTTTGATGTTGTTCCTTTAATCAGGACTGATTCTGAGCCCAAACTCTTGAGCATTGCTCAACGATGGGTCGCAATATGGTCCTGCATGCGGTGTCTTTTGCGGATGAGCCATACTTTCATAAAGTGCTCCCAATAAACCGAAGTCGACTATTCGCCCTACTGCAGTCCTAATATGCTCATTTTATTTCAGATTGCTTTGCAGTGTTACGCCTACAATTGTAATTGAAGTGACTGTGTCAAGCAGCACGCTCCAAATAGTGTATTCGAAGAGTATGGGTTTGTTTTTCGTATTCATCAGTGTTAACTTACATTTTTCTACATTCAGGGCTGGCTGCCATTCTTCACACCAACTACAAATTATGTCTCAGTCAGTTTGTATCCACTACATTCACTCACCGCCGACACCTTCCCGTAAACCACAATATCATCAGCAAACAGCTGCAGACTGCCGCCTACCTGCCAGATCATTTATGTATACAGAAGAGAACGGCGGTCTTATCACAGTTTCTTGTGGCGTTCCTGACGATACCCTTGATACCCTTGCCTCTGATGAACACTCGCCGTCGAGAACAGCACACTTGTTTCTTTTGCGTAAGTAGTCCTGAAGCCGGTCACATACCTGGGAACCTAATCCATACACTTGTACCTTTGTTAACAGTCGGCAGCGCAGCACTGTGTCAAATGCTTCATTGAAATATGGGAATATGGAATCCGCCTGTTGTCCTCCGTCCATGGTTCGCAGGATCTCAGGTGAGAAAAGGCCAAGCTGAGTTCCGCACGAGCCCTGCTTTCTGAGACTATGTTGGTTTTCCCTGTCTGGAAATTTAGTATATTCTGAAACGTCCCCTTAGAAAAAATTATACAAGACTGTGCTTAAACTGACACACAATATTTTGTTAGAGCAACGCAATCTGACTTTCAAAAATCCCTACAAAAGAATGGCCCTGACTAACATCAAGTTATACCTTTCACAAATCACTTACCTCACCAAAAATCTTCGTTACTCGAACTACTGCAATACAGTGAGCACCACTACTGCCAGCTAAATAAAAGATTCAAACTACTGAAGGCACTAACTACTAATAGGCATAGTTAGCAAATGAAAGATTTTGATAGAGAACAAACACCTCCAACTGCGCAACGCTACGTGCTGTTCACATCCAGCTGCCGCTGCCCAACACTAAAATGGCAGACAACAATGCAAACTAGCCACAGACTGCACACAGCACAGCCAGTGATTTTCATACAGAGAGCTACGAAACGTTGCCAATAAGAAAACATAAACAGCCTACTTACATAGCCCCCATGCTCCCCACAAAAAATTTTACAAATTGTTTTGGGCACTGGGCAATACATATTTGTTAAAATTTTTCATAATCGTAATTACAATAACAAAGAAATCAAATGCACACACTTATTGATACAATGTTGGTCAAAAGCTAAAATTTTCTCACTGTCCATAAAGATAGTCCTGATCATTCATCATAATAGAAATTACAGTTTTTTTTTCACAAAGTCTCATTAGTAAAAGAAATTTCACACAGAAGTAGTGGATTTCCATGCAGTCTTGAAGAAGTAGTGTTGTCCTTCCAACGGAAAGACAGTGCTGACTCTTGACATGCAGACAGGTAATGGGCCACAACAGAACAAACCCACAGCAGAGTCAGTCGAAGTTTTGAAGAATATTGGTAGGTAGGTCATCACAGAGCAGACCCACTGTAGTCCTGGTAGAGATTATGGTATTGGTGGGCCACCAGAGCTGCAGACCCACTGCAGTCCTTGTAGAAATAATGGTAATGGTGGGCCATCAAAGATGCAGACACACTGTAGTCCTTGTAGAGACGGCCAGCAGCGATCTGTTGCAACTGTGCAGGTGCACATTCACCATCGAAGAGTCTTGCGGAGAATATACCAAGTCCATAAACCACCACTCGTGCACTCACAATGTTTTTGGAATTGTCCTTAGAACCAGCAATGCTGTTATCCAGTCTCTTGCTGAATTATTAACATACGTGCAAACACTATCACTCCCTACTTCTCACATATTGTCCATATACTATGACCAACAGAAATGTGTGCAGTGAAATGAATGCTTACAAGTTACTTAATGTGATAACTGGTGTCAATTACAATTTTATAACATGAGAATACAATTACAGAAATACAGAAAATATCATTAAAGAACATAACAATACAGATAACATTTGTAGTACAAGCTTTACAAAAGAATCGAAATAACATATACATCAGTGTTACAGGAATTATGACATGAGTACATACATAAAAGATCAGAATAACTTTCGAAACGTCAACTTCACACATGAGCATTAAAATAAAACAGAATAAATAATGCCTAAACATCTTTACAAAGAAAATAACATATTATCAGAAAAATTCTACAACATAGCTCTCATCAGCTAAACACATAAAGACAGGAAAAAGACAAATAAACAAGGGTACATAAACACATAGTGGGATAACACAAGGAAAGGACAGATTTTGTTTTATTGCAGTATTTTGCAAACAAAACTTTCTTTGCTTCTTGGAGATCTTCCTTCATTCATCATTATTCCCAAAAAGTCCTATCTATACCTCCTTCCTGTATTCTATTCATATTTCTTTCAAAATAATTATTTCTGATTGTACAATACTCATTTTGGCCCAAATTTTTTTTATATAACTTCGCAATGCATTATTTACCTATTCTCCATAGTCACTTTCTTATATAGTCTACCCCTCTTAAGCTAACTTAAATCTACTGAGCTCATATGCTAAATTAAGGGATGGGGCAATGCAGCAGCACAAAACAATTAATGCAAACAGCAATAAAAAAAATGCAGATTTGTGATGCAAGCAGCATTATAGAAATTAGCAAAACAATTGCAATATTACAACTAATATAAGGCAATGTGCAGCAAACAAGAAAAATAAATCAGTAGTAAACTGGCTTAGAAGAGTAACACAAAGTCAAATTCAGTAACACAATGCCTGGCAAGCAGCAGCAGCAAATGAAATAACTTATATCTAAGCATGGCATAGCTCAAGCAGAAAAAAATATTACACTAAAGACAACAGTGCAGACAAGGGAAATGTATATTCACATCTTAATGTCTATGTAATTAAAGTGGTGCACCACAAAATCTAATTCTACAAAAAATTAACAAGTACTCGAAAAGAAAATTATATATGCAGTTCCTGTGAAATGTTTTTGTGCTCCTTCGTTTTTTTGAAGTACATCAAAGTTATTCTTTACTGGGTCTGTAGGCATAAAATATTTATATTAGTACATCTATAAAATTTTATTTTAACCAATGCTGTAGGGCAGCTAGCAACTAGATATTAAACAAAATGAGCAATCTCTCAACTAGAAAGACAATAGATGTAAAATGTCTCTCATCATTTCATTAGGCATTTTAGTAAATATCATAAATTAAGAGCTCCACAGTGTTATCATATGTTTTCAATTTCGACCTTGTCGTTTTTGCGATGCTTTCTACAAAGGAATGTCAATAGCGAGGCTAATGGCCTCTTTTTTTTTTTTACATGTGCCTCTGAAAGGCACTCACTAATGACTTGTTCTCCCGGTGTCTGACACAGCTGGGTGCCCACGACGTATTACGTGCAGGTGGTCACTTAATTTTCTTACGGAAATATTTATGACAGCAGTTTCCGCTACAGTGACAGTCTCATATACAAAATTACACGGGTCAAGAATTTGCGTTGCAAATGTTTAGAAACAAAATCTTTTGAATATAACAGTGTCGAAAAAATTTCCGCCTGGCATTGTGATACATTTACGCATTTACACACATTTCATAAGTCTTATCAGTACAATTCTAGGTTTCCAACAACCTTTTTCATAAACCAGAGTCCCTAACCAATAATCATTATTCCTTACCTTATTCATCGACACTTCTTCAATATCACCATAATAAATACGTAGCATAATCAGATTCCTCATACAGCATCAGCTTATTGATCATAAATATACCTCAACAGCATAATACACATCGTTGTCATAAAAATAACATCATAACACCTCAGTCAAATCTCAAAAACGTCGTAGCTTTCTGCAATAATTTCAAAACCTACAGAAAATTCTCTGCTCATTTCAGTAGTGTCATCTACCTCAAACGTACTTTAAAAATCATGATCTCATACCAAATACATCATTAAAAGCTCTCATAGTATCACAATGGTTCCAAAAAAATATGAACAATTCACACAGTACAGACAAAATACAGTTTCATAAGTGTGAAGTTATCGAACTGTGTAATTGTGTAAACATGTGTCACTGATGTAAAAAAAAGTTTATCTTTCAGTTAAATGATCAGATAGCTGTGTAATTTATGTGTTAGAGGAATATGGTACCGATGTGTAAAGTTGTATAAGCAAATACCATATTAGCTAGGGTTCCTTGTGCTTGCCAAACACATGGTACACAAAGTAGGTGTGTACCCCCTGAGGATTAATGTAATTATACCCTCAGGTGTTACAGATTGCAGCAATGGAATGAAATGTATCACAGAAAACCTTTGTATCATTGTACTTCAAATATCTTTAAAAATAAATGTTTTAAGTACAAAATTAATCACTAAATATGTGTACTGTAGCGCTAAACTGTGCGTCTTGTTGTAAGATATTCTCTGTGGAAGTGTCGTAGTTATTTTCCTTTCGAAAGCTAAGTTCTGCAGAAGTCAATGTACCTACCTCATGATAAACAAAAGTGAAATGCTTTGCGTATAGATATCTTAGTTATTACGCTTATTGCCATGATGAAGAAAGTACTGTGCTGTAACGTATTGTTGTGCTACAGAAAAGGAAGTCTCATTGTAGCTATACCACAAAAGTTAGTACTAAAAAAAAGTTTTACTTTCCAGAATAATTCAGAAAAACTGTGCAGATATAAAACAGAAACACCGCAAAAGCAACATTGTAAATTGTCACTCATTAGTAGCGTCGTGATATAATCGTATAGCTGTCAAAGAAACCAAATACTAACTCATCTTTAATCTCACAAAAACTACTTCAAATACGGAGTGTCTTTTCAAGTAAACCAAAATGTTGCATTAAAATCGCATTAGCAGTATATGTTCTAAGTATGTAAGCCTTATAGTCGTTACGTAATCGTGCAACTAACAAGCAAGAATGTACACACACAATAACTCTGTGTTCTCTGTTCACTATCACAATGCAGTGGTAATTACTGTCTAAATATGTTCCCTAGGTTCTAGACTGGATAGTTAACTTCAAAACATTGTTGCATGATAACAGTTTCAAAGTGTGACAATGCATACTAGTAACGTGAAGTGAAAAGTTTTATGGCAAAGACTAATTTAAAAAGCAGATTATCTTTCAAAAAACGGTTTTACATGTGAAATATGGTGCAATCCTTTACTCTTCCTAGTGCGCAGAGTTTCAACTTCAAAGCAATTATCATGTTGTATACGTCGGTAAGGAATGCTAAAATTTTTCTCAAGGTTAGCGTCTATGTTATTTTTCGCTGAGCCAGCCGGCGCACGTGGCTGCCTGCGGTGCGAGTCATTGTCTGCTATCTCTTTGTTGGCGCGCGTCGTTATTGAGATTAGGAGACCTAACTTCTACAAGTTCACCTTGCCGAGAGGGCCCTGCTCTGTTTAAATCCCGCCAGTTCTGATGCAATTCAGGTCTGTCGTTACGATCATATCGTCTGTCGTCATGTCGGTAGATTCCATAGTTTCTTTCTTGTCGGTTAAGTTGTGGAGAATTTCTCCCTGAATCTTCACTGCACGGTGGACCATTGCGTCTAAAGTTATTCTGTCTCCCTTGATAATAATTATTTTGGTTCCCATATTGTCTGTTTCTCTGATTGTCTCTGTGATAGTCATTACCACGGAGAGATGATCTTTCCCTGTAATTATTACTACTCAGCCAACGGTTGTCATATGGGTGGTGTCTGTTTCGGTCACGATTTACGTTGAAAGAATAGCCTTGTCGTATATTATTTCTGTCATCGCGGAATTGTGACGGATGTGATCTGTAATTGTTGTGCTCCTGTTTTCCCATTCCGCGATTGTCAGTGTCAATTTCTAATTCTTGTAAGAGTCCTTGAAAAGCTTCAATGTCGTCTTTGCAACGTCCTGCCAAAATAATATGTCGTAAATGTTCAGGTAATTTGATTAAGCAAATGCGGATGAGTTCTGAGGGGCTGTATGGGTTTGACAGGTACTGATTCTTGTGCAACATGTCTTCAAAATATTTCACAAGACTGGAAAATTCAGATTGTTCGAAATGTTTCATCATTATGATGTTATGTTTTACTCGGTCTTGTGTAGCTTGAGACCAATATGCTGAGAGGAAGGCATGATAAAATTCTCCTTCACTCTGACAATCGTGAATGACCGATCGCATCCTTACAGCTGGTTCATTCTCTAAGTAGCCACACATAAATTCTAATCTGTGTTCTAACGACCAGTTGGGAGGAAAACAATGAGAGAATTGATGGAGCTATGCTTGTGGATGAATGTCGTTGCCAGAATTCTTAAATTTTTTGAATTTACGTGTAGTAATGAACAGCTTATAGTCAAAATCATCATGTCGGCGGGTCACATGTCGGTCATTGTTACGTCGTTTCGGCGGTTCCATCTCAAAATTCGGTGCGCATTGTCAATTTCTTTCATAATTTCCGAAGTGTCCTGTGTTATTATTTTGTAGCTTTTCCGTATTTCTAAGTTCCTCTTCACGTGTTGGAGCGCGAGTGTCCTCTGAAATATGAAATTTTTGTATTACTTGTGCCAACTGATCTTGTACTTCCCGGATTTCTCTTTTGTATTGCGTATTAATTTGAAGCTGATTTTGTTTGAATTTCCTAATTTGTTCGCACTCTTCCATGTCATTAAAGACTACTGGTTTTGTGTCATTCAGATTATCATCTAACTTCGTAGATAAATTATTTAGCTGATCCGAAAGTTCAACTACTTTCTCTGATAATGAACTAATTTCCTCAATGTGTCTTTCTACTGTGTCCTTTAAGTTTTCCTGAGTTTTTGCAAGTTGCGTAACCAAATCGGTAGATGCAACTGAGTCCATTTTAGCTTGCAAGGTCTCATGATTTTCATGAACAATAGTTTGCAGTTCTTTTATGGCTGCTTCGTGATTCTGTAATGCATTTTCATGACGCGAAAAAATAGGTTGGAAATGCTCACAAATTTTTGTTTTTACGTCATTACAGACTTTTTGACATTTCGAATCGATTTTATGTAACTCAGTAGTTAAATCTTCACGTGTTTGTTCAAGCATGGTGTGAAGATTTTGTTCCATTGCGTCTAACTTTTGAAGATTTTGTTCCACTGTGTCTAAATGTTGCTGTGTTTGTTTCTGGTGTTGTTCCATCGTGTCTAACTTTTGAAGCCTTTGTCCCATTTGTCTCTGATTTTGTTCCATTGTGTCTAACGTTTGAAGCTTTTTCTGTGTTTGTCTCTGATTTTGTTCCATTTGTTGCATTAATTGCAATAATAATGTATTAGTGTCTGGAATCTGTTTCTCTATGCTTTTTGGCAGTGCGTTTTCACCGGCAGCATTCACATTTTGACAAGCAGAAAATGTGTCTTGACTCATTTGAGAAAACGGTGAGGACCCAAAACCTAAGTCTACAGTATTTGCAATATTGTGTTCTGTCATTTCGGATTCCTGAGGCGAGCTGTTACCGACCGACCGATCGATAATGCTTCCCTGTTCACTACCTGTTTGACTGTCTACACCATTATTTGCCGCCCGCTTCATTTCCCTATGCACAATTACCAAAAAACTACTTCGAATGTCTGTTAATTCACTACACAGTGGTGCTGATAAGCTACGCTCGTCGTCACTATTATTTCTCAGTTTACTTTGGAGCCTAGTGTTACGTTTTTCACACGCTATTATTGTTACAATATTTCACACGATAACACAGAAAAGCACAATTTGAAGAGCAAAAATAAGAGAACACATTAACATAGCACTGAAAATAATATCTAGTTAATTGCAAGCGCAGCTGCGAAATACTTGGTGCAAATCTACATGCATGCCACAACTGTTTTACTGTACAACAATGAAAGACTGCAACTAAAAAGGAGATTCTCTCCACAATTTCGCGCTAGCAATAAACAAAAGCTACACTAATTACACAAACTACAAGAAAAAATCAGAAGATTCCAGTGAGGTATCCTCGGCTAAGGGTCGACATATGAAACGTCCCTTTAGAACAATTATACAAGACAGTGATTAAACTGACACACAATATTTTTTTAGCGCAACGCAATCTGACTTTCAAAAATCCCTGCAAAAGAATGGCCCTGACTAACATTAAGCTATACCTTTCACAAATCACTTACCTCACCAAAAATCTTCGTTACTCGAACTACTGCAATACAGCGAGCACCACTACTGCCAGCTAAATAAAAGATTCAAACTACTGAAGGCACTAACTACTAATAGGCATAGTTAGCAAATGAAAGATTTTGATAGAGAACAAACAATCTATTTACCTTACTAGTGTTCAAAAGTCATAATATATATAGCAGTTCATGACATTCAGTCTTACAAATTTCAAAATTCCGCCATCTCTCTCCCCACATCCACCACTGCTGGCGGCTCACCTCCAACTGCGCAACGCTACGCGCTGTTCACATCCAGCTGCCGCTGCCCAACACTACAATGGCAGACAACAATGCAAACTAGCCACAGACTGTACACAGCACAGCCAGTGATTTTCATACAGAGAGCTACGTAAAGTTGCCAATAAGAAAACATAAACAGCCTACTTACAATTCGACCTAAATACTCGCCTGCCAGCGGTTCGTATTGTCGATTTATTGTAAGGCTTTCTGTAGGCTCAGTCGAAACTTAAAAATACAACTTTGTATCGAATAGCGCTCTACCATCAAGTTCAGTGTACAACTTGCAAAATCGAATATTGGAGACGTTTGCAACGATCCAGCATGTGTTCGGAAGGATTTGTATTGGATTGATGGTGTTAAAGAGACCAAACTACGAGGTCATCAGTCCCTCTATCCTAAATGCATCAATGCATCAGTTCGAGAGGATCCTCAGAGAGGAAGGACACAGAAAACAAATCCTAAGGAAGTCGACTGTAACCGAGAATCAATAAAACCAAGAGAAACAAGCAAGTAGAAGTGAGAGAGAGATGAGAGGGTAAAGGTGGGTGAATTGCTGCGCCCAGAAAGCAGCTGGAGGCCCGCGAAGTATGTGATGCGACACGAGTCCACTCTCTGTATCTGACCGGTGTTTCCTCACCCAGCGTTGCTAGTTTTCTTGGGGTAATCCAAGAAAACTAGCAACGCGGACAAGCTGACAAAATCTCAGAAAAGAGAACAACGACGACGAGATAGTGAACCGACGACTTGTGGGACAGAATAAGAAAAATTAAAATAGTGGGAAGGGCAGGAGCTAGACCGAATAACCGAGCAAGGGCAGCCATGGATCCCAATGGATCGGAGCAGGTGACGGGACACCACTACATTCCTTCAAGCGGCCGACGAGGACAAAGTACTCTAGCACACCAAGGGCAGTAGAAACTATCTTCAAATTAAAACGTAAGACGAAGTCAGCCACTTTGGTATTGTCCGCTAGCACCAGAGGTAACATGTTCGAAAGGGAAATCTACCCAAAACAGCTCTTTTTTTTTAAGGCGAAAATGCTTCTAAGACGGCTGAGGAAAGGTAGAAGACGAACCCCGCACAGGTTGGGCTTCTACGAACAGAAACGAGGACAATGTGTTGTATTGAACTCAGACCGGCCGTTAAGTGTCGGAGAGATCGCATAACAGGTAGGAATTAATAAATGACTGTGAAAAGAATCAACTTACCGAGGCCGCCTATTGGGAGTTGTATCAGGACACTGACCCTGCCTCGTGGTCAACGATTATCTGGCCGGAGCGGCATCGCAGCACCTCCCCAGTACCTCTACAATCCCGATGTGTCTCCGGCAGACGTTTTCTTATTCCACCGAATGAAGACAGCCATGATACCGTACAAAGGTCAAAGCGGCTTTGACGCACTGATTGAAAGGACTTCCAGTGTGCACTCTGGGCACTGTTTGGCAGCAGTGTATCACTGTCCAAGGAGTTTTTTATCTGCAGCGATATCTTCAATACATTTTTCAAAATTGTTACTATAGTTTCATACAAACCGTGTATTAATGTCTAACCATTTTTGGCACAAAAACAAGTACAAGTCGGTTAGGTTCGATTTCATATCTGGAAGCAGTGCGGAACAGTCAGTTATGTTTCATTCATTCTCTCTCTAACTTTAGCCTGATGGACGTAATAGTTTACGTTTTGGACGATGCGGCTGACAATGTTCGAATCTTCGTTGACCCTATCTGGAAATGACAAATCCTCGTTTTTCAACATCCTGATACAAGCATCCTGTTTCAACGAACTTAACATCTTGAGCAAAGGGTATTATATGTCTCACAGCCTTACCCTGAGTGCAACATTCCTTGCTATCAGCATGCCGGGATGCTTTCATAGTCTATGACAAAGATAATACAACGCACAGTGGTACATATGATTCGTTTGAACATGTAACAGGTGTACAGACCGTTCGACCCCCTTTTATTCCCTCTTCACCAACTTTTGACTAATTGATTTGTTGACAGGAAAAAACAAAGGCCAGCAAATGAAGCCGTGTGGACCTAATAATGAGAACGGTTTTTCTGGCGAAGTTCTACTCCAAAGAAACATTTCGTATGATGACCTCTAGTACCTTCATTCGGAAACGTGTCGGGAAGGGTCAAAGTTGACGTGGTAGTCCATGGGGAGAAAACATGCAGATGTTCATGGGTAGATGCAATAATAATGTTTTGCAGATGAAAAGAATGTATGGATGTCGATGTTCCGTATGTATCTGCGTATATCCCAAACAAAATTACTTTGTGGCTAAAAGGGAAAAATCGTGTAACTGTTACAATCGATTCTTATTTACGCAGATTACATTCCGCAACTGCCCAATACACAAGTTAAAATTGGCAGGCCCACTGACTGTTAAATGAACATCTCCCTAGTTCACCATACACTTACACATGTAGTGTATCAGCAGCTGCATAACGTCTGAATAGCTGCTGTAGTGTCTACAGTAACAAACGTCGATTACACGATTACTGATATCTATTTATAAAGCGATATGTAGATCTCTCTGAGACGCATCTTCCATTGGCACCTTTTCTTACGACATGAACGCTATGTACAGGGCTATTACAAATGATTGAAGCGATTTCATAAATTCACTGTAGCTCCATTCATTGACATATGGTCACGACACACTACAGATACGTAGAAAAACTCATAAAGTTTTGTTCGGCTGAAGCCGCACTTCAGGTTTCTGCCGCCAGAGCGCTCGAGAGCGCAGTGAGACAAAATGGCGACAGGAGCCGAGAAAGCGTATGTCGTGCTTGAAATGTACTCACATCAGTCAGTCATAACAATGCAACGACACTTCAGGACGAAGTTCAACAAAGATCCACCAACTGCTAACTCCATTCGGCGATGGTATGCGCAGTTTAAAACTTCTGAATGCCTCTGTAAGGGGAAATCAAAGGGTCGGCCTGCAGTGAGCGAAGAAGCGGTTGAACGCGTGCGGGCAAGTTTCACGCGTAGCCCGCGGAAGTCGACGAATAAAGCAAGCAGAGAGCTAAACGTACCACAGCTGACGGTTTGGAAAATCTTACGGAAAAGGCTAAAGCAGAAGCATTTCTTAAACAGGAGATTGGAAAACCGATGGATCGGTCGTGGTGGAGATCATGATCAGCAATTCATGTCATGGCCTCCACGCTCTCCCGACTTAACCCCATGCGATTTCTTTCTGTGGGGTTATGTGAAAGATTCAGTGTTTAAACCTCATCTACCAAGAAACGTGCCAGAACTGCGAGCTCGCATCAACGATGCTTTCGAACTCATTGATGGGGACATGCTGCGCCGAGTGTGGGAGGAACTTGATTATCGGCTTGATGTCTGCCGAATCACTAAAGGAGCACATATCGAACATTTGTGAATGCCTAAAAAAAACTTTTTGAGTTTTTATATGTATGTGCAAATCATTGTGAAAATATCTCAAATAATAAAGTTATTGTAGAGCTGTGAAATCGCTTCAGTCATTTGTAATAACCCTGTATGTATCAAATATGACATGAATCTTTGAAATGTACATTACAAGTACATTCAGTACAACTCTTATTATGGTGATAAGTGCAGCAGGTTATCATGTTTAAGATTATGGTGAGGTAATGTACATACGTCAAATGAACCATGAAACTAACAATAAACAATGCGAAAAATTTTATGATAATTGTAAGACGAATTAGTTTGAATTTCAACTGTTGAATAAATGAGACCAGTCTGTGTTGCTTTTAAATCTGGTTATCGACAGTGTCCAAATTCTTATTTTACGGAACGTAAATTACAAAGTCACTGTATTGCATGTGCAGAATCGAGCATTATATTTTTCCAATAAATGCGAGGAAACAAGAAGTGTGCTATGTTACACTGTTAGGTGAAGAAGATAAGTTAAAGTCTGATACAAATAACATACAATACATTCAGCAGTTAATTCAAAATAAAGCTCCATAACCAAGTTTGCAGATTAATTCAGAACACGTAAAGACTAGAGTCAGAATCTCGACATACAGAACGTCTTAAAATGGTTTACAGAGCTTTAACATCCAAGGCTGTAAATGCAAATCACAGACTGGCCGCGGTATTGCTGCCGCACGTCAATGATAGCGGGTGCCAATGCGAGTGCCAGAGCAGACCCGTGGCGAACAGGGTATCCACTGCCATGAGTAACAAACAGTGACGCATTGAAGATCGTAGTCCGCTATGTTTTTCACACTGGTGGTTCGAATGTATTGTGGCCAGGGCATTTTCGACAGCGATTATACACGGTGATATACACACGACATTATCCTTACTTCTCTTCATAAACTAGGGTACACTATAAGTCAATGAATTAGTTTCGTCTTCCTCCATATCGGCTCTTCACTTAGTGCTAAACACGGTGACAGTGATATGCTTCATGTCGCTACTTGCAGGTGATTAATTAATTTCAGAATTAATATCCGCTCTTCGGAAACGTGCTTATCGCTCTACGACAAGATCACATATTCCTCAGCAAAGTTATGACACTGCCAAATTTTGTTATTAATATTCGTATAAACCTGTATACGAATCGAAAGCAGCCTTGAACACAATACTGCCTAGTGCTATTGCAAGTGGAATGCCCCTGCCTCCCTCTGATGTCAAAAAAGACTTATTCAGGCAGTTATTAGTGAGGCTACGGTTTCATATGGAATCCCAACCATGGTTCAAATGAGTTTTTCACATACAGAGAGCAGTAACATAGGTAAAAGCCATGTTAATAACATTGGTAAAATACCTTATGGCCAATAGGGGACAATACTGAATTTTGTTGTTGGCACACATGCAGCAATCAAACCACCCAAATAATTGATTTTTAACTAACTATCCAGTTGTCCACTGAAGACTACAGTATTAGCGGATAAGAAAGACGAAGTTGTTATTAATACAGATAAATTAATAAAGCATTTCTCATTTACTGGTTTGGACTTGCCATGACATCTACCGTAGGTTAGTCCTTAACTTTGCAGCATGCATGCATGTCGAAGGAACATGCACTGCAGTGACTATAGCCGTTATGAAATACATAGAATGTATTCGCAGTTCCGGATACGAGCAACCATCGGATGTTTAAGGGAACGACGACAGTGAAAATTTGTGCCGGACCGGGACTCGAACGCATATGTCCCGCTTTGTGCGAGCGTCGCTTTAACCGCTTTCGCTAACTGTGGACAACTCATTGCCAGATCCAAACCTCCATATATCGTGGTGCCTGTGGCAAAAGGTGTACTCGTACACACATTATGTAATTCCTGTACAGGGGAGGGCATTTTAACTGAAAGTCGCTGCCTGGTATCGCCGGATTCTTAACAATACAGGCACTGCAAGATCGTATTTACCCGCTGATTCCAGGCGGCGACTTTCAGTATTAAAATGTCCTCCCCTCTACGTGACGCTCTACTGCCGCTGTCAGCTAGGCCTTTTCGAATCAGCGTTTTTAAACCGTGTTTGCAGGATTGCACGTGAACACTTCGACGCGTCCGCTAAATCATTCGATCCCGCAGGAAATGTCTGGGACAACTTGGAATAGTGGGTGAAACGAAGCAGTCAACATGCCAGCACTTCGGACTATGACATCTAACCATAAACGGATGGCTTCAACTGCATATGAAATACACGAAGAAACTGGTCCACTATAGTCCTCGTCTAACTGACACAGTTATCAAAGCAAGAGGCGATATTAGACATTAATGCGATATATGCTGGGGGGCAGCACACTCTTTTATCGCTACCGAGCGCCAAATCGAGAAAGTCTGGGAGCTACACATCACCAGATAGCACAACATCGTTAAGCCGAAGAGCTTAGAGTAGCTACCATCGGAAGTACATTCCTGGAAATGGAAAAAAGAACACATTGACACCGGTGTGTCAGACCAACCATACTTGCTCCGGACACTGCGAGAGGGCTGTACAAGCAATGATCACACGCACGGCACAGCGGACACACCAGGAACCGCGGTGTTGGCCGTCGAATGGCGCTAGCTGCGCAGCATTTGTGCACCGCCGCCGTCAGTGTCAGCCAGTTTGCCGTGGCATACGGAGCTCCATCGCAGTCTTTAACACTGGTAGCATGCCGCGACAGCGTGGACGTGAACCGTATGTGCAGTTGACGGACTTTGAGCGAGGGCGTATAGTGGGCATGCGGGAGGCCGGGTGGACGTACCGCCGAATTGCTCAACACGTGGGGCGTGAGGTCTCCACAGTACATCGATGTTGTCGCCAGTGGTCGGCGGAAGGTGCACGTGCCCGTCGACCTGGGACCGGACCGCAGCGACGCACGGATGCACGCCAAGACCGTAGGATCCTACGCAGTGCCGTAGGGGACCGCACCGCCACTTCCCAGCAAATTAGGGACACTGTTGCTCCTGGGGTATCGGCGAGGACCATTCGCAACCGTCTCCATGAAGCTGGGCTACGGTCCCGCACACCGTTAGGCCGTCTTCCGCTCACGCCCCAACATCGTGCAGCCCGCCTCCAGTGGTGTCGCGACAGGCGTGAATGGAGGGACGAGTGGAGACGTGTCGTCTTCAGCGATGAGAGTCGTTTCTGCCTTGGTGCCAATGATGGTCTTTTGCGTGTTTGGCGCCGTGCAGGTGAGCGCCACAATCAGGACTGCATACGACCGAGGCACACAGGGCCGACACCCGGCATCATGGGGTGGGGAGCGATCTCCTACACTGGCCGTACACCACTGGTGATCGTCGAGGGGACACTGAATAGTGCACGGTACATCCAAACCGTCATCGAACCCATCGTTCTACCATTCCTAGACCGGCAAGGGAACTTGCTGTTCCAACAGGACAATGCACGTCCGCATGTATCCCGTGCCACCCAACGTGCTCTAGAAGGTGTAAGTCAACTACCCTGGCCAGCAAGATCTCCGGATCTGTCCCCCATTGAGCATGTTTGGGACTGGATGAAGCGTCGTCTCACGCGGTCTGCACGTCCAGCACGAACGTTGGTCCAACTGAGGCGCCAGGTGGAAATGGCATGGCAAGCCGTTCCACAGGACTACATCCAGCATCTCTAAGATCGTCTCCATGGGAGAATAGCAGCCTGCATTGCTGCGAAAGGTGGATATACACTGTACTAGTGCCGACATTGTGCATGCTCTGTTGCCTGTGTCTATGTGCCTGTGGTTCTGTCAGTGTGATCATGTGATGTATCTGACCCCAGGAATGTGTCAATAAAGTTTCCCCTTCCTGGGACAATGAATTCACGGTGTTCTTATTTCAATTTCCAGGAGTGTATATAAGCTGCGGCTGAACGCCGTTTAGACAAGTCACGACAAGGAAGTAGGTGGCGACGACCCTTGCCGAGCCTCTCATGATTGGCATCTGGGTTTGTAGTTTCCCATCAGTGCCCATGTTGCAGCCTTCCATCTTTTACTAGTAGACGTAGTGTTTCAGAATGGCGGGTGAGGCAGCGGTGTGGGTCCGCAGATGATGCTGCAGAATCCTGTGGAGACGCCCAAGATCGCGCACATGGGCTTCGTGTTCTCGCCGGGGGAGGAGCTGCGAGTGGTGGTGTCGCCGCAGATCCTCCACGCCAGCCAACTCCTGCGCAAGGTGGCCCCCGCCAAGCGGCGCTGCGTCTTCTCCGGAGAGGCCAAGCTGCACTTCTACCGCACCTACACGCAGCGCAACTGCAAGCTCGAGTGCGAGGCCAACTACACGCTGGCTCAGTGCGGCTGCGTGCTCTCCTACATGCCTAGTGAGTAAAGACTGCGTCCAAAATGAAGGCATTTTGCTAGTCTGGCTCTGTCTTCCACAGTCGAATGAATCTGACAAAACTAATCCTATAATAAAACAGCAGAGTAGTAAGTGAAAATCATTCCAGAAACATGAGCAGTGGCACATTTTTACCTGTACTGTGTTGATAAAACTGAGTAATTAACTACAGTTTAACAAGTCGCCTTTTAGTACCTACTTGTCTTGCGCGTTTTCGCAAATGATAATACAGGGATAGAGGAGATGTCATCAAAGTGCTGAACCCTTCATACTGACGGTATTTGCTCCAGGTAATTGCTCAGGTAGACTTTTATTTTTAAATTTACCGCCGGCCGGAGTGGCCGAGCGGTTAAAGGCGCTACAGTCTGGAATCGCACGACCGCTACGTTCGCAGGTTCGAATCCTGCCTCGGGCATGGATGTGTGTGATGTCCTTAGGTTAGTTAGGTTTAAGTAGTTCTAAGTTCTAGGGGACTTATGACCACAGCAGTTGAGTCCCATAGTCCTCAGAGCCATTTGAACCATTTTTAAATTTACCGCCACAATTAATTTTTAAATTTCCTACAATCTTTAATTTTTTAATGTCCCATCATCTGCCATCTCAATGACGTTATTGTCCCTGGCATGTAGCCAAGCTCCTGTCACGACTTGGAGGCAACACCAAGGGAAAACGTCATAGTGGTTTTGCTAGTTGTTGTAAATACAACTTAAATGCTACTTGAAGTTCTATCTGAAACACCATCTGTGAAAAATGTGCATCAAGCAGTGGCAGTAAAAATACACTCAAAAAGGAAATTTGCGAATGGCGCACTTTACGAAGCAACGCCATTACAAAATGAAGAACTTCTTAGCAAGAAAAAGCTGTGGCATATTTAGAGCTCTTATGATTCGTTAAACTCTCACTGTGTGGAGACACGTTACCGTATTCCAGTGCACTCTAGCGATACATTTACGCATTTATCGTTACTCTCCTACAGTGGATGGAATTGCCAACGTGAGAAACAAAAAAGTATCCTGAAGACTATATAATCATTATTATTAAATGCAAATTAAAAATGCATCAAAATATAATAGCTGAATCTCAAAATCACTTTGAAGTTGATATGATTCCCTTCGGCTCAGGTAATTGTACATTCTGGACGTCAATAATCATTGTAATCCATAGAAGCGAGGCCCCACACTTCTGCTACATGGAGCTAGCAAGCATTCCAAGCCATAAGACTAGCTATTAACTGTTTGGAAAATGTCACTGGATAGTAACAGTTCTAAAATAAGTTATCAGTTATATTTTAAATCCGTGTGGAAAATATCTGTAATGCTTTCTAATAATATAAATCTGTAAAACATTATTTAAAAATATGTTTCAAAATATATGTTTAGGCAACTCTGCCTCAGAGCCGTTAATTACGAGCCACCCATGTACAGGGTGCTTGAAACCAGCTTTGCTACGAAAGGCACGCATTCTAGACAGCGAGCAATCACGAAACAGAATGTGTCAACATACTGTTGTTAGACTCATGGCAAGAGTACCAGATTCCACGAGTAAGGATGAAATTTAAGAATAGTTTCCTGAAAAGCTCTATTCCTCTAACTCTAGTTTGCCTTTTGGAGCTTTCGGGGGGTTGTGGAAGCCAAATGAGGAAGAGAACCAGAAGCACAGATGATCTTGAGGATATTTGCAATCGAAACACAAGTAACTGCGGCCTGTATGGGAATGTCTGAACAGGTTGTAGACACGACTTGGTCGATGCGATGAAATTCTGAGAAGTTGGAACGTTCCAACAAATTCAACTCTCCGTGAATGTAAAGAGGAATAGGACAGTTCCCACGTAACCCAGTACGTAGAATGCACGTAGACCTGTGTTCAAGAGATTATGGTAATTGAAAACTATGCAGGCGCATCTTACTACTGGCGAAAGAATACTGTTAGATACTGTTAGTCAAGAGTGTCTCTCATCACAGGACCCGTCTGAAGCAGCAAACTTAGACGATGCCCACTTAACGGTGCTCAGTCAGTATACAGACACCCGTTATCAGAGATTACAGACTTTTGGGCACCGAAATGGATGAATCAGTGATGGAGTAACTTTCCACGCCATGTTTTTGAGTTACCTCACTACTATTACTTATTTGTTTAACTGAGTTTTACTAAGTTATTTCGTGAGTCACAACTTGATATACACTCCTGGAAATTGAAATAAGAACACCGTGAATTCATTGTCCCAGGAAGGGGAAACTTTATTGACACATTCCTGGGGTCAGATACATCACATGATCACACTGACAGAACCACAGGCACATAGACACAGGCAACAGAGCATGCACAATGTCGGCACTAGTACAGTGTATATCCACCTTTCGCAGCAATGCAGGCTGCTATTCTCCCATGGAGACGATCGTAGAGATGCTGGATGTAGTCCTGTGGAACGGCTTGCCATGCCATTTCCACCTGGCGCCTCAGTTGGACCAGCGTTCGTGCTGGACGTGCAGACCGCGTGAGACGACGCTTCATCCAGTCCCAAACATGCTCAATGGGGGACAGATCCAGAGATCTTGCTGGCCAGGGTAGTTGACTTACACCTTCTAGAGCACGTTGGGTAGCACGGGATACATGCGGACGTGCATTGTCCTGTTGGAACAGCAAGTTCCCTTGCCGGTCTAGGAATGGTAGAACGATGGGTTCGATGACGGTTTGGATGTACCGTGCACTATTCAGTGTCCCCTCGACGATCACCAGTGGTGTACGGCCAGTGTAGGAGATCGCTCCCCACACCATGATGCCGGGTGTTGGCCCTGTGTGCCTCGGTCGTATGCAGTCCTGATTGTGGCGCTCACCTGCACGGCGCCATACACGCATACGACCATCATTGGCACCAAGGCAGAAGCGACCCTCATCGCTGAAGACGATACGTCTCCATTCGTCCCTCCATTCACGCCTGTCGCGACACCACTGGAGACGGGCTGCACGATGTTGGGGCGTGAGCGGAAGACGGCCTAACGGTGTGCGGGACCGTAGCCCAGCTTCATGGAGACGGTTGCGAATGGTCCTCGCCGATACCCCAGGAGCAACAGTGTCCCTAATTTGCTGGGAAGTGGCGGTGCGGTCCCCTATGGCACTGCGTAGGATCCTACGGTCTTGGCGTGCATCCGTGCGTCGCTGCGGTCCGGTACCAGGTCGACGGGCACGTGCACCTTCCGCCGACCACTGGCGACAACATCGATGTACTGTGGAGACCTCACGCCCCACGTGTTGAGCTTTTCGGCGGTACGTCCACCCGGCCTCCCGCATGCCCACTATACGCCCTCGCCCAATGTCCGTCAACTGCACATACGGTTCACGTCCACGCTGTCGCGGCATGCTACCAGTGTTAAAGACTGCGATGGAGCTCCGTATGCCACGGCAAACTGGCTGACACTGACGGCGGCGGTGCACAAATGCTGCGCAGCTAGCGCCATTCGACGGCCAACACCGCGGTTCCTGGTGTGTCCGCTGTGCCGTGCGTGTGATCATTGCTTGTACAGCCCTCTCGCAGTGTCCGGAGCAAGTATGGTGTGTCTGACACACCGGTGTCAATGTGTTCTTTTTTCCATTTCCAGGAGTGTATTTCGTTACATGACTGGAGAAATCACGGACATAATAGCCATAAAGAGACCAGGTAAAGTAATTTACGCCTGTCAGATTTCTGCTTCTGGCCTCCCTGCCAGTGAAGTGATATTTTTAATGTATTCAGTGCAGGCAGCCAGAGGAAATTCTTAGTAATGTACGGAAACTTAAAACAAGTTAACAAATGTCCTACAAAAGGATTATTCAGATATCCTACCGCTGGATATAAGCAGTGACCTGGTATTAGACGGTAATGTTGGACAATTCAGTGTCAGGCTTACTGCACTGTATTTCAAACGTGTCCCTAAATGTTACGTCAAAGTAAAGAGAGCTCCTGCTACTTGGCTGGACATGGCGACAGAACTAAAGCAGAAAATGAGTAAACGACACTCCGCGCAAAGAAGATTTCAGGGAAATTGTAGCGTTGCGCACTTTTTGCTTCACTTTGTTCCGCAGTTCACTGCATGAAATACGCAGGAAACTGCAGAACAAAGTGAAGCAAAACGTGCGCAGTGCCAAAATCAGGCTTGTCCTCTCTGTTGTATACAGAAAGTCGAACCCTGCAGCACTGTGAAAATAACTGGGCAGTTTTGGCATAGGAAAGGCGAAACCTAATTCCGTTTTTAAAGGCTCTGCATACCAACTGAATAACTTTTTCTCAACAGCAGTCAGCTCGTAAGTTGTGATAAATTATTAGCCCCAAGATAGCACCATGCGGACAAACGCGTCTTTTTTAAAACATGTTACTCTACACACCCACACCCACCCACCCACCCACACACACACATACACACACATATTGCGAAAAGCAGTAGGTAATTTCTGCCGAGGCAGACGGTAATGACGCAGTGATAATGTTGCCAGTACTGTTACAGCTCTTGCAGACGACTTCAGTCGGTCTTCGACCGATACCAAACAACTGAAGTCCCAAAATCACCTGGTGACTATAGGCCGATCAGCATACAGGGTGTATACGTGGACAAGGAAAAAACATCCTGGAATTTTCCCGGATTTCCCTGTTAAAAATAAACTTTCTCCCAGGTGAAAATACACATTCTCTGTGTTAAGTGATAGTATACTCTTCCTCGGCACTGTAAAACTCATCAAATTTTTGAATGTCTATGATTTTATATACCGTCGTAGAATTTCCCGGCACTTTAGAAAACAAAACTCTCAGGGGGGAAAACACGTTTTGAAAGACCTTTGATGTGCAGCAACATGTACACTGCATATGTCCGTATTATGAAGATATAAATTTGAATTCCACAATACAAGGCATGTCACTTTCCACAGCATTGAACTCGAGATTGCGATGCGCTTTTTGTAAGCCAGTCATAGCTCATGTAATGTGACCTCGCCAGCTGATGACAGCATAGGACATGTGATGTAGTCAGCCAATAGCAAGATCACTCTTAAGTAGCGCGAACACACAAATAAGGAAAGTTTATGGTTTAAATTAATATACATAGCATTCACATATAATATTGGTCTCAAAGATTAATAAGCTGGAAGAGAAGCTAAGCTTCCACATATAATGTTGATCTTTTTTGCGCCTGTTACACTTCAAGATACATCACACAAATGTGCCAGTAAAATTTTTAATAATGACGTAAATGTCTGATCTCCTGGGCTCGAAATTTTTCTAAATGGTTGTCCTCAAAGAGTTGATTTTTAAATGAGAGTCAAAAGTTTTGTGATTTAAGAAATTCATCGTACATTATCGCACATAGTTCATCTTGCGTAAATGGAAATTTGGTTTCAATGTAACGCTTTTCAAACCACCATTTGCAATATTTTCCTGCGACCTGTTAGAAATAGGTTCGTTTTAGCAGTTGGAAGAGAGCGCCAGATAATAGGCGTCACTGTGCTTACGCAGCTACAAAGACACAGGAAGCTCATATGTTCGTATGTATAAAACATTATATCATAAAAGCAACAAGACAACACAGGATACTTCAAGAGCATCGGAATTTCGTGAACCATACTAAAATGCATAATTCGGCTTAAAATGCACAGTAATATGTCCAGATTCGTATGTAAGTATTGTATTATCTCATGTTTGGTTCTTTGTTATCGCATAAAGACATATGTTCACTTGAAATGCAGCGAGCAGTTGAAACTAGCCAATAGTGTGAAATTAAACACTTCGTTTCAAATAAAGCATAAAAGATTGATGAAAGCCAAATCTCTTTAGCAAATCGACAAAAATAACTTCATTGTTCTGCAAGGCGATTGATGCTTGACCGTCAGGAAGGTGGAAAAAAATCTAAAACTAATAACATATTTTAGCCTTCCATAATTATGCGAACGTATTGTAATTCATTTGATAACACCCTGCCGCAAAAATCCGTTCATTATCATTTAACGAGAGAACAATAAACAAAGAGAAAACAACAAAATCTCTGAACTTAAACACAGTTCACGTGGATATGATCCATCTCCCCACCACAACTCAGACATCTCTGGGCATCAGCGCCTGATTTACTATATTTCCGAACCGGTGCAATATTAAGTAGTGGCGCCCAGCCATACATCCGTAACCAGAAGCGTAAGAAGGTACTACTCATACAAGACTCAACTGTGCATGAGCAAGAGCCCACCCGTAACTGCTCAAACGAATCTAATTTAAACAGTTGCCACGTCACGCTCATGCTCATCGGAGGCAATTTGTTTTTATGAAGCATTGCATAGTCTTCCTAAATCCTTTGAAACACTTTGCTGTTGGTAGACGCTTGTATGAGCACTGTGTTTTGTTGTTGTATACGGCGCATTTCCTTTGCAACTTAAGTTTTAATTTCTTTTTTTTCCCACTCGTTCATGTTTTGTTGCTGCAGTATTATTCTGCAATGTCGGGATACAGTAATATTCTTTGTTAGAGTATTGGTTCTTATGAGTCAAAATCACAAAACTTTAACTGAAAACTGAAACAATGAAAAATTCCCGGAATTCTAAACAATTCTCGTGTTTTTCACGGTTTTCTCCCCGATAAAAAATTACTGGGTTTTTCCCAGATCTCCCGGTTGTCCCGGGTCGTATACACCCTGGCATAATATCTTCAGTATCTAGAACTTCGGAAATATTGTACATGAACAGATAACTGGTTACCTTAAAGCTTATAAAAGCCACGATAAATATGTATCAGCCTTCCGAAAAAACTATAGCACGGCAAGGTCATTAATCAAACTGACTGACGACATCGAACATATCCTGGAAAGGCATAAAGCGACCATTTTTTAGACACTGAGTGACTTCATCATGGCTTTTGATACTGTTTAGTTGGTTTATCAATTATGAAAATATAACAGCTACCTCAGAAATAATTGTCAGCGAATCATCTGTGGGTCGGAGAAGGTCATCACGTGAACGTGTCATCTCTGGACTCCCCCAGGGTTCAGTTCTTGGTGCATTTCTTTTCTCTCTTTCTTCTTTTGGTTGGCCTGGCGTTTTCGGTTGCAGAGCTCTCTTAATTTGATGTACCTGTTCATTTTGTATATGAATGTACCTAAAACATTAGCACACAGGGCTTATGTAGTGACCAGCGCTGATAACCTACAGAATGAACTGGCACACCTGGAAGAAATATTCTATAAGAATGGATAAACAAAAAATAAAATTAAGAGAGCTCTGCAAGCAAAAACGTCAGGCCAGTCAAAAGAAGAACAAGAAGAAAGAAATGTAATCTACTGCCATTCTGCTGTATGTGAGAAATATCTCTTTGAAAACTGCAAAAATAATTATGAAGAACAAAAAGTTTGTGATCTTCCTATCGCCGGCAAAGACAGCGACTCTTCTAGGATCTGTGAAGGATGATTTGCTTTTACTAAGGCAAATATGTACAAAATACCTTGTGAGACATAAGACTAACAGTACACGCTGCAAAAGAACATTGCATTGAACTTCAGCGATAGGCCCACACTCGCCTACTACAGTCCAATAAACCTGCAGTGACTGAACATTATATTTCAATTACCCATTTCTTGGATTAAGGAAAAGTTAAGACGCTGGCCACAGCCTCATCCTGCTTGGATTCAGTAGCCAAGGAAACTGTGAAAATACAATTAGCAGACAACCTGCTCAATCACGACGAGGGTTTCCTGCTCGGCAGATCATGAAAATACCTCATTTCACATCTGCGCTCTCAAAGGAAATACTGTTCTAGGTCTTCACAGCTAAGAATTGCAACATATGTCATCCATAATTATGGACGACAGAGGTAAACTGGTATAAGTGGTATAGAACTAGCTTTACAGGTGATCACAAGTTCACAGAGAAGCTGCTGTGGCTCGGATTTTGTTTCCTGTAAAGTAAGTCAAATACACAATTATGAAGAATCTTACTTTATATATCCTCTCCTGCTAGTCTCTATGTGTACTTTGTCTTTGTAAATGATTTTGTGTAATGTTACGAGGGGAACAGCACTTATGATATTTTACATCTCAGAAATATATTTGTTATTTCCACTTAAGATATTTTCAAAGTGCTTATTACAATAGTTCGTTGTCCATTTCTTTTCCTTTTTATGTTTATGTGTTTATTTTTGTTGTGTAGGATTATTCTATAATACTTGAGTGGAAATATCAGAATTATTGGTATTGAAATTAAGGAATAAAAACAATCACACGTATTCCATACTAGTAGATAGATTAAGGGATATATAGATATATTAGGGGTATACCGTTTTCATTTCAAAAATATAATTAAAATAGTATTTTCTGAAAAAAAGTTTAAGAAAGTAAAACAAAAATCACAATTTTAACCATAGAAGCTTGTTTCTGGAAACTGAAGTACGTATAGCTTCTTTAAAACGTGTGGAAACGATAAATATTTGTGTCAAAATTCAGCACCCATTCATTAATAAATTGAAAGAGAGGATAAAAATATGGTACGTAAATACTGAGTTCTCCTTACAATTATCTGATAATATCCTCGTCGTGTTCATTTCCTTCTGGGTTTTTCTCAGCTTATGTTGACGTTTTCTGTGGTATACTTCTGTAGAAAAGTTAAAACATTGAAGCACACGTCTTAGTAGTTTTTGTATACCTTTATACGTTTCCGTAACTATGGTCCTGACAGTATTTCGTGTAGCAGGAAGTTCTTAATGCTATTCTGTCCTTCTTATTTGCTGTTGTTCGTCAATCTCTTGAAATTCATCCTCAAAGGTTGTTTTATAGAACACAGAACCTGAATTCTCTGCTCATATTTGTAGATGTACATCTTGGCTAACTAAAAATTTTTCTGTTGATAAACTTTTGGTTATCCACTTAACTAATGGCGATGATGGTCCTCTTGAGACACGTTCAAAGTCTTTGAAATTGGCCTTTTGCATGTTATACACCTCAATCAGTTCCCTGAGGCGTCATTGGCGAACAATTCCAATGGTATTTGAGCTCAATTTGCTTGTGGCTCGTTCAATAACAGCCTGGGCACCATATACCAATAATAATTTATGGACGATCACTTTGAAATTGGAAAAACACACCTCAGAATCCAAAAATGTGTCACAGTCATGGCGAAGCTACATTTCTGACCTTTGCAGTTTTTAGTCCATATCGTAAGTTCCTCAGATTGAGTTTGAGGCATGCCAGCCAGAGCCTACTTCAGCAAAAAAGGTGACACTTCCTTAAGTTCACGACCTGCAACTGTTTCATCTGACATGCAACTATAGGCTTTCTGCTCTGAAGCATCAAGGATTGTCAGATTATATGCCCAGAGCTTTCTTAGATAAAACACTCTGGAATTAACATGATATGGTGTCGGCGAACATTTCTGAAAATCTATTATGACAACCTTTGTTTTCATCCGGGTTCTTTTGACCAATTTTTGTAAAAGGTCTTGTTTTTGTATGCTGTATCAGCTTCTGATAAGTGAGCATCATCTGATTTAATCTGGATTGCATCTTCATTTGTTATACGAATTTTTAGTTTCACCTGAAACTCGTCATAGTTATCACAGGTATAATTAGCAGTTTCCTTGAAACCTAAGCTAAACCTACATGTTGGTAGTTACATAGCCGTATCGAAGTTACACTACACTGTGTATACACTGCAGGAGTGCCCTCAAACGGAAACCTTTTGATAACTCCTTATGCTATCGTTATTATAATTACTATCATTATATACTGTTTACATACTGTACGCTAACGATATCTGGTTAGATTTGGTAGAGGGCGTGAAGACCCTAATCTGGCCAAGTGAACTCAATGCATAAATAACTAAATAATAATGCAAAAAATGAGACTGGATTAGGATAACCACTATAACCGGGCAAAATGAAGACACTATTGCAAAACAAAATTGAGAATGTCGACGAATACCTTGAACAGCAGACCAATATGTGCACAAACAGATCGTAGCAACCAGTAACAGAATCTGAAACTAAAATAGTACACAAGAATCGGAGACAGCTAAGAGTTTAAATAACGTTCAAGACTAACAATATTACATACAAGTTGCTTAGGGCAAAGAAGAGACAAGGAAACTCGAATCAGTCAGCTTCCTGGCAGTAAAAATACGGGATGTCCACATGAAAACTCTGGGTTTGCCGCATCATGTTAAGTGATTCAAAAAGCTTTGAACAAAGAACTGATAAACTTCCATTTGGGCTTCTTTCGTAGCCCACACACTGTCTAGACGATGTGCACAAGCATGTAGGGGTGATGAAGGCTGTTGCACCCACAATTTCTCTGGGGGGATTTCCAAGATAAGGTACAGGCGAGACATACACAGTGTCTTTCACGTAACCTCACAGGAAGAAATCCAGAGAGCTTACGTACGGAGATCGCTGCGGCCACATCGTTGGTCTATCACGGAGTAGCCATCGCCGTGAAAATATTCAACACAGGAAGCCACGAACAAGTAACCTCCATTGTCGTGCTGAGAAGAGGCTAAGTGACAGCAGATTACTCAAACAGGTCCAGATAGACTGTTCCAATTAGTGTTTATTCGATGAAGAAATATGGTCCGACTATGGAATCTTTCATCAAAGCACATCAGACATTCACCTTTTCGTTGTCTTTGACATGTTCCTGAAAGCCATTGGGTTTTTCCGAAATGCAGAAGAATGTTGTGCCGAGAAACCTTTCTACAAGGGTGAAAGATGGATTCACCAGAGAAAACGACATTTGCTAGATTAGAGTTTGCTCGATCCCATTAGCAAATTCTGGCGACGTTGTGAGTCATTTCGCTTCACTGCTTGCACATTTTAAACTTTATAAGCGTGCAAGCGTAATCGTTTATGCAGCACATTGTGAGCTGCTGAGCGAGGAAAGTTTATTTCTGTCGCTGCTCCCCGAACTAACTTTGGTGGGCTTTATTGGAAGTTCTCTCTGTGATCTCTTTCACTATTTCTTTATATGTACGTGTTCTGCCACAACCTAATTGTTTGTTTACATTGCAGTTGGCTAGGAACGTGTCATACCAAGCCTTAATCGTTTTATATTCTGCTGGCGCCCTTTGAAATTTACGTCGGAAATTTCTTTGGACAGCAATGAGTGATTTCATTTTCGCACACTGGGCTGTCTCTAGAGATGTACACTCCTGGAAATTGAAATAAGAACACCGTGAATTCATTGTCCCAGCAAGGGGAAACTTTATTGACACATTCCTGGGGTCAGATACATCACATGATCACACTGACAGAACCACAGGCACATAGACACAGGCAACAGAGCATGCACAATGTCGGCACTAGTACAGTGTATATCCACCTTCCGCAGCAATGCAGGCTGCTATTCTCCCATGGAGACGATCGTAGAGATGCTGGATATAGTCCTGTGGAACGGCTTGTCATGCCATTTCCACCTGGCGCCTCAGTTGGACCAGCGTTCGTGCTGGACGTGCAGACCGCGTGAGACGACGCTTCATCCAGTCCCAAACATGCTCAATGGGGGACAGATCCGGAGATCTTGCTGGCCAGGGTAGTTGACTTACACCTTCTAGAGCACGTTGGGTGGCACGGGATACATGCGGACGTGCACTGTCCTGTTGGAACAGCAAGTTCCCTTGCCGGTCTAGGAATGGTAGAACGATGGGTTCGATGACGGTTTGGATGTACCGTGCACTATTCAGTGTCCCCTCGACGATCACCAGTGGTGTACGGCCAGTGTAGGAGATCGCTCCCCACACCATGATGCCGGGTGTTGACCCTGTGTGCCTCGGTCGTATGCAGTCCTGATTGTGGCGCTCACCTGCGCGGCGCCAAACACGCATACGACCATCATTGGCACCAAGGCAGAAGCGACTCTCATCGCTGAAGACGACACGTCGCCATTCGTCCCTCCATTCACGCCTGTCGCGACACCACTGGAGGCGGGCTGCACGATGTTGGGGCGTGAGCGGAAGACGGCCTAACGGTGTGCGGGACCGTAGCCCAGCTTCATGGAGACGGTTGCGAATGGTCCTCGCCGATACCCCAGGAGCAACAGTGTCCCTAATTTGCTGGGAAGTGGCGGTACGGTCCCCTACGGCACTGCGTAGGATCCTACGGTCTTGGCGTGCATCCGTGCGTCGCTGCGGTCCGGTCCCAGGTCGACGGGCACGTGCACCTTCCGCCGACCACTGGCGACAACATCGATGTACTGTGGAGACCTCACGCCCCACGTGTTGAGCAATTCGGCGGTACGTCCACCCGGCCTCCCGCATGCCCTCGCTCAAAGTCCGTCAACTGCACATACGGTTCACGTCCACGCTGTCGCGGCATGCTACCAGTGTTAAAGACTGCGATGGAGCTCCGTATGCCACGGCAAACTGGCTGACACTGACGGCTGCGGTGCACAAATGCTGCGCAGCTAGCGCCATTCGACGGCCAACACCGCGGTTCCTGGTGTGTCCGCTGTGCCGTGCGTGTGATCATTGCTTGTACAGCCCTTTCGCAGTGTCCAGAGCAAGTATGGTGGGTCTGACACACCGGTGTCAATGTGTTCTTTTTTCCATTTCCAGGAGTGTAGTTATTTGTGGTAATTACTTAGAATCTGAAATGAAATAAAGGAAGTTGTTTGAAAAAAAAAACATCACAAACGTTTTATTTTACATGGTGCCGCAAACCGCAAGTACCTATGTGTCATGTCTTGTTAGCTACATTTGGAGTTTGGGGTGATTTCATGTGGAACTCTGTAATGCAGTACTTGATGGAGGAAGAAAGAGGAATCTAAAGCATTACACACGTATTACGTAACTGAAGATGGAAAGTAGTTATCATTATCTCATGTCAGCTTATGAACTAAATTTCACACGGGCTAATGTAAACCAGAAAACAAGCAGGGAACTAACTAAACAACCATACTGGAACCTATTTGTTCACTGTTCGGCTCATGACGAAGCTATGTAACACTTCTGCTGAGGTTATAATTACGATTAATGGCCGACTGCCTAGGTCTTATGTTCTGTGAACCACGTTAGATGGACAGAAATCATACTGTTTAATTTACGCATAGAATCTGGTTTAGTTAGTAGCTTATAAGTTCATACATTAACATGTTTAATTTCTCTGCCGAAGTGTATTTCTTAGCAGCTGTAGAGTAAATCTTAATTACTAAGTTCAAGTACATCTTTGACAATTTGTACGTTTCATATTATATTATAAGATATTGACAATCATAAATGAGAATAATTTTTATCCTCCGCAGAAGACTCCAAGACGCCGATATGCAGCAGTATCAAGAGCGAGGCGTGTGCTAATAAGGCTCTAGGTGAGTATCACTTATTCGGAGACGGAATCGATACATTGTCTCGAGTAGGTAAATGCTCCTCAAGAGCATTCACTGCTGTAGTTTATGGCATCTTCGACATTAATTGCTTTCAAAAAATTGCAACTATTTCACAGTTACATTGAAAAAAAAAAATATTCCTTCAGCGTAAATATGACACTATACAAGCTGACATCTTTCAAATGCTGCCTCTGTAATATATTTAGCGGTTTACGTCAGGGTAACATTTAACTTCACATCTTTCTTATTGTTGTAGGACGAGTGACTGACCTTTGTTCCTTGTTCTTCATTGCGACTGCGCACCTATTTTTTGAGCGCCGTTCATATAATAACTGTTTCTCCGAGAAGATACACTCCGTGTGTCCACAAAGCCACCTTTATTCAGATTCACGTACGCTGTTCGTCTGAGACCCATGTAAATTCTGTCCAGTGTGTTTTCACCGTCCAGTGGCATTTTTTATATGAAAACGAACGGAGGAAGTTTAATATTTAACATCAAGTTGGTGAATTTGTCATTCCTGTCGGTGTGCTACACCGGATAAAGGAAGAAAGGGGAAGGACACTGCGTGTCATTTTCAAGGACACAATCTCGGCATTCACTATAATCGATTTTTGTGATCCACAGAAAATGCTCCTCCCGAACACGTGTCCATTTCGCTAGCTGCGGTGCGTCTTTGACGTGGAGGTAGGGGACCTGTCGAAAATTAATGTTAAGTGGTTTGTTAAAGAGCAAACTGTTATCAGGACGTTAGCCTAATGAACCCGACGGCACCTCACGGAATCGATCCCAGTCTGGTCATCTCCCCAGCCGCAGTGGCGCTTGACGGTATACTATCAATCGCATAATTGTGGCAGACTGTAGCAGTAATCAACGGAACACAGGATATCATCATGACACTTGTAAGCTTAGACCAAGACAAAATTAACTGCGCATAATTTCAGGAAATCAGCGATGAAGTTCAAAGATAAGCGAGTAATTTCCATTATTGACAAAAGCAAATGGGAAGTACAGTGAGCGAAATAATTAGAACGGATCTTTAGGCAATTTATCACCCCTGTCTTCTCTGTCGAAAAACCGGTACGGTAAATTTAAAAATATGTTGACGTCTTTTAATTCACCCTACTGCAGCACTTTCTGTTGTATTGATATTCAGTTTAACCAGTAACTGAACATCTTGAAAGTCATCGCAGGTGCTCAGCAACATTTCGAGTTTATGTACTCTGTACAGCGATCATGTCACGAATTGATAGTGCATTTAACTTCCATAAAAGAGCGGTAGAAAAAGTATATTTAGCTTTCGCAAAAAAGTAACACTAAAAACGCAAGTTTCACCGACGACGTTGCTAAAAGTGTAGAAGGTTTCTTAGAAGTATTAGATATAGTGGTCAGCATACTGAGAGTAGGATTCTGACTGAAGATGCAAGAGCTGAAGGTGCAAGCGATGAAAAGTAGAAGTAAGAATCTACTAGAGTTCCAAATATCGGAATACTTAGGAGAACTGGTGTAAGTTTTAATTACTCACGAAGAAAGGTCACAAGAAATGGTGAAAGAACGTAAGACTGTGTGTCACAGGCCAAACCACCGTTCTGTAAGGCAATAAAGGTTTGAAAATGTCAAATACTTTTCTAAATATAAGTAAGAAGATGTAGAAACTGTGCTATTGGACATCAGTGGTGAACAGATGTAAATTGTGGACAACGAGGAAAACAGCAGCAGACAAATTAGAATATTCAGAAACCTATTAGAATAAATTGACAAATAAAGTATGAGGCACAATAGTATTATACAGAGTAGCTAGAGGAACAAGTTTTCATTGAGAAGGGATGGTTTAGGGGTTGTTCTGGACCATCGTGGTGTAGCTACTGGGAGCAATCAAATATGAAAATTGCGGTTAGAGTTACTCGCTAATACATGTAAGATCGATTGATAAATATTCTGGGTGAGTGGTAGAACATGGAAGCTCCTGCTCCAGGGACACAGTAAAATACGTAGCATAGATAACCGTGATGCTAGTGGTACAATGTATGCAGAAATCGCAGGGTTGGCACGTAGCAGAACAAAAGTAACGACTACGCTAGACCAGTCGAAGAAATGAAGACCGTTTAAAAGAGCCGATGAGTTTGCAGTTTACCTCGTTAGTAGCAAATGTAGTGAAAGATATACGTGTTACAAAAACTGATTGCCCAAAATATATAAATATCTCCGGAAGGGTCTTATAGATACTAACTGCGAAGCAGTTTTCCTCTACTGATGCCTAGTCATTCTGTCTAATCTGTTTTCCTTTGTTAATGTGGGATGCTTATGGTGCGGAAAGTCCCTGCTTTGCTAAACGTTATCAGTCGGTGTCCTGGTTACTTGTAAACTTTTTTGTTTTCTTAATAATGCTGCAAATCAAATGACTGAAGGGCCAGAATCTCAGTGCCGGCACGCAGTTTTCTCCTGTACAATAGCACCAAAGTTCCTGCCAGGATTGCCGGCCGTTGTGACCGAGCGGTTCTAGGCGCTTCAGTCCGGAACTGCGCTGCTGCTACGGTGACGAGACTTAGAGCTGTCAATATGACCCTACCACAGCATCTTGAACTGCAGGAATTCAAACTACACTTTGACGACATAACGGACAGCAAGACGACGTGACGCGCAATTTGAACAACATCCCAAAGAATGGCAATTAGGAGAGTTTCACATAACTGTATGAACGTTCTGTGCCTTCTGCCCAGTTTGGGTGGGAGGAGACTAAGTAGAACACCTGAAGTATTAAAATTACTATTTAAAATTTTCTCTATTTTTATTTATTCAGTCTCGAAACTTTTAGAACCAACGGTACATATAGCTGCTCCTTTCACTGCTAAGAGCGCCGGCCGGTGTGGCCGAGTGGTTCTAGGCGCTTCAGTTTGGAACCGCGCGACCGCTACGGTCGCAGTTTCGAATCCTGCCTCGGGCATAGATGAGTGTGATGTCCTTAGGTTAGTTAGGTTTAAGTAGTTCTAAGTCTACGGGACTGATGACCTCAGATGTTACGTCCCATAGTGCCTAGAGCCATTTGAACCATTTTTTGCTGCCAGGATTAACGTCTCCATCCATCAGCAGTTTTATGCCTTCACTCCGTTAAATTTAACCGGAATTACGCTCTCATGATGGTGATAAGGAATTGTACGTCACTATCTCTCATCAGTTTGCAAGTCTAGGATTAAGAAATTTTTAAGTACTTCTGGCAACTGCGAAACCATGGCTAACAGAAGAAATACACTCCTGGAAATGGAAAAAAGAACACATTGACACCGGTGTGTCAGACCCACCATACTTGCTCCGGACACTGCGAGAGGGCTGTACAAGCAATGATCACACGCACGGCACAGCGGACACACCAGGAACCGCGGTGTTGGCCGTCGAATGGCGCTAGCTGCGCAGCATTTGTGCACCGCCGCCGTCAGTGTCAGCCAGTTTGCCGTGGCATACGGAGCTCCATCGCAGTCTTTAACACTGGTAGCATGCCGCGACAGCGTGGACGTGAACCGTATGTGCAGTTGACGGACTTTGAGCGAGGGCGTATAGTGGGCATGCGGGAGGCCGGGTGGACGTACCGCCGAATTGCTCTACACGTGGGGCGTGAGGTCTCCACAGTACATCGATGTTGTCGCCAGTGGTCGGCGGAAGGTGCACGTGCCCGTCGACCTGGGACCGGACCGCAGCGACGCACAGATGCACGCCAAGACCGTAGGATCCTACGCAGTGCCGTAGGGGACCGCACCGCCACTTCCCAGCAAATTAGGGACACTGTTGCTCCTGGGGTATCGGCGAGGACCATTCGCAACCGTCTCCATGAAGCTGGGCTACGGTCCCGCACACCGTTAGGCCGTCTTCCGCTCACGCCCCAACATCGTGCAGCCCACCTCCAGTGGTGTCGCGACAGGCGTGAATGGAGGGACGAATGGAGACGTGTCGTCTTCAGCGATGAGAGTCGCTTCTGCCTTGGTGCCAATGATGGTCGTATGCGTGTTTGGCGCCGTGCAGGTGAGCGCCACAATCAGGACTGCATACGACCGAGGCACACAGGGCCAACACCCGGCATCATGGTGTGGGGAGCGATCTCCTACACTGGCCGTACACCACTGGTGATCGTCGAGGGGACACTGAATAGTGCACGGTACATCCAAACCGTCATCGAACCCATCGTTCTACCATTCCTAGACCGGCAAGGGAACTTGCTGTTCCAACAGGACAATGCACGTCCGCATGTATCCCGTGCCACCCAACGTGCTCTAGAAGGTGTAAGTCAACTACCCTGGCCAGCAAGATCTCCGGATCTGTCCCCCATTGAGCATGTTTGGGACTGGATGAAGCGTCGTCTCACGCGGTCTGCACGTCTAGCACGAACGCTGGTCCAACTGAGGCGCCAGGTGGAAATGGCATGCCAAGCCGTTCCACAGGACTACATCCAGCATCTCTACGATCGTCTCCATGGGAGAATAGCAGCCTGCATTGCTGCGAAAGGTGGATATACACTGTACTAGTGCCGACATTGTGCATGCTCTGTTGCCTGTGTCTATGTGCCTGTGGTTCTGTCAGTGTGATCATGTGATGTATCTGACCCCAGGAATGTGTCAATAAAGTTTCCCCTTCCTGGGACAATGAATTCACGGTGTTTTTATTTCAATTTCCAGGAGTGTATTTCAGTTGATCAAATGGTTCAAATGGCTCTGAGCACTATGGGACTTAACATCTATGGTCATCAGTCCCCTAGAACTTAGAACTACTTAAACCTAACTAACCTAAGGACAGCACACAACACCCAGCCGTCACGAGGCAGAGAAAATCCCTCACCCCGCCGGGAATCGAACCCGGGAACCCGGGCGTGGGAAGCGAGAACGCTACCGCACGACCACGAGATGCGGGCTTTCAGTTGATCGATGAGGGAAGGAAGTACTGAAATGATCAGGGAAATTCAGGGGTACAAAAATACAAGTCATTTAGAAATAAAATAAATAGGAAGTGCAGGGAACCTAAAGCGAAATAGCTGCTTGAAAAATGTGAAGAAATAGAAAAAGAAGTAATGGTTGGTAGGACTGATTCAGCATACAGAAAAGTAAAAACAACCTGCGGTGAAACTAAAAACAAGGGTGGTAACATTAAGAGAGCAATGAGAATTTCACAGTTAAATACAGAGGAGAGAGCGGATACATAGAAAGAGTAGACTGAATACCTCTATGAGGGGGAGGATTTGTCTGGCGACGTGATGAAAGAACAAACAGGACTCAACAGGGAAGAGATGGGGGATCCAGTATTCGAATCCGAATTTAAAAGGCGTTTGGACGGTTTAAGATCAAATAAGATGAACCATAAAACATTCCATCAGAATTTGTAAAATGACTATGGGAAATGGCAACAAAACGAATAGTCACGTTTTCGTGTAGGATGTATGAGACTGGCGACATACCATCAGATTTTCCAAAAAATAGCATTCATACAATTCCAAAGATAGCAGGAACGAGAATCATCGCAGAATCAGCTTGCTAGCTTGTACATCCGAATTATTGATGAGAATAACATACAGAAGAATGGAAAATAAAGTTGAGGATTTGTTAGATGACGATCAGTTTGGTTTTAGGAAAGGTAAAGGCGCCAGAGAGGCAGTTTTGACGTTGCGGTTGATAATGGAAGCAACGCCAAAGAAAAATCAAGACCCATTCATAGGATTTGTCGACCTGGATAAAGTATTCGGCAATGTCAAATTGTGCAAGATGTTCGAAATTCTGAGAGATGTGGAAGTAAGCTGTAGGGAAAGACGGGAATATATATATATATATATATATATATATATATATATATATATATATATATATATATATATATATATATATATATATGAACCAAGAGGGAACCGTAAGAGTGAACGACCAGGAACGACGTGCTCGGTTTATAAAGGGCGTAAGACAGTGATGGAAATAAAAGAAAGGCTGAAGAGTATTATTAATATTCAAGGATATTAATGCTAAGATTCGTTGATGACATTGATATCCACAGTGAAAGTGAAGAAGAATTACAGGCTGTGTTGAAAGGAATAAACAGTCTAATGAGGACGGAATATTGATTGAGAATAAATCGAAGATAGGCGGAAGTAATGTGAAGTAACAGAAGTGAGAACACCGAGAAACTTAACATCAGGATTAGTTATCACGAAGTCGACGAAGTTAAGGAATTCTGCTACCTAGGCAGCAAAAGAACCCATGACGGACGGAGGAATGTGGACATAGAAAGCAGGATAGCTGCGGTATAAAAGGCCTTCCCGGCCAGAAGAAGTCTACTGGTATCACACACAGACCTTAGTTTGTGGAAGAAATGTCTGAGAATATACGTTTGGAGCACAGCATTGTATGGCAGTGAAACGAAGACTGTGGAAAAACCGAAAAAGAATAGAATCGAAGCATTAGAGATGGAGTGCCATAGAGAAATGTCGACAATTAGGTGGACTGTTAAGGTAAGGAATGAGGAGGTTCTCCACAGAATCGACGAGGAAAGGAATATATGGAAAACGCTGACAAGAAGAAGGGATAGAATGGTTGGACTTCTGTCAAGACATCAGGGAATAAATTGCATGGTACTAGAGGGAGCTGTACAGGGCAAAAACTGTAGAGAACACATCTAGCAAATAATTGAGAGCGTTGGTTGTAAGTGCTACTTTGAGCCGAAGAGATTGGCGTAGGAGAGGAATTCGTGGTGCGCCGCATCAAACCTGTCGGGTCATTGACAACTGAAAAAAAAAAAAAATAAAAAATAAAAAAAGCATGCTTCAGATAGTGATACATTTTAAACGGAATTCTGTTATTTTTAAGCAGGTAAAACATTAATCGCAGTAAGTTAGACGAAGAAAAGCATATGACTACGAGCGAATGGCTGAAGGTGCTTAGAATGTTTTTCAGGTAAAACTTTGGGTATCAACACGAGCAGTGTATATATATATATCCTTATGCAAACAGACTAAGATCAGTCTTTAGAGACGTACACAATTAAAAGTTTAGTAGTAAATTTTTTTAGTATAAGGCCGTTGACAGTTCTTTGGGGAAAAGTCGAAACGCGTCCGGTATTAAGAAAAGAAAGTTCTCTGCCATTGGCGTCATCGGATGCGGTATTGGATGGCCGTGGGATCATCAGATGCGGTATTTGAGAGCCGTGGGGCCCCGCTGTCAGTTTTAGTGACCTGTAACGGCTTTTACTCGGTCAAGTAGTTCTTCAATTGGTCTCAGGCTGAGTGCACCTGGCACCAGTCCTCCCGCCAAGAAAACCCTCCTGTTAGAACTGGAAATGTCGCATTGGGTCCTCCAAACGGCAGTCAGCGGCGCAGACCACTCAGCTATCGAAATGGACAGTCAAAATCCTAATGGACCCCTAAAAAGGAAACGGAGCACCTGCAACATTGTCGTCACATAAAAATGTATCTCTAAAATTTTGTTTACGTAGCTTTTTTTACACTCTGAATAGCAGAAGCTAAAACACACTAGATTCTGATTTTTCATCTTGAGTACACGTTAGCAAAAGAAAAGATGGATTCAAACTGAGTAATAAACGGAGGCCAGATCTTAATTCCACTAATTGCGATGAACGCCAACGTTTCGGTAGATCATACTCAAGAATGGTCCGTCGGAAAATCTGGATCACTCTGACGTGATTTTGTTGTAAAGTAGGCGTCGTTTAAAGCTATGACGCAGAGAGAGGGGCAGGATGATTTGGGCAGAGGCAGGAGGAGATACGAAGAGATGAATGGAGGTGGAGATTGACAGAGAGAGGGGCAAGTAGAAGATGGGCACACAGGAGGGAAGTGGAGATGTACTGAGAGAGAGGAGGAAGGAGGAGATGGACAGATTGAGTGTAGCAGGACAGGGTGGGCAGAGGTAGGCAGAGGAGGAGATGAGCGCAGAAATGGGGAGGGAGAGATGGGCTGGGAGATGGGGAGGAGAAGATGGACACAGAGAGGGGCAAGAAGAAGATGGGCAGAAAGATGGGCAAAGAGGAGCTGTGCAAGTCCATCGTTCTTGCTGACGTGGGACAGCAGCTGATAATGTAAATATAGAAAATGACACATCACAGCCGTATCATCAAAGGTATTTATTTCAGACGACTAGTTACGGTGCAAGAGTTACGCCATCTTCAGGTCCACTATAAAGCGAATGGATACTATTATTCCTTGGACCATGTACAGTAGAGCCCATATAATCTAGTTGCCGTGGATTGCATACATCAGAAATCTATGGTCTACAAGATGTTGCCACCACTCTGACCATATGGACATGCCGTCTCCTCCTGTCCATCTCTCTGCCCTTATCCTCTTCCCCTTCTCTCTGAACACCTCCCCCTTCCTCATTTTCTGTAGCAATATTCTCACACATCTCTCCATCTCCTCTTCGCCCCCTACCTCACCTCTTTGACCCAACTGCTCTGCTGAGTGCCGTTCATCGGCGACGAAGGTTGGGATTTGCAAACCAATATCACAACTGGACGTCGAATGAGTGGCAACAGGTGGCCTTTCCAGATAAATCACGTTTGCTGCTCCATCGGACAGATGGCATTTGGCGTGTACAGTGTGAAACGTGTGAAAGGGAACATCCTTCAACAATCGTCTGAAGGACTGAGGCCCGAGTAGGAAGCGTTATGGTTTGAGGATTGTTTTCGCGGCATTTCCTGGCTGTCTTTGTCATTCTGGAAGGCTCAGTGGATAATCGCAAGTATGAATCTATCCTTGGACATCGTGTCCAGCGCTAGAGACAGTTTGTTTTTTCTCGGCGCGATAGCATCTACCAGCAGGACAGTAAAACGTGTCACGCAGCTCACAGTGTACGTGAGTGGTTCGAAGAACACCAGGATGAGTACACAGTACTCCCCTGTTAATGAAACTTCCTGGATATAAACGCAATAGAGAAGCTAAGGGACCTACTCGACTGGGCTGCTAGCGCCATTGATCCTCAGCGAAAATACACTTCTGGAAATGGAAAAAAGAACACATTGACACCGGTGTGTCAGACCCACCATACTTGCTCCGGACACTGCGAGAGGGCTGTACAAGCAATGATCACACGCACGGCACAGCGGACACACCAGAAACCGCGGTGTTGGCCGTCGAATGGCGCTAGCTGCACAGCATTTGTGCACCGCCGCCGTCAGTGTCAGCCAGTTTGCCGTGGCATACGGAGCTCCATCGCAGTCTTTAACACTGGTAGCATGCCGCGACAGCGTGGACGTGAACCGTATGTGCAGTTGACGGACTTTGAGCGAGGGCGTATAGTGGGCATGCGGGAGGCCGGGTGGACGTACCGCCGAATTGCTCAACACGTGGGGCGTGAGGTCTCCACAGTACATCGATGTTGTCGCCAGTGGTCGGCGGAAGATGCACGTGCCCGTTGACCTGGGACCGGACCGCAGCGACGCACGGATGCACGCCAAGACCGTAGGATCCTACGCAGTGCCGTAGGGGACCGCACCGCCACTTCCCAGCAAATTAGGGACACTGTTGCTCCTGGGGTATCGGCGAGGACCATTCGCAACCGTCTCCATGAAGCTGGGCTACGGTCCCGCACACCGTTAGGCCGTCTTCCGCTCACGCCCCAACATCGTGCAGCCCGCCTCCAGTGGTGTCGCGACAGGCGTGAATGGAGGGACGAATGGAGACGTGTCGTCTTCAGCGATGAGAGTCGCTTCTGCCTTGGTGCCAATGATGGTCGTATGCGTGTTTGGCGCCGTGCAGGTGAGCGCCACAATCAGGACTGCATACGACCGAGGCACACAGGACCAACACCCGGCATCATGGTGTGGGGAGCGATCTCCTACACTGACCGTACACCACTGGTGATCGTCGAGGGGACACTGAATAGTGCACGGTTCATCCAAACCGTCATCGAACCCATCGTTCTACCATTCCTAGATCGGCAAGGGAACTTGCTGTTCCAACAGAACAATGCACGTCCGCATGTATCCCGTGCCACCCAACGTGCTCTAGAAGGTGTAAGTCAACTACCCTGGCCAGCAAGATCTCCGGATCTGTCCCCCATTGAGCATGTTTGGGACTGGATGAAGCGTCGTCTCACGCGGTCTGCACGTACAGCACGAACGCTGGTTCAACTGAGGCGCCAGGTGGAAATGGCATGGCAAGCCGTTCCACAGGACTACATCCAGCATCTCTACGATCGTCTCCATGGGAGAATAGCAGCCTGCATTGCTGCGAAAGGTGGATATACACTGTACTAGTGCCGACATTGTGCATGCTCTGTTGCTTGTGTCTATGTGCCTGTGGTTCTTTCAGTGTGATCATGTGATGTATCTGACCCCAGGAATGTGCCAATAAAGTTTCCCCTTCCTGGGACAATGAATTCACGGTGTTCTTATTTCAATTTCCAGGAGTGTAGCTAGCGCTGCTGGCCACGACAGTGGAGTCAACATGGCTCCACAACCCTGTCAGTAACTTCCAGAACCTCCTGCACTACTCTTAGTGATCCGCACTGAAAAACGTGATTATTAAAGCCTTTCACAGCTTGTCACGTTCATGTTGCAGGAGAGCGTATATCTTCATGATGGCTATCCGTCTTCCGAGATAACAGCTTCCGTATTCACGGGGCTGCACACTCACGTTTCTGATTTGTCGAACTCTCGGCACCTTATTACACCTTGACTGGTCAGTAAAACACCCGGTCTCTAACATAATAGAAAATGGCTGGGTCTGGTCATTTTTAGAACAGGTAGGGGGGGGGGGGGAGGTGAAAGGGTGAAACGTAGCAACCAAGATCACCACAATATAATGACATGAGCGGCTTCAGCTGGACATGGCATACCTGAAAACAGTTTTAGGCTCTATTTCTCGTCGAACTGAGACCATTAGCGTGGATACAGACGATGCTAGCCTACTGTGTGTTAGCGTAATCTGTCCTGGTGTCGACTAATTTTTTGTCCCGTGTGCTTATTTCTGTTAGACGGTTTTCATTTAGTCAGTCATCTTGAAAATAAAGAAAACAATTCTGATGGTGCCTGCAGATAGGATGGAGATCAGCCTGACGCAGGCGAATGATGGGCCAGAGGCTGGTCCCAGCTCAGAGCGCACCAACTGCAGCTGCCTGCCCGGCTGCTCCGAGATCAGCTACAGCAGCAGCACATTCTCTAGCAGACTCTGGGTCCACCACCTGCGATCCGAGTACACCGCCAACGCCAGCAACGTCTCCCATGTCATGTGAGTCTGATCGCGCCTATCGTCCCCTGATTCGCTATTATTGTGCATTACTAACTCTCGTCTGTGTCGTTTGAATTTGTTTTCAGAGAGAACTTGGCAGTGGTACACATCTTCTTCACCGAGTCTCAGTTCACATCCATGCTGAAAGCAGAACTGTTCGGATTCACAGAGTTCCTTTGTAAGTAACAGTACACACGCATTCTTACTGCTGGAATACTGACCATAAATGTTGTGTGTGGCCAAAGCCTTTCTGATCAAATCACAACTTTCATGGAGAGGGAGATAAACCTAGTGTCTTTTGGCACGGCGTCCTTTTCGGGAACAGTCGCGAGGGCTCCTGCAGGACTGTATTTATACTCTAATGACATACCTAAGAATTATGTTTCGTTGTACAAAGACAACCTGGAAAATCCACTAGCAGAATTTAGGCGAAATTAATGCTTACCTGGGAGAATAATGCTGTTGGTATATACAGCAAGTTTGCCACAATTTACGGCAGTGTTGAGCTGAACTGAGTTTTTAGTGACAGGAAGTAGAAGAGAAGTCGAGCTGAGTATTACTTATTGATACTTTCATTTGCGGAAGGCTCAATAATCACGAACGCTACAGCGGAGAGTCCGCCGTGGCTGCAGGACCACCAGCTTGGAAGGCGATGTGGGGCACCACAGACCCCCAGTAGTGGCCCCAGACACCTCTATGTAACTGAGACCGTGATAAGGACTACGGTCCAATCACAACTTCGCCAGTATCTTAAATATGACAGGCAACACAATATGTGAGATTTGAGATGAATATCGAATGATAAGACAACCCTATATCAAGAATATTCTGAATGAATTTTACGTTTAAAATTCCATGAACGCAATATTGACAAAACTGTATACCACCGCCCCCCCCCCCCCCCCCCCGAAAAAAAGGAACACCCACTAAAATCTACAGTTTCTCACTTTAAAAAAATTGCAAAACTTATTCCAAATCCTACATTACACGAAAGTTTAAACTTTTAATCATGTGATGGTACGAACTCAAATTTTGATACTTAATGTAACTGCTTAACTTCCGCTTTTAACAGGCCTCCGCCATAAAATGAAATGAATACCCTTAGCTGCTTACAAGCGTTGATATGGGTCAACGGGGACAGTTGAAAATGTGTGCACCGACCGGGAGTCGAACCCGGGATCCCCTGCTTACATGGCAGACGCTCTAACCATCTTTTTTTTTTCATTTGTTCGATATAATTAGTTGCGTTTGGTCTGGGCGGACGTCACAAAACATCCGTTCAAGTTGATCATTGGTTCCTATACTCAGTTTTTTTTATTACAGAGGGCACGCAGCCCTCTGACCGAACACGCTGAGCAACCTTGCCGGCATCCATTGAGCCACTGACGACTCAGAGGATAGTGCGATTTCAGGGACTTATCTCTGGCACGCCGCCCGTGAGACTCACATTCGCAACTTATTGTTCCGCACTATACTGCCCATTATACTCATTACTCGCGCCTTTATTGCCGATTCCCGTAAGAGTTCGGGCACTGATCGTGATCTGCACAAAAGAAGATGGTCAAATGGCCGGTATATATATATATATATATATATATATATATATATATATATATATATATATATATATATATATATATATATATATATGAAGATGGTATCTGTTCTTTCGGACATGTCCCAAAAAACAGATACCATCTTCATATATAAGAAATGTAGTGAGTTTATAATTTACTTAGTTTTTTCTCGTCAACGAGACTCACTCCACAATAACAAATTATACCACATGTAACAACTAATAACCCTGGTCACCAATCACCACCGGATACAACGCACGTAACACACAACTTCCAGCGCTCAACGCATCATTTGAACTGTCGGTGTTATTCGCGACGCTCTTTAGTCCTTCACGTCAAAGCATCACCGTGCGGAGTGGCCGCGTGGTTTGAGGCGTTATGTCACGGACTGCGGGGCCCCTCCCGCCGGAGGTTCGAGTTCTCCGCCGGGCATGGATGTATGCGTTGTTCTTTGCATAAGTTAGTTTAAGTTAATTTAAGTAGTATCTAAGTCTAGGGAACGATGACCTAAGCAGTTTGGTCCCTTAGGAATTCACACACATTTGAATATTTTGCCAAAGCATCAGCTGCCCAAGCAAGTTATTTCCCGCGCAGCCGAATTGAAATAGCCTAGCGCAGCTTAACATAGATTCATTCTAAAGCAGACCAGCATAACAGGCCTAGATTTCCATAGGTATGACGTAGTGCAAGATAACTAATAACTATACTCCTCTAAGGGACCGTAGTGCACCACATCTAACTTTAGAAATACGATGCAACCCTAATGGGCGCAAAAAGAACTTCTTGTACCAGTGCTTATAATAAAATTAAATACAACACTGACATCCAATATAGCAAGGCCGCGCAGATTGCGCTTTGTAACACTTAAGAAGAGCGTCAGCTTTTTGCTCACAAGCAATGTAGCCGACTCTAAACGCACTTCCTGGCATTTTCCACCAGAATTCACAATGCTTCTGATACTTTCGCAGGCACTACCTCTAACGGCGAAAACCCTCCGCTTTTATAGCGCATGCGGTGTCCAACAATTGAATGACAGCAAGAATCCCCACACAAAAGTCCGTTTAATTTGTGGCGTCTGCTGTTCACACATTTCCACAGAATTTCAGTCCTCGTCGTTCCACAGGCAATAGCACCTCTTTTGGCTGTAAGAGTCTTTCTCTAAACCAATAGTGAACATATGCGTTACGCATGTTTCCGGAAGCGATATGATATTTGGTGATAAATAAGAATTTTTGCAGCCAAGATTGCGTGTTGAAATATTTTTATTTCCCAGTGACGGGTTTACACAGAGTCTAGCTGTCATCTTCCGATCTTCTGGAAATAAAATTACTGTGCATATTGCGCTATGGCTTAAAAATAAAAAAAAAAAAATATTCCACACAGTAGAAACCAGACACCCGTCAAACTACTGCAGCTCGTTAATTTATACAAGTCACACGACAAAATATACAAACCTAACTTTGTTGCACCTGAATATGACCACACAATTTTGAGATTGTGTGTATTGTCTATTGAACCGGGCACCTAGAGACGACGGAGTGGGTTCGTCCCGCCTTAGCCCTTTAGTGGTTTACAACCCGACAACAGGCCACAGCAGCCCACCCACCCCACCGCCTCCCAACAAAGAACCCAGGGTTATTGTGCGGTTCAGCCCCCAGTGGACCTCCTCAGGAACGTCACATACCAGACGAGTGTACCCCATCTGTTTGCGTGGTAGAGTAATTATGTTGTACGCGTACGTGGAGACAGTGTTTACGCAGCAATCTCCGATATAGTGTAACTGAGGTGGTATAAGGGGAACCAGCCCGCATTCGCCGACGCAGATGGGAAACCGCCTTAAAAACCATCCACAGGCTGGCTGCCACACCGGACCTCGACACTAATCCGCCGGGCGGATTCGTGCCGGGGACCGGCACGCCTTGCCGCTCGGGAAGCAGAACTGTAGACCGCGCGGCCAGGCGGGCGGGTTATTATGGGTTTACTTTAACACCTCTGTTATTACAAAGAAACCGATTTAATTTGGGCACGGATTAAAGGTAGATGGTAGAACAGAGCAAAAATTCAAGATAACGGACGCCTGATCACGAAGCAAAAGACATAATCTTCCCTTCAGCGTGGGCAGACTGTGTGCAGCACGTTGAAAAGCTTCAGAATGAAGACTTTGTAGTGACGTAAAGATGGATACAAGCCTTGAAGCTATCATTGTAAATTTGAAATCATGTAATTTGGGCACAGAGTAGACAGCAATGAGGATGGTAGCATGAAGCAGACTTTGGTACAAATTAAGATAATAGTAAGTCTTCGTTTTAAAGACTTACGGTTTAAAAAAAAGTTTCTTATGTCAACATATAGGTTGCATAAATAGTGTGTGAGAACTTCCTAGCTTTCATTGATTGGAAATTTACCCAAAGTGGTGTGCAGATATTAAACATTCATGTGTGACTAATTATAATTTTTAACGTGTTTCCCAAGGAGAAGAAGCTAGCTAGCCAAGTAATTGAGAAATTTAAGTCTTAAGCGGGCGGATAAATTCGTGAAATACTCAGATAGTTCGACAGGTTACCCCCTGTCAAGGCACAAATTGGAAAACGTCTTAAAATGACAACCTGTCGTGATGTCGATCGTTACCGACGTTATCGGGCAGCAGTGCCTCTAGTTGTTCAAATAAGATGGATGATTGTTTCCCTGTTCCATGGATTATAAATGCAATCTGTCACTGTTATGTCTAACGAGCTAGTTTACACTGTAATTCTGGTTGAGAGTAAAAATATGACAATGTACTGAGCATTTAGACAGTAGTCTTTTGCATTAGTCTCTGTAGTTACTAGCCGGCTGGTGTGGCCGAGCGGTTCTAGGCGCTTCAGTGTGGAACCGCGCGACCGCTACGGTCTTAGGTTTGAATCCTTCCTCGGGCATGGATGTGTGTGATGTCCTTAGGTTAGTTAGGTTTAAGTAGTTCTAAGTTCTAGGGGACTGATGACCTCAGATGTTAAGTCCCATAGTGCTCAGAGCCAATTTTTTTTGTAGTTACTACCTCTAATTCTTTCTTACTCACAGTGATTTACGCTTAACTAGTAACTACAGTCAACACACCCACACACATGCATTATAAAATTATTCATTTTCTTAATGCTCTATGGAGTACAAGCAGTTGTCAAGCAAGTATAATGAATTCGGTTTGTGTTTGAAGTTACTTTGTTGTGTATTATATATTTAGTTATAACACAGTCCAGTGAGTACTAAAATGGCAAATGTGGTAGTTGATTTCGGTGATCTTGTTGTTAGACAAGCGCCTTTTTAAGAAAAATTAACTCTCACCCGACTTGATGCGGAAGCTATGAAGCAGTGGACGCAGAGTCGTCAGCACGTCTCTAGTGTAGATGATGGATCTAAATCCTTTTTAAAATTTATTTTTCTCCTCATAGACTTGAAAGTATAATACAATGTACCGTGGGCACATAAATCTGACTATTGTCTGCAGCAACACGGTCTGGCAATCCAGATATTGCCCGCTCTCTGCCGTTATGTTTACGCAAACCTCCTCCCTTCACGCTTCCCTATCGCTCTGCTTCTTTGCAGGAACAGCTTCCCTTGTGCTAAGAACTGTAGTATAGTTGAGACGGCGTGAGAAGACCCCTGACTCCCAGCAGTGCTATAGCAGCTTTCAACTGTGACGCGCTAACTACTGCAGGCGGAAACGGTAGACGTCTACAGAGCTGTGAAAACACTGATGTGTTGCCATACAGACGTATACAATATTGTGTTACGTTATTGGTTGAGGTGCGCTCGCGAAGTTGCCGCGCCGCGCGGGGTAACCGAACGGTCTGGAGCTCCTTGTCACGGTTCGCGCGGACCTCCCTCCCGCCCCCATCGCAGGCATGGGTGTGTGTGTTGTCCTTACCGTAAGTTACTTTAAGTTAGATTAAGTTAGATTCGTTGTGAAACAAATCTCTTCCACAGCAAGCTCTTTGCTTTCCATGTTTTGAGAGCTGTTAGTACTGACAAAAAAAAAAAAAAAAAAAAAAAAAAGTCCACTTAACGTGGGCTCAAGTTCATACCTTTGCATACCTATGAGCATTTGTACATCACCGCTACTATGAAACACGTCTCTTCTACTACACAAGCGCTCATATCTGTTATGGTATGCATTGTAAAGCCCATGTTTACGAGATATTTTGCTTTGAATGCTCGTTTCTGCCATATCCCTGAATACTGTCCATTCCTCCTTGGACACCCTGTATAAAGAAACCACTTACATAGGGAGAAAAGCAATAGATTAAAAACCAAGGCACCCAAACTGAAGTTACACATTGATCTGGTTGTACGCTGCCTCGTAATATTAACTGAACATTCAGTAAAACTTTTTTCCAAGGTCACAGATTTTCAGTAAGCGTTTGACGTGACTAATCCTTCAGGGCAATAAAACTTAGTGGTTATCAAAAGATATGTAAAACTTACGTTACTATGAGTTGTCAATAATCGTATCATATGAGCAGTAAAAGAAAAAAAAAAAAAGAGTCGTATAGCATTGTTGGCTGAGAGATTACAAATAGTAGGTTGTTCTGCTTAACAGGAAAAAGTTCCTTCTTTCGCGAACAATGATCGCTTTTATAGTGATTTGTGAGAGTGGTGTCGTAAGTGACTGCCTCGTGTGCAGATGACTGTAACGGATGTGAGTATAGCATTGCAGTGCATAGCGGACGGATGTCATCCAGCAATATGTCATGGCTTCATTGACTGAGAAATTGCGGAGAGGTTTGGAATTTAATCCAATTTGGTGATCAGGAAAGGTATGCCACCATCTCTCGTCCTGTTGCTGGCGAAATACTGGCTGTGAAAATCTCTTCCACCACTAGGATTCGAACCTGTTACATCCGAGCCTCCGGACAGGTGTGCATTAGCGACCTCGGCTACATTCTTTTTCTCCCCCCCCCCTCCTCCCCGTTCCGTTATAGCCCTCCAATTCGCTCATATTTAGTTGCCTTCAGGCCTGCCTTCTGTCACTTTAATCCTGTTAGTTAAAACATAATAACTACTTTGGAAAATGGAAGAAAATTACTAACACAACTATCTAGTTTGATGTGACTTCTTCTCTTTTGTTATGTATTTAAATTAAATTTCATCTTAATTCTGAGTTAAATAACAAGTAAAAATTTTCATTTCGTGGAACCGAAAAAGAAAAGTAATAATTCTGTAAAGCCTCTTTTGATGGTTGTATATTCCTTCATTCGTAAAATGTAAAATATCTTTTCGACCCAAAAATTAAATGTGCAGTACTTGATAAGCGCAAAGAATTCTGATATTTTGTCTAAATCCAATGGGTTGTCATCTATAGAGACTGAGGTTCTTGTTCCTTTTTCAGGAAAATAAGATAAATTAATGAAATAAATTTTTATTTTTACTATCTGTATCCTGCTTCGAGATCGTAAGCTACATTTAAAATAAAGGTAACATAAAGAGTAAAAGTATTAATCCTATTTACAAAATAAAAGTAGAGGATGTAGCAATCTATGTACTGGTCTTATTATCTCAGATGGAATTTGCAAAATTGTTTTGATAATTTCATTTGTTCTACAGTTCATGGTGTTATGCTGTCTGTTTAAATTCCGTTGATCTCGGTGTTGGTTTCGGAGGAAGGTTACTAAACAGTTGCTTTAACCATAATGCCATCGATGGAATACCATGTTCAGAAGATAAGTGTTTAGCTAGCATGTACATGATTGATCTTCTAATGTTTTCATGGGGCATATATTTTCTGATGCGTTTTTGAGTATAATGCAGGAAGATAATGCCTACTTAGCACAATAATTCGAGGACATGTCTGATGTCTGATATTATGTACGCCATGTAACCGCTCTTTAAAGAGTAGTTATACAGAAACGAGTATTAGATTAAATTCTGTAATACGAAATGTTCTAAGAGCCAAAAAACGGCAGTAGTATTTCGAAGTAATAGTTAGTTAAAATTTTACAAAGAGATATTCGAAATAGAGTAAAGCAAAGTAGTACAAAGCGAATCCAAGGAGGACATAACAGAGCTGCCTTTTGTTTTGAATGTAATATATAAACCAATGCGCAGCATTGTTAGGTCTCTTTAGATTTGTTTTCAGCAGTGGTGACTGTGTTCGCAGTTCTTCCGTGGTAGTCGGGATTTTGGGATTAGAAGCCTAATTAAAATGCATTCTTAGAACTGGATTAGACATTGGAGTGGTGGAGAACAGATTATTTTGGGATAAATTCAGAGACGAAGTCAATTAGAGGTGATTGGGTGTATGAACATTGATATTCAAGTGGATTGTACGTGTTAAACGAAACGCTACGATCGTATACTTACGATTGTGAAGAGATTTATTGACAATACGGAAACTTTTATGTTGAATTAGGACTTTATTCGCTGTATGTGAATTATTAAATAGTATTGGGACCGAAAATAGTTTGGACCTTATTACACTAGTATCTTTGCGCTCGTTGTCAAGGTGATTCCGCTAATAAACGAGTAGCGAAAATAGTGCCCGTTAAAAGACTAAACTTGTACTGAACAGACATTGAAAGGATTCGAACTCATAATTAATATCGTGTCGTGAGAAGCTTAGACATTGGAAGACCCAGAGACATATTTATAATTTATCGGACATTACTGGCAAAGGACAGTTTCATGGGAAAGCATATCTTTGGTGATAGGTACACGAAGGAATGTAGTAATGACTGACTGTTATCATACCGAAACAATACACACTAGGCTCAGCTCTTCTTTCATTGATCCCCCAGTGCCATCTCTCATTAATTTAAGAAATTATTGTGTCAATAAAACAGAAATATACGAGACATTCCCAGTATTTACTAAATTCCATAATCAGGTAGTACATAGACAATAATATCTGTGAAAGAAGATGATAATCCTTTTTACAAACACATTTAATAGGATTCAACAAAGGCATACAGACTGCTAAAGTAACTAAATCAAATTACTCAGGGAAACAAATTAGTAAAAATAGACTGGAACTCAGCTGATATCTTACTCCAGAGTAATAAAAAAAACTGTCTTTGGATCCTTCGTGATCGAAAGTGTATGAAATATCTCTGGAAAAACGTGATCTAGTTTCAACTGCTAGTTCACACGACTAGATTCACAACGTGATTCAGAGATGTTTTATGCCCGACCCACACGGCAGAGAATGGTTCTTAACTAGCCGGGACAATATATACACGAACTTTTGAGATCAGCTCCGCTGCAGGTGGGGGGTGGGGGAAAGGTGAGGGGGGGGGGGGACGGCAAAGCGATATCTGAGCAGTCGCGACGACGGTGGGTGTGCGGGCCTAGCCAGCAAGCCCCAACGTTGACGATGTGGCATGTTGGCTTTTCTTCTGAGAAGACGTCATGTGCAGGATGTGGCAACGCAGTATTCGATTGTAAAGACTTTGCTGACTGGGGCGGCTTAGTATCACTGATGCCACGGCCACTGCTACCAACAGCTGCCTCTGTGTTCCAGCGAACACGGGAGGCCTCCTGGGGCTGTTCATGGGCTTCAGCTTCATGAGCGTCGCAGAGGCGGTGTACTTCCTGACGCTGCGGCTGTGGTGCGTCGCCTTTCGTGCGAGCCACGGCGGCCACGTCGACGCCGGTGCCGACGGCAGACACTTCGAAGTGCGGCCATACAAAAAGACAGTGGCGCCGTATCCCTTCATGAAGTAGCCTACTGAATGGTGCCTCTCATTGTAAAATAATGTAATAAATGTTAAGTTTATGGTGAGGAACTATTTCATTTCTTGATGCACTGGTGTTTCATACATGATGCATTGTTGTACAAACAACCATGTTCTATAACTGATTGTAAGTGTCGGTGGACAAATTGTTTCTTCTCTTAGATAATTTTCTTTCCATGCCGCTCGGAACCCAGGACCTGGCAGATCTTTCAGATGAACAAGCGTGTAGTGGACCTGTTTCAATAAAAAAGAAGAAACTAGACGATGTAAAGAAAACGAGCAGAAACTATTTTATAACAGTATTCACTGGTGGCCAGCGAAGGATGGACAAGATAAATTTGATTCAAGTACACTCACCATTGCCTGGTATGATCTATGGTTGTATTTTGGATACATTATGAAAGAACTTCATAACACATTCTTTTATTGCTATAGTAAATACGAATAATACAAAAGGCGCATATCACATTTTGCCCGCTACAAACAGAACTCTAGTTGCCTCATCAGTATCATCAGGTTTGAAAAAGAGTCATCTCCAGTACATTTGAAGTGGATTACTGACCTCACCCAACGGTTATAGTATGTTGTAATGCTGTATATTATTTTCCGCTGGGGCCAGTTGCTACATAGCAACTACGCTACACCATGTTTAAGCCCATTGTGTAGTAAAACGCTTTTCTGTTCTCCTGAAAAATTTACGTTCTGGGACATGACACCTTTTCCATTCACCGATTCAGCTATAATTTATCAGTGATATCCGTTAAATAGTATCCACCACGCCAGACTGAAAAGTTCGTTCCATCGTGATTCAATGAACATATTACAGGGCTATTACAAATGATTGAAGCGATTTCATAAATTCACTGTAGCTCCATTCATTGACATATGGTCACGACACACTACAGATACGTAGAAAAACTCATAAAGTTTTGTTCGGCTGGAGCCGCACTTCAGGTTTCTGCCACCAGAACGCTCGAGAGCGCAGTGAACTAAATTGGCGACAGGAGCTGAGAAAGCGTATGTCGTGCTTGAAATGCACTCACATCAGTCAGTCATAACAGTGCAACGACACTTCAGGACGAAGTTCAACAAAGATCCACCAACTGCTAACTCCATTCGGCGGTATGCGCAGTTTAAAGCTTCTGGATGCCTCTGTAAGGGGAAATCAACGGGTCAGCCTGCAGTGAGCGAAGAAACGGTTGAACGTGTGGGGGCAAGTTTCACGCGTAGCCCGCGGAAGTCGACGAATAAAGCAAGCAGGTAGCTAAACGTACCACAGCCGACGGTTTGGAAAATCTTACGGAAAAGGTTAAAGCAGAAGCCTTACCGTTTACAATTGCTACAAGCCCTGACACCCGATGTCAAAGTCAAACGCTTTGAATTTTCGGCGTGGTTGCAACAGCTCACGGAAGAGGATTCGTTCAGTGCGAAACTTGTTTTCAGTGATGAAGCAACATTTTTTCTTAATGGTGAAGTGAACAGACACAATGTGCGAATCTGGGCGGTAGAGAATCCTCACGCATTCGTGCAGCAAATTCGCAGTTCACCAAAAGTTAACGTGTTTTGTGCAATCTCGCGGTTTAAAGTTTACGGCCCCTTTTTCTTCTGCGAAAAAAACGTTACAGGACACGTGTATCTGGACATGTTGGAAAATTGGCTCATGCCACAACTGGAGACCGACAGCGCCGACTTCATCTTTCAACAGGATGGTGCTCCACCGCACTTCCATCATGATGTTCGGCATGTCTTAAACAGGAGATTGGAAAACCGATGCATCGGTCGTGGTGGAGATCATGATCAGCAATTCATGTCATGGCCTCCATGCTCTCCCGACCTAACCCCATGCGATTTCTTTCTGTGGGCTTGTGTGAAAGATTCAGTGTTTAAACCTCCTCTACCAAGAAACGTGCCAGAACTGCGAGCTCGCATCAACGATGCTTTCGAACTCATTGATGGGGACATGCTGCACCGAGTGTGGGAGGAACTTGATTATCGGCTTGGTGTCTGCCGAATCACTAAAGGGGCACATATCGAACATTTGTGAATGCCTAAAAAAACTTTTTGAGTTTTTGTATGTGTGTGCAAAGCATTGTGAAAATATCTCAAATAATAAAGTTATTGTAGAGCTGTGAAATCGCTTCAATCATTTGTAATAACCCTGTATAGTAATACTCATTTTAGTGACAATGAGTGTAAGTCATCTGAGCAACGATTACCTGTCCAGAACGTGCTAGTGAGAACGGGAGTACACACTGTTGTCCATTAAATTTACGGTGCCATGACGGCAGCAGGCAGGAAACGTCTAACTGACGTTCTCGCACATGCAAATGATTGACATTTCAGCGCAACCACGGAGGAAATAACGCCACGTACATTTTGTGCATAAAGCAAGATCGCACAGCGGGTTTTGTGAGAGGATAGTATTATCCTTCGTGAAAGAAGGAGAAACCTATATCTGTACGTGCGGGAATTCGACAGCAGCAGGTCTGTCACCAAATGAGACGGCGGTTTATCTTTCTGCAATATTGCCGTTTATGTTGGTCGGAGCCTACGTCTGTCGTAGGAATATGCAGTCGATGAGCTCAATAGATAAACGCCGCCAGCGACTAGCACTCGACAGGACAGATGTACGGTTGCTTGCGTGAGCACGATATGACTTCGTCATGGGCCTCTTTGCAGCAAGAGGAATATCCACAAAGTAGGCGATCGACGTCTTGAGTTCCACTGTCTGGCTGCACTGTGCCCACTGTTACGGCTTACTTTGATACTGATAGACAGACTTACTAGTAACAGTGGGCACTAGCCGGCCACTGTGGCCGAGCGGTTCTAGGCGCTTCAGTCCAGAACCGCGCTGTTGCTACGGTCGCAGGTTCGAATCCTGCCTCGGGCATGGATGTGTGTGATGTGCTTAGGTTAGTTAGGTTTAATTAAAGTTCTAGGGGATTGATGACCTCAGAAGTTAAATCCCATAGTGTTCAGAGCCATTTGAACTATTTTGAACATTGGGCACTGGTCTGGCATCACGTTCTCCCCTCACACGTCTCTCTGCTCTGTGTGCAGCATTCCAGTGTGTGTAAGGGGTCTAATGGGAGCACCCACGGCCAGACTACCATACAGCTGCCAATACATTTATGACCTGTGAAGTCCTGTAGCTGTGCCGTACGTTCGTGGTCTACTCGACATTATCTTTCAGCACGATAATGTAAGACTGTATGTTTTTTGTATTCTTCCGACCTACCTCCACAAAGAGCATTTTCGACAGTTGCCCTGGATAGGATATTCTCCAGATCTCTCAACCACTAAAAACATATGGTCACAGGTTTATGAGACACTGGCGTGCCACCACTGACCAACCAACCAGGTTACAGCTGTCGTTGGTACCAGAGGCTTGTACCACATTCTGCACACTGTATACTGCTGTAGCACACCAACTGTACTGCATCAGAAATGCGCAGGGCAGGAATTTGTTTGCAGTAGCACCAGCTGCAGGCAGGCATGGGAGTTATGCTTAAAATAATATAACACAACCGTTGCAATACTGGAAGGCGAGCTGGTCTGGAAAGATGTAGAAGCAGTTGACACAGCAGTTGTAAGTAGGCTGTTCAGGTTTTTTTTATTGGTAACGCCACGTAGCGCTCTGTATGAAAATCACTGGCTGTGCTGTGTGCAGTCTGTGGCTGGTTGGCATTGTTGTAATACTCGCCATTGTAGTGTTGGGCTGTTGGCTGTTAACAGCGCGTATCGTTGCGCAGTTGGAGGTGAGCCGCCAGCAGTGGTGGATGTGGGGAGAGAAATGGCGGAATTTTGAGAGCGGATGATCTGGACGTGTGTCCATCAGAAACAGTACATTTGTAAGAATGGATGTCATGAATTGCTATATATATATTATGACTTTTGAACACTATTAAGATAAATACATTGTTTGTTCTCTATCAAAATCTTTCATTTGCTAACTATGCCTATCAGTAGTTAGTGCCTTCAGTAGTTTGAATCTTTTATTTAGCTGGCTGTAGTGGCGCTCGCTGTATTGCAGTAGTTAGAGTAACGAAGGTTTTTGTGAGGTAAGTGATTTGTGAAAGGTATAGGTTAGTTAGTCAGGGCCATTCTTTTGTAGGGATTATTGAAACTCAGATTGCGTTGCGCTAAAAAATATTGTGTGTCAGTTTAGTGTTGATCAGAATAGGCAGAGAGCGAAATGTCTAAGTACGTTCAGCTCTGCTCAGCTGTTTTAAAATCAAATAATGTAATAGGTTTATCAGCACAGTAATTCATTAATTTTTCTAAGGGGACGTTTCACAGTACCGAAACGGAAGAGGGCGGAAGCCTTTCTATACTGGCGGCCAACAGAATGTTTAGTATACGTGAGCAATGTACAGTAAATCCCAAGCAAATGCAGATGGAAGCTTGTAAATACCTAGCCATTGTAAACTTAAGTCACTTCCATTAGTATAACATCTCTATCACCACAGGGCTGTGAAGCCTCAGAGCCATCATGAATGCTGTTCATGCACCACAGTTTGAATCTGCATGAACTTAGTCCATCCTGAAACTTTCCTCAAGCACCAGCCCTGGGAAGCAGCTTGCTGGGCGTCAACACGGGGCAGTGGGTCATTGCCGTCGTGTCACGTGCCTAACGTCTACTGAGCAGCGCAGGGTGCGTCAGATGTGCCACAACGCACGCGCGGCCTCTCAGCTAGTCGAGGCCGCTGAGCCCTGGAGTCGCTGCCGACGGAGGCTGTTGCGCCATGAGACACTGTCCGGCTGACGCTGCACTCTGTCAGCATTGCGGAGCGGCAATGTACAGGAGGCCGCTGGGTGGCTCAGTCACGCTGCCACTTCCTGTGGTGAGCCAGGGGGGGGGGGGGGGGGCAGCCGTTTACCCTTAATAAAGCAATTTACATTTTCTGACTGTTTGATTGGCACCACACGGCGTCTCCCTGCATCGCAAACGCACCTTCTACGAGGGCTATTCGGAAAGTGAGGAACGATCAGTCGCGAAATCGAAACCACAGTGAAAATCCGACGAGACATTTCACAGACGTTTTAGGCAGTGTCGCAAGAATGGCCGTCAATCGCATCAAGACGCTCTTTTCAGTTGTGAGCGCACTGTGAGCGAGTAAAGATGCCTAGAACAACAATGTCTCCCGCCAAGTGGGAGGGCCCGCTGAGAAGCTTCGCTAAGAAGAGCTTTGAAGACTCCTCGTACTTTATTTCGTCTGTATGCTATAATTACGTCTAAATTCAATCTTCATTTCACAGGCTGACGCAACACTAATGGCAGTTTAGTGCAAAAATATTTTCACGATAGAGTTCTAGGCTGGATGTCTACATTCGAAAGCCGTCATGCTCGAGAGTCAGCCCCTGTTCTCTGGATTTCGCAGCGACTGCTTGTAATTTACGGTGTATACTCATGTGACAATAGCTCGCGCAGCATACGGCGTGAGGATCTTCGAAGCGTATAAACTAGCACCATTATTGAAATATTCTAGAAAATCCAACTGAGTTATACACAAACGTTACCTGAGGAGGAAGGTTTGTTGTAATGAAAAAAAGAACTTGAAAACAGATAGTTTCAGTCATAATTGTGAAATTATTCAATGGATACCTCTTACATTGTATCCGCCTTCTAAAGAGAAACGACTGCAAAAACTTACCCTACAGTCAGGAAGCTATAGTATACTGCGCGTCTCCGATACGAGCAAATGGCTCAAATGGCTCTAAGCACTATGGGACTTAACTTATGAGGTCATCAGTCCGCTAGACTTAGAACTACTGGTACTTAAACCTAACTGACCTAAGGACGTCACACACATCCATGCCCGAGGTAGGATTCGAACCTGCGACCGCAGCAGCAGCGCGGTTCTGCACTGAAGCGCCTAGAACCACTCGGCCACAGTGGCAAGCCCGATAAGTGCTGTCAGGTTTCATATACAGACAGCATTTCGGGACTTTCACCATAGTGTAAAACATGTTTATGGAAGTTGAGGCATCAGGAAACTCGATAAACAAATTATTCGACATTACACAGTTATCAAAATGTGTATGCGCTAAAAATACACTAAGGGAAAAAACTGCAACGCCAAGAAGGTGTTGTTCGACGTAACAGAAAGTTGATAGGCATGTTTCTGCATCTGAAAGATGATGACTACTCAACTTTCGCGCCGGTCGCATAACAGTGGCGATAAGCGCCACTATGAGGTTGCAGTGCATCAGGTTGGGTTTAAATAAACGCTGCGACAATCGTTAGCATTAGTTACCTTTGTTATTGTACGTGGTGGATTGATGTTAGCCAAGAATGCCTTCAAGGCAACAAAGACGCCATTATCAATACTTCACTGAGATTGAACGAGGTCGTGCAATAGAGCTACAAGAAGCTGGATGTTCCTACTGCCATATTGCAGAAAAACTTGGCAGGAATGTAGCCACCTTACACGACTGCTGGCAACTGTGGTCAAGAGAATGTCCTGTCGCAAGAAAACGAGGCTCCGGACGGGCACGAGGCACTACCGAGTGGGAATACAATCGTGTTGGGCGCATGTCTCTGGTGCACCGTATTGCATCTGCAGTAGCAATTAGAGTAGCAGATGGCACCAAAGTGACACAAAGAACTGTTACAAATCGGTTACTTCAAGGACAGCTCCGACCCAGACGTCCTGAAGCTACACTCCTGGAAATTGAAATAAGAACACCGTGAATTCATTGTCCCAGGAAGGGGAAACTTTATTGACACATTCCTGGGGTCAGATACATCACATGATCACACTGACAGAACCACAGGCACATAGACACAGGCAACAGAGCATGCACAATGTCGGCACTAGTACAGTGTATATCCACCTTTCGCAGCAATGCAGGCTGCTATTCTCCCATGGAGACGATCGTAGAGATGCTGGATGTAGTCCTGTGGAACGGCTTGCCATGCCATTTCCACCTGGCGCCTCAGTTGGACCAGCGTTCGTGCTGGACGTGCAGACCGCGTGAGACGACGCTTCATCCAGTCCCAAACATGCTCAATGGGGGACAGATCCGGAGATCTTGCTGGCCAGGGTAGTTGACTTACACCTTCTAGAGCACGTTGGGTGGCACGGGATACATGCGGACGTGCATTGTCCTGTTGGAACAGCAAGTTCCCTTGCCGGTCTAGGAATGGTAGAACGATGGGTTCGATGACGGTTTGGATCTACCGTGCACTATTCAGTGTCCCCTCGACAATCACCAGTGGTGTACGGCCAGTGTAGGAGATCGCTCTCCACACCATGATGCCGGGTGTTGGCCCTGTGTGCCTCGGTCGTACGCAGTCCTGATTGTGGCGCTCACCTGCACGGCGCCAAACACGCATACGACCATCATTGGCACCAAGGCAGAAGCGACTCTCATCGCTGAAGACGACACGTCTCCATTCGTCCCTCCATTCATGCCTGTCGCGACACCACTTGAGGCGGGCTGCACGATGTTGGGGCGTGAGCGGAAGACGGCCTAACGGTGTGCGGGACCGTAGCCCAGCTTCATGGAGACGGTTGCGAATGGTCTTCGCCGATACCCCAGGAGCAACAGTGTCTCTAATTTGCTGGGAAGTGGTGGTGCGGTCCCCTACGGCACTGCGTAGGATCCTACGGTCTTGGCGTGCATCCGTGCGTCGCTGCGGTCCGGTCCCAGGTCGACGGGCACGTGCACCTTCCGCCGACCACTGGCGACAACATCGATGTACTGTGGAGACCTCACGCCCCACGTGTTGAGCAATTCGGCAGTACGTCCACCCGGCCTCCCGCATGCCCACTATACGCCCTCGCTCAAAGTCCGTCAACTGCACATACGGTTCACGTCCACGCTGTCGCGGCATGCTACCAGTGTTAAAGACTGCGATGGAGCTCCGTATGCCACGGCAAACTGGCTGACACTGACGGCGGCGGTGCAAAAATGCTGCGCAGCTAGCGCCATTCGACGGCCAACACCGCGGTTCCTGGTGTGTCCGCTGTGCCGTGCGTGTGATCATTGCTTGTACAGCCCTCTCGCAGTGTCCGGAGCAAGTATGGTGGGTCTGACACACCGGTGTCAATGTGTTCTTTTTTTCCATTTCCAGGAGTGTAGAATTCCACTGACGTCAAAATACCGCCGTTTGCGACTACAGTGGTGTCAAGCGAGAAGTCATTCGAGGGCAGGGTGGGTCTTTTGTGTTTTCTGATGGAAACTGGTTCTGCCTCGGTGCTAGTGATGGCCGTGTCTTGGTTAAGATGAAGCCCGATGAGGGCCTGCAAACAACCTGTCTGCATGCTGGACACACTAGGCCTACAGCTGGAGTTACGTTCTGGGTTGCGATTTCGTATAACAGCGGGAGCACTCTCGTGGTTATCCCACACACCTTGACTGCAAGTTTGTACGTCAGTCTTGTGATTCGAGCTGTTGTGCTGCCATTCATGAACAGCAATCCTGGGGGTGTTTGCAAATGGATAACTCTCGCTGACATACCGCTGTTGTAACCCAACAAGCTCTGCAGAATATCGACATGTCGCCTTGGCCTGCACGATCACCAGACCTGTCTTCAATCAAGCAGATGTGGGACAACATCGGACGGCAACTCCAGCGTCATCTACTAACAGCATTGACCGTCCCTGTATATTGACCGACCACATACAACAGGCATGGAGCCCCATTCCACAAATTGACGTCCGGTTCCTGTAAAACACAACGCATGCACGTTTGCATGCTTTCATTCAACATTCTCGAGGTTACACCGGTTACGAACGAACCAACATTTCACATTTGCAATGGTTTGCCTCGCGCTTACATGAGCCTGTCATCTTGCAATGCCGATCACTTAGCTACTGTTTGTTACCTAGACAAATGCAAGCGCGAAATATGATTACTCTAATTTAATTATTTTTTTATGTTGCGATTTTTTTTTCGTGCGTATATATGTCTTTTGATGCAGGCACAGAAATAAAACTATGAACGATCACGCATTTTTGCTCTTCCATACGTTTTTTACTTCCAGATTTGTTATAGAAAAACGTTTTTCACTGTGTTCATTCCTTTCATAACTTTTGTCCGGAGTGGTGATCCCCTAAACAACCAACAGAATGGAGATTACTATTGTTAATGTTCTGTTTGTCGTTTAAAAGCCATTCTTGTGGAATCCTACATGGTAGTGAGATGGCTTATGATGCGAAGCTTCTCTTAAGATTTTGTTACTGAAATTCGTTCTGGCTTTTAGCAGAGAGAATAAACGAAACAGAAAAAAACTCTGACAAATCGCACTGTTTTCTGAGTGAAATGTGAATCAGTTAGGAATAAAACCACTGACTCAAAAGGCGAGTTCGTTACCGCCGTGTCAACGACTTGCTGGTATGGAGTGTGTCTAATTATTACCACGATGCGTAAGGTAGGTTGCTCGGAACGTGAAAGAACATAGCAGTCGTAGCTTAAGCACCGAGCTCAAATAATGACTTTTACTTACTCAAAGTCTGATCTTAAATGAGAATCATGTTCATTGTTTTATCAAGATCAAAACAAAGTATAAACTGAATGAATACATGTCGTTCAACACACACCCGAAACTAAGTGCAACAGTACAGATCTACCAGACGTTTCATGTAATATTGTCATTTCTCTTCTACACTAAATCTCTCGTCCACGCGCGCGACTGCTACGGTTAATATTGTCATTTCTCTTCTACACTAAATCTCTCGTCCACGCGCGCGACTGCTACGGTCGCAGGTTCGAATCCTGCCTCACGCATGGATGTGTGTGATGTCCTTAGGCTAGTTAGGTTTAAGTAATTCTAAGTTCTAGGGGACTGATGACCTCAGAAGTTAAGTCCCATAGTGCTCAGAGCCATTTGAACCATTTTCTCTCGTCCAAACTGATCGACTGGCTGCGAGAGCCTCGTGTACTGGAGAGTAAGCACAGCCCTAAATTTAATTAGTGGATGATCACCTACTGGGATGTTTTATTCTCATTTCAGTAACTGCGCTAAGAGCCTAAACCTTTTTCAGGAATATCAATCTCGACAACAATGCAACCCACACTACAGATTAATACGAGGTGCGTTCAAGTTCTAAGGTCTCCAATTTTTTTTCTAATTAACTACTCACCCAAAATCGATGAAACTGGCGTTACTTCTCGACGTAATCACCCTGCAGACGTATACATTTTTCACAACGCTGACGCCATGATTCCATGGCAGCGACGAAGGCTTCTTTAGGAGTCTGTTTTGACCACTGGAAAATCGCTGAGGCAATAGCAGCACGGCTGGTGAATGTGCGGACATGGAGTGTCTTTCATTGTTGGAAAAAGCCAAAAGTCACTAGGAGCCAGGTCAGGTGAGTAGAGAGCATGAGGAATCACTTCAAAGTTGTTATCACGAAGAAACTGTTGCATAACGTTAGCTCGATGTGCGGGTGCGTTGTCTTGGTGAAACAGCACACGCGCAGCCCTTCCCGGACGTTTTTGTAGCAGTGCAGGAAGGAATTTGTTCTTCAAAGCATTTTCGTAGGATGCACCTGTTACCGTAGTACCCTCGCTATCCCAGAACATGGACACCATCATTTTTTCAGCACTGGCGGTTACCCGAAATTTTTTTGGTGGCGGTGAATCTGTGTGCTTCCATTGAGCTGACTGGCGCGTTGTTTCTGGATTGAAAAATGGCATCCACGTCTCATCCATTGTCACAAGCGACGAAAAGAAAGTCGCATTCATGCTGTCGTTGCGCATCAACATTGCTTGGCAACATGCCACACGGGCAGCCATGTGGTCGTCCGTCAACATTCGTGGCACCCACCTGGATGACACTTTTCGCATTTTCAGGTCGTCATGCAGGATTGTGTGCACAGAACCCACAGAAATGCCAACTCTGGAGGCGATCTGTTCAACAGTCATTCGGTGATCCCCCAAAACAATTCTCTGCTCTTTCTCGATCATGTCGTCAGACCAGCTTGTGCGAGCCCGAGGTTGTTTCGGTTTGTAGTCACACGATGTTCTGCCTTCATTAAACTGTTGCACCCATGAACGCACTTTCGACACATCCATAACTCCATCACCACATGTCTCCTTCAACTGTCGATGAATTTCAATTGGTTTCACACCACGCAAATTCAGAAAACGAATGATTGCACGTTGTTCAAGTAAGGAAAACGTTGCCATTTTAAGTATTTAAAACAGTTCTCATTCTCGCCGCTGGCGGTAAAATTCCATCTGTCGTACGGTGCTGCCATCTCTGGGACGTATTGACAATGAACGCGGCCTCATTTTAAAACAATGCGCATGTTTCTATCTCTTTCCAGTCCGGAGAAAAAAAATCGGAGGTCTTAGAACTTGAATGCACCTCGTACAGCTTTACAAGTAGAGAGCAATTGCATGGGGGCTTAATTAAATAAAACGCAAATAATTTTTAATTTTTCGTCGCTGTCTGTCCGGTTACACAGTCTCGTAACTAGTTGGCCCTGAATGGTATAGTACGCAATCTGACTGCATAGAATAACAACAAAGAATGAAAGAAAACTTCCGTTAACACAATTAATTAATTAAGTCCCCAGCAACTATAAAACCTACGAAACAACAAAGCACAAGTGTAACTGTTCTGTGTGTGGGAGTGTGATTCAACGTACACATCTGGCACGGTTCTTCCTCAATAAGACCAGATATTTTAAACACCATTTATACTGAAGTAATTAAAAAAACCAGAAATACTATAATTGCACATAGAAACCACAAATACAGTCTAATAAAAGAACACGAGCCAGATGCTTTGTTGACTGAACCTGAGACCAAGAGGCATTATTGTTTAAGACATTGAAACAATAAAAAAAGGAATTTTTTTACCTTCATATATATTGACGAAAAGCACACTCTGATCATTACAGCATCCCCAATCCAACAATATCTGGTGTCTAGCCCATCAAAACAATATGACAACATCTGAACAAGCACTCTCCATGGGAACTTCTCAACAACGACATGCTACTGCCACATCTCAACAAGCACTCTTCACTACTACATCTCAACAAGCACTGCCTACCACCGCTTCTGAACAAGCACTCTCCACGACTACTTCACGACAAGCACTGCCAGTGGAGGCGGCTGAATAATACTCTTTGGCGCAATCTCTGGCGCTGTGACTCAGTGTAGCCACCTTTCATATGCCCCTTCTCCACGGGCTAGAATTTGATGGTATTTTTGCCAGCATTGATGGTGAAAATACCACCAAATTCGTCCAACAAATACAGAAAAAAATTAAAAAGTAATATTAATAAGTAAATATCACATAACTAAATAAATTTTGGCTTTGCACTGACCCTTCAATAACCTAATATATAAAATACAGTAAGGAATACAAATGTTTGCATACATGTGATTTTACATAATAGTTTACATAAGTATTATTCAATCAATGGCACCAGAAATGACGAACAGGTGCAGGTAAGAATCTCATAACATTTCATAAACAGTAAACACACAAAAAATCAGTTTTTACAAATATTCACATAAAACCCTTTCAATAGTTCAATAAACAAGTAGGACTCCTCAGAGTAGTTGACAATTCCAACAGTAGCACCCAGCAATGATCAACAGGTGCAAATAGGAGTCTCATAACATTTCATCAGCAGTATTTAAACAGATTCAACAGTGGCACCCAAAAATGGCGAGCAGGCGCAGACAGCAACAAGTGACATTATTTCAGTAGAAGCAGTCCATCAGTGGCACCCAACATTGTTGAACAGGTGCAGACACCAACAAGTGACATTATATCAGTAGAAGCAGTCCATCAGTGGCACCCAGCAATGTTGAGCAGGTGCAGACACCAACAAGTGACATTATTTCAGTAGAAGCAGTCCATCAGTGGCACCTAGCAATGTTGAACAGGTGCAGACACCAACAAGTTACATCATTTCAGTAGAAGCAGCCCATCAGTGGCACGCAGTAATGTTGAGCAGGTGCAAGTAACAGTCCATAATATTCACTATCACTAATTAGACAGTTCATCAAAGTTCATTAGCACAAATTAAACATCTCCTAGTGGCACCCTTCAAGTTGAACAAGTGTACGTAACAGTCCATAATATTCACTATCACTAATTAGACAGTTCATCAGAGTTTATCAGCAGAAATTAAACATTTCCAGTGGCAACCAGCAATGTTGAATAGGTGCAAGCACGAACAACAATTTGAAGGCACACACAATTGCTTTTACAAAATTATTATCAATGCTCTTACACTAAACATACAAATTATAATAACACACAAATGATATCAGAGAATTGTCATATTAACTATTACAAATACACAAATATCAGTAAACCTATAATATTTACGGGTGTCAGTGCAAGCTGCAACAAACAAGTAAAATAATATTTAGGAGATAGGTCGGTACCAATTATTTGGGATTAGGAAAGGAAAACACATAAAACACACTCACTCATCTTTCATCCACATTACGTACTACTGTGTAATTGAATAGTGTTAACTGTGTAAATGCAATCCTGTCCAAAATTTTATGTTGAACTTGTGTATCAAGTAGTAATGGCAGCAATGTATAACAGTCAATAATAGTTAGTCAACGTCGTAGTCATCATGTCAAGACCAATGTTTGCCAAGCCAAATCAAAATGTACGGTTTCTGAACAACTGTCAGTGTGCCAAGATATGCAAATGCTTCCTCTCTCCAAAAAAAAAGTATATACTGCTTAGTGATTTAACAAAGTGTGTGTGTAGACAATCTTCCTTCCACTTGAGTGTTCTAGTCTGCTATCTTCATCCTCCTTGTTCCATATAGACCAACAAACAAACAAAAAAAAATGCTCCTCACTTACTTCACCTCTTATCCACCAAAACTCCAATAATCATTATCATCACATAATCTTAATACTTCAATAATACCTCTTACGTCGATACACATAAACCTTATCACCAATATCATTTACCTTACCTCTTGGCCACCAAAACTCCAATAATCATCAACTTCACACAATCTCAATACCTCAATAATACCTCTTCAATACGTCGATACATATAAACCTTATTACCAATATCATTTCACTTCCATAACAACTCTTTCCTCTAGTCAGTCTCCTCGAACAAGTACAGATAAAATCCTAGTGCAATTTTCAATTCATCATCCCATACAATCCGAAGACACAACGTCCACACACAACCTCTGTGTAATCCACCTGACCCAAATCTTCTACTCATTATGAATTATAAAATACATTTTGTTTACCTTGTCCATCATTAAATAAAAGGAATGCATACATGACCTCTAACAGCCTTCAGTTTGAATAACTTTCAGTAAGTAAGTATGAGTACGGAGTATGTACGATCATAATTTTTCACAGTGTGTACACCACTTCAAGAATCACAGCAAAACAGAAGCAAACATGTGGAGTATTTCTTGTGTCCAGTGTCACTTGCTATTTCAATTGTTCACGAAGAATGCAGTGTAATAACTGTCAATGGTCTAAACCTAGTGTTGGTATGTCATGTCGTTAGCTTCCTTCCTAGTAACATAAATTTATACAGCTTCCATAAAACCTCCAGCTCATGTGACTTCAATGAAGTTTCTTGTACCAATGTCGTTCGTAGAATTATAGCCTACAACGAGGCTCTGCCAAGCGAACAACGTATAATTAATACCATAGTGTGACCTAAACTTCATGTTCGTACACAGTATATCAGCATTTCTATGTACCAAATTAAAGAGTAGTTATGACAACAAAACAGAAATGTGTAAATATACAATCCATACGCAAAATAGCAAATATATATCTTACATAATAAACAGGTCATTAGCATCATATCAGCATAAGAAAATAAATGTTCATATGTAATCTTAATAAGTAAACATGAAGACGCAAGCAGATAAATCACAAAGTATAACTTACATACATAACCATATCAGCACAATTAATCAGGTGACAATTATAATTTAAATAGGTAAGCACCGGAGGCACATAATAAAAAAAAAAATGTGACATCAGTGAAAAAGCAGTGCAGCCAAGCAATGCATAATATCCATAATTAACAACCCTGTTCATTAATCAATCATTGTCAAAATCAGATAACACAAAGTATAAATCACGTAATCGCGAGCAGCAAATTACGTCTGAAGTACGCACCAAAGTGAAAATATGTAACCTGAAAAATAAACTCAATTAATAGTTACCTTTTTAGTTTATTACTTTCTTCTTCGAAATGACATTCTTCCTGAAAATTTCTCGATAGCAAGTCCTCTTAACGTCGGACACACACAGAATTTACCTGTAGTTCTTAAATATTTTGTACAACCGTATCTTGAAAAATACTGAACGTTAATAACATAATTTATCAAGTCACTATAGCTTTATACTGAATTTATTCGGAGAAATTACACTGTGTATTTGTTTACGGCTGTCAGTGCATTCGCACTGAGCGCTCGATCAGCTGTAGGTACGCGTGACGTAGGAAGTAATTGTTTGCGGTCAACGACTACCTTGTGCGCCGCGCAGACTTGACTGTTGCTTTGAGTATGTGCCGCCGCCGGAACACGGCCCGGTATCCTTGTACTCTCCGTATGTTTACGTATAACTGTTGGTTTCTCGAAAGTATGTCATTCCACAAAAATTTTAACGTTCGATATAAGATGTATTCCCTTGGAGCGCCGAGATTTAAGAGTTTCTACTTCAACGGTGTTATCATGAATAATTTTGCGAATCCTATGTGGACCGTTATAAAGCAGAAAAAATTTGTGACACAAGCCCTTTCCTTTGTGAGACAAACGGTTAGACTTAATTAACACCTTTTGACCAACTGACAAGGTTTTTAAACGACCAGGACGTTTAGCTGATTTCTCTCTTCTAGCAGCCGCAGATGCAATATTTTGTAGAGCCAGGTTGACAACTTCAGAATGCCGCAGTTTCCGTGTAGGCGGAAAAGGAACGATTTCAGAAATGCGATTTGTCGGTGCTTTATTTTTTAATATCAATATAGGCGGTAAAGAAGTTGAATCATTAGGGAGTTCGTTCAGAACGTTTTGAAAAATAGGAATATACTGATCCCACGTTCTGTGATTCTGATGACAATAAAGTCGACACAATTTATTGATTTCCTTCATCCATCTCTCTGAAGCATTAGATTGAGGGTGAAAAAGTGAAATGAAAATTGGTTTAATCTTACGACGCCGTAGAGTACGAAGCCAAATTTTAGAGCGAAACTGTGATCCATTATCTGATATAACCTTATCAACATGACCCACTTCTTTAAGAAAATGTTTGATGAAAGCATTAGATACTGAACGAGCTGTTGCTTTGCATAAAGGTGTAAAACACACATATTTTGATGTCAATTCCACTGCTACCAAAATGTATGCAAAACCATTAGTAGAACGAACCACTGGACCGAACAAATCGACTGCAGCCATCTCCTTTAATTTCGCTGGAATGATAGGAAACAACGGTGCTCTGTGAGAAATAGTAGGTGGCTTAGCCTTTTGACATAATTTGCATTTGGCAAGAACAGATCGAATACGTTTTTCCATATTACTGAAGTAGCAATTTTCTCGTAATTTATGAAAGCATTTTGTGGGACCAAAGTGTGCATAACTGAAATGTGTGTACCAAACCAATTTATTAACCCACTCATCAGGAATACAAACTAACCAAACAGAGTTGTCGACCGATTGTCGTTTAAAAAGAATATCATTGCAAACTAAATAATACTGTCTAATCGCTACGCTTTCCTTTCTCCTCCACTTCTCCTTAATGTCCTTCCAGATTGGATTCTTGTTTTGCTCCTTATCGATGTCCTGGAGCGAAGACGAATTAAAATTCTCAAACGCAACTCTTGCAAAAGTACGTAATAATGAATCCAAAATTTTGTTATGCTCACTCCAAGAACGTTTAGCAATAAGAATATCGTCAACATATGAAGTAATATTGTCACGAAGATGAATAGGTAAAATTTCGTTTAAACTACGAATGAATGCTGCTGAAGATACAGTAAGTCCGAACGGTAATTTCCGAAACTGGTAACAGTTACCAAAGGCTAAAAAGGCAGTGTATTTTCTACAATCAGGGTGGAGTTCTATTTGCCAAAAACTTGCGCGCATATCAATTGTGGATAAAACTTTAATTCCATGGAAATGTTGAGGAAGTTCATCTAAATTTTGTGGACGGTCAGTTTCAGGAACGATGATATTATTTATCTGTCTGGAATCCAGAACCAAACGAATTGACCCATCCTTTTTAAGAACGACATGTAATGGGCTGGTATAAGGACTGACTGCTGGCTCAATAATGCCTTGATCTAACATGTATTGAAGTTCACTCTTAACCTTGTCTCTGTAAGCCAAAGGAATAGCGTACGTTTTTCCTCGAAATGGTGTTTGTTCTTTTACTTTAAATAAATATTGTAAGCCTTGTATAGTTCCTGTGTGATGACTAAATACTGTAGCATGTGAAGTCAAAATTTGGTACAGTTCTTCTCTTGCAACGTCATCTGGCACTGCAGCTTTGTTAACCTTTTCATTAATTAACTCTTCGCTATTAATTATATCATCCATCCCATCTCTGTATCTATTGTCATTGTCATGAATGAACACATTGTCGTCATAATGTTCAGCGAAAACACCAGAAGTAAGAAACCTTAAACATTTTGTGTCTGATACAGATTTTGTTAAACACTCGGAAAATTTCAAAATTTTCGGCATTCTGGCAACAGTCAAATTCACACTTCCTTCTTTAAAGTTTAAAATTGTGTTAAGAAACTCCATACCTAATATAATTTGTGAATTGAGTAATGGAACAATAACAAAATTAGCAGAAAATTCGTATCCTTGACAAACGAAATTTAAGTTGGTCTATTGTTTGACTTCCACACTTTTTCCAGGAATAGCGCCTCGAATTGTAGTTTTAGAAACAGGTAACACAGGACAAGCAATAGTTCTTACACATATACGAAAAACTGATTCACTAATAACATTCAATGGGCTCCCAGAATCTAAAACTGCAGTGAACTTATTCTTACCCACATATACTTCAATAACAGGATGTAAAAATGCGTCTACATTATTTTCCTTTTCGTCTAGCAAAATGTCTCTCATGTCTTCCAGGCGTACGTAGTGTAATTGCGTCACGTCTTTGATTATTCGCGTCATTTCGCGGATCAACTTCTATTATTTGCACTTGTCTCTCTGAATTTCTGTCACGCGGAGGATGCCAATTAGGTCCCTCCTGTCTGTTACATGTAAATTCTTGGTTGTGTCTGTTATTAAAATTTCTGTTTTCCTGGCTATCTGCACGACTACTTCTTGTGTAATTTCGACTGTCACTTCTGAAATTATTGTTATATCTACTACCCTGGTTATTTCTGTAGTAAGAATTCTTATTATTGTATGAATAATTTCTGTCTTGATGATACCGATTACCGTTCCCGTATGATTGATCATTCCGGTAGGAGTTTCCGTTATTATAACTGTCTGTGTAATTTCTGTTAGACCGTCTGTTATAGTCATAAGGCTGGTATCTATTGTCCTGTCTGTTTCGTCTGTCATTCTCAAAATTACCCGTATAACGTCCGTTCCGATCATTATCCCTTTTCTGTAAAAATCTATTGTAATTACTGTTACTGAAAAAATTACAAGAAGTTCCGTCGTAGTTGTCTTGCTCAAGTTCTTGTAGCAACGTCTTAAAAGTCACAATATCGTCTTTACATCTTCCGGCTAAAGCAATTTGTCTTACGGATTGTGGCAGCTTAGTTAAACAAATGCGAATTAATTCAGTTGGGCTATAAGGGTTGGACAGGAATTGATTCTTTCGAATCATGTCTTCAAAGTATTCTGCTGGCGTGCGGAACTCAGACTGTTTAAAATTACGCTGCATAATAAGACTATGTTTGACTCTATCTTGCGTGTTTTCGGACCAATATGCCGATAGAAATGCATGATAAAAATCATTTAGATTATTACAATCTCTAATAAGTGCGCGCATCCACGTCGCCGGTTCGTTTTCTAAATATCCACACATAAATTCCAGTTTGTGACTTAGTGGCCAATTTGGTGGAAGTGCGTACATAAATTGATCTAATCATGAACATGGATGTATGTCGTTCTTAGAATTGCGAAAGATCTTAAATTTTCGAACAGTTAAGAAGTGTTTATAGTCAAAGTTTTCTCCTCTTGGCGACAAAGACCTACCGCGTCTGTCCCAGTCCCAATGTCGATTATTGTCGAGTTCGCGCGCCTGGCGCTCTCTTGTTGCATCTCATAAATGAAACAAATTATTTTCTTCAAACCCCTCTGCTATCTGTGATTCTAAATTTCTTCTGCTGTCTTTTCCTACGATTTCGCCTTCAATTTGTTTGACTTGCTTTCGTAATGCCTCGAATTCCCTTTTGACACGTTCATTAAATTTTCCCTGATTTTCAACATGCTTATTTATGTTCTGGTACTCTTCGGTTTCTGCAAATGGCAATGGGGCTGTATCATCCGAATCTCTGTCCCCATTTAAACTAAGACTTGTCAATTTATCTGCAATCTCCTCAACTCTTTCCGATAAGTCACCTATTTGTTCTTTCTGTTTATTTACGTCTTCCGTAAGTGTCGTGACTCGGGTTTCAGTATTGACACATTTAGTAGTTAACTGTTCATACTGTTGTGTTAAATTATTTATTCTGTCATTTGGTACGGATTCCTAGATTCTTTCAAGTATTTCTTCCTTATCGTGTGCACGTTGTAAATTTAACTCTCAAAATTTTTGTACTATCGCGCGATCTCTTTCTTCCTGTTCTCTATCCTGTTCCTTTTGTCTGATTTCTATTGAAATTAATCTATTATTGTGAGCATTCAAAATCGGTTGTACTTCTTCTCTAATTTCTTTCTTTAATTCATCTTTCATGTTTCTGAAACATGTCATTATCCGTGAGTCTAACCATGTTTCCATTGTTCCCATATCTGTTTTAATTGTTCCTATATCAGTTTCTAACCGTGTTGCCAAAGTTCCCATCTCCATTTTTAATTCTGATCCTAACTGTGATCCCAGTGAGTCTAACCGTGTTTCCATTGTTCCCATATCAGTTTCTAACCGTGTTGCCATAGTTCCCATCTGTGATCCCAGTGAGTCTAACCGTGTTTCCATTGTTCCCATCCGTGATCCTAAATTTAATATAGCACCCATCAACTGCTCCATATTAACTGGTTCGAAATTCTTTTCGCCCCTAACATTTCCCACAAAATCAGCTTCTTTCGTTATAGCTGTAAAGCTATCTGTCTTCGATACTATTCCACAATCTTCTGTCGTTAATCTCGTATTCTGAAAATTTTTTGATTGTGAAAAGTTTTGAAATGGTTCCGGACTATTTTCCCGACTTATTAAATTGTCTTCAACCTCATTATTCATCATACTATTCTCATGTGTTGGCGAGTTCGCCATGTTAACAATTTCGTCATTCTCACTATCCATCATTTTTGCCTTTTTCATCGATCGCATAATCATGTACAAAACAAACAAAACTCGTCACTATACGAAAATTACACACAATGACACTTTATCACCAACAATATCATTCACTCGAAATGCTTCCCGACAAATACGATTAACAAACAATTGAAATTTTCATATTTGCACAAATTGTCAAACCCGTATACGAGTCATCAAAAATTAAATTCTGCAAAAATACCATTAGAAGAAAGACAAGACAACTACAAATGTTCATTACCAAATCTACACATGCAATATAGACTACAATTACTAAACTACAAATTACTTCAACAGTACTACTGTCTGCTATTTTTACTATCAGAAGAATTCCAAGGGACGATCCAAAGCAGCAGTCGCCATGTGCATGGGGGCTTAATTAAATAAAATGCAAATAATTTTTTATTTTTCGTTGCTGTCTGTCCGGTTACGCAGTCTCGTAACCGGCTGGCCCTGACTGGTATAGTACGCCATCTGACTGCATAGAATAACAACAAAGAATGAAAGAAAACTTCCGTTAACACAATTAATTAATTAAGTCCCCACCTGGAGAGCCGAATGTTGGACTATTTTACCTCCAGAATATTTTACCCAAGAGAATTCCATCATCATTTAATCAACAGTAAAGCTGCATGCCCCCGGGAAAAATTATGGCTGTAGTTTCCCCTTGCTGTCAGCTATTCGCAGTACCACAACAGCAAGGCAGTTTTGATTAGTGTTCCAAGGCCAGATCAGTCAATCATCCAGACTGTTGCCCCTGCAACTGCTGAAAAGGCTGCTGCCCCTCTTCAGGAACAACACATCTGTCTGGCCTCTCAACAGATAACCCTCCATTGTGGTTGCACCTGTGGTACTGCTATCTATATCGTTGAGGCATGCAAGTCCCCCACCAACGGCAAGGTCCATGGTTCATGGGGGTGGGGGATTTTATTCTAACAGCTGTGAATCCATCAAATACATCATGCCAAAAAATAAAATACATCATTTTATTCTAACATCTGTAGATCCATCAAGTACATCATGTCAAAAACAAATAAAATTTTTCGCACTTTGATAAAATCGATCTATTTTTGTAAACCTTGTCGAAAGACTGTTGAGCAATTAGTTATTAATTGTGCATTCATATCGTTACCTGTCTAGACCCATTTCTTGTAAAAAAATTCAATACGCAAGTAATTTCATATATTGCTTCGACTGAGTCATTTGTATTACTTAGTGGCAAAACTGCTGTACAGTTTAGTATAGTCGCTTGTGTTTATATTTTTTTACCATATAAACCTTCAATACCATCGATGTCATATTCAAAGAATTCTAAATATGAACCATTATAGTACAAATACATTATTGATTCACAAACATTTGAATGAACTAAACATATAATCTATGAGACAAGTGATTGGTATTGTCAGTTCCACTGGCCACATGGCGCTGTTGCCGAACGTGGATCACTGCATGTGGCTCCCTGTCTACTGCACGCATTCTCTAGCAGCAGAAATAAAAGCGCAACATAATGCAAGTCGTATTTGTACGTGTGAATTTATTTAAATTTGCTGCTTCAAATATATTAACTTGAAAACTGATAAGAGATATTTGGTACATGTATCTAAGATTCTGAAATATCATAAAGTTATATGTTAAACTTCACAACTGAACTAAAAACTATTTTAGCAAGTTGTTGAACATTAGCAGTTTTAGTTTCCATTGTTAAGTGTTAGCATTATTAATTTGTTATACTACAAGCTACAGAATAATTGTTCACTGTATTAAGTGTTATAATCTGAAGAAAGTACTCATAATATGATGATCTGGTTATTGATCGATGGCAAGATCCCTCCTTACATTCCTGAATACGTTGTAGTTGTTGAAATGGAAAAACATCACTCACATCACTGTCAGAGTCTGATTTGACACTGTCATCCTGAGTACTACTGGAACTATCATTGCTCTCTCCCAGATGTATAATTAAATTTTCGATTCATTCTGCCACAACCCCATCAGTTTTGGCCACCTCTCTGATGGCACTTGCAGTGCCGTTTACAATTTTAGTCCACGTCTCGTTTGTCACTATATTGATAACTGCTGGAAGGACAGTTTCAACTTCAGAGATATCGAATTTTTTATTGTTTGCAGAAACGTAATTTTTATCTGCGATCACACGCCTTCAATTGCATTGAAGTGACAATGGTGTGGAGAAAGCCGAACGATTTCATGCCCATGCCTTTTAGCGATCTCATCTATTACATATGTTGTAAATAGGGGTTGTGCCACAATTTCGAGCAATTCCGCCTTCTATAAATCTTCTCTGAAATCTACTTTTCGCCGTTTCAACCACTGAATGATATCGTCTTTCTTTGTTGTCAAAGTTGGTGCCTTACTGTGAACAACAGAATGATAAGACACATTGTCCATAACAATATCTGATGGACTTGTCATATTCGTCATAAGCAATGTCTCGAACCACTCTTGAAATACTACACTGTTCATTTTTTTGTGGTAATCTCCAGTCTTTTTTGACCGAAACATTTTCAAGCAGTTTGACGCAAAACCTTTCGATGTTCCTGCATCTAAGACAATAATTCGACCTCCTTTGCCAACAGGCACTGTCATTGTCCCCTTGGCGGTATGGCTGACAGTGACCAAAGTTTCACCTAACCACACTATATTTTCGAATTTCACACCCATGATCCTGCACATCAATCTGCATCGCCATGCAACTACATCTGTCCTTTCCATTAATAGTTTGCATCCATTAAACAGTGAATAGCTGAATCCTATGTCTTTCAGCACTGCACACAATGAAAATTTGCTCCCTTTATAAAGATGGTCTTTCTGAAGCGACACCAGTAATATAGATAGAGTGGGATGTTACCTCCACTTACAGTAGCTGTATATATGACGACGAATAGCGTCTTTCTGAAAATCGTCCAAAGCTTTCACTCGCTTATTTCTTGGCCGCTTCTTTCCTGATGTGTGCAGCTTTGTTGTGCCACTCTCGTCACAATCTCTACTATACTGTTCTTTCCCTATCTTTGCAACAGTGTTCTTGCTCATTTTCAATGCTGCTGCAGTTCTCTTCACAACCTGAACAACATGAATTGAGGGCTCGCCCCTGTCCTTTTCTTTCTCTATGTAATCCCTCACAGAGCACACGAATTCACGGGCCTGGATGTGTAGCTCACTTCTTGTGTTGGGCTGGCACTATACGTCGCACTAGACATTGTTTACAACAAAACAGAAACAAATAAACGCTAAAAATAACAAAAACGACATAAACTGGAAATTCAACTATTCAGACAAACGACGAACGAATGCACTGGCTGCAAACGAGACACTGGTAAGTTTCATAAGCGTGCGGGACTGGTTTCAGAGCAGCAAGGTGGCCCTTGCTACCAGCCGTCGTTGGCTGCCTGCTTGTGGTCGCTAAGCAGTGGAAAGATGCTACCTAGCTATGAATACCAAAGGCTCTTCTCCCGGGCTATAGTGTGTGATCCACTTATGAACAAGAACTTCAAATAGATTTGTCTGATGTTTTTGTGTATTTCCATCAACCTCTAAGTACCACAACTCATCACTCTCTATATGCATTTACACTTGATCATTACTCATATTTGGAAATATGTATGACATAACACATTTCCTTTTCCATATAGATTGCTTGGACAACAGTGACTGCACACTTAATTTTTATGTAATCGTATTTTATCTGAAATAAAAATATCAGGATTATTGTTATCAAATTTAAAATCGATATATTTTTTGCTACAATTGAAGTGCTTATTCTGTTATTCCCAATAATTTTTAGCAGGAATGGCTAGAGGACAAATGAAAGGATGTAGAGGCTTATCTCACTATGGGTAAGAAAGATACTGCCTACAGAAAAATTAAATAGATCCTTGGAGAAAAGAGAACCACTTGCATGAATATCATGAGCTCAGATGAAAACCCAGTTCTAACCAAAGAAGGAAAAGCAGAAAGGTGGAATGAATATATACAGGGTCTACACAGGGATGATGTTCTTGAGGACAATATTATGGAAATGGAAATGGAGGAGGAGGTAGATGAAGATGAAATGGGAGGTGTGATACTGCGTGAAGAGTTTGACAGAGCACTAAAAGACCTAAGTCGAAACAAGGCCCCAGGAGTAGACAACATTCCATTATAACTACTGACAGCCTTGCGAGAGCCAGTTGTGAAAATTACCGAACTATCAGTTTAACAAGTCAGAGCTGCAAAATACTAACGCGAATTCCTTACAGACGAATGGAAAAACTGGTAGAAGCGAACCTCGGGGAAGATCAGTTTGGATTCCATAGAACTGTTGGACCACATGAGGCAATATTGACCTTACGATTTATGTTAGAACAAATATTAAGGAAAGGCAAACCTACACTCTTTCCAATTCTGAAGGTGGCAGGGGTATAATACATGGAGCGTAAGCCTATCTACAATTTGCACAGAAAGTGGATGGCAGTTATAAGAGTCGAGGGACATGAAAGAGAAGCAGTGGTCAGGAAGGGAGTGAGACAGGGTTGCAGCCTCTCCCCGATGCTATTCAATCTGTATATTGAGCAAGCAGTAACGTAAACAAACGAAAAATTCGGTGCACACATTAAAATAAAAACTTTAAGGTTCGCTGATGACATTGTAATTCTCTCACAGACAGCAAAGGACTTGGAAGAGCAGTTGAACGGAATGGACAGCGTCTTGAAAGGAGGGTATAAGATGAACATCAAAAAAAGCGAAACGAGGATAATGGAATGTAGCCCAATTAAGTCAGGTAATGCTGAGGGAATTGGATCATGGAATGAGACATTTAAAGTAGTAAAGGTGTTTTGATATTTGGGGAGCAAAATAACTGATGATGGTCGAAGTAGAGAGGATATAAAATGTAGACTGGCAATGGTATGGAAAGCGTTCCTGAAGGAGAGAAATTTGTTGACATTGAGTATTGATTTAAGTGTCAGGAAGTCGTTTCTGAAAGTATTTGTATGGAGTGTAGCCATGTAAGGATGTGAAACATGGACGATAAATAGCTTAGACAAGAAGAGAATAGAAGCTTTCGAAATGTGGTGCTACAGAAGAATGCTGAAGATTAGATGGGTAGATGACATAACTAATGAGTAGGTATTGAATATAATTGAGGAGAAGAGAAGTTTGTGGCACAACTTGACTAGAAGAAGGGATCAGTTGGTAGGACATGTTCTGAGGCCTCAAGGGATCACCAATATACTGTAGTACTGGAGGGCAGCATTGGGGGTAAAAATCGTAGAGGGAGACCAAGAGATGAATACACTAAGCTGATTCAGAAGGACATTGTTTGCAGTAGTTACTAGGAAATGAAGATGCTTGCACAGGTTAGAGTAGCATGCAGAGTTACATCAAATCAGTCTACATCTACATCTACATCCATACTCCGCAAGCCACCTGACGGTGTGTGGCGGAGGGTACCTTCAGTACCTCTATCGGTTCTCCCTTCTATTCCAGTCTCGTATTGTTCGTGGAAAGAAGGATTGTCGGTATGCCTCTGTGTGGGCTCTAATCTCTCTGATTTTATCCTCATGGTCTCTTCGCGAGATATACGTAGGAGGGAGCAATATACTGCTTGACTCTTCGGTGAAGGTATGTTCTCGAAACTTTGACAAAAGCCCGTACCGAGCTACTGAGCGTCTCTCCTGCAGAGTCTTCCACTGGAGTTTATCTATCATCTCCGTAACGCTTTCGCGATTACTAAATGATCCTGTAACGAAGCGCGCTGCTCTCCGTTGGATCTTCTCTATGTCTTGTATCAACCCTATCTGGTACGGATCCCACACTGCTGAGCAGTATTCAAGCAGTGGACGAACAAGCGTACTGTAACCTACTTTCTTTGTTTTCGGATTGCATTTCCTTAGGATTCTTCCAATGAATCTCAGTCTGGCATCTGCTTTACCGACAATCAACATTATATGATCATTCCATTTTAAATCACTCCTAATGCGTACTCCCAGATAATTTATGGTATTAACTGCTTCCAGTTGCTGACCTGCTATTTTGTAGCTAAATGATAAAGGATCTATCTTTCTGTGTATTCGCAGCACATTACACTTGTCTACATTGAGATTCAGTTGCCATTCCCTGCACCATGCGTCAATTCGCTGCAGATCCTCCTGCATTTCAGTACAATTTTCCATTGTTACAACCTCTCGATACACCACAGCATCATCTGCAAAAAGCCTCAGTGAACTTCCGATGTCATCCACCAGGTCATTTATGTATATTGTGAATAGCAACGGTCCTATGACACTCCCCTGCGGCACACCTGAAATTACTCTTACTTCGGAAGACTTCTCTCCATTGAGAATAACATGCTGCGTCCTGTTATCTAGGAACTCCTCAACCCAATCACACAATTGGTCTGATAGTCCATATGCTCTTACTTTGTTCAATAAACGACTGTGGGGAACTGTATCGAACGCCTTGCGGAAGTCAAGAAACACGGCATCTACCTGTGAACCCGTGTCTATGGCCCTCTGAGTCTCGTGGACGAATAGCGCGAGCTGGGTTTCACATGACCGTCTTTTTCGAAACCCATGCTGATTCCTACAGAGTAGATTTCTAGTCTCCAGAAAAGTCATTATACTCGAACACAATACGTGTTCCAAAATTCTACAACTGATCGACGTTAGAGATATAGGTCTATAGTTCTGCACATCTGTTCGACGTCCCTTCTTGAAAACGGGGATGACCTGTGCCCTTTTCCAATCCTTTGGAACGCTACGCTCTTCTAGAGACCTACGGTACACCGCTGCAAGAAGGGGGGCAAGTTCCTTCGCGTACTCTGTGTAAAATTGAACTGGTATCCCATCAGGTCCAGAGGCCTTTCCTCTTTTGAGCGATTTTAATTGTTTCTCTATCCCTCTGTCGTCTATTTCGATATCTACCATTTTGTCATCTGTGCGACAATCTAGAGAAGGAACTACAGTGCAATCTTCCTCTGTGAAACAACTTTGGAAAAAGACATTTAGTATCTCGGCCTTTAGTCTGTCATCCTCTGTTTCAGTACCATTTTGGTCACAGAGTGTCTGGACATTTTGTTTTGATCCACCTACCGCTTTGACATAAGACCAAAATTTCTTAGGATTTTCTGCCAAGTCAGTACATAGAATTTTACTTTCGAATTCATTGAACGCCTCTCGCATAGCTCTCTTCACACTACATTTCGCTTCGCGTAATTTTTGTTTGTCTGCAAGGCTTTGGCTATGTTTATGTTTGCTGTGAAGTTCCCTTTGCTTCCGCAGCAGTTTTCTAACTCGGTTGTTGAACCACGGTGGCTCTTTTCCATCTCTTACGATCTTGCTTGGCACATACTCATCTAACGCATATTGTACGATGGTTTTGAACTTTGTCCACTGATCCTCAACACTATCAGTACTTGAGACAAAACTTTTGTGTTGAGCCAACAGGTACTCTGGAATCTGCTTTTTGTCACTTTTTCTAAACAGAAAAATCTTCCTACCCTTTTTAATATTCCTATTTACGGCTGAAATCATCGATGCCGTAACCGCTTTATGATCACTGATTCCCTGTTCTGCGTTAACTTTTTCAAATAGTTCGGGTCTGTTTGTCACCAGAAGGTCTAATATGTTATCGCCACGAGTCGGTTCTCTGTTTAACTGCTCAAGGTAGTTTTCAGATAAAGCACTTAAAAAAATGTTACTGGATTCTTTGTCCCTACCTCCCAGTCTATATCCGGCAAATTAAAATCTCCACCCAGAACTATAACATGGTGGGGAAATCTACTCGAAATATTTTCCAAATTATCCTTCAGGTGCTCAGCCACAACAGCTGCTGAGCCAGGGGGCCTATAGAGACATCCAATTACCATGTCTGAGCCTGCTTTAACCGCGACCTTCACCCAAATCATTTCACATTTCGGATCTCCGTCAATTTCCTTCGATACTATTGCACTTCTTACCGCTATAAACACGCCTCCCCCTTCACTGTTCAGCCTGTCTCTGCGGTATACATTCCAATCTGAGTTTAGGATTTCGTTACTGTTTACGTCTGATTTCAGCCAACTTTCTGTCCCTAGTACTATATGGGCGTTGTGATCGTTTATTAATGAGAGCAGTTCTGGGACCTTTCTATAGACGCTCCTGCAGTTCACTATTAGCACATTAATATTGTTATTCCCTGTTGCATTTTGCCTACTCCTATCTTGCCGCGTCTCAGGAGGCGTCTTGTCGGGCCTAGGGAGGGGATTCTCTAACCTAAAAAACCCCTATGTGCACTCCACACGTACTCCGCTACCCTTGTAGCCGCTTCCGGCGTGTAGTGCACGCCTGACCTATTCAGGGGGACCCTACATTTCTCCACCCGATAGCGGAGGTCGAGAAATTTGCACCCCAGATCTCCGCAGAATCGTCTGAGCCTCTGGTTTAAGCCTTCCACTCGGCTCCAAACCAGAGGACCGCGATCGGTTCTGGGAACGATACTACAAATAGTTAGCTCTGATTCCACCCCGCGAGCGAGGCTTTCCGCCTTCACCAATTCCGCCAACCGCCTGTACGAACTGAGGATGACCTCTGAACCCAGACGGCAGGAGTCATTGGTGCCGACATGAGCAACAATTTGCAGTCGGGTGCACCCAGTGCTCTCTATCGCCGCCGGTAGGGCCTCCTCCACATCTCGGATGAGACCCCCCGGCAAGCAGACAGAGTGAACACTGGCCTTCTTCCCCGACCTTCTCGCTATTTCCCTAAGGGGCTCCATCACCCGCCTAACGTTGGAGCTCCCAATAACTAATAAACTCCTCCTCCCGTGTGCCTGCTCGGACCTTGCTGAAGGAGCAGCCACATGTCCCCTCACAGGCAGAGCGGGCGATGCCACACGGCCAGCCTCCACATTGACCTTCCGCCTCGTGCGCCGCGAACGCCGCTGAACCCGCCACTCCCCTTGGGGAGAGGGTGGCCCAACCGCGCCCGGTACCCGCGAAGATGTCTCGACAGCAGGGACAGTGGGTGAAGCATGTAACACCTGGGGTGTACCTTGCGACGCACCAGACTCCCCACTGCCGCTACACTCCGAGGCAGCAGCCTGAAGACGGCTGACCGCGGCCATCAACACGCTCAGCTGTTCGCGAACAGTGGCCAGCTCCTCCTGCGTCCGTACACAGCAGTCACACATCCTATCCATCCTAAGGAAACAATTTACTGAAGGGAGTTAATCAACCTTTAACTAGACTGCTAATTCACTAAAGGCGGCTGCTTATTCACTAAACTGTGGTTGCTAGCCACTTCTTGTAGAAAACAATGAAAATAGCACTACCTGTCTCTGGACTGTATTGAAAACAAACTCTAGCACTACTGGCACTATGGTTGACTACAGGGACTCTCTCTTACTGTATTCAAAACAAACACGAAATCTATGGAACACTATTAAGAGCACTCGAAAAATAAAGCTTCCTAAAAGCAAATACACACGGAAGAAGAAGTGACAAGTAAGAAAGATACAGTTAATACTTAAATTAAGGTAGCTCGCTGTACAGCAGACGTGAAGCAGACGGCAGTTACGACGACACTGACACTACTGGCACTATGGCTGACTAAAGGGACTCTCTCTGACTGTATTCAAAACAAACACGAAATCTATGGAACACTATTAATAGCACCCGACAATTAAAGCTTCCTAAAAGCAAATACACACAGAAGAAGAAGTTGACAAGTAAGAAAAATACAGTTAATACTTAAATTAAGGTAGCTCGCTGCACAGCAGACGTGAAGCAGGCGGCAGTTACGACGACAGTCTCAGGACTGAAGACCACAACAAAAACAAACAGAATAAAATGCAGAATATTCGGAGTCTTAACTAGTATGGGTTAGTGTAAAAATTTTTATTAAACAATGTAGAGAAAATTTATTCTGGTAGAACGTTTTCAAAGGAATGTGGTCATAAATATAAATCATGAGGCATTATAAGTAGACAATTACCAGGTTTAGCTACAGGATTCACTTCTGCCTTTAGGTATGGTAATGGATTACTGTAGTTTTTCAAGGATCACACTATTTATGAATATAAATATTCACAAAAAAGTTAGTTAAAGCTGCTACAATGAATTTTCTTTATTTGGTATTAACTCTAATAAATCATTGGAATTACTTCCTAGTTTGTAAACGAATATAAAAGTGTATAATGAAAAACGAATTCCATGTGCATGTGGAAAAATATTTCTAAAGTTATTAGAAAAATAATTGACAACGAATTCCTTGTGAAGAACATTCCATAATATCACTCTCGATGAATGATGATGAGAAGTAAAAACTGATACATCTACAAAGAAATGTAAACTTTGTCAATAAATTGTTTTTTTCAGAAATACATCCTATAAAGTTATCCACATTATTTAACGTAAGGAATGTGTTTTAGAAAATATGACGAATATGAAAGAACAGTCATCCCATACTTAACTTTTAAATACCTATTAATGAGAATTCTTTCCATTCAAATTTTAAAATCTTTGTTTTTTTACAAATATAAAAAATTACTTTTAATAGATAGACAACTAAAATGCAGAAATTAATGGTTATCCAACTTGATGATTATTCTAAAAGTAATAATTTGAACGGTTATAGTAAGTTAAATAAATCTGTTGTTATTATATTTATCCAAAGACACTGAGGTAGAACGTTCTGGAAACAGTTACCTCGATTTGATGATTAAATTTTCAAAACTATACTAGATTAACAATTGAGAAAAATATTTCCATTTTCTACCAACGTCTTTGAGAACAAAAAAGAAGAACAATAGTTAATGATTATGTAGTTGACAAAGCGTTTGCTGAAGGGTTACAAAGTATTAATTTTGAAACTAATATAAACTCAGTTGAAGCTAAATTATGAAAACTGTGAAAGACGATCTTAGACTACATCAAGGATTGAAAGAACATTTTAAACATTTTTGCGAGTACCAAATGCAGATAAGTCAAAATGTTATAGAAATTTAAGTTCTGCACAATAAACTGTGGATCAGAAATTAATGAGAGTTTATTTCAAAGACTAAGAATGGTAAACAAGGTATTTTATCAAGAGTGGGTATTTTTCAAACACATGGATCAGTATGGACCTTAAAGAGAATAAGTGGTTTGCAGCCAAGTGTTAACAAATCTGTTCCACTGAGAGGATCATGTTAGACTGAATTATCAGATAACACAAAAAACAAAGAAACATGTATAAATGTAAGAAATAATGTTTTCTGTTGTCTATAAAAACTGTATTACATCCTCTAGATAGAAACATGTAATGAGTTAGTAAATATAAATATGTTGGTAATGATCTTGACCAGAAACCTGAAAATTTTGAATTTGGAGTAGTGGTTGACAATATTCCAAAAACGTAAACTAAGGTTAATTTTTCTATTACTGTTGATACGTTTGATGGAAAATATGAGGTTTATCCATTAATAGCTATGATTTATGATATGTGATAAGGAGAAACATGTAAATCACCTTTACTTCGAGAAAGGGCAATATGTGCTATTGCTATACAAACGATTTGTCTAGACTTGTTTTGAGTCAAATTAATAAAAGTGAAACAGAAAAATTTGTCTCTTTGTGCTTATTGCAATTTGATAGTAAGGAAAGATTAGATAATCACACATCAAAATGTTTAGTTAACAAACTACTATAAGTAGGAATCATAGAAAATTTTTAAAAATTATCAATATACCTAAAATTACCATATGTCATTGATGCTGGTTTTGAAAGTTTACTATTGTAGAATAATACCTGTCAATTCAATTCAGAAAAATCATGTACAATTAAATATCAAACACATAAACCAAGTGGATTCTGTTACTATATCAAGTATATTAATGGACATTAAGAAGATCCTGTTGTATGCAGAGGATCAAATTGTCATAAAAAGTATTGAATGTATGAAATAAGCAGAAGATAATGGAAGAATTTATTCTGAAACTGAAGAAATGAAACCATTAATGCCTCAATAACAATCAAGATATTGAGATCAAAAATTTCTACACTGTGCAAATGTCACTACCCACAGAAAAATAAAAAGGTTCATAGTCATGATCATCTGACTAGAATATTTATAAATCTATTATGTAATAATTGTAATCTAAAATTGTCACATTGAAGTTTTTTATCAGTTCATTTACCTAAACTCTCAGAATATGATTCACATCTGTCTGTAACTGAACTTGCTTATGATAAAGGAGAGGTAGAAATAATACCTAAATGAAGATAGATACATCAGTTATGGTAAGAAGACAGAAAATATGAAAATTAAGTTAATCGATGCATTTAAATTTATGGCTTCTTCACTTGACAAACTTTCAATCAACTCTGAAGAGAGATCAAACCAAAAACATTAAAAGATTTTTACAAGGATTGCACTTTGCAGTCAGGTCTTTGGATCGATTTATTCAATCTATCGATCAGAATAGGTATTTATCCATATCATTACATGGATTCTTGGAAGAAATTTGAAGAGACTCAATTTGCAGCAAAAGAAAAATTTTACAATAAACTGAGTGAATGCAAAACAAACGATGAAAGTTACCAAATTGTAACAACAGTCTGGGAAAAATATAATACCGAACATCTTGATCTATATCTTAAACCTTATGTGTTGTTATTGGCTGATGTATATGAAATTTTTAGAAACACTTGTATAAAAGCATATGATATAGATCCATCTTGGAATTTTACTGTCACTGGCTTATTATTTGTCCAATGTTAAAAATTAACTGCACAGCCTCTAGACTTATTACATGATTACAATATGATGCTTATGATTGAAAGAGGTATAAGATGTGCAATATCACAATGATGTAAGAGATATGTCAAAACAAATGATAGAAACATCAAAGATTAGGATGTAAAAAAGATATCAAATTATGTGGCACAACAATATATATGGTTATCCCATCAGTCAATATTTACCATATGCCGGATTTTAATGGGGTGAACAAAATCCTTACCATTCTAGAAAAGTAAGTGAAATTTTCGACATTTCTCTAGTTCGTTATACTTTTGCAGTTGACTTAAAATTCCCAAGAGAACTACATGATTTATGTAAGGATATACAACTCAGTCCTGAAAATAAAATTGTACCAGGAACTAAGGAAAGCAAATTAATGAATCCACTGAATGACAAACAATTATGTAGTTCACTATACTAATCTTAAAAACTATCTATTGTTAGGAGTGAAATAACCAAAATACATAAAGTCTTAAAATTTAAGCTGTCTGACTGGCTGAATATAGACTTAAATACAGAAATTAATAATGAATCAAAAATGTTTTAGAAAAAAGTTTTACAAAATGTTGAATAATTACATGTTAGGGAAAACGATGTGAAATATAGGAAACAGAATGGAGATAAAAGTAGTTTCAGATGGAGAAAAATGTGATAAATTAATATCTAAACCAAACTTTAAGCAAAGAATTATATTTAATGTAAATCTGAATGGCATCCATATGAATAAGGCAAAAATTTTATTTCAGAAACCCACTTGGTTTGTCTAAAGAACTGATGTATGATTTACACTACAATATAATGAATCTAAATATGGAGAAAATATTGAGTTGTGTTATCAAGATATGGACTGTTATATATACAATATATAAACTGAAAATTTCAATGAAAACATGAATTTGATGATTGATTACTTTGATATGAGTGATTATCCAACACATAATTTTATGGTATTCCTCAATTAACCAAAAAAGGCTTAGGAAAAATGAAAGACAAATGTACAAAAAAAATGAAGAATTCTGAGGTTTGAGATAAAAAAATCAATGCTTATAAAGTTGTTGACATGGAAGAGAAAATATCTATGGGACTTAAGAAATATGTTGAGAAAAAAGAATAGCTTATAAGATTACAAAGACTGTTTGGTTAACAATAGAGAACAATACACAATGATGAATTTGATTTGAAGTGAAAAATATGAAATCTGTACAATTCATATAAGCAAGTAAGCATTGAGTCTTCATGAAAACAAACGATGTGTTTTGCAAAATCAAATACATACATTATTATTCAGACATTCTTTAGTCTGAGGCTGCTTAACCAGTCGCTTTATGCATTATAAAAGAATGCAATACAATTTTTTCTATATAAATGGAAACACATCTGAAAAAGCATGACAAAATTACCAATATGAATTTATTTAGAAAGATTAGTTAGTTACAAATAAATGTTTTATGTAATTTTATCCATTGTGAATATTTACCTACCTACCAGATACAAAATCCAATAGGGGTAATGCAGGAGTAGGTTTAATAATGAATAAAAAAATAGGAGTGCGGGTTAGCTACTACAAACAGCATAGTGAACGCATTATTGTGGCCAAGATAGACACAAAGCCCATGCCTACTACAGTAGTACAAGTTTATATGCCAACTAGCTCTGCAGATGATGAAGAAATAGATGAAATGTATGACGAGATTAAAGAAATTATTCAGGTAGTGAAGGGAGACGAAAATTTAATAGTCATGGGTGACTGGAATTCGAGTGTAGGAAAAGGGAGAGAAGGAAACATAGTAGGTGAATATGGATTGGGGGGAAGGAATGAAAGAGGAAGCCGCCTTGTAGAATTTTGCACAGAGCATAACTTAATCATAGCTAACACTTTGTTCAAGAATCATGAAAGGAGGCTGTATACATGGAAGAAGCCTGGAGATACTGACAGGTTTCAGATAGATTATATAATGGTAAGACAGAGATTTAGGAACCAGGTTTTAAATTGTAAGACATTTCCTGGGGCAGATGCAGATTCTGACCACAATCTATTGGTTATGAACTGCAGATTGAAACTGAAGAAACTGCAAAAAGGTGGGAATTTAAGGAGATGGGACCTGGATAAACTGAAAGAACCAGAGGTTGTAGAGAGTTTCAGGGAGAGCATTAGGGAACAATTGACAGGAATGGGGGAAAGAAATACAGTAGAAGAAGAATGGGTAGCTCTGAGGGATGAAGTGGTGAAGGCAGCAGACGATCAAGTAGGTAAAAAGACGCGGGCTAATAGAAATCCTTGGGTAACAGAAGAAATATTGAATTTAATTGATGAAAGGAGAAAATATAAAAATGCAGTAAATGAAGCAGGCAGAAAGGAATACAAACGTCTCAAAAATGAAATCGACAGGAAGTGCAAAATGGCTAAGCAGGGATGGCTAGAGGACAAATGTAAGGATGTAGAGGCTTGTCTCACTAGGGGTAGGATAGATACTGCCTACAGGAAAATTAAAGAGACCTTTGGAGAGAAGAGAACCACTTGTATGAATATCAAGAGCTCAGATGGCAACCCAGTTCTAAGCAAAGAAGGGAAAGCAGAAAGGTGGAAGGAGTATATAGAGGGTTTATACAAGGGCGATGTACTTGAGGACAATATTATGGAAATGGAAGAGGATGTAGATGAAGATGAAATGGGAGATAAGATACTGCGTGAAGAGTTTGACAGAGCACTGAAAGACCTGAGTCGAAACAAGGCCCCGGGAGTAGACAACATTCCATTAGAACTACTGATGGCCTCGGGAGAGCCAGTCATGACAAAACTCTACCATCTGGTGAGCACGATGTATGAGACAGGCGAAATACCCTCAGACTTTAAGAAGAATATAATAATTCCAATCCCAAAGAAAGCAGGTGTTGACAGATGTGAAAATTGCCGAACTATCAGTTTAATAAGTCACAGCTGCAAAATACTAACGCGAATTCTTTACAGACGAATGGAAAAACTGGTAGAAGCCGACCTCGGGGAAGATCAGTTTGGATTCCGTAGAAATGTTGGAACACGTGAGGCAATACTGACCTTACGACTTATCTTGGAAGAAAGATTAAGAAAAGGCAAACCTACGTTTCTAGCATTTGTAGACTTAGAGAAAGCTTTTGACAATGTTGACTGGAATACTCTCTTTCAAATTCTGAAGGTCGCAGGGGTAAAATACAGGGAGCGAAAGGCTATTTACAATTTGTACAGAAACCAGATGGCAGTTATAAGAGTCGAGGGGCATGAAAGGGAAGCAGTGGTTGGGAAAGGAGTGAGACAGGGTTGTAGCCTCTCCCCGATGTTATTCAATCTGTATATTGAGCAAGCAGTAAAGGAAACAAAAGAAAAATTCGGAGTGGGTATTAAAATTCATGGAGAAGAAGTAAAAACTTTGAGGTTCGCCGATGACATTGTAATTCTGTCAGAGACAGCAAAGGACTTGGAAGAGCAGTTGAACGGAATGGACAGTGTCTTGAAAGGAGGATATAAGATGAACATCAACAAAAGCAAAACGAGGATAATGGAATGTAGTCGAATTAAGTCGGGTGATGCTGAGGGAATTAGATTAGGAAATGAGACACTTAAAGTAGTAAAGGAGTTTTGCTATTTAGGGAGTAAAATAACCGATGATGGTCGAAGTAGAGAGGATATAAAATGTAGACTGGCAATGGCAAGGAAAGCGTTTTTGAAGAAGAGAAATTTGTTAACATCGAATATAGATTTAGGTGTCAGGAAGTCGTT